>NW_028227259.1:66412716-67612716 GCF_978045245.1 Mus caroli | reverse complement strand
TTTGCTTGATTTCATTGAAACTGGCGCTCACAGTTTTTTACTTTGGCTGTCCAGCCAGCAGCATCCTGTCTTTACCTTCCAGTGCTGGGGCTACAGGTACATATATCCACACCCCATGTTTAAAGTGGGTGCAGGAGATCTAAACTCAGGTCCTGTTTGCAAAGCATCCAATCTTACCCATCAAGTCAATTCCCCAAACCCAAGTCATGTTATTTTTATGTAAATATTTAAGGTACCATTCAAAGGACTGGGGGGAGATGGCTCATTGGTTAGGACTAGTGTGCTGCTCTTCTCAGCACCTGTCAGGTGGCTCAACGGCCTGGGGCTCCAGCTCCAGGGGGTCCTAGGCCCTCTGGTCCCCAGTCACCTGCTACACTAGTGTGTCTCTCTCTCTCTCTCTGTGTGTGTGTGTGTGTGTGTGTGTGTAAGTTCTATAGGGAAAAAGTAGGCCACAGACAAACAGACATACATGATTATAAAAAAATCTTTACAAATGTATTATTCAAAAGCTGCATTATGATAATCATTTTAAAGGTTTTAACATAGAGATTTTAACCACTAAAGAATAATATTCTGGTCATCAAAGGTAGTGATGAGCATAGCAGAATTAACTGAACTTTATTATTCAAAGCAGAAATCTGAAATCTAAAAGTAGGGGGCCAGGAGAAGTTCAAGAGCATCCTTGGCTACATAGTGAGTTCAATGTCAGCTTGAATATATGAGACTCTGTTAAAAAAACACAAACAGAAGAGGAAGGGAAAGAATTCAAATCTGCCATCAAATTGCATGACACAAACCTAAAGGATGTCAGCTTACATTTCCGACCTGTTACCTGTGTATGCGTACTGAATTAAGGACCACAAGGAATTCGGCTCCACACCTTCCATTTTTATTTCCTCTTGCCTCGCCTCCCTGACATCATTAGTAAACATAGCAGCGAAATAATCTGAGACGGAAGACAGCACCAGTCTGAGGAGACATTAGAGAAGCGATCAATGAGCACATTAGAGTGGGATGTTCATTAATAAATGCAGTCTCTTCGTTTTGTATTTGGCGTGCACAGGAGCACACGGTGCTGGGAAATGCACCCTGCATTTGACAAATCCTTTCACCTCCCCTTCCTTCCTTTGCATAACCAATTACCATTACTGGAAACAGTCTGCTGGTCTGCCAAGGCGAATGATTTCGCTATGCACACACCACTTTACGACAGCTTTTTAAAAAGCTGGAAGCACTTACTACTAAGTTGGCTATATATGAAAAGAAAAATGTAAAGGTTAGTTTTTCTTTGTCAATTTTGAAAATAACCTAAATGATTTGGGACAGAAGTGAATATGTAGGACATAATTGAAAATGGTGTTAGCAACTTTTATAACTATTAATATGTCTATATTTTTTTGTTATAGTCTGGCGTAGTTAATAACAAGATGACAAGTTCTATAGGGCGAAAGTAGGTCATAGGTAAATGGTGTCACTCCGGCAAAGATCTGTTGCTTTAATTTATTATTATTGAGGGAAGTGGAGACGTTAGCTCTGGAGGTGCCTGGGACGGGACAGTGCTCAGTCCAAGGGCAGAGGAGCACACCCACCATGCCAGGAACCCATGAGGGCTCTCTGAGGACTCTGTGAGGCTCCTGTGGAGTGAGCAGGGAGGGTGAGTTCTGAGACAGTTCCAGAGTGGCGATGGCAAGCTGGGTCGAACAGGTCACCAAAGGTACTCTGGTCACTCAGCTCAGTGACGGGGGAGTCACTGCAAGCTTTCCGGAGCTGCAGCCTCTTTGCTACAAACAGTGTAGGGCAGGAGACAGCAGAGAGCCTGAGGGGTCACCTGTGTCAAGCACTGGTGTCAGCACATGCTGGTGGCTGAGCTGATGAGCTCTGTTTCAGAGCCACGGTGAGATGCCTCTGGGAAATTAACGCTGAAATCTCCTCTCTAAGAAACCATGTTTGCAACACACACTTTTTATGACAGGGTTTTGTCAATAAATGTATGCTAACTCACAGCTATAAACTCAAGTTCCTGCTTTCTGATGGATTCATTTCCACTTGGAAGGGTTTTATGAAAAATTTTGGACAATGTCAATTAATGTTGGAAGAATAATCTTTGTAATCAATGTGGCGATTAACAATGAATAACTGAACACATCAACTCGTCAGAAGAAATGAATTATTCTTTTCTAAAATGTTCTTTTTACCTTTAGAAATATGTTGTTTGTGTTAAAGGGTCACCACCGCCACCGTCGTGGGGATCGGAAAACAAATCAGGGAATACGTGGGGGTTTTACAACTTGCTGAGGGGCAGGGAACTTAGGTGGTCAGAGTGCACGGCTGGCACGCAGGCCTGGTTCACCCACAGCATTAAAAAGAGAAAAGAAAAACTGTTAAGATTTTGCAAACTCTATTTTTTGTGTGTTTTCCCTTCTGGCTATCCACAAACTCTAATTTCCATCAAGCTTATTTAAAGCACTTAATGAGTATTTAACATGCATGAAAACTGTTTGATATGCATGACATCTACAGCAAACAGTGCTGACTGACCTGAGGCCGAAAACACAGACATTTGTACTTAGCAATCGCACATACAGCAAACAGTGCTGACTGACCTGAGGCCGAAAACACAGACATTTGTACTTAGCAATCGCACATGCGGTTTTCTTCACAGACATTCTGTGAGGCAGATCACCACCCTGAGGCCTGAGGGTTACCTGGTGTACCTCACCTCACCACACAGGTAACAGGTGACATTACCTAGGGAACACTTCATGTATGAGAACAGTGGAAAAGTAGAAAACAGTCACCTGTGAGCTGGAATCCTGCGGTCGCCAGCGACTAAAATGACGTCACACAGTTGCTTGTGCCTCAAGTAGTTTTCCATTTTTTTAAATGTTTGCTCCGCATGGTTAAGGGCTTGAAAGAATTCATCTGACGAGCATGGCTCCATAGCCTGGCAGGAAGACAATGTCTGACTACTATTGGAAGTCCTGAAAAGAGAAGACACACATTTTAAAAAATCAGCCTGTAATTAAAGCCTTTCCCCACTAAGTTCCTATAAACCCTTCATGCGCAATATAAGAAGCAGAGTCATCAATCAGTATCAGGTAATCACTGTCTTTTTTTTTTTTTTTCTTTTTCCTGTGCAGGGTCTCACCGCACAGCCGGGGCTCGCCTCAAACCCCAGCCATCTTTGCCACAGTGTACCAAGTCTGGGGTTACAGGCATGCCTGCTTACTACTTTTGTGTTTTAAAACCAATGATGCTTTGGGTACTTGTGTCTGGTAAGCACATGAGTGAAGGTGCCACCAACAGCTGTAGCTACGCATATTCTTTGATTGCCATTTTTTAGTTACCTTTGGTAAATGCTGTTATTCAGATGAAAAAGAGCCAAGCTATAGTCATGCTGATGGATGTATCTCCTAATATATTTAATGGCATCATTATTATTGTGTTTGAGGTAAAAGTTATCCTTTACTTAAAAATGGGTTATTTTTCATAGATGTTATCTATAAAATACACTGCCACAAAAACAGCATTGTAAATGATTCTCTCAAAAACTCAGACAAGCAACAATGCATATTTTAAAAGCTAAGTTAGTTTAAAGTACTGACTGGAGTCCTAGGCATGTGTGCTGGAGTGAAAGGACGTGAAGTCAGTAAGTTCCTTGCCAAGCGTTACAGAGTCTGGTCATGAATGTAGAGACTGCTGTCTGATGAGTGCCTTTTCCTCCTGGGAAAGCTAGACTGCATTTATCTCACTCATAGATGACTCTGTGGGAGGGGCATGCACATATTAATATCTTAAGAGTAGGAGAAAAGGCACAGTATCCTATTTTTTGTAAGCCACAAATTCTCTCTAAAACAACGTAAATGAAGTACTTCTTTCTTGGGGATCTGATGTGTGCACCCCACTCCCCATGCATCACCGGAGTGAACAGGAATGACTAGCCAGTGAGTGAGCTGAAAGGTTTGGGTCATCATCTAATTGTAAACACTAATCAATATTCAATTTGAAAAGAACAGTCATTATTTAATAGTTGCCACTAAGTTATGGTCTTACTTGATATCAAGAGAAGCCCAGTTCATTAGTAGACCATTTTATTTCTCACCAGGAACTTTCAGGGAATTTTGAGTTGGAACCCTAGATAAATCTGGGTATCATGGGGATCACTCACACTTGGGGCATCTCATTTGGTCTGAGGTGAAACTCAGTACTGTATTTTTTCAGAAGTCATGAGTTGCTCCTAATATTTCCCCGGGCTGAGGACCACTGATGTACACTTTGGTTAGGAGGTAGATGGTTAGAAGGCTGAGTATACAGTGAACGATCAGTGTTTTAAACTGTAGACATCTGTGAGCCACCATATGGGTGCTGTGAACCAACTCAAGTTCTTTAGAAGAACCAGCACTCCTAACTGCTGAGTCATCCCAACACTGTACACATAAACATTAACAAAAACCTCCCGTGTTCCTAGGACAACACTTCAAACTTCTTTCTTATTTGCTATCAAGTCTTCAGCTGCTGCCGATTATTTCAATGTGACAATTAATCACAGGTTTCTAGAGATAGAAACCACATCCACTACTTCAAATGAAGCATCAAAAAAAGTGCAGGCTTCTGGTTTGTAGTCTATGGAAAAGCACATCTATGTCCATACAGTATGTACAAACAGAAAGAAGCAGAGCTTGTCAACAGGCTTCGATGGCTGCACACCTCCCCAGTAAGATTTGCTTTTATTTTTTAAAGGCAGTTCGGATAATACAATTCTAATAAGCACTTTCTTAAAAAACAATTTACGTACATCCATTCAACTATAAGGAATTAAACTATATGTATTCAAATTACTATAGGATTTTCATAACTAAAAGAAACCTATTCTATTTAGAATTTTCATAACTAAATGAAACCTATTCTGTCATTTAAGACTTACGTTGCATATGAAAACATTTGAGATCCTAAATGGCTAACATGACCAGCCAAGGAAACATAGAGAGGCCAATTACTGTACTGGATCAGAAGGTGTTCAAACAGGTCGAACTGTCCACAAAAGAATGAGAAATCCTCCCCGCCTTTACACTAAGTCCAAGGACTACAGTATTAGTTCAAGGACTATGGGAGGATGGGAGGATAAAGCTCCATTGAGGGCAGGAGTTAGAATGAAGGATTTCAAACCAAAGACCACTCCTATACGGCAGTTCCTCAGCTAGGGATGAAAAAGGTTTCCACGGGACGAAGAGCACAGGGCAGCCGTGCCTTTACATAACTGACAAGAGAACGTTTCCAGCTCTGTCTTCTCCAATGTGCTTTAGTTTTGAGAGTTAAGTTGGAGAGTACTGGAGAGTGACTGAGAGCATTTTAGGAAGGTTCTAGAGTTGTTACCCAATACAATAGCAATTGGCTATTTTAAAGCTATTTCAAAATTTAAAACCCCACAGTTTTATTTTTATAAAATAAAAAAAAATTTGCTGGGCAGTGGTGGCACACACCTTTAATCCCAGCACTTGGGAGGCAGGGGCAGGCAGATTTCTGAGTTCAAGGCCAGCCTGGTCTACAGAGTGAGTTCCAGGACAGCCAGGGCTACACAGAGAAACCCTGTCTCGAAAAAAACCAAAAAAATAAAAAATAAAAATAAAAAATTCAATTCTTTAGTAGATGGACTAGTCACACTTCAAATGCCTAATATGGTGGGGCAGTGGGGACCCGTGCAAGCTCATCAATGCATGAAGTCTGACTGCACAGTGCTGGTCCAGAATCCCAACCACCTGGGTTCAGCTCCAGTTCAGTCACTCACTGTGTGTCACTCACTATGTCACTCACTGTGTGTCACTGGGCACGTTATCATTCTCTACCCTTTACCCTCTTCACCACCAAAATAGGAGCAATGCACAGGATTTTATTTTAAAACAGTTCTTGTAGGAAGATTATGAAATAAAACAATTCATGCATAGTCCGCACAGGTTAGGTACATAATCAGGAAAAGTCAGTGGAAGGAAAGGATGCTTTGCAGTGGCCAATGAAAGGCCTTGTATTGATGGAACACTCTCTGGTTTGTCGGTTAAAAGATGATCCCCATTATTACCAATTTTTATCACTCAGTTCATACTTCCTCTTTAAAATGGCCTTTAGTAACCCAAGCAGGCATCCTAACTTACAACAGAAACATCTGGGAATAGCTGTGTATCTAAGTATATCTCTCTGTCCTGCTCGAGCCTTGCATGATAACAGAAGAACTTCATCTAGCATCTCTGCTTAGTTTTCTTTATAGGACATTACTAATATGGTAAATTGCATTTCAAAGAACTGCAAGAAGTTATTCAAATCATTTGTGGCAAACCTTCGCTGTAATGAATTATACACTGAGGGATATTTCCAGGCAGTATAGAACTGTTTAATTTTTAGTCTATGTCACTGAACTAGGGAATGAATTTGTCAGAAAATGGCTGAACACACACACACAAAATAGGCGAGAACAAAAAAGGTTCAGATCACTAACTGTTTACACAGTGACTCCCAAGGTGTGGCACTGTGACATCGGGATTCCGGGGGATGAGTAGGAAGGAGCTTTAGTGAAAGGTCTGGAAACGGAACTCAAGTTTTATATGATGGAAAACATTTACCTGGGAACCTGGCCCAGCATGTGTGATTCTCCAGATTTCACACGTATGTGTACGCGTGTATACACCATATGTGCCATGACACTGCTCCTCACCACATCCCCCACCCCCCTCTCTGGGACAGGATCTCCATATGTAGCTGTGGCTGGCCTGGAACTCACAAGTAGATCATACTGGCCACAAACATGGAGACTGCAGACCTCTGCACACACACACACACACACACACACACACACACACACACACAGTAATAGGATTAAAGGTCTGTTCCACCATTTCTGGCACAGTAGAATTTTTTTTTAACGAAGTCACTATTTTTAGTAAAGTTTTAAAAAGTAGCTCATAGAAATTATACTGCATATGCCTTTGAGTAGGTAGAGAGCTGCTTTGGAGCTGTGATGAGCCTGCCTGGCTCACTCCCAGTGTAAGTGATTGATGCTTGGCACCGGCATCATAACAGGTGACGGCTACGATCTATGCCTCTGCAAAGGTGCAATTACTGCACCATGAATCTTTTAGCATCTTTCACAAATACTCATAATCAAAAGTATAAAATAAAATCCAAATTTATTAGTGTAGGTTATCTGTCTTTGAGTTTTTTACGTATACTGTCCAGCATACTTAAAGAATGCCCTAAATTTATTTAATAAATTATAAGGGATTTACAGAGAGCATTGTGCAATTACAATTTACAAGCTACAGACAAAAGCCAGGACTGGTGGTGCATGCTTGTAATTCCAACACGAAAGGGGTGGAGGCAGGAGGATTGGGAGTTCAATGCTAGTTTGGGCTACATGAAACTCTACCCCAAAACCTAAAACAGAGTAAACCAGACCCATCAGAGATATCAACTATAAGTAGAAGAGGAGTTTGAAAACCGTGGCTTTAACCGAGCATCGCATGCACCTGGGCAGAGCAGAGTGCTGGAACTCGGAGGGAGGAAAGGCCCACGGGGTATGTGGGAAGGCAGGTGGCAGATAGGACAAATCTATAGGGAAGTGACGAAGAAGAGGAAGCAGGGCGGGCTCCTTTAGGGAGTGCCCCTTCCTCCCATCCAAGGGCTAGCCAGGCCTGACCCTGCTTAGCTTCTGAACAAGCATTCAGGGTGGTATAGCCATGTACAGGTTCTCCCTTCTACAGACAAGGCAGTTGTGTAGAGAGAGATATATCAACAGCTCAAGACTTATCTTTAAGGACTGGAACTGTAGTTCAGTGGCAGAACACTGCTGAGCAGGGGTGGGGGCCTTGGCTCAATCCCTGGCATCCCTCAAAACAGAAAAGCATTGTTGTCCTTTACCTTCTCAAGAAAAACACACTTTTATTTGGGAATTCCCTCCTTTCCCCACCCATGGAACCATGACGTGCTAGCCATTCAAGCATGAAGACCTCCAGCACCCACATTAAAGACTGTCTCTTTAACCCCAGTTTTTACTCACTGCACTTTTTATTATAACCCCACGTCTATTCCTTATTTCTATAATACTGACTTTCAGCTGGACACACAGCCACACTCAGGTAGAAAGTACATTTAAAGCCTCTCTTCTAACTAGCTGCAGCCACACAGCTGAGTTCTCCTCACCGATGGAATAAGAGATACACGACTTGTGTCATTTCTCTCACACCCAGCCTTTTCTTTGGTCTTCCCTCAGATGAGAATGGAGGGGGAAGCTGAGTAAGCTTTGAGCACACAGAGAGGATATTTCTCTACATTGTGGAGAAAGATATGCAAAGGGGTATGGGCCTCTGAATGAACCGTGAGGCAGAGATCTATCTGCCCTCGGCCACTGGTCCACCTGTCACCTGTGCTCCTGACAGTCTATGACAATCGATGATAGACAAATCATTTTAGTCTACGATCTATCAACACACTCATTCCTAAAGTTAAGTGACCAAATTATTTGGTAACAAGTCAATGTGGAGTGTGTGTGTGTGTGTGCATGTATATATATTATATAATAAATTTGAGAGAGAACAAGGAGTAGTATATAGGAAAGTTAGGAAAGAGAAAAGGGAAGGGACAATGTAATTATATTCTAATAGCAAGATAAATAAATAAACATACATTAAAAAGATAATATCTTTAGAAAGAAGATGGATAGGGAGGCAGAAGGAGTCTAGGATATCCAGAGGTGAAACACAGAATTTGAAAGCAATTCAGTTATAGGGATTCTAGCACCCTCTTCTGTCCTTTAAGGATACCAGTAACACACATGATACACATACAGAGGTGCAGGCAAACACTCATCACAGAAAATAAAATTAAATACTGTGTAAACTGTGACTTTAGAAATAGTACTGTGGGTACTAAACAAGTTACCATACTGAAGGCTTAGCACTGTGTCTCAGAGTAAAGTTCCTCTGGAACTTTAGCTATATATTTTTTTCTTTTTTGGAAGAGCTTAAATTGCAATGATATTTTGTGTAAAACTGACTTTAAAAGTTCAAATATCCACCAGGTGTTGGCACACACCTTTAATCCCAGTACTCAAGGCAGAAGCAAGTAGATTTCTAGTCTAGGACAGCCAGGGCTACACAGAGGAACTCTGTCTCAAAAAACCACCACCAACAACAATAATAGTAATAATAATAATAATGATTTCTTTACTTAATAGGTGTCAAAAATTACCTAATTCTACAGTCAGTTGAATAATATGTAAACCATTTATACCTTGATTACATGGTAGTAGCTATGGACACCTACCTTGATGGTCCTGGTAAGAACTAGCCTAATTAGATAGATGTTAGAAATCTATCTCACAGAAGACATGAAAATTCTGTCACTTAAAGTCTGAAATTGCTCACGTTATATCAAAACAAAACAAAGTTTATATTTTAGTACCAAAGTTGATCCCCACAGAGGAAGTACAGCTAGGCTATAGAGTCAAGTTAAAAGCTGAGAGATGTTTAAATGGTTCAGCGAAGTGGCAGTGAACGTGGTCAGAGGCCAATGCTTGGGCAGACCTTTCAGCTAGATAACAGCTGACAATACAGTCCTTCAGCTGCCCACATTCATGATGGCTGTTAGCATTCTGATGATGCAAAACCACTCAGCTGTCCTTCTCCTAACCTAAAAAACCAAAAGTTCTGTTTAAGTTCTGATATCTGTTTTGATGACTGCTCCTAAGAAGAAATCAGTATGTTATATGTGCATCTTCACTGTATCTTTAATATATTCAGATATTAATGTATAACATGCTCAGGTTTCTAGCTCATCGTTTGCAAATATATACAAAAAGAATTGTTCCAAGTTATGTATACAAATCTGATAAATGTCACTGTAACTTCTTTGACAACAGTATTTGTTTGTTTGGTTGGTTGGGGTTTTTTGTTTTTGTTTCTCTGTATAGCCCTGGCTGTCTTGGAACTCACTCTGTAGACCAGGCTGGCCTCGAACTCAGAAATCCGCCTGCTTCTGCCTCCTGAGTGCTGGGATTTGACAACAGTATTAATGGGCTTCGGTTTGCTTATAGTAAAAGGACACGCATTTAGGAACTTTGGCTATTTAAAATGCTGAGGGTGACAAATTTCTCCCTGTGACAAAGGTTAAAGTGTCAGCCAGAGGATTGACAGAGGCATAGAGACTGGATACATCTAACATAGGAGGGCATGGAGATGTAAGGGACAAGCACACACTAAACTCTAGGCAATAATATTGAAATGTTAAACCATCAAGAATAAGCTCTTGCATGGCCCCTCCTATCTACAAATCAGAGATTTACTTATATTATGTTTTACTGTACACATAGGTTTTTTTTTTTTTTTAATTAGGTCTCTGAGGATGTGACATGTCTACTCCCATCGTTCACCATGTCCTTGATGAGCATTTTAATTTTATATTCCTATAAGTAAAAATATCAATGAAAGATTCTTGAGGACTATACAATAACTATGTCTGAGTCAGAACAAAAATATTTTCTCTCATTACTAACACCTCACCAAAATATTTCAGTGTACACACAAAAGAGGGTTAAATTTTAATATTCATTGGTTATGTTAACTACCTCTGATATAAGGAAGTATGTGTAAATTTTTTCAATATTAGACATGTGCATAAATGTTATTATCACATAATTGGGTAGTAGATAGATGTTAATAGTTTTATGACCTAAGCTGGTAAAGAAGTGAATGTTTTGTTTTTTAACACTATTTAAATATTCTTAATATATTGATTTTTCAAATGGAAAAATTTATTTTCACACAGAAATTGGTAAAAAAATTCAAAATTAAAAATTAGTTTTCTTTATGGCAAAAATTTCCCCCAATATATAATAGGATCATGTTTGTTGAGTTAATCTCAATATTAAAATTATTCATGGCTCCTTTTCCCTTACAATAAAGGCAAGTCATGAAGTAATAACATTTTTAAATTAAATATGCTATTTACCTAAGTAAAGATTCTCCCCTCTCTCCGTTATACAGGCTACAGATGACAGTCTATGTTTCTATCCTCCCACAGGTCAGAATTCCATGTTCTGAAGGTTAGAGGAAGAGAAGGGGCAAGGATCTCTAAGCATGAGATACTTGAATCTATGAGTCCATTTGACCCAAATTCTTCAGGATGCCTACACTTACAATAGCCAACCTAGAGATTATAATAATCAAAACCTGCAAACTAATTTCAAAGAGCAAAAAGTAATTGAATGTCAAATGAGTAGGTGTTTGTGACTTTAAGTATTTAGAAATATTCTACAGTGAAGATGTATCAGAAAGTCGACTTTAACTTGTCACACAGCATGGAAAGCGGACCAAGAAAATCCATCCTAAAGATAAGAAGGTGCCAGGGAGGAGGAACAAAGTCATCATGAAATTATCAATTCTTTGCTTTATTGCATTCCTTCCAACTCATTTTCCTTATCATCTTTTTGACTGGCTGACCACATCTAGCACTCGGGACACCATGTTCTCTTAAACTTTACTAAAAGATTATCTTTCTTTTCCTTAAACAGCGTGAATTTCAGTGGGAAGTGGGTGGTGCTATCCTTGAGAGAGAGACACACATTACTCAGTATTCTCTGTCTTAGTCTGCAGACTGCAACATCCACAGGACAAAGACATAGCCACAGAAAAACAGTATTGACAACTAAAATGGTGTCAAAAATTGGGAACTACAGTGTATCTCTTATTATAGCACCTTTCATTTTTATCAAATTAAAACGACTCCACAATCTATTATAACCCCAAATATCACAAGGATTTATCCTGTAGAAATGTCTCATAGTTTTACTGTAAATACAGAAGCCGGATGAATAAAGCCAGGCAACACCGTATAAAACTGCTGCTACATATTATTTTCAAGGCAGTGTCAGATCTATACATGAAACGCAAGGTATTTCAAAATGAAAGCTATTTGGTGCCTTTAAATTTCACAGAATTAATGTTGAGACATTTCCCAAATCCTAGCAAACCTACGTATCCACACCAAGATGCCATTCATGTAGGCAGTTCACGGCAAGCAGATGTATGGACAACCACAGAGATAAGCTAGTAAATAGTCAGTCATTCTCCAATATCATAGAGCACACACCCCGCACCCCGTCTCTGACAGTAAGAGAATAATCAACCTGCTCGAGCTGGAATCAGATTCATTTTCCTCTTCACTAGTGCCATCGTCCACTTCTGGTCTCTCCAGCCAGTGTGCACCAGCACAGCCTTCTGCTGTAAACTCAAATGCAGGGACATCTGAGGTGGATGCCATTGGCCAAGAAGGTGAATTCTGGAAATCCAGTTGGCTGGACCTTCGGTAACCAATGGAAGCCAAAGGCAATTGTAGGTTACACGGATCTAAAAACTTTCTCCCACCGTTTGCTCCGGTCTGTCCTCGGTTCCAAAATTCTCCCTGCTGGCTGTCAACTGAAGAGTTAGACGATGCTTGATGGCCAAACCACCTCCACCTGATTTTCAAAATCTGTTTCACGTCAAACTCTTTGCGAGAACCAGACATCCTCAGAGAAACCGAGTGATCGTCTAGGCAACGGGCAAAAAACACGGCGCACAGATTTGTGCATCCAACCAAGACAAGAGAAGTATATTCCCTGCTGTACCCAAAAAATAGCTTTAAAAGAAAACAAATCGTTCAAATATATATCTCCATTTACTTTCATCCCAATATATCAGACTATGAAGAACAAAGGGTAATGAATAAAGATGAACGCGGTGGAACACTCCGCTCGATCAGAGCAAACTCTGATCCACCTATCCTGAAGCAGCCCCAGCACTTTCCCTGCTCCCCTTCCCATCCAGACCCTGGGCTCGCACAAACACTGACAGCATTCATTAAAGTCCTTTCAAATGCAGAACACCACCCCCTTCTCTGAACCACAAATGACAGAGACTGAGAGCACTATCCCGGCTGCAGAATCGAATCGCAGCCTTTATGCTCGGTGCATTAACTCTTTTATGGCTGAAACAAGAGCCGTTAACCCAGAGCATTTCCCTTTGTACTTAAAAACCACTTTTTCACCAGCAGTGGTTCCTGCTTTTAAACCAAGTTCTTCGGTGAGATATCACAGAACACGTTTTTTAAAAAGCATTTTAAATGAGATTTGAGAATTCTTGAGCCGTGTTGGGTGGGGATGAGGAGGAGGGTCTAAGCTGGGGCTCTGGACTGGTGGCCCCTATCCTCCTGTCTCCTCCCTCTCCTCCCAGGATGCACAGTGACATCCTTGGGTAAGAGTTCATTTGAACAAGGGATAATGAGAAAAACTAGACGAAAAAGTTTGAAAACTACAATGGACCAAAATATGTCAGTACTAACTCTTTAAAAGAGATACCCTGACACCAATATCACTCACTCTAATTCAAACAGGGCTGCTTCCCCCAGTTTAACACTGAGATTTCCTATTGGAGAGGGATGGTGGGGCTCAAGGCTTAAGATTCCTTAGCTGCAGAGAGCACTGGACTGTGGCCTCTGTGGCCAACAAGACAGAGCAGTGCTGTGGACACGCTCACTGCAAATTGATAAGGAGAAAAAAATTAAAATTTAAAATACTAAATAGTTACTTTGAGTATTCTCGTAGGCGTGGTGGAAGACAGGAATATACACATACTAATGTCTAACCTCCAAAATGAGTAAATATAGTTACTGAAGTGAATAAAAGCACTGATTAGTCAAAATATAAAATATTATAATAGTGTAATATTAAGAATTTGTGATTTAAAAGTGCAGAACAGAATTTAGATTTTCAGTACTGAACCCCCTGTCAAATAATTTCACATAAAGCTGTTTTGACATTGGCTGAAAAGTCTGTTTTGGAGACTTTTGGCATAAAAATACCACGAGGCCTGTAGCTTAACCTCATGTGGCCCCTAGAACTAAAAACTGTTCAGAAAAACAGAATAAGAGGCATGAAAAGCCGCGTAGAGCTCTGTACTGCACACTGTGGGGGAACCTCCATTCAGTTCCCTTAGCTCCTGGGTAGGAATGGTTTAGGCTGAATGACGCTGGATTTACATAAGCTGGGATGTTAAAAGCAGGGGAGGAACACTGACAAGGAGGGGTTCAGTCAGCTAGCCATACCTGCTTAACTTTAAGAACAGGAGAAAGTTACGTGCAGGAAGGAGACAAAACGTCCTGAGCACAAGGTCAAGGTGACACCAAGTAGGGTGCCTGGGAGATCAATGCTTTGGAGCTTTAGTGTGGTGGGAGCATGCAAGCCGTGAAGTGACACCCCTGGCTCTGCTTTCACCTACGTCAGACAACTATTACATCACTGAGTCCATATGATGTCATGCCCTCTTCTACAAGGCTGTTTGAGTTCCAGTTCCCCTGGCTGTCAACCCTACTCCTCTCTCAAGGTTGTACATCTCGAGAACATTGTCACACTCCATTTCTCTGCGCTTGTGGTTCTTGATGCGGGCAGCAAATCTCCTTCCTGACAAAAGTTTCTGCACACTGGGGATGTAGCTGTCAGCAGCTGGGATGACCAGAGAGTGCTGTAAGCCTTGAGAGGACAGGTGCCAAAGATGACATCTTGGCAAAGCACAGTATACACTGCCACAGTGGGAAATGTCACAGCAGTGGTG
The DNA here is from genome assembly GCF_978045245.1 of Mus caroli. Classification (NCBI taxonomy): domain Eukaryota; kingdom Metazoa; phylum Chordata; class Mammalia; order Rodentia; family Muridae; genus Mus; species Mus caroli. The sequence goes on along the minus strand of NW_028227259.1, from coordinate 67,598,086 downwards.
CATACGGACTTTACCTTCAATTCATTCAAAAAGAGCCTGCCAACTACTTCTACACAAAGGACGCAAAGGAGAGATCATGGACATCTTAGAGCTCTCAAAGATGTTTTTAAACTTATATGCTGACAAAGGAAAGGACTGTTACAAAAAGAACAATTTGTGTGGTGTGTGTGTGTGTGTGTGTGTGTGTGTGTGTGTGTGTGTGGTGCACATGTGCAGGCCAGAGCTAAACAGCAGGTGTCTCTCTGCCATGCTCTCCATTACTGACTAAGACAGGGTCTCTCACTGACCCAGCTAGCTGGCTGGCCAGGGAGCTCTTGGGATCTGTGCCCATCCTCCTGCCCAGTGCCACTGTTCCAGTTATGACGCCTACAGTCATGCTCAGCGTTTTACATGGCTGGGGATCCCAACGAAGTCCCTGTGCTTACCAAACAAGCATTCTTACCAGTGAGCCATCTCTCCACAAAATAAATTTTAATAAATATGAATTTATATATGTGAAATTTTAAATTGAATTGAATCAATGTGAGAACACTCGCCAGTGCTCTGAATTCCAGGAAATGCTGTTTTTTTATAGGTAGAAGTGGTTTGATTGTTATCTTGTCTGGTGAGTCATTGAAACCTGAACTCAACAGTGGCTTTCATTAAGGACCACTGAGACATGAGCCATTCATTTCTCAAAAGTAATTCTCCATCAGGAGAAATTCAGACTTAAGGAGCCATGGATGTTAAACTATGAGGTCACACCCCTACTGCTAAAAGGATTCAAAGGGCCTTTTATCAGAAAATTGGGCTATACATTGAATGTATGCCTGCTTACAATAGTAGCTGTTCTGAGCAGGCTATCAGACAGGCTCCACGGTTTGAAAGGGACACCAGAATTGGGTTGCAGAAGGACAAACAGCAGCAGTTAACTGCTGCCATTGTGACCAGAATTTAATTCACCCCTCTCTCACTCATAATGCCACTGTCACACATTTATAAGAATTTTGATTATTGCTAGAAGAAAGATCATACTATATATATACAATTGAACATTTTTCTTTTCTTTTTGAGAATATTTTAAGTTATGTGTATGTGATTGGATGCACATTTGAGTGCAGGTGCCTTCAGAGGCCAAAGGATTCAGATGTTGTGAACCACCACCCTACCTGGGTCTGGGAACTGAACTTAGTCCGCTGGAAGGGAACAACAAGTGCTCTTAACCACTAAGCCATCTCTCTAACTCTGCATGTTGCTTTGCTTATATAATTTCATACACACATGGGGATACTAACTAATAAACCTCTTAAACGGTTTTATGATATTTCATAGTTGTAAAACAGTTCATTACTCTCTCTCTCTGAGGTGTGCATGGTGGATCAGACTGTACATTTCAGAACTAAGGAAGCTGAAACAGGATCACTGCCATGAGTTTGCGGCCAGTCTGGGTCACACCTCAAGTTCCAAGCCAGGCTTGTCTATATTGTGAGACTGTGTCTCACACCAAACCAAACCAAACCAAACCAAACCAGACCAGACCAGACCAGACCAAATCAGACCAGACCAGACCAGATCAGACCAAATCAGACCAGACCAAATCAAACCAAACCAAACCAAACCAAACCAAACCAAACCAAACCAAACCAACAGCACCCATCTTGCAAATAATAAGCTTTGAGTTGTTTTCAAGTGCTTGTTTGCTACTAAGGGCAACACTGAAGTAAGTGTCTTGGGAGGCTCTTACGCTGACACAGCTTAGTTCCTAGGAGAATCGCTGCATTGAAGGTATACGCACTTCAAATTTGAGTAGTTTAACTTTCCTCAAACCCACATTTCAACAGGAAAGAACCACCCTCCTCTCACCTCCCTCCGCAGGCCTGACACTGGCAATGAGACTGTAATTCTTTTGGCTCTAGAGGACGTATGGCCTTGAGCACATTTTTATAGGCCCATTGACCATTCCTGAACTGGCTACATCTATTTTTTTTCCTAGGTCATTTGTCTTTGTTTTACCATTAAGGAGAGACTTGCTATATAGTATACATTTTTAGAAGATATTGGTCTTGTTTTAGATTTTGTTTCTGGTCAATTTCCGGATGAACAGCAGCTAGGTTTTGTACCTTTAGAGGCATGCTAGAGTAACAAGAGTTTAAATCATAAGTAGAAGGCACAACGTATTTTCATGACAGGAACCAACCATGTAATTTTCACTAAGGTCCAGGGACAATGACAATTCATGCTCCTTCCCAAAGGGAGCCACAACCTTTGGCATAGGCTCCTTTTCTCAAACATATTCCTCTGTCCATTAGTGTCCTAAAATTAATTCATAGACTGGGGCTGGAAGTTTAGCACATGTGAAGGTTCAATTTCTCCCACTGCCTCCAAAAACAGTCAGTTGTCTGAGCCACTTGATGAATATATGAACTATGATATTCCAAACACACATACATATACATATTAATATAGTGTGCATATGAAACATAGGTTATATACATACGTGTGTGTGTGTGTGTGTGTGTGTGTGTGTGTATGACCACTAAAATCCCTTCTGTTGGTGACAAGACCATTGAGTTGTTCCTGGTTTTAAACATTTGTCAATACTGCTGCTATGTACACTCTTGTATATCATCACAGTTATGTGGGGGCTATTACATTATGGGAACACATGTGCTCCACTCTGGCCTTTGCCATCAGTTCACTCACCTAAAGCAGTGCCTGAAAACTCCGTCTATCCAGTCGACACTGGCAATATCAGTCTTTTTTTTTAAGATTTATTTTGTTTGTAATTGTGTGAATATGTATGTGCATGCAGTGTCTGCAGAGAACAGAAGAGGGTGTCAGATTCCTTGGAGCTGGAGTTAAGGTGCTGGTAAGAAGCCTACCGTGGGTCCTGGGAATTGAACTCAGGTTCTCTAAAGAGCACTGCACACAGGTTACCCCTGAGCCACATCTCCAGCCCATCAGTCCTTTTATTCTTGGTCTTTTTTTGTGGGATATAGAGAGTTTTGTTTTTACATTCCATTTGATTATGAGTGACAGTGAGTGGCTTTTCATTTGAATTTATTTTTCAGATATCAACATGGATGTTTAAGACCTCTTCCTCTGTATTCTTCCCATCTTAGCTCATCCCCCCTCTTTGTGGAAGCTATTACATCTCTCATATTCCCTTTATGATAGCCTGAGCACTACTGTTACTAGGCCATGAAAATCAGCATCTGTTTGCTCATGAGACAGGGTCTCACTATGCAGCCCTCGATGACGAGGAACTCAATATGTGGACCAGGCTGGCTTCTAACCCCCTGAGCTCCACGTCCCCCTTAGTGCTGGGATTAAAGGTGTGCACCACCACACCCAGCTGGCAAGCATTTCTGTTAATAATACTTTTGTTTCTGACCCATTGGCTTTTACTCCTCAACATAAGACTGTTTCAACCAAACATCCAGGTCTGGAGAGAAGCACTCACTAGGCTGGAGGAAGGGCTCAGGAGTTGAGCACTGGCTGGGCATATAGAAGACACTGGGTTCAATCACAAGGACTTTCCCCGATACACCTTAGCGTTGAATGATCAGAATGGGCTTCACTAATTAATCTATGTGCGTAATTTCAATCCCTTAAGCCCCATCCCCTAACTTTCCTATTTCGTCCAAGGCGCTCACTACTGCCTGGCATTGCTCTTTGTTTACAGTCTATAAGGTAACTCCCAGTAGAACTGTTTGTCTGGATTCATCACTATGGCCCAAGCACTTGGCAAGGAATCCTGCGATAAACAGATCTCCAGTGAATGAACCCAGCAAACACAACAACAGAAGCATGTGTCTAAGCTGCATATTGCAACTCTAAGGTAAATCAACAACCTATTATTTTAAAAATATGAGAGAAACATTTACCTTTGATGACAAAATCTTTTAAAGACTGTCTCAACTTGCGGGGGAAGTCACAGCGTGACGTTATAAAAATGTCTTTTTTCCTGTTTCATTCTTGAGGTATTACACTTTCATCTAACGGATTAAACTTTGTACCTCTTTTTACCTCAATAGCTTTGCTTTCCTGCAAGTTAAACTTGAGATACCAACATTGGTATATTGTTTAAAACAGATAATGAATCTATTATGAATACATTTTTCAAAAAGTAATTAAGGACCTGTCTGAAACATCTGCTTTAAATCTGCTCAACTGTCAGACTGTGAGTTCCTGTCTCTACCCAGTATTACAAGGAAAGCAAGAACATGTCATTAAGACAGAGTGCAGTGACCACTCTTGGAGGGGTGGCATTTGGAGCTCTGCATTTGGAGTCTTCCATGCCCGGGCCTTAGATGTGGAATAGAGTTTCTGTGTTCTTTTCCCATCATTGACTTGTTTTTAGCTCTGGTTGGAGCCAATCATTTAAATCACTAATATCTGGTCTCTAGCTTACACAGTAAATCATTATCATAAAAATCTCAAGACAAACAGTCAACTAACCTGATTCCTTGGGAGCTCCCAGAGATTGAACCATCAATCAAAGAGCATGATGGGCCTAGGCCCCCTACACATATGTAGCAGATGTGTAGCTTCGTCTTCATGTGGGTTCCCCAACAACTGAACAGCGACTGACCCTGACTCTGTTGCCTGCCTGTGGATCTTGTTCCCCTAACTGGGCTGTCTTGTCTGCCCTCAGTGGGAAAAGATATGCCTAGACCTGCAGTGACTTGAGGTGCCATGGTGGGTTGATGGGGGGGCACCCCCTTCTCAGAGATGAAGGGAGGAGAGATGGGGGGAGCTGCAGTTGGAATATAAAGTGAATTAATAAGTAAGCAAATAAATAAATGGGAAAAAGTCAAGTGGAAGGTGATCTCACATGAATGGCTTACTGAATACTGACTAATCAAAGACTGGGTCCTGCAGTTGGGTAAGGACTAGGATCTAAGGAGATGATTTAGAGACAGACCTCAAGATGATTTTGAGAATGGTGAAAATGGTTTTCAGAGGGAAGATGCAGTGAGCAGAGAAAACAGACCATGACAATGTGAGAAGCAGTTTAAACTCGGAAGCAAACAACAAGATTTGAAAGGGAGATGAATGTTAAAAACATAGTATTGTCGAGACTGGCTTAAGATGTTTGTGGCTAATCAAGAGAAGTTAAAAAAATTAGTATTTTCAGGCCTGCATGGTTGGGAAAAAGGATGCCGAAGACGAGAAAACTGGGAGGCAGATTTGGAACGACCAAAGTGTTGCTTATTTTAATTATAAATGTAGGAACTGCATCAGCCAGGGTTCTCTAAAGAATCAGAACTGATAGGATGAATATACACATATTAAAGGGAATTCATTAGAAAAGTTTGCAGAATGTGATCTGGAAAGACTGGGAACCTGGGATTTATGCAGTCTACAAGGTTGGATGTCTCGGTAGTCTCAGTCTGGTGCTAGAATGCGGGAGAGCTGCTGGTCTTCAGGCTATGCTGGAATCCAGAAATAGGCTCTAATACCAGTGAAGAAATAACCAGAGCAAAGGGACAGACAGACTTGGCAACAAAAGTGAGGGCAAATACTCCCAAAGCAAACTGACTTTCTCCTATGTCCATTTATCTAGGCTGGTCTTCTGGCTTCAGAAAATCTGATCAAGAAAATCTTTCACAGCTGTGCTCAGAAGCCTGCCTTTTAGTTGATTCCATATATAGGCAAGTTGACAACTAAGATTAGCTATCACAAGTCTACCACTTGCCAAGTTGACACAAATCACATCTTATGCCATGATAAATTTCCAATGAAAACAGTAACAGGACATAATTTTGCCTAGCATGGCATGCTGATCCCATGAACAACTGCAAAGGCAGCATGTGCTTTAGAACAGGTAGCAAAGCTTGAAGAATGCTTAGTCTTTCAGTCTCTCAAAACTTAAATATGGCAGCCAGCCATAGTGACACACCTTCAATTCCAGCACTCAGGAAACAGACAGACACGTCTCTGTGAGTTCCAGGACAGCCAGGGCTACATAGTGAGACCCTGTCTCTAAACGACAACAACAAAACCCTCTTAAATATGATAATATAGACTTAAAACATTTAACCACTGATATTTTCTCAATTGATGTTACATTATACAATAAATAGAGGGGAAAAAAGAAATAAGGAAAACACAAATATTGTCTTAATGTATGCATATATTCACAAATGTGTTTTTAACAAAAAATAGAACAAACAGTCTCATGTCAGTTATAGCTTATTTCTGCTGGCCTTAGCTGGCATTCATAACTACCTTCCTCTACTGCCTGTTCTTCACTTCCTCCACCCTTCACCTCAGCAGGTCTTGGCTCTTTCTCTGGAGAATAGAACAATGCCTTCATTCTGGAAGGATCCCTTTGCTGTTCTGCATGGATTACGCTGTAGTTTCCCACTGACTTTAATCACAGGACATGGTAGCACAACAGACACCCTAAAGGATCTCCTGTATTTCAGACACATCTTCCTTGCTTCAGTCACCTCCCCTAACACTGCTTATTCCTTTCTTAGCCTGTTGGCTTCCAGCATCAGAAGCTCAGAAGTGGCGGTGGGGGAGGGGGTGTTTGTTTTACCTTCTGACAGAAGTGCTCACCTGTCTGGAACCAAAACCTCTAGGCCAGCAGAAGTTAAGGTCACCGGAACAGGAAGCACAATTTTCCCAGTAGTCACTAGGGATGATAGTGAGCGGACCCATCCTTATTCCCAAGCCTTGGTCCCAGGACCTATGAATCCTGGCCATGAGAGAAACAGTACCATATATCACACACTGATTCAGAACATATACTTTTGGAGAACCATGCTTCAGCCTGCCAGGTTGCTGCCACCTCATTGCCCCTGTAAGTGAGTCATTAGAAGGTCATTCTGCCATTCTACCAAGGCAATTTTTTTTAGGGTGTTAGGGAACACAGTAAGACCAGGGGATTCCATGAGCATGGGCCTAATGTCACACTTTTCTGGATGTGGTCAGAAGTGATGCTATGTGGAATGCTAGGATAGCGGCTAAAGCATTCTCTAAGTCCATAGATGGTGGTTTTGGCAGAGGCATTACATGCAGGAAAGGCAAAGCCATAACAAGAATAAGCATCTATTCCAGGAAGGACTAAACATTGCCCTTCCCACAAAAGTTCAATGTAGTAACCTTGCCAGTAGGTTGCAGGCTGATCATCCTGGGGAATGGTGACATAGGGGCTCTGTGTTGGCCTCTGCTGCTGGTATATCTGGTACTCAAGAGCAGCTAGAGCCAAGTCAGCTTCGGTGAGCAGAAGCCCATGTTGTTGAGCCCAAGTTTAACCTTCTGATTGGTGCCTGCACATTGTACAGAGCCAGCCGGTCCCTAGTCTTCTCTTCCTTAGTTAATCACGGTAGGGCACATCCCATGAGGCCATAGGTGCATTCTTGGGAGCAGAGGCACTGCATCAGGAGTAGAAGAGGCATTTAGGAAGCTTCTTCATGTAGCTTGCTGGTGCCCTCAGAACCCACCTTGGCCCTATCATGTGTATCACTTCCATTTGATAATGGGTTGTTGCTGAGCACACCCTACTTTATGGCTTGGTGGATCAGATAATACCCTAGCTCATGGTGGACAGCTTAGGTCTCATTGTCAAATGCTGTTTCTACCGAGGCTCAATAGCTGGCTAAGAGCTGACCCTCAAATGGTTCCCTTTAGCAGACGGTGCTAAAGCTATGCTCCAAAATCCCAAGGGTCTATGTTTTGATTCACCTATAGGGGCTTGCCAGTGACTCTGAACAGCATTCCTATCTGCCTGTGACATGGCAGGTACCAGTAGGTCTCTTGGATGGAGCAGTCTGTACAACTGCCTGGGCCTGCTGAAGAGTCTTTTCCTGTTCCAGGCACCATCCATGGCTAGCAGCTTTCTGAGGCACTTAGTGTGTGCTGCCCCCAGAATCCAGAGAGACCCACTAAACACTGCTGCTTTCTTGGTGGTGGGAGGGGCCAAGTTTAACAACTTATCTTTCACCATAGAAGGAACATCTCTGCATATCTCACAGCACTGGCCTTCTAGAAATTTGACAGAGGTGGAAGCCCCTGAATTTTGGTTGGGTTTCTCTCAAAATGCACAAATGCACAAGTCTAAAGAGGTTGCTGCCTCCTGTTCACTTGGTTCCATCGGCATATCGTCATCAGTTATGTAGTACACCCGTGTGATACTTTTATGGAAGAGACAAATAATCCAGATCTCTCTGAACTAAGCTAGGACACAGAGATGGAGAATTAATATATCCTTGAGGTACAGTGGTCCAGGTGTACTGCTGGCCTCGCCAGCTGAAAGCAAAATGGCTTCTAGTGGCCCTTAAGGACAGGTACCACCAAGAAGGAAGGCATTTGCTAGATCAGTAGCTGCGCTCCAGGGAGTGGAGTGTGGCCTTTTGAATAAGAAATGTCCCCTACGATCGATCTCAGACCTTTGAACACTTGGTCCCCAGATGGAGGAACTGTTTGGGGATGTTTATGTGGCACAGTCTTGCTGGAGGAAGCACATCACCGAGCTTTAGATTAAAAGGCCTGCATCATTTCCAGTTCACTTCCTCTGCTTCCTGCCTGTGGTCCAAGATGTGAGTTCTCAGCTTTCAGTTCCTGCCTGCCGATTGGTGCCACGTCTCCCTGCCATGATAAATTCCTATCCCTCTGGACCCATAAGCCCAGAAAGATTTGTCATGGTATTCTATCACAGCAAAGAACAGTAACTAATACGACAACCAAATGGATACAGATTATAGGGATCTATAGTAGAACCTAGCTTATCTTTCAAGATTAACTGATTTAAGAAATAAAAGCTTCAGTATGTGCTTTTTGCTTTGCTGCAGAGCTGAGATTGAACCCAGGGCCTTGCACACACCAGGTAAATCCTCTGCTAATGGTCTGCATCCCCAGCCCTTGGTTTTTGACAAAACACCTTACCACGAAAGTGAAAGTGCCCTTCAACTTTCTGTGTAGCCTAAAGAGGCCTTAAACTCACAACTGTCCTCCTTCTTCCTCTCCTGTGCGCTAGAATTACAGGCCTGTGTCCAGATACCTTTGAAACACCAAATTAAGATTGATATTACAGTGATAAATCACCCCTGTTAAAAATAATTGGGGGATATTTCTCATTTAATCAGTAAATAAAAAAATAAAATAAATATGAACTTTTAGTTCTAAGGGATTTGGTTTTATAAGCTCCCTGGCACATCAAAAGCTCAGCAGTTAAGAGCCCTGAGAGAGAATGAAAAACAAAGTGTGGCTTCATGGTTAGGCCCATCCAATAAGGGATTTACCCAAATAAAAGCACTGTAACACATAACTATAAGGTTAGGGTGGAAATGGAAGTGAAAGAAACTTTAACCTTAAAACTAAATTATGCCCTCATGCCATATGATGCTGTCATATCCCATAATAGTTGCTCAATTACCAAAATTGCTTATTTAATACATTTTCTATGATGATGACAGAAAGGATTATAGCTTTCAAAGCATCTATAATTCAGGAGCTGGTATTTAATTTAAAAGTTGCAATACAAGGGATGGAGAAATGGCTAAGTGGTTCAGAGCACTCAATGCTCTTCTAGAGGACTTGGGTTCAGTTCACAATGGCTCACTACCTCTGTCTGTAACTCCAGTTCTAGTGACCCAATGCCTTCTTCTGGCCTCGTTAGGCATCAGGCTTTCAGTGTGGTACACACAAATGTGTGAAGGCAAAACACTGATACACATACAAATAAATGCATCACAAAGAATTGCAGAACAGTAGGATAAAGACACTCAAGGCATGCAGGAATATGCTAAGACAGTTGCCGGGGTCAGTGGTAGACTACTGGTCGACCTGAAGTCCTTAGTAGAGGGCAAGCTCCCTTACCAGATAAAGCTGATGGCTAATGCTTTAAATGAAAATGTCAGCTATCATAAAGCTACATTTATGTGCCATTAATGACATTGTCTTAATTTGAATGTGTAAATGCACACTCATTCACTAGTCTTTTTGTATAGAACTAATGCCTTGCATTCAATATTCATCTCATACTGAGAGTGGTCTTATTGCATAAGCCGTATATGATCTATTATGTATGATTTTTACTTATGGTTTGTATAATGGAGAACTTAAAAGTATTTCTGAAAGAATATGAATACAGAGCAACCTGGTCATTATGAAAAAAAAATCTCATGTCAGGCAATAAATTAAACTCAATGCTTCTTTAATGGAGACAATGCAGTTAGTGATGTAGTCCATTTGTATTCTCGTCTGAGCCCCTTATTCTTTTGACCAGGCAGCTTGTTCATGGTCTTTGACAGGGACAACTTGGGGCTTTGATGACTTTTCTCTTCATCATTTATAATTATCTAGCCTTCATTAAATTTGACAGCAAACTTCAAACAGCTCATTTATACTGAAACATCTCAAAGCACTCAACTTAATTTTTTATGGAATTCTTTTTACAGTCATTAATTTAGATGTTTACTGATGTTACCATTACTCTAACTTTGCAGCTACTAAAGACGAGCTTGTGAATGAACACAATCAACTTTCAGATTAAGTGTGTACCCAACTGCACAGCTAGGGGAGGAGGGTGTGTGTCTACTCAGGAGCAGCCACTGGAGCCTGGTGATCCCTGGGCCCTCAGGATCCGTGCACACATTTCCTACAGGACATTAGGTTGAAGCAGGGAGTCAGCTCAGCCTGTTATTTTCTGACATTATCACTTAATGGTAGACAGAGTCTGGGTCGATAGCTAAACCAGTCACTTTGGGCAACTTACTCCCTTGTTTCTTAGTGTGACTACAACTATCTCCTAAGCACCTATTTCCTAGAGTGTATGTGTGTGGGGTAAGAACAGGCATCCCCTCCCCATCTGACAGATGCAGCTGCTCAAGCGAGGCTGACTGGGTTCTGGTGAGTTGAGGGTTCCATGCTTTGTATTTCAAGTGGATTATGCTGTCACTTGCTGCTCATAGCTACTCCATGGGCAGGTAGTTATAAACTCTACTGTGTAATCAGTCCTTGGCTACTCAGTGGGCTCTTCTTTCTTCCAGCCTTCTCTGCCCCTTTTCTTCCACCCATTCAATCCCCCAACACTAGATAGGAGAGAAAAAAACAGCTAGAGGGAAAAGGGGCATCGCTATCATTAGACCACTCCCTGTCATTATTCGTTCCATGAGGCAAGTTTGATCTCTGCTATCAGGACATCTAATTTCTCCTTGTTTCTTCTTTGTGCACAACTACTTAATAAACCACAACCCACAACAACTAACCTCTTGGGCCTTATTTATATACCCTCGGAAAAGTCCCCAGAATCCCAAACATCACACAATCACAGAAACGATAAGCAGCTGGCAAAGCATGCAGCCCTGTGAAGAGCACAAGGCAAATCATAGTCACCTGCTGTGGATGATCTGAAGCAGCCCCATACCCCGCACCTGGGATTAAAATGAAAACTATTCCCATAATGTTTGTTTTTAAAAGTTCTCAGTACACGACTATACCAAACATGGAGCAGACTCAGAGTATGGCTGACTTGTTTAAGCTCTGTGTGCAGCAGAGGACACTAAACTGAACTGAAACTGGTTGCCAGTGCGATCAGGTTAAACTATCGGTAAACAAGGCAGTGTAGCCCTGGCTGCCCTGGCCTTGCTTTGTAGACCAGGCTGGTCTTGAATTCACCAAGATCTGCCTGCTTCTGCCTCCCAAGTACTGGACTAAAGGCTTGTGCTGCCACAAGCCTGGCCTTAGTTCACGTTTTTAAAGAAGAGGGAGAGAGAGACTAGTTTTCAACTGCCTGAAGAATGTATCATTTCTTAGACAAAAGCACTTATGCAATTCCTCACAGTTGCAATTAAACAGGAAATGGCACTAATGTCCAAACACAAGTCCTCAACTTCTGTTACCTTCTTCCTCCCAGTTTTTGGTGTTTGCCTATGAAACAAAGTGTTCACCCATACATCAGACTAGTTTCCATTATCTGTCTGTCCTAATGTCTGGTAGGAAAACAAGGAGCAACTCACAGAACTGGCTGTTATGTATCCCACTCCCTTTTAAACTCGTCTAGAAAAAAATCACAGCTGATACTATAATAACTGCTTAATTATAACAAAATATTTGGTTTTGAAAATACCCTTTTAAGGCAAGTGTGGTGACTCATGCCTGTAATACCAGCAGTTGAGAGGCTGAGGCAGGAGGACTGACATGAGTTCCAGGTCAGTCTGTGATTTGTCACCTAATGAATTTCAGATCAGCCAGGGCTACAGAGTGAGATCCTATTTCAGAGGACGAACAAGTCTGTCAGCCAAGCGTGCACTCCTTTAATCCCAGCACTCTGGAGGCAGAGGCAGGCGGATCTCTGTGAGTCTGAGGGCAGCCTGGTCTACAGAGTGAATTTCAGGGATCCAGAACCACACGGTGAGACAAGCAATCTAGCAGATGAAAAATAGTCTTTTATGGCTGGAGGTGTAGCTAAGAACATGTTCTTAGCACATGTGAGACCCTGAGTTCAGGTTTCAGCATTTGGAGAAGAAATCAGAAGAGTCTTGGGTAGCTGGTAAAGGGAATGGGTTTCCTTGGCACACACTTCTCTTAGTTTGCGCATAGACACATTTTCAGGGCACAAGGATGGAAGCTGAGAGGCCACCTAGATGGAGAGAAACATGGCTAACTTCTTGCCTGATCCATGATTTGGCAAATGTGCTGTGGCACCCAAATGTCTTATGTGTCATAAAAAGCTACAGCGTGAGTAACTGTGATTTTGTCTTTTACTGACCTGAACCAAATCCTGAAGTGTTTCTGTTCCCTTGAAGCTTTACAGCAATGGAGATGAGAAAGGTAATCAATCAATCAGCACCCTTCAGGCACAAACACAACACCAGGTGTCTGTGGTCTCTGAACACATAACGGGAAATCGCAGACAGACTTGAGCTGAGGCAGGATCAATCAAATTTTCCAAGTGCTTATGTTAGAACAGCATACAGTTGGTAAGGAAATGGGAATAAAGAACAATTTAAACAACAGAGGGGAGACAAATGTGATGGCACAGGGAGAGACAGAGAGAATGAGTGTGAGTTAGAACCTGAATGTGAGGATAGGGATGAACTAACAGAGCCCTCACCTAGGAAGCATGAAGCCCTGGGTTTGATCTTCACCTATTCATTCATTCATTCATTCATTCATTCATTCATTTATTAATTTATAGACAGCCTTGGCTGTCCTGGACTTGCTTTGTAGACCAGGCTGGCCTTGAATTCATCAAGATCCTTCTGCTTCTGCCTCCCAAGTGCTGGGACAAAAGGCTTGCACTGCCATGCTCAGCCTTAGTCCATTTTTTTTTTAAAGGAGGGAGGGAGAGGGAGAGGGAGGGGGAGAGGGGGAGGGGGAGAGGGAGAGGGAGAAAGAGAGAGAAACTAGTCTTCAAATGCTCATAATTACAAATGAGTTCGTTACTACAAATGTTAACTAAGCCAATGTCATTCAACAACTCTCTGGCTTGCCCTAACATGAAACTTAAAAGAATAGCAATTAAAAAAAAAAAAGCTGTTTTATAGTTCCAACTAAAAGCACAATTGGACAAGGGAGTGAATGAAATGGCAGATCAATGGACATCAGCAGTGACTAGAATCTCTCAGTGTTAAATGTATCTTAGGCTAAACTCAATGTTCTTTTTTTTTTTTTTTTTTGGTTTTTCGAGACAGGGTTTCTCTGTATAGCCCTGGCTGTCCTGGAACTCACTTTGTAGACCAGGCTGGCCTCTAACTCAGAAATCCGCCTGCCTCTGCCTCCCAAGTGCTGGGATTAAAGGCGAGCGCCACCACGCCCGGCTTAAACTCAATGTTCTTAAGAGGCTCTTCATCTGAGTGCTGGTGGCACACGCCTTTAATCCCAGCACTTGGGAGGCAGAGATCGGTTGAACTCTGAGTTTGAGGCCAGCGTGGTTCTACAGAGTGAGTTCCAGGACACAGAGAAACACTGTTTCAAAAATACAAGAGTCCCTTCAGGGTGGTCTTCTCAACCTCCAGCGGGGTCTGGGGGTGACAAGAAATAACTTGGACTAGCTAGTGAATGTAATCACAATACAGTGCATTTATGCACAAAACTGTCAAAAATTTGAAAATATAATGAATTAAAAAATAAAAAAGAGAGTTCCAGGACAGCCAGGGCTATACAGAGAAACCCTGTCTCGAAAAAACCAAAAAAAAAAAAAGAAAAGAAAAAAAAATAAAAAAAAAAATAAAAAAGAAAAGACAAGCTGGGTCTAGCCTCTTTGAAGGACTGCTGAGACTTTCCATAATTTTAAGGTCCTGTAAGATGCAGAATTGATTAGCCCGTCTTTCCACAAATAGCAGGAAGAAATGAAGTAGCCCTTCTCCAACCTCTCCACTCTAGCCTTCACAGGGCAATCACACCTTCTAAAGGACGATTCTTGACTACACCATTATAGCTAAAATCTTCATTCATTTTCAATCTCCTACTCAGTCATAAAAGCCAAATTGTTTGGCATGGCATTCAGAGTTTTTAATGTCTTAGTCGTCCCACCAGCATCATACCTTACTATCTATTCATCTATCTCATACTTCATCTATAATTAAAAATAATTAAACACATAGATCAAATCAAGGAAAATAAATACTATTGAATACTTCCAAACGAGCTCATACACTCACTACGGACATTTGAGTTAGCAAACCTTTCCCCTTGTACATTTAAAGTTAACTCTCTTAGCTGTGTCCCTGCAATGGCAATCTGTAGAATTAGGTATGTTAACTACATTCAAGGTGACATTGCTCCTAGTAAAGATGACTTCCCGGGTTACTCAGCTTGCATTTGGAGTCATATAAAGAAACCCCAGCTTTGGGGGGCTCTTATGATAATTCATATCCTTTCCACGATCCTGGAAGCTAAGTTTATGGAGCTGTAAGAGACTTCATGTGTTGAAGGACATGGAGTTTTAAAGCTAGTGGCTTCGGTGGCCCCCTAGTTGAGCCTCTTTTGAGATATTACTCAGATGGTACAAGCTGCTTGTACGGACTTCTGTGAAGATCACGTCTACCAATCGGGAACACCAGCACAGGCCTGCTGATAAGCTGCCGTCACTGTAGGACTGTCTTCTGAACAAGGAAGCTTCTGGTAGTTTCCTGCACCACACTGTTTAGATGAGTCCACACCCATCCTGCATTTACACAGCGACACAGGCGTGAGGACATTTCAGAGCCTCGAGATCCTCTGCAGTCTGAACCCAAGACCCTCCTTTAGCCTTTACCCCTGATGGGTCTTAGCTGTCATGCACAGCTAGTTATGCCTGTTCATATAGATGAGGTCTCACTGTAAGCCCTGGCTGATCTGGAACTTGCTACTTGGCTCAGGCTGGCTCCGTCAAACTTGCTTTGATCCTTCTGCCTTCAGCCTTCTAAGTGCACCTATGCACCACCATACCCAGTTCCTAAACCAAACACGTTTTTTTTTTTTTTCTCACCTCCCTCATGTTTTTCTGGTAATCTGCTCTTCCCGATATCACATATACCCACCCCTCAGCCGCCTACTGAAATGCAGCTATGGATACCTTTTGTCTGGGAAGAGACCTTGCTACAGAAGATGAGCACACAATGATAATAGAAAATACAAAGTTGCTGGGAATAAAAATGAAGTCGGTGAAGAAATGTAACAACAGGATGTTAAAATCTAAAATGCCCACATAGAAGCTGTCCTGGAGAGCAGTCTGTTTGGTAGGAAACTGCTGAACGAGTAGCATGGACTTTCTTTCTGCAGTAATAGCTTTGAGGTGAAGCCAGGGAGTCTCGAGTCAGGACTGAAGGACATGAAGGTAAGAGGCATACAATTCAGTCACCTATATCTTAGGAGAGGAAGAAATGAATGAAAGGATTTTTTTTTTAAAGGCATTTGCCTGTGTGTGGAGAGTGCATACACTAGCTACAAATCAACTCCAAGATTTCCTTCTCATCCTGATTATCATAATCAATCTGTCCCAGGACAACTTGCACACTGATGCTAATTGTCTTAGTCAAGGTTTCTATCCCTGCACAAAGATCATGACCAAGAAGCAAGTTGGGAGGAAAGGGTTTATTCAGCTTACACTTCCACATTGCTGTTCATCACCAAGGAAGTCAGGACTGGAACTCAAGCAGGCCAGGAAGCAGGAGCTGATGCAGAGGCCATGGAGGAATGCTACTTACTGGCTTGCTTCTCCTGGCTTGCTCAGCTTGCTTTCTTATAGAACCCAAGACTACCAGCCCAGGGATGGCACCACCCACAGTGGGCCCTCCCTGCTTGATCACTAATTGAGAAAATGCCTTACAGAAGGATCTCATGAAGGCATTTCCTCAAGGAAGGCTCCTTTCTCTGTGATAACGCCAGCTTGTGTCAACTTGACACACAGAACCAGCCAGTACACTAATCACACAGATTTTTTTAAGTGGCATCTCAGACTTCTTTAACCTCAGACTTCTCAGACGCTACTAGAACAGGGCCTCCTTCTTATCTACAAAGTTGCCAGTGACTTTGTTGTTGTTTTAGAGTCAACTCCATTATTTCCAAATTCTGACAGTGAGAGCACTTAAGCCTTAAGTGGTTCTCAACCTTCCTAAGGCTGTGACCTTTTAATACAGTTCCTTGTGTTTCAGTGACCCCAATCATAAAATTATTTTCGCTGCTACTTCAAAACTGTGATTTTGCTACTATCATTAATCACAGCGTAAATATATGATATGCAAATGGTATTGGGTGACTCCTGAGGAAGGGTCATTCCATCCCCAAAGGGTGGTGACCCACAGTCAGGAGCCACTGCGAACGCCAACCTCCACAGTGCATTGACAAAATGCTAGGCTTGGAGAAACTGCCAAAGTTCTAGCTTCAACCCTGTGAACTCTTAGATTAAAGCGCCCTTGTAAGAGCAAAACAGAGAAAGGCTAGTCAATAGAGAAACAGAGCAATGACATGAACATACAGAGAGAAGCTGGAAAGAAACCACACAGAGAAAGCAGCCCTGCTCTACTATCAGTGATGCCAAGGGCCTCGAGGCCCAACTGGGCTTCTGGTCTCTGACATCAACACAAAGCTACATTACTGCTAACAAAACATTCTGGTTGCTTAGACTAGTTCAAGTAATTTTATATAACTTGTTAGGAAACGAACCTTAAGAGCAAAACAAAGAGAGAAGAATACAGTGTTTGTGTGTTTGAGTGTGTGTGTGTTACACTCCAAAATTTGTTAATGCCGCCTTCAAAAGAAGGAGAGAACTCAAATTATAGCAATTTTCTTTTGGCATTAGAATCTCTCATTCACTATTTTATTTTCAGAAGACCTAACAGTGCCTTATACACATTTAACAAATGTTTATTGAATGGACATACAATTCAAAATGAAACTCACTTGATCAAAATAGTACATCTAATTGTGGGGTTTTTCAATAGCGTTTCATTTCAAATTAAGATGTTCTTTATAATCCTCATTACCATAATTCTATCTAAACACACGTGCACGCGCGCGCACACACACACACACACACACACACACACTCACACAGAAATGCTGTTTTCCAGTTTTTTAAATAGAAGACTGGAAATCATGGTGGGTCCAGCTTATTCGGATCCTGTGTTAACTCTCAGGGTTATGAAGTCTGCTCAGTAGAGTGGTCATTAAGACTGTTCACAGACCGTGCCAGGTCTCTTCCTTCTCGAGCAGGGTAAGGTAGCATTTCCCTACTTCTTTGAAGTTAGGTATAGCTATGAGTTATGTGGTCACTTCCAATGGGAGCCTTGAAGAGTCACTGTGCTGTTATTACCCAGCACATCCTTTCCTCTCTCCTTCCAAGTGTGGAAGAATGCGCTGAGATGCAGTCTAACAGCCTGGGGGTCAAGTGACCACCTGAAACAGAGCTTTTATGCTGACCCTCATCAGACATATAGTAGGACAGAGATAAACCTTTGCTGACTTAAACCACTAGGATGTGAGGATCTTCTGTGACCACAGCCTAACCTATTCTGTTTGATACTCAGCAAACATCTTTTTTTCACAAACAGGGTGAAGAGAATAAATAGCATTGGCTCTCAATTTTTCAGAACGGTAACATTTTGTATACCAGTGCCCCTTCCCCACCACCACCAAAAAATGTTTGTATAGAGTATTGTACTCCCATAGGTTAGCTCCAGATAAAATTTCAAACCAACTCCTCATCCTCTCAGCCCTCACTGCCTGACTTCTGAAACCCAGGATCAAGAATATCTGGATAAGATGTGAGTCTTGGTAATCCAAACTCTTGCCTCCTGGTCTCATTTGCATCCTCCAGGCTGTTTTACTACCAGTAAATTCTCAGCATTTATCCCACGAATGAACTGTTTGCTATAACCACACTAGTCTTATAAACTAGAATATAGATCCAAAAGGCTCATAAACTTGCTGGAAATAGCCCCAAACATTAATAAGTTCAATTATAGTTTTTGGGTTTGTTGCTGTTGTTATTGTTTTGTTCCAGATCTCTCTCTCCTTTTTGTTGTTGTTTTGAGACAGGGTCTCAAATCTCACTATGTTACCTTGGATGGTCTGGAACTTGCTATTTAGGCCAGGCTGGTCTCGAACTCATAGAAATCTGTATACCTCTGTCTCCAGAATGCTAGGATGAAAGGCCTGGACCACCACATCTAGCTCTTTTGCTCTTTCTACTATGTGGCATGTTTTCTGAGATCTTTGATAGCTACAGAATGTAGGGGTTTACAGTAAACTAATAGTACAAATAATGTTTGTGATAAGATAGCATGCAAATCACATATTTAAATTCTCTAGTAATTCAAGGATTTTTACTTGCCTAAACCTAATTCTAATTCTCAAAGAGTAAACATTCTGAAGCATGAATGGAAAGGCCTATAGGTCATGTGGTCCAAGAGGCAACTTGCTGAACATCTACGGAGTATGTGAGTAGCCTCTTCCTTTGATGTATGCAGTGTTAAAACCCTGACTTCTGGATTAACTTCATTTTGGTCCTTACCAAACTCACTAACTTCAAACACTTTGCTCTCCAGTTCTTATCGGTTCTCAAGCTATAAGAAAATATCCATGAAGAGCTGCTTTATTACATTTGGAATCGGTCACAACATGTATTCTTCCATCAATCAATTTTACAGCAGTATGGTTAAAAAAAAAACTTTCAAGAAACTCTGCGGAAAAAAAAAGCATCTATCTAATCCAGATATCTCGAGTTTATCTGAGCTCAGAATCTTTTCCCATCTCCCCTTGTCCTGGAGCTGGGACAAAGAGAACCTTGTGTAGAGCAGACAAGTGAGTCCCTTGCCACCGAGCACAGCTTGGGAAATACTAGTTCAGATCATCACAACCAGGAATTCACAGAACATAGACTTCTAATTTCAACATGCCCTATGTTAAGAACACTTTTTGGGTGTGTGCATATGTGTGTGTCTGTGTGCACACGCGCTTGTGCACGAGTGTGCGAGCCCGAATTTACGATTTTCTGCTGGGGATCTTTTAAAAATGTCAGTTTAATGTCACCATCTCTCTTCCTTTTCTCAGGGCCCATAAAAAGCTGTTTCTCTCAGGCCTCATTACTAGAAAATGCCTTGCTTATGCAGAAGAACTGACTTTTTAAACTGTGGCATCATGAACATGCTGTCGCTTATTGTGTTTCTTTCCTGGCTCTAAGGACGTTCAAAACCCAAAGCAAGCCTCAGGTGTAGCACAGGACCTGAGAGCAAACATTGTCTATTCCCCCCCCCCCAGCCTGGCTTTTTCCTCAACCTCAATATTCTCATCTAGTTTAACTATATTGTACACATCGACCCAAAACTGCTTCAAATATCTGGATATACATACCCTCTGTGAGTATCTATGTTCGTCTTCTTTTTCCTACAACTTTGTATCTATTTCTCTGTCCTTGTCACAAAAATATTAGTGTCTTCGCCTTTACCTAAAAGTGTTTTACATAAATCCCCATATGGAACATAAACATTCATTACAGGTAGTTAAACCTGTAAATGCTGAAAGTAAGAGGAAAAAAAAAGTTGTGAGTCCCTCCCCCCACCCCAACAGCGATCTAATTAATAATAAAAAGCCTTATTAAACTGTTTATTAACAGGAAGATTTATTACACTCCTTCCTAACAGAAAGGAGAATTAACATTTATTGTGCATCGGTTAAACTGGCAGATACATAGTATAGCAGTTCCATTTTCAAAACAAAGTTGGAGGGCATCTGCCAGCGCATAATTCTTGAGCCATGCAGAAGAAATTAACCTCTCATGGCGGTGGAAGGGGAGTGGGGATACACTCTGTATATCCCTTTTAGTAAAAGTCTCAAAACTCAGATGAGATAGTCATAATGACAACCATGTATAGTCTCTGACAGCCAAGTTCCCCCAGCAGCTTCTAATTGCGGAACACGCACTGAAGCAACTGTCTAAATGCCAAAGTTGTGACCAGTCAAAACCAAACCCAGGAAACTACAATCATATTCTCTATTTTTGAGGTTAAGGCCATTACTTAAAAACTTTAACAAGGTGTGTATGTTGTAGGGAGTCCGAAATAGTTTCCAGAGTGTGTGTTTTATTCTTGGGAACAATTCTGGAGATCAGCACTTGCTCCACCCGCCGGGCCATCTCAGTGCCGCGTGGAGAACTTTGAGCAACTCCAGGGCGGCAGGGCCGCGTTCCGGGGGGAAAAAGGAGGGGGGGTTTGAGAGGGAAACCGGGTTCGAGTCCCGGTTGCAGCTCGAAAGCCCCCAGCCCGGGCCGGCTCCTAAGGTGGGCAGGTCACCCTGGCCAGCGAGTCCTCGGACCCCGAAGGGTCGCATGTATGTAGGGAGCTGGCCTTAGCCCACCGCGCCGAGGAGGAAGTCGCACTTACCGCGGGGGGTCAGGAGGGAGGCCCGGGGTCACCGTGGCGCGGGGCGGCGGGCGGGGAGGCTGCGCGGGGCGCGGGTGGGCGCGCTCAGCGGAGGGATGCTCGGCCCCGCGTGCGCCCCCAGCCCCTTCCCCACAGCGTCGCCCCGCGCAGCGGCCCTCCCGGGCCGAGCCACTCCTCTCCGTCAGGCGACGCCAGGCCAGGAGTCAAACTTGTCCCGCAGCCCCTGAGGGGGCGGGCGGGCACGCGCGCGGGAGTGAGTGGGGGTCGGGCACACGCTCGCCGGTTAGTCCCGGCGCGGCCGCCCCGCCCCACGACAGCAGACCCCGCCCACCACCGAGTCCCGCCCGCTCCGCCCAGGCTGCTAAGCTCCGCCCCCTCGCAGCTGGGTCCAAAGACCGAGAATTCCGTTCTCCTGAAGGGGACAGGTCCCGGCTGGGAGAGCCTGGGCACCGGGGACATCCTCATACTGGGCGGGGCTCCGGCGAGGGGGCGGGGGCGGGCAGAGCGTACTCTGTGGAGCTCAGGATGGGCCAGCCCCTAGAAACTGGGAGCAGGGGAATTCTTGGGGATGGGAAGTGAGGGAGAGTTCCCTCTGCAGGACCGGAAGGCGACCAGAGGGAGATGGCTTCTATGTCTCAGCTTACGGGGAAATCAGCAAAAGTCAGCCTTGGCCAGTGCCTGAAACCTTTCTTCTTGCAGAAGTCTGATGTGTGCTAAGTAGTGGGTTTGTGCAATAGAAGTTATGGTGTACAGACCCTGTGGTTGTTTTACAATGCTGGGATATAATTTACTCCTGTATACAACATGTAACTGCTCTATACTCACTGCTGAGAAAAACAGTCATCTATCCAATACCTGTGCGTCAAGCACCAAACTGTGACACTTTGTTACCTCATCGATAGTAAGAAACATCTATGATCCCTGGGTAGAAGGAAGGCGGGGTCTCCGGTTCTTTCTTCCGAGAGTCAGTCATATGTGGATGAGGTGCCTAGCTGAACTTGGTTCTTAAAGTAATTCATGTATTCAGTGTTTTGTGTGTGTGTGTGTGTGTGTGTGTGTGTGTGTACACTTGGTGCTTGCGATTTTTACATGGCTGTCCTTCTTCCGTGGTGGCTATTGCCCCAAAATAGCATTTGCCCACGAGGGAGTTCTTAAATATGTCTTCATAATAAAAGCCCAGTGGGAAGTAGTTGTCTTAAAGACTAATACTGGAATAATATAACCTAATTGTGGTTAAGCTTGGGGTGGTTGGGAGATCTATTTAAGGATGTTTGTGAACTGAGGAAATGTTTCGAAAAAAGCAACAATGTAAAACTCGGAAGCACTGACAATTCCAAGAGAAAGAGAATCACTTAAGGCTGTTACAATCAGGAGATAGATACATCAAGAAACCTATGGTGCTGGCTCGGATCGCAAAGCGCAAGATAGTTTTTATCAGAGGCAGTGGAACAGGCACTCCGCATGCAGTGACACCTACACACGAAACCCCAGTAGCATTGTCTTTAATTATAGAACGTAATGTATATAAACCCACAGTCTGCGTTTGTGGAGTTTGGAACTACTCTGAGGGTTGATTCTTGTTTTCAGCATCAGTGTTTGTGCACTTTAACAGTGAATCGGATACAACAAAACAAAGCGGACCCCAATTTAGGACAGGCACCCTCACATCCCATTTCTTCTCCCATGCTACTTGTTCTATGCTGGAGTCTTTCTCACTAAATTTCCTAGCTGATTCTGATTTTCTAATTATTAGTTCCATCACTCCAGCAAAAGTCATCCACACATCTTTTGCAGTCGTGATCACTAACACTAGCCTGGGCTATTCTCACTTGCTCTTTTGGCTGTCCCCAACACATTCTCTGTGTGTCCACACACCAAGGGTCCCTTATGTGGCATGCTGTTAGCCCTTCACACAGCTGGCTGGCTCCTTCTTCCTTGTCACCTATGGATGTCTTCAGTCCTTGTTCAGTACCTCACTTTTCAGCACTAAGCACTCAGCGCCTTCCATCTCTGGTTCCCTATGCTCATTTGAATGTAAGTCCTGTGAGCTAGAACATTGCTTATTTATAACACTGCTACATCTCGCTGTCTGTTATTTACCATGTTCATCACAGAGAAGGTGAATAACAAGTATGTTTTTAGTAGAAGAATGAGTCCATATTGGAGAAATAGCTTATATCCCTTTTTATAACTATCGGAGACTTATGATCTGCCTAGGTAATAAGATTGTAGTATCTGGGCCGGGCGTGGTGGTGCATGCCTTTAATCCCAGCACTGGGGAGGCAGAGGCAGGTGGATTTCTGAGTTCCAGGCTAGCCTGGTCTACAGAGTGAGTTCCAGCACAGCCAGGCCTATACAGAGAAATCCTGTCTTGAAAAAACAAACAAACAAAAATAGATTGTAGTATCTGACTTGGTTGTCATACTTTTCTAGTTTTTCTCATAGTAACTCTGAAGAACAATATGGAGCTAGAACTACAAAACTGAAGTGCAGTGGTTATGAGAAGGAAAGAACAGTGAAAACAATGTCATTCCACAGAATCAGAAAGCAGCAATAGATCAATAAAAGCCCAGATATTTGTCCCCGAAATAAAACCATATAAGAACGATTAGAAGTGGAATAGTTGAACTTAGAATCTTATTGCTGACAACCGAGACAATATTAATGCAGTGTCCTTTGTAAGTGCTCAAAACATTTTAGTCAATAATTATAAAATTGAGGTTAATTGTTGATGCTCCAAAAAAAAAAATACTTCAAATGAAAACCTCAAAAGCAATCTCAGAGATGGACAGGTTTGTTTTTTCCTAGTCAAAGCAGTCCCATGAAGA
The DNA here is from genome assembly GCF_978045245.1 of Mus caroli. Classification (NCBI taxonomy): domain Eukaryota; kingdom Metazoa; phylum Chordata; class Mammalia; order Rodentia; family Muridae; genus Mus; species Mus caroli. Next base: position 67,574,460 of record NW_028227259.1, on the reverse strand, counting down.
TACAGAAACGCTAAGACACACATTCAACCAAGGTCTCAAACTTGGGAGGAAGAAAGGCTACAACTGGCCCAGCAAGCTGGCTCAAGGAAGTAAGGGTACTTTGCATGCAGGCCTCATGGTCCACGTTTGTTCTTCAGAGCCCATGGTAAAGGGGACACTATGGCACACATGGCCACACAAATAAGTAATTAGTTAATTAATTAAAAGAGCTGAGTGTGATGGCACACACCTGTGACCCCAGAGCTTGGAAGACAGAGATGAGTAACTCTCTGAGATGGAGACCAGCACAGTCTGCCTATGGAGTTCCAGGTATGTCACTTGGGACAGCCTTTGAGAACTTAAAGCCTCACCCCACATCACTTTTGCTCTCTGCCAGCTTTTGAAGGTGCCTGCCACCATGCTTGCCCTGTCATTCCGGACTCTCTCTCTCTGTAATGTGAGACAAGATAAACTCTTCCTTCTTTAAGCTGCTTTGTTCATGGTGTCTCATCACAGCAACAGAAAAGTAACTGAGGCAACGTGGTAAGAGCATGGTCCTGCCTTTCGTGTGAGAGTCATGGAGCCTGCCCCCTGGCACAGGTAAAGCTAAAGCCCCTTTGTTCTCTAGACCATGTGGCCAGCAGATAGGGCCTAGTTTCCTGTCAACTCACAGAGCATCATGATTTGACCTCAGGCCCATGAGCGTGAGCTCCGTCTCCTGGGAAGACTCATTCTCTACATGTGGAAGGAAGATACTTTCCTCTCCTTCAGACCCTTACAGAACATTTACCTCACGGCTGCTCCACACAGACATGGGAGACAGTATGCATTCTTTTACAAACCTATTTCCATTGGCCATCTGTAAGTAGATCCCTTCTTCGAGAACACACTTTCTGACTTGGAGGTGGGGCTACCCGACCCTGTTGACTGCTGCTTTCATGTTTCACCACAGCATGGCTTAAGACCCCTCATGGTCTAACAAGCTGCTGCTTGCCACTCCAGCACTGTGCCCATTCTGAACCGTTTGCTTTGTCTATACCACATTATTTTTCCCACAGTCAGGCCTTTGAATCTGCACACACACACACACACACACACACACACGCACACACACACTCTTTTCTGATATTTGCTGAGCCTGAAGACAACTGCTGCCCTGGTGATCTTTATCTGGGCCTCTCAAAGCTTGCTGTGTTCTTCCTACATCTCCCACCCATAGTGCCCAGGGCACCTTTCTCTCTGTTGTGTTATGTACTGGCTATGAATATGGGTTTACTTGCCTGCCTCTCTGGCTGGTGGAGAATGTCTGCTACAGGAACTCATAAATATTTTATAAATGAATGAATGAAAAATACCCTTGTCCTATAAACCATTGAGAAATAAAGTAGTCACTCTGTTGAATAGAACTATTACCCCGCACCCTGAGCATGGCAACACATACAGACAGAAACTTTCTTCTATTTTACAGTATTATACCACAAGCTTCATGAAGTTTTAGAAGACTTTAATTATTCCATCATCTTACAAGAATGAGAAGATGAACAGGAAGTGCTTGTGTTTGTTTTCCTGTATTACGATAAGCAGTCTAACATCTCGATATGCTTGTTATACACTGCTGAAAAAAATGTTGCTAGCCTACTGATTAATTGTTGTTTCGTGATTTAAAGACTGTTCCAGCTCTGTGTTTGATATATCATTTCCTGATGGCTGTTTAATAACAGACAAGAACAACCCGCTTTGGTTTCTGTTGTGTTCTCTGAGAGCAAGCTCATAGCCACACTTTGTATGAATGTTTACAGATTTGCTGCTGTGAGTGCCAATGGTAGGCCTGCCTCGGATGCATCCATTGGCACCTGTCAATCATATGGGGTGATCCGCAGCCCGGGAGACACCACACTGCTCGTTATGGAAAAGAGAGTGAACAATGAATCAGAGCCACACAAACCCCACACTGCTCGTTGGTTTTCACGCTTCCTCTTTCACCCCCCATCTTGTTCAACTTTTAAGCACACATGCACCCTCTGCCTTCACACTTGTTCTGTGTTCGGTGTCTATTCTTGGCACAGAGCACTTGGGGAAAGATTCTGGCTGTTTAATAAGCAGCTGACCTGAGCTACAAAGACATCAGGAAGATGGCACAGTGCAGTCAGATACCAATCTACATGATACCGGGGAGAGAGGGAACAAAGGCCTCTCACACTCTGGGCCAACCCCAAGGAAGTCAAGAAATGCTGTTAATAAGATGCAGAAAGCCTCTCCTGCTGCAGTCAAGCTTTTGTTTTGGATGCTTTGAAGTCTGAGCCTGCATCTATGGGAATCTCATCTTTTTAGACTGAGCCATTAATGTTTTATATTATCAAACAATTGAAGGTTGCTATGTTGCTCTAGTGTTGTAAAGGATGTCTTGATCATGTATTTCCACTTCTATATGCACACATCTAAGATAAGGCACTTCCATATCAAAGGAGTTACCCAAAGCTTTGTGGCCAGAGGCTGGAATACCTCAGAGACCCAGGGAATTCATTACAGGCCGGTTGTCCCTTCTGAGGGCACTAGCTGAGAAGGCAAGAAAGCAGTTTCAACAGGTTCATTCCTGCACAGGCTGCTTATCTTAGTACAGCAGGGTTTGTTAGTTAAAACAAGTCCTTCCTTCCAGCCATAGGTGACTTGGGTGGGGGTGGCAGTGGCTGCAAAGTAGCTGGTAGTGTGTGGACTGGATATAAGCTTCCCTCTGAGGAAGTTTAAATAAGCAGGCCTGGGGTGGCTGCCCAGTTCTGAGCATCCTCAATCCAGTGCTGGCAGATCAAACCAGATTTCCTGCTCTGAAGAAGAAATAGATGGGGTGACACTCAGCCTGTGACCTGAGACAGTCCCAGTACCTTTCCTGGTTCTCTAAGGAGCTGGTTCTAGGAGCTGCTTATACTCCTAAGGCTGGCCAGCTGCCTCAGCCCACCACGGAAGGGGGATGTCCAGTGTACCCTTGTGCTTTGCCACAACCTTGTGGCAACCACGGGATGTGATGAAACATGTTGGTTGTCTCCTAGTAGCCTCCTCTGAGGTTCTGAATTTCTTGTCAGTGCTGTTTGAACTGCCCGGGGGATATATGCCAGCTTTGAGAACAACATTATAGCTCCTTTCTCAATAACCTCTATTTCTAAAATAGCAAAGAGACTGCACTAAGGGAGGGAAAGACTGTGGAGGGAGAATGTAATAATTTACATATAGTACAAAGCTACTCTTTCTAGTATATAGCTCCAGAATTTTAACTAATATACAGTTGCCACAAAACCCAACGTAGTCATGGAACATCTCTGTGATCTAACAATTCCCTTGCGTCTCTATGTTGTCTATCTCTAGCCTGTGGCAACCACTTATCTATTTTCTGTCCCTGTAGTTTAAGCCTTGTCCCACGTGGCATGGCAATGGGACCATAACAAGGCTCTCTTAGCATCCTCACATAGCCAGTTTGTGCCCAGCCCATTCATTCAGAGCAGGGACCATTGCCTGACAATAAGTTATTTTCATTATCTACTTGATTTCTTTTTCATTTGAGTATCCACTTGCACTAGGAAGTGAGACAGGGATTTTTGCCTGTCTGCTGCCGACTCTCCAAGGTTCACGAAGCAACCTAAATGTTCAGTAAATATTTGTTGGATGAAGCGCTATGTTAATGAAGAGATTGGGGAATCCTGGGGCCCTCCCCCCCCGGGGGGGGGGCTCAAACAGACCTTATTAAGAAGAGATAATTTTCCTTACAAAATGTGTTAATTGAAGGATTTGTCTGTTGCCTTGTAGGTTGGCTACCGGAGAGTAATACAATCAAGAGACACCGTGATGATGAATGGTTTCTTCAAATTCACCCGGATGGTGAGATTACCCAGAACAGAGCTGGCCTGAGGTGAGGACAGCGTTCTGGGGTTGTTAAGGCACTGGATGACTTAATGGGCATGAAGTGTTTACTGCAGTGGTTTTCAACTGGGGACCGTTTTGTTCCCCCAGGGGCGACGGCAATGTCTGCAGACATTTTTGTTGTCAAAAGTAGAACAGAGAGGACAGCTACTGGAATCTGCCGAAGATCACAGAATGTGCAGTATGGTTCTCCATGACAAAGAATTATCAGTAGGGCCCTAGCCAGAAACGCTGGGTGAATGTGTGGCCAGGCTTGATGTAAGGGGTGCATTTGCATTTGATGATGATGACATTATTATTATTATTATTATATCATTATTGTTAGTAGTAGTAGTAACAGTAGAAATATCCCCCACTGTGTGTGTGTGTGTGTGATGTACATGTAAGATGTGTGCAGATGTTGGACTACAACAGAGATTCTGGAGTACCACAGAGCCTTCCAGAGCTCTCAGAGTTACAGGCAGTTGCGAGCTGCATAATATGGGAGCTGGGAATCAAACTCTCATCCTTTGGAGGAGGGAATATATGCTTTTAATGGCTGAGCCATCTTTCCATCCCTGTGCTAACATTATTTAGAAATGATCCTTCCTAACAAATCCTCTCACCCAGGCTGACAAGTGAAGCTGTGCATTAAGTCTCAAGTCAGACTCTTTACGTTTGAAGCTCAGCACGACCCTTGGCAGTGTGCTCTGGAGCATGTTACGTGACTTTTCTATACGTCTCTGCCTATGAAAGGGGATTAACTAGAGTAATTGCCTCAGGGAGCTGCCAGGGAGTCGAATGCAGTAGTCCATACAGAGCACACCCCTGCGGTAGTACGTAGTAAATGGTCAATAAGCGTCATTGATTATTTTTTGTCTCTGATACCAAAAAAAGATCTTCCCATAGGATATAATGAAGGAATTAAGAATAGTTTCCACTAGGAAGGAGAAATAGAAAATATTGCTCATATAAAGTATACACTGGCATTCATTTCACATAATGATAGATAACTACATAGGATTAAAATTCAAATAAAACACCATAAGGCTATTTAGTGTGTGTATGGGTGTGTGTGTGTGTATGTGTGTGTGTGTGTGTGTGTGTGTAGGAAACTAACAGTGTTCTTCACACAGCCTCTGGATGTACACTTCCACCACACTGGCTCAGGAAAGGGAACAGTCTCTCTTCCACGGAGTACCCGCTGCAGAGCAGACTCTGGGTTGGATGCCTCATGGGAGGAGACCAGAGTCAACCTTCAAGTCTGGCTGAAGAAGAAAGACTATTAATTTGAGAATGACAAAAATGAGTGTTCCAGGATCGATCTAAACCCAAATCCTGAAAGTTAGCTTGACTCCTCATGCTAGATAGAGTAACTGTCTACCTCAGGACCATTGCCCCCAAGAGTGACTGCTACCCGTGGTGCTTCCTGATGCCAAAGCTCTTTCACAATACTATCACTATCACACTTGTCCCTTAAGAATCTCATGGTCACACATGGTTTCCTCTTCCTTTTGTATCTGGGATAGAAGGCTCTTTCCCTGTTCAAATTTTCTGAGTTCTAGTTTTGTTTCAGAAACCCATAAACATTAAAAAAAGAAAAAAAAAAAAAAGAAACGGTAGGGATAAAAGAAATGACGTGGGGTCTAAGAACCAGTATGATGTAGTCAGCAGTGTGGATTACACATCACTTCACCCTCAGCCACAAGGAGCCACTGCAAGGGCCACCACAAGATTATACAGTCGTTGTGTCTAACTGTCAGCCCACACCAACACCAAGGTTGGCTTCTCTCTAAAAGATAACCTGACGATTTCATCAATATAATTTGTGCGCAAGGCAGACTCTGAAGGGTCATATTTTCTCTAAAGAGCAGAGTAATGTCTAGAGCTGAAAGCTGAGCTATACATGACAATCAAGAACCCACTGAAGCTATTCAAACTTACTCTAGACTCCTTAACCTTTTCTGGGTACAGGCTGGCCAGACATGACATCCCAAACTTATTTAGCTTTTCTTATCGAAGCCAGCTAATGAATACTTCTAATGATTCTGGGTTATAGAAGTGACTAAACGGGGGCTGGCGAGATGGCTCAACAGGTAAGAGTACTAACTGCTCTTCCAAAGGTCCCGAGTTCAAATCCCAGTAACCACATGGTGGCTCACAACCACCCGTAATGAGATCTGCCGCCCTCTTCTGATGTGTCTGAAGACAGCTACAGTGTACTTACATTTAATAAATAAATCTAAAAAAAAAAAGAAAGGCCTCGTTGTTAGTATGTATGTATATATATATATATATATATATATATATATATATATATACATACATACATATATATATATATATACATATATATATATATATGTGACTAAACAGGCTGCATTAAGTTTTCACAAGGACTTTCCAGAGTTCTAGCCCTCCTCTGCATTCAGACTTGTAAGCAAGGCCCAGTGAAACTAGATCACCCTCCATGGTCTCTGCATCAGCCCCTGTCTCCAGTGTCCTGCCCTGACTTCCTTCAATGATAGACTATAATGTCCAAGTGTAAGCCAAATAAACCATCACCTCCCAAATTTGTCCTTGGTCATGATGTTTCAGCACATACAGCCACAGTAACTCTAACTAAGACAAACATTAGTTCCAGGGTAATGGGGTAATGATGTGATAGAGCTGTCTATTCTGTTTTGGGGAGAATTATGAAGGGGTTTGGAAACTTTGGGACTAGAAAAGTCATGGAGCGTTCAAAGCTTGGTAAACTGTTCTCTGAGAGCATAAAAGAAAACAAGAGTTGATAGAAATACAGAGGATAGAGGCCTGGCTTCTGAAGGTCCAGGTTTAGAAAGTTGGAGAGTCACTTAAAGACTCTATTGGGACCATTGCATATTTTGAGTTGAGAATCTGTAGTTCTGGTTAGCTAGGGCTGAAGAATTGGCTGTGAGAAACCAGAACCACAAGCACGAACTCTTTCCTTTGCTGGGATAATCGATGCTGGTTAGCTGGAGCTGAGACACTAGTGGTGATTAAGAGGAGACCAGCAGCACTGGGGTGAAATCTTATGGTAAGTGTTTCCTGAGAGTCTGCGCACAAAAGCAGTGTTCCAGAGGTGGCCAAGGTTGTCTCATTGCGCTGACAGCCACACTTGGTCCTGTGTCAGTCTCCCAGGAGGTACTGGTTTTGCAGACATGAAGGAATCATGGAGAGCAGCCGAGGCTTGGCACTGTGAGAGTCCAGGAGAGGCCACCGGTGAAGGTGCAGCCAGAGTAGCAATTGAAGGCCCAGGATTGATTGGGTCAAGCAGAGAAGTTGAGGCTTGGCACCATGAAGAGAGCCTGTGAGAGGCTGTTGGTGAAAGTGCTTGCTTCATGGTGCCAAGCTGTTCTCCGTGACTCCAATATTCTGGAACCTCTTGCCAGAATTTTGGAGATGCCAATACCAGGGGATGACCACCAAGGAGAGCAGAAGCTGTGGAATGGAGGCAGTCTGAACCTAGAAGACAAGCTTTAGATGCTGTTGATGGCCATCCAAGCCCTTTGGAGAATTCCAGGTGATCCTGAGTGGATCCCAGACATTAGACACTAAGTTATTCACGTAGCTGGACTTTGCTTTGCTTTGATTGGGACTGTGCCCTGGTTCTTCCCTCGACAATAATTCAGAGTTATCTTTTTTCTAACTTTTCTGTTACTTCAGCTTTTGTTTGCTTGTTTCTTTTGAGATAGGGTATCCTGTAGTCCAGGCTAGCTCTGAACCCACTAAGTAGCCGAGGATGACATGGACTCTTTCTTCCATCTCTGAAGCGCTTTGATTGCAGACATCCATTACCAACCTTGGCTTATTGCTTCAGTTTTATCTTCAAAATATAGAACGTCAAATAAATTAAAAATTTAGCATACCTGCATGTTTCTGAGGGACTCTCACTTAAAACTGAATTGATTATAAGAAAGTATAGCTTAAAATTTCAGGATTTCTGGTATTTAGCCTGCAAATGTATAAGGATGTACTTTATATATTTAGAAATTTCAGCTGAGAACACTTAAATGGATGAATTATGGCGGTCAGAAGAAGCAAGACATTTTGGCCTATTGTTTTTAATTCTTGTCATTGAGCATTGAAAGATAATTGTAAGAAAAAATGTCTTATTTTCTATCAAAAGTAGCTAGTCTGACAAGAGCCAATATTCTATACATTTTTCCACCTTGTAAAACTTTTATGCAAATCTTTTACTCTCTACCACCTGGTAAAATATTGTTTACACAAAGACCGGGCTACATTCCCAGAACTTGAGGGACTGAAGTAGCCAACCTCTCCCCTCCCTTTTTCTTCATTCCATCACATCAATTCTTTCCTTTAAATTATTATTTTACTGTTTTATATGTGTGGGTGTTTGGCCTGAATGCCCATCTGTGTGCCACATGTGTGCCTGAGGAAACGGGGGTGGTGTGCATTGTATCACCTGGAACATAAGTGACACCCACGTTGTGAGTTGTCATGTGGGTGCTGGGAACTGAGCCCCGATTCTCTGCAAGAGCAGCTAGTGCTCTCAATTGCTGAGCCATCTCACAAGTTAGCAAATTGTGAAAGATAGTGAGGTTGGACCTCAGCCCATTGGCATTATTTTCTACTTTGTCTGTGTTTTTAAAAATCTCTACCTCCCTTCTAATGCTTATTCTTTCTAACACTCCAAACCCAGGTAGGAGAGAAAGAAGGTTAGAGAGGAAAGGGGGTGTAGGTCTCTCTAAATGACTTCCTGCTGACTAAGAGCATTGAATTCCTTGGGTCAAGTCCAATCTTCATAGTCTGGATATCTTCAACTTCTTGTCTCTTTTCTTTCACCCATAGCAACAGCAGCATCAGGAGCAGAAACCATCAGCAGCCATTTTCTTCTTCAGCGTGCACCCCTTAGTCTCTGACATGCGTTCCCTCTCTAGACACATCAGAAGTAAACGATCTGCAGCTGGCAGGATCAGGTTCTTGCCCAAATACCATGAGGCAAATAGTCAGCTGCTGTGGATAAAACGAGGTTACCCCATGTCCTACAACCTGGATTAAAACAAAAACACATTTACATAACAGAACTGAGTTTTTTTTAAGTCACCGGAATTCTCACTACACCAGCCAGTTCTGGGGGTTGCAAGTTGCATCGTCTCCATCTGCATTAGAATAAAAACCAAGTGAAGTTCCTCTTCCGATGTGATAGCTAGTTTAGTTTTTGTTGTCTTGCTGCAGCCTTTTTCCAGTAAGAAATTTCATTGTTGTGGTGGTTTGAGTGAGGATGACCCTAATAGGCTCATATATTTGAATGCTTGGTCAACAGGGAGTAGAACTGTTTGAAAAGATTACAAGGATTAGGGGGTGTGGCCTTTTGGAGTAGGTGTAGCTCACACCAGGCCCAGTCTCTCTCTCTCTCTCTCTCTCTCTCTCTGTCACACACACACACACTTAGTAAAAGTAAAAATAGATTAATTGGATTAGCAATCTACAAGAATGATCATAGACAAGAACATTATTTTTCTTACTATTTGGTAAGTCAGAGATAGCACAAATATCTAGCGAGTGAGTTCCAGTTTGGCTGAAAGAGTCTGATCCCCTGTATCCTCAGAGCAGCCAGCCTGTGGTCTAGGATTTATGGGCCTTCTGTTGCTCTCCTGATAGCCACCATCTGGACACCACCAGAGAAGCCAGGTGCAGAGCACAGGATTGTAGCCAGGACAAAGGGCCTTTCAAGAAAATTGACTTTAAAGTGTCTAAAAATATGATAACCAGATTGAATCAGAGTGGTAGGAAGCAAGGTGGTGGTGGCAGCAGCAATAGCAGTTGTGATGCTGTGTGTGTGTGTGTGTGTGTGTGTGTGTACGTGTGTACGTGTGTACATGTGTGCATTGGAATGTCATTATGCATTATGTCAGAATGGTTTGATTGATTCTAAAAAAAAATGTTTTATGAAGTTTCCCGTGTTTGAGGCTTGGCTGCCAGCTGACAGATTTTTGATAAATGAATCAGAATGCAAAGCTCTGATTTAATTAATAGATTAATCCATGGGACTCTTAGCTGAATGAATTATTAAATGGGCTCTCATAGGGAATAGATTGCTGGGGGATCGCTTTTAATGGATATATTTGTTCCTATGTGACCTGTCCACCACGAGGTGAGATACGTTGCTCTGCCATGTTTTGCACCATACTTTGCCTCACCTTGCACAGACCCAGCAGCAGTGGAGTCACGTGACTATGCACTGAAGCCCCTCAACATTTGAGCCCAATTAATCTTTCTTCCCTTAAGTCGTTTTGCTCACATTTCGACACAGCAACTGAAAATGACTAATACAGACCTGGCAGAAATATTACAACACAGGAAGCCATTAAATCAATTTTTATATGGGTATAAGAATTACTGAGTATTTTAAGGTACTATTGCAACATTTATAGGCGAAAGAATAGACATTAAGATATCAAGGAAGGGGAAAATAGAATATAGTTTTATAAAGGGATAAAAGGGACGTTGTAATCAGAGGAATGATGGGGTAGGACTGGGAGAGGAGGGATTGTGCCAAGGACCATCAACACTAAAGGCCTTTGAGAAGTTGTATGGAATCCTACTACTGTAGAAGCTTTCTAAGATGTATATTTATATACAGAGTTTAAATGGAGTTAGCATATCATGGGGCAGGGGGATCAGTATGTCAACTAGACATCATATACTACCACATACAACTTCTAACACCAGAAGTGAGTTACATCATTTTGAATTATTGGCCAAAGGGATCCCATAGACCCCCACAAACATTGCAGGATATTGCTCCTCTACGACTGGACAGTAAGCCCCTATTGCTGAAGGCTACAAATATTTATAGAGTATCAAGGGGTCCAGATGGTCCTTAAGTGGAAACTTTACTCCTACTGGCTAGTGTTCAGATAATCCTTAATGATATTCTCAAAATAAAGTATACACTTGGGAATTCTGTCCCTATTTTGACTGCTCAGGTCTTACAATCAATCCCCTTACTGAGGATTCCCATGTGTATGTAAATTGTAGTATCCAGTGGAAAGACAAATCAGTTCATTCTTGGCGCATCGAATCTTTGTCCCTTCCCTCCCCACCCACCTGTTGTTCCATAAAGCATAGGAGTGTGTGAGAGAGAACAAAAGAGAGGGTCAGCGGAAAGGACTGGTTACAGAACTGCAGCACTGATCAGGGAGCAAAGGATACATTTGCTCCAAGTACAAATTGAAATACTGGCTACATTTTATTGTAACCAGAGGAGGTGTGTGGGGTGGGGTTGGGGTGAGGGGGAATGGAAATGCTAACTACTTGCATTTTCTAGGTAAGAACATTTGCTTGCCATGTATGCTGTCTGTATTCATCAAAGTTTTCCCCTATCCTTCATTTACACTCTAAAACAAATGTTTTTTTTTTTTTTCTTTTGCAAGGAGAACAAGAATGTGGATTGCGTCATAGTAAACGCTGTTTATAGACGTAACATAAACAAGTTCCATTCGGCCACTTGCAGAGACAACGGGTAAAGCAGAAGCCCAAATTTTCATAAGTCTCTTGTTTATGCTCATATCTTGCACTGTTTACTGTCTTCCAAACACCAGAACCCAGCACAGTATCTGGCTTTCAGAGAGATTAACTATCATTTACTAAGTAAATGAGTGAACGATGCTTATAAACTAGGGTGGCACTGCAGTACATTCGTCCTTTGGTTTTTGGTTATTATGTGGTAGGTTTACATGGACCATGTTGTTCTTACACATTGGTAAACATGAGAAACAGATTCAAATCTGGATGAAGCCAGACCCTCTGTGTTTCTTAAGATCATTTCCTCATCTTTTGTGTTTATCAGTTAGCACAACAGTTCTAGTTAGAGAGTGGCTTTATTAGGCAAAGTGACTCAAAATGAAGAAGTCTCAGTCCCGGGTAACTTTTTTTTTTTTTAAAGTCAGACCCAAACGGAAGTGAGTATGAGGTGAATCTCAGGAACTTGAAGTAGAGCGGAGATGAGAAGCAGGAAGCAACATACTATCAAGCTACCGATGGGAACACATTTGTGTCATGTGAGTAGACATGACAGAAACAGCTTTCCTTAAATTATTTGTGGCAATAGTGATCACCTTCATTTTAGTCCTGCCAGAATTTTTCAAGACACCAAAAGGTAAGTAAATCATTGCAATCCAGCTCTCGTTTCTTACTTTAGAGTACATTGTCAGCTAGCGGTGACAGACGAGATCTTTTTGGGTGTATGCAGCATGAGCTGAAGTTCGGTGAGTGAACTGCCTTAAGTGAAATGAGATCCCAATTTTTAGTTGCCTGTTGTCTAGCATAGTGGCCTTAGGACTTAGTTATGTTACAATTGAAAATGTAAAGAAATATTTAAAGTCTGATTTTAGATTCCAGACACGGGACTTAAGAGAATAGCATTTTATGAGTTTGTTCTTTGAAACTGTTTCCTTCTTTCAAAATAATCATATATGTCTGCCTTTAGATTCTGGAACTTACTAAGGGAACGGACATTTATTTATTTTAAAATGAGCCATTTGATCACAAGGTGAGACTAATAATTTCCTGCTGATTTTAGAAAATAGGAGTAAATTTTAGTATTTTTAATACACAGTACAAACCAGATGGGTACAAATATAGGCAGGAATGTATGTGTTTGGGAGCATTGGGAACAAGGCAAAACCCACCCTGAGAGCCCTGCAAAGAATTGTGATATATCTGTTGAAACTTCAGGGTAGAGAAACAAAAAAATAAGGGAATTCAAATTATTTTTTATATATTATTAAAAGATTGGAAAACATGTTATTGTGGGTGTTTAAGTGATAATTGTGCTCATTAGCCTTTAATAAGAAGGTTTAAAAAAAAACTCCACTGTTCTATTACTAAATAGAAATCATATAAATTTTCTAAAACTAGAGAAAAACTTATATTTGATATCTCGCTGCAATGAATATTTATTGTCGAATATATGCAAAGATATGTATTCAGATAAAAATACTTTTGCTAATTATATTTGATGACATACTGCAATGATTATTTAATGTCGCATATTAAATGATGCTAAGTAGCCAGATAAAAATATTTTTGCTAAATAAACACTGTAACTGCAATTTTTACGAATGATCGAATTTAAATTTTTTTCTTTTGATTTAGTTTTTTAAAATATATATATATTGGGCACATATAATGTATATTTTTGATACTTATTTTCACCCGCTGAAAATGTGTCCTAAAGAAAATAGAATAAAGACAAGTTATTTTTAAGATATTTTGGGCTGAGAGTAGCAACATGTTTTTAGCTATCTAAGCTAGGCCTTCTCTGTGTCTATATTCCTATTACTTTGACCAATTAGTTTGAATCTAATGAATATCAGGTAACTGGCACACACTGTTTGCCAAGTTGGTCAGTGCTTTAAGAGTCTATTAAGGATTGTGAGGAGGAGGGAAAAGACAGAGGCATTGTTCTTTTGACCACTAGTTCTTGCTAGAGGTGACACCAGAAGACCAGTGTGGCCCAGGAAAATTCAGAGAGGTGCATGGTGGGCACCTCAGTGGGCCTTTGATTTTGTAAGCAGAAGAATTTGGTTTTTTGTTTGTTTGTTTGGTTGGTTTGGTTTGGTTTTCAAAATACACTTCAGCTGAACTTGCCTGGCCCGAGAGCCAGTCTGTTCTTCATGTTAACAAGAGCCATTTATAAGATTTGTTTTTCTCAGCTGCCACTGTGCTTCACTGCTTGTCCTAAACCAGAAGGAACCACTTCTGTTTTCTGGTTGGAGCGCAGCATCAACGGTTGTTTCCATTCTTTGGGATGATGAAATTATTTGGCTATTTTGTTTCAAAGGATCCTTACTGTGGAACAGCAAACAAAACTGCAAACCATGGTCTTCTGATGTCCTTCAGTGGTGGAAGGAATTTTGCTCAAAGCCACCACAAAGTGTTGATTATTGGGTTAACTCACACACACAATAGTATAATAATTATGCTTTATAATAGTCTGTGGGTCATCAGGATTATTGCTATAACCTCAACATGTGTAACCTTATATTGATTAAATTAAGGGGATATGGATTTAACTATTTTGTTACTTAATTTGAAGTGTGAGAGCGGGTGCAAGGTCTCCCCATGTCGCCCTGGCTGTCCTGGAACTTGCTATGTACGCCACGCTGGCCTTGAACTCACAGAAATCTGGCTGCCTCTGGCTCCCAAGTGCTAGGATTAAAGGTGTGTGCCACCATACCTTGCCATTAATGTCAGTTTTCAATCTCAGTATGAGTTAGGTTTTGAAATGAATTGAATGGTCAATCAGTGAATCTCATAAAGAAACTTCTTGCGCACATCAGACTCGACCAGCAAGAACGACGCTGCAACAGGATCCTTCTGCACACGTTTATTGGGAGAGCTTGATTGTAGAGGCGAATAGACCCCGAGCCCAGCACTGGTGCTGCTTTATATAGGCCTAGGAGAGGCGTGTCTCACACCCAGATTGGTTGTGCTTGGTTAATGCTTACCACCTCATTTGCATGCCTACATCTGATTGGTTAATTTCTCTCACCTGATTGGTTAACTTCTCTCTCTTCTGATTGGTTAACTTTTCTCTCATCTGATTGGTTAACTTCTCTCTCATCTGATTGGTCAATTTTGGTTAATTCTCAAAACCTCATCTTGGCAAAAAACTTTCCTGCCTATGTATGCGTGGTGGCCAGCAGAAGCCTGTGCCACTCTGCAATGGCACATGTGGCTTCCCACAGAAACTGGTACAATTAGATGATGAAGTGAGACATTCTCAAAGCAGAGAAGTGAATTTTAAGACTCTCAGGGCTAAGGCCTGTCAGGCATTTTCCTTTTCTTCTTCCAGATTGTATTGTCTTTAATTCTAAAATAAATATGACAAAATTATTCGACTTCTAAATTACTTACCAATACCCTGTTTTTGGCCATGTTAAATAAACTCAGAAGGAATCTCAAGGTGGATCAATGTATACATCAGGTTTAATATATTTATTTTCAAAGCAATAAACTCTCTAAATCCCCAAGTTGAAAAGACAGCATCATATCTGATCATATTCTATCAAGAATGCATCCAAATCTTTGAAAAATTATTATCAGGAATCTTCTGTTGTTACAATTATGTAGCAATAGCTATTTGGTCTAATTTTAAGAATGAGAGCTTCTTAGATATTACTTGCCACTAAACAAGGGGGCATTGGCAAGATGACCTATTGTCCAACAATGGTCTGAAGCCCCCAGTTATTTTAGAAGGTATTCAGAACACAGCAGTTGAACAGCTTGTCCCACTTCAATTGCTTGTAGAGAACAGAAATACTGATTCCATTTCTTGCAACTGAGGAAGCAAGGTTGCTCCCAACGACAAAATCACCAACCTGCTTTTGTTGGATGAAACCTTAAGATGGAGACTCAGGAGGCTGGAGAGGTGGCTCAGTGCTCAAAAGCACTGGCTATATTCCCAGAGGACCTGGGCTCAATTCTCAGCACTGCATGGCAGCTCACAACAGTGTAACCCCAGACCCAGGGGATCCTACACTGTCTGCTGGGCTGCACAGTAACCAGGTATGCACATGGTGCACAGAAACACATGCAGACAAAATACACATGTAAAATTTGAGAGGGAGACTTGGTTAAACCTTAGATAGATCCCAGTGGTCTGTAACTTATTCTTTCACTTATCCATGGTGTCTCTCTGTGCTGGGAAGTTAAGGCTTACAAAAGGAAAAGCAAGTCTCTCTTAAGGGGTTTTTCAGCCACGAAGAGGACCAGTGGTGGAGCAATGAAGTACGACCCCATAAAGAGTAAAACGGGATGTGGAAGGAGTTACGAGAATATTAATGTTGTTTCCAGGACTATGCTGGGAGGTTTCCTCTGTTCCCAGTTGCCAAAAAATAATAAGTTGGCAGAATTCAAATAATCCCCCACTATTTTTCTTGCTCACAGAAGCACTTTCTAGGAGAAGTTCTGATTCTTATTGATTTTCAAATAAAATGTTCGCATTTATCTTAAAACTTTTCAAGAGCAGACATGGTAGGGCATTACGAAGGCTTGCAGCAAGCAGGACAAGAACAGGGCAGATGAGTACACTGCGGCGAGTCTCATTATGTCCCGGTGTTTTGATGTTGCTCACTTTGAAGAGTCAAACTCGCATAAGATAGGTTCATTGGCTTTCATTTCTCTTCCCCGTCACACTTTCTGGTGGAAGTGGTAGTGTAATGAGCAGTAAACAGAGGCAAACCAAGGATGAAGGACCTTTCCTTGGGAATTATAGGACAAGCCCTCCTCAACTCTGCAGTGTGTCTCCACTGTGTTTATGTCTCTATTACAAAGGAAGAGTATTGACACAGTTGCAATGAATGAATGAAATGTCCTTGTTTTCAAACTCTGGGCACTTTACTTTCTTCTTATTGACTCCTTCATAAAAATTTAATCAATATCCCTAATAAGGTTTAGGACATATGACTATTTAAGTTTTGAGCTGGCAGAGGTCAAATTGTCTTGCCCAGAATGCTCTCAAGTGATTCTCTCACTTCACCCTCCCAAGTACTGGGCCTATGGGTGCTCACCACTGCATCTGGCTCATTTAGTGTGTGCGTGTGTGGGGGGGGGGGGCATGTAGCACATGTAGCAGCCAGAGGTCAATGTTAAGCATCTTTCTCTTTTGCTTCCACCATAATTATTTTAGGCAGTATCTCTCATTGAACCAGAGCTTATGAACCGGCGTGACTGGTTCCTGGTAACCTCTAAGGATCTGCCTGTTTCCAACCCCCAGTCTTTAGGGTTACAGATGTGTGCCACCATGTCTGTTATTTTTAAGTGTGCTGGGGACTCAAAGTCAGGTCCTCGTGCTCATGTGGCAGGCAGTTCAATGACTGAGTCGTCTCCCTAGACCTCTGGCTCAACATTTGTAGTAACTCTTAACAAATACGTGCATCTACATATACCAGGCACAGGGCTAAATATTTTTACATGGAACTCCTTGTTTTCTTTTCTTTTTTTTTTTTTTTTTTGGTTTTTTGAGACAGGGTTTCTCTGTATAGCCCTGGCTGTCCTGGAACTCACTCTGTAGACCAGGCTGGCCTCGAACTCAGAAATCTGCCTGCCTTTGCCTCCCGAGTGCTGGGGTTAAAGGCATGCGCCACCACCCCGGCTCCATGGAGCTCATTTTTAATGGATTCAATACTCAACTAATCTACTGGGAATGTAGTTCAGTGGTAGAACAAGTGTTTGGCAGGTATAAAGCTCTAGGTTTGATCTTGAGTAGCTGCTGGCCCATGAGCGGATGGGAACTCTACCTTGATCTCCTATTTTGCCAAGAGTGCTGGGATTGCTGACAAGCACCACCATGCCAGGCTTTGGCACAAGTTCAGGGACTCAGAACTGGGGCTGTCAGTCTTGTTTGGTTACACTTTCACCTACTGAGTCATCTCCTTAGCTCTATTTTTAGTTTCTTGAGAAACCACCTCACAACCACTTTGGAGTGGTTGCACCGGTTTATACTCCTGCTGGGAGTGCGTAAGGATTCCTCTCTCACGGTGTCCTCCCAGCACTTGTTATCATTCGTTCTCTTGATGGAGGGCAAGCCACTCTGACTGCGCTAAGATAGAATCTCAACATAGTTTAACCTGTATTTTCTGATGGCTGGTGGTGTTGAACATAAATGTTTATTGGTCATTAGGTATTCTTCTGTTTTAGAACTCTTTGTCAAATACATTTACCTGTTTATTGGTTAGATTTGTGTGTGTGTGTGTGTGTGTGTGTGTGTGTGAGAGAGAGAGAGAGAGAGAGAGAGAGAGAGAGAGAGAGAGAGACAGACAGAGTTTAGTTTCTTCAGTTCTTTACAGATTCTGTATATTTATCCTCATGTTAAATGCATAATGACAAAGCTGCTTCTTTTCTGCAGGCTGTCTGTTTATTCTGCTATGCAGGAACTTTTCAACATCATGCAGCCAGGATATCATGTGGCTGGGTTCTAGTGAGGGTCCTCTAGATACAGATGTCTAGTTCCCCTGAATATTCATGGGGCAGAAAGGAAGCAAGTTATCTGGTTTTATAAAGCACAATTCCTATTCTTTAGAATTTCACTTTCATGAATTAATTACCCCACAGACTCCACCTCCAAATATCATCATATAGAGACTTGAGTTCACTAGATGAGTTTTAAGAGGATACAAACAGCACATTGAGTTGGTTATTTAATTTTACAAGACAGTGCCAAATAGTTTCCCCAAAAGATTATATTAGCACTGTTCCTAGTAGCAAAAATACTATATACTGGGCTTTCACTGAGTATCATGAAGCTGCACATAGAATACATAGACTCTTTTTTTTTTTTTTTTTTTTTGGTTTTTCGAGACAGGGTTTCTCTGTATAGCTCTGGCTGTCCTGGAACTCACTCTGTAGACCAGGCGGGCCTCGAACTCAGAAATCCACCTGCCTCTGCCTCCGAGTGCTGGGATTAAAGGCGTGCGCCACCACGCCCGGCTTTACATAGACTCTTATATAATCCATATGTTCTTTACAAAGTTTACTGACAGCTTGCTAATTGAAAGATAACTAAAGCATTAGGGAAATAAGACTAAGAGTAGTTATCTGGCAAGCAGTGGGGAAAATGTCTGGTTGTGGGGAAATTTTTGTTTGTTTGTTTGTTTGTTTCATCTTGGACGAAGTGAGGGGGAAGACCTTATCGAGAGTTTATACATATCTGCCATAATTTGGATACTGAGGTCTATTGTGTGCAAGGTATAAAAATCTCAGTGCAAGAAATGAACTGAAGGCATTTTGGATCAATGGTGCCATTAGACACACAGCAGAGGGAAATACCAATATTCTGTGGAGGAAGAAAAAAAACTTCAAACCAGTTCTCAAATAACTCCCAAAGAAAATAAGCTATTAACCAAAACATTATAAAACACATGAAGACTCAACAGACGAGAATCAACAGAAACAGCAGACAGCAGAACCTGATCTTGAAAGAATATTATATTACATTTGTTAATAATTAAAGCAATATACATAAATACTTAATTGTTTCAGTAGATAAGAGGAACCTTCAAAATTATAAATAATAGAAGCATATGTTTGGATCTTTATTTCATATCGCATATGGAGCTAACTCAAAACACATTTAAAAGCATTGTAAGATCCAAGACTGTCAAACTGTTATAAGAAAAGATTCTTGATTTGTTGGTCCCTACCATGACTTCCAGAAATGTCATCAAAAGCAGAAGGAACAAAGATTTTAAGATAGACAAACAGAATTGCATCAGACTAAAAAAAAAATAAATAAATCTAAGCAACAATCAACACAGCTGTGGACAAGAGAAGATATTTTTAGGACACAGTGTAACAGCTATAGTCACCAATTTGACTACCACATTGTAACCACAATTAAGAGGTAACTTTCCATCTTCCCCAAAAGTTCTCTCTTGCTCCAACCCATAAGAACCCTTCCACTGCCAAATATTGTGCATTTTCCTAAATCTCATATAAACGGAACCATGTGATGCACAGCCACCTGTGTGGCTTATTCGACTGCACAAAAACACCATTGTGATCAGTCCATGTTGTTTCTTATAGTTCCTTCTGTTTGTCCTGAGTGCTATTCCATCATATGCCAGAGGTTGTTTTTAGATTCACTATTTGCTGGAAATGTGGATTGTTTTCAGTTCTTGGCTCTTACAACACTGGAAAGCTACCATAAAACTCATGTGCAGGTAAAATAGAAGCATCTGATCGTGCGGATGTTTTTATTTGTGTGTGTAAATTCCTAGGAGTGAGGTTTGGCGACCATATGGTAAGTATATATTTAACTTATAAGAACATGAAATCTGTTCCCCAATGGAGTTGTGCTGTTTTGCATTCCTATCAGGAATGTATGATGTAACACTTCAAAGCATCATTAGTTTGAACTGCTAAAAATGGAAACAAACCAAATGTTCACTGTCAGAAAATAGATAAATTATATAATAAATTCATTCATAAGACCCAACAATTTAACTACAGTTGTGCAAAGCCAACATGACCACAACATATTAAGGAAAAGGAGTAAGCCACAGAAGAACACATATGGTAATGCTATGCATTTGTGGGCTTCTAAAATGTGCTGAGATGCAGGGGGCTGCTGAGAACGCTTCAAAGGTGCTGGCAACAGCCCACTTCTTAATACTGGGATAGGAATACTAATATTTGCCTATTTTCATTCTCCCTGCCCCCAGATAGGGTTTCTCTGGGTAGCCCTGGCTGTCCTGGAATTCACTCTGCAGACCAGGGTGGCCTTGAACTCAGAGATCTGCTTGTCTCTGCCTCGTGAGTGCTGGGACTAAAGGTGCATGACACCACTGTCTGGTGTTATTTCCACTCTTCAATGTGCACAAAGCATCTTGTACAAGCATATGTGTGATCTGTTCTTACAGTAAAAGTTAAGGAAGGAAAATATAGTTCTTTAGGGTTGTCCTTCGCTTCTCTTTGAAAAGGAGAGAATAATTGGCCTGCCCCTTTCTCCAACTCTGTTTTCCTAACTCTATTTAGTATTCAGCATACCTCCTCAGGGAAGGTGCCAACTTGGTACTGAAGTCATTCTGGGATGCATTTGCATCTCTCAGGGTGGGCAGGTAGAGGTCTGACTCCAGGAATATTAATGGAAGTAGTTAAATTCACAAAGCCCTGGTTATGGAGGTGGGAATACGGCCCGCCCAAGGCCTAAAGCTGTTGGGAAGAAGGATTTATTTTTAAAAATTATACCAAGAAAGGCTGTGTCCTCTACTTATTCCTTTTCCAATAGAATTATTCAAAATTGAGGTTTAAAAACCACATAAAACAACCAGATAGTCAAATATAGAGGGCATTCCATCCATTCTGGAAAGCTGGGCTGGCCACTTAATTGAATAAGACTGCAATGTTGACAGCAAAATTGTCTCCCTCTCCTTTCTAGGTCATGTCATAGCAATATAAATTCAGGATGTCGAAAATCTCGCAAGATCAAAGTGCCAGTGAGCGAGATGGAGAGGTGGCAGGAAACACAGGCTTCGTGTGTTTTAGTAATATTGAGAGAATCCTGAGAGCATTCTGTCAGTGTGTGCATGGCCCTCCACCTCCTTTGATTATTGCTACTAAACAAAATAATCTTTTTAAAGATTTATGTATTTGTTTTATGTATATGAGTACACTGTAGCTGTCTTCAGACACACCTGAAGAGGGCATCAGATCCCATTCCAGATGATTGTGAGCCACCATGTGGTTACTGGGAATTGAACTCAGGACTTCTAAAAGAGCACTCAGTGCTCTGTTACAGTTATGAACTCTTTACAATTTTTACTATAAAATATTTATAACATCATAAGATCTATTTGAATAAAATTCTGTTCCCCCAAGGAAAACTTTTATTAACAATTCAATTTTGAAATTTCTTCACCATTAGAAATTACATGTGAGTTATTTGAGAAATACTTTTAAATACAGAGGGCTAGGACATGAGCGTTTACATGATTAAACGACAGTACAAATCACTAGTAATCAGACGCTTATGGAATTACTATTAAAATATAGACTCCGTTAATTAAAACTGTTTTAAATATTAGTCACTAGTTTGGCTTCCTTTTAAGCCTGAGCCAAGGTTTTGAAGTAAGAGTAACTACTTTAAAAGTGGAGCGCAGTTATCCGTGGCGCTCAGAGATCCTAAACTACACGGTAGAGAGGAGGCGAAGGAGCCACAGAGGGGTAGGATTGGCATGTCAGTTATTTCGCATCTAAAAAAAAAGTTGACGCTGTCTGAGTCACTGGAAGACGCATTACCTAGTCCTTGATAGGCCACACTGCTAGACGATTATTCTCAATTACGCAATGAGCTCAGATTTGTTCATATTAATTAGATCACAGGTAAGCCCTAGCCTAGGCAAAGGAGGCATTTAAATTTTATTCATTTTTATTTTGTGTGCATTGGGGTTTAACCTGCATGTCTGTCTATAAGGGTAGAAGATCCCCTGGAACTGAAATTATAGACAATTGCAAGGTGCTGTGTGGGTTTTGATCAGCCTGGCCCCTGTGCATTTATTTTTTTTCTTTAAATCTGGAACACAGGATCACATTTTAAAATCTGAAGGCCAGAAGAGGATATTGGGTGCCCTGGAAGGGGAATTAGAGATGGTTGTGAGCCACCATGTAGATGCTGGGGGCCCTTCAGAAGAGTGGCCAGTGCCCTTAACAGCTGAGCCATCTCCCCTGACCAAAGGCCTGCGTTTTAGACAGTTCATTGTGGTAAGGTAGAAACCCGTGATAGGAAGGAACCGCTCACCCACGGCTGGGAACAAAACAGTCAAGTCTCTTTGTGGTGGATTTGGTTTAACTCTTGTATTATGTTAACTGGGTTCCCAAAATTGCACGAGATTCCTCGCAGGTAAGACACTGAGGGTCCCTGGCTCTCGTTGGCTTTGATTGGTAAATAAAGTTGTCTGAGGTCAATGACTGGGCAGGGAGACAGAGGAAGGACTTTAGGACTTTTGGGCTAGGGGACTGGGAGAGGAAGGAGGATTTAGAATCACCAGGTCGGGAAAGATCCAGGCTTGAGAGCTGCAGAAGAGAGAGCACACCCATCATGTAAGAGCGGGGAAGAGCAGCCCCAGGGGACCCTGATTGGGTCTATGGTAGCAAAGATGGAATATAGATTTTAGTAAGTAATAACTCGGGAGTATTGGAGGGGAGGCGTTAGCAAGGTGGAAGTTTGAGAGTTTTTGAGCTGTTTAGGGCATATTAAAATAGAAGGCTGTGTTTATGTGTCTTCCATTCAGGAACTCAGAACACTGGGGCAGGTAGGGAGGAACTTGCGCCATGCCGCCCAGTGATTTGAGTAGAGGATAATCGCCTATGGCAACATCTCTTTGTCTACTTGCTCTCACTCTTTCTGGCAAGTCCATTCCTTCATTCGAGCCTACTCTTTTGGGAATTCCAGCAAATACTGAAGATCCACTGAGACGCCAGCCTTGTGGACTGAACAACTGCTGGATTCTTAGACTCCCCATCAGTAAACAGACACTGTTGGTCTAGCTGGACTGCAGCCTATAAGCTACTCTAATAATCATACATATCCATATATGTACACATACATATACACACATGTATACAAATTATATATATGTGTGTGTGAATATACATACATACATACATATATGTGTGCACACACACACACATATATATATATGTATATATATATATATATATATATATATATATATATATATATACACATTTCACTTATTCTATCAGTTTGTCTTTCTAGAGACCGCTGACTCTACAGAAGGGGCTTTGACAGAGCAGCAGAGCTGGGAGAGTAGAAAGCAGAGACACAGAGGAGAAAGTACTATGACTATAGAGATCGTGGTATGCATAAGCCAAGGCGCACAGGCAGCTACCAGGAGTTAGGAGAGAATCAAGAAGACTCTTCTAGATTCCCTAACGCTTAGACACTTCAGGATTTCTAACTACTGACATTAACATTGAACTTCTGGCCACCCATTCTTCTTCCGAATGACCAAGGTTGTGGTACTCCTTTCTAGCAGACTTAGGAAACAGACACAGAAAGGCTGTCCAGGTTTTGGTATCTTTTCTTCAGATCCATGCAATTGACTTTTTGAACATAGATCGATTCAGGCAAACCTAAGATTTATCTGTTAATTTTTCCCCAGCGGCTGGAGAGATTGGCCGGTGGTTAAGCGTACTTACTGTTCTTGCAGAGGACCCAAGTTCAGTTCCCAGTGCCCATGTCAGGGTGCTCTAACTCCAGTTCCAAGGGTTCCCACACATTCTTCTGGCCCCCACAGATGCACACGTGACATATATCACACACACACATACATGCAGGCGCACGCACACTTGATGCACACACACACACACACACACACACACACACACACACACACACACAAATCCTTTGAAAATTTCCAGAAGGGATGGCTACTGTTTCTAATCACTTCTCTACATGGGTATTTGTTCTCTGAAAACTAACACGGAATGTTGACAAGTTTAAAAAAAGAAATGCTTAAAGGGAAACAAAGCCTTGTCAAGGACTAGCCATCCTCTGCCGAGGAACTATGAAGAGCTTACTCTGTGTTTATTCAAATGTCAAAAACTCAGGAATCCGCAGCTAGCTAACGAGAGTTTTGTCTTGTTTCTCTGCAGAAAGAACCCGTGAGCTCTCCTGTCTGGAAGTGTGTTTCCTGCCTAACTTCACCTCTCCGCTTTCTTCCTTCAATTTTTCTTCTGTGGCTTTTCTGCAACCGGCAGAGGAAACACAGACTATTATGGGAATTTCTCCAAATCACTCCAGTTTCCAAAGTTTCGCTGAGATTTGCCGAGGCATCACAAGTAGATTGCCGATGTGTTCCTTGTGTTTGGTTTGTGAATCCAAAGGAGTCATGGATTTCACTTCTCAGGAACAAATATCAAAAGGTAAACACAAAGGAATAGACTGACATTTACCAAGTCTAAATTAAGTTGTTCTTGGGGGTGGGGGAAAGCAACCATTCCAGTACTGGAGAGCTAGCTCAGTGGGTAAAGTGCTTTTTGCCTTACAGTGTAAAGAACTGAGTTCGAACTCTAGAACCCATATAAACACTGGGCCCTGAGGCTGGAGGGATGGCTCAGCATCTCTTTCAGAGGACCAGCATCCACGTGGAGCAGCTCACACCTAGCTGTTACTCTAGTGCTGGGGAATTCCACACACTCTTCTGGCCTCTGCAGGCACTGGACTGGTGTGTACATGCATGCACACAGATGTACAATAAATATCAAATAAATATTAAAGAAAAGAAAAACCTGACATGCTGGAGAGCCTACTTGTAATCCCAGAGGTGCCAAGTGGGAAGCAGAGACAGGCAGGTCTCTGGAAGCTCACTGGACATACGGCATATGCTACTTAGTGGAGCTCTAGGCCAATGACCGACCCTGTTTCAAACAGAAGTCAAATGGCACCCGAGGAAAGACACCCAAGGTTGTCTCCTGACCTTCAAATGCCTGTGCTTGCCGGAGTACCGCGCATCCTTCCCCCCAAGCATTCTGGTTTAACCTCTGGTGACACTGGGGACACAGTGGTGTGGCTTCTAATGAGTGATTTCACAGGGCTTTGTAAACTTGATGAATTTTAGTTTAACCTATTGAAAACAAAATACTCCTTCATAAAATCTATCCAAATGCCAGTGTAATTCACATGTATTTGCTAGCTAAAAGGTCAGCTGTGTGTTCTTTCCAGATAGTGATTGTTTAGAATAAAATTAAAAAACAAACAAACATGACACTTCTAAGTAAATGCTTAACAGTCACCCACCGGGTATGAGCTGTCTTCTGTCTGTCTCTCCAGTGGGCCTCTTGAGGGCAAGACCTTTGTCTTCTTTTCCTACCATATGCCCCTTTCAGCATCTCGCCTGTTGTAAATCACAAGAGACGCTCAATAAATACTTGTGGAATGAAGGAAGGAACGAACAAAAGAATAACTGTATATTCTCTGCAGTGCTTAATGGGGCATTGTATATGATCATAGTTATCTTCGACTATCAAATTGACATATATCTAGTCACATGGGAAGACGGAATCTCAGCCCAACAATTGCCCAGATAAGATTGGCCTGTAGCCATGTCCGTGAGGCGTTTTCTTAATTACTAGTTGATGTGTTGGGCCTAGCTCACTGTGGGTGGTACAGTCCCTACTTGGGAGGCCTGAGCTATGTAAGAAGGGCAACTGAGCAAGCCAGAGTCATCCAGCCAGTCAACAATATTCCTCCACACTCTGTTTTAGTCCCTGCTTTATGCTCCAGCCCTGGCATCCCCCAGTGATAGACTGTATCCTTGTAAGCTAAATAAACTCAAGTTGCTTTTGGTCATAGTCATGCCCACATTCAAAAGCAATAGAAAGCAAAGAAGAACATATGTATTATGAGATTCTCATATGTGACATAGCTAATTGAACTGAATCAAATGGATCACTGAGAAACCAGGCAGTTCATTCACAAATTGTGGAATATGCTGGTAGCCTCAAGCCTCAATATCATCATCATCACTACCACCATCTTCATCACCACCACCATCACTACCACCGTCACACTCATCCTTTATTTAGCAGAGGTGCTCCTGTATCTGAACTTTTTTTTTCATTCTTTGAGATTCCTTGGCATTGCTTTGGACAAAATTGTTATTCCTGTAGTTTTATAACCATCTTTAGATTTTGCCCCGAATCTACAGAAAACGAGTTGGGGCAGTGCCTCTGTGATGATGGAAGGCTAGGAAGCATTTTAAAAGCAGGTGGTTGGCAGCCATCACTGCTCTGCCGCCTCAGACATATGTGAATAGGGCTTTGAAATATGACCGTCATCCTGGCCATGTAACAAATCACCCCACCAGCAGTGGCTTGAAACACAACAATCCCCCTCCCTTCTTAACTAAAGATTTATTTAGTTCTATTGTGTGTGTGTCTCTGTGTGTGTGTGATTGCTTGTATCTGTGTACCATGTGTCTGCAGTGGCCTCAGAAGTCCCCTGGGATTAGAGTTGCAGAGGATGTGACCTGTCATGTAGGTGCTGGGAATTGAACAGGGTACTCTGATAGAGCAGTGCGGTCTCTTAACTGCTGAGTCATCTCTTAACTGCTGAGTCATCTCTCCAGACCCCATTTTCTTTAGGCATTTGCCAGTCAGCAGACAGTCAGGTGGTTTCCCTATTTCCATTATTGTGAACTGTGGGGATACGTCTTTGAGAGTCTGAGTTGAGCTGTTTTGGATGCATATGCCAGAAGGTGAGATTGTTGGAGTAAGTGGAGATTAGACCGCTCAGTCTTTGAGGAACTTGTTTACTATTTCCCAAGCTGACTGGGCAGTAGTGTCTATCCCACTATCAGAACAAGGACCCCACATTCCCCCACTCTCAACAGCACTCTTTATTCATCTTCTCCACACGGGGCACCCTGACAGGAGTCAGGTCGATTCTGATCATGGCGCAAACTTGGATTTTTATGATGACAAGTGGATGTTGAACGTGTTTGCCTACGCCCATTGGATGTTTGCATACACCCACAGGACATGGGTCTTTTAACAGATGTAAGAATCTGTTCAGGTTCTGTGTGGGTTTGTTTGCTCTGAGACACGGTTTTCTTATGCTACCCATGATGGCCTCGAACTCCTAGTATCCAGCAATCCTCCTGTCTCAGCCTCTGGAGTAGCTGAGACAGCAGGCATTACCATCATACCTGATATTTGCCCACTTTAAAATCAGGTTGTCTGTTTTTCTCCGTACTCCTCCTTCCTCGATGGGAATTCCTTACATGTCCTGGATATGCCCGTTTATCAGCTATACCCTGTGAATCTTTCCTCCCATCCCATAGGCTGGCTCTTCCCTCTGTGGATGGTGTCTTTTTGTTTTTTGTTTGTTTGTTGTTGTTGTTTGTTTGTTTGTTTGTTTTCGAGACGGGGTTTCTCTGTGTAGCCCTGGCTGTCCTGGAACTCACTTTGTGGACCAGGCTGGCCTCAAACTCAGAAATCCACCTGCCTCTGCCTCCTGAGTGCTGGGATTAAAGGCGTGCACTAGCACGCCCGGCAGATGGTGTCTTTTACGTTGTCTTTCCACTTTCGTTCACATAGGTCTTCCTTGCAGCAAGTTAGCCATAAGGTGGGCCTTTTCACAGTGACTCAAGACTCTGGTCTTTGTGTCCCAAAGGATCAAGTGGAACTACTTCACCTTTTCCTGCTTGGTGATGCCATTTTTTTTTCTTCTTCTGCATTTGACTATCTTAAAATTAGGTCTGGAGTCTTGAGAAAATGACCACAAAATTCAAAGTATTTCAGCAAGGCAAAAAGGTTTGCTTTTACAGAGGCGGGTGTAGCCAGCCTTAATCAAACAAGCAAGTATGCCCTCCAGGAATCTCACTGGGTTTTTATTACTAACTCCAAGGGGTTCTGTGCCTCACTGGGAGTGGCCAGGGCGCTTAGCCTTGCATTCTGCTGCTGGCTAACTTAAAGCAATGCAGCTGAGAACTGCTGATAACTGAGACAGGATGCAGTGTTGAGGTCATACTTTGATCTTAGAAAACTGCTGACTGGGGAGGCATTTTTTTCTTTTTTTTCCTGAAGCCGTACCTTTACAAAGTTCTTTAAAAACAGAGAGCCAATCATGTCTCCTTTAAATCATTGATAGAATAGACCACGTGTTTCATTTATATGCCCACAAGGGGAAACCAGTCTAACTCTCCAGTACTCTATGGGGAGGGAGCTAAATCCCCCTATTTGTGGGAAATCAGTAAAGTTTTGGGGTAACATGGTGTAGACTGAAATGTATCCTCTCAAATTTTAATATGTTGAAGTATTAACCTTCTTCAACACTGAGGCTGTGACATTTGGAATAAGATTGTGGTACATATAGTTTTCTTAAGATGAGATCACTGTCCTGGAACCTAGCTCAGTGTGACTGATGTCCTTTTAAAAGGAGACCTTTGGGCTAGGGAGGTGCTCCTTTTTAAAGTGCTCCCCAACCAAGAAAAAGGACCCAAGTTAGATCCCCAGAACCAGAATGAAAAGCTGTGTGTGTAACATACACTTATAGTCCCTGTAATGGGGAAGTGGAAGAAGGACTCTTGGGACTTGATGATCAGCCAGTTTAGCCAACCAGCAAGCTCCAGATTCCTGCAAAATAACAAAGGTTCATGTCTGCCCCCTACAGGTGTACATGTAGGCACACACATCAGTTTCACTGTATACACACTATGCCAATATGTCGACATAGAGAAACACACACATGGAAAATACCATGTGAGGATGAAGGAAGTGACTAAGGCGGTGTTTCTGTAAGCCAAGGAAAGCAACAATTTTAAAGTTACAAATGTGATAATTATGTCCATAGCTTCTTTTTCTATTTTAAGAGATTTGGGTCTTTGGTTGGTTGCTTGTGATTGTTTTTGTTGTTGTTGTTTTGGCTTGGTTTGGTTTTTGAGGCAAGGCCTTGCACTGTAACCCTGGGTGGTCTGGTACTGTCCTCCATCAGCAGCCCGAGGGTTAGGGACATCATAACTATGTCCAGTGATACTTAGCTCTGAATTATGTTTTCTTATTAGATATCACCACTCTGCAAATAACCCGTTCTCAACCTCTCTGTAGGTCTTGTCATGAGGGGATCAATGGAAGTGAAGGCACGTGACTTGTACTCACCCTGTCAGTATTTTAATATCACCGCCGCTCTTATAGCTGACCCTGTGAAGGAAGACAACACTACTTGCACTCCCAAAACCCGTCCTGGAAAAGCCTCAGCTGTCGATGAAGATCTAGCCAGGAAAAAGTCTCTCAACCACACTTGTAGATTTATGAAAAGTACGAACAATTGCGCTCACATTTTCTTGCGCCTAGAAACGGGTGTAAAATGTAAGTTTGAAAGGAGGTCAGAGGGGATGGGAGAACTTTGGTATCTATACAAAAAATGAAGAAAGAGCTGTGACATTAACCAAATGTCACCGGAAGTTGAGTTGCTGAAGAATCCCGTTGCTGAAACAATGCAACCTGAAAGGGTACTAACCTTTCTATGTGTTTAGTTTTCCTATCAAAATGTATTTTTTATGGGACTCAAGCATAATCGGAGATAGAGGTGGTATGTCTGGGTTGTGAGAGACATGACTTGGGACACTAGAAAGGGACGCTAGAAAGATTCTGTCCTAGGAGAGCTGTAGTATGTCTGGTATCTGTGCTTGATGAACAGCCGACAAACCTCAGAATTCAAAGGTGGGAGGGTTTTTTGAAAGGTAAATATCCATAGAGGATTAAAGTTGGTTTTTAGCCAATTCAACCCATCCTCTCTCAGAGCTGACACAGTCCAGGTCACCGGTTGATTCTGAGGGGAAAGAAGGTCGGATGTATGTAAAGTCTGTTCAAGGCTGATTAAGTTCCTAACACCCTGTTCTGAACCCCACAGTTAATACTTTTTGCTAAGCACTGTGCCCCCACCTCACCAGTAAACTTATTATTAGAAAGCATCTTATGATGCATCCCTTCAGCGAGCGCCTTCTGTATGTCAAGCCGTGTGCTGGGACGGGAGCCCAGAGACAGAGGAACAGAAAACTAGAGAACTCAATCACCTGTAAGCAGTGCCTCCTGGAGCTGCTAGTGCCACGGGGGACTCTTCCCTAGACATTTTGGTGCTCCAAGAATATGGGCGTTTTCCCATTACTTTAGAATGCTTTTCTAAAGCTTAGCCATATTAAAGGTAATTATTTTTTAAAATTATGTTTCCAGCAAACATAGATATAGAAGGTGCAGCCTCCCCAAATGTTCCTTCACACGAGTCTCTGGGGATATTTTCTATCCAAACTGTTTTGTACCAGACTTTACCTGGCAGATCAGGATTTGATCCTTCAACTCCCTGGCCACCCATCCAGCTCAGCAGGGTCCTCTGTCTGCACCAGCCTTCACACAGTTGCCCCACCTCCAGGGCACCGACTGGGCCTTTGTTAATTTGAGGGCATATTTGGGGGGCCATGACCAAGATGATTAATGGCACACAGCTCTGACTCTAGCGCCACTGCCCTGTGGCACTCTTGATGTACAATAAGAACATTGGTATTGGCATCACCTGGAAGTGTAATTAAATGCCAGGGGTTTGAATTGAATGGATCCCTGGGAGCCACTTGGCCAATTTCCTCATTTAGTAGCTTTATTTCATATAGTGGAAAGACATTCAGGTAAGCAAGGGACCCTGTTCCAGTTAAGGCTGCAAATGCCTTCACCATTAAAGGCATGTGCCACAATATTGCCTCTTATCTGAGGTACTATCTCATTGTGTAGAGTGTGTGTGTGCACACGCACACACATGTCTGCCATAGCACAAGAGTAGAGGTCAAAAGACAGAAACCAGGAGTTGGTTCTGTCCTTGCTCCCTGTAAGCTATAAGGATGATAGAACTGTGTGTTGTTGAGTACTTACGCCTGCTAACTAGCTAACTAATCCTTTATTGGTTTATAGTGTTTAATATATATATATTTAATTTTTACAGCTGTCACTTGTTCCATGAAGATCACTTGGTACATTTTAGTGCTATTAGTTTTTATGCTAAGTATCATCTTTATTATCCACAAAATACTTGAAGACCACAGGAGAGTGCGGAGACGGCAGAGTGAGTACTAAGAAAGAAACCCGTTGCAGGGACTGTCTCTGTGAGGGCATCCCTTTGCCCAGGAAGACACATACAAATACCTGCTTGCCCCCTGATTTTCTTTTTAGTTCAGACGGCCACTTATTGTGTACCTACTATGTGTAAATGCTGGTTCTAGATACTCTAAGAAAGTAGCAAGTCAGCTAGCAAGCAGCAGCCTCTGTGGGGCCTGCTGTGCTTCCTGGCTGTGAAGGGAGTTTCCAGGTGGAGGGGGCAGCATGCAGAATAAGAGTGATCAGGACCGCTCTGACTTCCCTCAGTGCCAGACTGTTACCAGGAAGTGTAAGACAAATAAGTCCCTACCCCAAGTTGCCTCCGGTTTTGGTATTTGTCATAGCCCCAGAATGAAACCAGAACAATATGTAAACAGTACTATGATTTTCGTTTTGTGCATGGAAAGGGGAAAAAATGACCAAACTCAGAAAAGTTCATGGTTTTGTCCAAAGCTGCACAACTAACAAAATTACAGTATAAAGACTTGGTATTTTATAGGCATTGAAATCTTTATTTTAAATAAGTGTATGTTATTTGAAGATAATTTTCATAGTTCTATGTTTCTTGAACTATTTTCCTATGTGAATACAATTAAGAAAGAAAGATACAAGGTAGTAAAATGCTTAGAAAGACATGGGTAGTGGGACATTACCCATTACAGTACCCATTACATTACCCAGTACATTAAATTCTTTCAAATACCTATCCAGATGACAAATTTGATGGCTTTCAAAAGTTTTTCTTACAAGTCTAAGCATATAAAGTCATGAAAAAAATCACAGTACTCATGCCATTACACATAATTAATCTGAAATGTTTCCTAGATACTCTACATATCATATCAATGTAGATAAAAGTAGTATTTTATAAATAAGGGTTGATACTTTTCATGAGCAGATGGGCCATAATGATATTTATGGTAGTGGAGAGACCACCACTTTAGAAAGAGTCTGTGGGTTTTTGTTGTCGTTATTGTTTTGTGGTTTGTTTGTTTGTTTTGAGACAGGGACTCAGTATGTAGCTCTGGCTGGCCTGGAACTCACAGAGATATATCTGCCTCTTCCTCCCCGGGGCCGTGCTAAGGTTAAAGACTTGCACCAACAGGCCCTTGTGTTTGTTAATGAGAGAGGACTTAACAGTAAAAGTCCTTCAGTGCCTTGTTGCTCCAGACCCCTTTCAGAACTCCTTGATAATCCTTTAAACTAGAACCAAGAAGACAGCAAGAATGTGATTTTGGAAGGGAGGGGCACTGGGGTCTTACTATGTAGTCCAGGCTGACTTCAATCAGTATCCTACTGCCTCAGCCTCCCAAGTGCTGGGATTAGAGGCATGGACCACCACAGCTAGTCAAAAGTGCTTGTTTGTCATCTAAATGTTTAATTTCTTTTCTTGGAACAGGTCATAAGTACAAATCTACATCTGGTCTCTTAAGAGGGGGTGGCTCTGCCAAGGTTATTCCAGGTGAGTCCGCGGCAGCCTATGGCTAGGACAGGAGATCCCAAAGCTGCTGTATCAGTTCAGAGCAAGCTCAAGATTGGAGTTCATTTTCAGTAGCCTTGGGACTGGAATAAAGGAACTGTGGGCAAATAGAATCCAGCTTAGTATGTCTCATTATCAGGGGACAGTCATGATCAAAGCCACCTCCCTAAATAATGGAAAGTTTTCCTAATTGGCAAGAAGAAACTCCTGTGAGTAGGCAGGGGAGAGAAAGCCATAGGGAACATGCCTGGGGTTTATTTTTAAATGAGACAAGATACCATTATTTCTCAGAATTGCATGAAGTAATTGTAGAGTGGGCAGAGCCTCTGCCGGAGCCTTCACTTCATGGGGTGTCTTTGTATAAAGAGAACTCCTAATAGCCTCAATTAAAAAGCCCCCTGTCCTCTCCGGAGAAGCCGGGAGGGACTAAGGGGATCCTAATTAGAGCAGCTAAGAAGGCCGTGGGCACAGATGCTCTGGCTCCAGCCTCATCTCTTTCTGACTGTGTGGCCTCCTGAATTCCTACTGTCAAGTCACATTATAAAGAGAGACTATGATATGGACAGGGGGATGTCCTTTTCCTTCACTGAAAAGAAATGATTTAAAAAAAACTGGAAATCCAATCTAGGGCCTGGAGTGTATTAGGCAAGCACTCTACACAGCTGAGCTGTGCCCATCCCCTCTTTCTAAATTTTGAGACAAGATCTCATTAAATTGCTCTAATTTATAGCTGAGATGGTCCTCATACTTGTGATCCTCCTGCCTCAGCCTCCTGAGTACCTGGGCTTAAAGGTTTGTTACAAGGTCTGGCTTCTGTTTAGTTTCCATTTTAATCTCCTCCAGTCTCTCTTTCTTTTTCCCTCTCCCCCACACCCTCCTGTGTGTGTGTGTGTGTGTGTGTGTGTGTGTGTGTGTGTGTGTGAGAGAGAGAGAGAGAGAGAGAGAGAGAGAGAGAGAGAGAGAGAGAGAGAGAGAGAAGGACTTACTACATAGCCTAGGCTGGCCCTCAAGAATTATAGTTCTCCTGCTTCAGGCCCCCAAGTGGTAGGATTATGCTCATATGCCTGTCAAGAAGGAATATTTTGGACTCCTTAAAAAGCCACAGAATTGAGTGAGGTTTACTGATATTCTTTGTCTCGAGTGGGTGGACAGCTCCTCTGCACTTGTGAGAAGATACAAAAGGAGGCTTCAGGTCTGATGTGTAAACTCTTTTTTTAAAACGACAGGAAACTGGACAATGCTCTGTCTTCTACTGCAGGGCAACAGCAGCCACCTAGAGACCCAGCCAGCCTTTCCCCGGGGGATCATGTGCCTAAGGCTTTTGTTAGCTACTGAAACAAGCAGTCACCCAGACCCTTAGTCTGGGAAAAATTAGACTGTGTGCACCTAAGGACCTAAATTTAAATAATCCAGACTTCCTAGTTGGTATTAGCAAGTTATTAAGCCATGTTTGTTTAGTTAGCATTAGTTAAACAATATTTAGTGTCAGCTATATATGAATCAAGTTAATAGAAATTTTGTGGTTCATGAAAATTTTGCTTAATTAATAACATATTTAAAAAAACAACCCACAGTGTGGTTTTAAGGAGAAAAACCGATTCCTAAAGGGAGGTAGTGATGATTTGTCTGTCTGTCTGTCTTTCTGTTTGCTTATCTAGTATACCTGCTCTACCCCAGGAATGGTTTAACCCAGCTCTGCAGAGTTTTGTAGCTGCCTGAGGAAGCTTGGCCATTTCTGTTTCCTGGCCATAATTTTGAACACAGCAGTCTTGTCTGAGAACAAGTCAGTTGTTCCCTTGTCACCTCATATAATTGGAGAAGTCACAAATTTTAAGTCCCGGCTAGCCACAAGATGAGCCTCACAAGTTATATTTATGAGCCCGTGGCTTTCCTGCATCCAAAAAAGCCTGTCTCGGGCCTGCCTTCCCTCAATGGCTCTCAATAAAAGGCCCCTGGCTTTACTACCAGGCATATCGTTTTAATGTTCGGTGCAGAGCCAGGGTGATGACCTTTTTAAAAAGACCAACAATCCTTTTGAAGCTTAACATCTTCACAAGGAGAAGAGGTGGATTCCTTTTTATTTATATTCCTCTAACCTAACCGCACCACCCCACCGCCACCCCCATTCTAAGTTGCTCTTTCTGAGAGAAGTGGAAAGAAAATCACGTCTCCCCTGAGCGCTGTTTTTAAGGCCGCTCTTTGTAATGATGGATTACAGGCAGCAGGGAGAGGTAAGGGAGAAAAGCCTGCCAGTCTGAATCTCTGGTAATGCTGCAGCATGAGATATAGAAAGGGAATGGAAAAAGCAAATGCCGGTGCGCCGCATTCAACAGTCAGGTGTGGGTGCTAGCCACGCACTCCAGAGTGGCTCTGTGGCTCATGAACGACAATACTAGTATTGTCACACGGGTGCCCACTGCGTAGGGAGACTCACACGTCCTCAAAACGCCCACCCTCCAACAAAAGAAACAAGGAGAGCTCACCCGGACCCTTCTTGAGCCTGATACATGTTAGAGCCACGTGGAGGAAGTGGGCCTCTGATACTCTCCTTCATGCCCGAGAAACAGGGCGGATCATGTTGTCTGTCTTGGTATTAATTTTCTTACTTTCTTATTCACTCAGTTATCATCGTCACCTGAGTGATGACTTCCTTTTACCCATCCTTGTGTCCCTCACGGTAGCATAGCTTTTGGTAGGCCAGCACAGCTCTAGGGAGAGAGAGGCATAGGAAAGCGGAGGTGAGCAAGACATGAATCCTGCCTGGTGTAATGGCTCACACCTTTAACCTCAGCACTCAGGAGGCAGAGACGAGCTGATCACAGTGAGTCTGAGGCCAGACTGGTCTACATAGTGAGTTCCAGGACAGTCGGGGCCACATAGTAAGATCCAGTCTCAATCAATCAATCAATCAATCAATCAATCAGATCCAGTCTCAATAAATAAATAAAAAAAATAAAAATAAACTTTAAAATAAAAAACTTAATCTTAAGAGTGGGAAAGATGAAAATGAACATGCAGAGTAGCAAGGACTCTGAATCACTGAGCCATCTCTCCAGCCACTGCCTTCTGTGTTCTCAGAGATAAATGGGAGACATCCACTTGCGTGCTGGGCAGCCTTTGTGGAATCCTGCATTAGGTCTCTGATAGCAGTGTTTCCACTCGCTCCAGCTGCCGAGCGGGAGAAGGTGTCATTCCAATATCTTGCCCAATGGTGAAACCATCCCAACCGAAAGCTCTCCGTCTTTAACTCTCTGTACTGAACACTGCGGTACTACCTGCCAAGGATCCCAGCAAACACAGGTGCCATAGCCATGGTGCTTCCTGCACAGGGCCCCAGCAGGTACAGAGAATCTGCTCCAGGCTGTCTTAGGATAAGGGAAACCCCTGTTGAATCAAGTCCTGGTATCTGTGCTGTTCTTTGACACACATCAATTTACTTAATTACTTTAATTTTTTCTGCTAACGAGAAAATGGAATCTAAGAGAGTTTAAGTAACTGGTTTACTGGTCAAAGCCACTGAAGGCACACAAAGCAAAGACAATGGGATTTTGTGATACTTGGTTGAAGTTACTGATTCATAGGTAGTTTCTAGAGTCAGGGTTCATTCAATCAATTCTGCGCAAACAGTGTAGTCTGAAGCACAGTTTTCAACGGGAACGAGGACCTGGGGATCAGGCTGGCTCATATCAAAACTCTTCTTGCTTTTTACATCTAACCCTGGAAATGGAGATGAAACCTGCTCCCTCTAAAACGCTGTAGCAGCTTCTGTGACCCAGTGAGTTCTCCGAAGAGACAGGTTAGCACTGGTGGAGAGCATTTTCTTTCCTGCAGTTAATGTGGGCGGGTCCTAAGGTAATGCATAGAAGAGAAAATTGACTTTTATTGTGAAAGAGGCTTAGCGAATGTCAAAAGTGGGCGGATGGCCCAATTCATAGTTATTTATTCCCCAAATAAAACCAATGGCAATGTAAAGTTATAGTTGCCAACATGTCTATGACCAGGGTAATAAAGACTATGCAGGGTTCAATTTCCTGCAGAAGAGAAGATACATGACTGGTGCCAGATGTTTTGCAACTAAGCAAGATAACATGAAATCCTAATTTTTACTTGCTTAACTATTACCCATAATACTGATGACTCTTAAAATGCAGGTTGGGTTCATAAAACAGGGAAGGTTATAGCTATCTGCTTGGTTATAGACTAGCTAAAAATGCAAAGGATGGCTCTTTCTTGGCAGGAAGGAACTCATAAGTGTGAAGAGTCCACGGCTGGAATGGAATGATTTATTCTAGGCATTCACTGAATGTCTTTATGTGACAGCCATTTGTACTAGCTCTGAAAGAAAGGGACGGCAGAAAATATGCTTCGGACGTGTCCTCCATCTTTGCCCAGATGGTCCCTGCCTGAACCCTCTGCCTCCGTTGCTACCCACTGTGTGCATCCCCTTTCTATCTAACCCTGACTTTGTCTTATGATCTGGGCTTAACCAACACTTTCCAAGACAAATCAATCATTACAACAAAATTAAGTCAGTCGGTTGTTTGCAAGTAGGAGGACCTGAATTCCTGAATTCAAGAATAGCCAGAACCTTTTTTTTTTTAAGTCAGCAGTGGTGGCAAAGACAGGTAGATCTCGGGCTCACTGGTCAGGGAGCCTAACTTACTTGGGTGAGCCCCAAGGCCAGTGAGAGACCCCATTTCAAAACAGCAGCACAAGGAGGACAGGGCCTGAGAAGAAATGTCACCTCTGGTTTCTACATGTATACACACATGTTCACTTGTGCATGCACATCTATGCACCTGTACACATACACAAGCACCCACCCCAAACTCATTTCATGTAGAATATGAACATATATACATGTACCATATATATACATATATATATATATACACACATACATATCTATCTCTATATAGATATGTATGTGTGTGTATGTATATGTATACATATATTAAACAAGTAGTAGTTTGGAGACAAGAACATAAAATAATTGGTGGGGAAAACAGGCTTTCCAAACATGAGGTGTAGATATTATCCCCTGTGGGAGACAAACTGATCTTGGACTGAAAACCCACCAGGATTAAAGTGATGTGAAAACCCCTGGCAGGTTACACGGAGGGAACACAAAATTACCTTGGAAGGAAGAAATGAGGTTAGAGCCCAGATGTCCTAGATGCAAAGGACCTTTGAACAGTGATAGAAATCTCTTTGAAAAGAAGTTGGAAGCATTGCATGCAGGGCAGCCTGGACATGGTCACAGGCAGTGTGATAGGCTTTATTCTACTGCTGGAAATCCGTCCTGTTTGTGAGATTCAGCCAGGCTGAAATCCACACTGGGGTTCTTTTTAATTTTTAAAAGCTCTTTGGAGCTTCCTGAAAAATGTCAAATGTTTGGGAGAGAGAATTGACAAATTCTTGAAAAGACATTTGTGATGTTTTCAAACATTCCTGACAGCCCTTGTTGCCTTTATGAGCATTGGTGAATTCATAGTATTTGAAAGAAACTCTATTTTCCAGTGTAGTGTGATAGGAAACAATTCCACTTGTCTTAGCTATGCTGAAGAAGGAATTACAATGGCATACACGTGACTTCAGGTGTTTTTTAAATCAAGTCTTAGAAGCTTTGCCATTAGCATATGAGTTGCCTGTCTTTGGATCCCAGGAGAAACCAAAGATATTGTAACACTAGAGAATATTCCAGACCAGCCATTATTTTGACAGGTAATAGCTTTTGATACTACATTATGGTTATTCTCTGCTGTAAAACATCCACAAACTGAATCCACGAGCTGACGATGAGCAGCTGGCTCTCCAGTCAGAAGAACTTTACTAATTCTCCTTGATATTTATTTCAGTTTATGAGTAGGCTCCTTTGATATAACCTTTAAGAGCGGTCTTCAAATCTCAAATTGCAGAAGGCCGCCCAAGATGTCTAAGGGTTGTCTAAGCAATTATTTGCACAGAAAATTTATTCTGAAAGCTTTCATGTAACCCAAGTCAATTTGGAAGTCTAGAACATCCAGGATCCCAGGCTCCTGGGAAGGGTGATTCAAATCTAATAGATCTTAGACAGAACCCAAGAATTTGTAATCATTGCCTCTGGTGAAGTTCAGGCTGACACACTATTGGTCACTATATTAGTTTCTGTGGTGTAACCAATTATCCCAAACAGTGGCTTAACACAATACATGTGAGTTATCTCTGCTTCTGTGAGTTGGAAGTTTGAGCACTCCTTAGCTGAGGATGGCTTAGCTCAGAGACAACCAATGCTAAAATAAAATGTTGATCATGCTGCATTCTTATCCAAAAACCCTGCTTCCATATTCATGCCTGGCAGAATTTACTTCATATTGAGGACCTTGGCTTCTTGCTGGCTGTATACCAAAGGCCAGTCACAGCTCCTTCATGGCACCTACAGCCCCACATGACTGCTGCTTTGAGGCAGCTAGAGTCTCTCTGATCTTGGGGAAGACCTGATTTCTCTTTAGAGAGCTTTATTAGTAAGTCAGGATCAGATCCACTCAAAATAATCTCCCTTTCCATCAGCTCAGAGTTAAGCAATCTGGGATGCTGATTACATCTGTAAAATACCTTCATCTTTATCCAGTAATAGAAGCTAATCTCGGTGGCTGGGAACTTTGATGTGAGACTGGGCTGACAGAAGGGGTACCCTAGAGGTGGCTGGTATTTACTGACCATGAAATGAAAATCAAAGGATGTTCAGGGCCTAAGTACAAGGGTTCTGTGAGGAAGTAATGGGGACATGGGGGCTCCAGGCCCAAGCAGAGACTCTGTTTCAGGTCTCATTTGTTCCTCTTGGTTGAGAAAGTTTTGCTATCTTCTCCTTTGGAGGGTTAAACATGAAACAAATGTTACCTTTAATGACGACTTTAGCGGGGGCTTCAGGTCGCAGTCTCAGGAAACTGAAAAATGAAGGCACAGACACAGGGTTGAGTGAAGCAGGTTAAAAGTATTAGAGCCATTGGAAGGAAATCGAATGAATGATAGAAACTGCCCAAACCTTTTTTTAGACAAAGGGCA
The DNA here is from genome assembly GCF_978045245.1 of Mus caroli. Classification (NCBI taxonomy): domain Eukaryota; kingdom Metazoa; phylum Chordata; class Mammalia; order Rodentia; family Muridae; genus Mus; species Mus caroli. The sequence goes on along the minus strand of NW_028227259.1, from coordinate 67,534,910 downwards.
GGTTGTCTTCCAAAACATCCATATTGCAAGTTCCTTTTGCCTTGCTATTGACTGACACAGCTCTCTGTCTTGAACTGTAGAGTCCACTCAACGGTTACCCTTAGTGCGGGTCATGGAAGTGCTCCCCGCAATACCAGAGCTTGAAGTCGCTTCTGCTGTGTACCAGCAAGATCAATATACACCGTGAGTGATGCTCAACCCTATTGACTATTCGACTTGTGCATTAGAAACCTGGATGGATTCAGAGGTCTTCGGTTGACCCTCATCAGCGTTTCTGTTTGGGTGGAGGACACAGACATGATAAACTTGAGAAGCCAGCCCATTGGAATTGGGTGACAAGAGCTAAAGAACCTATTTTCTTCAAGATTTAGGAAGGATCAGCAGACTAATCGCTCAGTCTGTTAGACTAATCTCTCGGTCTGTTCAGCTGTCCCTGAAATGTCAGCTCATCCCTTGGCACCCCTTGTCTTGGAGTTGAGCTGTAAGTCAGAGCAGGAGAAAAGGGAGCATGGGATTTGCTTAGTTGAGCCCATCTACCTGGTCACTGAAGTAAAACTGTAAATTTAGTATTAAATAGTCTCGACGAATGTGCCTCGACTTGATATATTCTAATCTAAAAGGATGCTCAGGAGTGCCTTAGAGATGATTCTCACTCACTCAGCAAATATGTGGCCAGAGACTACAATGCCATACAGTCATGTACGGTATATAAAGATGGTAACAGGAAGGAAGAGGGAAAGAAGCTCTCTCTGGAGACCTCCCGTTGAACACTATCATGTCTGGCTATGTCACAAATTCACAGTACTTGAGATATTATCAGACCAGGTTCTAGCTGGAAACCGGCATTTTATTCAAATTGAATCAAGGAGTCAAAAATGTTGAGTCAAGAAGAGTTTGATAAAAGGGTCAATTAATGTGGAAACTCTGGAGGAGGAGAATATATTTGTGTGGGAAGAACTGTCTGATAAGAACTTTGACCTCAAAGGCTACCTTAGCCTTTGGATGTCCTGAAGAGAGAAAAAATGAAAGCCCTGGCGTTCCCTTTCTCAGCTGTGCCAGTGTTCTCCACTGGTCAGGGCCAGCCAGGGATAGATATGCTAAGCCAAGCTGAGGTGGCTTGTGTAGCCTTCTGGCAAGGCAGGAAGCGGGTGGAAGGAATCAGAGAGCAGATTTGGAGATGTAGTTGGGGATCCTGCCCAAATGGTCAATATGCAAAGTGGAAACCCAGTGACGTGGATCCATTTGTGTTCCAGAAGAAAGTTGGGGGCAGGTGGGGCCGAGTTAGTGCTGTCAGGGTTTGCTGTTGGCCAGAAATGTCTAGGTTTGATTAATGAGTGTGCCAAGGAAATATTCCTGAGCTCTAGGTCTGACACCTCCCAAGCTGGTCCTCATGCAGGGACCAGAGTTCAAGCTCACAGATAAACATGCTCCGATTTGATCATTCAACCCAAACATGGGCTTTGTGTCAAGAACTCTACTCGATGGCACAAGTAACAAGGGAGTTAGCGGGGAGGTTAGAGTAGAGAAACTACATGTTTGTAAAGTAACGAATGTAACCTAGCAGGGTCTAGAAGCACTTACTGTGGAGACAGAAGTCATAAGACAAGATGCCTAGTGTTTGCTAGATCCCTAATAAACACAGGAAATGGAAGAGTCATTCCACTGCTGTCCTACTGTTACTGTGGGCTGTCATAACAGAGAGAGAGGCCTGAACCAACTCTTACATTTCCATTAAAAAGAAGACAAAGGTCCTGTGGTGAAGGAGGCAAGGGGAACTCTAGGTTTCTTTTGTCCTGTGCTTGCAAGTCTCTCATTGTTTCAATGCTGTCTTTGTAGGGATAGAGTAGGGGCATTGTATAGCACGGTGGTGGATAGAAGACCTAGTCACTGACAGAGGGATATTATAAGAATCAGCATTTGAAATGAATGACTTGAAATTACTCTCCACTCATTCTAATTTAGACAATACTTTAAAAACTATTTTGGTAAATAATATTTGATTTCATTTAAAAACAAACTTTCAGGCTATCCTTGGACAATCTGGACTGAAGACGCTGAGGAGTAATGAGAATTTTATTTTGGGACTGAGTGGGCTGATAAACGCTTGGGTCCAGCTGAGGAAGTACTTGTAGGTGAATGGCGGGGCTAAGACCCTGGCTGAGGAGAAGGAACTGGAGAGCGTCTATCTGAACCATGAGATCAAGGGAACAAGAGCGTGTCGAGAGCTGCTGTGAGCCGTGGAAGACAAGCCCATGAGAGAGGAAGAGGGTGCTCACCGTTACCACCCGTCTTCATGTTGCATTGCATGGGCCTGAGGTCTTCCTTCTGAGGATGAAAATCCCCTCTCACTGGGTCATGTTCCAGATGCAGGATAGTCTTTCCGACGCAGATGATGGGTTTGTAGTTGGCAAGTTACTTAAGAGGGCCTGGGTATTTATTCATACATTTATTTGCATTTATAAATCTTGCCTCTTTTGGCATAAGACTGTTTTTATAAAAAAAAGACTTTCAAGGATATTGAAATAAAAATAATTGAAATGAAATGCCTTGAGTATTTAAATTTGATAACAAATGTTTTCCCGGGTGCTTTTGGCTCTCATTCATATTTGTTAAAGCCATCATGGGTATCAGGAAGAAGCCTGGGGATCAGTTTCAATAAGAAGCACACACAGACACAAGAGCAGCTCTTCATATTGAAAAAGAAGATTCCAGAATTAAGATGGAGCATGGCCTTCTGTATCCTTATGTGACTAAAATTGTGTTTCTGGATAGCAGACGTGAGGGCTCCACCCTGAGCTCCTTGGTCCATCTCCTAAGAGGCAGTTAATAAGTCCTTTCCTGATCTCCCTCAGAAACAGTCTCAGTCCCCTTGGGGGGGAGGGGGTTTCTCTCATTCCCAAGCATAAGCAAGCAGTATCCTTGTCTCCAAAGATTCAGGACAGTTCCAGTCAGAGGACTGGAACAAACAGGCCTCACTAGGTCCCATCCTTATCAATCATCATGATAGCTTCCACCCTCCGCCCTATCATATCCTCTATTCTTCACCAAGCACACTCTAAAACACACTCATGTCTTGGGTTGGCAAGATGGCTCAGTGGGTAAAATGTTTGCTGTACAAACATGAGGACCCAAGTTCTGATCCTCAGCATTCAAGAAAAGCTAATTACAGGCCTGTAACCCCAGCACTGGGTAAGGGGGGCAAGCAGACTCTGGGAAGGTTGCTGGTTAACCAAAATAGCCAGCTCTAGACTCCATGAGAGACGCTGTCTCAAAGGCCATGGTGGGGGGCTGGGGAGATAGCTGAGCAGGTCAGGGTTCGTCTGATCCTAGAAACCCTCTTGGTGGCAGGAGAAAACTGACTCCTCAGATTGTCCTCTGACTTCTGAATGTGCACAGGGGCATGTGTGTACACAAATATACACACAACATATAAATAATAATGATGGTGATAAAGTGGGTGTCATAGAGGAGAGCACCTGCCATTGACCTCAGTGTGCACATGTGCACACATGCACACACACACACACACTACACATTCTCTGAGTGCTCATTTTCATATAAGGTTGTTGGGCTACATAACATTTATTTATTTATTTATTTATTTATTTATTTATTTATTTATTTATTTAAATAAGTTAGTATGTTTTCTCTTTTTATTATTTTTTGTTAGGACTAAGACGTGGATTTGGAATAGGACAGAGAGAGAGAGAGAGAGAGAGAGAGAGAGAGAGAGAGAGAGAGAGAGAGAGAGAGAGAGAGAGAGATATGTGAACAGTCTGGTCAAGACTTGGCAGCAGGCACCCTTACCCATTGAACCATCTCTCTGTCAGTTTTTTTTCCTCTCTCTTCTTTCATAAGCAACTAAGAAGACAGTCAGTCAATTTTAATTTTAAAATTTAGGGACTGGAGATTTGGCAAATGGAACTCAGGTCGTCTTTCTTGTCCTTTCTGGGTATCCCTTATTCATAGATGAGTCAACTAGGGTCTCACATTTTTCTGCAGGAGTTTAGTCTTGCCACATGATGAAGTGTGGCTATCCTACACTTTCTGAGGAGCCAAATTATGGTTTCTCTTCACATTCCCTATTATGCCCTGACAAATGACTTGGGAATCAATGGGAACTTGGCTTACAATGGGCATACATTAAGCTTCTGGCCCTGCTGGATTATGGCAGCTTTCAGAAAGTGATTTCATTAGCCGGGCGTGGTGGCGCACGCCTTTAATCCCAGCACTCGGGAGGCAGAGGCAGGCGGATTTCTGAGTTCGAGGCCAGCCTGGTCTACAAAGTGAGTTCCAGGACAGCCAGGGCTACACAGAGAAACCCTGTCTCGAAAAACCAAAAAAAAAAAAAAAAAAAAAGAAAAAAGAAAAAGAAAGTGATTTCACTACCTTATACTGAATAACATTCTCTAATAAGCAGTGAAAATCATGCAAAGGTGTAGTTGGCCAGGGGGCACACTGCTAGCTATGAAAGAGCAGGTAACTGTGCTGGTGTCCTGCAAGAATTCAAGCTCACAGAACTGTTTCTGGTTGCTGGGAATCACATCTGAGGAAGATGGCTTCCTCTGGTATCTCTGAATCACCAACTCTCCTAGGTATGTAGATTCCCCACACTACCTTCTTCGTGGCTATTATTTATAATTATTTTTGTAGTTATTCATATCTGGCATTCTCTTTAGGCTAGATTCTGCATGAGGGTAGGTAACATACCTGATTCTGCACACTGGAATATCCGGGCCAGCTAGTATAGTATTTTGTTCACTGTAGGGTCTTCATAAACGTTGGCTGGACAAAGTGCCAACTCTACACTGACACAAGCCATTGTAATCAATTCATGTCTTCTTCACAGAAACATCTGACACTTTCCCCCAGGAAGCTCAGACAAAAGAAGCTCTCTAACTTTCCTTCTTCCTCACGTTGGCCTACTCGTGTTCCCTCTCACGCACTTCAGGCAGAAGTAGCAAAAGGAAGAAGGACAGACAGAGGACTGCCCGAGAGAGGAGGCTATAGCCAAGACCACAGTGGAGCTTCTCTTCTGGGAGAGCAATGTCTGATAGAATGCTTCTTGCAGGATACTTCAGATTGTGATTGCTGCCTGGTAACTGGTCCTGAACATCTCCCCAAGCCTGATGGCTCTGTTCCCATCTCCACTCAACTAGTGCTAGTAAAAAATCAGCCTGAAGTCCTTAAAGTCTGCCATAATTCATGACTTCCTGTGGATAACAGTGACCCTGGCCTTTAGTGTGTAATGCATTATAACTAGTCTGTACTTGACTGGACCCATTCCATGGACTTGACTTATAGCTTAGCCTTGACCTATATTAACCTTGAATTTTGTGTCAAGACTGTGTTGAAGAGTGAAGAGAAGGAACATGGTCCCTCACTAGGATGCTGCCACAGTGGCTCTGCCACTAGGGACCATGGTAGAATTACAGGAGCAGGAAGAGGGGCAGATGAAGGAGACAATACAGAGGGAGAGTTAGTGAAGCATGGCAAGTACCTTTCTAATGAAAGCGAGAATGTCTTAAGGGTTCTATTGCTTTGACAAAACACTATAACAAAAAAGCAAGTTGGGAGGAAAGGGTTTATTTGGCTTACACTTCCACAGCACTGTTCATTATCAAAAGGAGTCAGGACAGGAACTCAAGCAGGGCAGGAGTTTGATGCAGAGCCCATGGAGGGGTGCTGCTTATTGGTTTGCTTCACATGGCTTGCTCAGCCTGCTTTCTTATAGAAACACAAGCCCAGGGATGGCACCACCCAGAATGGGCTCACCCCCCCCCCACACACACACACACACTGATCACTAATGGAGAAAATGCCTTCTAGCTGGATCTCATGGAGGCATTTCCTCAACTGAGGCTCCTTCCCTTCTGATGACTCTAGCTTGTGTCAAGTTGACACATGAAACCAGCCTGGGGGGTGGAGAGAGAGAGAGAGAGAGAGAGAGAGAGAGAGAGAGAGAGAGAGAGAGAGAGAGAGAGAGAGAGAGAGAGAGAGAGAGAGAGAGAGAGAACGAATATGGGCAAGCTGCAGGCTTCTGCCTGAAGAAAATAACATTGCCCAAATATGTAGCTGCTGCTGGTGGTTTCTAGAGGAAACCAGACATTCTAGGGCCCCTCTTCTCACATCAGTGCTCCTATCCTAGCCCTGAGTTCAGTTTGTTCCCGTTCTGTGCTTGGTCACTCCTGGGTGAGGCAGTTATTCAGATAACCTTCTCTTTCCTGATCTTTTCCTGGTGGTTCACATTCCTTTTTCTTCATCATTAGAAACATTCTGTGCCCTGCCTGACTTGTTGACTTTAGAGTAATGTTGTGTGCACACGCGATCATGCACATGCATGTATGTGTGTATGTGTCTTCTCTAGAATTTAGTCCTCTTATTTTCATGCGCCACTGTATCACAGATATTTATTTATGTCTGTTTCTTCTCCAGACTGAGAGGGGCAGCCACAGCCCTAGTGTCTGAATCCCAGCAGCAGAGACTCACTTCTTTCTGGTCTGATCTTTACTCGCCGTCCTCATCCTGGCTGATGATAAATATTAGTTGTAAATTTATTAAATGGTTACTTGTAAGGGAATAGGATTGCAGGTTTACTCACCAGGATCTGCTAACATGATATTGATGATGATCTTTAATAAACAAGGTGGTGGGTACTGTACATAAGAATTCATTATATGGAATTATACTCAGCCATCAAGAAACATAAAAATTGCAGGGAAATGGATAGATCTGTTAATGATTGACTGTTTGTGTGAGGGGCGCTTGGTGTGAAACTGGAAAGGGGACCACAAGAGTAGAAAAAAAAGAGAGATGCTGAGGAAGGGATGGGAGGGTAGCAGAGTCCATGTGCCATCACAGAATAAACAATGCTATGGAGGTGGAGGGCCCAAAGGGCTATGGGAGAATGGAGGGAGGAAGCTCAACAGAAACAAATTACACTTGAAATGCTACAATGAAACCAGCCAGTGCAGCCCCCAGCTGCTGTCCATTGTGAAGGGAATCAGAGCAGGAACTCAAGGCAGGGACTGAAATAGAGACCGCTGAGAAAGGTTGCTGACTGGCTTGCTCAGCCTCTTTTCTTACACAACTTGGGACCACCTGCCCAGTGGTGGCTCTGATCTCAGTGGGCTGGACCCTCCCACATCAATCATTATCAAGACTTGCCTCCAGGCCAATCAGATGGAGGCATTTTTTTTTCCACTGAGGTTCCTCTTCTCAGACAACTCCAGCTTGTGTCAAGTTGACAGAAAACTAACGGGGACAGATGGCAACCTTATGATAAGGGACGTGAAAGGCATGCATGCATTTGAAAAATCTGGCTATGATCTGAGGACAGGGAGGATAATTCCAGATTCTGGCTCTAGTGTGTCTTCCAAGATTTGGGGTTTTATTTATTTATTTTAACTTAATAGTGATCTAATAAACTCATACCTGTTAAGCAAAACCATCTAAATATGACCTGATAGACTTAGAGGGCTAAATGATTTAAAGTATCTAAATCATCAGTTCTCAATCTTCCTAAGACTGTGACCCTTTAATATAGTTCCTCATGCCATGGTGACCCCACACCAGAACTGTAACCCTGTTACTTTTATGAATTGTAATATTAATACCTAATATGTCAGATATCCGATATGCAGCCCTCAAAGGGGTTTCAGCCCACAGGTTAAAGACTACTGATCTAAAGGATACATTAAAAATTCCTCCATGAATTTTATACTTATGCCCTGGGAATCATGTATGTTAGTAGAATGGTTGGTCTTGCAGTTCCTGTGAAATGAAGAAAAAAATGTAGCGTGCATGATCAGGCAGGCAAGAAAAAAAATACTTCAAAAATTGTGATTGGAGAGATGGTTCAGTGGGTAATATGTAAGGGAGAGAGAAATTGATGACAATATCAGCATCAACCCCTGGCCTCTACCCTTCCATATACATGTGCGCGCATGTGCACACACACACACACACACACTCACACACTCACAGTTTTAAGAGGAAAAAAAGCAGAAGGAAGAACAAAGAAGCTTTCACCAGTCCCTACTCTTATCAGAGCACCTAACATGGGCCACACATTCACTCCTGGCCACCTCAGGGCAGAGTGCTGGAAACACCATAGTATATGACTAGTATAGACCAGTCAGGAGTTGACCTGTTTCTCAAGAGAGGGGAACCAACAGTCAATTAAAGACAGGGCTTTGTAAGCAGAAAGGAGGGAACAATTGTTGGGTACCACTGGGAATATTCCTCCTTAATTTCCTGTGAAGTGTGGAGAGAGATGTAGAATATATTTAATCTCAATCATGGCCTTCTACCCCGCCTTTGATCATTCAGTTCCTCGGTAAAAGACTTTTATATTTATAATAAGCCTTAATCAGCACTAGAGCTGGGCAGATATCTGACCTCTATGCTATTAGAATCTGTTTTCCCATCGATAACCCCATTTTGTAATATGCCATGTTCCATCTGGGCAGCTTTTAACTTTAATTGGCTAGCCCTCAAGGCCATATTTTTATGACTCCCCTACCCCATGATGCCTTCCTCCTCTCTCCACCTCCTTCTCCCATTCTGGTTCTTCTTTGACCCCAAGCCCTACCTATCTCAATTCTGCCCAGCTATCGGCAGTAGACATCTTTATTTAAGCAGTCATTTTAAATTAAGAAACAAGATCACATTGTAGGTGCAGATTCCCTCGCTCCTGGGGGCAATCTGACTGTAAGAGCCAATATTTAGCATTACAATACAAGGAGCATCAGACCAACCCACTACAGAGAGAGGCTGATTTAAAACATAAGCTGAGGAATTGAACCCAGGTTTTGGGGTGTATTAATCAAGTGTTAGAAACTGAGCTGCACCCCTGGCTCCAGAATAATCTCTTCAAGGATGCTAAGACTGTTTCTCAGGCGCGTGTCATTTCCCATCATCCTGTGGTGGAAGTCCACGTCAAAGTTTGAAGACACTGCTGTTTGGGGTCACTGTCTCCATCCACAGTCACATGTAATTTCACAGTGATCTGTGACAATAGTCTATGTGTTTTCACATAGGAGAGTGATCAGATGTGTCACAAAGGCATGTGGCAGTAACAGCAGCACAGTAGGCGACCTCACCTTTTGATGTAACCCTGCTCCAGGCTCTTCCTCACTTGCTCAAGCTTGGGAAGAATGTGAGTCAAGGTTGCTTGTCTAGCAGCCAAGGGTACCCAGAGATAGATTGACATGAGTGCCTGCCTCAGGACTTCAAGTGATGGGGCCACTGACAGAAAGGTGGGGAAAATGGAGCTTATTCAGAGCTGCCCGGTGCTCTGGTCTCCAGCCACAAATCTCTCCCCACGTAACAAGAGGCCTTGCTTCCTCCTTGCCTCTCTGTCTCTGTGAGATCCTGGATGTCAGATCCAAAGGAAACTCCAATTCTCCAAACTCTAAAACATAGTCCAAATATCCAGAAATGTGCTCAACCTGGACTACAGTTCTAACAGATAAAAGCTAGCATTCCTTAGGAACATAGTCAGCTTTTGGAAGCCCAGCCCATAAGCTTCCCCAGAACAAACCACTTCCTTTTCAAACTCCATGTGCCAAAAGAAATCATTTTCTTTACCTCTGGCAAATAGGATACATAGCTCTCCAATTAACATATACCTGTGGCACTTATCAGCATATCAAGGTCCATGTTAGTCTCTTGGCTCCTTCAGTCCCCACTTACATGTACTTAAAATCTCAAAGCTCCCATGCTGGTCTCCTGCCTCTCCCTCCCCTAAGTACTCATCCTCCTTATAACCTTGCTATTCTTATTATTCTTTCTCTAGTCTCTAACCCCGACTCCCCTCTCCAAGATAGCCCTGGCCATGCCCAGTCTGCTGGACATGGTCAGTCTAATTCTTTCTCTTCCTAGTTCTTCCAGATGCCTCTGGCTGTTCTTGCTCTCATATCTACCATAAAACCTTCTCATACCAGGTCACGTCATGTCATCTGTTTACAACGCTGATCATGTCCTTACGTAGAGGTCCTTTCTAGAAGTGCTTTCTGTCGCCAATCCTATACATCCAAGATTTACATTACTTTATAAAGCCACAGGCTATTGGAGCTCTAAGAATATAGTAGTCCAAGTTCAACGTCATCTTTTTCTAGCACAAGAAGTTGGTCTCTTCCCTCCAGGCCTAGTGTAGGATTGATTTTATTTTAAAGCCCTTTATAATATAAAGCACAACCTCTTTCCTTATCCCGTTGTCTTAGAAATTACAATATTTAATAGATAGATAACGGCTTAAAAGTTTTGATGTCTCCACAGCTGACAGCTTTGACTAGTTGAAGATTGGTTTCTAGGTCGTCCTTTCAGAGATTTGACATCTGATGAGGTCCAATGCCGGGGCCTGTCCTTATCCAGAGCTGCACTCTGGCTCTCGGTAAGTGTTTATCGTTTGGGTTTGGAAAGGAAGTGGTTTACTCTGGAGAAGATGATGGGCTGGGTTTCTGAAAGTGACTGCAACTCTCAGCCTGCCTCTTCCAGTTGTGTATGTGGGAGGAGAAACTTCTTCGGTCCCAACACAAAGTCCATTGCTGTTCAATGCTTTTAGTGGCCCAAGGTCAGTCACAGCTCAGGGGAGCACAGCCAGGGGAGCACTGCCGTGGCAGCCCCAGGTTGGAGTGGGATTTAAGAGGGGAGTTGTATCAGACATGATGCGAAGCACTACCTAGGGTTGAATTCATTCATTTCTCCTCACTTGGCTATGAGAGGATTCCTCCTGTCGTGCTCCTTGTGGGGGTTTGAATAGGAATGGCCTCCATAGGCTCATATATTCAAATGTTTGGTCCTTAGGGAGTGGTAATACTTGACAGGGATTAGGAGGTGTGGCCTTATTGGAGGAAGTATACACTGGGCGTGGCTCTTGGGGTTTCCGACGCTCAAGCCAAGCCTAGATTCTTTCTCTCTTCCTGCTTTCTGTGGATCCCGATGTAGAGCTCTACTTCTCCAGCAGGGGGTCTGCTGGTGTGTCACCATGTCACCGTGCTACCCACCATGACAATGATGGAATAAACTTCTGAAACTGTAAGTCAGCCCCAATGAAATGCTTTCCTTTATAAGAGTTGCTGTGGTCATGGTGTCTCTTCACAACAATAGAACACTGATTAAAACAGCCCCTTTTATTAGGAGAGAAAAGGCAGAGTTAAGTCCCTCACTAAAGCTCACAGCAAGCTAAAGAGATTTGGATATCACCGGGTGTTTTTTTTTTTCCTGCATGGGGGTCAAACCCAGGGCCCCACTCATGCTAGGCAAGGGCCCTCCTCACTGAGGTTCAGTCTCAGCTCTCCAAGGCCACTCTTTCAACCACAGACCCCTTTCCTCGGGAGCTAAAGTAGGTCTTCTTTCTTAGGAACAAAACTCCAGGACAGTAAGATACCTTCCAGAAGTTTTTCTAGTTATTTGTCTCCTTTGTTTGAAGGTTGTTCCAAAGATCTACCCCCTAACAATTCTCTGCCATAAACCTCCTCTCATGTCTCCCCAGGTAACCAGACCTCAGAGACGTCAATTAGGTGGTAATTATGAAGAATCACAGGTACAGGTTCTTGGTTTCTTTCCAGGGGTGGGGGGCATGTTTAGATGTTCACAAAAGAAGATCAATAAGTAATGTGTTAATTGACTTTTTCAAAGAAATTCTCAAGATCCTCTAACATGAAAAATATGTTACAACACAAAATAAACAATTATTGTCAAGAAAAACACCGGAATCTTTGAAAAGTCCCCTTTCTTCTTCTTCAAGAGTTTAAAACACAGTTGTCTACTTGAGATTTGCTACAGAGAGACAGGAAATTCCTCCAGTCAATTTGTATTTGGGTCAACATACAATGTAGGCTTTTTTCTCTCTTTTGGTCCAGGTGCGGGTGGAGTATGAGTGTGGACTCGAGTGTGGGTGCAGGCACCGGGCACCAGTGCAGGGTAGGAGGGTTGAACCAGTGCCCTGCTTGCTAGACTAGGCTCTGTGCTGAGTTCCACCTCTGTCTTCAGGCTTCCTCTTCAGGCAGCTTATTAGTACAGATATCCACCATGTCAAAACAAAAGAACAGCAGTGCCAAGTGACAGTGTGATTTTTTTTTCCTGATTTTTTATTCAGAGTGAAAATTTCAGAAGGAATACAAAGTTGTTTACTTCAGCTCTAAGAGACTAAGATTAGAAGGAAGGTTTCCTAGGCTTTAGTAATTGGTGCCTTTAACACAATAATTAGATCAAGGCAGGCAGAGACAACCTCTTTCAATACTGCATGTTTGTGCTAGAAATTTATGTGTGTGTCCATGTGGGTGCATGTGCTGGTGAAAGTATGAGGGTGTGTGTGTGTGTGTGAATGCGTGTGTATATATGTGAGTGAGTGAGTGTGTGTGAGTGAGTGAGTGTGTGTGTGTGTGTGTGTAAAATGAAAGCCAGAAGAGGGCATTGGATGCCCTGCAACTGGAGTCCCAGATAGTTGTGGGTCACTCCCTGTGAGTACTGGGCACTGAGGGCCCACCTCTTAGCACTGGGATTACAAGCATCCCAGCCATCACACCCGGTGTTTTTCTATGGATTTTGGGGATGTTTTGGGGGAAAGCCCATCAGTCACTGAGCTACCTCCAAAGCTGCTAGGGCCAGAAACTATATCAGAGACAGCACTCCCACAGAGACTATGCAGGCTGGGATAGCAGAGATGGGGTTGGGGAATGGCAGACAGAAGAGCAGAAAAGACTCCCTGAGGTGCCAGCTGCATTAGCCATAGGTGTGGAACCATCCAACTTTTCTACCTGAACCCTGGTAAAGCCAATGTGAGATTCCATCTTTCCCCTTTGTTCACTTACCTCTGTCACAATGGCTGAGAGCCCTGGACTTCTCTCACCTAAGCATCCAGATCTGGCTAACTAATAGATTTTATCTTGTATTTACTTATTTTATGTTATGTGTATGAGTGTTGTAGCGGTAGTTGGCCACACTGCTTTGGTTCCCGGTGGGTCGAACATGAGCAGCCACCCAGTAGCAATCTAGATTCTCGAATGAAACACACACACACACACACACACACACACACACACACACACACACACACACACACATCAGTTATTTTTTGACATGCCATGACTAGTTCAAAGGCTGGGCATTCCTAAACCTTTCCCTACTAGCAAACACTCCCCTCCAGTACTCCTGAGACTCTTAAACCTTCTGAGCTACCCCAGATCCAATCAGAGAAGTGGCCAGTGGTCACTTACCTGAATTCTTACATGGCTGGTTGGCTTTCTCTCTTGCAGCTCTTACGTCCTATCCTTCTCCCCCTGAGTCATGGTGATCCTGTCTTCCTCTCTCCCAGTTTCTAGTTTGTCCCCTAAAGATTCTGCCTCAGTCTGCCTACCCAGCCATTTGATTGATCAAAACCCAACTGGGGACAAGAACCTTCATCGTTTGGACATGCAGATTCCCCGACTTGTGGGGCTAGATTAATTCAAAGCATTGGAATTAATCCCCAACAGGATGTTTTACCTATATGTGCACTACATGCACGCCTGGTATCCAAGAAGGTCAGAAGAGGGAGTCAGATCCCTGGAGGTGGAGTTAGGGATGGTGTGAGTCACACAGTGAAAGCTGGGAATCTAACCCAGGTCCTCTGCAACAACAAGTAGTACTTTAAACTGCTGCCCCATGTTTTTTCTTTCCAGTGAAAACATTATTACATATTAAAATCTTAGGTGGAATATTTTTATTGTTAATATATTGCTGAAGAAAATGTCTTTTATTTGTCCATCCATTTGTTAATGTTAGATGTATCTAATGCCAGGCAGTCATAAGAGATAAGTAACTCAGAGTACCAGTGAAGTCTTGAAGAGGAATGGCTAGTCAGTTGTGGTGGCACACTCTGGTAATCCTAGCATTCAGGAGGCAGATCTCTGTGAGTTTGGAGCCCATCCTGGTCTACATTGAGAGTTCCAGGACAGTCAGGGCTACATAGAGAGACCCTGTCTCAATAGATAGATAGATAGATAGATAGATAGATAGATAGATAGATAGATAGATAGATAAACAAATAAATAAGTAGATAGATAGATAGATAGATAGTCATTAGTTGGGTTCCTGTGTAAATTGAGAAGGTGTGGTTAGAGCTTAGCCTCCCCACCTTTTTAAAAATTTGTTTTATTATTTTTGTGTGAGGGTGTTTTGTGCATACCTATGGCTGGTACCACAAGCATTCAGTGCCCTGGAGGACATAAGATATTAGATCCCCTGGAACTGGAGTTGTGGATGACTTTGAGCTACCATATGGGTGCTGGGAATTTAACCTGGATCTCTGCATGAACAAGTACATGCACCATAACTTAGCCACTGTACCCTCTTGCTTTCTAAGGGACTACATCTGAATACCCAGCACAAATACCTGATGCAAAAGAAAAAAAAAGAAGTCCAGTGTTTGCTAGTGAACAAAGAACTCAAGGAACACCTAAATCAAGGTAGCAGAATCAAGAAAGGGCTTCTTGGAGGAGGGGACACAGGTAAAATAAAGGATCCTCAAAGGATGAGCTGGTCAAGGTGAAAGAAACAGACACCTGTACAGTGTGGGGGCAGGGGAAAGAGGAGGGATGGAGTGAGAAGGGAACTGAGAAGATGGCTTAGCTGGTGAGACACTTGTAGCACCAGCTTGAGAGGCCGGGTTCTCCAGCTCACAGGAGATGGCAATGCAGCCCATCTGCATTTCCAGAGATCAGAGGGTAGAGATGGGAGATTCGCCAAAGCCAGTTGGCCAGTGAGTTCACTTAACCACTGTGGGTATTCAGGCCCGAGCTGGACTAGATGTGGGAAGCTTAGTGGGTTCAGGAGAGTGCAGTTCAGTAGCTCGGTTGGTGATGAGCACACTAAACACACCCAAAACAGCTTCTGAGAACTAGTTTGTTTATTGGCGGTGGGAAGAGAGAAAGGAATATGTATGCACCTGGGGGTAGTGGTAGTCAGGGTCTCTGGGGAAAGGTTGTGTGGCCTTGTACCATTGGCCAGGGGTACTGGAAGATACTTCATCATCATACTCAGGGGTTGTAGGGGCCTGGGTGGGGGGAGGGGAAACCTTGTAAGGTCAAACAAGGAATGAAGCCTGATAACTGTCAGGGTAATAAATTCCTCTAGGGCTGGTGGCGGAGGAGCTGGCTTTATGATGCCAGGTTGGGAGCCGGAAGGGAGTGAGTTCTTGCTGTCTTAGTCAGGGTTTGCACAAAACATCATGACCAAGGTGTTATTATTATTATTTATTCAGCTTACACTTCCACATTGCTGTTTATCACCAAAGGAGGTCAGGACAGGAACTCATACAAGGCTGGAACCTGGAAGCAGGAGCTGATGCACAGACCATGGAGGGATGTTACTTACTGGCTTGCTTCCCCTGGCTTGCTCAGCTTGCTTTCTTATAGAACCCAGGACTACCAGCCTAGGGATGGCTCCACCCACAATGGGCCCTCCCACCCTTGATCACCAATTGAGAAAATACCTTATGGCTGGATCTCATGGAGGCCTTTCCTCAAAGGAGGCTCCTTTCTCTGTGATAACTCCAGCTTGTGTCAACTTGACACACACAACCAGCCAGTACACCTGCCTTCCTCATGTTTGAGGTATCTGGAATTGAAGCTTCCTCTGCTCTTCTTGTGTAACCCAACCCTGGCTTACTACAGTCCAACAGATGGATTCTGGGTTAAGCTGAAAGACCCTGTCTCAGTGACTAAGGTGTCTCAATGACTAATGATCTAGAAAGACTCCTGATGCCATGCACTAATGTCCAGTGAATTTTGAGAAAGATTCCTCACATGTGCCTGTATACATGCAAACATGCACACACATCACACACACACACATGTGAAAAAAAATTAAAACTCATGTATGCACAGGCATACCAAAAATGGGATTCTTCGGCTTTGCCTAGGTGTTCGCCATCACACACACACACACACACACACACACACACACACACCACCCACAAACACACATGCAGCCTTCTAACATTCTGAAGTCAGAAGTGTGACCTCTTTGTAAGTGATTACTACACTATTCCCTATTCCAAGGACACTGCAGTTAATTAACATATGGGGAGATGTGGTCTTTTGCTGTGCTTGATAATGTCAGAGTTCTTTAAGGGGAAACTGACAGTATCGTGATCTATTGCAATATATTTTTACACAGTATGATTTGAGCTTGTAACTGCTTAGCCAATTAAAGATTAAGCAGGCAGGCCTGAAATGCTACTGCACAGCTGAAAGAATGATTTATTGCACAGAAGGTTACTGGAATACAGGGAAGCCAGAAAACCCTAAGAGAAAACCCACACTCTGTTGCTACTGTTGGTACTTCTCAACCAGGTTTGCCTGTTCAGCCTGGAGAAAGATCTTCCTTTAACCCAACTCTCAGAGAGCCCCAGTGCACACTAAAAGAAATATGAAGGAAATTTCCAATGAAACCCCAATATACTTGGGGAAGTGCACACCCCTTATAATAAATATTTGTAGACTAAAGACCTACACAAGATTGAGCCTGCCACTCTCCATCACAGGACCAGGGTAGGGAATTTATGAGGCTCCGCCCCTAAATGAGGAGCTACTAGTTAATGGCTGCTAGGGGCAGGAGTCCTTTTCCTGAATGATGTAGTCACTAGTAAGAGGCCAGTGGTCCAGTATGCACTCCCACACGCATGGGCAAGCATCCTTAATTAAGTACTTTATTATTTAAATAGGTCATATAAAAATTAAAAAGACATGAAAATAGACTAGGAGCTTCTTAGTAAAAGGAGGAATTCAGAGGAGTGGGAGGGGGATAATGAGAATGAGAGTAATGGGATGAGTAAGACTAGAATACATTATTTGTGTGTGTGTGTGTGTGTGTGTGTATGAAATTGTCAAAAAATAAATTAAACATTTTCAGAAGTTTTATTATTGCTTTTAATTATGTGACTTTGTGTGTCTGTATGTGTACATGACTGCAGGTATCTGCAGAGACCAGAAGAGGATGTTGCATCCCTGGGACCTGGTGTTACAAGCAGTTGTGAGCTGCCCAGCACCGGAGCTGGGAACTGTACTCTGCTCCACTGTCTGAGAAAGGATGAGCTCTGAACCACTGAACCATCTCTTCCATAAATATATTTTCAAAGCACGTTTGTGGGCTGACTGGATGGATCTGTGATTAAATAAATGACAAGCACAGGTTCAGGGAAATCAATAGATTTTTCTCCTGAACTTTATCTTGCAATTTGTTTCAGTTTCAGTTTTAAAACTGGCCTGCTTCAAAGAAGAAAAAAAAAAGGCAACATTTGGATGCGATACATGGAGGGCTTTATTCCTGCTCTTAAAAACCAATGAGCCTTTCATTCCTTAAGCTTGCCAATTTCAGACCATTTGATGTGGATTCCCCGTTGGTACTGGTGCATTGGCAGTGACTGGACCAACTCTTGTCTCTGCAGCAGACACAGGTGGAAATAACCAGCCAAGCGGGACACTGGGTGCTCTTCAGCAAGCAAACTTGTTAGTTTGCCCATGATTTCTCTTGGGGAATTGTGAGTTTTTGCTCTATATTCCTTGCCAGAGACCCTGTGGTTTTGAGTGAGATGGATAGGATGCCTACTGTGATGGTTAATACTGTCAGGTTGGCTGGATTTAAAATCGGTGAGACACACCTTTGGATGAGTCTGTATCGCTCCTGGGCAGGATTAACGAAAGGATAGACTCACATGAATGTGAGCAGCAGGATGCTGTGGCTGTTGTGGCTCAGATGGAATGAAAGGGGAGGAAGCTGAGCACTGGCATTCCCTCTTTTCCTTAGTTTCCTGGGCAGCTGTGGGGTGAATGGCTCGACTCTGTCACACCATCCTGCAGCCATGATGTTTAGACCCTGTGTGTAGGGCCAAGCAGCCATGGGCAGGATCCTCTGAAACAGTGAGCCCAAATAAGTCCTTCCAATGTTAAGCTATTTCTGTCAGGTCTTTGCTTATAGCAATGGAAGTGTGACTGATGCATAGTATTTGAATTGTAACATCTCTATCTAATCTGTCTCGACTTGCTATGATCTCAGAGAGTGCAGAATAGACCAAGACTTCTTGGTAACCAATCAAAGTCGATCATCAAGCCAGTGAATATGATTGGCTGGGAATATGACTCCCATTGTTGTGATGAGCACTTCTACTTTGATAATGCAGTGGGAAAGTACTTATGAGTTACTGAAGTGCTTTAAAAGGCACAGAATGGCCAAAATGATTTAGTACTTCCCTATATGCACCAAATGGTTTAGATTCTGCCCCCGACACTACAAGCCTGTGCTCTGGAAGGTCATTTGTTTGTCATGTGCTTTCTATTCATTGGTCTCCTTTTGAATGCGATTGAGCTGCGGAGCAGAGCAGAGTCCCAGATTCATTCAGCCCAGACCCATTGTGTCTACAGCTTTCTCATCAATTTAGAGAGGGAGAGCCAGGAGTTGCAGACGCAGGGATTTGAATGCCCTCGTGCTGCATTTGTGGAGATGAGCAGATTGTAAACTGTCTCTTGCAAACATGATCTGCATCTGGGCATCAAGCTAGCAACTCCAAAGCACCGAGTCAATTCGTTGGCTGGGCATTTCTCTCCAGAAGTGTCTGAGATTGCTTCTGTAGTCGTTACAGGTCCCACCACCAGTCAGGCTGAGAAGGATGACGAGAGAGAGCATCTGGCTAAGACTTTTCCGATGAGACAGAAATGCCCTCGTTCTCTGTTTAATCAGCATAATCTTTAGAAGTTTTGCATTTAGAACCCTGGTTTGCACTGTCCTGAGAAAGTCAAGGGCAGATGTGCTTAGTCATCACCATCAGCCCTGAAAGCACATAAGGAACTCAGATTGGAGACACTCCCAGATACTTCTATTCTCATTAAAACTAATCTGTGTATTTCATAGTTTTCTTATCTGATAAGACTTATCAGTTCACCTCCTTATGAGAAGCAATTTATTTAGACCCTCTTGATTATTAAATGTACTTCTATTAATTCACCCATTAATACATTTTTATTGAAAAGTCTTAACGGCTTGGGGCTGGAGAGATGACTCAGTGGTTAATAGCATTCTGGAGGACCCGGGTTCAATCCCCGCACCCACATGGCAGCTCACAGCTGTCTGTAACTCCATTCCCAGGGGGTCTTAGCCTCTTCTGGCTTCTTCCAACACCAGGCATGCATGTGATTGATACACAGACACACATTAGGTAAAACACTCATACACGTTTAAAAATACATTATTTAAAAAGTTTGAATTTAACTTACAAACTGGGCTGGAGTCCTTTAGCATGATTGTGTCAAATTCTGCTATGCTCGCTCACTTGTTTCATTCCACTGCCTCCGTGGTTTTTACAGTTTTGTGTGTTTGTGTGTAATGTGCTCTGAACACATATTCATGTTCATTTATGTAACTAACCTAGAACTGCTTGTCCACCTAGCAACTGGACAGTACAGAGGGACAGTTCATTCTTTTGGTTCTCCTTCTTCTTTTTTTAATGGTTTCACAACATTTCATAGTTAACCTAATATTTATTACAGTTAATCCTACTTTAAAGTCTTGACAGGCGCCTCAAAGGGTGAATTCCAAGGAGAAATCACTGAAGGCCAGTTAGGTGCTAAGTAAGGTGCTGGGACTGCAACAGAGAGCAAAACAATGAAAAATGCTGGCCTGTGGAAATCACATTCCAATGTCAGGCAGAGTAGACTGGACACAGAGGACACAGAGGCCATTACTTAGAGATGCCCTTAGAGAAAATGAGCAGGCAGGGGGGCACACTTAAACTTACTGGGGGCGGGTCACACTTAATCTTCTTTTCTAACCGCTGGCCTGGGTGCCTCCCCAGCAATGTACCCCAGATACTTGCTCTTTCTCCTGGCCATGTGCTCACAGTCCATCTTCTCTCCCGGCAGCTTCCTGCCCCCCTCTCCTGTGTCCTTCTTCTTCCTCCTTTCTGAAACCCCCAACCAGGTAACTCCAAACCTGCCTACCTCAAATCCTTCCAGTAGTTGGCTGTAGCCATTTATTTTTAACCTATAGTTTTAAATTAAGGAACAAGGTTTGCACAAGAAAAGCTGGTAAAGGTGAGAATTCACTTGTTAGCAGCTAAAACTTCTGTATAGAACCTAACATTACAATACATAGCAACAGATTAAGCCTCAACAGCTCTCGGGTATCAAAGGCTTTTTTTTTTTTTTTTGGTTGTTTTTGGTTTTGTTTTTGTTTTTGGTTGTTGTTGTTGTTATGTTTTGTTTTATTTTTTTCAAGACAGGGTTTCTCTGTATAGCCCTGGCTGTCCTGGAACGCACTCTGTAGACCAGGCTGGCCTCAAACTCAGAAATCCGCCTGCCTCTGCCTCCCGAGTGCTGGAATTAAAGACATGTGCCACAACTGCCTTTTACTGACAGAGAAATGGCCTAAGTCTGTCCTGCAGTTCACCATTTTGCATTATCACCCTGTGTTAGTCCCCAGCAGTGAACTGCTTCCCCTCCTTACTTTGTCCAGAGACACCAGACTTTCCTGTCACAACATCACTGTCAACAAGAGACAATCTGAGTTTCCAGTGACCAATGGGTCTCTTAGCATTAGAGGGTCATACCATGAGGACAATGAGGGAGAATGGGAGGTGCAAGTGACTCCTGGGCGCTAAGGCACTTGTGGGGACACAGTGCCACAGTGCTCTGCTGGAGGCTACGGGATACAGAGATGGATATTCAAGTGTTATTAGAAGCAAAGATCTCAGTCAATGAGAGAACAAAGGGACACGTATTTGTATTTTCTTTTATTGTCGGGTATCTGGCCTGTCCTTGAGCTCTGTCCAGCATTTTATTTATGGCTGGGATAGGAATCCCTAGTCTCGCAGTTAGGAGTTGGATGATCATAGGCAGCTAATTTTACCTCAGATTGAGCTTTTCAGCTGTAAATGGATATGATAGTAGCTGTAGCTATCTATGAGATTAGAGTTGGGGATTAAATGAGACTGGAGGCCGAGTGCTTACTCCGGGTATCTGAAATGCAAGAAGTAATTAAATGCTTATTACCATTATTTCATCGATCGTCACCACCATCGCCGCAGTCACCACCACCATTGTCTCTTGGCCGCGGTGCCAGTGCCAAGTCCAGGGAGCAGGAGGCGTCAGCCAGCATTTTTTTTTTTTTTTAGAATGTTTCTCAGACTCTTGTGGAACTTTGTGAAGACACAAGCTTAAAGCTAGTCTAGACAAGGCTGTGATCTTTAAGGCGGGGAGAACATTAAAAACCGCCACGCTCCAGGAAGCAAGGAGAGTATTCAGTGCTCAGGGATGGTGCTGGTTACAGACTGGCTTCCCTGGCATGGAGGAGACAGGGAGGGAAGAGGAAACGGAGAGGACAGGGCCGCTGAGCTGCTTAGTGTAAATGTCTGAGAACGGAGAACAAAGCTGTGGTGGGAGCCACCCAAGGGACCAGGTGACCCCACGGACTCCAGTCTACTCTCTTTAGTCCCCGTTTGTTCTCAGCTGCAGGAGAACAAGCAAAGCATACAACTGAAGCTTTCAGTTGTATACCTACCCTGAGGCTTCCACAGTGCCTAAGCCTCGAAACCCGAGCATTCAGATCTCCCTAAAGCCAATAGTGGCTTTCCTCTTAGGTGGTTCTAACTTGTTCAAACAGCTAGCTAGTGAGGTCAGACTGTCCTGGGTTCAAATTCCAGTTCCGTTGTTGCTCATGCAGCTCTGGGCCAGTTACCTAACTTGTCTTGAGTCTCTGTTTTTGTTCTTGTGGTGGGGATTATAATTATAACCACCCAGCTTCCAATCGGGTTGTTAGCATTTTGTCTAAGCTCCGCCCCACA
Source organism: Mus caroli (assembly GCF_978045245.1). Taxonomy (NCBI): domain Eukaryota; kingdom Metazoa; phylum Chordata; class Mammalia; order Rodentia; family Muridae; genus Mus; species Mus caroli. Next base: position 67,513,090 of record NW_028227259.1, on the reverse strand, counting down.
GTTACCCGGCAACTGACAGGTGTGCCTGACTCACTATAAAAGGGGCTGTTTGTCCCCTCCTCTCTCTTGCTCTTGCCTTCTCACCCCCTCCCCCTTCTCCCCCTCCCCCATTCTCTTTTTCCCTCTCTCTCCACATGCTCATGGCTGGCCTCAACTTCTCTCTCTCTCTCTCTCTCTCTCTCTCTCTCTCTCTCTCTCTCTCTCTCCCTTTCTCTGTCTCTACTACCCTCTCAGCTCCCCTCCCCATGCCCTGAAGAAACTCTATTCTATACTGTACTGTCATGTGACTGGCCCCGCAGAGGGAAGGGATGCCTCAGCATGGGCCTGCAGAGGTACCCCCTTCCCTCACACCTGACTACACCTCCAGCAAACATATTCCTTCCTTCCTTATCTTTTTTTCCCCTAACACAACACGGGTGATTGTGAACATTTAATGGAACCACGCCTTAAACACTAAACACACAGCCCAGCATATGGCAAGTACATATGAGCGATCACAGTTGAAATTCTGAGTGGATGTTTCTCTGGTAAATGGGGAAAGGAAATTAGAGAGAGGGAAAAAGCCGGGCAGATTGGTAAAAAAAAACTGATCCTGAGAACTGTGTACTTAATGACAGTTAAAAAAAATCCTGTGAGAGGCAGGATAAAGATGGCAAGGACTCAAGGGCTTAGCTTAGCTTTTTGCCAAGGTTTCACCCATCTGGCCTTGGCTTCTGTACTGCCTTTTCCATCCAAATCGCATCTGAGAAGCCTGCCAGTTGAACGCACAGGGCAGGAAGATAGATCAGCTCTGGATCACCCCAAATTTCTGCACTCAGCGAAGGCATCAAAGACATCCATCTATTATTCTTTTCAGGTGAAACTTCCCCGGAGACTAATACAAGAGGCATGCCAGTCGGGTGAGTCGCAGTCACGACAGGCTGACATAATTCTATTGCTTCTTGGCTGATGGCTCATGCCGAGAAAAATCCTCTGTGATCCAGACAATGGTGGATTTAGTTCAATTCCCAACACAAAATCCCAACCCTCTACGCTCTCTTTATGCCCAATCTGTGACGACTTCTGACAGTTGAACTAGTAGAAATAACATCAACATATTCTCACTGTGTAGGTTGTCATGATTTAACTAGAAAGTGGAGAATATAGGATGGAAGATAGAAATCGAAGAAAACCATGCCTTTCTTCAGACCTGTGAACATATAGGAAACAAATATAAACCGGTCTATGAAATGAGATGGTCCAGAAAATAAAATAAAACACACATTAACCCCTCCTTTATTTTGTTTCATGAGAAGAGTGTCTGGTTTGAAGCCACTCCAGTGGCAATGTGAATTCTAATCAACTACAAAATCAGGATGGGATTGCCATTCTAAGATGGATTTTTCAGTACCATCTTTACTGAAGTGCCTTTACAACCGTGGTAATTTAAGGAACCAGGTTGAAGCCTGGGTCTGAACATTAGCATACAGGGCATGCTTAAAGAAAGGATCAAAGAGCAATTTCTTTATTATCAAAAAGAGAAAGAAAAAGAAAGAAGGAAAGAAAAGAAAAGCAAAAAGCAAAAACCAAAACCCCAAAATCCACTCCAGTTTGGCTCTGTAATTACTTTTACAAAATTAACCACCATTTGAAGTTGTGTAGCATGACTAGCCTTATCTGTTCAGCTCGTGCGTGCATGTGTGCGTGTGTGCGTGTGTGCGTGTGTGCGTGTGTGAGCACACACACAGCACTTCTTTAGGACAAAGAGAAATGCAATGGCTATTTCAACAGTTTGTAAATTTGAGAGGACCCTTCCTGGTTTTGTTTCTCAAACGGGTGCAGCGAGGCCAGCCAGCACAGACGGTGCGGTGCGTCTCTGGAATCGTAAGCATTTCAGAGCAGCTGATTTCTTTCTCAAGGATGCCTTTGCTTCCTGCACTGGGGCTTTTTCTGGTCATTTGTATTTTCCTTCAGCCAGCACATTGTTGATGTTTCTTTCTTTCTTTCTTTTTCTTTTCTTCTTTCTTTCTTTCTTTCTTTCTTTCTTTCTTTCTTTCTTTCTTTTTTTTTTTTTTGTTTTTTGTTTTTTTGAGACAGGGTTTCTCTGTATCGCGCCCTGGCTGTCCTGGAACTCACTTTGTAGACCAGGCTGGCCTCGAACTCAGAAATCCACCTGCTTCTGCTTCCCAGGTGCTGGGATTAAAGGTGCACCCACTCCACCCCGGGTTTCTTTTTGAAAGCTTGTTCCCCAATTGGTGGTGCCTTTTTTTTTTTTCCTGAGGCCCTGGGAGCTTTAGGTGTGGTGTGAGGAATGGAAGAGCTAGTTGTTGAAAACCGGTCATTGGGGACCTTTGAAGTGGTCCTAGATCCTATTGGACTCTCAGCTCTCTGATCTGTGGTGATGTGAACAGTCTCTGCCACAGGCTCCCGCAGCCACGAGCTGTCCATTATCATCTCCATTATGACGGCTGAAATCTATTAACAAAGAACTTGTTCCTTCCTTACGATGTTTCTGCCAGGACACAGAAGTATGGAGACACTCCTGGTCCCCTTGCTCTGTGTCTGAGGTGTGCCGTTTCTTAGTTGGTGTGTGTGGCTTCCTTTGGTCACAGCTTCAGTGAGTCACATGCTCCTTTAACTCTGAGCTTGTGTCCAGCCGTGTGTATGCCACCCAGACGAAGCACACATTGCTGTTCACAGGGCCGAGAATGCCAACTTAGGCCTGTCCTTCCGGGTCTGGGACTCGGTTTGTCCTTTGCATCTGTGTGTGTCAGTACCCCGAAGCAATGTTTTCTTGAATGCTTTTTACTTTGAATTTGGAAAGGCTTTGGATGCTTTTTATTTAATAAGGCACAGACTTGGGGCTATATTCATTATTTAGACCAGAATTTATGTTGTACTTGATGCAAAAATCAGGCATTGCTTGTTCAGGGTAATTGTGTACAGTGCAATAAACCCAGTTTATGTAAAGTATTATTGAAGGAATAACAAAGTTCCACAGTAAGCCTGCTAAATCATTCATTCAGGAATAGATTCACATTTCCCCAGGTCTGGATCATGTGTTTTGACAGGTTTTAAAGCAAAGCAAAGCAGCAATTATTTCAAGGTGATGGTGGAAGCCAGGACTGAGAGGAATCCTAGACAATGGGTCTGTAGTCAATGACTGTTCTCTCTTAAACAGTTGAATTTACAGGACATAGATCACAGAATCGTTTCAGTTCATGTCTCGACTTGGCAACCTTGGATGCTTTTTTTTTTCATAAAAAAATAAAATGTCAATAATATCGCTTACTTTGAATCTATTATTTTAATGTTGTTTTAAACTTTGTTTTATAATTAAAATTCTTTTGCTGTACACTAGATGTACAGCAAACATCTAGGTAGCGTTTTAAAGATGGGACCTCGGGTAGCCCAGCCTGGCCTTGAACTTGCTATGTGGCCGAAGATGACCTTGAACTTCTAATCTCCCTGCCTTGCCTCCTGAGTGCTGTTATTACAGGCCTACAGTGCCTTGCGTTTTGATCTTCTCTTTCAGGTATGTGTGTGGTATACACACATATTTCTGCAGGTCCTTGTGCCTGTGTGTGTGTCTGAGTTGGCCACCGTGTACCTTGGCTATCTTCCTCTACTGTTTTTCTTGTCATTTTCTTTTGACTCTGGGTCTCTCACTGTCTTAAGGTTTCAGTGCTATGAGCAGACACCATGACCAAGGCAACTCTTACAAGGACAACATTTAGTTGGGGCTGGCTTACAGGTTCAGAGGTTCAGTTCATTATCATCAAGGTAGGAACATGGCGGCATCCAGGCAGGCAGAGTGCAGGAGGAGCTGAGAGTTCTGACAGCTAGAAGGAGGGTCTTAAAGTCCACACCCACAATGATACCCTACTCCAACAGGGCCACACCTTCTAATAGAGCCATTCCCTGGGCAAAGCATATACGAACCATAACACTCACTGAACTTGGAGCTCATCAGTTGGTTACACTGGCTGGCCGGTGAGCCCCAGGGATCCTCCTGTCTCTACCTCCCACTGCTGGGATTACAGGTGTGTGCGCAGACTTTACGTCCATGCTGGAGAGTCTAACTCTGGTCATTATGCTTTCTCAACACTTTGCCTGCTGAGCCACTGCCCCAGCACTGACAGCTGAGAGACTTAAGTCTGAGAATCTAAAGCCTTGGAGGTATTTGTTTTCCTTTCGTATTTCTAGTTAGTGTACAAATCCCTCTGATGTGAAAATTATAAATCTAGATTATTTCTTCTGCTCTATACTTAAAAATTATAGAATTCATAGAGGTGACTGTGATATGGTCAACAGTGAATCACCACCATACTTAACATCAGAAACATTCCGGAGGTCAGGAAAGGAGAAATGCCACACCTTTATGGATTTAATTTTTCTAGGTTGCAAATAAATTGTTCTTGAGTTTTTATTTGGTTGTTTCAGGAGATATACAGCTGAAAAACAAAACACAGTCACACAAAAATTCTACTGAAAGAATTCAGATATCTACTTGGCCCACAGGGGACAGACGCAGTGGCTTCTATCACAGGAACAAAGCAAATAAAAAGGAGGGATTTTCTCCCTTTCAAGACTGCAGGCATCACTTGTCCTGGGATAAGCCACTGGGCATGACTATTTTGGACATTACTGGTAGGGATGTCAGTGATGGTCTCAAACAGAAGCATGCCAGAGAACCTCCTCCTGGAAAGAACAGATGCATCTCAGAAGAGCCCAGGTTCAGTACCACTGCTCCTTGCAAGGTCTCTGATGCATCTCCCTGGATCAGTACCCCACTTGGCCAACTTATGACTTTCCACCCTTTGCTGCTACCATGTGTGTGATCAGGTTAGTGGGTATTTTTGAAATGCAGGTCGGGGTTTCTACCTGGCTAAAACCCCTTAAGTTTTCTGTTGAAATGATTCTCAGCTTTATAATTTTGCCCCCACACACCCTAAACTAAAATACTTCTTCAGGGCAGGCAGGTATCATTGTGCACACCTTTAATCCTAGTTCTTGGGAAGCAGAGGCAGGCAGATCTTTGTGAGTTTTAGGCTAGCCTGATCTACATAGTGATATTTATAAAGATATTTATGTCCCTTTTAAAACCAAATAAGTAGCATTGTTTTTGCTTATGATGTTTATGCAATTAAATGAAGTTCAGTATAAGAACTCACTTAAAGCCACGTTTGAGAAAAATAGGGCATAGAAAGGTAGACATTTCAAAGCTGAACAAAAATCTAGGTTCTCTCTATGAATTTCTAAATATAGTCTGGTTGACCAGGAAAACAGATATATTTGTGAATGAACTGCAAATTAAAGGAAAACTTCAATAGAACAAGTACAAGTTTAAGTTAATATAAAGAAAACATAATTATTGATAAAACAGTATACATTAAGAGAAATTTTAACTCTCTGTATTTTCAAAACTGTGCAAAAATTGCTTGTAGTGTCCTCAAATGGTCTGGCCAGTGACGTAGACGTCCGTTGCCTTGAAATGGTATGTAGTGAAGAGATGTGACCTGCTATTGAACTAGCTGGAATCTGGCTGCGCTGTAGCTTTCAAACAGCTGGTGCGAATGTGGGAGACCTGCAGTACCGGGAGCAGCAGCTGGAGGGCGTCCTGCACATATGTGGTGCTATTGGAGCCCTGCAAGAAGGAAAACAGAGCTGAGGGTATTTTCATAGTTTAGTCTCGATGGCTGTCACCATATAGCAACATTCTTATTCTCTTCTCTCTCTCTCTCTCTCTCTCTCTCTCTCTCTCTCTCTCTCTCTCTCTCATATATAATATATATGTATATATGTTTTATATATATATATATATATATATATATATATATATATATATATGCTCTGCCTTAATGTACACAAGTAGAGGGAATCAGATCCCATTACAGATGGTTGTGAGCCACCATGTGGTTGCTGGGAATTGAACTCTGGTCCTCTGGAAGAGCAGCCAGTGCTCTTAACTGCTGAGCCATCTATCTCTCCAGCCCTAACAATATCCTTTTCCTCGGAGGTGAAGGAAGCACAACAATATCATAGAATTCTCAGAATGTCTGCACTTGCAGCAAATGTAAACACATGTTTTTGGATGGAGTGTGCCCAGATCTCAACTATGTAAGTTAACAAAAGGCCCTCATTCAAATTGAGACAAATCATTTCCATGGGCTTTTAAGGGACATGAGTATGTGTAGACTCATGGCCCCACATGGCCAGTATTATCTATCCCTTTCTCAGGTCAACCCTGTGGTCCTGAAATCACAGGACAGAGGAGGCTAGGGTCTAAACCATTTACAGAAAGCTCCACGTAGAGTGCCCTGGAGAGATTACTGTAAAAGTGGCCAGTGAAGTTTAGGGAGGGTATCTAGAATGGGTATTGGCCAGCGGCTTATTATTGGGTGCCATGTTTGTGGTGCACAAGTATGTTAAATTAATGTGCTAATGTACATGTTTAATCTGGCAGCCATGACAGAGATCTGGGGTGGGAGAATAAGAAGTGAGACTGAAACTTACTATATAGTTTGTGTTGGCCTTGAACTCACCATCCTCCTGCCTCTGCCTTCCAGGGTTTCTACTAGCTGTGTCTGTTCCACTGGGCTTGTCCCTACAGTTCCTGCCCCTTATGGTTGAGTCCATTGCAAGACCGTGTCCTAAGCAATGATACTCACTGCCACCACTTGATTAGGTTTGGTCCATGGACTGCTTTGCTTAACAATGAGACACAGTTCCCAGCAATGTTGCCACCAGTTCTGAGGTTATGTAATCTCTCCAGAGCTTACTCTTGCCATCCAAATGTGAAGACAATGGCATTGGGCCTTGCCCATGACCCATAGCCCCTGTGGCTCCCCCATGTGCAAGGTCTCTAATGGAAGATCCTCCTCCACTGCTCAAATGCAGGACACAGCGCCCATGCTCCAAGACCAGGAATGCATCTTGGACTGCTTCTCTCTTACATCACTGGGTTCGTCTTCTGCAGAGCCACAGCAGTGCTGGGATAGCCTTCCATCTGGGCAGTTGCTGTTGCTACCAAGTCCTAGTGAGCAGGCAGGGCAGGCAGTGCGTCCTCTCTCGTGGGGACTCTATGCTTGCCACTGAATGGGCAGGCGTTCCGCAGCAGTTTCGCTAACCTGGAACTTAGACTCAGCTCTACTAAAAGTTCTCGTGAACGAAGGGAAATGCCTGTTTTTATGAAAATCACCAGTGGGTAATAATCCTCCATTGCAGCCAATAATCACAGTGTCAAACTTGGCAGCAAAAATCTGTGTCTGCTGGGGGGGGGGGGGCGGTAAATGGTGGCCGGAAATAGCCTGCAAGCTTAGCATTTCCTTTTATAATTAGGAATTCTTGGAAATTAGGCATTGCTGCTCTACCAGACACTTTACAGCTGGCTGAGCTACAGAAATGGACACACACCCACACCCACACACACACACAAAGACTGTTAGACTGTTGACGATTAGATTTAGAATTCCAATAACACTTGCTGACTGGGAGGAAGAAAAGAGAAAAAAAAGAACATAGCTGTAACATTCACTTTGATTTGGAGTACTTTCTCTCTGGGGGCTACTTACCTCTAAAAACACACTATTGATCATGGGGTTAAGGACTTCAGCCTTCTTGTTGCTCTGTGAAATTGAAAGTATGAAATTGACGGATTAGGGCCTCAAGGCTTAGCACATCAAATATAAGGCACCACTTTGTAGAGGAATGTCTTAGAGGAAGAAGTGTGCTTGGCGGCTGCACCTTCCTTATGCAATTTCTAATTCTACCAGCAACCCTAGGAGGAGCTTGGTGCTGCAGTAAGCCTAGGCGCTAGCTAGCTGGATGAAGAAACAGCAATCAGGAAGTTGAGCAATTTACGTGAGTTCACATTGCTAGAAATGTAGACTTTTTTCAGTGGTGGGAAGCTGGTAGCTGATTGGGTCCTATCTTCTGCTTGCCCAATCTGCCTGACACCATCCACATCCAGATCAGCTAGGGTTACAATGTTGATGGTAAATTTGTCATGATCTTTATTATTGTGTTAAAAAAAAATCTTTTTGGTTTTTGTGTAGCCCAGACTAGCCCAAACTCATGATCCTCCTGCCTCATGCTTCCAAAGGCTGAGATTACAGACATGTGCTGTGCCTCACTGCACATTTTAATTAAGGCATTTGTATAGCTTTCTGAGATTCTTATTCTTAAGAAATTTATTTATTTATTTATTTATTTATTTATTTATTTATTTATTTATCTGGCTTTTTGAGACAGGGTTTCTCTGTATAGCCCTGGCTGTCCTGGAACTCACTCTGTAGACCAGGCTGGCCTCAAACTCAAAAATTCACCTGCCTCTGCCTCCCGAGTGCTGGGATTAAAGGTGTGCGTCACCATGCCCGGCTTATTCTATTTATTTTTAATTACATGTATATGTTGGTGTAGGGTATGTGCATGTGAGTTCAGGTGCCCTCAGGGGCTAGAAGAGGGCATTGGAGTCTCTGAACCTAAAATTATAGACAGTCATGACCTTTAATATGTAATATGTGGGTATTGGGAACTGAACCTGGGTTCTCTGCAAGAGCAGTTCATGCTTTAACTACTGAGTCAACTCTCCAGCCCCTGAAACATTATTATTGTTGTTGTTTCATTTTTTTGGCCTCAAAATTTCCAGTCCTCCACTTATGTATCCTACTAGTCTGCCTGCTCTTCTTTTGTTCTCTTTGTTCCCCTCTCTCCCTCTTCCCCCACCTCACCCGTGAGCACAAGTACTGTAGGTTATCTCCAGAGGAGCGACACGGTGAGGGCGTTCTTAACTAGAACTTTCAAGTAGGTCTGTAGATCCAGGTTTGAGAATCCCAAGTGTATGTGTACCGCGTGGAGAATGAATCCCCGTTTCAGGGGCTCCAAAAGGGAGAGATGATTGTTATCCTTAGTTATATTATTCGGCTGTCAATCAGCAGGCTTCCCTATCTAAACCGCTCAACAGACCCCTACAGCAATGAATCTTTAATGGGGCAATCTTAGTCGGCTGGGTTCCCTTACTGTACCTGGAAGGCTCTGTGGCAAGCAAACAAAAGCATATGAATTAAGTCTGTCTTCCCAGAGAAGCCTTCCTTGGCTGGCATTAGGAAACCACAATGGAGTCTTAGAAGGGGTGAGGAAGAACCTCTCCAAACACTCAAGTCACTTTAGTAAGTAACCAGAAAATCCATGATAGCATTTGCTTTCATGTTTATGTGATTATCAATAAACCTCTAAGATACAATCAAAACGAGGCCAGGAAGACCACATCGGTTTTCAGAGTCGATGAGCTATGCGAACCATTTAAAGGGAGCCTGGAGAGCAATGCACACTCATTAGCTTCAAGTTATGAATAATGGCTGCTTTGGAGACCAGAAACAATGATGAATGTAAATGATACTTCAGAGCTGCAGACCGGGGGCTTTGTGGTGTGCGGTGAGCTCCATTTCAGATGTAGCTTTCACTGTCTCCAAGTGGACAACACACATTTGCTGGTGTCTGTGCTTGAGGACGTTCACACTCGTGTTTGGGTATGTGCACGATTGTAAGTCCGCGCACATACCCACCTGCCAGAAACTTGGCTCAGCCAGTGTGGACCTTGGCTCAGGAAAGACCTTGGCTCGGTCACCCTAGGGCTAATTAACAATGCAGAATCCCTGTTCTCACACAGACTGGCTGAATGAGAATCTGCATTTTAACAAGGTCTCCAGGTGGTCGGTGTGTGTGCTTTGGGAAGCACTATGCTAGAGTCTGATATGGTACAAGGAGAAGAAAACTGTGTCACAAATATTACTCACTCCAGGAGAAAAAACTATTCAATGCAAATCCTATAAAAACCCACAGACAGTCCCGGGGCACCAAACAGTTGTTTATTTCTGGTCTAAAGCGTGGCAGGCTGCTGATGGGGGAGCTGGGAGGTCAATGGAGAGGCCCGAGTGCATCAGCTTCTCTCTCTGCCACTTGGGGTCCTCAGATATCGAACTGTAGAAAGTGGGGAGACGCAACAGAAGAGCTTGGAACCTGAATTGATGAGGCAAGCCCTCGCACTGTTATAGGAACCCACCATTCCCACCAAAGCCTATCATCGAGTAACTTGAAGTCGAGGGACGTGCTTCCATATCAATATGTCAATGACTGATAGCCATCTATCAATGGCTTCCATCTCCCCATCACTCTGCTTACCGATGACGATATGGCCTTGCTGAAAACCTAAACTAGGTAAGCCCAAGATAGAATGAGCAAACCAGACTTGACAGCAGAATGGGTTAGTGGCCCACAACTCACCCTTTATCCATAGGCTCACTTAGCGGACATATGGGGGACAGGTATCTCATTTCTTTTAAGAACTGCTCTTTGCCTACAGTGCAGTTACACACAGCAGCTATGCAGGTCTAGATGCCACCATCTTGCCCCCAGTCACAGCGGAGTGACATCAAGGTGGTCATCTGCTGTCTGACCCATGCTGGTGGTCTTCTGAATCTTCTGACTCAGAAAAAGGAATGTGAAAGATGGGACAGAGCCGGGAGTGGTGGCGCACGCCTTTAATCCCAGCACTTGGGAGGCAGAGGCAGGTGAATTTCTGAGTTCAAGACCAGCCTGGTCTACAGAGTGAGTTCCAGGACAGCCAGGGCTATACAGAGAAACCCTGAAACCCTGTCTCGAAAACAAACAAACAAACAAACAAAGATGAGACAGATTGTTTCTCTGTCGCTGGGTCCCCAGAGCTGTTCACAGTCTTCCACCAACTTCCATAAAGCATCCCTTTATCTGAGCCATCTATAACCCACCCCCAGAGGCCTCAGAGAGAGCATAGCCCTGGTTTCAGACTTCCGGTCATTCCTAGGAAACTGAAACTGTACATTGCAATTGTAAATACCCCAACTAAAGCCTGTTTCCTGTGTCTCTGGGAAAGAGTCAGATCTTGCATCTAGGGGCTTTAGAAGTAGGAAGATAAAAGAGGACTGTTTCCCACTTAGGCTCTTCCTTCTCTACTAAGGTGGGGCTTTATAAAACAATTGGTTTCATCATCCCCCATGTATATATGTGTAGTATGGGGGAATCACACATGTTTGCATGCATGTGTGTGCACACATATATAGAGGCAGAGGTTGATGCTCGGTGTCTTCCTCTATCACACTCTTCTTTATTTACTGAGACAAGGTCTCTTGCTGAACCTAGAGCTAGCCCATTTAGCTACTCCTCCAGCAAGCCATCTTGTTCTGGGGAAGCCCCTCGTCTTCCTCCAGAGCACTGAGATTACAGGCACACTCAGGGGATCTGAACTCAGAATCTCAAACTTGCACATGAAATCCTTCATCGGCTAAGCCATTTCCCCAGCCCACAAGGGCTACCTGGGACAGAAAAGGGCACAACCGAGATAGGTATTCAGAAGCCACACATTGAAATATATGCAATATTTCACAGCTATTATCTTAAGAGCAGAAACACTTAGATGTTAATTGACAACACCTTTTTCTTTGAAATTCTTATCATATGTGGCTTATTTAGACTGAGGATAATACTGAACAATAATATTTAAAGATAGTTATTTTAATAGAGATTCTTGAGTAATGTGAAGATAGACAACAAGCTAAGGAAAGGTCCCTTCCTTTCACACCCTTTCTTTTGATATATGAATAAGGCGAGGTCCACGGAGATCTGACCACTCACCACAGTCCAGATGATGTCTGAGACAGCAGACTGGAGTCTACAGCCCAGGCAGACAGCAGACTGGAGTCTGTGCCCAAGGCAGAGGGGAGCTCTAGGCTAGTGGTGCTTAAAGAGGGGACCTCAGCCTGATTTTAGAAAAACGGAATGACACAGCTGTGATTGTGGAATTGTGCCAAAAAGTGTCATAGTCCTGACTTCTCCTCACAGCTCCACTTCCCTCAACAATGTAAGAAAATGACCCAAATTGTATTCTTACCCCAACAGTGGTTAAAGAATTTGTAAACTTCTTCGATAAGGAGGCTACTTCATTGCACATTGCTGTGGTTAATCTGAAATAAGGGGGAAAAAGAGGTTTGTGGGGTTTTCTATAAAGTAACGTAAACCTCGTGACAATTAGCATGACATGAACGGCAGTATGACGTCAAAAGCAGAGTTCCAAGTCGCTCTACCGAAATGTGCACTCGTCCTCGACAATCATCCATGGCTCACAGTTTCCTTTCCATGTTTAATTAAGGAACAATCCTCTAGTTAATTTGCCCTCCTTTTAGAATCAAAGCCACGTGCAGGGAAATAGCAGGCCTGAGCATCTTTTTCACAGGAGTGCAAACTCAGGCCAGGTGGCTTTCCTCCGGTGTCTGGGTCATTTTAAAATAATGAACGTTCAGTGAGGCACTCGTTCATATGTCATCTCATGACTAAACTGAATCTGCCAAGTAACTTGCATGGGGCATACAGTGGCGAGCGTAGAAAGGGGATTAAAACGCAAATGCAGGCATTCATTCAACATGCACGCATGCACACACACGCATGCACCCTTCTTGGTGCTGGAGAACAACCCAGGGTCTCGGGCGTGGCTCGGCAAGCATCTAACTCCTTCCTTTCCCTTTCAGCAGTGTGTCACTATGTGTCCCAGTCTGGCGTGCCTTCACTTCCAAAGATCCTCCTGCCTCAGCCTACAGAGATCTGGGACAGTGGCCGTGCTCTACCACATCCAGATTCTCCCTGCATCCTGCTGTGTGACTCCTATTTGCCTCAAAACAATGATCCCTGGAAATTCTCTTTACATCTCCAAACGTGGAGTTTCCTTTGGCCATTCCCTTTTAAGTCTTTACTCCAAGAAAGTGAAGTGAGAGAGACAAAATTAATCAGAAGGTTTATACTAACACCACAGATGACGAAGACAGAAAACAATATGATTGCCAAACAATGTGTGTCCTGTCTGATTTTCCCCTAACAATTACAGTGTGTGGTTGATAGTGAATAAAATGCTATTAGAAAAATAAAAGAATATTTCATGTTAGGAGAGCTACTGAAGGCAAAGAAAATGGTTTGTTTTGTCTTGTTTTTTTTTTTTGATAGAGATTCTGTCTAATCTATATATGCAGCGTTTTCTTTGTGTATGTGTAGCGTTTTCTTTTGTGTATGTGTAGGTGCTTGTATGTGCATATGCCACATGCTGGGGGAAGGAGGTATGGAGCCTTCTCTGAGATTACAGCTGCCTGCGGGCCCGTCTGGCTTTTTGTGTGGATGGTGGGGATTGGAGTCAGGTGCTCAGTTGAACACAGTGGTACTTTACCGGATCAGTCATCTCTCTGCCCTCCGCTCCTGTGTGATGCCGGGGAACAGACCTAGGGCCTCCATGTGCTAGCAGGCTTGCCACTGAACTACACCCCTAGGCCTAAGTATTAGGTATGATGAACCATATGGAGGTGTCTATCCATCCATCTGAAATTTGTCTGAAGAAGTCATTGTGGGTGAGGCCAGAAGACATCAGAGGCCATACAGTGTGCTCTTGGGAAGGTGGTGGGAGGGCACTCACTGAACCGACTGACCAGCTTGGGGTCAGTGCAGCTGGATGAGGTTGGCACAAACAAGGGAATCAGAAAGGTGCTAAGAGCAAGGTCCTAGGACCCATGAGGATTTCTGAACCTCAGCTCTCCTCCTTCAGATCTTTACAAAGGCAAGGCAGTAGCTAGACACTGCCCTCAGCATTTCAAAACCTTTCTTTTTCTTTCTATACGTTAGAAAATACGCTATCTCTCTAGAATTGTCACATAATGTGAAGTTTATTTCTAAATACATAATTTTCCTTGTCAGATGTAGTAAAATTAGTGAGGTGGCAAAGTGCATATGAGTAATATGGTAGGTGTGTGTGTATGTGTGTATGTGTGTGTCCCAATGTTCTTTCTTGGGTGATAATTTGGCTCCATTGTTTTAATAATAACAAAGGGATATTTGAACATCTGCTGATATTCCACATGTCATAATATATAATTATACACATAAAAGTTAATGACTTATTTTTAGCACTATTTTCTATTTTCAAAAAGATTTCACACCAACTGTTTTCATATATATATACACATAGCTTATGTATATTCATGTTTACATAATACTAGATAAATTAATAACAACAACAACAACAACTGGTTGTTGAAGAACATAAACTTCAGTGTATGGCACAGGAACGCAGCCTGCAGTGAACTGTCTTGCACTAGTGGCTAGCATGCCCAGAGAACAGACCAAGCAGGTCAGGTAAAGTTGCTGAAAAGGGTGGTGTGTGTCTGCCTACTTTTGTATGGGGAACTGAAAAGTTATATTAGACTGTCCTTTCTCTGTTGGTATGGTATAAATATATAGTTACTCTCAATGTTCTGTGCTTTGAAGAATTCGATCTATTAAAATGAATGTTTATACCTCTGAATGCATTAGTGTGTTTCCTCTTAAATCTCTCAAAAACTCCTATGTATTATTATTATTATTATTGCTGTATAATATATTTCCTAAGAGAATCCTTATTTCTTAAAATAACCATAACAGTTGACATGAAAATCTAAATCTTCAGGTGTTTAGGGTACATGTGTATGTGCATTTGAATGGCACACATCCACATGTCCACACATCCACATGCACACATACACACACACATACACATGTATACATGCACACACATGTATATATGCACACACACATCTACACATGTATACATGCACACACATGTCCACACATGTATACATGCACACACACATGCAATTTAAAGCGTAAGAATTGAAAGTTGCATTAACTTTATCAGCACTTTTGCTTGGTCTTGAGCTGGTTTCTCCTCCTCTTGTCCATGGAGAATCAACTCTGCAACCTTATGTAGCTGTTCGATGCAGCGTGCAGTGACTTCAGCCAGACTTTCAATGGACAGCATGTACACTTCCTGAAATGAACGCACACAAGAGAATTACTCACTAAGCAGCCTGTTTTCAAAAACCCCATCATGTTAAAAAACGGGACATGATTCGAAGCACATACTGTATTGCTGAACTACACCCTGGCCCCTAGATGATGTAATCTTGTATCCCTATAAAATTCCAAGGGTGTGGGGGCGTGGCTTAGTCAGTAAAGTGCTTTTGCACAAGCATGAGAACCTGAGTTTGTGTCTTCAGCACCTTCCTAAGTGCTGCACAGCTTTAGCCTCAGGACTGGAGGATGGAGATGGGCTCATGGCTGGGGGTCACTGGCCATAGCCAAAGTTATGTTAGCTCCAGGTTCAGTGGCAACCTCTGGTCTCCACACAAAGACAAACCATGCATTGCATACAAAATGTGTGTGTGTATGTGTGTGTGTGTGTGTGCACTCAATGGCAACGCTGCAGGTCCCCAGGGATAAGACAAACCTATTCACATTTGTGTCTTCAAGAGTCAGACTGTTGCTGGCCACACACTAGGCAGGTTATGGTAAGTGGGGTGCGTGGAAGAGAAGATGCATGACACACTCCAGCGGATGTTTTTCTTTGGAGAACCATACCTTTGTCACTTTAAAATTGGAACTCAGCATAAGGAACAATTATCACAGATGACTTTTGGAGCACAGGCAGGACATAAAGTATAGGCATATGAGTGTACTAAACTGCAGGAAAGAAGCCACAGCAGTGAAAGAGAGCTCCAATAATTGCCTCATTAGCGAGGGAGCATAAAGACAATTTATAGTAGCAGATTTGCATAAAGATAAATCAATTATGTTCAGGAAGATCTTTCTGCTTTTAAATTATAAAATTATGGAGAAAAGCTACAAAATCTACGCTAAGCCATAAATTGTCTTGGGATAGAGAATCTAGATTGTCTATCGCAGTCTTACTAGGATGTAGGGCATGGTGTAAATAGAAAGTGGTCCTCCTCGCTTTAAACGAGGCTCCTTATAGAATTATCACAGATAACTGTGGCTGATGCAGGCAGGTTTACCTCTACAGTCTTAGCTCCTTGGCCCCCCGTGTTGTCTTCTTCAGGTTCTTCGGTTTTCTCTTCCTTTCCTTCTTCCTTCTCTTCCTCCTCCGAACCTTTGGCCACATCTATCGACACAATGCTTTGATCTTCTTCAACCCAGTCGTGAGCTTTCTTCATGGCCTGCCATGGTCCCAACCAAACAACACATTTACTGTGGGAATGTGAAAAGCAAGTGTTCTCAACCTGAACCCTCCAGGGCAGATGAGGAGACAAGGGCGGAATGGAAAGTATATAGATCACATGGAACTTCTAAAAGGGTATTTTAAAATGACATTCAGATGAAGAAAAGGACAGAAGCTGCAAAATCTACAATGTATTTTCTTGGTTCATGGCTGGTGATAAAAAGATGAACTGTACTCTCTCTCGAATAGGCTAGAAATCAGTAGAAGTCATGGCTGAAGCCAGGTTCCTCCTGTGGTGGTTTTCCTAAAGCCCTCATCATCTCAGGAAACAATAACATATCGATGGGAAGAAGATCGATGGCTTTGTTCCTTCTGATTCATGGCGGGCCCCCCCCCCGTCCGACCTCTAGGATGAGCAGAGGCCTGGTACTCCAGGAGAGCAACGTAAGCAACCCGTGACCTACAAAATTGTAGCTAACTGGAAACTGCCGAGACCACCTTCCTCACCCTGCCTATCGATTCCTGAATTTGGAGACAGGACAGACTTATCTAGAGCTCATCAGATCCTTTACGCCGTTTGCTTAAGTAGAAGATGTCACTCATCTTATGCTAAAACACTGAGTTACCTTAAAGCCTATGTCAATGTTTAACATGTCAGAATGTTGGGAGGTAATTTAAGAGCTAGCAGACTAGGGGAGAGCCACGCTTAAAAAGTCCTCTTTTAGGGATAAAGGCTGACCCATACAACTGAGAAGTCCCCCCCACCCCTCCACTCCAAGCTGTGGCAGGTGTTGTAGGGAGATGAACGAGGTAATTTCCCAGCTGACCTGTCAGCTCGCTGACCCCTAACAGAGAGAAAGAAATTCCTCATCTCACTGCCTCTATACCTCATTCTGCCCTTTCTTCACCCATTATAACAGGTGAGTGGCTATGCAAACCACTGCTAGGTCAGGTAAGAGTCCGGAGGAAAGGGAGAGGGAGAGAGAAAAGAAATCACATAGCCTTGGGTAATTAATGACCAGCACCTCCTTAAGGAATCCTACAGTTAGACCTGGTTCTAACTTGCAAAATGCACTGTAGTGTTAGAGGAATCTGCAATGGCAAAGCTGGACTGTCCTAAGAGGTGTTGGAGCGGCGGCGGTGGCAGCGGCGGCCCAGGTGGGCGGAGAGGTGTGAGCTTCCCTCTTCGCTCTAAAACCCGCATGTCTCTTTAAAAAGCAAGGGTGGGAGCTGAGTCTGGAAAGTCCCGTGATGGTTCCCCCCACCCCCCACACACTCTTTGAAGATAATCATCCTCTGACAGAACAGTCTATTCCTCTGTGAAAGGGCAACCGACTTTCTCAAGGTCACTAGATAATTACTCGTAAATCACAGAACGGGAGGTCTCAGAAGCCTTGCATCCATTAGGGTGCCTCCGAAGGTACCAATTACTGACCTCAGACACCCCTCCCCCTGTTATGTCGTGGGGGGGGGTGTTGGCGGGTCCCCCCCCATTTCTTGCGAATCTGAGGAATCTTACCACCAAGACCCTCTTTCTCCAGTCCCCCTTTAAAACCAAAGACACAGAAAGGGCTGGTTCCAACCTTATTGAGTTTGTCAGGTGTGGCAGCGACATGTATTTCAAACAGGAGCTCTGTAAGCATCCTGGCAAATTCTTCCCCGCTTTCTTCTAGGCCTAGAAACAGAACGCGACAGCAGTAAGAGGCATGATTCATTTATTTTTCATCCTTCAGTACATGGCAGCTCCCCTGACTTTGCAGGAGCATTCAGGATAGACTAAGGAGAGGCTTTGGCAGTGCGCCCTGAGGCTGCCTGGGAAGATGGATGTCAAGTCTTCTACCGGTGAGCACAGCAGGGAAGCAGCAGGCTGCCTGGAGAGCTCTGCAGAAGCCTAGCTGCAGGCCTCTGGCACTAAGGCACCCCTGGGTTGGCTCAGGGACAATGGCGGTAGGGAGAGAGACCTTGTGTGTCTTGGGGCCACAGCTGTAGCAGCCCATTGCTGACAGAATGAGTATGTATGACCTGTGTCAGGCATCTGGTACCCGCTATTCGGAAACTGGTTAGGCTTCCTATAGCAACTTTGACAATGCCCAGGGTGTGGTGCTAAGGAAGGGACTGGCAGGGCTGGGTGAGTGGAAGTCTCATGTGTGCTCTGATGTAATACTATCTCTCTGGAGAAATTTCCCAAGGTTCTCTAGAAGACCTGTGTGGTACTATAATACTTTTTAATGATCTATTTTCTCAGATGGGAAGCTATCTAAGGACAGAGAAGAGTTTAACTCATTCTTAACATGATCCCTGGAACATAATAGGTGCTAAAGAAAATATTATTTGAATTGATAATCTATTAAGATATCATATGATATAGAATACAATAATCATATAATATTTGTTATATAGTATATTTATACATCATAAAATAAAAATAAATATCCCTGGATGGGCAGTGGTGATATAGGGCTTTAATTCTAGCCTTCAGGAGGCAGAGACAGATGGATTTCTGTGAGTTCAAGTCCAACTTGATCTACATATTGAATTCCAGGACAGCCAGGACTACACAAAAAAATCCTGTCTCAAAAAACTAAAAACCAAAACAATCAAACCAAACCAAACCAAACCAAACCAAACCAATGAACCAAAAATATCCATGGTAGGAAACAGAGATTGTTAAAAGCTGCAGGCTCACTTCTCTCATTTGCAACTTCAAGACAATGCCATCTTAAAGTTTCTGGTAGGTGCTAAAGTATTGATTCCACAGTGGGTTTATGAGCCCCACTGAGGGAGAATAAAGCATCATTCATCTGGCCCAATTGTATGTGTGCAAAACCCTCAGTGAAGAGGTTACCCAGGCTTATGCCAGAGCCCAGGTATACCTCTGGGGAAGGCTAAGCCACGTGGAAAATACTGTACCTAACACTTATAAACAAACAGATAAACAAAGCATTTCTGTCAAGTGATGAGTTTTACGGAGAAGTTTGAACAATGGGAGAAGGAAAGCGGGAGCTAGAACTTAGAGATCTTACTATAACTGTTTTCGTCATTTAGTTTATTCTTGCTTGCATATACATATGTGTACAGGGTGCATGCCTGGTGCCCACCGAGGCCAGTGGAGGACAGAAAAGGATGCTGGATGGATGTCTGTGAGTCCCATTGGTGCTGGGAACTGAACTCAGGTCCTCTGCTAGAGCAGCGAGTGAGGTTTGGAATTTTACATAGATGGTGCTACATTCAGTGTTTCCCTAAACTTGAATGTTGATACCCAATCGCTAGGCTGACAGTATCAAGAGCTGGGGCTTTTGGTCATGAGCATGGCATTCACGTGAATAAATCAGTGTCTTTGTAAAGAATCTCCAGAGAGCTGACTGGCCTCCACTCCCACGGGAGGACACAGCTAGAAGATGCTGACTGTGACCCAGAGATGGACCTTTGCCAGACACCAGATCTGCCAGCTCTCTGATCTCAGACTTCCTTACGAACTGTGAGAAGTAAGTTCCTGTAAGGTACACTGAGATGTTTGCTATGGCAACCTAAACAGGCCAAGATTAGGAGGGAGCTATGAGGAATGGATGCGCCTTGAAAAGCTGGCGCCTCCTGAAGCATCCAAGTTCTCATTCAGCGTCAATTCCCACCAAACACATTTAAAATCTTTGTGTGCTCGTGTCAATGTGGCACATAACAATTCATTTACACCACTTTTCCATTTTTCTTACAAACAGTTCTATATCGTATTTGCTTCCTATAGTAACCGAGAAGGGAAAGACAGCGTGGGGGCGGGGGTGTGGTCCCCACCTGAGGATAGCTTCTGGATCAGGGGAGAAGTGTTCTAGACGCTTGGCAGTGGCAATAAAGTCTAGCAGGGAATGTGCCTGTCAAGTTCTGAGGGGCAGTAAGGAGGCCAGGGTGGCTGCACAGAATGAGCAACATGGGTGCCCTGGGTGTAGACAGTGGCAACTGCCTTAGCTCAGGATGGAGCGGTAGTGGGACTCATTCCAGCCAGGAAGGTGAGTGCTGGGATATAGTTTGCAGCTATAATAGACTTCTCAGAGAATGCATAGGAAGAAAGCTACCTACACAGCGATGCCTGAGGAGATTTGAGAATGAGACTCCATTAGCCAAGTAAGGAGAGGTTGGAAGGGAGGGGGTGAGGAGAGAGAGAGAGAGAGAGAGAGAGAGAGAGAGAGAGAGAGAGAGAGAGAGAGAGAAGAAAGCAGATTCTACTGACAAGACCACATCCGGGAACTGCCCAGTTTCCTTCATTCGGCAGGAGGCTGTGCTACAGGGTGGGAACCCTTGGCTGAGACCCACCTAACTCCTTAACCCCTGGGGCCTGAAACCAGTCACGGGGTTTCTTCAGCTTCCTCTCTGCCCCCTGTCAACTGGGGATCATAAAACTCACCCTCTGTTCTTTGTAAAATTTTAGGTTGTACTTTTGGAGGGTTGCTAGGGATCAAATGCAGGGACTTACTCCTGCTCAGCAAGTGCGGTATCACCGAGCCGCACCCTGACTCCAGTTTTCTCTTTTTAGTTACTCTAAGATGCAAATATAATATTGAGTTGTTTCATAAGGAAACAATATATAAGAATTGCTATGTGCCACACTGACATGAACACACAATATTACATATATTTGGTGGGAATTGACAGTAAATCAGAACACAAATGCTTCAGGAAGCCCCAGCGTCTAAGTGTGCATCATTTCTACTAAACATATACCAGTAACTGTTATCATGCATTTCACAGGGGGAAAAATCACTAAAAGTATATAAAAACAGATGACAGTCAATGCTGTAACAAAGACTATTACTGCTATTCTCGGTCTGTATACATGGCCAAGAGAACTTCCTCATGGCAATATAAACAGAAAATGGGCTTTTAAAATCTCTTCAGAGCCATGGTAAAGCAAATTGAAAGGCCATGGCTGTGTGGTGAGAAAGGCCAACATGCAAACCATGAGCCAATGCCATTCAATGCACAGGAGCCAAATATTAAATTTATCTAGAAGACGACAGCTTGTTATTATACCTTCTGAAACTTACAAATTATTTAATTGTTAGGGGATTTTAGGAGTAGAAATGCACTTATATGAAAAAAAATCCTGGGGCAATGCTTAAGTTTCTGCAGTAATTTTGCTCTGTTTTTCTTCTCATCTCACTGATGATATTCCTTTCTGTCTCTTTTTGGAAACCCCCTCCGTCTTCCTGGGGCTGTCATATGCCTTTGTGATGGCGTTGACTTAACAACACCTCAGTTCTTCCCTCCCAGTGCCTCACTAAGTGTCTGGATGACATTTATTTATTAAATTAAGTTAATGAAAATTAATAGTGTTTTGATCATCTGGAGATGCCCTTTGGGGAAAATGGATCTATTACAGGAGATAATAGGGTTTTGTCATGAAGAGAGAGACAAATTTACCACGTTCCCCTTCCAGTTACCAAATTTATCATTTTTTTCTTAAAATATGATATTCAGCACTTCAGTGTGCGTGTGTGTGTGAGTGTGTGTGTGTGTGTGTGTGTGAAATCCAAAATTCTCAATTTACTGAATGAGGCTCTATATTTAAATGAGAAAATACCACATCGCCTGTGGCAACACTTTCTGTTTGGCAGCACAACCCAGTTTCTTCTCCAAAGAACAACACTGATGAACAATGTATTTCACTTTGCATTTGTAACAATGTCTCTGATACGTGGGAAAATATCGAGTCCCGAGTCCCGTGTGTGTGTGTGTGTGTGTGTGTGTGTGTGTGTGTGTGTGTGTGTTTGGTGTGTGTGTGTGTGTGTGTGGTGTGTAGTGGGTGTGTGGTGTGTGGTGGGTGGTGTGTGGTGGGTGGTGTGTGTGGTGTGTGTGTGTGTGTGTGTGGTGTGTGTGTGGTGTGTGGTGTGTGTGTGTGTGTGTGTGTGTGGTGTGTGGTGTGTGTGTGTGTCCATAAGAGTGTGGAGCATCTGTAGGTGTGGGTATGTGCATGCATAGCATGTGTAGGGAGACAAGACGACTCAAGGACTTCTCACATGCTGTTTCAGACTGGCTCTCTCGTTGGTCAAGGACTTCAACAAAGAGACCAAAGGCCAGGCTAGCTGGCCCACAGCCTGTCTCTGCTTCCTGTCTCCCCATAGCTGATATTTCAGGAGTATGTCACCTGTTCTGGATTTACTTGTGATAGAGATTCTGGGAATTCCAACTCAGGTCCTTACAACCTGGAAGGCAAGCACTTTACTGGCTGAGCCATATCCCCAGTCCTAGGGTCCTTTTAAAAATCCTTTCTGAATGACACACCCAGAAGGACCAAGCTCTAGCTCAAGTATCATGAGCTTGGAGAATAGACTAACGGGGTGATGGTTAGTGCGGGGAAGGGGCGTCTCTTGGGTCATCTTGGGTCCCCAGTATGAGTTGTATCTCCTCTGACACCCAGTATTTCAGTTTTTTCATTAGAAAAATGACAAGGTTGCCATAGTTGGTGACTTTTGTAGGAACATATAAATGCTCAAAAAAATTATTCCCAGTTGCCTCTTTGAGGTTTATTGGCCCCTTTCTATACTTCAGTATAATTGGCTCTTTTATTTTGATGCAAGGAGCATAAATTTCATTAAGGTGAAGGCACAGAAGATCAGGATGAGGGGTTAAAGGGGGAAACCATGATTAAACAGGTTTATGAATACACACAATAATTTGCCCTGAGCCTCAAGGTTTAAGCACAGGAGCGCTTGTATCTACGCTTTGATCAAAGGTATGTAACGCACCTGGGAACACAATGATTCTGTGACAGTGACAGTGTGAACACTTATTATCACTCCTCTGCATGTCGAGGAAATAACAGGAACAAACAAGTCAAAGCTGCAGCTCATTCTACCTTCCCAACCTCCCTGGTCATGTGTGGACACACTAAATAACAATAGTAACAGCTAACGTATTTGAGCAGTTTCCGTAAGCCAAGATCCATAAGGTGTGTTTTTTTATGGATGGCATTTAATCTGAGTTTCACAACAGTTCACAGAACAGTCAGAATTGTCTCAGGGTATAGTGAAGATGTTCCTTTCAGCGGGGTCATATAACGTGTTCAAGAAATTAGTGAAAAGGTTTCCAGTGGACTTTCCTATTGGTTCTAGAAGCAGCCAGCCTTGTGTCTGCAGTTGCTCCGCCCACTGAAAGCACCTGTGGTGTGGTGCCTGTTACTGCCGTCTGTAGGAAGACATCCCACACGTACACAGGATGTGCTTGACTCTGTTCCACTCCCGAATGGATGACCCAATGTGGTCATTGGGCGTGGCCAACGTTGAGAATAGCTTTTCCCTTCTCAAAAGAAGCCTGGCCTCTCAAAATAGGCTCTAGATCCCTTTGGGCTCCAGTCACTTTTGAGAGGTGTGGTTGTTTGAATGAGAATGGCCCCCAGAGGCTCACATGTGGGAATGCTTAGGCTCCAGTTGGTGGAACTGTTTAGGAAGGATTAGTAGGTGTGGCCTTTTTGAAGGAGGTGTCTCACTAGGAAGTG
Source organism: Mus caroli (assembly GCF_978045245.1). NCBI lineage: Eukaryota > Metazoa > Chordata > Mammalia > Rodentia > Muridae > Mus > Mus caroli. The sequence continues at coordinate 67,489,562 of NW_028227259.1, read as the reverse complement.
GCTGTGAAGTTTCAAAAGCCCATGCTAGACCCAGTCTGTCTCTGTCTGTCTCTGTTTCTGTCTCTGCCTCTCTGCCTCTCTGCCCTCTCCTTCTCACTCTCTGTCCTCTCCCTCCCCCTCCCTTTCCCCTCCCCCTCTCCCTCTCTCTCTGTCTTTCTCTTAGCTACTGCTTCAGTACCATGCCCATCTGCCTGCCTCCATGTTCCCTGTCATAATGGTCATGGGCAGACCCTCTAAAACTACAATTCAATTCTTTCTTTCATAAGTTGCCTTAGTTGTGGTCTCTTCACAGCAATCGAGAAGTAACTAAGACCAAGGGGAAGGCTGTTGGGATGTGTCTACTGCACTCACTCCATGACCTTCAACTTGAAACACCTCACCCTGGGCACCTGGAGAAAAAGGCACAGCTGTGGCCAGAACTGGACTTTTTGTGTGGTTGGTGGGGATTGACCTTGGGGTCTCAAACAGCGGGCAAGCACCGAGCTGCTAGGCTACCAGCCTCCCACACCAAGAACGGCACTGTTCAGATGGTGTGTGGGACACTTACGAATACACTACTCCTACTCACAGAAATTAAAGGGAATGATGAAGCCATGCAAAGAAATTCAGTGCAAGATTTGCACGCCATGGCCCTCAATCATATTAAACAACACTGGCACGTGGAAGTAGACGGTGCCACATATATTGTGGGCATTTAGGCCCAGCACACTGTGCTTGGTTTACTTTTTTGCATTTATTTGTGTTGGTGATGTGCCAGGGACTATGCTGGACATCAGAGGAAGAATGGGGTTCCCATTCAGTAAAGAAAGGGCTACCCATCAGTGAGACGAGCCCTGTACCCACAACAGCTGCACAGGGCATTCTGGAAGCCGTGTGGGGAGCACCTGGATGAAGTCCATCCCACCCTGTCCTAAGGCTGTCTCAGCCGCTGTGTCTGAGGCCCAGGCCCCTGGTTTACCTCGTTATTTGTTGCTGCTTTTTACCTTGTTCTTCTGGACTTGCTTCATTCTCTGATTCTTTGGCTACAAAGATGTCTTTGATTGAAATTAGGTCATTTTTCAAGAGTTCTAGCTTCTCTCCATCCAGAGATGTTAAGAAGGACTGAACCTGGAGAAAAAACAAAAGGGAATAGAAAGAAATAGGTCACTTAACGGTCATCGTTTCTTCCCATGGAAAGCATTTACATATGGCTGCCTCCAGTTTTCCCAATAGCTCCTGAGCGAGCCATAGTGTGGAGGTAAAGGGGGGGGGGTGTTGGCTCTACTGCCCATTCACACCCATTCACAGCGTGGGCTCCCAGGCCTCAGTCCTTCCCATTCAGTAGTTATTGCTGCTGCTGTTACATCTCAGTATATAGTTCAGATTGGCCTCGAACTGATTAAATAGTCCAGTCTGGTCTTGAACTTGAACTTCTCTTGCCCTGGCTTCTTCATTACAGTTACAGGCACGAGCCACCACACAAGACTAACTGTCTCCTTCTTAAAGCAGGATCTGTACTTCCTTGGGATTCTTGGTGTGGTAAACAATAAACATGAAGCAAGAGGCACTGGGCAATGGTGGCGGGAACCCATTGATCACAGTGGTTAAAAACACCCCCTCCACACAGCTCAATATCAGTTCCTCACTCACTTACTGCTGACCTTGGGTAATTTACATTCCTATGCTTTGGCTTTATCTGAATAATCGGGTCTGCTTACATTTATCTTTAAGGCCATTTTGGTCACTAAAGCATAGGAACTGACTTAAAACACTGTGTTGCTCAATAAATGAAAGATCTAACACATGTGCATATATATGCATATATGTATATATTGTGTATATAAATATATACACACACATACATCTCTCTCTCTATATATATATATATATATATACATATATATATGTATTAGACATGACTTACACTGAGTTTACAAAAATGTTTAAGATACATTTTCATTTTCTGATAATTCATTGTCTAGAATGGTAGTTCTCAACCTGAAGGGGGATTGTATATCACATATCCTGCACATCAGATATTTGCATTATGATTCACAACAGTAGCAAGATTACAGTTATGAAGCATAGGAATAATTCCATGGTTGGGGGTCAGCACCACACTAGGAACTGGATTAAAGGGTCACATTGTTACGAAGGTTGAAAACCTCTGCTCTAGGGGAGGGAATCCCAAGACTACCAGTATCAGACCTAATGGACGTGGAGGAAGGGCACTGCAGTCAGCAGGAGAGAACGGTCACTGAACTGGGAAGCTGTGCAGGGAGAGCTTGGGAGAGGAGGCTCGCTTGGACTGACATCATCTCTGCTCACTGTCAAGAGTCTCTCTTTGGAGAGTGCCCTCTGCATACACTTCAAAACAAGTACAGATGGCCATCCTCTGAAGATTAATCTAAATTTCCAAATCGGTCACAGGTCATGGAACATCGTAATAAAAACGAGGCGTGACTGTAAAGCTGTTCGTTTCTGGTTTCTCATTCTGCACTTCAAATTCTCCCTCTGGAGGGAGTACTAGCTGAGCTCCGTCCTCCTTGGGGTAGGTTTCACCGTCCATGTGTTAGTAAATTGGCACAGCAGACTAGGAGTCAGCCAGGGCATCCGGGCTGGCAGGCTTTGTTTTCCTAAGGTTTACGCACATCACTGGGTGCTGTGCGCCTGCCCAAGGCTCTGGGAGGAAGCTTGGCAGGAAATCAACACAAAACCCATTAGCCACGCAGTTCGGCAGGTAGCAGAAATGTGCCCTGCTCTGTGGCTCCCGGCCAGCCCCTCTGGCTCTGGCTTTCTGAGAGCCTTCTTTTCACTTGCATGTTCCTGCTTCTCCCTCTTTAACTCTAGTCTGCGACAGCGGCGTGCACTGAATTGTAGTCGGACGCAAGAATTAATCATAATTAATCATGCATTCCTCACAAGGGTACACAGAGTGTCTTATGCCCCTTTCCCATAAAAATAAAATTTGAAAAATGCAACTGAGTGTAATGGAAACAAAATGATGAGATTTTCCCACTGATCATGTACCGCACTGCCAGGTCTGTCTTAGAATCGATCTGACGCAACATCATTGATAATAATTCCTTTGTATTATTTATTCACTTATCTATTTATTGTGGCATGTGTGCTGCTGCTGATGTGGTATGGGTGTGCATGCCACGATGTGGGTTCTAGGGTCTGAAACTCCAGTTCTCAAGACTGTGGCACACACTTGAAATCACAGAGCCAGCTCTCCAGCGTCAATACTTCCTTCCCTTTCTCTTGTAATGTTTGAGTTTCAGCCAATGAAATATCAGCGGATACAACGAGCATCCTTTCTTGTCCACAGCTTTCAAATGGGAGTGTCCTCTCTGTTTCTTTGGGCTGACGGGACTCAGAGGACCACAGGCATCAGGCCATGGTGACATCCAATACATTTTTAAGACACAGAACACATGGGATGCTTCCCCTTCTAGAACACTCTCCAGGTTACTGAGTGGGCCTCTTTCCCATGCTGTGCTGAGACCAGTGTGAACCTAGAAGATGACTCCAGATAGCTGCTTGCAATGGGGAATGTGTGGAGCTGGAACAAAAGAGTCTCACTTACCTGTGCATGGCAGTTTGAGGTAAAGGACAGCTGGAGACTGAGGGGGCAGAGAGGAGGATGCAATAGAAATTCAGGGACTGAGAATCCCACCAGGAAACTCAGCCTTCCTGCCTCAGGATCAAAGTTTGTCAATGGAGAAAGACAGAGCTGGTTTCTTCAAAGGTTTGTCTCAAACGTTCTTTAACTTTTAAAGTATCCATGTAAGGTTGCCAGGTAAACACAGGCTACTTAGTTACTTTGTGTTTCAAACACACAATAACATTTTTTTTTAGTATAAGTGTGTCCTGGATGTTTCGTTAGCATTAAAGTTTCATCCTATGAGTTTATTTTAATTGTCTGTTTTGGGGGTGGTAGAGAATTGGACTTAGGACCTTGTGTCTGCTAGGTGAGTACTCTATCCACAAGCTACAAAGGCCTGCAGCCCCTTTCTTGTGCATTTTATTTTTCCCATGATTATTTATTTATTTGTGTGTGCATGTGTGGAGGTCAGGGAGTTTCTTCCTCCACCTTGTGGATTCCAGGGATCAAACTCACGCCATCGCTCTTGGTGGTAAGTGCCTTTACCTGATGTGCCAGCTCCTGACCCTTATTTTAAAGTTCAAATTGAATTTAAATAATTTATTTTCAGTGCTGGGCCTTGTGCAATGTCTATGCCTGAGCTTTATCCTCATCATCTCTTTATTCTTTTTATGCACTTTTTTATTGAGACAGAGTCAGTAGGTTGCAAAACCTGGCCTTGAACTCACTCTGAAACCCAGAGAAGCCTTGAACTTGAAATCCTTCTGCCTCAGCCTCCTCAATACCTGGGATTCAGGCCTATGCCAGCAGGCCCATCTTAACTTGATTTTTGAATTAACAAGTGATTACTTGTATCTATGGGATACAGTGTGGTGATGTGACATGTGTATATGTATCTATGGGAAACAATGTGGTGATCTGAGACATGTGTACATATATCTGTGGGAGACAATGTGATGATCTCACATGCGTACATGTATCTGTGGGATACAATGTGATGATGTGACATGTGTACATGTATGTATCAGATACACTGGGGTGATTTGACACATGTATACACTGGGGAATAAGTGTATCATGCTGATGAGTGTACCAACGAATACGTGGCCTCACACCATTTTTGTGGTGAGATTGTTCCATGTTTACACTTTAAGGAATTTTGAAATATGTGAGTTTCCATTCCTCACAGTCCCTGTGCTATAAATACATCTCTATGGCAGCCATTGTCTGTCATTAGCTGTGCCTAAAGACCTTGTATTCTTGTTGGAGAACTGTGTACAGGAAGCTGTCTGCTTTCGGGGTAACCTGCTCCAGACTGTCATAGGACTGAGAAATTACTTCTGCTGATTTTCACATAGACTTGTAGGGCTGCTTATGACAGCACTCAGTAACTACCATCAGTAAGTTTTTTAAGAATTCCACATTTCTCACCAAATGCCACAGAGATCTCCTGGCTGGGGACAGAGAGCAAAGTTTGTGGAAATGATGTACAAAGAGAAGATCCAGACCCCTCTAGAATGGCCCCCAAAGGTCCCTGTGTCAAAGGCTTAGTTTGCAGCTTGGAGCTACTAGAAGCTGGTTGAGGCCTTGGGGGTGGGGCAGGGAGAGGTGTCAGGTCACTGGAGACCTGTCTTTGTGAGACCTTAGTCTAGTCTTCTTCTTCTCTTTTGCTTCCTGGGCCTGAGTGAGTGCTGTCTTACCAATGGCCCCAAAGCAATTTATCATGGATGGGACCTTATATAGCTCACACCTGCGATCTCAGCACTGAGAAGCTGAGGCAGGAAGATTTTGTAAGAAAGCTGAGGGTTATTTTGTAGCTGAGGTCTGTGATGGAACTGGCCAAAATGCAATCTCTCTATATTATTGGAGTAGGGACCAGTCTCCTGTTTTAACAACAACAACAACAACAACAACAACAACAACAACAACAACAACAACAGATATTTACAACAGAAAACGTACAGACAATACAATGTCATCAGCAGTCTGCTCACTTACACACATGGATGCTGCTATGAGCTCTTACATGGGCGATGTCACTGAATCCCTTTAGAAACCCAACAAGGCTGGCTTTATCATCACTGTCATTTCAAGCAGATGGCAGTAAGAGGGACCCAAAATCCCACAGCCTCATACTTATGTATAATCACATAAAGGCTGATTCCTGACTCAGCTTTCATAGGTAGAGTTCTGTGCTTTGGTAGGAAATTGCTTTTTTTTTTCTCTCTCTCTCATTTTACCGGATTATGGGATTCTGAATGTAAGGGAGCAGTTTTACAACAGCGTAAACTGTGGGTGGCTGATGGCAGTGTAAAGCCATTCTCTGCAGACACAGAAATGGATTTTGTAGGCAGTCTTCCCCATTGGTGACAAGCGTTTGTCTATTTGCAACTGTGATTCAAAGCTCCCTCTCTGGTTTTCTTTACAGCTGGTGCAAACACCTGCCTGTGGTCCCCGTTTAATCAATGAACTAAAGAAACTCTTACTAGGGGCTCATTCTGTATCAGTATGAGAGTTAGCATTTTTGTCTTTTCATGTCATTTTTTAAAAATTATCCTTCAATTGTGTTTTGTGTACTTGTTTTTTCTAATAGTTTAATTTTTTTTAATCATAGCTGTGTGTGCACATGGAGGTCAGAGGATACAGTGAGGGAGTGAGTTAGTTCTCTCTTTCTACCTTCTATGTCCTGGAGATTGAACTCACGTAGTCAGGCTTGGCAGCAAGCGCTTTCACCTGCTGAGCCATATTGCCAGCCCCTTTTGTTTCTTCTCTGAGGTTGGTCTCTCTTAGGCAGCCTAGCTCTGCCTCCAATCCATACAATTTGTTTGTCTGGGGTCACGTTGGGATAGTACGAATGTATAGAGCCATCTGTTTAGTCATCTGGATTTCATAGGTTTCTAAATAGGAACATTTTTAAATGGTTCTCCGTAGCATGACTTTGCCCCTTATGGCCGGATATTGTGGTAAAGGTGATCAAAGAAGTAAAATGGTAACTCATAAAAAAATATGCACTCAATGCCCACAGTTTAACAGAAACCCCAGTTACTCTGTGCTTACTGGGTGGAATAAAGGCACAGACTGGTCAGGGATCTCTGATTGCCAAAAGGAGGGAAGGGCTTGGCAGGCAAGTTTCCTGCCATGGGAAGGGGTGGTGGGGACTCCTGATTTGCTGACCCTCCTGGGCTGGGCGGAGTGACAGGTTAGTACAGGGCAGAGAGGAAGCTGTAAGCAGCTTGAGGATGTACACAGGCTGTACATTATGTGAGAGCTTAGCATAAGTCACGAGGTGAGAGAACATATCTTTACACCTCTTCCCAGTTGTTGCTTCCATGCTAAGGAAAACACGTCACCCAAGAATGCCATTCAAATGACCCTGACCCGTGGGAAATGTACCTTGCTCTCACTCTCATTGGACAGAATTTCCAGGGCTTCCAGGTGTGACAAACCTTGATATTCATCAAACAGCATCCCATAGTGTGCAGTCCTCTCCACTGTCAGCTGCTGGGCCAACCTCTGCTTCTCCTTCTCCTTGGCTTCTCTCAACATCTGCAGAGACACAGTGCTCATGAACTAGACGTGCCTTTCCATGCTGCCTTCCTGTACAGGATACGGAGGCGATGGGGAGGGCAGATAGTATATGAAATATCACTTTTGTCGCTTTGGAATTTCTCATTTCAAGGTATATGTGCCACTACTGGACCTGCCCCATGCTGGTCATTGTTTAGTTTATAGGCATCATAGCTGGGTAGGACTAAGAAACGCTCCTGCCCCTTGGAAGCTTGCATGGTGCCTTGTGATATCATAAAAACTAGCCCTTGGGGAGGAGGTATTCGGGTCCCCATGAAGTCTAATCATCATGGCTGCCTAAACAAGACATGAACCAAAATGACACCAATAGTCATGCAAATGAGGAAAGGGGGAGCTCACAGGGCCCCAGCCCTACACAAAAGACTATAGACAACTAAGGAATGCTCGAAGTGGGAGAAACCGTCTTCCCAGGGAAGAGCCTCCAAGTTAGGCTATCTAATACCAAATGGTCGGCCCTGAAAATGTACACACACACGTGACTTTATATAGACTATACAGGTTGTGTTTCTATATTTGGAAATTATATATATGAATGTATGTGTTACAGTAATTAACACACACACAAACTGTAGTTAAGAAAATAGAGGTCATGAATTTGAGAGAGCAAGGGGTACCTGGGAAAGGTTGGAGGGAGGAAAAAGAAAGAGAAAGATGATGTAAATATAATTTAATTTCAAAGGCTAAAAGTAAATTTTAAAAGAATGGTAAAAAATAGATACTAGATTGATACTGTTGGCTAATATTTACATGTTCAGCTTCTTCTTTTTCTTTTCTTTTTTTTTTTTGGCAGAGCCAAACACAGCAAGCCATCCATGCCTAGGGATAGGATTAGAAAGAAGCATGCAAAGACCCTCTCTGCTTCCCACTGAAGTCTTTCCTCTGTGTCAGCTTTTCAATGCGCTGCATGATAAAGTGGGGGTGTCATCACCAGACGCATAAAGTGAGGACCTCGACGCACCCAGGTGTGGCTGAGGAGAAGGTTTTTATTGTAGATAGTGAAGCGGTCAGCTCAGGAACTTTGGAAAATTCCATCGGACCCCTCCCCTCCTGGAAGAGAAATGTCGTAGAACACATAGGTGGCCCTTCCCTTCCCCAGAGACACATTCCACGACCAACCGTTGGCCACCTTCAGACAGGGGAATTCCCTAAAGACCAATCAGTTTAATTCTGCCAATCACATTGTGCCTAATGGCTGCTGCTCTGAAAACTGTACAAAAACTCTCTGAACGGCTGTTGGGGGCCGTTCTCTCTCCTTCGTGTGTAGGGCAATCCCAGCATGCTGGAACAATAAAATTCCTCTTGCTTTTGCATCAATCCATGGCTCTGCATTGTGCGCTTGGGGGTCTCTGGTAAGTTAAGGCTCACCAGACTCTTACAATAGGAGGGACAGAACAGCTGCAGGCATCTGGAAGAGTCTAGAGCATGGACAGAGTATAGAAGACCAAGCCGGTCCATGAGAGGAAAGAGAAGAGGGAGGGAGGAAGGGAGGGAGGGAGGGAGGGAGAGAGAGAGAGAAGAGAAAGAGAGCCAAGAGGAGTGAGGGCAAAGAAAACCAAGAGCTAAGAGAGAGACAGGAGAGAAGGGGCTGAGAGGGAGCAAAGAGAACAAAAGGAAGAGAGCAGAAATGGCAGGTTACATCGGAAAGAGAAGCTGGGGGAAGGGAAGCCCATGCTAACATGGTTAGGGTACCGTGTGTGTGTGTGTGTGTGTGTGTGTGTGTGTGTGTGTGTGTGTGTGAAGAGCTGAGAGGAGCCACAGGTCCCAAGTGAACCTGGAGGCTAACACACACTTTAGTATGCTAATAGGCATCTATGTTAGCCATGTGTCCTGAGCACTGGAAAAGGCCAACTCTTTGTGAGCATATTAAGAATTCTGCAGGGCTGGAGAGACAGCTCAGTGGTTAAGAGCACTGACTGCTCTTCTGAAGGTCCTGAGTTCAAATCCCAGCAACCACGTGATGGCTTACGGCCATCCATAATGAGATCTGATGCTCTCTTCTGGTGCGTCTGAAGACAGCTACAGTGTACTTAGATATAATAATAAAATAAAATTTTAGGCCAGAGCAAGTGGGGCTGACCAGAGTGAAGTGAACAGAGGCCCTGAATTCAAATTCCCAGCAACCACATGATGGCTCACAACCATCAGTACAGCTACAGTGTACTCATATACATAAAAACAAACAAACAAACAAACAAATTATAAAAAAAAAATTCTGCACCTAGGCAGATTCCAAAATAGAACGAAACTGGTTTGATCTTGCTCTGTTTTTTTGTTTTTTAAATAAAAACTTCTATGGGTAGAGATGAAAAGGGTTAATAAATGTAAATTCACAATGTATTCATTAGCAGATGCTGAATAGAAACTGGCTTATAGATGCTTGAGCTGGGCTCCAGAGGTATGATCCTGAGTTTCTGTTCACACTACTAACTTCTCTCTTTCTGCCTTTCCCTCCCTCCCTTCCTCCTTTCTTCACCTTACCTCCTCTCCCTTCTCTTCATCTACACTTGTAGGGTTAGGGCTAGAAGCCAGGCCTTGTGCATGCTAAGAAAGAGACACCTCCCCTTACCCCCCCCCCAATTATTTTGTTGTTGAAAAACAGAGACGACAGAATGTCCACGAGTCTGTTCATTATTAACAACATCCTGCACTTGTTTGCTTTGATGCTAGACCTCTTTTATTTGATTTCTCATTAACTTTACAAGGACATTAAGTTTATGGAATCCTTTAATATCTGCAGAGAGCCCCATAAATACACTGGCCGATGCCACAAGGTCACAGGGGGAAGATCATCCAAGAACAGAGGCTGGTGTTTATTATGTGCCAATAAAACAGGCAGCCTCATTTTCCGTTTGGGTTCTTGAGGTTGTTAGCCAAGAACCCACTAGGCCGTGGAAGGAATTCTCTCTCCTGTCTATCTTTAAGACTAAATTAGTAAGTCTCTGCCTTTTACAGTTTTCAAAATAACACAGTGAAACCATTACTGGGAAGGTTTAACAATTGTAATAAAACTCAACTGGTCCCCTGACCTCAGGGGATGGGAAGATAAAACCAAGAGACCCTGGGATGGTGCCAGTTCTCAGGACCAGTATCCTCTCTGAATCACTACTTTGGGCTAGCATGGAGAGATAAAATAGAAAGGAAAGAGGTGCATCATTAAGCAGAGGCTGAGATTTACTTGAAAGTGGAGTAAAAATCAAAGCAGCCCAGAAAAGCAGCCCTTTAACCAGGCGGCTGGTCTCAGGGTGCCTCTGGAAAACAGAGGTGGACGGTTTAATTGGAGTGGGCGATCTTGACACAGAGGGACTCTCACACTGGAAAACATGGGAGCTGTGGAAGAGGAAACAGTGGCGCAGAAGAACTACTGACCATTGGATCGCATTCCCTGTGCCGTGGGAGAAAAACGAGGCAGCACAGACGTGAACTTTTCTGCTGTCTAGAACCAGACACTCTACAGCCTACCTATTCCTTCTGCCCCAGGTGCATCTGCAGTGTTTGCCAAAGGCTCCATGCTTAAGGCATGATCTCCAGCCCATGACACTAGTGGGAGGCGGTAGAATCCTTAGGAGCTGGAGCCCAGAGAGTGGAAGCTGTTGGGGGTATGCCCTTGCAGGGATATTGGGAATCTGGTCCCTTTCCATCACCCACCCCTTCCATGGTTCCTGGCCACTGTGAGATTAACAGGTATGCTGTTTCCCAGACTCCACAAGCCCCAGAGCAATAGAGCCTGCTGATTGGTCACGGAAACCTCCAGAACAAGGAGGCCAAATAAACCTCTTGTTTCTGTCAGGGATTTGCCACAGCAACAGAAAGCTGACTCCTTTTGAGATCTGTTGTTAATAGTGGCTTCTTCCCTCCAGTTGCTACGAAGACCTTACAGCCACCCCTTTTGCCACAAAGCCCACATTTACTGCGTCAGGAAATCTGAATCCAAACTTTACTTCAGGCTCCCCACTCAGTGCTAGTAGGGACCTCCACACTGTTCTGACCTAACCTGATCTCTCACTTAGATCACAGCATTTGTTTCCCAGCGAGGGTGACAAGGCATCCTCCAGACCGTCCTTCTATTCCAGGGAGCATAAGTGACCAAGGGCTCTAGCCACTGGTCAGTAAGTCCATTCCGCAACTCTCAACACTTTTCTCTGCCATCTTTGGTGCTGTAGAGACACCGAGGCAGGCCTATTCCTGAAACTTGACTCTTTGTCCAGAAGACTTGATTTTTTAAATTAAGGACTTATTTTTACTTATAATTATGTGTGTGTGTGTGTGTGTGTGTGTGTGTGTAGGGGGGGGCATATGTTTACACATGAGCGTAGCTGCCTCAGAGTCCAGAAGAGGGTATCCTTACAGCCATCATGGAGCTGAAGTTACAAACATGAGGTGCCCAACGTGGGTTCTGGAAACTGAACTCCAGTCCTGCAAGAGCAGCAAGTGATCTTAACCACTGAGCCATCTCTCCAACATGGGAAGAATCATTACGTTTTACTTTAAAGGCATAATAGCCGTGCATATGAGGAACAGCGTGATCTCTTGATGTGTGTATGTGACATGGAAGAACTGGTATATCGATCTCCTCAGACACTGATCACTTCCACGTGTTGGGAGAAACCACTGAACCTCTCTCTTCTTTATAAAGTACCTGATAAGTTGTGGTGAGCTAGGGTCACCCTGCTGTTATTGGCTGCCATCACTCCCTATGGCCCTCACGAAGCTCTTTAAGCTGCACTGCAGTCTGGCACACTTCTACCTGGTCCCCTCTTTAGTTCTCCTCCCCTGGATGCTGACATGAACCAGCTCTGGTGGTTCCCCCAGGCTTCAGAAGTTTCCATCCTGTTTTCTCTTAGGTCTTACCACCCACCCCAACCCCTGACTAAGTAAACCCCTGTCTGTCTCAGCCCACTTCCCCATCTACTTCCGGGAGGAACAAGACTCGTCCAGACTCTGAATGGCTTCCCTGGCCCAGGCCTTCCCTCCAGCACTCTGTTTTCCATAGTAACTACCGTGGTCCTTTCTAAGCTCAGGTGAGTCCCTGTAACCTGTCCAGATGCTGTAGTATTCTTCTCCCCACACCCCGGTTCATTAACAGCCCTGCAAATGGCCTCCATGATCTGCCAGCATCTGCAGCCACTGCCACTCAGCTCTCCTCTCCGACAGCTCTTCCTACATGTAGCATCCTGGCTGGTCCTTGTGGGTGCTGGGTGACACACTTCCATGCATAGTACATCCCTTTAAATGTAGCTAGCCTACAGCTGTGACAGAAATAGTGCAGGTGGCCCCCAAAATATGGTAGCTTGGTAAATTAACTCGGGTTCCCTCTTCTTTTTTACAAGGGTAGCTAGAATTTGCCAGTTTTTAAGACCCAGTCTCACTCTCTGTAACCTCGCCATCTTACCTAGAATAAATGTTACACACGGGGGCAGACATGTCTTTATCGGGTTCTGTTCTAGCTCATGTAACTATCACAGCAAAATTATCAGGAGGTACTGATGTCACCTCAGTGCACAGGGGGAAACTGAGGCACAGATATGGAAAGCAAACCCACAAAGTTGTATGGCTGAAAAGTGGCAGAACTGAGGTATTTACAATGGCATACTTGGATAAATCTGCAAGAGATTATCAACTGAATAAAGAAAAACATGAAACTGTGATCAATAGGCTGCCTTTTGGCTGGAGTGTGTGTGTACACATATGTTCCACTTATAACGCATAGCAACATATATACTCTTATACCCAGATGTTTATCACTATGTCTATATGATAACCGATAACGTGCATAAGAGATCATTAACCTTGCCTGTCTTCCACAAAGACTTCGGTGGGAATGTCAGACACTCAGCTTTCTTACTACTTCTTCTGTTTGGACATGTGCTTTGACTTTTGTTGGGTGAAAGGAGGGGGAAAAATCACTTAAGGGCCTAGTCTCACCTGGGACAAGGAGACAGTTCGCTCCATCAGTGTCTTGGTCCGCTTAAACCCTGGGTCACTTTCTGCGAGGACAATCATGGTTTTCTTGCCAATGAATTCTAAAGCATCCAGACCTCCGGTTAAGACACTTTTGCCCTGCAAATGAGGAAAGCACATCAGATTAGATTCTCCACAGCTTGCTGTTTGGCAGTGGCCAGCAATACCCAAGGACCCAGCATTCTTGTCAAATATTAAAATAAATAGAAAGCCACAAGTTTTTCACACCATGAGATAGATCATCTATTTAATCCTGTTTTCCTTTCCTCGAAAAACCATATGTTATATAATTTGTAGAGCATGCGGTGTTATTAAAAAATGATGTTTAGGGGGAAAACAGTGCACATTAGGAGTTCATGTCAGTAGTGCTGAGCATATCAAATAGATGTGTGTCTAAGACATAAAATTAACAGATGACCCGATTGTCGTGTTTGAAAGAATTCCAGCGTAAGTAACAGAGTTATTTGGGGGCGGGTTATTAAAATGTCAAATACTTATGCTAATTTAGATGATTTTTAAATCCTGGGCCCTGAAGCAACGGACCCTCAGGCTGTTTCAGACGGCTCTTGCATACTTTCAGAAACTGGGGAACACCAACTATAATTAGTACATTAATGAAGTAAGACAGTTTGCCTTCCGTGTACTTCCAGTTTCTGAAACTGGTCTATTATCCAGGTGTCACTGTGGAAAACTCCCTTGGCCGGCCATTGCTTTCCTTTTAACAAAAGTGAAAGCAACCAAGAGTCACAGACACCGTTCAAATAAACAGAACCACATTGCTCTGAACTCTCCAGTCATAATCCCAACAATACAGCTCTATATACAGCTGTATTTTCCTACCTTACAAGAACAGGTTTTTATTTTTATATCGTCTATCTGTGTGTTTTTCAATCTTCATAATTATTTAAGTGCTAGCATTCAATCTTACTGAATGAATGTACTTTATCAGACATTTCCATTTCAGAAATTTAGAATTTTTTTTTTTTTTTAAATCTGGAGCCCAATCAAAACTCACACCGTGGAAAAGATTTGTAAATGGCCGGGCGTGGTGGCGCACGCCTTTAATCCCAGCACTCGGGAGGCAGAGGCAGGCGGATTTCTGAGTTCGAGGCCAGCCTGGTCTACAAAGTGAGTTCCAGGACAGCCAAGGCTACACAGAGAAACCCTGCCTCGAAAAACCAAAAAAAAAAAAAAAAAAGATTTGTAAATGGAGACATCTCAAGGTGAAGTTATGGATTCAAAATAAACTATCCCCCACCGGCTCAGGAACATCCCTGGCCCTCAGCTAGTACTGTTACTTCAGGACGCGCTACAGACTTCTGGAGGTGGAGCCTAGTTGGAGGAAGTAGGCCACTCGCTCGTGGATATACCTCAAAGGTTATATCTGGTCCCCAGTCCTTTCCTCTTTCTCAGCATCCTGACTGCCAGAAGGTATAGAGCCTCCTTCTTATGTATTCCCACCACCATGATATCCTGTCCAAGCACTTGGGACCAAGCGACCATGGACGAAAGCTTTTCAAACCATGAGCAAAATATATCTTCTTCCCTGTGTTATTTCCGCTAGGCACTTTGTCCCAGCAATAATAAGAAGCGACTAGCACAGAGAACGATGGGCTTCCCAGAAGCTCACACTTTCGCTTGCTTTGATTTACTGCCCCGCCCACTCCACCCCCTCTCCCGACCCCAACATCCTGTCACTTTAGCAGAGAATAAACGGGAGACCCGGGAAGTATCTATGCCCTGGTGGGCTGGGACTGTGGGAAGGAGGGCAAGCAGGTTCAGGACAATCCAAGAAGGAGACTGAAGATGTTAGGGATGCACTCAAGATGGACTGCTGGGGGCTGGCAAGATGGCTCAGTGGGTAAAGGCAGTCACTGCGTGAACCTGGTGACCTGAGTTCTATTCCCAGAACCCCACATAAAGTGGAAGGGGAGAGGTGACTCCACAAAGTTGCCCTCTGACCTTCACATGATCTAGATGCCATGGTATAGGTGCCCTCTCACCATATGCATACACAATAATAGATCATGTAAAAAATAATTTTTAAGCCGGGCGTGGTGGCGCACGCCTTTAATCCCAGCACTCGGGAGGCAGAGGCAGGCGGATTTCTGAGTTCGAGGCCAGCCTGGTCTACAAAGTGAGTGCCAGGACAGCCAGGGCTACACAGAGAAACCCTGTCTCGAAAAACCAAAAAAAAAAAAATTTTTTAAAAAGGGACCGGGGAGAAGCCATGAGTTTGCTTTTTACAGCCGAGTTATGGAGAGAGCTTCCCCCACTCTCATGGGTGGCCTTGAACAGCTCTGCGTTGTGACTCTTAACACTTGGTGTGCCTCCTTCTTCCTACCCAGTCTTCCTTTACTCCTGACACTCTTTTGTCCCAACATGTGGGTTAGATAACCTACGGGGCCATTCACAATCCCCTCCTCTCCCATAATGCATCACACGCCATTGTTAAACTGCCTTAATACAGCAAGACATAGCATCAGCCTATACGACTAGAGTCTGGTGAGGCTCCTCATACACAGTAAGGGTCAACTGTCTCTCTTTAAGATAACAAATGGATACATGACTAAAAAGGACACGAGCCCATAGTTCTCGAAAATGTAGTTAGCTTGTTCTACATAGTAGACTCCTGTCTTCCTGGTGCTAAGGACCTGCTGACTTCCTCTTCTCACTGCGGTACCTCTGCTTCCTTTCAATGTTTATCGTCAATAGCGAGCTTCCTGGAGGAGTGAGATGGTTGTGTATCTGTCTTTAAAAAAAATCAATTCAACTTAAATAAAAAGGAATAAGCAAACAATGGAAAAATAGGACTTTCAGGTGTACGTTTAGGGTTCTGCAGGGAAGGGGGCAGTAGGGGTCAGGAGGGAGGCTATGGCTGGGTTAGTCTCTGAGTTATTCTCCCTGAGTCGTTACTCGTCCTTTTTTACTTTGAAGGATTTCCAAGTTTAAGAGAACTGAGACCTGATCCAGGAAGAACAGCTGTCCCAGCTCCAAGTTCCCTCCCTCACCTAAATACTGTCCTTGAAGCAGCTGGAAGGGACACTGTTAGATCAGATTGGAAAAAAATATCTTCTAAACCACTCTCTTCTTTTAAACACAGACCGCATTTCATCTTGCCCTTATTATTTCAGATCCAAGGTTATCCCTACTCTGTAGCAGAAAGCATAACAAACTGGAATCCGAAGTCAGGAGCGAGGCCGCCTTCTCTGGGATGTATCTAGGTCACAAGCTGCAAAGATCAAAAGAACTGAGCCACTAGGGAAAACAGGGGAGGCCTCTAGGGACTCACCGTGTTTTGAACCACATTGGTGAGGGCTGACAGCATGCCCCTCGACCCTGCCGCCCCTGGTGGAGGAGGAGTGTGGGGGCCTCCGGCAGGGTCCTGATCTGGAGTCACATCTGTCATGGCGAGAAAGAACACCTTGGTTAGAATGCGTTTTGCTGATCTGAACTTGGGCTTCCCCACTGAGTAGTCGTGCACAGGGTGTAACAAAACAGCAGGCGAGCACGCCACTCACTTCCGGAGATTCCGTTTTCGGCATCAGTTGGGGCCCCTTCGGGAGATGCGGAATTGGCACTGTGGATTCGTAGGGTCGCCCCTGCCTTTTCTTTGACTGCTGTTAATCCATGACCTGTAAGGAAATAAATATATAGTTCACAGAGACATTACAGTCTGCACAGTCTGTGACCCTGGACTAATCTCACAAGACCATCTGGACTGCGGGGGGTTCTACCCTGAATGGCAGCAATGTGTTCAGATTCCCTGTGGTAGGGTCCAAAGATGAACTCAGCATGGTCAGGCTGAGTGATCTTAAAGCCATTCTCTTTTTGTGACTCAGTTTCCTCACTATGTTCCCAGACCCCTTTTGGCTTCTGCCTTTCATGGTAGCTGTTTTTAACCGGGAAACTCCAAACTCAAGTCAGCATCTTTGAAAGGCATGACTGCCATGTCTTCGTCCTGCTTTCTAAAGTGTCATATGGCTGGTCAGTCGTTCTCTTGTGGTTGCTGTTGGTTTTCCTAGCACATGACTGGTGCTCAGTTAACATTGGCTGGATTGAAGTCAGATGACCTTCAATATGTTCCTATGTATAAACCTATGTATAATATGTTCCTAGGATTATATGTATGGTGGCATATAATCCTAATACTCATCAGGCTGAGGCAGGAGGATGGCAAGTTTGAGCCTAGCCTAGTCTGCATAAGACTCTAGGTTAGTGTGGGCTACTTAACAAGATCGTGTCTCTAAACAAAACAAAGCCCTTCAAACAAACAAACAAACAAATAAAAAATAACACTACAGTTCCTCAAACGTACACCATGAAGGTCTTGAGCTGACAGCTCTAAATCAAAGGATCAGTCAGTGGGGAAATTGGGAAGGAGTAGCCGTCCAAAGTAGGCTGAAGGTCACTGGCTTTACTCCATCAGACTAATAGCACCTGTATTTCCAAGAAGGGACAGTCTTTATTTCCAAGACACTGGCACAGTTGGGATTCGGTAAGGAGTACAGAGCAGACCTTCCCACTCATTGGGCAAAAACCAACCCTTGACTTGATAGAAAAGAGTCTTCTATTTCATCCACAGACAGCTTGACACCCTGCACTAAGATGGGGTAAGCCTTTCTTAGACAGGAGGAAGGGATCAAAGCACTGGTAGACCACTGCGGTCCTCATGGTTACTGGAGTTCTAGAAGGAAAACAGCCTGTGCCCCCTCCATCTGGGTGCCTGCTACCTGCCTTGGCATGTAAGGAGAAAGGAAGCACGCATCCTGGGACCCTGGGTTGTTCAAACACAAGGCAGTGGTAACCAAGTCAAAGGAAGACACCAGAGTCAACCAGAACCAATCAGAATTACAAAACACTGTTCAAATGACTGTTCATCCATCTCTTGAGTTAGAGGAAGACACAGATGAGACTCATCTCATATACTCAGAAGAGTAGTATTTTGGATCTGATATCAATGCATAGAACCCTGTGGAAATCTGGGTGTGGTGGCATGAGTTTGTAGCCTCAGAGCTGGGGACATAGAGACAGGTACATCCCTGGGGCTTGACATCCAGCCGTTGTAACTGAATCAGTAAATTTCAGGCCAAGTGAGTCATGCTGTTTCAAAAGGCAAGGCAGACAGAATCCTGAGGAATACCCTTTGACTTTCGAGGCTAGCCTCTGCACATACTCACACATGCACCCCTACATACACACAGAAGGCCGATTTCTCAATTCTAACCCGATTTATCAAAGCAACACAGGCAATGGTATTTACTGGCTCCTTCCAACGAAAGCTATTTGTCATCATATATTACCTACAAACCCTGAAAACTTAGGAAACATGATTTACAACTTTAATTACAATAGAAATATGTGCCTACACTCATGCAGATAATTAAACACAGCTCAAACTCATTACTGAGTTACTCGGAAAAAAAAAAAAAACAAACTGCTAAGCCGAAGACTTAATTATAAGCTTTCAATCTGACTCGAATTAATTCTTTCTAGCCTCCAAAGAATTCCAAACATTTCAATGGAATCTCATCGAAATTTCAGCAAACACTTAAGTCATTGGCTTCATATTCTTCAAGGTAGTTAAGACAACAATAACAACAACAACAACATCCACACAGACTTTCCAAAAGGAGACTGCAGAATTCTCCACGCACGATTCACAGCTATAGATTTCTGAGAGCCAAAGTCAGGGAATAAGTAATCTCTGGAGGCACAGCTTGCTCAGCTCTGGGGCTCAGCGGTGCTCACACTCATTATTAGCTCTTTAATCTTCCGGGGCCTTACATCCCCCTCTTTGACTTCCTCCACAGTAGGTCAGTCTTGTCTGTTTCTCTGTTGGGAGAGCCGCTTCTCATCTTGGCCAGTCTGTAGTCCCAGCACTTGGAAAGCAGAGGAAGGTAAGAGACTAGCCTCAACTACCTAACAAGTCCAAGGCTTACCTGGGCTACATGAGACACCGTCTCAAACAAAACAGCAAAGGGAAAAAAGAACAAGCCTCCCACGTGACCACAGACAAGTGTGCATAAACTGTCTCCAGAACTACCCCTTTGTTTTTGGAATGGAAGACAGTTTTCATGTGCATGCAGCTAAGATGTGTTTAAGCCGGCATGTCACCACGGTGCTATCTGTTCTCTGATTAACAATTCTAAGTTTTTTTTATATGTAAAAGAAAATGCTTTCTGAATTTTCCTAGAAATTCAAAGTTAAGCATAATATTTACCTAAACGTTGTGATTTTTTTTAAACAGGTAGAGACTGCCACACCCTACTTAGCTGAGCCACTTCCAAAGCTTGACTTAGTGTGACATCTAGTGCCCAGATAAGGAAATCATAACAGAGCCACTGGGACTTTTATTTTTGACTAATGACTCCATTTCCAGAGGTTTCTACTAACAAGAAAAAGACAACAAATGTGTGTGACACTACTTGGTGTCGTTTGTGAAATAACTTCACACCACCACGAACCCTAAATATCCTAAAACATGGAAGGCTCCGGAATCCCAAGGCTCTGAGGCTGGGACTGGGTCTGGTTTTCAGGCTGCAGTAGGTGAGTGCTGGAAAGCCAAACCAGAAAAAAAACAACAAACCCAAATCAAAACAAGAGGGCAAGAAGGTTCCAGGAATGTTGCAGGACAGTGTCCTCTAAAAACATTCCATGGTCATCTGGCTTTTTAATTACCTGTGCTTACACTCTAAATGAAAGCAATCTAGACTGAAATCCGTCAAGGACGTTGGTCCCACAATTTCTTAGCTGTGTGATGTTAACTTAGTTACCTAATTTGTCCAAGTGTCTCTGCGTCTGTGCTTTTTCTGCCATGAGAATTATAATATCGACAATCCAGTAATGTGTGAAATCTCTCCACTATGGACATTTATTGAACCTTTAGGACATCCCAGACACTGTATTAAAGGGTCTACTTTTCTTAATAACACTGTGCTAAGAGATGTGTAATACCCCTTCCATAACTGAGAAAGCTGAGGTCAATCAAAAGAACATTATCTGCCAAAGGTCCCAAAGTTGGTAGGTGGGAAGCAGGATTTAAATCTAGTCTATCTGATGCCAAAATCAAGATGTATAATTCCTTTGACATACTGAGGAAGTTTTATAGTTGAAAATGCCTTCTAACCTTGATTCCCTAACTCCTTGAAGGTCAGATCCTTGGACAGGCTCTTCTTTAGAACACTTTGACTTATGCTAACCTGAACTTGAGTTGCCTCACCTTGACCAAGGTGAAGTCCATGTTCGAAGTGTGGCCTTACTCTGGCTCTTGTATCCCAGTCATGCCTTGCAGGGTCAGGGCTGATGTTCGGAATCACTCCCTGTACTGGAAGATGTGGGGATGCGGTTGGGTTGGGGCCATGGGGTATGGAGTGATACCACACCCCAGTTCAATATTCTTCTTAAGTCCTCTTCTTGTGAGTCCTATCAAATCCAAAGGCCCAGCCCATTGGGGGAGAGATGAAATAGCATACTTGTGGAGGCTGGGTCTCCGACCAGTGGTAAAGAGGAATAGCTGCAGCTCTAGACAGCATGATCGGGTAGCCCAAGGCTGCTTTCTGTTAGACATATTTGCCAATGGCAAGGGCTGCAGCTACGTCATGAGGAGGTCTCTTCCCATCTAAATTGCTTTCTTTTAAATATATTTTCTTCTTTTAAAAACAGTACGTACAAAACAAACAGACAAAATCCCATCAGTTGGTTCTCTGATCTACGTGGCTGAATTTTTCCCTAATACATTTTGAGGGAAATGGGTATAACATAAAATGTATCCTCTTAAGTGCTCTACTACACAGTTTCATGGAGCAGGCACATTGCTAATGTCCATTTCCAGACCTCATTTGTACCCATTAGGCAGTAGCGCCTCCTCCCTCTACCTACCAGGCCCTGATAACCTCAGTTTTACTCTGTGCCTTTCTAATTTTGGTGACTCTAAGAACCCTATCCAAGTGGAATCCCACAGTACTTGCTTTTTGTGCCTGGTCTCGTTTCACTTAGCATAACACCACTCAAGGTTCATCTATTTGTGGTGTGTGTCAGAATTCCCTTCCTTTTTAAGGTTGCACATTATTTCACTGTATACCCTGCTTGTTATATATACCATTGGCAGATCTATGGCTTGCACCTACATGTTAGTGTTGTGAATAATGACAGTTTGAACATGGGTATACAATAACTCTCTGAGACCTTACTTTCAAGCCTTCTGAATATATACCAGCAATAAAATAAGTAGATCACATCCTAACAGTTCTTTATTGGTTGTTAGTTCATATATGCGCTCAGTTGAACCACCCTTTCCTCTAGCTCTTTGTTCAGATAGTACATCATCAAAGCCTAGCCCCAGCACCCTCTTAAGAACTTTAACCTACATTCCCAGCAACTCTGAGCTTTTTCTATTTTGTATATTTTTAGATATTTGCTACTTCCTGGAACTCTGTATAATTTTCCTATTCAGAGAGTGTATTCTCCGCTGGCTTTTTTCTCCCTCTTGGGGGAGGGAGCTTTAATTCATTTGCTCACACTCAAGTGACTATGGCACACCCAATACAGTAAGTAGTCACTGCCTGGCTTCTGTATCGACCATCTCTGTACATATACATCAGTGAGCTTTGCAAAGAACCAGTAGAGGTGGGCTGGACTTAGAGGAATGTGCACTTCAAACTCTATGGAGAACGCCAACTGCCCTTCGGAGAGGTCTCGCTTTACACTCTTCTTGGGGGTGAATTGTAATGACAGTCATCTAAAAAATATTGATCTTGCCTCAGACACTTCTCTTAATGAATTCAAGACATAATAACAAGTCGTAGAATGTAGTTTTTTAGAAAAAGATACATTGAGGCTGCCATGCTCAAATAAGCAAACTAAATGCAGCTTTAGGAGGTGACAATAAACTTTCTTTCTGGAAAAGTCTTCGCTCTCCAAAACGATGGGCAAATTTCTCTGTGGTCAATATTCAATATACCCTACCCTAGGGTCAGGGACAAGAATAAGTGCTACTGAGCTGACAATGTTTGCGTCAAAGCCCACCAGAAATCCATCAGTCTTGTTCCTGATACAGAGATTTCAAAGCACTGTGGGACACTGTAGCATCAATAGCATCATCCTTTTCATGGATGAACCGTGATGGCTATTCTTGGTTGTCAACTCAACTACATCTGGAACCAACTAAACCCAAATGGCTGAGCCCACCTGTGAGATACTTTTTTCTCAATTAAACCCTTTGAAATGGAAGGCCCACTTCTAATCCAGATCTTTTGTAGTAGGAAGATCCATCTTTCATCTGGGCCACACTTTCTGCAGGTAGTCTATATAAAGGACATGGAAAAAGGAAGCTCTCTTTCTTCCTTTGTTTGCCAGTCCATTCTTTTGCTGGCATTAGAGCCTACATCTTCAGGATTCTGACATATACTGAAGAGTTGAGACATCCAGCTTTGTGGACTGAACAACTATTGGATTTTTTTTAACCTTTCATTGGTAGATAGCCATTGTTGAACTAGCTGGACCATATATATATATATATATATATATATATATATATATATATATAGGATATACATACACACACACACACACACACACACACACACACACACACACACACATATATATATATATATATATATATATATATATATATACGTATTCATATATATTCATATTAGCTCTGTAAGTTCTATTCCTCTAGAGAACCCTGTATTAGTCAGGGTTCCTAACCCTTAAGAATTTTTATATCATCAACATTACTTCATAATAAATTGATAGGTAGAAAGATAGATAGATAGATAGATAGATAGATAGATAGATAGATAGATATTTCCTTTCTGTTGATGTTACAGTTGTACAGAGGGGAGTTTTCACAGTAGCACAGTTTTGATGAGTCTGCCATTCTTTGCAATAAACATCGATGCTGTTTCGAAAGGGCTGGTAGAGAGTGTCACCAGACTGTGAAAACTTGCAACCTGGGCGAGGATGGGAAAGGACAGAGTGACTTTGAGAAAGAAATATCAGATGCACTCTATTCCCCAGTCAACTGTCCTGGCATTAGATATTTGCAGTCATAACACTGTCACAAGCAACTTTTCAAACAAACATGTAGGCCTTTGGCTATTCTAGTAACAAATTCCCCATTCTGAAGAGGTTTGACTCAGCGTAACAGCTGGACCATCCACTTCCTCCAAGAGAAAAGATCTGTCTATAATGTGCTTGTGGGAAATCATTGCTGATTTTCATGATATTGCTTTGAAGTTATTAATATTATCACTTATTGGGTCATTTTTCTGTATTTTTTAACATTTCCTCCCTTTGGTTTCTGAATGGGATGACAGAGATTTTTGTTGCATTTTTGTGAATTTTTTTCCACAGGCATGTGTGGTGGATGATTAAGTCTTCTTAGACTGTGACACAGTTTGTCTCGGAGTGATGAAAATATCTTTAAGATGGAGGGTCCCTCATAGAACTGGTAGCTAGAAATGCTTGGTTTCACATATGCATTCCTCTTAACCTTAGACTCAAAGCAATACACCAAAAGACAAGGCCGAACACGCAGAGGGGTGAAACGCAAGTCTCAGTGCGGTACGCTTCCACTCGGCACAGGGGCTGCGCGCACAGAGTTCCATCTACAGGTAACCATGAGATGGAAACATCATTTTCTACAAGTGGGAAGAGACTTTATGCTTTCTCAAGTATCCCCCTTTTCTTAAGATTTATTTGTTCATTGTATGTATATGAGCACACTGTAGCTGTTTTCAGACACATCAGAAGAGAGCATCAGATGGTTGTGAGCCACCAGGTGGTTGCTGAGAATTGAACTCAGGACCTCTGGAAGAATAGTCAATGCTCTTAACCGCCGAACTATCTCTTCAGCACCGCGCCCCCCCCCCCCACACACACACACTCTTTTTCAAATAGAGAACCTGGGTCTCACAAAGGGCAGCTACCAGGTGTAGCTATGGAGTCAGTCTTTTACCATGACAGATCAGAAGTACTGATACTGGGTCTCCATTCCTAGTATGCAATAGTACAGGGTTCATTCCAAGAAAGTAGCACCTTCCAAAGGTTTCTAATCTCTGATCACTTTCCTGCTGACTGTAGAGACTTAAAACCACCATGACTACAGTGTTTCTGCCTTTGTGAGTTGGACTTGTGTTTCTAGTGCAGTTGTCAGCCATGTGTAAAGGACTGCATTTTGCGTGTCTATCTGCAACTGAATTACCCTGGGGATGACATGAGGCTGCGAATGGAAATCAATAGCAGTTGGATGTGGTTATTTTCTTTCTTTACTTTCTGAAGGCAAGCTATGAACCTTCAAGAGCATCTCCCTGGCCACAAGCACCCTGCTTCCTAATAAGTTGCTTTGCCCCTTGATGCTACAATGTTAATGCTACAAAGCCCTGGTATTGACACTTTTTTCTGGATGTCACAGAAGTTATCCCTCATTACTGCTCACATTACTGCTCATATCTAGAAAGTGATGAAAGGGGCCTATGTGGAGGTAATAAGCCTCATGGGGTGTGTTCTTGGAACTGCTCTGTCTCCCTCCTGCCTCCCTTTGTCCTACCTCCTGTCTTCTATGTGGTGCAGGAGAGACTCTCTTCTCCCACAGGCTCCTGCCACCATGGTGTTTAACCCCATATTGCATGCAGAAATGCTGAGGCAAAGGACCACAGAGTGGATCTCTGAAACTCCGAGCCAATACATGGTCTTTCCTTTAAGTTACCCTTGGGTGTTTTGGTCACAGTGACACAAAGGTCATTATTACAGGCGACTGCTACTGTGTAGGGCTAGAGCCATACCAAGTGTTGACCACAAGTCTATAAAATAGACTTAGTGACCAAACTGGCAATGGTGTCTTGAGAACAGTAGAAGAAATGAATACAAGGGGGTATACCAAACTGTGTCCCTCGAGTTTATGTGGGACATCTTGGTCATATGAGGGAGTATGATGGTTAGTGCCAACTGTCAACTTGATGAGCTCTAGAGTCACCTAGGAAACATTCCTCCAGGGACACCTTTGAGGAATTACCTATGTTAAGTTAATCTCTGAGCATGTCTATGGGGGAAATTATCTTGATTAAGTTAATTAAGGGAAGACCTGACCATTGTGAATGGCTCCATTTCCTGGAGTATGATCCTGGACTGTATAAAAAGGAGAAAGTGGGCCAGCAGGATGGCTCTACAGCAGGTAAAAGCTCTTGCCACGAAGCCTGCTGACCAGAGTTCAGTCTCCAGAACCGGAGAGAGAACTGACTCCTACATACGGCCTGCTTACCCTTCTCCCTGATAAGAATAAATGAAATATAATAATTTTTTAAGAAGACAAAGGGAAAAGTGGACGGAATACAAGCATCAGTATCTCCCTGCTTCCTGACATGCATGGAGTGTGACATGTCATCTCAGGCTCCTGCTGTCATTACTCCCCTGGCATGATGGACTGTACCCCAGAACTGCTGGGAGCCCAAATAAACTCTTTCTCCTTAACTTGTTTTGTCAAGGCGTTGTGCAACAACAACAGGAAAAGAAATCAAGGCTGTGAGAATGGGGCAACAGCAACTGGCACAATCCTGATGCTAGTCCAAGTCCTGATGCTAGATTCTAAGATGTAGGCTCTGTTGGATTAACTGTTTGGCTGGGGTTGGGGGGCGGGGGACCAGAAGGGCTATTGTGTGGCTGTGAAGGCAGCAAGATACTGTACTTATTATCTTCATGGTGCCTCAGGTAGAGGGACTTCAAGAGTTAACACCAAACACAAGTGAAGGCTGCAGCTCGAGCACTGCCCGTGAGGCCTGAAGGACAGAGGGCAGTGAGCACAGAAGCCACTGCCTGCTTGCTAAACACGGGCATCGCTGGTTAGTTCTTTTAGAGAGTAAAAGAGATTGAAGTCATGGCAAGACCCTCTCCTAAACAGACAGACAGAACACCAGATGACAGAAAACAAACACTACTAAAGTTGGATGATAAACACATAGCTAGAAGAATGTAGCAACCTGGATGTGGCGGTACCTGAGAAATCTCAGCACTCAGGAGGCTGATGTAGGAGACTCACAAGTTCAAGGACAGCCTTGATTACACAGTAAGGCTCAGTTCTTAAAATGTGTGTGTGTGTGTGTTTATTTGTGTATATGCACAAATATGTGCATACATATCCACATATCTGTATCTTAAATCTATACTTTATTGGACAATAATAAGATAGTGGTTTAAAACCACAACACCTGGTTTTCAAATCCCACACTAAACAATGCTGACTTGAACAATGTCCTCGTCTCTCGGTGGTTCAGCGTTTTGAATCTGTAAAGTGGAGGAAATAGACTGTCTCCTCACAGAGTCATCGCAGGAACAAACGCGTTAATGTACGAGATGCCCTTAGAGCAGTGGAAATGGAAACGGATTTCTTCTGGGCAAACGTTAAACTCCAGCAATGTACGCTATGTCAAAATCTCTTGTCCCTTCAAGCTTCTGAACTCTGTTCTGGTGACATCCAACACTTACCTACTGTGGCTGATGCAGATGAGAGCAGAGATTTCCCCCAGGATCCCCAGCCTGCCCATCTTCCTGCCTGTGACGAGGGGTCCACAGCCTGCAGAAGAACAGATTAGCAGCAGGTCAGATATTCATTTTGCCCCTGAATATGGAAAAACATTCATTCAGAGAAGCAGTTGAGAAGCAGAGAAAGTTCAGGAACAAAACCTATCACCAAGCAACCACATCTCTCAGGCTTGTAGTTTATATGGGTCATAAAAGAGTATCTTGACCCACACAGCAATATGTACTTTGGAACCAGAGTAATGGAGGTGTTGGTTCCTATGAACTCGGCCCAGTGTGAAGAGGGATCAGTAGTCTTCCCAATACATGAAAGACAGACAAGGGCTGCCAGGGGTGATGGGTCAGGGTTAGGGGAGTGATGGAGAGCAGAGGGAGAAATATAACAAAACAAAAGCTGATTCAAAAACATTTAACCAATTCTTACAAAGCTAACTAAATGTGCCTTTCAAGACAGAGTTAACTTCCAGAGTGGGATGGAGTGGAAATGCTAGTGTGGTTGGCAGATGGTGGTGTCCAGCATTGACTAAGGGCATCAACTAGCCTGGAGAGGGGTGGTGGCAACAGAAAGCTTTGTGGGATATCTGTATTCAAGCTGTTGGCTTCACTCAAATGACCCCTGTAACTCTAGCACTCACCTGCAGGGATGAATGTGTTTCTGGCTTATCAAAGTCTGTCTCCCTGGCTTCTGAACTATGAACTGGAGACTGTGGTTTAGTGTGAGTTGTTTTTTTTCCAACAAAATATAAGCTAAAGGGGTCTGCAACCCTATAGGTGGAACAACAATATGAACTAACCAGTACCCCCCAGAGCTTGTGTCTCTAGCTGCATATGTATCAGAAGATGGACTAGTTGGCCATCATTGGAAAGAGAGGCCCATTGGTCTTGCAAACTTTATATGCCTCAGTACAGGGGAACGCCAGGGCCAAGAAGTAGGAGTGGGTGGGTAGGGGAGTGGGGGGAGGTTATGGGGGACTTTTGGGATAGCATTGGAAATGTAAATGAAGAAAATACCTAATGAAAAAATCAATTATAAACAAACAAACAAAAAATGCAGGCATGGAGGGTCACCCTATTCTATTCACCGAGCTAGCTAAGGGAAAGTAGGGCATGCAAGATGGTGGTGCACCCAGGCCACTGCATAGACTTTCAGCAGCATCTGGGCTTTCTAGTCTTAGCTAGTCTAGTCTAGTCTGGGCTGCATTCACAACTTTGTATTCTAGAAGAGTCCCTCATAGTGTTGCTTCCCTGTTGTGGATAGCCCTGGAGCTGACTATATTTGATGTTGATTCCGTTCTCCTGTGAGGGGCTTCGAACAAGGAATGAGTCAGCACCTTAATTTATAAATAAAGGCTAGAGCCGGCGATTGGGTGGAGAAAGAGGGGAAGGTGGAGATGAAGGTTTTGGGAGAGAAAGAGAGAGAGAGAGGCTGATGGAAGGAGGAGGAAGAAGGAGAGTAGAACAGAAGGACATGACCTGGAGAAACTGCAAGTTCTAAGGGGTCTCTTATATGGGGAAGATGGTAGTGTAGTGGTAGATCTGCTCAATCTAGGTGCACAGCATGTATTCATATTAATTGAGTTGTGTTTTCATTGCCCAGGCTTATTTGGGTTAGAGATTTACGGAAAAACTTCCCTCCCTGCCTTTCAGTCTCCCAGTCTCTCAGTCTGTCTGTCTGTCTCTGTCTGTCTCTCTGTCTCTGACTGTGTCTGTGTGTGTGTATGCGCGCGTGTGCGCGTGTCCTCCTCTCTTTCTTTTTGGTTCTGGCCCCTAATTCATCACTAAAGTTTCAAAGAGTGCCTAATATTATTTGTTGGATAGATGTATCCATTTTCTTGCATAGGAATGTAGTAGTTTCTGTTAATCTCATTGAGTGAGTCCTGACTCAGTCAGCGAAAAACACAGCTTTCTCTTACTATTCACAAACAGATCATAGAAAGCAAAGGAAGAATATATAGACCCACAGTAAGTATATAGACAAAGTAAGAGAGCTTTTTTTATAGGAAGGGAGGGAGGGAGGAGAGGAAGAGGCCTATATAACCTGTAGATTCTGTAACTCCAAGGCTGGCCATCAGTCATCCCCAGTGCCCTTTCCCCTACTGTCTCTCTTGCAGATAAGGGTGGTATACTGCTCAGTTATTCACAAAGATGTACATAAATGTACATAAAAGCCGTTGCTTTTGTGATAAATTTTCAGTTACAGCCGTCGCCAATTCTTCCTCCTGTTCTGAGTGTGGAAACGATGCTTGGCAGTGAAGCAGGGAAATTTTCTGCCTCAGAGAAAGGCCAAAGCATCCCTGGTCCTGATGCTGATGGAGCACTGAGCCAACACCGGGAGCTACTTGTCTCCTCTTTTGTATTACGGGAGAAAAATATATCGCTGTTCTGTAAACCACTGTATGTGGATTTTAGTTATTTGTATCTCACTGCGTTCCTATTTACCCAGTAAATATCAAATATCATCTATTCAGCAGAGAGACCAGTGGAAAAGGTCACAGAATTGAATTGTGCAGAATTGAGTCGAGGTTCTGCTACTCTGTGTAATGAGTTACGGAAGCTTTTCTCAGCCCCCATTCATTTGTTACAAAATGCAAGACAAGACAGGGGCGAGCTCCCAGGGATTGGGGGAATGCGCTCAGTGATATTGTAAACTTTTGTAAATTGTACCTTGAGTATATGCAATGAATGTTTTACATACATAGAAGAACTCTCAGCACCAATAACCCTGCAGGTCTTGAGCTGATTAAAAAATTATTTCCTATGAATTTGTCATCTAAACGCTGCATAAATGTTAGGTTGAAACACCAGCTTTAAGGCTGTGAAGAAGGGAGCTCTGCAAGCTGGCTGTCAGCTTTTCCTTCTGTCTGGAAACAGAGAGAGACTTGTCAACATGAGCGGAACGCCCATGACTCATGACTGTCTGCACTCGTTTGTGGTGTCTGCATTGATTCATCCCACTCGGCAATGGAATCCAGTAGCAACTTTGTACCACCAGGAGGACAGATGTGAGTTGATGACTAATATAATTCTTTCACTGGGCCAATCACTGCCTGTGATTAGAAAGAACAATGCACTCAGGGGTGATGGCTTCTGACTCAGATCTACGATATTGACTGTGCCCTGACAGCTGGTAATTGGCTAGTGAATAAAACAGAAAGTCAAATGCTATGTAATAAGCGACTACTTCAGTTGTGCTTTATTAATAAAGTCCTTGACATTGAACTTCTGACTAGTTACAAGGGATATCTATAACTAATAGAAAGTCCTTGAGTGGCTAGATGTGCACATTTAACAAAAAATATAAACTAAATAAATATCAACCATGAATTATATATCCTAAGTATTGTCTCCACTAACTGGTCATTAGGTGACACACTTAGGAGCCTATAAAATAGCCGCATAGGTCCCATGAGATGGCTCAGGGGGTAAAGGTACTTCCATGTAGGTCTAATGACATGAGTTCAACTCTTGGAATCAACATAAAGGCAGAAGGAAATAACCTTCGCCACAAAGTCCTCTGACCTCTACATTCGCACAAACACACACACACACACACACACACACCCAAATAAGACGAAATAAGCAGAGTGCATCAACTTGTTTCTCACATTATTAAATGCTGCTGGAAAGCTTTGTTTCTCACCTTTCACCTAGATAGCTCTCACCTCCTTTAACACAGACCTTCAGGGCCTAACTCAGAAAGCAGAAGGCATCCTATGAGAACTCACTATGGTTTGTTTTTCTTTCTCTCCTTCCCATAAACTCAGAAGAATGACCTTGTATAGTTGGGGCAAATCAGACTTGGATTGATCAAGGACATCTAAATCATAATTAGAGGGGCTAGAGAGATGCCTCAGCAGTTAAGAGCACTGGCTGCTTTTTCCAGAGGACCTGGGTTTAATTCCCAGCATTCACATGGTGACTGGCAACCATCTATAACTGCAGTCCCAGGGGATCGAGCAGCCTCTTCTGAAATCTGTGTGCACTAGGCATGCATGTGATGCATAGACATACATATAGACAAAACACCCATCCACATATAATAAATAAAATTTAAACAAAAAATAAAACACAATTGGTCCTTTGAACAACTGCATCCATTGTGTGATCCTAAGAATATTTAACTATGCAGGATTTCATCAAGTTCAAAGTTCCTTAAATAGAGAAGACATCTAAATGTCTAGCATCCCACCTAACATCAAATAGAAAGTGCTTTTTAGGTTGGTCCTGTGACTTAGTGGTACAGCATTCTCCTGGTTTGAGGAAGGCCCAAGTTCCATTCCTAACACTACCATCACCACCACCCAAATGACCACATCATTTACTGAGGCTGGAGTGTGGCTCTGTCACAAAGCATCTGCCTAGTTTGTGTGAGACCCTGAGTCAGAGCTCTGGGAAAATAAACTATTTAATTTAGGCGAACCAGTTCAAAACTATAGGTACAAGGTAAATATCTAGAGGACCATTCACATTTAGGTGGAAATATATATATTTCTGCGTTAAGATCAAAGACCAATCTGGATGTCCCATCCCCAGGAGAGATGAGGAATCAGGTACTGTGTAGATCTCATATCAGGGATGCCCGTCATTAGACCCACGAGACCAGGTCTTCCTTAAGTCC
This sequence comes from Mus caroli, assembly GCF_978045245.1. NCBI lineage: Eukaryota > Metazoa > Chordata > Mammalia > Rodentia > Muridae > Mus > Mus caroli. The sequence goes on along the minus strand of NW_028227259.1, from coordinate 67,458,270 downwards.
TGTAACTCACGGCACAGATACTCTGAAAGGATCCTCAATACAGCAATGAGGCTGCAGCTGTCCTGGGTGCCTGCTGCTCTGTCAGAAGGTCACACTCGCAATGGCCTCAGTTATTTCCAAGTAATTTTCTTTGCTCATGAGTAAACCTTCTCCAACTCTAGGATGATTTAAAACTTAAATATGGAAAGGCTAAAGCACCAAAGCCACGCTATTAATGCTTTTTTGTGCACATTTGACCTTTTCTGTCCTACTGATATTTATGAAAGTTAACAGGGTCATAAGGTTTGAAAACCAATTTACAATGACTAGCTGAATTATCACATCACAGACTTTAGCTGAAATGGCCCACATTTAGGAATACTGTATTAACATTTAGGTCTTTAAGCCCACTTTATATATTTAATAGCTTTTATAACAATTATGAAGTACTCAACAAGGTTTTGTAATCTATAGATGAGGCACTTGAAAGGAAATAGAATATATTACATTTAAAACATTCAAGTCAATAGGAAAAAAAAGAATCAAACATTAAACAAATTTCCCTAGAAAACTGCTGCTCAATTTTGCTGGACTTATATACAGAATTATAATCGAAAGGATATAGAATATATTACATTTAAAACATTCAGGTCACTAGGAAAAAACAAGAATCAAACACTAAACAAATATCCCTAGAAAACTGCTGCTCAATTTTGCTGGGCTTATATACAGAATTATGATTTTTGGGATGAAGAATTGAGTGTTTAAAATTGCAGTCTTAATAAACTAAACACTAACTATTTAAATCAAATTAAGCATCTAAGCAGATCTCCTTTTTATACAATACACACATCAGCTTACACCAAAACCCATCTAAACCCAAATCGAAGGATACCCAAGCCAAGGAACCATGGGTTCTTTCTTCTGTTGTCATGGAAACAGTGTCATCCTTTTAGTTACCACTATCCTTACCACCTGACACTGCCCCACCCTGGGCTGGTTCCAGGTTTTTTGGCTTCCTTTTTCTCCCAACAGTGACTTCTCACATTTAACTATGCCTACAGTGTCTCCACCACAGCACCTCAACAGGAAGAAGGGGTTTCTCTCAAACCAGCTTTATGCTCCATTATGTTTCTTCCCCAACTCTTCAGCATGATGCTGATCTTCTGTACCCAGTCCTGTCATCACCTCTCCATCAAAGACAGCAAGAGTCCTCCCACCACCACCTTATGAAGCCATCTGCGTCAAAGTCACAGTGGCTTCCTTGTTGTCAAGCTACAGACTCATGTTAGTCTTTCATTGCCTGACCTCTCAGTAGGATCTGAAACTTAACAGATTGGGATTTAAAGCACTCTAGTTCCATAGCATCAGTGCCCGTTCACTCTTCTTTACTATAACAAAATACCAGAGGCAGGCACATTTTATAAGGAAAAAGTGTTTACTGAGTTCACAGTTCTGGAGACTTCAAGGTAAACTCCAGACCTGGCTTGGTTCTGCTGAGAGTCTCAAGGTGGATGGTGTCCCAGTAGTGGGAGCTCGTCAGCATTCAGTATTATGACTTCGGTTATTTTTAGAACACTCTTACATACATAGTATGCTATTATGTAGGCTTCTTAGATTAAGCTATTAAGGAATTACATCTCAAAACTGGAAGCCGGAGAACAACTACTTGCTTAGGTTCATCCTTTTAACAACCCGTTCTCGTGAGAGCTCAAGAGTCTCACGAGAGGCACCTTAATCCTTTCTTAGGACAGCTTTCCCAGGAACCCTAGGAATGCCCACTGGTCCCTACTTGCCAGAGGTACAGTTTCCCAACAGTTCAGTTCTGCACTGAGAACCAACCTTCTAACCCCATCCCTTAGGGAGCCAACTCAAACTATATCCAAAGCACAGCACTGCCGCTGCCCTATCTTTCCATTTTTACTTACTGTCAGCATTCAGTGTTATGACTTCGGTTATTTTTAGAACACTCTTACATACATAGTATGCTATTATGTAGGCTTCTTAGATTAAGCTACAATCTGAGAGCTGTCAGCATTCCAATAAAATATGTACAGTCCGGGTCAGCAGGGCATTCTCATTAGGAAACCCAGGCTCCAGAGGCAGCCGTAATAAGCAATCCTATTATCTCTGCCTCCATTAACAGCTGATGGTTGGATAATTAGCATTCCAAATTGCAGGAATATATTTTAACTGGTGAACACAGCATACTCTTTACTAGCACCCCAAATATCTGAAAAGAAAGGTCTTCAAGATTTATAGATAGTTAAACACATCCAAGAGAGTCTTCCTGCCTTGACATGGCCAGGCACAAGGGAAACTTTTTCAGCCCAGCAGGATGAATGAGTGGTTATAGGTGCCACTGCCAATCCTGATGAGTTGAGTTTGATCCCAGGAGCCATGTGGTGGAAGGAGAGGATTGACACCTGCAGGTTACCTCTGACTTCCACACATGAACCACAACACATGTGCACTCATATATATACATGCCTGTGTGCACATGTGCACACACAGAAATAAATATAATAAATATAATATGATATATAATATAAAAAGAAGGGAGGCCTTTGCCTTGTGTCAATGGTCCTCCATTCAGCTTTGAACGCTGGGGAATTCTGGTTACTCATGCCTAGATTCTTCTCAGGGAAATAAAGCTACCCCTGAAATTTAGTGAGCCTTTTCATGCAAGGTGATAGACAGAGACCTGAGGGAGGGAACAGAGGAGCATTCTCAAACCGACACAGGAAACAATTTCCATGGACTATCTTACCTCTCGTGTCCCTTGATGTTTCATTTAAAATATCAACTGTCTGCAAAATATCTCCACTTTGCTGTCTCTCGGTCTTAGACTCTTCTCAGCTCCTCTGCATCCTATAAGACTTCTGTATCCTGGTTTTAGAAATCCCCACCCTTATCCACAGACACTGCGGGAATGCCACCTGGGGCAGTCAGCTAGACATAAAGTCACATTCTCTGCTATGATCATCTGCATAAAAGTATTTCAAGGCAGAACCCAGAGGTCTGATGTTGTTGCTGAGATAGGGTCTCACTATATAAGTCAGCATATAGACCAGGTTGGCCTTGAACTCACAGAGATCCGCCTGGCTGCAGTGATGAAAGGTGGGAGCCACTATGCCCAGGCCAGAAGCACGGATTCTTAATAAGCATCTCAATTATTCTAATACACAGCTCAATCTGTCCTCAAACTAAGTAGCCCAGGATGACCTTGCAGTCCTGCCTCTGTCTCTCCACTGCTGGTGTCTTAGGGTTTCTATTGCTGTGACCAAGAGCAACTCAGAGAGGACTTGCTTTATTTTGTCTTATAACTCTCAGTTCACAATGCACTACTGAGGAAAATCAGAGCAGGCACTCAAGGCAGGAACTTGGAGGCAAAAACTGAATCAGAGGCCAGAGAGGAATGCTACTCACAGGCTTGCTCTTCATGGTTTGTTCAGCCTTGTTTCCTATAGAACCCAGGACCACCAGCCTAGTACTGCCCACGGTGGGCAGGGCCCTCATAAACCAACCATTAATCTAGAAAATATTCCTATATACATGCCTGTAGGCAAATCTTTTTTTTTATGAGCATTGATAGGTGTTTTGCCTGCATATGTGTCTGTGTGAGGGTGCTGGATCCCCTGGAAATGGAGCTGCAGATGGTTGTGAGCCACCATGTGGGTGCTGGGAATTGAACCAAGTCCTGTGGAAGAGCAGCCAATTCTCTTAACTGCTGAGCCATCTCTCCAGCCCCATGCTATAGACACACACACACACAAGAATCTAGAAAAACTTGACCCAGGCTGGGTCATTTAAGGGTTGCTGGGCTGATATATAACATTCATAAGAACAAGGACAGTACCCAAGACTCTCTGGACTGATGTGAGAGACTTACCTGATCCTAAAGGTTGGTTTACATAAATGTTCCATTGAAGGCCTCCCTCACACTGCAGCTATAACTGCTTCCATATGACTGCCTGCCCTGGCTAGACTGCAGAAATCATGCAGTTGCCATGTGTCTTGGATTCTTGATAGCACAGAGTTGGTGGAGGTGTAAGAGGAGATGTCATGCTAATATCTGATGGCTGAGTAGGACAGAGACTCTCTCCCACAGATGTTTTGTGTAAATCTTGCAGAAAGGCTTAGCTCCAAGGCTTCTGAGCCTGCAGGCCAGAATAAGAGTCCCACAGACAGATGGTTTTCTTGAGAGCATAGATGGTTGATCCTTCAGAGCAGTGTGACGGGATGTCTTGACCAACAACATGACTGGATAAAGATAACGTAGGAGAGCCTAAAGCCTGCTTCTGAGTGTGTCTGATGGTGTTTCCAGAGACAATTGGATGCGAGGCTGCCAACACAGCGACTGTTCTCATCATCCCTTGGTGGATTCACAACATTAAGGCATTATTAGAAGACAGTAAACACAGGAAGTACGAGTCACTTGGAACATATCCTTGGGAGCTAGATTGGTCCTGGCCTCTTCCTGTATCTTCCTTTCCTGTTTCCTGTCTGCCACGAGGTGAAACAGCCTTTGTCACATGTTCCTGCCACTGTGATGTTTAGACAAAGTGACCATGGCCCAAGCCCTCTGAGACTATGCATCAAAGTAATTACTCCCTTTCCTTAGGTTGCACATGGCACCGTGACATAACTGTCACAGTTGTCACCTGGTAGACTACTGACCACACATACTTTGCTCTCACCTTGTCCTGGTGGCGCCCTCTTGTTTGTCAAGGCAGAGCCTCCACCTGGATACAAAGTAACTGTGCAGATACGGGTCACTTATAGACAGGCATTATGCACAGCATGACAAAGTTTAGTGTGTTCTTGAAGACAGTTTTCCTACAGAAACTTTGTTTTAAACCGGATAATGAGGCTTTATCAGGGTTAGATACTTTAGAACCTTAGATATTTTAGGAGCATGACTGTTTTCCAATAGAGTCTGACATTACTAAAGAACCTGTATACAGGAGACAAGTAACCAATTTAGAGATGAACTTTCTATTTTAAGGGCCTCCTTCCTCCCTGCCTATCTATTTTTGTTTTTTGGGTTTTTTGTTTTGTTTTGTTTTTTGTTTTTGTCTAAAGGATTTATTTTTACCTGGATTGATAGAATTATTTTTATCATCGAAAGAAGATTGCTTGTAAATATCAAACAATAGGCGAATATAATAAATGGCCAGTATTTGAAGATTAAGTGCAAAATTGATTACTTCTAATATTAACTTGAGGAACTCAGTGGAAGAATGTAAGGGAGAGAGTAGAATGTCTTTTTCTGGTAATTCCTTAAGTGAGACTAAATCTACCCCTACACAGAAGATTTTAAATTTGACCCCATGGTATAAGTATAAATGAAGGAAATTTTGACAGCATGACCGTTTACCAAAATAATATCAAGTTCTACCATAAGGTCTATGACTGCCCAAGCCATGTGCATTTGCCTAGGATTACAGGACTAGACCTTAAATTCTTTCCAGTGGAGCAGGCCTCATAGCAAATCAAAAAGTGATTGGTTACCCCTGCACCACTATTGTGCCTGCAGGCACACCTTGCCTTGGCCCCTGCCACTATGGCACCTGCAGAATTTGGGGTCCAGTGCTGGTGAGAAGACCACCAATGTGTTCTCTCTTCCAGCAATGCAATAGTAACTTCCAGCACTATGACAGTTAACCAACAGGAAAGAAGTTTCCCCCGGTACATTTGAGGTGACTTTCTCTATGTTCTATGGCCAAAGTGTGTGTATCTTTAGCAATAGTGTCATATAATACGGTCATGGTGGGCATCCAGGAGCAATGACAATAGCCTGTATTGTTTTGCATCCCTCTGGGGCCTGCCTTGAACTCTGATATTCATTTAATAACCCCTGTCTTCTGGAGCAACATTGTCCAAATTCTTTTTTTTTTTTTTTAGTTGTATTTGGAACTTAGCATACTAACTAGTGGGTTTTCATATGGCTTTTTAACAAATACATATCTGTGGCTAGCCCACTGACTACCCTTTTCTCTTCCCGATGCCCTGGCTCCCATCCTTGCTTAATTCTTTAATGTTCAGTATCTTCACCCTTCCTTTATTTCACACACGTTCTACTATCCTTCCATCTCACATTTTAAGTTGATTTTTTTGTTTGTTTGTTTGTTTTTGGTTTTTGAGACAGGATTTCTCTGTGTAGCCCTGGCTGTCCTGGAACTCACTGTGTAGACCAGGCTGGCTTCGAATTCAGAAATTCACTTGCCTCTGCCTCCCAAGTGCTGGGATTAAAGGTGTGCACTACCATGCCTGGCTTAAGTTGATTTTGAGATGGTAGGATTCCATATCATACCCACCTTCCACTGGGCTAGCCATCCCTTCCATCCCTGGTTTCACCCAGATTCCCACACCAGAGGACAACAGTCAGTAGAGAGAGATGGACTGGGTCAAAGCGCTGAAAGAAAGTGGTTAGCCCTACATGATTCCTCTGTATTAACCCCACTAACCCAAGGCTGAGGGGACATCAGAGAGGCAGAAACAGTGTAAGAACTGAAGGGTAAGGGAAGTTTTGATGGGTGCTGTCTTCTGGACATGATGTTGTTAACACAATCTTGAACGCATAGCAGCTAGTGTTACCTGTAAGATCAAGATCAAGCCAATCAAAATTCTGACTTAGATGGGGTAGATGGTCTCCGGGCCATACCCTCAGCAAAGATCTATTGATGGGGAAGAGTTGCTGGGATGCCAATCATTTTTGTTAATGGTATGGCTGCTGATAGATTTCCTATGCTCGAGGGTGCAACCTCACACCCTTGTATATATAGGTGATACTAACTCAATTTAGTGAATTTTTTTTAAGTAGATAAAATTGGGTCAGGGAATGTATTGGAGGAAAATGGGGAGCATTAGAGAGGTGGAAATGGGAGTAGATATGATCATATTCCATTGTATACATGTATGAAATTCTCAAAAATAAAGAAAAGAAAACCTGTGCCTGGGACTGACCTCCACTCCCTTACTGCTTTCTGCCCTTCTGGGAACAAACGTGTTGTGATGGTTTGTCTATGCTCAGCCCAGAAGTGACACTTTTAGAAGGTGTGGTCCTGTTGGTGTAGGTGCGTCACTGTGGGTGTAGGCTTTAAGATCCTCATCCTAACTGCCTGGAGCCCAGTATTCTGCTAGCAGCCTTCAGATGAAGATGTACAATTCTCAGCTCCTCCTGCACCATGCCTACCTGGATGCTGCCATGTTCCTGCCTTGATGATAATGGACTGAATCTCTGAACCTGTAAGCCAGCCCCAATTAAATGTTGTCATTTATAAGAGTTGACTTGGTCGTGGTGTCTGTTAACAGCAGTAAAACCCTAAGACATGTGTGCAGAAACACTGGTCCTGTTCCTTGGTTCTATCTAAGCTCCAGATGCAGGGCCACAAACACTCAGAGCCTCAGACCCAGCGCTATGGATGATGGACAGTCTCTACACTGCCATTTCAATATCTCTGGGATGTTTGCTATGAGGAAATGCTCACTTTTCCAAGGTTCTTGCAATGCCAGCAGGGAGGTGAATGTCTCTCTCTCTCTCTCTCTCTCTCTCTCTCTCTCTCTCTCTCTCTCTCTCTCTCTCTCTCTCTCTCTCTCTGTGTGTGTATGTGTGTGTTTAGGGAGTAGGGGTGGGATATCTGTTGCCAGGGTCTCTCTTGCCTAGTCTGGCCTCAAACTCAACTGTATAGTCAGGGATGACCTTAAACTTGATCCGTTTGCTTCTTCATCCTGCTGAGATTTTTATCTGACACTAAGGTTGAACCCAGAGCCTTTTGCATGCTAGGCAAGCACTCTGTCACTTAAGCTATGTGCTCATCCTGTGTCTATCCATCAGCAGAGATACCTGCAGTTTCATATGTCTTCCTTGCAGTGTAAACAGCAAATATGCAGGATGGGTTCAGGATTAGGAAGACTTAGCTTGGATCCCCACCCCTTCCCTCCTTTGCTTTATTTCGGGTGAATAACAGGATCTCTTGGTATACTTGGTAAACACTACACAAATTGCCAGCTTGGAAATTAGGTGTGTTCCCCTCCTACTTCTGGGTATGTTATGGCTGTTGTTTCTATTTAAAGACTAATTTTCAAGAAGCTACCTAGGGCCAAAAGGACGGATTAGTATCCTCCAAACACTGAAGAACCTAGTCCAGGACCATGGCCCATGCTAGTCTCTATCAATGTGCCAAACACCCAACCCTGGGTTAGCACTTCAATATTTTAAAGCTGAAGTGATACCGAGAGATCACCTACTCCAAGAGTCATTAAAAGTTCCCTCAAAAGCCGGGCGTGGTGGCGCACGCCTTTAGTCCCAGCACTCGGGAGGCAGAGGCAGGCGGATTTCTGAGTTCGAGGCCAGCCTGGTCTACAAAGTGAGTTCCAGGACAGCCAGAGCTACACAGAGAAACCCTGTCTCGAAAAACCACAAAAAAACAAAAAACAAAACAAAACAAAAAAAAAAAGTTCCCTCAAGGTTCTTTGCCTTGTAACAATTATTTTCAATTCTGGATGAACATGAGAAGTTCCTTAGAAGGCATATGTCAGAACACCATCCACAAATCAGACTCTGTTAGGGTGGAACTCAGGAGTCAGGACATCGTAAGCATCCCCAGTGACCGGGATGCTTGGCTAGAGCCGAGAGTTGACTTGAGGTCTGAGAGTCTGCGATACTTTAGGAGGTCCATGGCTGGCTTCAAAGGCCTTATCTCAGAAGAGATAAGCCCTTGTGGATATTTTCCATATCTGATCCAAATGCCCAGCTGTTTCTCAAGCCTCCTCCACGCCATCCTCACAGAATGAACATTTAGCTTTAGTTAGAATTCCAGGCCTGTCCACCCTGCACCAGGATAGCTTTGAATGTAACCTAACACAAAATTGTAAACTTTCTTAAGACACTATGAGATTGTTTCCCATTTTTTCCCTTGTCTTTAAAGTTGATTGTGTGTCTCTTGAGAGTGAACTCTGTAGATAACCTGTGGCAATGCCAAACGGTTGGATGTTTCCAGTGATAGGGAACCAATCCCTCCTCCCTCTGGAAGCTCATATTATCTTTGAGCAGGTTTGAGAGTCAAACCGTTGAGGAAAATAAAGAGAAGCCACACCTTGAATACAAATCATAAAACATTAGAAGCCATCACTAAAATCTTCGCGTGAAAATTCTTCATTTTATAGAGAAAAAAAATTCAGACACAGAGATATAATGTTTCTTGACCAAACTAACATAGGCAATGGCCACTGGAAAATGAATGATCAGACCTCTTGGTTCTCTGTCCCATGTCTCCTCTCAGAACATTATACACAATCACTTCTAGGTGACTTGAAGAGCACACCTCAAGATTAACAGGACTAGTACTTTGTGAAGGCTAGACCCCGACCCCCTCATGCGCAATCATTCTAGATCACCCTAACAGCTCACCTCCTATTCTATGCCTTGGAGCAGGAAGTACCAGGAAACCAAGCTTAGATGGCTATGTTGTTGTAGCACAAGAAGTGCCTATAATTTCAGCACTCAGAAGGCTAAGTCAGGAGGCTAAATTTGAGGCTATCCTGAGGAACATGGCAAGACCTTGTCTCAAATACTCTTCCTATTACAAGACGGGAGGACCAACAGGGAGACACTGGCTTAGTTTATCCTGCAGAGGGGCAGGTGTAGGCACCAAGGGGAGGATCACCAAGTGAGTGTTGCTTCCAGTCCCCTGGAAGGTGACAAGTGATAATAAACTTGTGGTCTAAATGTTGAAGGTCTCTACAGTAGACCTTAACTTATGCAGCATAGCTCTTGTGGTTATCCAGAGATTCCTGGTCCTTATAATGTGGAATTATTAAGGCCAACACAATTATACATATGAACTAAGCAGTGCAGGACAAAGCTCCATATCATTTTTGAGCTTAGGTGCCTCCCCTATCAACTGGAGTCAGGAATACCTAGCTTGGAACTGTTACATAGAGAGAATTGCAAACCAGGTGGCCAGAAGAGTTCCTGGCATACAGGCTATGTCCAGGAATTGATGGTTCTCATGACTCTTAACGCAATGTTCAAAATACAAATATTAGATCCACAAATTCCTCTTCTCAGTGTCTTCCCTCCCACCACAGAGCATGCTTTAAGGACAAATATGGTGTCACAGCACACTTAGAACTCTCCCATCTCAGTGGCAGAGCTTTGCATAGAGTGCTGCGCTTGATAGGTTGAACATGGTGTCACCTCAGAATATGGTTTTCCACTTCCCTCTGAAACTTACATTAGAATCTAATTGCCAGGGAGAAGAAGAAGCGGGACCTTTAAAGACTAGCTAGAAGACCAAGGCTGTAGCTCAGTGGTTGAGAACTTGTCTAGAATGGGAGAGACCACAAATTTTATTCCCAACACTCCAAACAAACAAACAAACAAACACAAAAGGTTAGGCCTCTGCCATTACAAACAGGTGAGCTCATTCCTGGGCTTAATCCATCAGTGAGTTAGACTGAGAACAGGGCTGCTATAACAGCCATTGGCAAGGTGTCTTATGCACAACTATCTCTTGCCAAATGATGCCCTGAATTACCTTGAGACCCTGGAGGAAAGGTTTTATATATATATAAAATCTCCCTACCCTGGAATTGAACTGTGAGTCAGAATAAACCTCTTTTCTTGATACCTTATCTTGTCCGTGGTTCTTGGCATTGTGTTCTTAGCAACAGTGGCCAGACACTGGCTGTCAGGGAGAGTTTAGGTTAAAATATGGTGATTTTTTTCTTACCGCATCGTTCTGTTCTTTCAGAGGTATTTCAGATCCGGTGTCTCCCTCGAGGCTGACGGAATCAATGCACTCAACCAGGGTGTCTTCAGTTACTTCTCCATTGAGGGGAGTCTCGTCGGCAGCACTGGCCTTGGACTGGTCCAGAATCCCTGTAGGGGTGGACTCTGCACATGCAGCTGTGCTCTCAGGCTGCTCTTCCGTGTGGTCAGCTGGTGCTGGTTCGTTTGAAGCTGTAGCTGGACCACACTGCACTTCTGCTGCCTCTTCAGCAGGGGAGTCACTGTCGGGCATCTCAGCAGCATCTTCTCCGACTCCATTGGCTATGGTGTCACGAGCATCATCAGACATTTTAATATCTGTAAACGTGATCACAAACACTTGTGTTGGTAACATTCATTCAAAGCATGTAGTAACTGAATTAGGCCTAGTAGGTAGGGGTAAACTCCCTTCTACGAGGAAGTAACTCTATGTGACCTAAGTAACGCTATGTAACTCTATATAGGTAGACATATAAAGATGCCTATTTTTTTTAACCCTGGAATGTGTGAGTGCTTTCTTACATGGCAGTAGAAACTCTGGGTGCTACTGAGGATCTGGGCATGGGAAGGCTGCCTTCATTTCTCTGAGTGACCCTAACATAATGATGAGTGTCCCCACTACTCTTCAGTGCAGCGGCCATGATGGGAAAGCGGAGTGACGTGGAGAAGCAGATGGCATGAAAGCAGAGGCAGAGACTGAAGTGAGGTGTTTTAAGGATGGGCAGGGGTGGGGTGGGAGTGGTGTTGGTGGAGGGGCATAAGCCAAGGACTAGGGCAGCTACCAGAGACTGAAGAAGGCAAGAGAACAACTCTTCTCTTTGAGAGTCTAGGAGGACCCAGCCCTGCCACCATCTTGATCTAAGCCTAAGAAAAATCGGTGTCTGATCCAGTCTGACCTCTACACCGTAAGAGAGAAAATGTGTATTGTGTAAGTAATAGAATCTGCTGTAAGAGGCAGCCAGCACTGCTGATGGGGCTCTGATGGGATTCAGTCTCATGGACAGAAATGCCTCAAACTTTAATTCTGTCGATTCCTCAATGTATGCCCTTGGGTTTCTGGTCTGGAAAATGATTGTGAGGACAGCCTGGGCTCCCTATGAAGAGACCATGTCTCAAAAAAATCAAACAAAACAAAAAAAGAAAAGAAAAGAATAAAGAATGGCTGGTAGCCACCAGAGTTATGCCAGAGAGAACGTCCTTCTGAGAGTGGTCCTCTGACTCCACAAGGGAACCCTCCACTCACAACCAATGAATGTGTGAATGAGTGAGAACATTTTACTTGAAGAAAAAAATGTATCTGTGAACTTGATTTTAATAAGTGCTATGAATTTTTGCAGCATCATCCACACACACAAGGACTTACAGACACACATGGCTCCTGGTGACCTCAGTCCTTGTAACAGTTTTCATCCACTACTTGCTTATTGTGGTTCTCAAACACCTACCTCCATTCCACAAACACAGAATGGACAAGTGGCTGTTTTAGGGGCTCAAGGGAGGAGGAGTGGCAGTAATTGCTAATGCAGAGGAGGGTTCTCTTGGAAGTGACAAGAATATTCTGCAGTTGAGCGGTGTCTGGCTGTATAGATGTGTTAATACACCAAAAACCACTAACCAGAATGCCTAAACACAGGAAACTCCATAGTAAGTGGATTTTATGATTTGTAAACAATAGCTTAATATGCCAATAAGAAATTTTAGTGCCAAGTGGACATCATTCCACAACTTATTGTTTCTTTCTTCCTTCCTTCCTTTCTCTTCTTTCTTTTTCTCTTTCTTTCTTTCTTTCTTTCTTTCTTTCTTTCTTTCTTTCTTTCTTTCTTTCTTTCTTTCTTTCTGTCTGTCTGTCTTCCTTCCTTTCTCTTCTTTCTTTTTTCTCTTCCTTCCTTCCTTCCTTCCTTCCTTCCTTCCTTCCTTCCTTCCTTTCCTTTCTTTCTTTCTTTCTTTCTTCCTTCCTCCTCTTCCTTCTTTCTTTCTTTCTTTCTTTCTTTCTTTCTTTCTTTCTTTCTTTCTTTCTTTCTTCTTTCTTTCTTTCCTTCCTTCCTTCCTTCCATCCTTCCTTCTTTCCTCCCCCCCCTTTTTTTTTCTTAGACAGAATTTCTCTGTGTAGCCCTGGCTATCCTGGAACATCTCTGTAGACCAGGTAGGCCTCAAACTCAGAGATCCAACAGTCTCTGCCTCCCAAGTGCTGGGATTTTTTAACAGCAGGTCTCCTTGCCTTATGTATTTCTTACAACAAATCCTACATTTCTCCCAATAACAGGCTTTAAATCTCAGTGCTGTTGTCCAGGAAAACTTCACCCTCTTAAGAATATATAGTATATAGAAGTCATGGGCTCTAAAGAGAATCTACTATGGCCATTTTCCTAAACCAGTATAATTTCTAACTTCATTCTAAATGCTTGTCTTTCTGTCTTCAGACAGGCAGTTCTCACCCTTTATCAAAGAAACTTCTTTGCTGCAGATGGAGATCATTTCAGAAACCCCCAAATGGTCAAAACTTATCTGTGGGGTGCCTCACCCCAGTTAATGCATTGACAACACAACTCTTCCACCTAAGACTCAGGAGACTCCGTGGAAGGGAGGGCAGAACGATTATAAGAGCCAGTGGACCAGGGTGTCTGCTGTGAGATCACGCTTTCCATAGAAGTCAGGGAAGCTGCACCCAAGAAATCTTCACAACATAGTCACCCAACCAAGAGCCACGTAACGACAACAGCAGCTGACATGCTGAAGTGGGAAGCAGAAGTCTCACTAGCCTCCGCCCCTAAACCAAGCGCTCCAGGCGATTAATGGTTACTAAGAAGACAGGCTTCTTCAAGGATGAGTCCCCGATAGGTTACCCAATCCCAAGTGGTCAGCCATAAGCAATAGACAGAAGAGCAACACTATATGGACTCAGCAGGTACGTGCACACGTGTATGCATATATTTGCACATATATACCTACATATGTAATAATAATTAAAGAAGAGGTCAGGAATTTGAGAAGGAGTGGGGGACATGTGAGGAGGGGAAGAGAACAGTGGACATGATGTAAATAAAGTACTCCTGCATAAAATTCCCAAATTAAAACTTTGAATTAAAACAGAGACTATAAAACACCCAGAGCTATGATTTACCGAGCGCTCACCTTAGCCAGGCTATGCAAATGTATTGTTTCCTGTGAGCTAGGTATGGTAAGCTCCATTTTCCAGATCAGAAAACTGAGGCTTAGTGAAGACATATCTTTAGTAAATGACAGAAATAAAGTTCGAGAAACACGTGACTTTGAGATTGAACCCCATCAGAGCTTTGGTGTTCAGAAGCCACGCCCATTTCCCCACTTCTCTTCCCTGACGGTCTTCAGTGTGGAGCTGCTCTGTAGTTTCACCCCTGGACTTTCCTTTTTCCCCTTCAGCTATTCCCCAAATCCACATTCTACTGGTTCTACTTATAGGGCTATCCTGGATGCATCTCAGAGCCTCTCCATTCCTTGTCCCCTTGAGGGGAAGCCACATACTTCTACCGCCATCCGAGGTGCGATCCCGTTAGACTTAGCTCCCACTATGCCATTCCAAACATTAAATGAGACAACTTTACTGTCTGCGGACACATTCACAACAGACTGCACTGGTTATTAAAATCTGATCCTCCACCACGGGCGAGTCCAGAAGACACGCCCTTCACTAATGCTGTAAGACACAGCACGGTTGGGAGGGGCAGCAGAACCTTCGGAGGGCTTTGCCATTCCCTTCTCGTTTACAACCTCAGGGCTGCTCAATTGGATGAATTGGACATAATGGGTTTGAGTGGGTCCAGAGCAGCTCTGAATCACCGATGGCCAAGTAAGCTGGAGGTAGTTACTGTCTTGGCACAGCACAGACAAAACAATTTCTATGGTGGCAAGCATGACTCCATGGACTTTGGTATTGGCTAATCAATCAGATAAGATGTCTGCTAAGTATTCTCTCTGTCTTTGTCTAGTGCATTGTTTTGCTAGCGTATTTAAGGTCCAGGTAAAACCATCACTTGTTCATGTTTGGTGTCTCTCCCCTAGATGTAATGCTTCTTCTAAATTCCCAGAATGCTTTGCTTCTGCTTCCTCTAGGACAAACTGAACTATCTGAATAAAGTCACTTGAGGTATTTTTCTTATTAAACTGAAAACCCAGGAAAGACAAGGATCTTGGCTATATATTAAAATATTATTATATTAATTTTTTCTCAATTATCAATGAAGTATAATATGAATTATGAATATGTATATTGCACATGTATTTCTGCATATATTAGAAAGCTCAAGAAATATGCTCAACACTGAAGACTGCACTAAGAATGTCTGTGCTTTTATGGTAAGTGGTTTCAAATGATGCTATGATGAGACTGTCCATGCAAGTACATGGGCCTTGGGAGGAAACTCTAGCTATAAATTCTTAAAATTAAGTTAGAATATCTCCTTTTAAACCAAAGTATGGACTTTTGGGATGTCACACTCCTGCAAGTCTAGTGCTGGGAAAGGCAAAGGCTATTCTCATTGCTCTGGCTGGTGGCTGAGGTCTAAGGCAGGCAGCATTAGCTGTGGGAGACCAAAGAGTCTGTCTGAAATCTTGCTGAAGTAGTAAAGATGGCTGAAGGCCACTGGGCTGAGAGAGGCTGTTGTGTTGGGTTACAGGAGTGAGATGGAACAGACTGGACATCAGGGAACACTTGACGAGGTGTTGTCAGCGGGAAGCCGATAATGAAAACGTCTCTGTGAATTGGGCCTGGTCTGGAATAAGGTGTTGGCAAAGTACAGCCTGCTGGTCAAATCTTGCTCTTTGCCCTTCCCTGCCTGGGTAAATAAAATTTTATTGAACATAGATGAACCTTTCTGTTCACATGCAGTTAGCACTTCTTGATAATGGTGGATCATTGCAGATGGAACACAGACCATGTGGCTGTAAGGCCACAGAAACAGAAATACGTACTGTCTAAGCTAGCACACAGAGCACTATCTAGCCCCAGAGCGGAGGGTGTGTATGTGTGTGTGTGGGTTCTAAGGAGTAAGAAAGATCTCTTTTTCACTCTTGTCTTCCTGACTGATCTTCTGGATGTAACCTGGACAACAGGCTCCGGAAGAAACACAAGCACATCCTCACATCCACATCATTTTTATCTGTTTTTTTTTTTTTGGTTTGTTTGTTTGTTTCATTTTGGTTTTGTCAGCCACAGCTAGTCATAGGCTTTACCTAATACTTTTATTTCTTTGTACATTAATCTGATCATCCTTATTATTGATCTGGATGACTAAGAAGCTCCAATCAACTCCATTTTCTTTAGCTTGTTTTTTGTTTTCTTTTTGAGACCAGGTCTTAATATGTAGACTGGCCTAGAGCTTCCTCTGTAAAACAGGTTAGCCTCAAACTCACAGAGATCTGCCTGCTTCTGCCTCCTGTGCGCTGGGATTAAAGATATATATCCCTATGTACTGCAATTTGACTTTTCTGTTAGCAGGGACATGATAAACATTTGTGGGCAAATGAAAACCACAATGGATGCTTCCATTATTGTAACACTCTCAGGCATTCTAATGTCCTGTGGCATGTGCCATATGACCTATGTGCATGTTAATAAATTTTAATTTATATCTTACGATGATTGGCTAATATCTATGTTGCTCAGCTCAGGCACACAATCTCAGATTTCTTTAGTAAGCGTCATGGTTTATCACTGGGTGTCTACCCTTGGAGAGACCTCAGCCTTCATCCTCTTAGAATGATGTTTTAGGGTTTTTAAGGGTATGGCAAATTGCATATGCCTGGTTAGAAATTGGCATGGCAAGTCCTTAAGACATGTGCTCCCATTAGAAACAATGCTCTGGTGTCCTCTGTCCTTCTATGTATGGGTCTAAGATTGTATCAAGCCCAACAAGGTCCTTTGGGGTTGGGCTTTTCCATAGCTTCTTGCTGACTGCAGAACTCTAAAGCCTGAAGCTAGCTGGGCACTGGATCAGCCCTGGCTCTAGAATACAGGCCTAAAAGAACAATGAGCAAGGACCACAGGCTTCCAGGGACAGGCTATAACCAAGCCTGACTGCTAGTGTACATGTACGTATTCCGCACAAACCCAGGGAGACTCATGGGAATACTGTTTGTGTGGGGGAGCAGCAGAGGGCAGGACCCCCAGCCTCAGCCACCTCTGGTGACCAAATGGCCTTCAGTTAGTTCAGCTAACGCACAGAAAGACTGCTGCAGTTAAAGGTCTCCTCTTGGTGTTAGTGTTATATTCAACCAACAGCAAAAACCAGCCCTTCAGAAACAAAGAATCATCCACAAAGTTTTCAGTGGAAGTTGTTAAAATGAATTTACAGAATGCCCACACTGCAGAAAGGCCAAAATAATTATGGGGATGAGTCCTGTTTTAACTTCTAATTATATTCCTAATCTGTATTCACTTAGTTACCTTAATCTTTTCTGTTTTCTGTCACAGGCCTGATTTTTCTCTATTACCTACCAAAACAAAGATCAAAACAATATTTTTCCCTTTTTCTTTCTTTCTTTCTTTCTTTCTTTCTTTCTTTCTTTCTTTCTTTCTTTCTTTCTTTCTTTTAAGATCAGATATCATTTAGCCTAGGTTAGCCTTCTATATAGCCAAGGATGACCCTGCACCTTTGATTCTTCTGTGGTCATCTCTGGAGTGTTAAGATTACAGACATTCACCAACGCACCTATTTTATGCCCTGCTGTGGATGAAACTGGGACTTTGGGCACACTAAGCAAGCACTCTGCCAACTGAGCTACATCCCAAGTCTTCCGTCTGTTTGTCCTGACAGACCTTCACTGGTTCTGGATGATACTGTGATGGGGAACGTGTCATCAGTTTTAAGACTGCCTTTTTGTCTGTCACCACCAGACACTGTGTTCTAAATGGACAGCCATTTCTGAGCAGGGACTAGGGCAGGGCACGGGGACTCGAGTGAGCACCATGTGTCCTGGGTCGGTGCTGCTCATCCAATCTGCATGGTTGGAAGTCTCTCCCGATTTGGGGTTGGAACAGTGATCTCTGCAGCCATGTCGGTGGCTTTGACCCACAGAAACAAGGAAGCTGCTTCAGGAAACCCCAAGGAGAGGAAAGGGGTGCATAATGAAGCCATTGTGGACTGGGAATAAGTTAGTTTTTCATGAGCAAATTTATTCATCATCTAAAATGCCCCAAGAACCATTGGGGCGGCTGTATCATGGCACCCCCAGTAAGTGCGAGAGGCACGGGGACTATATTTCAGAAATGAGAAATGTATAAGGCGCTAGAACAGGACCATTAAAAAGCCATCCAGGGATGGTGTATGGCTCAGTGGGAGAGTGCTTGCCTAACATGCACAAGGCACTGGGTCTGATTCCTAGCACTGAAAAAAATATTAAGTTAAAAGGAAAGAAAACTAGAGAAAGAACTGTGCAAAACAGCATAATAAACAACACCCTGAACTAGAGCAAGGGAGAATCTTGACCATGCCTTTGGCATGAGTATTCGGGCTGATGGGAGTATGTGCAAATACCTAGACATCAGAAATGAGCTCTAGACCGTCAGGATACACATCCGTGTGTCTGAGACCAGAGGCTGCACGAAGGAACAGTGAGTTGGATTCTGAAGTGGAAAGCCCAAACAGTGGCCTCTGGGTCTGACTGCAGTGTCTCTTTGTAGGCAAACAACTCCCTCGTTCTCACCGGCTTTCAGCTCCCTCCTGTGTCAAGCTGGAATGGATAACCTGATCTGGAAACTTTGTCCCCAAGTCCCGACTGCGGAGAAAAATGAGGAGAGGGTTTCAAGATTTTCCTAAGTCTAAATTTATTGGAAGTAAAGCTCTGTCTTCATTGGGCCATTTAGCATCCGTGCTTTTCTTGGTATTAAAATGTCACGAAAATGTAGTGACAGTAGATGGCTTCCTTTTTAAGTAGCCTCACTTGGTGAGATACAAATGTGGTTACATGAAACTTGTCCCAGATTGTCTCTTACTTTACAAAAGTGTGTGACTCAGAGTAAACTCACAGAGGAGAGGCTCCCAGATCTGTCCAGTTTTCGCAGTGCACACACTCTGACTCCAGGCCTGCCTCTATACCTGGCAGGTATTTTTGGAAGCACAGAAGAGAACTGTATTTGCGTTGCTTATAAACTAAGTAGGAGCTAGAGAGGTGGCTCAGTGGTTAAGAGCACAGGTTGCTCTTCCAGAGGACTTGCATGGGTTGGGTTTCCAGCGCCCACATAGCAGCTCACAACCCTCAATAGCTCCAACCCCCCCCTCCGGGGATGGGGGGCGCGCGGGGGGGGGCAGCAGAGGGAAAAATCCAACGCCCTCTTCTGGCCTCAGTGGGCACTGCATATACATGGCCCACAGACACACATCCATCCACACAAACAAACGAATACTAACAGGAGTGTTTGTGTGGCCCTTCACAGTCCACACAACCCTATCTCTTGCAACTCGACACTTAAACTTTTGTTCCCCCCAGCACTGGCCCTCTCTCTTCACACGGCTCCTAAACCCCCAGGCTGGCTGCCTCTCCACTGATGCCTTGTCTTCCGGTCAGGCCAATTCCGGTTCCCATGGCTACCCAGCATCTTGATGTCATCTTTAACTTTGAAGCTGATCTTTGTCTACTCCATAGCCTCCTAAAAATTTAACTGCTCCTGTATCTCTTCTTCTGAGACTTCCGCAGACTTCTCGAATGCCTTTGGGAGACTCGTCTATGTCACCCTTCAAGCCTGTGAACCACGAGCCCTTGCTTCGTTCTGACCCACAAATATTTACTCAACTGAAATATACTGTGTTTGATATTGATTTGAACGAAAAACGATGCCTCACATAAGCCTGCTCTGATGAAAGAAATAACTACTTACACATCTGAATCCCCAAGATTCAGGAAGCCCCCCGACTCCCCACCCCCTAACACCCACTCCACCCCACCCCCGTCCCCAAATTCCTTCTACACTGGCTCACTTGTGCTTCAAATCCCACCCTTGGAGTTTCATTCCATCGCTGGCAGCTTTCAATGTAAGAAGTTAATCAGAGCATTTCAGGATTGATAGAGGATATGGAGGAGAGAGTCTAGGACATGGGTTGGGAGGAAAGAACTCTAGGAAGTCAGGTGAGCTAAGAGAGGCTTCTCGGGATGACCTTGTGTCTCTTGTTCTGGTGTCCCAGGGAGGAGTTCAAGGGCTGCTGATTTAAAAAGCCATCAGCTTCTATCAAGAGGTTCGGGAGTGGACACTGATGGTATGGCCCAAATAGTGCTCCCATAGTCTGCGGAAAGTCCTCCTTCTTTAAGAAAAGCCAGTGAAATCCAAGTGAGGACTGACTGACAGCTGGGAAATACTCACCAGATTCCTTGGAGAAGACAAGCCGGCTGGGCAAAGGGGCTGCCTTTGGGGTGGGGAAGAGGGGTCCCAAGAGGTGCTAGTTTAGGGTGTTTCAGGGGAGCAGGAGCGCAGGCATGCTGGGTGGGGGGCACGCCAGGGAGGGATGATGGACCAGGATGGAGGTCAAGGCCTGTGCTCGGTTTTCCCAGGGGGAGGGCAAGCCCACCCTAGGAATGGAGGTCTTTGACTAGCAAGAACTGGATCCCTCAGAGCGTCGCGCTGGGAGGACCCTACAGCCCGCCCCAGACTTGGGACACTTGGGGAAACTTTCCAGACTGGCTTGTGCCGAGCCTCTGGCAGCGGACTCCACGGAGCTCCAGGCCGGACGAGGATGCAGACCGGGCGTGCGGGCGTGTGGGTGTGTGCATGAGCGTGGACTTGGAGCGACACACACTCACACACACACACTCACACGCCCGCACCCACTCAGGGCCCTCGGCCGCGTCTCCCCCGACCTTCGTCCCCAAGCAAGTTGCTTTCTCGGGACGGTTCTCCGCCGGTGATTTCTCACACCCCACAGCGGACAAGGGTCGCAGCGCTCTGGTCCCCTCCCGCCCGGGAAGGGGATGGGGAGAGGGCGCCCCGGGCTCTTACCGCTTGGCCGGCCGAGTGCGCGCGGGAGCCCCGGGTCCCGCCCCGCCACGTCGGCAGGACCGGCGGGGACGCGGCCGCAGGGGAGGGACCGGCCAAGCTGCCCCGCCCCGGGCCGCCCTCCCCCGCCCCTGCCCGGCCCCACTGCGCCCTGACCTGCTGCGAACTCCGAACTCCGCTGTCCCAGATCCGTGGTCGGGGCAGAGCGCAGGGTCCCCTGCCTTCCATTACGAAGCACTGGGGGAGCCTTGCACGTTGTAAGGAGTCCCCTAGCCTCACCGTGGGATTTCCCGGTTCTAAGTTAGGTGGAATTCTCTGACCACGTCAGCGATGGGAGTGGGATGTGATTAGAAACAAAAGTAAAAAGAATCAAAGGAGCCATGCTTTCTAGAAGGCCAGCTTGGAAATGTGGATCAAAGCCCAAATTCATTCTCTTTGGCCTGGGAATTGCACATTTGGCGTGGAAAATGTATTTGTCCAAAGCAAACAAAATCTCCTCTCCTCTCCTCTCCTCTCCTCTCCTCTCCTCTCCTCTCCTCTCCTCTCCTCTCCTCTCCTCTCCTCTCCTCTCCTCTCCTCTCCTCTCCTCTCCTCTCCTCTCCTCTCCTCTCCTCTCCTCTCCTCTCCTCTCCTCTCCTCTCCTCTCCTCTCCTCTCCTCTCCTCTCCTCTCCTCTCCTCTCCTCTGCCTTCGCCCCACCCCCCCTCTCTGATGGCAGCAGGGGGTAGGGTAGGGTGGGGCGGAGTGGGATGGGGTTGCACCACTTAGTTTCTCTGTGTCGCCCTGGCTGTCCTAGAACTCACTCTGTAGACCTGGCTGGCCTTGAACTCAGACCTCTGCCAGCCTCTGCCTGGGATTAAAGGTATGTGCCTCCAAGGTTTGACTGGTCACCATTTCTCATGCGCGCCCTCCTTTCTGGTTTTCTCTCTCTTTTTAGGCAGCTTCCGTTTGTGTGTTTCTTTCCTTTGAGGAGTTGCTTGTGCATTTCTGTGCAGTTGCAAACAATAAACACCTATTAGAATAGAACTTTGTGTGCTTGGGGGGATTTTTCACCACCCTGGAGTTCTCAGTTTTAAGTAGTCAGTTGTTGGTATGACGGTTTGTATATGCTTGAGCCAGGGAGTGGCACTATTAGGAGGTGTGGCCTTGTTGTACTGGGAGTGGCCTTGGAGTAGGTGTGTCACTGTGGTCATGGACTTAAGACCCTCATCCTAACTGCCTGAAAGGCACTGCTCTGCTGGCAGCTTTCAGATGAAGACTTAGAACTCTCAGCTCCTCCTGAACCATGCCTGCCTGGATGCTGCCATGCTCTCGCCTTGATGATGATGGACTGAACCTCTGAACCTATAAGCCAGTTCCAATCAAACGTTGTCTTTTTAAGAGTTGCCATGGCCATGGTGTCTGCTCTCAGCAGTGAAACCCTAAGACAGTTGACTTCTGCTAGTTTGTTGCCCTTTTCTTTTTTCTTTTTAGGAAGATGAGAAAAAACGTTCGGAGTGGGAGGGGCTCTGAGGGGGGCCATTCAAGACTGATAGTTTTGGATTTCTAAGCTAGTTCAGGTATTTGCATTTGCTTCCATTAGCTTCGTTTGTTTGTTTGTTTCCCTCTGATAGTGAGACCACTCAACGGGGCTGTAAGTTGTGCCTGGTCCACCCTGTTATTGGTACTGAGTGTTCTGAGCCCTTAGACCCTGGTTCTCACTGGTTGCTGACAGGTTGTATCGGGTGCTTACTATGGTATGCTACTTCTAAAGCCTCTGAAGAGCACCTTGGCATGTGACAGCAAATTTTATTTTATTTTAAATCATATAATGAGACAGTTTGAAAATCTCTTTCTACTGAAAAGCCATTAATTTTCTAGTCTGATTTTCACAAAAGTATGTCAACTTCTTTTTAAGAGTTTTGTGAGAATATGTCATTCCTTTGAATTTTAGAACATTCAAATAATATGTGATATGGTATAGCCTACAGTTTTTTTCCTAATTTTCTATATCCATCAGTGAATTTGAACACATTAATATTATGTATTCAGTCTCAACTGAAGAAAGAATTCCTGTACCTAAAAATTAAATAGATTATTAATTCAAAATTTAAAAAAAATGACAACGACCTCATTTTTATCCCTTTAATATCACCACTACCATCATCATCATCATCACCACCACCACCATCATCATCAATCACCGCTATCACCATTATTATCACCATCATCATCATTTTGTCAGGATTAGGAGTAGACACAGGAATATATATATATATATATATATATATATATATATATATATTCTACATTCCTAACCTTTTTTAATTTTTTCATCTTATTTTGAGACAGGGTCTTGCCAGGTTGTCCAGGTTGTTCTTGAACCGGTTACTAGCTCAGGCAGGTCTTGAACTTGTTACTAGGATTGCAGGGGTGCGCCATTCGATCACTACCATTTTTAAGTGCCTGGATATTCTACTGTGGTTCCTTTCTACACACACACACACACACACACACACACACACACGGCAAGAAGAATGAAGCAGAAGAATTGCACGTTTGAGACCAGCCGGGACCACACAGCAAACTTGAGGCCAGCATGAACTGCATAGTGACACCGTGTATCAAAAATTTTTTAAAAATTAAGGCAAGATTATGGCATTTTTTTTCCTTCCTGGTAACCGTTGTTTACTGGTAACCGTTGTTCTTGGCCAACATGGGTCAGTCAAAGCATTCTACTACAGTCGACATCATATTTTGTTTATATAACAATGTATCTGATCAGTCTACCATTAGGTCACTTTGGGTTTCTTCCTTACATTTTCCCTATGGGATAAAGAAATTGAAGCTAATTAAGGCTAATTATTTATTTACTTCATTTTTTTCCCAAGACAGAGTTTTACTGTATAGCCCTGGCTATCCTGGGACTCTCTTTGTAGACCAGGCTGGCCTCAAACTCAGAGATCTGTGTGCCTCTGCCTCCCAAGTGCTGGAATCGAGGGTGTGTGCCATCATGCCCGGTTTTTATTTTTATATTCATAGAAACTCTGGAAAGTCATCTGGATGTGACTGAGGGCAGAAACCAAGGTTGGTTGAAGTAGAAATTTTAAATCCCGAACGAGGGGGTTTCTACCCTGCCTTTGACCATTTAGTTCCCAGATAAGACACAAACAACCTTTACATTTACAATGCGTCTTAAACAGCACAAGAGCAGGGCAGGTATCTACCCTCCATGCTGTTAGAATCTACTTTCCTATCGATAACCTCGAATTATCGCTCACTGTGTTCCATCTGGGCTGCTTAACTCCTATTGGCCAGCCCACAGGGCCATGCTTTCTTGACTCCTAACCCACAGTGGCTTCTTCTTCCTCCTCTTCTCCCAAGCCTGGGAAACCTAAACCCCACCTACGTCTCTCCTACCCAGCTTTTGGCTGTTGGCATCTTTATGAGGCAAGGTCACTTAGGTCTATGTGCAGACTCCAGGTCTTGGGGCCCGAATTTAGCATTACAATAGACAGTAAAAGACAAAATCTCAACAGCTGGTCTTTGTAAATTGAGGATTTAAACCCTCATCTAGTGCTTGACTCCTGTACCCTACTTTCTACTTCAAAAAATAGAGCACAGAGCACCCCCCACACACACACACACACTCTACCCCAGTCCTAAAACCGTGACTCTTACTAAATTGTGTCTCAGGTGGAACAGGTATGTTTCAATGACCCACAGAAGTCCGCATCCTAGAGACGGCCATTGCCTCTGCTGTAGCTGTCTGTCCCTCTGCAGAGGTCAGCAGCTCAGTCAGACAGGGAGTGTTTCCTTTTTCTCTTTTGACCCAAACATGCTTATGCAGCAAGGAATTTTCACCCAGACAATCCTAGCAACACGGTTCCCTGTGCTTCTGCCAAACTGTAATTATGCCCTTAGAGTTCAAAGGCAGCTACATCCAAGCCAGCCTGGTCTTTTTCAGATGGTTTACGTTTTTGCAAGGAAGTTTTTTTCATTGATTTAAAATATCTTGAATTGTTTAAAAACATATAGAGAAGTCAAAGATAACAGGTTAAGTACTCACTTGTGGGCACAAAAGGGAGATTGTACCATGACAATGCTAAGAGGTGTCAGGTTTTACTTTTTTTTTTTTTTGACATATTTATTTTAGAACCTTTATTTCAAAGGAAAAAACATTAAGGATCTGCGTGAAAGCCCTTTCCTTTCTTTCCTTGCTTTCTCTGAAGAGCATCACTGCACTGAGGTAGGTAGTTGTGAGTCTCTTCACCCGGACTGGTGTGTGTTTATTGCCAATATCCTTACCTATAAATGTATAACAATTATTTAAAATGCTACAAATGATTTAAATAATGACCAAATAAATCTGTAAATGATTTAGAAATTTACAAATAGCTATAGAAACTTGCTAATTCAACATTAACTTCTTTGTTTATTTGACATAGGGTCTCAGGTATCCCAGGCTAGCTTCAAACTTGTTATGCAGACAAAGATAACCTTAAACTCCTGATTCTCCTTACCCTACCTCCCAAGTGCTGAATTACAGGAATTCTCCACTATACCCAAGTTATAGGTGCTGGGAATCAAATCCAGGGAATCTTGCATGCTAGGCAGTCACTCTACCAGCTGAGCTGCATCCCCAGTCCTAACATAGCTTTTTCTGAGAATCAATCATGTTCATACATGTAGCTCTAGGACACTCATTTTTGGTATCCTTTAGACATCTAGTCTATGCCACAATGTAGCAATTTCCTGGTTAGTGGATCTTTCCTGTGCTTTGTATTTTACTCACTTATAGAGAATGTTGCAATAACTGTCTTTGTATATATTCTCCTCCAAGAGGTTAGGAAGAGAATAGTTGGGCTGCCTTTATCAGACATGTCTCAATTGCTGTCCATTGTGATTCAGCATGGTTGAAGAGTTTATTCAACATTTTTCCTTTTTCATGTGTGTATGTGGTATGTGTGTGTGTATTTGTGTGTGTACACATTTGCATGTATGTGTGCACATGTGAGGGAGTGTGCATACATGTGGGTACATGTGATATGCAAGCAGAAGGTGGATGTTGGGAATCATCCTCAAATGCTCTCCTACCTTGGTCAAAGAGACAGGACCTATTGTCCAAACCTGGAATTCACTGATCTGTCTAGTCGCCACAGCCGCTTGCTCTGAGAATCCCATCTCTGCCTTTCAAGGCTAGACTTACAGGTGGGTTGCCAAGCCCATCCAGTGTTTACTTGGACTCTGGGGATCTAAACTCCAGCCCTCACACTCCTTTGGCAAGCACTTTAACCACTCACTGAGTAGCCCCCCCAGGCTTTCAACACAACTTTTCAAAAGCATGCATTATGTAGCAAGTAATGCTGCTTCTACTGGGCGGGGGGTGGGGTGGGGGAGGGAGCTAACTTGATAGCACACTAGGAGAAATAGAGGTTCTGTAGAACCTGTAAGGCCCAGAGCGTGGTGGGTGAGAGGATTGGGGTCCATCTATACTTTTGAGTAGAAGAGAAGCCTTCACATTTTTTAATAGAAAAGTCATGGAACTATTTCACTTATCCCTGTGACCCAGAGATGGGGATGGTGCCCTTGACCTTAGCTATCTCATCATCAAAACAGAAGACCTGAGACAGAAAGGACCCAAGAGGGTGGGAAGGAATGTCAGTGAGCTCACAGAGAACTCAAGAAAAGGGGCTGGAAGATGGGTGACCAGAACACCCAGATAGAGAACCTTTCAGGATGTTTCAACCAAGGTGGGTGATGGTGGTGTACACCTTTAATGCCAGCACTCAAGAGGCAGAGGCAGGTGGGTCTCTGTGAGTTCAAGGCCAGCCTGGCCTAAAGAAAGAGTTCGGGACAGCCAAGGCTACATAGTTAGTCTTGAACTAACTCCAACCAAAGATGTTTCAACCACATAAAATGTTGCTTGATGATTCAAAGGAGATGAAAATGAAACCTGAGCCTTTTATTTGGCACCATGATGGTCAGTTAGTGAGCTATCTCTCTTGAGCAGCAGGGATTGGTGTGTATCTAATGAAACAGGAGGAGAATAATTAGTGACAGTGAATGGGGGAAATAAGTCAGCGGTGTGAGGAGGACCAAGGATGAGGAGACTGTGCCTTCAAGTAAGAGCTTTGCTTTTTAGAGGTGAAGAAAACTGCAACATCATGTGAGGGTCAGAAATCCCACACTAGGGAAGAATAACATTGGCATTAAAGCAGTGTCTTAGCTTGGGTTTCTATTGCTGTGAAGAGACACCAGGACCAAGGCAACTCCTATAAAGGACAACATTAAATTGGAGCTGGCTACAGTTTCAGTGTTTTAGTCCATGGTCATCATGGCATGAAGCATGGCAGTGTGCAGGCAGACATGGGGCTGGAGGAGCCTTAAGTTCCACATCTTGATCTCAAGGCAGTCAGGAGGAGACAGGGCTTCTATACTGGACAAAGCTTGAACACACACACACACACACACACACACACACACACTCATGACCTAAAGCCCACCTCCACAGTGACACACTTCTTCCAACAAAGTCATACCTACTCCAACAAGGCCACACCTCCTAATAGTGCCACTCCCACGGGCCAAGCATTCAAAGACATGAATCTACTGGGGCCGTTCCTAGTCAAACCACCACAAGTGGAGAAAGGATAATTGCAAGAGAGATTTACTGTGTAGACAAGGCAAAAGTGAGTCTTCTGCTCCACAAGGGAAGGACAGAGCTGTTCAGGTCAACTGGCAGAGCTTAGCAGACTGTAAAGCACTGCTCTTCTGAAGAGGCCTATCTGTGCAATATGAAGCATCATCAGCTAAAAATGAACAAGGGAGAGTGATGTCAGGTAAGTAACAGAGGACAAGGGTGGGCGTGAGAAAGGGTAGGAGGGTGTTGGGCCAGGGGAGGGTGGTGGAAAGCTGGTAGAATGGCACCTCCTTTAGGCCAGGACACAGTCTGAAGTCCACATGAGACCAGCCCTGGGTAGCGTCAATATTTACTGGCAACTCTGCTAAGTCACACTGGCAATGTGGTCCTGGGAAAACAGTGACTTAATTTGGATTGAGGAGAGAGGAGTGAGGTCGCTGAGAATGAACGCAGAGGTATAATGAAGGGGTGGCCCATGATGTTTCTGGTCAGTGCAGTGAGGCTGGGGACTGTTGGCATCAGAGGGAAAGACTTGAGCTAGAAATAGAAATCAGAATGCTTACAAGCCAGATCATGGCTGGAGCGTAGCCACTGGTGTTAACAGCATCTTGGGTACAATCAGGGGTGTTCTATAACAACTACCAAAACCTGAATTAGTGAAGGGCTGGTGCTCAACTTAGTGAACCAAACACCAAACCTGAAACATCAGGCAGAATGGTAGAGATCAGTCTGTGATTGATTTCAAGGACTGGTTTCAAATGCTGGAGGGAAAGACAGAGATGGGGAAATCAGAAAGTCAAGGGTAGATGCCTCCAGGGTCCTGTAAGGATGCAGCTAGGAGCCAGACACCACGCTAGTATGCAGGTCTCACTGCCCAGGTCCTCCTAGAGTCATGAGAAGAGCTTCAAAAATGGTGTCAACGTCTGGCTCCTCTGAGCCGTTTTAACAAATTGGGAGCCCAGGAAGTGTTGGTAAGCTCCTGTTTCCTAACATTCTGACTTATACTTGGTATCCCTGAGTGTCCCGTTCTTTGTCTATCGCAGGAGTGTGCACTGAGTAGTGTATGAATCTATATCTTCCCACAGGCAGTGAGGATGCTTGGCTGTGTGCTTTCTCATGTTAGACCCATTTCTAGCGCCCCCACCCCCAAATCCATCTGATTATATTCTTGGCTTAATTTGCACCCGCTCTTTGGGTTTCTCAGTCACATTTTTATTGATGTGTGGAAAACCTGATATATTTTGGATACCATTACATGGTTGTATGCACTACAAATACCATTTTAATTCAGTCCGTGGTTTGTCTTCCCCACAAATTCAACAGCAAATGTTAGGTTTAATATCAGTACTTGATAATGTTTTGCTTCTGTCTGAACTGGGACAGGATACTAGCTGGCTTTAGGTTATATTATCTTATTTACCCCACTGTGACATTTAAAAAAATTAAAGTAGCATAACACATAAAATTGGATAGGGTGGCACATGCTTGCAATGTCAACCCCGTGGAGCTGAGGCAGGAGGATATGAGACCCACTTGTAAGATGCTATCTCATAAAATATGGAACATCATCTATGGTATTTTTTAAAGGACAAAGGGGGATAACATGGTGAATGGGACTCTCTCTTAGTTTTGCTGGAAGATAAGAGTTCTGAAGAAAAGCATTGTATGTGTTCCAGTGTATGTATGTGATAATGCTACTAGTCTCCTGTAGCCGACATAGGAAATTTCCTTTAGCCACATGGCTTAAAACAACAGCAACATGTTCTTCTTATGGCTATAGAAGTCAGACAGTTGGAAGTGAAGGCAGGGTGGTGCTCCCTCCGCCTTCTGGCTGCAGGCATCCATCGGCTTCTGACTCTGAACGTGAGTTCCGGCTTCTGAGTCAAATGGCTACCTCTCTGAGTCTCCTTATGTGAGACTTGGGACCTGGCACACTGTGATGTTGAGCACAGTCTTGGGGCAGCCTGCCCCTGACCAGTCCATTTCTTAGTTACTCCTGAACCAGTGTGAGGTGGGGGTAGAACACTTATCTCCCAGCACCTTTATGAGTGTTGGTAAGTACTTGTAAAGTGCCCAGAGTAAAGCCGGCAGGATGACGAGCCCTGTATATGCGTGCTAGGCCATGGTTCTGCATCCTGGTTTACTTCATGGGATCTCAATGTTCTATGATCTTTCTACTTTTCCACGTGAAAACATGGCTTTCACAGAATCCAAATCTCCCACTCTCCCCGCACCATTTTTTTTTTGTCAGTTATCATTCCAGCTGCTTGGTATTCATTATCATCCCTAAAAAAACCCACAACTCTGACTGTTCTGTAGATGAAAAAATAATCTCAGTGAGGTCACACAACTTGCCCAAAGCTGCACCGTTGGCTAAGGGAGGCGCTCGGCCCAATGTGTTCTCTTTTCTGCTCCTTTTCCTGTCATGTGGTCCCTTCCATGTGAGTTGCCCAAATGTCATCATAACTGTGCAATACAACCGAGACGCCAGTCATGTGACCACTCTTCAGTGCTAGGCACACGTATGTGTGTGCCTGAGTGCGTGCGTGCGTGCGTGCGTGTTCGCTCAAGCTTGTGTGTGTATACCTCTGAATCATGAGGTTTCTTAAGAAGCAGGCCCAGTGTTGCCTGCAATCCCTTGCATCTCATTGCCTCCTCTCCCGTCTGCCTAGGTCTCCAGTCGGGTCCTGATGTCTCCCCTCATTTGCTCCCTCCACACACTAGTTGCCAGCTTTGCCCCATCACTCCTTGCTGAGCCTCCCCAGTTCGGAGAAGACTTCCTCTTATGTTTGCTGAGTGACGATGAGCGGTAAGATCTTCTTCTTCTTTCCCGCCCCCCCCCCCCCCAAAGCAGAAGTGGTTTCCAGCTTATCATTGGCCAACTCACAGTCTTGGTAGGTTGTTTGTTTGTTTGTTTTGCAAAGACGAGATGATGGTAGCCAGAGAGATCAATTAGGAGACGATCATCTAGTTAAACGAGTGAGAAGCCCGGGTACAGGGACACCTGCTCAAAGTGTCTGCCCTTCATCCTCGTTGCCTTTCAGCCTTGACTAAACGTGTTTCTCAAACTCTAAACAATCTTTAGAAAACCAAGTTCTAAGCTGCTCTGGAAGAAGACCAGCATCACTTGCTCTTCCCGAATTAAGAACTGAAGCTCCCAGTAGTAGCGAATGTTGACAAACTGTAGAGGCTGGCTAAATGTGTATTAACACTGAAACTTCTCTTGAAAACCGGCTTTCCAAAAAGCACACCATGAGCTTTAAGCTTATTTTGTTTTTAAAGTATCTCTGCCAGTCCCAAGATGCTGAAACCTTGCTCGAATGACAGTGGTGATTTTGTAGGGGAAATATGAAGGATTGTCACAGCACAGAAGTGAATCTCCTAACTTCTATCCTGGTGGCAATTTAAAATTCAGTCTGAAATAAAAACAAAACAAACAACAAAAATAAACAAAAATAAAAACCAAAAAGCAGACAAAACATACCTTAAATAAATAGTCCTAGTAACACCAAAATGTTCATAATCTGCTTGTTTATATGAATCTAAAGATTGAAGCAAAGATTTATAGACTGCAGCTCAGAGCCCCTCTGCTTTGGAAGGGTTTTATACACGGGGTAATTCCAACGGGTACCAAGAGATGGCGCCAAACCACTCTTAAGTACCGTGGTTCCCAGGCTCAGGACTAGGGTTGGTCAAGCAACTTATTTTTTCAGAGTAATTCAGAGAAGGAAGTCTTGGTAAGTAAGAAGGCTTTTCTGGATTTTTCAAATTACTGCGTTGATGTTTCAATCGAGAAAGAAAATGGTACCGTCAGTGCTGGAAATAGGTAACATATCTTTGAAATTTTTACAAAACGATTTTGTGGTGGTGTTTTAAAGCGTGGCTGTCGTTTGGACTCCCTAAGAACTTTCTGTGACTTTCGGGTAGACAGACAACAGCTGGCATTTCAGCGGTAGCCAAGGAAGTGAGCTGACTTCTGTGACTTTTCCTGTCCCCCTGGTTTGGGCTGGTTTCTCCTTTCACGAAGTTTGTAGTCTTTTGTGGTCGTGACAGCACACTGGGCTGTGTGTATAGAAACAGTGTTCTGTTTCCTCGACACGTGGTACTATAATCTTTTATTGGTCTGTACCTCTCACTAATTTATGAGCGTTTTGGAGGAAGGATTTAATTCTGTCCCTCCTATGTGAATTCGTTTCCGCTGCGCTAGTTTTTGCCGTGCCCTTTGTCCACAGAGGAATCTGAATAAACATTTGTTGGAAGTGACTGAGATCAGATTCCCAAACTCTTTGTAACTTTGAATCCAGCCAGAAGCTGGCACTTGGCCTTCAAACCCAAAGTTTGACAGAGCCAGGTTTCTCTTGCGCTTGTGTTGACTTGATTACAACACCCCTCCCTTTCTCGTAGCTTTAATTTTTACAGCGCTCCCTCCATCCGCCACCACTTTTGGTTTTGTGGTTGACTATTCTTTTCTCTTTCACTTTCTGTTTGATGTATTAAGCAAATTCTTATTGTCTCCCCATTCCTTTAAAATAAATAAATAAATAAACCTTCCCCTTTGTCCCACCCATGCTACCTACGAATTCATTAAAGACTGGGGCTGTGTGCCAGAATGTGTACGCTAGGAACTCCTCGAGGTTCTGAGCATCCTCCAGGATGCGCATATCCATGTGGGGACATGGCGGCTGAATGACAGTCCCCTGAACATAGACACGCAAGCTGCCAGGGGGGATTTGTAGGAGGGGACCTCATCCGAGAATATCCATTCTCTGCTACCTTGTTGAAGAGGTTGGGCCCTCTTTATGTGTGTATTTATATCATAAATAATACAAGCATGCTTGCATATAAAACTTTTTTTTTGATTTTTAATATTTTTATTACATATTTTCCTCAATTACATTTCCAATGCTATCCCAAAAGTCCCCCATAGCGCCCCCCACTTCCCTACCCACCCATTCCCATTCTTTTGGCCCTGGCATTCCCCTATATTGGGGCATATAAAGTTTGCAAGTCCAATGGGCCTCTCTTTCCATTGATGGCCGACTAGGCCATCTTTCGATACATATGCAGCTAGAGACAAGAGCTCCGGGGT
Source organism: Mus caroli (assembly GCF_978045245.1). Lineage (NCBI taxonomy): Eukaryota > Metazoa > Chordata > Mammalia > Rodentia > Muridae > Mus > Mus caroli. The sequence goes on along the minus strand of NW_028227259.1, from coordinate 67,425,843 downwards.
TCTGGTTAGTACATCATGTTGTTCCAACAATAGGGTTGCAGATCCCTTTAGCTCCTTGGGTACTTTCTCTAGCTTCTCCATTGGGAGCCCTGTGATACATCCAATAGCTGACTGTGAACATCCACTCCTGTGTTTGCTAGGCCCCGGCATCGTCTCACAAGAGACAGCTATATTTGGGTCCTTTCAGCAAAATCTTGCTAGTGTATGCAATGGTGTCAGCGTTTAGAAGCTGATTATGGGATGGATCCCTGGATACGGCAGTCTCTAAATGGTCCATCCTTTCATCACAGCTACGAACTTTGTCTCTGTAACTCCTTCCCTGGGTGTTTTGTTCCCAATTCTAAGAAGGTGCACAGTGTCCACACTTTGGTCTTCATTCTTCTTGAGTTTCATGCGTTTAGAAAATTGTATCTTATATCTTGGGTATCCTAAGTTTTGGGCTAATATCCACTTATCAGTGAATACATATTGTGTGAGTTCTTTTGTGATTGTGTTATTTCATTCAAGATGATGCCCTCCAGGTCCATCCATTTGGCTAGGAATTTCATAAATTCATTCTTTTTAATAGCTGAGTAGTACTCCATTGTGTAAATGTACCATAATTTCTGTATCCATTCCTCTGTTGAGGGACATCTGGGTTCTTTCCAGCTTCTGGCTATTATAAATAGGGCTGCTATGAACATAGTGGAGCATGTGTCCTTTTTACCGGTTGGGACATCTTCTGGATATATGCCCAGGAGAGGTATTGCTGGATCCTCCGGTAGTACTATGTCCAATTTTCTGAGGAACCGCCAGACTGATTTCCAGAGTGGTTGTACAAGCTTGCAATCCCACCAACAATGAAGGAGTGTTCCTCTTTCTCCACATCCTCGCCAGCATCTGCTGTCACCTGAATTTTTGATCTTAGCCATTCTGACTGGTGTGAGGTGGAATCTCAGGGTTGTTTTGATTTGCATTTCCCTGATGATTAAGGATGTTGAACATTTTTTCAGGTGTTTCTCTGCCATTCGGTATTCCTCAGGTGAGAATTCTTTGTTCAGTTCTGAGCCCCATTTTTTAATGGGGTTATTTGACTTTCTGGAGTCCACCTTCTTGAGTTCTTTATATATATTGGATATTAGTCCCTTATCTGATTTAGGATAGGTGAAGATCCTTTCCCAATCTGTTGGTGGTTTTTTTGTCTTATTGATGGTGTCTTTAGCCTTGCAGAAGCTGTAGTTTCATGAGGTCCCACTTGTCAATTCTCGATCTTACAGCACAAGCCATTACTGTTCTATTCAGGAATTTTTCCCCTGTGCCCATATCTTCAAGGCTTTTCCCCACTTTCTCCTCTATAAGTTTCAGTGTCTCTGGTTTTATGTGAAGTTCCTTGATCCACTTAGACTTGACCTTAGTACAAGGAGATAGGAATGGATCGATTCGCATTCTTCTACATGTTAACAACCAGTTGTGCCAGCACCATTTGTTGAAAATGCTGTCTTTCTTCCACTGGATGTTTTTAGCTCCCTTGTCGAAGATCAAGTGACCATAGGTGTGTGGGTTCATTTCTGGGTCTTCAATTCTATTCCATTGGTCTATTTGTCTGTCACTATACCAGTACCATGCAGTTTTTATCACAATTGCTCTGTAGTAGAGCTTTAGGTCCGGCATGGTGATTCCACCAGAGGTTCTTTTATCCTTGAGAAGAGTTTTTGCTATCCTAGGTTTTTTGTTATTCCAGATGAATTTGCAGATTGCACTTTCTAATTCGTTGAAGAATTGAGTTGGAATTTTGATGGGGATTGCATTGAATCTGTAGATTGCTTTTGGCAAGATAGCCATTTTTACAATGTTGATCCTGCCAATCCATGAGCATGGGAGATCTTTCTATCTTCTGAGATCTTCTAGAATTTCTTTCTTCAGAGACTTGAAGTTTTTATTATACAGATCTTTCACTTCCTTAGTTAGAGTCACGCCAAGATATTTTATATTATTTGTGACTATTGAGAAGGGTGTTGTTTCCCTAATTTCTTTCTCAGCCTGTTTATTCTTTGTGTAGAGAAAGGCCATTGATTTGTTTGAGTTAATTTTATATCCAGCTACTTCACCGAAGCTGTTTATCAGGCTTAGGAGTTCTCTGGTGGAATTTTTAGGGTCACTTATATATACTATCATATCATCTGCAAAAAGTGATATTTTGACTTCATCTTTTCCAATGTGTATCCCTTTGATCTCCTTTTGTTGTCGAATTGCTCTGGCTAGGACTTCAAGTACAATGTTGAATAGGTATGGAGAAAGTGGACAGCCTTGTCTAGTCCCTGATTTTAGAGGGATTGCTTCAAGCTTCTCACCATTTACTTTGATGTTGGCTACTGGTTTGCTGTAGATTGCTTTTATCATGTTTAGGTATGGGCCTTGAATTCCTGATCTTTCCACGACTTTTATCATGAATGGGTGTTGGATCTTGTCAAATGCTTTTTCCGCATCTAACGAGATGACCATGTGGTTTTTGTCTTTGAGTTTGTTTATATACTGGATTACGTTGATGGATTTCCGTATATTGAACCATCCCTGCATCCCTGGGATGAAGCCTACTTGGTCAGGATGGATGATTGTTTTGATGTGTTCTTGGATTCGGTTAGCAAGAACTTTATTGAGGATTTTTGCATCAATATTCATAAGGGATATTGGTCTGAAGTTTTCTATCTTTGTTGGGTCTTTTTGTGGTTTAGGTATCAGAGTAATTGTGGCTTCATAGAATGAGTTGGGTAGAGTACCTTCTGTTTCTATTTTGTGGAATAGTTTGTGAAGAACTGGGATTAGATCTTCTTTGAAGGTCTGATAGAACTCTGCACTAAACCCATCTGGTCCTGGGCTTTTTTTAGTTGGGAGACTATTAATGACTGCTTCTATTTCTTTGGGGGATATAGGGCTGTTTAGATCATTAACCTGATCTTGATTCAACTTTGGTACCTGGTATCTGTCTAGGAACTTCTCCATTTCATCCAGGTTCTCCAGTTTTGTTGAGTATAGCCTTTGGTAGAAGGATCTGATGGTGTTTTGGATGTCTTCAGGATCTGTTGTTATGTCTCCTTTTTCATTTCTGATTTTGTTAATTAGGATGCTTTCCCTGTGCCCTCTAGTGAGTCTGGCTAAGGGTTTATCTATCTTGTTGATTTTCTCAAAGAACCAGCTCCTTGATTGGTTGATTCTTTGAATAGTTTTTCTTGTTTCCACTTGGTTGATTTCACCCCTGAGTTTGATTATTTCCTGCCGTCTACTCCTCTTGGGTGAATTTGCTTCCTTTTGTTCTAGTGCTTTTAGGTGTGTTGTCAAGCTGCTAATGTGTGCTCTCTCTAGTTTCCTTTTGGAGGCACTCAGAGCTATGAGTTTTCCTCTTAGAAATGCTTTCATTGCGTCCCATAAGTTTGGGTATGTTGTGGCTTCATTTTCATTGAACTCTAAAAAGTCCTTAATTTCTTTCTTTATTCCTTCCTTGACCAAGGTATCATTGAGAAGAGTGTTGTTCAGTTTCCACGTGAAGGTTGGCTTTCTATTATTTATTTTGTTATTGAAGATCAGCCTTAGTCCATGGTGATCTGATAGGATGCATGGGACAATTTCAATATTTTTGTATCTGTTGAGGCCTGTTTTGTGACCAATTATGTGGTCAATTTTGGAGAAGGTACCATGAGGTGCTGAGAAGAAGGTATATCCTTTTGTTTTAGGATAGAATGTTCTGTAGATATCTGCCAGATCCATTTGATTCATAATTTCTCTTAGTTTCTCTGTGTCCCTGTTTAGTTTCTGTTTCCATGATCTGTCCATTGGTGAAAGTGGTGTGTTGAAGTCTCCCACTATTATTGTATGAGGTGCAATGTGTGCTTTGAGATTTACTAAAGTTTCTTTAATGAATGTGGCTGCCTTTGTATTTGGAGCATAGATATTCAGGATTGATAGTTCCTCTTGGAGGATTTTACCTTTGATGAGTATGAAGTGTCCCTCCCTGTCTTTTTTAATGACTTTGGGTTGGAAGTCAATCTTATCAGATATTAGAATGGCTACTCCAGCTTGTTTCTTCATGCCATTTGCTTGGAAAATTGTTTTCCAGCCTTTCATTCTGAGGTAGTGTCTATCCTTTTCTCTGAGATGAGTTTCCTGTAAGCAGCAAAATGTTGGGTCTTGTTTGTGTAGCCAGTTTGTTAGTCTATGTCTTTTTATCGGGGAGTTGAGTCCATTGATATTAAGAGATATTAAGGAAAAGTAATTGTTGTTTCCTGTTATTTTTGTTGTTAAAGTTGGCATTTTGTTCTTGTGGCTGTCTTCTTTTAGGTTTGTTGAGGGATTACCTTCTTGTTGTTTCTAGGGCGTGGTTCCTGTCCTTGTATTGGTTTTTTTCTGTTATTATCCTTTGAAGGGCTGGATTCGTGGAGAGATAATGTGTGAATTTGGTTTTGTCGTGGAATACTTTGGTTTCTCCATCTATGTTAATTGAGAGTTTGGCTGGGTATAGTAGCCTGGGCTGGAATTTGTGTTCTTTTAGTGTCTGTATAACATCCGTCCAGGATCTTCTGGCTTTCATAGTCTCTGGTGAAAACTCTGGTGTAATTCTGATAGGCTTGCCTTTATATGTTACTTGGCCTTTTTCTCTTACTGCTTTTAGTATTCTATCTTTATTTAGAGCATTTGTTGTTCTGATTATTATGTGTTGGGAGGTATTTCTTTTCTGGTCCAGTCTATTTGGAGTTCTGTAGGCTTCTTGTATGTTCATGGGCATCTCTTTCTTTAGATTTGGGAAGTTTTCTTCTATAATTTTGTTGAAGATGTTTGCTGGTCCTTTGAGTTGAAAATCTTCATTCTCATCCACTCCTATTATCCGTAGGTTTGGTCTTCTCATTGTGTCCTGTATTTCTTGGATGTTTTGAGTTAGGATCTTTTTGCATTTTACATTTTCCTTGATTGTTGTGCCGATGTTCTCTATGGAATCTTCTGCACCTGAGATTCTCTCTTCCATCTCTTGTATTCTGTTGCTGATGCTCGTATCTATGGTTCCAGATTTCTTTCCTAGGGTTTCTATCTCCAGTGTTGCCTCATTTTGGGTTTTCTTTATTGTGTCTACTTCCCTTTTTAGGTCTAGTATGGTTTTGTTCATTTCCATCATCTGTTTGGATGTGTTTTCCTGTTTTTCTGTAAGGACTTCTACCTGTTTCATTATGTTATCCTGTTTTTCTTTAAGGATTTGTAACTCTTTAGCAGTGTTCTCCTGCAATTCTTTAAGGGATTTTTGTGCTTCCTCTTTAGTGTCTTCTGCCTTTTTATCAGTGTTCTCCTGCATTTCTTTAAGTGTGTTATTAAAGTCCTTCTTGAAGTCCTCTACCATCATCATGAGATATGCTTTTAGATCCGTGTCTAGCTTTTCCGGTGTGTTGGGGTGCCCTGGACTGGGCGAAGTGGGGATGCTGGGTTCTGATGATGGTGAGTGGTCTTGGTTTCTGTTAGTAAGATTATTACGTTTACCTTTTGCCATCTGGTAATCTCTGGGGTTAGTTGTTATCGTTGTCACTGTTTAAAGATTGGAGCAGAAGCTGTGTTCCACTCACCAGCAGTCCCAAAATCCTGCGGCGGGGGTCGTGGATAGCTGGCGGTTGTCAGGCAACCCTGCGCTCCAGCTACCCCGGTGCTGATCCGGCTGGATGAGGCCTGTGGCCCTACTCAGGCAGGTTTCTGCTTCCCTAACTAATGCAGTCTCAGGTCCCGCGCGCAATTGGATTGGAGCAGAAGCTGTGTTCCACTCACCAGAAGTCTTAAGATCCTGTGGGGGGTGTTGTGGGTAGCTGGCGAGTGTCAGCCGACCCTGCGCCCCAGCTGCCCCGGTGCTTTTCTGACCGGAAGAGGCTTGTGGCCCTATGTAGGCCGGATTTCTCTCTCCCCAACCAGAGCAGTCTCAGGTCCCGCGTGATTGGACTGGAGCAGAATTGTGTTCCCCTCACCAGCAGTCCCAAAATCCTGCGGCGGGGGTCGTGGGTAGCTGGTGGGTGTCAGGCAACCCTGCGCTCCAGCTACCCCGGCGCTGATCCGGCCGGATGAGGCCTGTGGCCCTACTCAGGCCGGTTTCTGCTTCCCTAACTAATGCAGTCTCAGGTCCCGCGCGCAATTGGATTGGAGCAGAAGCTGTGTTCCACTCACCAGAAGTCTTAAGATCCTGTGGCGGGTGTTTTGGGTAGCTGGCGAGTGTCAGCCGAACCTGCGCCCCAGCTGCCCTGGTGCTTTTCTGACCGGAAGAGGCTTGTGGCCCTATGTAGGCCGGATTTCTCTCTCCCCAACCAGAGCAGTCTCGCATATAAAACTTTTTTGGCGGGGTATATTTTAAGAGAGCTTAAATTGATTAGTTCTTTGAGAATTTTGAACACTGTTTTCCTTCGCCCCTTCCTAACTCTTAACCACCCACCCACCCGAGTGTCCCCCCACCCCACCCCCGTCCAATCCCATCAAATCCAACTTGTGCTATCCATGTATTCTTGGCTATGTTGCCTTATATTGGACTGAGTTAGACTTACCAAAGGCTCCTCCTCTCCCGGCAACCCTCAACTGCCTCAGCTCGGAGTGGGACATTATGCCCGCCTCCACACTCCAAGCTGCAAGTCTGTTAAAGACAACTTTTTCCCATTATTTTATTTATTTATTTATTTATTTATTTATTTATTTATTTATTCATTCACTCATTCATTTACATTACATGCCAATATCAGCTCCCTCTCCTATATCAGTTCCCCCTAAGGCAGCTCCTCTTCCAACTTCCCCCTCTCCTCGTCTGAGATGGGGGACCACCCCCATATCACTTCACCCTGGCACATCAAATAAAGACAGCTTTTTACAAGATTGTAAGAGATAATAGCCAGAGACCCCAGAAGATGTTAAAAGTTTTGAAATTTTAGAAATACTTGAAACTGTAAGAAAGAAAATTAAATTAAGCCCCGATCCTGGCACCACTGCTATTTGCATTTGGCATAATTTTTTCACATTCTCCCCCCACAGGTTTTGTGATGCTGTAATCTGTATTCTTACAAATTAGAGTCTTGGTGTGTGTGCAGTGCGGTAACCTTCCTTCCGTTCACTTAATGTTATATTGCAGGATTTTTTTTTTTTAATGCAGTGACTGAGGTTGTATGTCATGCCGCGTTGTGAATGAACCGTCATTTTCTACCCTAGCCATTCTGATCGTTCCGGTTTTCATCACGGTGTGAGCATCCCCACAACCTCATCGTCCTGTGGACCTCTACTGATCCCTCCAGTGAATGCTCAGCCGTGGAATTGCTGAAGTAAAGAGCAGCACATTTTAAAGGAATTTACATAAATTACCACATTACCCAGTGGAACTACGCTAATTTTTCAGACTCATTTGCTTTGTTCCCACACTTAACTTTATAATTTCCTCACATCTTGAATTTATTGATACCTAGAGCTTCCACTCGATCAAGCAAGAACTCCCAACATGCTTCAGTTTCATTCTTTTTTTTTTCTCCCAACATCTAATAATTCCTTCATAATCCTTGGCAAAGTTGTCCCAATTTCTTCTAAAAATATTTGTCATCAATATTTGCTGTGGCTCAGCAGTAAACATTACTACACTTTTGCTAATTATTTGTTCGTTTTCTTTTAAGAAATCTATTTGTTTATTGTTATATGTCTGAGCATTTTGTCAGTCCTACTGGTGTTGGGAGTGGCATGTAAGAACAGCGTGTGTGTTCATGATCACTGAACTGTCTCTCCAGCCCCTGCCTTGCTTCTTCTTATCTTTCTTTTTTGGCAGTACTAGGGCTTGAACATAGAACCTCAAGCATGCTAGACAAGTCTTCTATCACTAAGCCACTAGGAGTTCATTCTGGAAGCTCCTTGCCAGGGCATTCAATTTCTTTCTCTGAGGATTGGACCCATTCTCCCAGGGTGTAACCATGGATCTGGTCTCTACACCTTCTAGCACTTCTTTTGTGGTTTCTCTTTGGCCCCCTATGGTGGGTCTTAGGGAAAATTCCCTTCTTGGCCTTCTATCCCACTCAATGGGGCTATTTTTACGATTCAGCTCGTCCAAAGAGTTCACCATTTCAATCACTGGAGTGTTCAAGAGTCCATTCCTTTCTGTCTCAGACTCTCACCTTGTTCTGAGGACAGACAGTATGTCGTCCGTCCTATTCTTTTATCTGTTTCCCGGGTGAGTTTGAGTCCTTGTTTCTGTGAAGTTGGCTCTTTGCAGGATTGTGAGTCTGGTTGTACAATCCAATTCTGGGGATCTCAGTGAAAGTGCTTGCTACCCTGATTAATGAAAAGATGGCTCAACACAGTCCGCTCTGCTGCTGCGGTAACAAACCATTGATAACTCTGCGCCTCAACATGAGGGACATTTATTGTTCTACAGTTCCACGATGCATCTTGTAGGTCTTTAATCAAGACATCAATAAGGCTGAATTCTTTCGACGTGCTGTTGAGGATCAAGCAATTCAACCATTTCTAGAAGCGGCCTGCATTTGTGGCTTTTCCTATGGCTTGAATATTGATCTACAGGATTCACATGCTAGAAACTTAACCACCAAAGTCATATGTAAATTACTTTTGGAGGCAGGACCTTGGGCAGCACCATCATAAATGGATCAACCTTTTTATGGACTAATAAATTAAAGAGACATAAAGGGAGTAGCTTGTTACAAGACTCTCCCCCCTCCCCCGCCTTATCTCTTTCATCATGTCATGCTCTGTATGACATTAGGGCTTTGCAAAGAGTCACCACCAACAAGGGGTTTCTCACCAGATGCATCAACTCTTGGCCTCTTAGCTTCCAGAACTGTAAGAATTATTCTTTACCAGTTTCCCAATCCCTGGTATTATGTTATAACAACAAGAGAACAGATGAAAGTGGAGACCTTCCTCCAGTGATGGAACCTGCCAGGATCTGAATGCTTCTGTTTCCCTGAAATGTGTATACCAGACACCAAACTGTCAATGTGATAGCATTAGGGAATGGGTTGGCGGGGGGGGGGGGGGAGGGAGGGAAGAATTAAGTTGTGGAGACTTGATTGACTTCCACAGTCTTTTGCTGGCTTCTGTCCCCTGATGTGACTCAGATATTTTCTCAGATCTGTTCAGAGCCCCCATGGTATAGATTCTCGAGTGTGTATGTGTCTTGATACCCCTGGGCCTCTTTGCCCCCTCTGCCCTTCCTCCATCCCCTCTCCATTTCTCTTCTTGCTGCTTCCCCTTTGTGCATATCCTCTCTCCTGTTCTCTTACTTCCCTGTGTCTGTTGTTCATCCTTTGCTACCTCTGGTTCAGGTGGCTGCAGATCATATATTTGTCTTTAAATTTTGGATTTTGACAAACATCACCCTGAAGGCTGCTCCAGCCCCGAGAAAGCTCTGCATGGGAAAGAAACTTGAGGCCCCTAGAGAATCCTTTAGGAATCCCCAAGACTAATCAAAACAGATAATCACGGTACTTGGATTAAAAGTTCATATTGTTCCCTGTGGCTTCAGACCGAGACAATATCACATAAAAAATGGGGGTGGTGATGAGTGCAGGGTGGGAGAAGAAAGCTCTCAGAATCTTGGAAATGGGAAGCTTAAAATTCACCACTTAATCTTTATTCACCCTAAAGTCTGTCTTATTTCTAGAGCTTGGACCCAAGTAAAAATGCTGTGAAGAATGGTAAAGTCCCTCTTGGATAGCCTCTGCAACATGAGCCAAGACAGAAAACCCATCGTGGGGAGTTTCCACTTTGTTTGCACCCTGGCCTTAATAGTCGGAAGCATGGCCCCGTTCTCTAATGATCTTGAGTCTATGGTAGACTATTCAAACAGGAACCTTACTCATGTCCCCAAAGACCTGCCACCAAGAATAAAAGCCTTGAGTCTGTCTCAAAACTCTATATCTGAGCTTCGGATGCCTGATATCAGCTTTCTGTCAGAGCTGAGAGTTCTGAGACTCTCCCACAACAGGATACGGAGCCTCGATTTCCATGTATTCTTGTTCAATCAGGACTTAGAATACCTGGATGTCTCACACAATTGGTTGCGAAACATCTCTTGCTGCCCTATGGTGAGCCTGAAGCATCTAGACCTCTCTTTCAATGACTTTGATGTGCTGCCTGTGTGTAAGGAATTTGGGAACCTGACGAAGCTGACTTTCCTGGGATTAAGCGCTGCAAAGTTCCGACAACTGGATCTGCTCCCAGTTGCTCACTTGCATCTAAGCTGCATTCTTCTGGACTTAGTGAGTTATCACATAAAAGGCGGGGAAACAGAAAGTCTTCGGATTCCCAACACCACCGCTCTCCATTTGGTCTTTCATCCAAATAGCTTGTTCTCTGTGCAAGTGAACATGTCTGTAAACGCTGTAGGACATTTACAACTGAGTAATATTAAATTGAACGATGAAAACTGTCAAAGGTTAATGACATTTTTATCAGAACTCACCAGAGGTCCAACCTTATTGAATGTGACCCTCCAGCACATAGAAACAACCTGGAAGTGCTTGGTTCAACTTTTCCAATTCTTTTGGCCCCGACCGGTGGAGCACCTCAATATTTACAACTTAATGATAACTGAGAGGATCGACAGGGAAGAATTTACTTACTTGGAGACAGCACTGAAGTCACTGACAATAGAGCACGTCAAAAACCAAGTGTTCCTCTTTTCAAAGGAGGCGCTATACTCAGTGTTTGCTGAGATGAACATCAAGATGCTCTCTATCTCAGACACCCCTTTCATCCACATGGTGTGCCCGCCATCCCCAAGCTCATTTACATTTCTGAACTTTACCCAGAATGTTTTCACTGACAGTGTTTTTCAAGACTGTTCCACCTTAAAGAGATTGGAGACACTTATCTTACAAAGGAATGGTTTGAAGAACTTTTTTAAGGTAGCTCTCATGACTAAGAATATGTCCTCTCTGGAAACTCTGGATGTTAGTTTGAATTCTTTGAACTCTCTTGCGTATGACAGGACATGCGCCTGGGCTGAGAGCATATTGGTGTTGAATTTGTCTTCGAATATGCTTTCAGGCTCTGTCTTCAGATGCTTACCTCCCAAGGTCAAGGTCCTTGACCTTCACAACAACAGGATAATGAGCATCCCTAAAGATGTCACCCACCTGCAGGCTTTGCAGGAACTCAATGTAGCATCCAACTCCTTAACTGACCTTCCTGGATGCGGGGCCTTCAGCAGCCTTTCTGTGCTGGTCATCGACCATAACTCAGTTTCCCATCCCTCTGAGGATTTCTTCCAGAGCTGTCAGAATGTTGGATCCCTAACAGCAGGAAACAACCCATTCCGATGCACATGTGAGCTGAGGGACTTTGTCAAGAACATAGGCCAGATAGCAAGAGAAGTGGTGGAGGGCTGGCCTGACTCTTACAGCTGTGACTACCCAGAAAGCTCTAAGGGAACCGCACTGCAGGACTTCCACATGTCTCCATTGTCCTGTGATACTGTTCTGCTGACTGTCACCATCGGGGCCACTATGCTGGTGCTGGCTGTCACTGGGGCTTTCCTCTGTCTCTACTTTGACCTGCCCTGGTATGTGAGGATGCTGTGTCAGTGGACACAGACCAGGCACAGGGCCAGGCACATCCCCTTAGAGGAACTCCAGAGAAACCTCCAGTTCCATGCTTTTGTCTCATACAGTGAGCATGATTCTGCCTGGGTGAAGAACGAATTACTACCCAACCTAGAGAAAGATGACATCCGGATTTGCCTCCATGAGAGGAACTTTGTCCCTGGCAAGAGCATTGTGGAGAACATCATCAATTTCATTGAGAAGAGTTACAAGTCCATCTTTGTGCTGTCTCCCCACTTCATCCAGAGTGAGTGGTGCCATTATGAACTCTATTTTGCCCATCATAATCTCTTCCATGAAGGCTCTGATAACTTAATCCTCATCTTGCTGGAACCCATTCCACAGAACAACATTCCCAGTAGATACCACAAGCTGCGGGCTCTCATGGCACAGCGGACTTACTTGGAATGGCCTACTGAGAAGGGCAAACGTGGGCTGTTTTGGGCCAACCTTAGAGCTTTGTTTATTATGAAGTTAGCCTTAGTCAATGAGGATGATGCGTAAACTTGAAGCTTGGGTTTCCAACTTAATAAACTGTCAACCTGGGCTCTCATGAGCACTGTGGTTTTAAGTTCCTACCTGGAGGTACTTCTGTTGTGGTGTCTTAGTTTGCTTTGTGCTTATGATAAATAACATGTTTAGAAGTAGTTTATGAAGGTGCTAACTTCATTAATGGACTTGCCCACTGCTGAGTTCACAGCTGAATGGACAATTAGCATGGGGCCCTGATTGGAGGAAGTTGGTCACTGCGGGCTTGTCTTTGAAGGCTGTAATTTTTTCTTCAAGGCTCATTTTTCTTGTTCTTATATCAGGGTCTCACCATGTGTTGTTTAGATTGTCCCTGAGCTCCGAGTATCCCTTCTGCCTCAGCCACCCAAGAGCTGGGATTACAGGGGTGAACCACCACTATTAGCTTAGGAGTGTGCCCTCCCCCACCCCAGGACCCCTTTCTCAGTTTCCTTATCATCACAAGGTGAACAGCCCTTGCATCGCATGCCCTCAATGCCATGATACACTGCATGGCCTCGGGTCCCAAAGCCAGGAATTCGGGACTTGGACTGAAACCATGATCACATTCTTCTTTGTCTGCATCAGGTCTCCTGTTATGGCGGCACAAAGTTGAGAGTTCTGGCTTCTCGTTCCTTCATATCTTTGACAGAGACTTGGTGAAAGCCTTGATTCCACTGAGCTATGGGATGAGGCTGGAGGATGGGTGTGGAGTTTGCTTCTTAGACAGAGGCAGCTCAATCCCAGCTGGCATAGCTGTCTGCTTTCATGCTAACACAGTCCTTTTTGGGTAAATCCTCCATCATTCAGAGACAGTGCCCTCTCCCTCCTCCTTTCCTGGATGAATTCAGTGTGAGCAGGAGTCTACATGGTTTCATGTTAGCAAGAAAGAAGGCTACCTCAACTGTATGTGTCGGAGACTCCTGTAAGTCCTTGTTGGCCTTAGGCTGAGCTTTGTCCTCAGGGGTGTGTGTGTGTGTGTGTGTGTGTGTGTGTGTGTGTGTGTGTGTATTAGTAAAAGTTTCTGAACAACAGAAACTTTGTTCAGTTGGCATCAAGAGCTGAAACATGTTCATAGGTTTAGTGAGAAAAAAAAAATTCCCACTGATGTTACAACAATGTGGTGTGATTTTTGTTGACTTGAGTTTTTTCTTTTCACTTACTTGTGTGATCTGATTTTTCTTAGTAAACATTTTATTTTGATAATAAAAATTTTGAAATGGCTAAGAACTTTCATTTGAGAAAAAGTAGACATTTCGACTTGTTGTAGAAAAGAACTTTAAAAATACCAAAGCAGCAAGGCACACTGACCCTTGGGAAGCAGAAGAAGACATATCTCTGAGTTCGAGGCCAGTCTGGTCTACACAGTGAGACCCTACCTCAAAAGCAAACACCAATAGCATGCTGAAGCTGACTTGTGCAGACTTGTGATGACAAACTACTAAAAATACCCAGTGATTCTGCAGCAAGATTAGCTGGCAGGCAGAAATCAGCTGTGGAGGGAGTTTTGGCATTCCGAATATCAGCAAGTGCTAAAACCAGAGTGCTCTTAGGCCTGGCTCATCAGCCTCAGCTGCCTGGCAGCTGTAACCAAGGGGGGGAAAACTGAACTTAAAATCTATGTACATAAAATATATAGATTCATTGTTTCAAAAAATCATGCAATAAAAATGATGAGCAGGAAGTGAAATGTCTGCACAGAGTTTGGCAGGGCCAGTGTCAGGAACATAAATGAGAAGGCAGAATAAGATTAAACTATATAAAATAAAACTAAATTATACTCCTAAAATGAAAACAGCACTATCTCATGAACAAATGTTTCACTAAAAAGATGCAAATTGTCACTAACTAAAAAAAGCCCAATGTCGTAATAAGGTGACAATTATGAGATACTGCTCCACATCACAGATGGTGACAGACCCTGCCCACGCCACAGCCTGCAAACCTGACTGTGGCCAGTAAAGGCCTCCACTATGGTTCTTTCAGTATTGTGATTAAGGGTGATGACGTACAGTGGGCTGTAACTGCTCTTAGTTGTATTCCCAGGTCTTGTATGGGTGATATTACTCTCACGGCAGGGTTGTTTGGTTGTTTGGTTGTGTTGGTTCGGTTTTGTCCCTTTGAAGTGGTCCCAGAGATCATGCCTCCACTCACAGGCTACTCAATGAGAAGATGCCCAAACGAAACTGGAAGTTATCCAAACAATCAGATGAAAAAAAAAATCACAACACAGAGACACAAGAAACATGAAAGAGTAAGGCAGGCCAACCCTCCAAAGATCAGGGGGGAAACATCAACTACTGCATCCAAAGATACTGAACAGTGTAGTTCCCGGTGAACCGACCATGCCCCAGTGAAAGACCACACATCTGAGAATATTTGAGCAGCACAAATTGGTCTTGAAGAATTTTTTTTTTCAGTGCACAAAGTTGGGTGGGTAGGGAAGGGAAGTGGACCTGGGAAGAGTTAGGGGATGGATTTGGTCAAAACACATTGTACGAAGCTCTCAGTGAACTAAGACAAAATTTAAAAGGTATCGAAAAACGTAAAATACTAGATAAAATGTTGGAACTTCACTTAAAAATTATCAGAAACCTGAAAGAAAATGCAAATGAGTGAAGGAATCCCGTTCAGAGTCTGGAGAGGAAGGTCAGCAAGAAAGAGAGCCAGCATGAGAACTAGGAAAACCAGCAATGCAGGTGAAAAGGCCAGTAACGTGGAAGAGAAACTCAGCAAGGAAGTTAAGGTAAAAAAAAAAATGCTCCCTGGGCAGTGGTGGTGCATGCCTTTGATCCATGCCTTTGATCCCATCGAGTCAGAGGCAGGCAGATCTCTGAGTTCAAGGCCGGTCTGGTCTACAGAGTAAGTTTCAGGACAGCCAGGGCTACACAGAGAAACCTTATGTCAATAAACTAATGATAATAACATATCAAAAAATTAATAACAGTAACATAATAACCTTGTATCAAAAACTAATAACCACCACCACAATAATAATAATAATAATAATAATAATAATAATAATAATAATAATATATGCTGGGAATGAAAACCTCAATACCTCAAAGGGAAACTCAGTGGAAGGCATCAACTAAAGCCAGCAAGAATGTCCTCAAGGATGGAGGACATAGCCGACAAAGGACTGCACCACAGTAACAATATGAAAAAGATGAGCATATGCCTACACTATCTAAGCATGCAGAGACATGGCTAAGAGAAACAAGCAGCGAATCCATGGTATAGAAAAGGGCGGAGGGAGACAACAAGAGCACAGAGGACCTACTCAGTGACATTGTGAAAATTCTACATTCGGACACAAGAAGCATTTAAAACCCCAAGAAGACATAACCCAGAAAGACCTTCCCCATGAGGTCTTACAATAAAAATGTCAGAACAGCAAAGAAAAGCAAAGAAACTGTACTCAAGCTGCAAGGGAAAGACACAGAAAGGCAAACATCAGAGTAACACCAAAGTTCTTGTCAGCGAACTTCAGATCTGGGGTAATGTGTGAGGGTATGTTTCAAACTCTGAAAGTAAATAATTGTCAAACAACTTTGCTATACCTAGCTAAACTATCTTTTAAAATAAATCAAGGGCACTTCAAGACAAGCATAAACTGAGACAGTTCATGATCTTAGTCTGGTACAGTAGAAGACACTTAATGGAATTAAACACAGAGAAGGAAACATACAGTCTGAGTATTTCTATTTTACGAGGCAGTTTGAACACTGACCAGTAGTTTCAAAGACCCGAAGGTAAGGCCTGAAACCTTGACACTGCTGGAGGAAAACATGAAAAACACCTCAAGACACAGACATAGAAAAGGGTTCCAGTGGTAAGGAAATATTCCCAAGAACCAACAAATGGGATTGCATAAAATTAACAGAGAGGGAGAGGGAGAGGGAGAGGGAGAGGGAGAGGGAGAGGGAGAGGGAGAGGGAGAGGGAGAGGGAGAGGGAGAGGGAGAGGGAGAGGGAGAGGGAGAGGGAGAGGGAGAGGGAGAGGGAGAGGGAGAGGGAGAGGGAGAGGGAGAGGGAGAGGGAGAGGGAGAGGGAGAGGGAGAGGGAGAGGGAGGAGAGGGAGAGGGAGAGGGAGGAGAGGGAGAGGGAGAGGGAGAGGGAGAGGGAGAGGGAGAGGGAGAGGGAGAGAAGCAAGTAACCACCATAGTGAAGAGACAGCCTACAGAATGGGAAGAAGAAAAAAAATTTGCCAACTATACATCTGACAGGCAATTTAATAGCTAGAATCTTTAAAAAGCCACAAAAATTAAATATTAAAGAGCCAAGTCATTAATCTACTAAATGAGCTAATGCATTGAACAGAAAATTCTCAGCAGAAGAAATATAAATAGCCAATAAACTGTTGAAAAGTGTTCAACACTCTGAGGCATTAGGAAAACAAACTGAAATCGTGCCACGGTTCATCCCACTCTAGTCAGGAAGAGTATAATCAAAAAACCAAATGACAGCAAATCCTGGCAAGGGTGTGGAGAGTGGGGACTCTTATACAGCACTAGTGTGAATGCAGACTTGTGTAGCCACAATAGAAATCAGAATGGAGCTTGCTCAAAAAAAAAAAATAGAACTGTCATATTGTTGCAACTTGTTAATAAGTTTGTAGTCTACCATGTCAGGACAGCTTTCCTGTGCTTGGCACATAATAAAGAACTCCCTTTTCTTAGCGGGGCTTCCTCTTGTCCACCCGATCTGGGGAACTCGAACCCTAATCTTCTACTTGAGGAATGTCACATAATCCTTAGAGAAATTAGAGGTTCAACTTCCTGGAATACCTGTTTATGCAACCGAGGTACTCCTGGCCTCAGCCAATGAAACATCACCCTAAGCAGAAACCCTTCCCACTTTCCAAGGTTTGTATGTATAGCTCTGGTTCACCCCGGATGAAGTATATGCGTACAAGCCCACACTGAATAAAGGTATGTGCATATGCTAAGATTGTCTCAGACCCCACCTGTTCTGGACACTGCTTCATCCTTCCTGTCCGGTGTGCAGTGGTGTCTCCCTGAGAGAGGATATGAGGGCAAGGAACCACAGCTGGACCCAACACTCATGCCGCACATATGACCCAGTACTCAATCCAAATTATATTTGAATTGTATGTTCAAATTGGGATGAGTATAATGATGCATATACGTGTATAGTCAGTATTGCTTATCAACTTGACAGGATATAGGACCACCTAAGAGACATACCTGTGAGTGGATTTCTAGATTAGGCTGAGGTGGGAAGACACATAAAGGTCACATTTTCTTTCATAGATAGAACCTATATTTAAAATAATATTTGAATTATATGTTTAAGTTTAGGGACAAAGTATAATGGCAAATATACAAATACATAAGAAACCCTTATAATCCCAGCAAGCAGGAGTAAAGTCAGAGGCTGTGACTTCATGTGACACAAGGATTAGGTCAGACAGACGGTTGTAAGCTGACATATGGGTGCTAGGAATTGAACCTGGGTCCTCTGGAAAAGCAGTCAGTGCTCTTAACCACTGAGCCATCTCTCCAGCCACATAGTCCTATAGCTAGTTTTAAAATAAAAAAAAAAAGTAAGAGTCCTTCTTTCTCATCTCACATTGACTATCCTGGGTCTCTCTGTAAGATATGAATTTTATGCCAGCTGCATAATGCTATTGCATAATGCTAGGCAGGGATGCTGACACTTGCTTTGTTTTTGTGAAGACAAAGTCTTTCTGTGTAGGTCTGGCTGGCTTTGAACTCACAATCCTGTGACTTCACTCCTGAGTGCTGGGATTACAAGGGTTCACCACCCGCATGTTAGCTCACAACTGTCTGTAAGTCCTATTCCAAGGGATCTGACACCCTCATGCAGACATACATGCAGGCAAAGCACCAATCAATGCACATAAAATAAAAATACATTAATTAAAAATTTAAAAGACTATAGTGGCAATGCAAGGATAAATAAGCTACTTAACAATTTAGAGTCTAGAAGTAAGCCTGTGTGTCTACAGTCAATTGATTCCCAACAATGGTGTCAAGAATATTCCTCCATGGGAGGAAAAGTATTTTCAACTATGGGGCTGAGACAATTAGATATTGTCTTAAGGTTTTGCTGATGTGAACAGACAATTAAATAATATTTAATTGGGGCTGGCTTACAGGTTCAGAGACTCAGTCCATTATCATCAAGGTTGGTATGTGGCAGCATCCAGGCAGGCATGGTACAGGCAGAGCTGAGAGTTCTACATCTTCATCTGAAGCCTGGTAGCAGAGTACTCACTTCCAGGGTATTAAAGCCCACTCCCACAATGACACACCTACTCCAGCAGGGCCACACTTTCTAATAGTGCCACTCTCTAGGCTGAGCATATACAAACCATCACAGATATCCACATGTGAAAACAGTTTGATCCCTGACTCACACTATGTACAAAAGATGAAAGATTATCAAACGCTGAAGGACTGAGTTTATTTCAGTGATAGAGTGTTTGCCTAGCATGCATAAAGATCTGGGTTTGCGATCCATCACAGGACAAATGAAACAAATAGGCCAGACATAGGTGCAAACCTATAATTCCAGTAGGTAGGAGATGAAGGCAGAAGGATTGTGGTTCCAGGCTAGCCTAGGCTATATAGCAAGATTCTTTCTCAATAATAATATCAAAGACCTAAAGAGTTAAAACAATCCTCCAAGAGTGTACATAGGTACACTGAATTTGCCAGTATTTCCCTAGATATGATTCCAAAATATATAAACAACAAAAGGAAAAAAGATAAATGAAACATAACAAAACACTAAAGTCTTTGTGTTTCAAGAAAGAGAAAATTACTCCAAGATAGGGAAAAATCTGTAATTCGTTTATCTAATAAGGAATTTATATCTGGAGTATGTATAAAGAACTGTTACAATGCAATAAATAAAAAAAGACAAATATGGGGCTGCCACGAGGGCTCAGCATGGAAAGCGCTTGCTGCACATGCTTAGGAGCCTGAGTTCAATCCTTGGAACCCACACAAATGTGGAAGGAGAGAACTGACTCCACAAAACTGTCCTGTGACTCCACATATGCACCTTCTCCTCCAACACGTCATACACACATGAATGCATAACCACAATAGCATTAATAAGAAACTAGACTAATAATTAATTATTATTATTATTAATTGTAGTAATAATAATAAACTAAATTAAAAGATAGGTAAGACCCAGGATACAGCCTAATGGCAGAGCACCTCTGGTTGTTTTTGTTTTTGTTTTTTGTTTTTTGTTTTATTCTTTCATATGTGTGTCAATGTGGGCATGGGTTTTGAGACCTTCATCCTAGCTGCCTGGAAGCCAGTCTTCTCCTAGCAGCCTTAAGATGAAAATGTAGAACTCTCAGCTCCTCCTGCACCATACCTGCCTGAATGCTGCCATGTTCCTGCCTTGATGATAATAGATTGAACCTCTGAACCTGTAAGCCAACCCCAATGAAATGTTGTCCATATAAGAGTTGCCTTGGTCGTGGTGCCTGTTTACAGCAGTAAAACCCCCGACTAAGTCACAGCCCCAAGGTGTGAGAATGGGAAAGCAGGTCTTGACTCCTGCCTTCTATGTAGTGTTGTGAGTGAGGGAGAGATCCCATTTCCTCGTTTTCCCCTCCCCCATTGGGTCATCAGAGCAGGAGAACTGGCCCTGCCTCTCACCAGCTGCATCACTAGGGAGAGCGGGCCCTGCACCTCACCTGGGCAGCACAGTAGAACTGACTCTGATGGTGAAGTGTAGGTGTGAGCGTGGGGGAGGTGGTCCCACCACTTGTCTGCTGTGCAGAGACATCGGTGAGAGAGATATGCTTCCCTTCTTTCCCCCTACCACCAATGGCAGGCAGGAAAGGTGGCCCTGAGGTCATCAAGAGTGGGAGAGCTGACCCCGCCCCTCATTTGCTGTACACTCAGGAGAGCAGCCCCTGGGAAACACAGTAGATCTGGTCCTGGATTCGGGAATAAGGTGAGTCAGATCTTCCTCTTGTCTGTTGGGCAGTGGCACAGATGAGGGAGAGATACCCTCCTCCCATCCCTCACCCCTCACCATCTATGGCAGGCAGGAGAGCTAGCCCCCAGGGTCATGAGAGTATGAGAACTGGCCGTGTCCCTCACCAGATGACAACACTCATGATTGTGGGCCCTGCACCACACCTAGGCAGCAGAGTAGAGCTGGTCCTGGTAGCAAGGGTTGCTAGTGAGTCTTCTTGAGAACATAAGAGCAGGAGATCTGGCCAAGCTGATACCTCCCATGCCCAGATCTAGGGCTTTGAACTGGTCCACCGCAATATCTACCCTATCGATGAACTGTTGGAGCGCATGAAGGGGCTGGTCCTACAGACCCAAAGCTACAGGATCTCCATGATGAAGAGCAACAACAGGCTATCAGAGAGGAGTCCCAGTGAGGATCCAGTAGCAGAAGCCAGAGGCCTTGTATCAGACCAATGAGTCATTGCAATGAACATCTGTAAGCAAAGAAGTGTGAACAAAGGGTTATGCCATGACACACACTGATGTGCTATAGCTACCACGGTGAGATTTTTTTCTGTGTTGGGGGGAAGTTGCAAGGCTGGAGGGTGGGGACAAGGGGGGGAGATGAGTGGGACTAGGGTGCATGATGTGAAATTCACAAAGAACCAATAAAAGGTTCTTAAAGAAGTGTTAGAAAGGATGTGAAGAACTAGAATTCTTCCGAGTGCTGGCTTACCAGGGCAGTGCTGCTGCGGTTTTCAGCCTTGTGGCTCTTCTGAAGGGTAAACAGAACTTCCATACTATATGCAATCTCAGGCCTGTGCCCATCTCAAGAGAAAATATGTCTACCCAAAGATGTGTACACACTGCTCATAACAGCATTGCTCATAGGAGCCATGATGTACATCCGGTAATGAATGGACAGATGAGGTATAGCTATATACATCTGAAAATCACTCAGCAGTAAGAATGGAATATCAGCGTGGTGGTGGTGGCCTTCAATCCTAGCACTCAGGAGGCAGAGGCAGGTGGATCTCTGTGAGCTCGAGGCCAGCCTGGTCTACAGCGTGAGTTTCAAGACAGTCAAGGCTACACAGAGAAAACTTGTCTCAAGGAAATCAAAACCAAAACCAAAATTGTTTGTTTGTTTGTGTGTGTGTATGTGTGAAACAGAGACAGACAGAGAAAGAGAGATACAGAGAGAGACAGAGATACAGAGAGAGATAGAGAGAGGTCTGTGGGACATCATGGATTAACCATGAAATCATGATGCTAGGAAAGAAGCCAGTCAGGAAGGACCCCAGCATGGATAAAGACACCTATTTCAAGTAGTGGGAAGAGATAAAAGTGGGAAGAGACAAATCCATAGAAATTCGTGTCTTCTAGAGAGTAGACTGGTTAGTGTGCACAGGTAGAGAGTGATGGGCAAGAGACACATTGGTTCATTTTGAAGTGACGAAATCTTGCAAACTGATTGTGGCGGCAGTGACTACACAGCACTAACCATAATCACAAACCAAACCTTCTTGATATTTGATTTACACTGGATCCAAAAAGATATGTCTGGACATGGAACAGAGGTGACAGAGAAGTGGCTGTGCTGAAAAGTTGGGTATTAGGCTTGTATGTATTTTCTCAGCTATGACAGTGTCAACTAGCTTGATGCTATCCAATATGGCGGCCAATAGCCACATGTGATCATTGAGCACTTGGAATGTAGGCGGGTGGCCCAAATGAGAAGACTAGAGCACACACCAGGCTTTGAAGACTTCGATTCACTTTCTCTCTCTCTCTCTCTCTCTCTCTCTCTCTCTCTCTCTCTAACTGATAATGTTTTGTATTAGATATACTGTTTTATATTGTAAAATATATAATTTTAATACTTTACTTACTTTTACAAATTTAAAAAGCCATATTCTCTGAGAGTTCAAGGTTTCCTTGGGAGGGGTGGCTGTATTGATACATGGGTATTCGAGGGTTAATCTAGATGTCCTTCTTACGGTCTTCTTTAGGGCTGAGCATCCAATAGTCACTCACTCTTAGCACTTTGACAAGCAAGGAGACTCTTCATTAAATGATGACCACTGCAGACGCAGGCTCCTCTGGCCAAGGTTGAAGACACTGCTAATCTATATTGATAAACATGAACACTCAGAAGGCAGTTTAACAACGTGTCCATTTAGCAAGACAACAGTGGTCAGTTCCCCCTCCGGTGCAGATAACCTCCTGATTTACGGTAGTTTAACCAGGTTTACAGTATTAGGTACCAGGAAGGATTTCCTTCCTGGTGATCAGATCTGACTCAAGAGCAGTTGATTACCTCATAACGTTTGGGCTACTGCTGCACCAGTGGGTACCTCCTCAGGCATTCCTTTAGATCTGGGGTCATAGCCGGTGCCTTTGAGAGCTGTGGTGTGGACTCCTGGTTGTTAACTACATCTGGGATTAACTGGAAACCCAAGCTGCTATGGGGTAGTTGTAGTTAATTGGGTCTTTTGAGGTAGGAAGACACACCTTAAATCCAATCATTTGAGATCAGAAGCCCCACCCTAAGTTTGAGCCACACCTTCTCTTGGCAGCCTATTTAAGGGACAAGGAAGAGGGGAGATGTTTTGCTCTTTGCCTGCTTGTCCTTGCTCTAGCTGCAATGTCCGTTCATTCCCTGTTACTAAAGCCTACTTCTTTAAGATTCTGAAGTAGACTCAAGACCAGTCAAGACATCCATCCTCGTGGACCAAAAAACTACTGGACACTTGTAGACAGCCACTGTTGAACTAGCAGGACCACAGCCTGTAAGCGACTCTAATAAAACCCCTGTATGTAAACACAGCCATTTAGTTGGTTCTGTTCCTCTAGAGAACCCTGACTACTACAGGAGCCAAGGGCTGAATTCTCAGACATTCTCCATCTCCAGTTATGAGTTTAAAGGAAGAAGGTGTGTGTGTGTGTGTGTGTGTGTGTGTGTGTGTGTGTGTGTGTCTGCCTGCCTGCCTGCCTGCCTGTCTGCCTGTCTGTCTGTCGGGTGTGTGTGTGTGTGTGTGTGTGTGTGTGTGTGTGTGTGTGTGTGATGATCTAGTGCTTCTTTTTGTTTGTTTGTTTTTTGAGACAGGGTTTCTCTGTATAGCTCTGGCTGTCCTGGAACTCACTTTGTAGACCTGGCTGGCCTTGAACTCAGAAATCCACCTGCCTCTGCCTCCCAAGTGCTGGGATTAAAGGCATGAGCCACCACACCTGGCTAGTGCTTCTTTTTTGTTTGTTTGTTTGTTTTTGTTTTTGTTTTTTTGGGGTTTTTTTTGGTCAGTTTCAGAACTTTATCAAGCCCCACATTTACCTGATTAAACAAATTCTGGTTGGGAGACAGGGGTAGTCAAGAGCTGTGATGGCTGGCTGTTCTTGTTCTTGGTTGTCGACTACCAGAATTAAATATTCTCCACTAAACAAATTCTGAGTTGGGGAACAGAGAAAGATCAAAGTGTTCAACACCAATCCTGGTGTTCTTAGTTTGGGGGAAGTGAACCTCGCTGTCTGTAGAGTAGAAAAGCTGGTTACCGTGGAGGTGCGTGGAGGGAGAGGAAGAGGGGGTTTGGTGGTCCCCACAGTCACACTGTGACCGGACACTGGGCTGAGGACAAGAGTGGAGGCAGTTGTCATTCTTTAGCTTCAACTGACCTTTTGTTGGGGTTGTTTTACAGGAGTGTGACCCCCAGAATAGATCCTTTAAGATGGCTGGCCAAAATCAAGCTAGAGGAGGCATCTTGGATGCTTGCATTTTCTCTGAGAAAACAGAACCCTGGTGGCATGTTTTTTTTTTTTAAAAACAAAACAAAACAAAACAAAACAACAGAACAGAGTTTTAAAAGGTGATGTTTTGAAGAAAGTTGGAAAATATCTGTGGAGAAATTTTGCTCCAAATCGCATTTGAAAACTAGTGGCCCAAAAGACGCGACGAGTCTTTGTCCTACGAGCCTCTCACAAATCATCTTTTCTCTTAAAGAGAAAAAAATCTCCTGTAAAACTTTGATCTTGCCCCCTGACTTCTGCTCAGTCACTAGACAATGAGCAAAGGGCCAGAGGAAAAGCAAAAGAGATGAGACCCACCAGCATTCACAGCAAAAGAGATGTGAATCCAGCATTCACAGCCACCGCAGGTCGGATTCAGCCAATGAAAGTCTACCAGTTCACCCCATTAGTGGGGACAACAATGAGCCTATTGTAGTAAAATGTAGAACCATAAGGATACAACTCCATTTGTGTATATGTCTACCAATTAGTTTTCTTTAAGATATGGTGCAATTCCAGTAATTTGCCTTAGGTGGCAGTAAAGAGCCCTTTCTTTCAATGCAGAAAGCAGTTACCAATTAAATGTTGGAGGAAGTAGGAGCTTGAATTTCTTACTGCTCTGTCGGACGGGTAAGGTTGTCTTGGTAAGTAAGACAAATTACTCTATTTTTTAAAAACAAGGCCAGTGCTAGTTGCCATGTAGAAATGGAAACGTCTGTCTCTATGATCAAGTTGTGGATGTTTCTCTAAGTAGCAATATTTACTTACTGTGACTGTGTGATTTGAAACTAATCTTTGTCTAATTTAATTCAGAGAAAAGCTTCCCTTCATGTGATTTATTTTCAAGACCTTGTGTGTTCCTCTCTCTCTCTCTCTCTCTCTCTGTGTGTGTGTGTGTGTGTGTGTGTGTGTGTGTGTGTGTGTGTATGAATACTTTGTTACAGGGGTTTTTGGCTTTTGGACACGGTTGTTTTGATTTTTAGATGACCTTCCCAACCTCTCTTTCTCCCCCATCCATCCTCCTCTCCGTGAAATGTTCATGAAGATGGAACATGTTGTGACCCACAAACACTTGAGTGTGTCTACCAAGAGCCCACATGTTGGATACCTTCTCTGAGGCATGAAGAGAGCGGAAGCTCAGGCTGACCATGGCATTTGGGGGTGGTCCTTTTCGAGGAAACTAGGATTGGAATCCATCAGATCACCAGAGTAGAAGTCCATGAATAAATACTGCTAGCTTAATCGAAGCAGAGATGTGACTGGAAGGCATACACGTGTCCCCACTTCTCTCCGGGTGCTGCGCTGGGATCCTGCTCTCAGGGTCATCGCAGGATGTGACTGACCCCTTGTCGGTGGAGCAGAACTGTAAGTAGAATTAGCCTCTTTTCTTTATCAAGTCGTCTGTCACAGGTGCTCCATTATGCCAGTGAAAGAGACTGGATTGTATAGTTCATTTCTCCTGGAGAGGTTCTGTGATGCACACAGCTCCTTGGTTTTAATGGGGAGGCTAATTTTCATTTTTTATCCTGGGTTATTCTTACTAGATATACTTGTCTCTTTGCTCAGACGATTGGCACTGTTCTGGGGAGCTGGAAACCAAGGTGAAGTCGTAGTCTTTGAAAATGCTCTCCAAGCTCCATCCAAATTGATCAGTGCAGAAGTTTCCCCAGCCACACAGGAAGCCCAGGAACTCTCTTGCCCTCTGTGGGACCTTCCAGCGTGGTTAATAGTTACTCTGGCATAGAGCAAGCTTTTCATGCATGCTTGCAGAACTGAATGAGTGAGGTTCATTGTGTGGGTGTTACCATTTAAAACCAGCCAAACCCTGATTTGATGTCCCCAGAGTTTCTGAGCAGAGGTAACACATAAGGTCACTTCCTTCTGTGATTGGGTGGCAGCTAAGCTTGTCTTGGATCATAAAGATGGACATAAATATATCTGAGGATTTTTCAGGCTTTTAAAGTTTTCTTTCCATTTTCCCTTTTGTTCGATTAATGAATTATCCTTTTTGTTCATGTTAAAGTAGTGTGGGGGTTCTGAAATAGATGGGGGTCATTGACTCTCCCTAAGACTTTGTTCAACAGTATGTTGGCAGGGCATGGTGCTACACACCTGTCATCTCAGCAGTCTAGGAGCTGAGTCAGAAGGCTCACTGCAAGTTTGAAGGCACCCTGGTTTATGTGGCTACAAACTGAATTCCAGGATAGCAAGGCTTATATGTTGAGAGGATGTCTAAAAAACAAAACAAAAAAAGAAACAGCAACAAAAACAGAAGAAATAGTAGCAACAAGAGTTTCTTTTTTGTTTGGACTAGAAAATTTAGACATTGATTTTTAGTGACTTTAGTGAGTTTGATATCTACAGTTTAGAGATTCTACAAGCATCTAAAATTTATTTCTTTATGTATATAATACTTTGATTTCTTTAAAAATTAGCTTTTTAAAAAAATCTTTTGAGTGTGTGTGTTTGCGTGTGCACATGTGGAGGTCAGAAGACAGTTTATGAAGCCGATTCTCTCCTCCTGTGTGCTTCACAGGTTGTCAGGGCTGGGGGGCAACTGCCCTTAGCTGCTAAGACATCTCACTAGTCCTAATATTTTAATTTCTTTTTCAAAATTATTTTTTAATCATTTATTACTTGTTCAATGTATGTAAGTACACTGTAGCTGTCTTCAGACACACCAGAAGAGGGCACTGGATCCCATTACAGATGGTTGTGAGCCACCATGTGGTTCCTGGGAATTGAACTCAGGACCTCTGGAAGAGCAGTCAGTGCTCTTAACCTCTGAGCCATCTCTCCAGCCCTTGATTTCTTAATTATATAAATGAGAAAGGAGTTTTTCGAACTGAGAACCTCCCATTAATGACTTGAAGTGAAAGGGCTCTGGAATCAACTGGTTGAGGTAAGCGCAGAGCAGAGGCTCAGTGTTCACATGCTTGGGCCAGGCTGTTTCATTGCATACCCGACCGTAGGTGGATTCTAACCCTTTGAGGTTGCTATGAAGGGAACAAAGATACTTCACCTTGATCATGGAGACGTCTCCACATTTTATGCCCAACAGTGCTGACTACTGCCTCACTGGAGTCTGGGCTTGACTTTGGGGAAAGTCTCCGGTTTAGATCACACGAAGAAATAACGAGGGAAGTCCAAGTCTTGAGCCCAATTATGTTTATTCTGACCTGATTATAACATGCTGTTCTGTCCTGGGATACTGAGCCCTGGCCAGTATTCAGGAATTACCCAGGAGGTAACTGAGTATTATTTTGATTTTCATTGTCTTCTTAAGATTGAGTAAGCTGCTTTAACAAGAACAATAGTGACCTTCAGATGACAGGATCCTGGTGCCAGGGGTGTAGCTCATGGTAGAGAGCTTGCCTGGCATGTGCTGGGTCTTGAGTTTGATCTGTGGGACTACACACACACACACACACAGACCCACATGGACACAGACACACAATCACACAGACACACAGACACACACAGACACACACAGACACACAGACACACATACTCCAAAGCAAGAGAAATGTATCCTAGTAGTGCCAAAAGCTGGAAGTCCATGTTGAGGGTGCTCTATGCGTGGGACCTGACAAAAGATCTCTTACTGTGGATGGTCAACATCTTATGTCTTCTTGGAAGAAACAGGCAGAGAGTCCTATGATGTCCTTTCCAAAGGGACCTTATCCCATTCTTGAGACTTCTGCCTCCATGACTTCTACCTTCCCAGGGGCCTGGGTCCTAATCTCACCCCCTTGAAGATTCAAGTTCAAAACTTTCAGGGGGGCCCATTCAGACCCATAACACCCATTTAAATATGGCTCCTTGTGTGAGTCGCTCTTTGGAGTGCTGGGCTAGGATAACTGGAATATTCCGAGGCTTTTCCAAGGGCAATTGATGCTATGCAAAGGTCGGTCTTGCTTTTCCCAAGAATCTTGAAGCTCTGTCATCTTTCTTGCTCAGAGTGTTTGTGAATGCAGCTGGTGAAGAACTCAGGCGAGCAGAGGCAATTGTGGACACCCCTACAGAAACGTAAGTCCAGGGAGGGTTCTGGAAAGCAGAGAGGCCTGCATGTGTAGCCTGGAACTTCTATAGCACAGGTATATTTCTGAGAATTGAATTCTTTAGATCTGTCTGTGCTATCTGATGTATGGTGAAGGACATGTGGGCAGGAGTCTGGATCTTGGTTGGTCCTGGTGTCTCGTTTTTCTAGTGACATTCTAGGGAGTTTTAAAATTCACAGAGACAACTGCATAGCTGTGCAGCTTACATTTGAAGTGCCTCTAGGGTTCATCTCAACACAGCTGCCTTTGTTCTCATATACCACTGGACAGAGGACAGCAGGACAGCATCATATGGGTCGATTACCAGAACAATGGGAACCAAACAATGTCTCACACTTGAGAGGGGGAAATATCCATCGGCTGAATGAATGAAAAAAGATTTTCTGAAGCTTTTCCATGTTTAAATACCTCCAATATTGGCTGGATAAATGGATGGATGCATGCATTATTATAACTCAATATCTTTGTGACTCTTAGGATCTGTTGTGGTTTGAATGACAAGTGCCCTCATAGGCTCATGTATTTGACCATTTGGTCCCAGTAGGTGGTGCTGCTTGGGGAGGCTAGTCTTTAGGAGGTGGGGCCTTTTGAAAGAAGTATGTGTCACAGTAAGGGTGGGTTTTAAGGATTTATAGCCTTGTCTCAGTCTCTCTCTCTCTCTCTCTCTCTCTCTCTCTCTCTCTCTCTCTCTCTCTCTCTCTCTCTCTCTCTCTCTCTCTCTCTCATGTGTACGGATGAAAATGTGACTATCCAGCTTCCTGCTCCAGCAACCATGCCTTCTTCACAATAATGGACTCTGTCCGCCTGGAACCAAAACCTAACTAAACCCATTCTTCCTCGGGTTGCTTTTATCACAGCAGAGAAAAGTGACCAATTAAGAACCTAACCCTAATTCCTTGCCGTGACTCACAAGGTCTTGAGTGATCTTGGCCCTAAGTCTCTTGTGTTTGCTTTACCCCAGACTATCCCTGACTTCCCTGTTCCTCAGATCAGCTCACCTCAGTCTCATCTCAAGACTTTGTGTTTGCCTTTTCTTCTGCAAGACAGGCTTTTTCTTTGGCTCTTTGGATTCATCCTGTGTCTACCTTGGGGTCATCTCTGAAAGACTTTCTCTAGTGAATGAATCAAAACGAATTACTCAGTGTTGCCTCGGTGATTATTGGTACCATAATTCGTTTGCTTGTTTGTTTGTTTGTTTGTTTGTTTGTTTGTTTGTTTGTTTTTCGAGACAGAGTTTCTCTGTGTAGCTCTGGCTGTCCTGGAACTCACTCTGTAGACCAGGCTGGCCTCGAACTCAGAAATCCGCCTGCCTCTGCCTCCCAAGTGCTGGGATTAAAGGCGTGCGCCACCATTGCCTGGCCCTGATTCATTTCTCTAGATTACACGTAACCATTCCATGAAATTATAATTAGTTATTTAGCATCAGGTCTTTGTCTTGAGAATCAGACTTTGTCCTCTTCTGTCTACGCCCTGTGTTCTGTGTCTAGACCCTAAAACATGGCTAGTGGGTGAGTAGTGTATATGGATTAGTTAAATAATGGATGAATGAATGAATGAATGAATGACCAGTTACTGTGATCTTTATCAGCTTTTGGGTAAGACCAAAATTAGTCCCCAAAACCTGTGTAGGTGACAAACATTGATAGCAGGAGGGTCATGACACAGTGACCCAGGGGTCTCTTAAGAAAGCTGTGGGGTACCTGAACTTCTCATGTAGAAGCATAAAAGGGCATGAAGTCTCAGCCTGGCTTCTCAATGAGTGTGACAGGGTCAGAGCCAGGGGAGAGTCTTAGTTAAGGTTACGATTGGTACAATAAAACACCATCCATGGCAAAGAACCTCGGGAAGGAAGGAACTTTTTGGCTTATACTTCCATATCATAGTTCATCACTGAAGGAAGTCAGCACAGGAACTCAAACAGGGCAGGACCCTGGAGTCAAGAGATGATACAGAGGCTATGGCGGGGTGCTGCTTACTGGCTTTCTCAGCCTGCTTTCTTATAGAACCGGGGACCACCAGCCCAGGAGTGGCCCCACCCACAATGGGCTGGGCCCTCTTTCATCAATCACTAATTAACAAATGCCCTACAGCTGGATCTTAGGGAGGCATTGTTTCAACTGAGATTTCCTCCGTTCAGAAAACTCTAGTTTGTATCATGTTAACATTAAATTATCCAAGATGAGGAGTTTCCATGGGCCATCTCTGTTCCAACCCTATAGCTCCTGTAATAGACAGTCATGATTTAGAGGCTTAAAACAACAGGAGTTTATTCTGGAGGACGAGAGTGCAAAGCCAGGCATCGGCAGGGCTCTGGTGTCTCTGGAGCCTCCTCCAGTTCCTGCCATATCAAAAGTTGTTTGGGGCTAGCAAGATGGTTGAGTGGGTAAAGGCACATGCTGCCGAACCTGAGAAACTTGGTTCAATCCCTGGATCTCACAATGGAAGGAGGGAATTGACCCCTCCCATAGGTTGTCCTCCACACATACACTGTGGCCCATGTGCATACACACACATTTTATACATACATACATACATACATACATACATACATGTATATATCTTTATCTAATCATCTATCTATAACTACATCTATATCTAATCCATATTCATTTCTCTATCATCTATCTATCTATCTATCTATCTGGTTAGAGTTTATACTATCTATTGTTTATCTATCCACCATCCATCTAACTTAATCTTCCAGGTTTTGGATTGTATTCCTCTAAAGAATGTAGCCTCCATTTCACGAATCGCTAATAAGAAAAAGGTTTAATGCCTAGTTTAATATAATCATGTGATGTAATTTTTTTTTCTAGGACCTATACCCATGTGGCAATGCTCTGAAGAATAGCAGGAACCTCAGGAATGTCTATGGCCATACAATGACTAAACCAAATTCCCTCATCTTCTACTGTATCATTGTTTTAGGACTGACACTTATGAAAATCCAATTATCTGAGGAATGTGAGCTTATCATAAAGAGGCCAAACGCAAACCTTACCAGAGTGCCCAAGGGCCTACCCTTGCAAACAACTATCTTAGATCTATCACAAAACAACATATCTGAGCTTCAGACTTCTGACATCGTCTCATTGTCCAAGCTGACGGTCCTGATAATGTCCTACAACAGACTCCAGTATCTTAATATCAGTGTTTTCAAATTCAACACAGAGCTGGAATATTTGGATTTGTCCCACAATGAGCTAAAGGTGATCTCGTGCCACCCAACAGTCAGCTTCAAGCATTTGGACCTCTCCTTTAATGCCTTTGATGCCCTGCCTATATGCAAAGAATTTGGCAACATGTCCCAACTACAGTTCCTGGGGTTGAGCGGTTCTCGGGTACAAAGTTCAAGTGTGCAGCTGATTGCTCATTTGAACATCAATAAAGTTTTGCTGGTGTTAGGAGATGCTTATGGGGAAAAAGAAGACCCCGAGTCTCTTCAGTGCGTTAGCACTGAGACTCTGCATATTGTTTTCCCGTCGAAAAGAGAATTCCATTTTCTTCTGGATGTGTCCCTCAGCACTACGATCGGTTTGGAACTGTCTAACATCAAGTGTGTGCTTGAAGACCAGGGCTGCTCTTATTTCTTACGTGCTTTGTCAAAGCTTAAAAAGAATCCAAAGCTCTCAAATCTTACCCTGAACAATGTGGAAACAACGTGGAATTTCTTCATTAATATCCTCCAGATAGTTTGGCATACGCCAGTCAAATATTTCTCAATTTCAAATGTGAAGCTACAAGGTCAACTTGACTTCAGGATGTTCAGTTATTCTGACACTTCTTTGAAGGCTTTGTCGATACATCAAGTTGTCACTGATGTCTTCAGCTTCCCCCAAAGTTACATATACAGTATCTTTGCCAATATGAACATCCAAAACTTTACAATGTCTGGAACACACATGGTCCACATGCTGTGCCCGTCCCAAGTTAGCCCATTTCTGCATGTGGACTTTACAGATAACCTTTTAACAGACATGGTTTTTAAAGATTGTAGAAACTTAGTTAGATTGAAAACACTTAGTTTACAAAAGAATCAGTTAAAAAACCTTGAGAATATAATTCTCACATCTGCGAAGATGACATCCCTACAAAAACTAGACATTAGCCAGAATTCTCTAAGGTACAGTGATAGGGGAATCCCATGCTCCTGGACCCAGAGTTTGTTAGTTTTAAATTTGTCTTCGAATATGCTTACAGGCTCTGTCTTTAGATGCTTACCTCCCAAGGTCAAGGTCCTTGACCTTCACAACAACAGGATAATGAGCATCCCTAAAGATGTCACCCGCCTGCAGGCTTTGCAGGAACTCAATGTAGCATCCAACTCCTTAACTGACCTTCCTGGATGCGGGGCCTTCAGCAGCCTTTCTGTGCTGGTCATCGACCATAACTCAGTTTCCCATCCCTCTGAGGATTTCTTCCAGAGCTGTCAGAATGTTAGATCCCTAACAGCAGGAAACAACCCATTCCGATGCACATGTGAGCTGAGGGACTTTGTCAAGAACATAGGCCAGATAGCAAGAGAAGTGGTGGAGGGCTGGCCTGACTCTTACAGCTGTGACTACCCAGAAAGCTCTAAGGGAACCGCACTGCAGGACTTCCACATGTCTCCATTGTCCTGTGATACTGTTCTGCTGACTGTCACCATCGGGGCCACTATGCTGGTGCTGGCTGTCACTGGGGCTTTCCTCTGTCTCTACTTTGACCTGCCCTGGTATGTGAGGATGCTGTGTCAGTGGACACAGACCAGGCACAGGGCCAGGCACATCCCCTTAGAGGAACTCCAGAGAAACCTCCAGTTCCATGCTTTTGTCTCATACAGTGGGCATGATTCTGCCTGGGTGAAGAACGAATTACTACCCAACCTAGAGAAAGATGACATCCGGATTTGCCTCCATGAGAGGAACTTTGTCCCTGGCAAGAGCATTGTGGAGAACATCATCAATTTCATTGAGAAGAGTTACAAGTCCATCTTTGTGCTGTCTCCCCACTTCATCCAGAGTGAGTGGTGCCATTATGAACTCTATTTTGCCCATCATAATCTCTTCCATGAAGGCTCTGATAACTTAATCCTCATCTTGCTGGCACCCATTCCCCAGTACTCCATCCCTACCAATTACCACAAGCTCAAAACTCTCATGGCACGAAGGACCTATCTGGAATGGCCCACAGAGAAGAACAAGCATGGACTTTTTTGGGCAAACCTAAGAGCATCCATTAGTGTTAAGCTGGTTAACCAGGCAGAAGGAACGTGTGACACACAGCAATAAGAATATCCACCTCAATGGTGTTGCTGCTCTGGGGAGTTCTAATAATAGTACCATTCATATCAGCAAGAACCTAAAAATGGTTCTGACTTTACAATGTGGGAATTTGTGCTTTTTAGCCCAAGTTTGCCGCTAGTGTTTGCTAATAAAAATTAGTGGGATATTATATTTTGGGTTGAAATCATTCATTTCTTTTTGTTTTTATTTTTTTGTTTTGTTTTGTTTTTTAAGACAGGGTTTCTTTGTGTAGTTTTTACTGTCCTGGAACTTGCTCTGTAGTGCAGGCTGTGCTTAAACTCACAGGAATCCTCCTGTGTCTGCCTCCTGAGTAATGGCATTAAAAAAATTTTTTTTTATTGTTGTATGTTTTAGGTATCTTGTCTGCATGCACGTCTGTGCACCATGTGCATGCCTGTGCTTTCAGAGGCTAGCAGAGGGCATTAGAGTCATTGGAGCTTTAGTCATGGACTGAACCTGGGTCCTCTGCAAGAGCAGCCAGTGCTCTTAATTACTGAACCATCTCTTCAGCTCCCAAACCATTAATTTTAAACACTTAAGGGATCCATTTGTTCCTTTCTCTATAATCACATTCATTGAATTTGCTGCAGAACCAGGAGAAGCCCTTTCCTCGGCAGATGTTTGTACTTCTGCGTGCCTGGGCAACAGTAGAAAATTCCAACTCCACTTTGCCTTGACTTCCCCATTATTCTTTCTGGGTTCACCATAAATCCCTTCACTCTTAGGACTGGATGTTACTTTTCCACATAAATTTCCTGCCTATAAAGCTCTCGTCTTGGTTTCCACTAAACGGAAGCATTGAAGGGACTGCATATGCAGTTAATTCATTGTTCCAAGAAACCGTCAGGGAATCAGAGAGGCCTGTATGTCTCCAGATACAGAAAGAGTCACGAAATAAGAACATACAGTGAAGTCCAGTGATTATTTAACATGGCCATCTTAGAAATAATAGGTGACTGATCTCTCAGCACCTGGGTGGCAGAGGTAGGTGGAGCTCTATGAGTCCAAGGCCACTCTGGTCTACATAGCCACTTGCAGGACAGCTCTGTAGAGAGACCCTGCCTCAAAAACAAACAAACAAAAACAAAACAGAACAAAAACCCAGAAACGATAGGTTAGGTTTTTCACTGAGTCTTGAAGGAAGCCTCAGTATGTATGTACTGGTGAAGAGTGGAAAGGTCATTATACTAAAGAGGCCAAAAGGCTAGGATTCCCAGACTTACTCTGGGGCTAGTGCCCCTCATGGTTGGATATGAGGATTATGACAAATAAGACTATTATATGGTTGTCAACAATTAAATAAAACTGTATTGTAGCTAGCCAGGCTGGTGGATCCCTGCAATCCCAGCAACTTCCAGGCTGAGGTAGGAGCTTCCTGACTTCCAGGCCAGCCTGGGCTATCTAGTTAGATCCTACCCCAAGGAGGAAGAGGAGGAGAAAGGAACGGGGAGCATACTGTCACTGGTCTTGACTAGACTACTGAGACTATTGAACTGGGGACTCATGAAACACTATGTCTACGGAAATCAATAGGAAGTAGCCCTAAACCATGCGGCGTGGAAACTGGTACTCTGAAATGGAGTTGCAACAGCCCTTCTAACTGGCTTCTTCCATTTCCTCCAGGTCTGCTACACTTCCCAAATTACACTTCTGGATTTCACAATCCAGTTTCAACTCCTTAGCAAGCAATTTTATAGTTGCTTCGGGGATTTCTGTGCAGAGACCACTTTTGCACAGACGGAACCACTGACATCGGTTGCCTTCCTGTTCTGGGCCTGAATGTTCACAATGGTGGTGTAATCAGGGTTGGCTCCTTGTGAGAGCAGAGACAGAAGGACCTGCTCCCTGCTTCCTCCTGATTTGCATTTGGCTGTTGGCTTCCCTTGCTTTTCACCTTGCCTGCACACTGCACGCCTGCATTTCACCATTTGCAGATCTGTTTCTGTGTGCTAATTTCCCATTTTCATACAGACTTCCATGGTCTGGTCTCTGTCTATTACTAATGTTCCGATCTCTTTTTTTTATTATTAGATATTTTCTTTATTTACATTTCAAATGCTATCCCCTTTCCTAGTTTCCCCTCCGAAAACCCCCTATATACTTCCTTCTCCCCCTGCTCCCCAACCCACCCACTCATGCTTCCTGGCCCTGGCATTCCCCTATACTGGGCATTAGAACCTTCACAGGACCAAGGGCCTCTCCTGCCATTGATGACCGACTAGGCCATCCTCTGCTACATATGCAGCTAGAGCCATGAGTTCCACCACATATTTTCTTTGGCTGGTGTTTTAGTCCCAGGGAGCTCTGGGGACACTGGTTAGTTCATATTGTTGTTCCTCCTATAGGGCTGCAAACCCCTTCAGTTCCTTGGGTACTGTACTGGCTAGTTTTGTGTCAACTTGACACAGCTGGAGTTACCACAGAGAAAGGAGCTTCAGTTGAGGAAATGCCTCCATGAGATCCAACTGTAAGGCATTTTCTCAATTAGTGGTCAAGGGGGAAAGGCCCCTTGTGGGTGGGACCATCTCTGGGCTGGTAGTCTTGGTTCGATAAGAGAGCAGGCTGAGAAAGCCAGGAGAGGCAAGCTAGTAAAGAACATCCCTCCATGGCCTCTGCATCAGCTCCTGCTTCCTGACCTGCTTGAGTTCCAGTCCTGACTTCCTTTGGTGATGAACAGCAGCTTGGAAGTGTAAGCCGAATAAACCCTTTCCTCCCCAACTTGCTTCTTGGTCATGATGTTTGTGCAGGAATAGAAACCCTGACTAAGACAGGTACTTTCTCTAGCTCCTTCATTGGGGACCCTGTGCTCCATCCAATGGATGGCTGTAAGCATCCACTTCTGTATTTGTCAGAAACTGGCAGAGCCTCTCAGGAGACAACTGTCAACAGGCTCTTGTTGGCATCTGCCATAGTGTCTGCGTTTGGTGGTTGTTTATGGAATGGATCCCCAGGTGGGTCAATCTCTGGATGGTTATTCCTTCAGTCTCTGCTCTGAAATTTGTCTCTGTAACTCCTTCCATGGGTATTTTGTTCCCTCTTCTAAGAAGGATTGAAGTATCTACACTTTGGTCTTCCTTCTTCTTGTGTTTCATGTGTTTTGCAAATTGTTTCTTAGATATTCTGAGCTTCTGGGCTAATAACCACTTATCAGTGAGTGCATATCATGTGTATTCTTTTGTAATTGGGTTACCTCACTTAGGATGATATCCTCCAGATCCATCCATTTGTCTAAGAATTTCATAAATTCATTGTTTTTAATAGCTGAGTAGTACTCCATTGTGTAAATGTACCACATTTTCTGTATCCATTCCTCTGTTGAGGGACATCTGGGTTCTTCCCAGATTCTGGCTATTATAAATAAGGCTGCTATGAACATAGTGGAGCATGTGTCCTTATTACATGTGGGAGCATCTTCTGGGTATATGCCCAGGAGAGGTATTGCTGGATCCTCCGGTAGTACTATGTCCAATTTTCTGAGGAACTGCCAAATTGATTTCCAGAGTGGTTGTACCAGATTGCAATCCCACCAGCAATGGAGGAGTGTTCCTCTTTCTCCACATCCTCACCTGCATCTGCTGTCACCTGAGCTTTTGATCTTAGCCATTCCGACTGGAGTGAGGTGGAATCTCAGGGTTGTTTTGATTTGCATTTCCCTGATGACTACAGATTTTGAACATTTCTTAAGGTGCTTTTCAGCCATTTGATATTCCTTGGTTGAGAATTCTTTGTTTAACTCTGTACCCCATTTTTAATAGGGTTATTTGGTTCTCTGGAGTCTAACTTGAGTTCTTTGTATATACTGGGCATTAGCCCTCTATTGGATTTAGGATTGGTAAAGATCTTTTCCCAATCTGTTGGTTGCCTTTCTGTCCTATTGACCATGTCCTTTGCCTTACAGAAGCTTTGCAATTTTATGAGGTCCCATTTGTCAATTCTTGATCTTAGAGCATAGGCTATTGGTGTTCTGTTCAGGAATATTTCCCCTGTGCCCATGTGTTTGAGGCTCTTCCCTACTTTCTTTTCTATGAGTTTCAGTGTATCTGATTTTATGTGGAGGTCCTTGATCCACTTGGACTTGAGCTTTGTACAAGGAGATAAGAATAAATCGATTTGCATTCTTCTACATGCTAACCGCCAGTACTCCATTGTAGCATTTGTTGAAACTGCTATCTTTTTTTCCACTGGATGGTTTTCACTCCTTTGTCAAAGATCAAGTGACCATAAGTGTGTGGGTCCATTTATGGGTCTTCAATTCTATTCTCATCAATGGACAGACCATGGAAACAGAAACTAAACAGAGAAACAGTGAAACTAACAGAAGTTTTGAAACAAATGGATTTAACAGATATCTATAGAACATTTTAGCCTAAAACAAAAGGATATACCTTCTTCCCAGTACCTCA
Source organism: Mus caroli (assembly GCF_978045245.1). Taxonomy (NCBI): domain Eukaryota; kingdom Metazoa; phylum Chordata; class Mammalia; order Rodentia; family Muridae; genus Mus; species Mus caroli. The sequence continues at coordinate 67,388,250 of NW_028227259.1, read as the reverse complement.
TGGTAACTTCTCCAACATTGACCATGTAATCAGTCACAAAATAGGCCTCAACAGATACAAAAATATTGATATAATTTCATGTATCCTATCAGATCACCACAGACTAAGGCTGATTTTCAATAACAACATAAACAATAGAAAGTCCACATACACATGGAAGCTGAACAACATTCTACTCAATGATAACTTGGTCAAGGAAGAAATAAAGAAAGAAATTAAAGGCTTTTTAGAGTTTAATGAAAATGAAGCCACAACATACTCAAAATTGTGGGACACATTGAAAGCAGTCCTAAGAGGAAAACTCATAGCTCTAAGTGCCTCCAAAAAGAAACTGGAGAAAGTATACACTAGCAGCTTGACAGCATACCTAAAAGCTCTAGAACAAAAGGAAGCAAATTCACCCAAGAGGAGTAGACTGCAGGAAACAATCAAACTCAGGGCTGAAATCAACCACGTGGAAACAAAAAGAACTATACAAAGAATCAACCAAACCAGGAGCTGGTTCTTTGAGAAAATCAACAAAATAGATAAACCCTTAGCCAAACTAACTAGAGGGCACAGGGACAGTACCCAAGGAGCCAAAGTGAACTGCAACCCTATAGGTGGAACAACAATATGAACTAACCAGTACCCCAGAGCTCTTGTCTCTAGCTGCATATGTATCAAAAGATGGCCTAGTCGGCCATCACTGGAAAGAGAGGCCCATTGGACTTGCAAACTTTATATGCCCCAGTACAGGGGAATGCCAGGGCCAAAAAGGGGGAGTGGGTAGGTAGGGGAGTGGGGAGGTGGGTATGGGGGACTTTTGGGATAGCATTGGAAATGTAAATGAGGAAAATACCTAATAAAAAAATTTAAAAAAAACAGAAATGAATAACAACAGAATCTGAGGAAATCAAAAAAATCATCAGACCCTACTACAAAAGGCTGTACTCAACAAAACTGAAAAAAAAAAAAAACCTGAATGAAATGGACAAATTTCTAGACAGATACCATGTGCCAAAGTTAAATTTGACAAAATCCAACACCCCTGTTCATGATAAAAGTCTTGAAAAGATCAGGAATTCAAGGCCCTAAACATAATAAAAGCAATATACAGCAAACCAGTAGCCAACATCAAACTAAATGGAGAAAATCCACCTTTCTGATGTTCTACGTATAATTGTTTTGCATATAGGTGGGGTGGTTGTTCTTCGCATGTGTTGATTTTACAGGTCAGCAATCCTGGTCTGGAGAAATGCTCAGAATGTAATGAAAAGAGAGAAGCAAGATGGAGAACAAATATAATACAAGCTGAATTTTGTTGTCCAACAAGCTAGTTTTAGGTCAGTTTGACACATGCTGTAGTCATCTGAGAGGAAAGAATCTGGGCTAAGAAGTGCCTCCTTAAGACTGGACTATAAATCGCAGGATTAATTAGCCTTTTCTTAATTACTTGATTGATTGATGGAGTGTGGGTAGCCCAATTGTGGGTGGGGTCCTGGGTTCTATAAGAAAGCAAACCTAGCAAGCAATGGGGAGCAATCTAGTAAGCAGCATTCCTCCATGGCCTCTGCATCAGCTCCTGCCTCCAGCTTCCCTGCGCTGCTTGAATTTCTGCCTCGACTTCCCTCACCAGACTATTGATACAGTGTCTGTGAGCTAAATACCTTCCTGCTCAATGACTTTTGGTTTTGGTGTTTCATCACAGCAATGGGGAAGTAAGATAGTATTTATACCCACACCCATGAGAAATAATAAAACATCAGCAGTAGTTTGTAACTTCCACAGTTGATATTCACTGGGATCCTCATCGACACATATAGTTTTTGTCTTATTAAATATTTTCCTTGTGTGTTCTAAATGTTCTGAAATGAACATAAGGAGAACTTTTTGCTTAAAAATTGTAGAAAAATTAAAAAAAAACACTTTTAAAGAAAACTAGACCTGAATATGTGTGCTTATCTTCTCTTCACTGTCAAAAGAAAGGAAGCTGCCATTTTCCATCTGCTGCTGTGAGTTGAGTCATTCTGGTTTCCCTTAACTTCATTTGATCTTCCTCTCTTCTGAGAAGATAACTTTCTGTTTAGTCTGAATACATCCTACACCGGGCACGGCCTAACTGGTTCTCTAGATGCTTTGCCAACCATTCTCTCTCCCTTTTCAAAAGTTTAGGCTCAGGACAGTGTCTCATTCTGTAGCCCAGGCTAGTCTTAAACTCCAGGAAATCCTTCTGTCTCCGCCTCCTAAGAATTAGAACTACCATCAGGAGCAACCACATCTGTTCTTTCTTTGGGAATCCTTCATCTAGGGCCGCTCATCTTTGTCTTGGTGCTAACCTATAAGAGACTGAATGGATGCTCAACCTCTGGGCAAAGGGGAAGCCAGGCTACCCCTGGTCTATGGAGTTGGTTCCCCCCTTCCCTGTAACTGAGCTATTTCCTGAGGCAGAGCAGGACCAGGCACTAATGACATGTAGGCCCACTTGCTTGTGGGACCTTCACCAACACAGGCTGACATAATTCCATTTTATCATATTGTCACTCTAGGGATGGGCAGCAGAATGGCTGCTTTTTATGCAGGGACAATGAGAGCGGATGGTGACTTGGTAATATGTTGAGACCTGTGAAATACTCATTTTCCTTGGCTATTAATCGCACTTCTGGGAATCTATCCCAGAGAAATAAGTTGAGACATGGACTTCTTCACAAGTTTGTTAAACACTCCAGCTTTCCAGTGAGAGGCAAATATATTGTGTCCATTTAAGGACACACTGTGCAGCCTTGAAAATGTTAGAGTTTACAGGCTGGTGGGAAGGCTAGGTGGGTTAAGGTGCTCGCTGCCAAACTTGAGGACTTCAGTTCAGTCCCTGGGAGTCACATAGTATAAAGTAAGAAGTGACTCCCACAAGTTGCCCCCTGACCTCCAAATGCATGCCATGGCACAGGTGTGTGTATGCACAAAATGCATAAATATGATTAAGATGTTAGGGGTTGAGATGGAAAGTTTTGCCTTAGGTGTTTTTACCATAATTTTTTAAGCATAGAGGAGGCATTCAATTAGCAGGGCAGAATGATTATATGGCTATGACATTAAGTTCAACGTACAGAACTGCAAGAACACCTTGGTTTCAGTTTCAAGATACACACAGAGAAAGGACCGGCTGAGATATGCAAAAGCGTTATTGCAGCTTTCATCGCCTACAGTACAGTGTTGGCTTTGTTTCTACACATTTCTGTATATGGAAAGTTTCCAATCAGCAAACAAATAAAATGGGGTGGAGAGGGAGGATATAAATCTGGACACCATAAAACACTCTCGGGGTTCCTTTTTTCTTGTCTATAAAGTCTATAGAACCTGGAGTTTTCTTGTTAAAATGGACTCCAAAAAAAAAAAAAAAGACAAAAAAAAAAAAGGTAAAGGGTTTGAGTGTCCTAACGCAGAGTTTTTACTGTGCATAAGCATAAAAAGAAAGGCTATCTAGGGCACACCCATGATGCGTACACAATAGAATGGTCAGGGAGTAGAGAGTTGAGTACTTACTGTTTCTGGTTTTAAGGTCACTTATTCGGCTACCAAGTATCTGAACTCAATTTTTAGTGTTGGTTTCTTTTAACTGTCTCACAAAGTCCTTCATGGTTAAAAACTGGCTCTCATAAGTGAATATAAACTGGAAGTGTCAGAAAAGCTCTTAGTAAGCATGATTCAGTGTCTACTGGGGTTTTTTCCACCTTCAGCAAAGACAATGGCATGTTGCTTCCATGCAAACCAGGGAATCTTGGGGGAATATCCTTGAGCTGAAGTGTCTGGCAAGATGTTTATCACATGCCTGACATCTCTAATTCAGCCACAGATCCATAGTAACTCCCAACTACAGTCACAAAGATAGCTATAGTAGGTGTTGGTATAGCTAAGTGGCATGGACATGTGTATGATCTCAGGTGTTACTAAATGCTATGCACAGACACGCCAACTTTGCACATGACCTTGGCTTCCATCCCCAGCATTACAAATAAGAATCAACTGCCGGTGCTGGGCAGCCAGATGTGGAGCTCAGCCCTGAAACTCTGCAGCTCAGGAAACTGAAGCAGAGGGTTGTAAGTCTGAGAAAACCCAGTGCTACGTGCAAGACCCTATGCCAAAAAGGGAATAAAAGAAAAGGATTGGGGAGATGACTTCTTGGGCAAAGCGCTTGTTGCACAGGTGTGAGGACCTGAGTTTGGGTCCTCAACACCTTTGTAAAAGCTGGGTACCTGGCAGCCCAGTGCTGGGTGTCAGGAGACAAACAGATCACCAGAGGTCCCTGATCAGCAACAGGTTCAGTGATTCAGGAAGTCACCTGGTGACTCCGGCCTTCTTGCTCATTCACACTGGTGTGCACGCCCACAAACACACCATACCCACACAAACTCTCCAAAACCAAAACAAAACGGGAAAGTATGCATTTAGTGAGAAATAAAGACGTACAGACTTTCTCTTTTTCCTTTCTACCTTTTGTCAATCCCTTATTCACTGAGTGTGTATAAAATTTTATTTTATTTCATATTTATGAGTGTTTGCCTGCCCTTGGAAGATTTGTCTCTAACCCCTTCATCTGATACCTTTTCTCCCATTTTTTCCCCTCCCTTCCTCTGCCCTCCTCTCCCCCTCCTCCCTCCCCACCTCCTCCCTCCCCCTCTCCCCCCCACTCCCGGCTTCACGGGGGACTTTGCATCATAATTTGCTCCATGCCATGATATTCTGCTACACCAAAGGCCCCAGGTGACAGAATGACGCAGCCATGTATGGACACCTCCATAAGCCAGAATGAAGTTCTTCTAGTGTAAGCTAATTTTCCTCAGTGAGCCTGTCATCATGACTGGATGCTCACTAACACTTGTTTTAAGGACTCACTTCAATAGAGACCTGGATGACAACGGTCAGAATTACTCTCTTTCTATCATTTTGCCATTCCACCGAATTCCAGGGGCAGAGTAACTGACCTGGGCCTGGAAGTAAGGCACTGCCAAAGTGCTCCAAGACGCTGGTGGAGGTCTGTACAGCGGTTCTGCTAAGCAAATAAGTAAGTAAACACAAAACACCAGGTGATCCAACAACTCTACGTGAAGGGATGTATGTGTTTGGTCTCCCTTTTCATAGCATCCATTTTCACAAGAGTCCTAAGGCAACACAGATGCCTGATGATAAGATGTGGCCTGTGCTGCATTAAGTGAATATTATTCAGCCTTAAAAAGGGGGGGGGGTGTATTCTGAGGCATGCTGGAACATAGAAAAAACAAAACAAAACAAAACAAAAAAAACAAAACCAAGACAGATACCAAGTAAAATAAACCTATAAGGCAGGGGGTGGGGGGAGAGAACAAACATTGTCTGACTCCATTTACAAATGGTACCTAAAACCATCATACTCCAAGACAGAATATAGAACAGCCAGATACCGGAGGATGCACAGGGCGAGGTGGAGAGCTAGTGTTGATGGGTTTGTGACGATGGACAAGGAAAAGGTTCTGGAATTGACAGTGGAGAGAGCTGAACAACCACGTGGATGGCCTTAACACCACAGAATCATAGTCTCCCAAAGGCAAGCTTAATGTGTACTTTACAATTAAAAAAAAAAAAAGTGCTCTTCCCTGTTACCTGATGTAGCGTGTATTGCCACCAGCACTCAGCAGAGAGGGAAAGGTTGAAAGAAAATAAAACTTGAGACCTGTGATTCATGTAATTTATGTCAAATAGCCCAAAGACTTGTTTGTGAGCTTTGAAACATGGGGCTGAGAACATAGCAGAACAGGCCAGGACATGCCCGGGCAGGCCCGTCATTAAGACATTCCTAAGGCTGCTTAGCCATAAAGATAAAGAGAATGACATGCCTCCCTATCTCCCGCCCTTCTGACCTAAGTTAAATGTTATCTGCACGTACAGTCTGCTGATGTTTAAATGAATCAATCATGTGAAACTGCGCCAATTCCTCCCCCAGTCCCAGCCCCTTTTCTATAAAAACTTGCAAGCCTCGTGGTCGAATCCACTGTCTCCTGTGTGAGATATTTTGACCGGGAGCTCCACCATTAAACTACGTCGTGTTTTTACATCAAGACGGTCTGTTCTGTTCGTGATTCTTGGGTGCACGCTGAATTGGGAATTGAGTGGGGGTTTCCCCACTAGGTTCTTTTAAGGTCTAAATCTAACAGGAAACGCTGAGTCAAACTGTTCCCAAAGCCACTTCTGACCTTGTCAAGAAATCATCCACGTACTTGCATGAGATTTGGAGACTTCAAGCAGGGCTAAGAACAACTGAGACACGCATGAAAAAGACATAGGGGTTGCTCTAATCTTTCCAAAAGAGCCACTACAGAGGAGAGCATGCAGACCTAGGTTTTCAGAGATGAATGATTAATGAGCATGGAGCTATTGGCCTGAGCCAATCTTTCAAGAGCTTCAGGGTTTGGAGGGGTTTTTGTTTTTGTTTTTTATTTTGTTTTTTTTTTTTTTTGTTTTGTTTTGTTTTTGTTTTTTTTAATTCATTCATTCATTCATTTATGCATTTATTCATTCATTTATTTCATTGCAGATTGCACCTGGCCAGCTTGTCTACCCACTCTAGATGATCCTAGGAATCATGGTGAGTTTCTTTGGGTTTTATTTCTCAGTGGTACATGCTAGCAACCTAAGATCCATTACTGTTCTGCATCTCCTGTGTCTAAAGAGTGGGACAGGTCAGGTGGGTCTTCTGTACTATAGTACTTGTTCCAAGGGACACTCCAGAAGTCCGAAGTGGCCCAAGATGCCTGAGGGTTTGCCGTAGTATTTGGGTTACATCCAGGAATTTGGGGCTACCTTGGCTGGGCTTGTAAAGTAATTACGATTTACATGCAGGCAAAGTCTCTCTGATGTGTGACAGCAGAGAATCCCATGATGGCAGCATATTGAAACTCAGAAAGACACTGGGGTGAGAGGGAGGAGCCTTGGCCAGGTGAGTGGAGCCCGCCTTGGTCAGCACAGCAAGACGATTGTAAACCCCCACCCAGCCTGAAGCAGGCTGAGCCAGACCTTGACCTTGCTGCCACTAAGGAGATTACCTAGGGTGGAGCCTTACTCCCTAGATCACTCTATTGTTCAGCCACTGCTGCTCTTCTCCTTCAAGACACTGCTACCTGCTGGGAGGCCACTGAGCTATTCCCGAGACTACACCCTATCCTGCACATTGGTCGTCACCTGCAGCTGGGCTCCAAGAATGAATTGGCGGGAATGGGCCTCCCCCCACCCCACCCTCTTTATAAGCACATTTGCCATTAAACATTTGAGCTTTGATCAGGAATCTTGACTTAGCTCCATTTTTCTCTCGAACGCCTAGTTCCCTTCTCTTTTCAGCCCCAGCTTGCCTCCCAGGTGAAACCCGGTCCATGTGAGCCTCGGGTCGGCTTCCAACAGCCGATGCTTTAGAGATTGAGAGTGCTTTGGGTTGGGGTTTGACTGCTACCCAGAAGGGGCCAAACAGATATGGATTCAAACCCCTACTCCACTACTTTCTAGGCTGCCCTGGGAACGTAACTTAATCTCTGAGTTTTAGCTCCTAGATCTGAAAAATAAGAGTAATTAATAGTGGACACCATTTTGTCAGGGTTGTTGAGAAGACTAAGATGTTGTATGGAGAGCACAGGGCACCATGTCAGACGCATAGAAACACTAGAAAATGGTCTTTCGTACTCTTATATTGCAAGATCATTCGCTCTTTGGTGGGTTTTTAAGCCTTTCTCCATTTACTGGAATTATTAAAGGGGAAATGACTCAGGATGAGGTCTTTCTGGCAAACTATCAACTGCTGCTGAGCAGTGTCTTTGGGTTTGGACTTTTCCATCATAGCTGTCAATGGAGAACTTTCTCTGCTTTTCAACTGTTTGCAACATAGTATCAATAGCCTCAAAGCAGTAACAATACATACTACCTACTTACTGATACATCTTTCATGAAGCCTTATGTTGAGAGGAGTGTCAGAGTTCAGTGGTCCAGTGTGTGCTTAGCACATCTGTGGTCCTGATTTAATCCTCCATTGGACAACAGCAATAATATAATGTTTATGCCTTACTCTTAAAATGTTTGAATGAGATGCCACCACGCATACGCATTGCCTGAGAGACAAGAACCTTTTACGTCTTAAATTAAGAGAAGTTCAGCGGGAGTTGCTTCATCTCTCGCTGTAGCTCATCGGGTTGTGGTACTGAGCAGGAGGAACCATCCAACGAGAGATGGAAGCTGGCATCCCAGCCCAAGGGATGGCAAACAAAGCAGCAGGGCGGGAGGTGCTGTGGGTTTTTTGTTTTAAAGCCATGGCTCTCAGATCTAGAAGCTTAAAGTAAGTTCTGGGAGAGGAAAGCATTCAAGTGGCCTCTTTCCACCCAGTGTTCTTGCCAAACCAAACCGAGCCTGAGGGCTTTGAGGAAACCAGGGTACCAACTCTGTCTTTGTGAAAAGTCTGGACGCTTACTTAATGTAGATTTTACATTCATTTCGACTTAAACATTACTCCTCTTGATGACTGAGTTATTTCTCAAACCCTTAAAATTGGTGCACCATGTACCTCAGCTCACTCTTGTCTATGATAATCTATAAGAGAAAAAAAAAACTTGAGAAGCGATACTGAATGCATGGGAATTATTGTTCAGATAGAAGTGGCACAATCAATCTTTTCTTAATTTATTTCTCTTTTCCATTTATTTATTATGTCTGTGTTTTGTGTCATAGTACACATGTGGAGGTGAAAGTAGAGTCTCTGGGGTTCGAACTCCGGTCTTCAGGCTAGGATGCACATGGCTTTACTTGATAAACCATCTTGCTAAGCCCAAGAGATCTTCCAATACTTAATATGTAGTCTTAAGGAAATGGAAAGAAAGTGAAACTTCATAGTTTCACATTAGATATCGTCACAGACACAACCATTTGAGCAGTAGTTACTCCTCTGGGCAAATTAAGAACTGGCATTCTGGGATTATTTTGAAATAGATGCAGAAAAGTTACCCTTACATATATAATGGTTTGAAAGTCTGCCAGGAACTAAACTGACTTTTTAAGATAATTAAAGATATTAAAGTACTCATTAGCATGCCATAATACTTTACTGTATATAGTACCCTGAAGGCATCTTAGATCATTGACAGTCATGTGTTTAAGAAATGGAGACTTCACCAGAATTAATTTTCCCTCCAAGACATTTGAGAGGTCTTACCAGGAACAAAGGCATATAGAATATAAGAATTATATCGTCAATAGGAGTAACTAAATTTTGTATACAATGTAGGAATTATCCAACTAAAAGACTACCTGCACTTCACAGCTGTACAGAAGATCCACGACTTCCTTCCATCAGATCTCCTCCCCTCCTCTTTTCTCTTTTTTCTCCCTTCCTTTGTGTGAAGCAGAAGGGACCCTCATGAGGAGCTCAGTCAGCCAGCCCGTTCATCATCTTGTCTTCTTACTACACAACTGTGAAGAGAAACTGTTGTACCAGAGCTCTCCTCAGCCTGTGGTGAATCATTACAGAAATGTGAACTAAAACAACAGAGAGCTCTTATTTTTAAACTACTCTGCAAGGTAGACTCTTTGGAAACACAATGAGACACAGTAGCAGCATCCATACACTTTATAACATCCTGATATCAACAGAAGCCTGGGCTCCAAGGCCGACAGGTGAAAGGGGACTGATCTCCAACTTCTCCAACATGGCTTTAAGGAAGGTTCCCTGAGATGTGACTCCAGCCACAACCACACTGGATTTATCCTACAACCTCCTCTATCAATTGTAGAGCTCAGATTCGCACTCTTTCTCCAAACTGCGTTTTCTGACCCTGTGCCACAAGATCCAACAGCTGGACACCAGAGACAAGATCCAAGAGCTGGACACCAGGATCTTTGACCTTAACAAGGAGTTAAGCTATTTAGACTTGTCTTACAATAGACTAAAGTCCATCACTTTGTCTTCCATGGCAGATCTCAGACATTTAGATCTTTCTTTTAATGACTTTGATACTCTGCCTGCCTGTGAAAAGTTAGGCAACATTGCCATATTTGGAAACCCTAGGTTTGAGCGGGGCAAAAATACAAAGCTCAGATCTCCAGAAAATTGCTCGTGTGCATCTCAGCACTGTGCTGTGAGGGCTGAGTACTCTGTCTCTCTATGAAAAACAGACTGCCCATCCTAAACACGACAGCGCTTCATGTCATTTTACCAATGCACACAAATTTCTGGGTGCTTTTGTGTGATGGAATGAAGACTTCAAAAATAGTAGAAATGTCAAATATAGGTGGCAAGAGACATTTTCTAAATTATGAGACTAAGTTATGAGAACTCTTTCTGTGGAGAACACCAAGGTATGCACTCTGAGACTCCATAAAGTTGACTTGCTCTGGGACGACCTTCTCCACATTTTCCAGTTTGTGTGGCGGACATCAGTGGAATGCTTCCAGATTCAGGACCTGACTTTTGGAGGGATGGTTAATCGGGACCTGTTCATTTGACTTCTCAAATACTGTATTGAAGGCTATAATCTTCATTCATTTCAGGACCTTCTTTATTCCCCAGGATAGAATCTACTTGTTTTTCACCCAAATGGACTTAGAAAACCTGACGATATCGGGTGCACAAATGCCACATCTGTTCTTCCCTAGTCACCCCCAAAGTTTCCAGCATTTAAATTTTGCCAATAACATTTTTTGTTTGGTTGGTTTTTTTTGTTTGTTTGTTTTTTGTTTTTGTTTTTCAAGACAGGATTTCTCTGTATAGCCCTGGCTGTCCTGGAACTCACTCTGTAGACCAGGCTGCCCTCGAACTCAGAAATCCACCTGCCTCTGCCTCCCAAATGCTGGGATTAAAGGCATGTGCCACCACTGCCCGGCCCGCCAATAACATCTTAACAGACGACCTGTTTTGAAACCCTATCTAGCTGCCTTATTTGAAAACTCTCATTTTGAGGGTCAACAAACTGAAGACTCTGTCCTGCTTTGCCTTACGGGGAGAAACTTTGACCCTGACAGGAGCAGTGCTGAAAATATAATAAGCTGCACTGAAGAAAGCTATAAGTCCATCTTCGTGCTGTCTCCCAACTTTGTTCAGAATAGGTGTTGCCTTGCCACCCAGAGTCCCCTTGTCCCTTCCCTGGAGAGCTTGGCAGAACCCAGAGAAGTCACGGTGGGGTGGGACAGAGGAGGAGCTGGGAACTAATACACTGTGGCTTTGACTTTTGGGGAAGTGAAACAGACGTTGTAGGAGATGCTGCAAACCTTGAGTGAAATTGTCCACACAAGACAACTCCCTTCCAAGATGAACCGTTTAGCTTTACACTCACCAGGATTCAGCTATTTCATGGCAGTATCCCCAGTTTGGTAACAGTTTTCAAGACACATATGGCTTGCAAATTTTATTATTACTGTGTATCTGTGCATGATAGAGGAGGTGTGGCACGCACTGTGGTGTATGTGTAGAGGCTGAAAGACAACGGTATGGAGTTGATTCTCTCTTACCTTTGTGTGCTTGAATGGAATTCAGGCTGTGAGGCAAATCGGGCAAATGCTTTCCTCACTGAGCCATCTCCCTGACCCCACAGGTTTTTATTATAATTAAAACAACAACAACAACAACAACAATGCATCAGGCTTAGCTCTCAGCCCCTTCTTATCTCTGCAGCTGGGCAGATTACACAATTAGAAAGTCCTTCCTCAGAACTTGAGATGCCATCCTGATTCCTACAAAGCCTGGCAGTGACCGTCACGGCTTACGGCCAGACAAGAGGGACAGTGTAGGATCTGAGTGCTACTAACCCCTAGATACACATAGTCTCCAGCCTCAGGGAAGTTCCATGCCGTACTTTTGCTCAAAGAATGTCACATTCCAGCACCTGTCCGCTCTGCTGGACCATGGAGTAAAGGCGAAGTGGGTGTGCAAACCTTGTGCCATTTTGGAAGCTAGCTGGACCACTCTGATCACATCAGGATGCGCCAGACCTTGTGAACCGTAGGCTCCTTTCTACCCGCCTCTCATTCATCAAAAATGTGGTAAGGACTCCAGCTGTGATGGAACTGTCATCCTCAGAATCCAAGCAGATGCTGAGCGGGGAGCGGCTCTACATCTAACCTATGTCAAATGTCGCCTGAGCTTCCTTTACTCTACTACAGTGGAACACCCAAAAAAAGGAGCAGACAGGGCATTGAGAATGAGTGAGAAATCAGATTATCAGGTATAATTTTCCATTTCAAATGAAGAAAAGGAGACTTTAAATTTTGGCCTTAAGCACCTGTGCTAAGGCTTCTTCGCCCTGGCCCTTACCTCTTCTACTCAATTCCTATTCTGTCCAGCCTTGCATGGTAATTTTAAAGGTGAGAGCCCTGCATCGGTCCCTTGGAATATCCTGCCTATAACCACTCATTTGCAATTTGGACTCTCTATAGAGAACTTCCCACTGTCAAAGTATCCTGTATTCATTGTCTGAGGCCCACTGCCCAAAACACACTCTCATTCTATCAGTTACATGCTATGGAGTCTGACATTCATATCAACCAAAGGATGGTCCATCATCCAGAACATGTTGTCATGTGAAGGATGGAGGATGAAGGGCATCCAGGATCCTCTTGGTGATTTGCTGGGAAACGGAATCACTGGTACGCTGCTGGGCTACTTCTATGCTCTCAGAGTTGTTTCCACCTGCTCTGCTGTGCCCCTTGACCTGTAGCATCAATTCCCTTTGGGCTGCTTGAGGGACTCCCACTCTAACGGTGCATCTTGAAGTCCCCTACCCAGGCTACTAAGGGTTTGGATGTCACTTACACTTGAATATCAATTCCATTTCTTTATTTCGTTGTCATGGAGACAGGCTCTCACTATGCCGCTCTGACTCACTTAGTACTCGCTATATGGAACAGACTAGCCTTGAACTCACGAAGATCTGGCTGCCACTGCCACCCAAGTGCTGAAATCAAAGCCATTTACCACCACATTTGCCTGGACCACGAATTTAACAGCTAACTGCTGAGGTGCACCCCACCCCCATCACAAGGCTCTGTGATGCTACTGGAGGATAATGGACTCCAGTTGTCTGGTGACAAAGAAACGGCCCAAGATGGGGTCATCTAGGTCTGAGTCAGGGAAGTGGAGCAAGCGCTCTCGACCCGCCCGCAGTTCGACTGCAGCCTTGAGTCCTCCAACCCAAAGCGCCATCTTCAGAGGGCACCTTGATGCTCCAGCTGCCTCGGGTCTAACAGTAAATGAGTGTAGGTTCTAAAAATTAAGTAAAGTGTATGAATGGAAATAATATCATTTATATCACGATATCACTAATACCAGGGCACTAAACCCATTCACGTATTCCCGAAACAGCTCATCATGACCCGTGATCTCCAGCTACATTCCCCGTGGAGACATCCCAGCTGAGCTAGCTGGGGATGGCTCGCTCACCTACCGGACTTCTGTCTCCCCACAGCTTTTGCCATCCGACAAATTCCGCTGTGGATCTTCTGTTTATCCCACCCCGCTCCCTGGCGTCAGCTGCTAGAATCCAGACAGTTTCAGAGGGACATCTTTGGATTCCCTCATGGGTGTCATCCAGCTGAGTCAGAAACAGGATCTCGCATACAGCTGCCCCACAAGTAGTCCCTGAAGGAAACCATTCGTCAATGGGCATTGCTGACTCTTTGCTTTCTGGAACTCCAGTAGAGCCTCTGTTGCTGAGGCTGCCCCACTGTGGGGTGCGCCTTTGTGATATTCAAAGGATGCAGAATCTACCCATGGGACATTCTTCCCCTTCAGGAAGTACACTTTTGCTGACACTTTATGAGTTATGCCTTGACTGCCCCGTTATTCCCCTGTTCTACCCCAAGTCTTCAACCTACACACATCCCACAACTTCCTCCTGGGGTATGCCTGATTTCAGGGGTTTGCCCTAGAACTAACTATTTTAGAGTGCTGATTATATAAAACACCACATGACTCCCCAGTTTAACACCCTCCACCCCGTTCTCACTGCTGTACCAGCCAGCAAAGCCTCTGCCACAGGACCACTTGAATTCCCTGGAACATGGTACTACCAGGACTCACTATGTTCTTCAAGCAGGGGGCTCTTGCCCCCAACACAGACCCATATGCATCTTCATCTTCCTCCCTTAAAGGTGGCTTTCAGGGTTAACCAGCTCCCCGCTGTAGCTCCTGCACTCCTCCAGGGGTCTTCTCAGAGGCTGATGTCCAATCTCCATTAAAGGTTGGCAGCCTGACAATAGGCTGTTCTTGCTGGCTGATGTGGTGTGGGATCACCTGAAGCTGATAACAAGAAGGATATATATATATATATGTATATATATATATACATATATATATATATACATATATATAATTTTGATTTCTTGGTTTTTCGAGACCGGGTTTCTCTGTGTAGCCCTGGCTGCCCTGAAACTCACTTTATAGACCAGACTGGTCTGAACTCAGAAACCCTCCTGCCTCTGCCTCCCAAGTGCTGGGATTAAAGGCGTGAGCCACCACGTCCGGCTATTTTTTTTTTTTAAGGATATTGATGTATAACTTTGTGGTGGCTCTCAGTGAATGCAAGATGGCTTCGGGGAGTTGGAGAGATGGCTCAGCGGTTAAGAACACTGGCTGCTTCTTCCAGAGAACCTGGTTCAATTCCCAGCCACCGCATGGAGGTTCACAACCATGTGTGATTCCAGTTCCAGGAGATCTGAGAACCTCTTCCAGCCTCTCTGATCACCAGGTATGTGCATAATGCCCACCCAGAACACCTATACACATAAAATAAAACAAGCAAAAAGAGAAAATTTAAAAAAAAAATAAAAAGATGGCTTCAGGACTCTGAACCTCCAACACGTCACCAGTGAGCCTTGGGTCAAGCTACCAGTGTGCGCTGGAGTCCGTCTGTAGTCGATTGTATTACTATCTCCTGCCTTCAACACTTAAGGATGGCATCTTGGTACAGCCTGTTTTCTGCTGTGTCCCCCACTCTCAGAGACCCACAGCATTGGCCACCATGCTGCAGGTAATTTTCCAACGGTGACTTTTAAGGCCGAGCTACAGCCAAGCTGCCTGTCACTGCACTCTTGCGGTCCACTGATTGAGTTATGTATGCCCTTACCGCTGACCTTAAACTGTGCCAGATAAAGAAAGACCATTTCTCTTAGGAGGCAGACCGTGCTGTCTCTGTGCGGGACCTCTTGTCTTGCCCTCCTGTTGTTTCTAGAGTATGGAAAGCAGAGACTTTGTTCTAGAAACGCAGCGATATCCTGATCGAGAGGCTGAGAGAGCACGTGGTTCCAGGGTGGCTTCCTCTGTCCAGTTCTCAGTGAATAAGCTGAACGGTATCAGAAAGCAAATATCTACGCGTACCTTCCTGCTTCTCTGGAAAAGACATTCTCAAAGAAGTACAATAGTAGCAACCACTGGGGGACTGTTGGATGCCAGTGTGGCCGCTTGATGCAGTGCTGTTCGTATCAATGCAGACAACAAGAAATCTGCAGAGGCAAGAAGATCCATTCTGCTTAGTGGATGCAGGTATGAAGAACATGTCCTGGTGACCCGTTATAGCCCCGTTCCTGTCTTCTAAGGAGAGAGCGCCTGACAGGGAAGTGTACATACAGACCATGCTTCCTGGGTAGAAACAGACAGAGACGGGGCCTGGAGTCTGCAGACAATGTTCACACGTCCTACAAGACGATAAGCAATCTGTAAGCGACTATTCTGTTTTTAATTGAGTGTTTTGTGCATATGCACATTTATATACAAGCACACGTGCACATGGATGCCAGAGGTTGACACTGGGTGTCTCCTCAACCTCTTCCCACCCTAGTTTTTGAGGCAGAGCCTCACACTGCACTTGCCAGCAAGCTCCAAGAAACCTCCTGCTTTGGCCCCACCAGCAATGAGATTGCAGGCTTGCACCTGTGCACCTGGCTTTTCCACAGACGCTGGGGAGCCAGGTCAGGCCCTTGTCCTGGCACAGCAACCATTTTATAGACTGAGGCCCACACAAGTAACTGTTCTTTTTTCTTCTTCATCTGTATATCATGGGATTCCTAGGGGAGCCCCTCATGGAGGTTCACTCAGATTAAAGCATGTTTTTAAATCAAACTGCTTTTACACGTGAGAAACTATATAACTAACACACACACACACACACACACACACACACACACACACACACGGCCCTGTACTTTCCCCAGGGGACATGCACACAGGGGCAGCCCCAAGAGGAGAATATTTGGTTTATGCAGCTTGACATCATTAGTGCTTCCTTTCCCCTCCCCCTTCCACCTCCCCAATGGCTATGACAAGGCACTGGCAGTGACCCAGTGGCATTCAGTGTGAAACTCATGGGCCAGTGAGTTGTCTCAGCGGGTGGAGTTGTCTGCCACCAAGCCTGACAACCTGAGTTTGATCCCAGAACCCACCTGGTAGAAAGAGATTCGACTCCTATAGGTTATCTTCTGTCCTCTACATAAATAAATACATGTGATTTTAAACATAAAAATACAATAATTACTCTGCCAGTTGGGACCAGTTGATCTTGGGACTGGCAAGCTCTTTTACCAAGGAATTTTATTCAATTCCTTGATAGCTTTCACTGAAACTTGAAAGGGGATGAAATGTCATTCTTGATTTAGTGTCACAGTGGGTTCAAGCTTATGAAGTTCTATTCTCTCCGTGGAGGTATTTAGCTGTGGCTGAGAACTTTCTAAACTTTAAAAAGGTATGGCATGTCTTTACCCTATAATCTAATGTTGAATTTATTTTTTTATTATTTTTCTTTATTTATTTTATTTCCTCTTCCCTTCTCCCTCTTTCTCAGGCCCTGCTCTCTCTGGGCCCGCTCTCTCCGGCCCATAGAGTTTTAAAAAATTTGTTTCTCATTACGAATGGTTGTGAGCCACCATGTAGTTGGTTGCTGGGATTTGAACTCATGACCTCCGGAAGAGCAGTCAGGGCTCTTAACCACTGAGCCATCTCACCAGCCCTAACGTTGAATTTATAATTAATGAATATATTGTCTGCAATTTTCATGCAATAAAATTCAGCCATCATATTTTGATGGGAATCTTATAATATGTTGAATAACAAAACAAAAATTTGTGAATACTGCACATGGGTGTGCTGGGGCCGGTCTGCCGAGAGATGCTCATGTACAGAGCTCACCTCACCATCCAGGGAGAACAGGAAGGGCATACCATATCCTTAGCTCCAGATGCCCTGCTTTTACCCAGTCTGGCCAACCCTGAAACCACTTTCCCACCCCCACCCCTTCACTTGTCAGCTCATGCATACAGTTAGAGAGAAGTCAAGACCACTCAAATAAAAGCCCAGGTTTTACTTCCCTACTGTGCACAGCGAGAACTGTCTGCTGTAGGCTTTATGCAAATTGGGGGGAAGAAGACAGAGGAGAACATTACCTCCAGTGTTAATTTAATCTAGGCCTCGAAGAAGTAGGAGCCGTGGCCTTTTGAGTAAGGAGCTGGACAAAGGTTAAACTAGACCGATAAATAGCCAAGAGCCAGCTATTCATATAACTTTGTTTTAAACTATGTTAAGGAAACAAAACGGGAAGAAATGATATGGGAGGTGGGGATGGAACCCAGGGGCTAGACTGTCTAGGATTTGAGAAGGGCTGTGTTTTATCGCCAGCAGCACATGACCAAGCACGGTGGCACACAACTATAATTCCAGGACTTAGGAGAGGAGAGTCAGGAGTATCAGAAGTTCAGGGCCATCCTCAGCTACACAGGAAGTTGAGGGAGGGGGAGGGGAGGGGGAGGGGAGGGGGAAGGGGAGGGGTAGAGGGAGAGGGAGAGAAAACCAAATCTAGAAAATAGAAACAGAGTCTGCCAGAGAAGAATAGCAGGAACCATTGATAACAACCCCCTTTCCCTCCTACACACTCCTGTGTCTGCCAAGAAGCAAGGGCCTGCCTGGAGTCAAAGGGCCCTAGTGGATAAGAAGTGGTTTCACTTCATGCGCTATTCCCTGTGAGCCCTTCTCACTTGGGAAAGCAGAAGTTCATGTATTAAAATAGAACGATTGGGCATGTAAGAATAACGCCATTAGCAAAGCGGCTCTTCCTGCTCTAACATTCAGTCATACAGTCTGTGGCTAGCTCTCCCCAGTATGGACTCTGCTGGCACCTCTAGCTTAGCTTTTGAGGAGAGAATTTAGGAGTGCTGGCTGAAGCACCTAGCACTGTCTACTGTAAATCCTGTACTGAATTCTCAAATCAATCCTTTGTGTCAGAAAGAAGGTCTAAGAAGGACCCTGCGGTCTGCACAGCTCACCCGGACCAGAGCACCTGCTGGATCAGTGCTGGGAGGTGGGGGGCACTGAGGCATAGTGTGTGCTGCAACCAGTCTTGGGGATTGGACCACTTAGAGAGAGCTGCCCAGGTTCCCTCATCTCTCCCTCCTCCTCCTTCTCCTCCTCCTCCTCCTCCTCCTCGTCCTCCCCCCCCCCATTGCCTCTTAAAGACAGAGAGCATAGTCCTTTTTCCATCAATTTAGTTTTCCCTCCTTTCCAATCAGGTGTAACAATAGAGAAATTAAAACTAAACTCTGGCCTAGAACCAGGGATGGAGTTAATAAAAGATGCTAATTCGAGAGCCTGTTAGAAACACAGCATTTCAGGCTCCACCCAGACCTACAGGACCAGAACCTTCCTTTCAGCAAGATTGCTCTAGTTACCAGTACACAACAGTTCCAGGAACCCTGGGGGGGCGGAGGGGGGGGGGGGGCTTTGAAAGAACCTCGAGTTTTTTTTCACTGGGGTGCTCTGTGAAGTTTTGGATTACAGTGCCATCTTGTGGTCACATGAGTAGTTACACTTGTTCGCTGAAGAGGATGAGCAACCAGAACAACTCAGGAAAGGTCAAAGGGAAAAAAATGAGCAGTAGTCAGAGGTCTGCCGTTGCGGTCTCTTTCCACACAGTGTCCATTGAAAATACACAGTTCCTCTCCCAACGGTGCCCTCTCCCCTAATTCAGAAGAGCTGCCGGTGGATCTAGGGGTTTTCTTCATCAGAAGTGGTAGCACACATTCAGGAATTTCGTCCCACTCACACCTTCATGCTTCTAAAACTAAATTATCCTAGAGGGTTAAAAGATCACTGGGTCTACTGAATGAGTTCCAGGACAGCCAGGGCTACTAAGAGAAACCCTGTTTTGAAAAAAACAAGAAAACAAAACAAAACAAAACAAACAGATTATCTAGATAGTGATCCCTCTTTAAGGGTGAGGACTGCTTTAATTTTTTAAATATTTATTTATTTATTTTGTGTGTGTGAGAATGCTGTAGAAACACCAGAAAAGGGCATTAGTTTTCATTATTGATGGTTGAGAGCCACCATGTGGTTGCTGGGAATTGAACTCAGGACCTGTGGGAGAGCAGTCAGTGCTCTTAACCGCTGAGCCGTCTCTCCAGCCGAGGACTGCTTCATTATTAGAGCTGGCTTTTACTGGGCACGGGCTATGTATCATGTGTTGTCTAAACTGCTGGTGGATTCACCTATTTGGCCTTCACAGTTCAGCGAGTCAGCCCAGCACGGTGGTACTCACCTGTAGTCCCATCACTTGGGAAGCTGGGGCAGAAGGATGGCCATAATCTACATAGAAAGACCCTTTCTTCCAAACCAAAACCAAGACAGCAAGAAACAGGCTGGAGGATCTCTGTGACTTTGAGGCCAGCCAGGACTACACAGTGAGACTCCGTCCCAACAAATAGACAAGTAGATGAGGCAGGTGGTCTTTTAACTCTAATCTGCAGGAGCTCACCTGTCAAGAGCCTTTTGTTTATCACCTATTGTCTGGGAAGAGCTATAACAGGCTGACCATCTATTGTTTGAAAACCTGAAGTCTGAAATGCTCCAGAATTATTTTTTTTTTCCTAAAATGAACTCTTACTCTGTAGTCCAGGCTATCCTGTCTTGCCTCAACCTCCTGTGTAGCGGGGTTACAGATGCGAGACACCACATCTGGCAAAATCTGACACCCTGAACATCAATGTGATGTCCAAAATGGAGAAGTCTGCTCCTGACAGCATGCCAAAAATATAAATAGGGGTAGAGTGCTTGGCCACCATTTGGATGGCTGTAAGTCTAACCCCCCGCCCCAATACCACAAATAATAACAAAAGCAATAATAACAAATAAAATACTGGATAAAGTTCCCTTAAGGCCATGAGTATAGGATGCATTTGAAACTCAGTTCCACTTCCTGTTGCTCTGACACAAACAATGTAGGAGAGAAAGGGTTTATCTTACCCTACCGTCGAAAGAAGGCCATCATGATGGGCAGTCGAGACAGCAGGACCTTTAGCAGCTGGTCACATTGCATCAACAGCCAAAAGGCAAAGAACAGGCCAGTGGGGCAGCTTACTGGGTACTGACACTGGCAGGCAAGTGGGACAGCTTACTGGGTTCTGACACTGGCAGGCAAGTGGGACAGCTTACTGGGTACTGACACTAGCAGGCAAGCCTGGAGACCTGAATCCAATGCCCCAAGTCACACTAAAGTGTGGAAGGAGAGAACCAACTCCACAGTGTTGTCCTCTCAGCTACACATGCGCATCACAGCACACCACGTGCCACACACACACACTGCACACACACATAATGCACACACACAAATAATGCATATACACACACTGCACACACATACACATAATGCATA
Organism: Mus caroli; assembly: GCF_978045245.1. Lineage (NCBI taxonomy): Eukaryota > Metazoa > Chordata > Mammalia > Rodentia > Muridae > Mus > Mus caroli. Next base: position 67,367,581 of record NW_028227259.1, on the reverse strand, counting down.
CACACACATTTCTGCCATCTGAATTACATAATGTACTGAAGAGAGAAAGGGTTTATTCTACCCTACAGTCAAGATATGGTCCATCATGGTGGGGGAATCAAGGCAGCAGGAGTTTGAAGCAGCTGATGACATTACACCAATAGTCAAAAAACAAAGGATGGGCTAGTGAGATAGCTCTTAATACATCATGCATGCACACACGCCATGCTTACACACATATCATGAACACATCTGTCCTACACACATCATACAGGCACACACACACATCTTGCACCGTGCACACATACATACCATGGACACGCTTGTCATACACACACATCATATGCACACATACACAAACACACACACTTCAGGCATACATCCTATGTGCACACACATGTACACACACATATCTTGTACACACACATCATATGAAGAAGAAACAAAGGAACAGTGAGTGCCGGTGCCCGCCCACTGTGAACGTGGGTCTTCCCACGTTACTTACTCTAATTGCAATGATCCTCCGGGGGATTGGCCTGAGGTCCCTTTCCTAGATCCTGTCATCACTGGAAGCATAAACACGGACAGTCTGTGTTTAAATTTCCAAACTCTGAAAGAAAATCTGAAAGATAAAAAGCACTTCTGGTTCTGAGCACTCTGGACTAGGGATACTCAATGCGTGTTATAGTTGTGCTAATTCTTAAAATGCATGATTTATGCTTCTACCTTGAAAAGGCTGTTATAGGTGGAATCCACAGCCCGTCTGTCTGTCTGTCTGTCTGTCTGTCTGTCTCTCTCTCTCTTTCTCTCTCTCTTTCTCTCTCTCTCCCATTAACCTATGCACTTCAAGAAGGCTAATTTTCCCCAAACATAGCTCTGTTGCACATCTGCCTAGAGCTGAAAGAGACTGTGTTAATTGGAAAGTATCGACTAGCTTTCTTGTCACTATGCCCTTTGTGCTCCTTAAACTGGGGCTAGCCTTTTTCTTTTGTTCCCTTGGCTGACTATAAAGAACGATAGTCTATAAGATGGCCACCTAGTGGCTAAGCTGACCCTTCTGGGGAACCTGGAGAGCAGAGTTAGAGCCCACCTAGACCCAGGAAGACAGCTCCATTAAGTAACAAGAGTTGGGCAGCCTCTCACTCATCACTGCCTGAGTTTGTGACAGTTCAGTGCCTGGCACTCTCCTCTGCAGGGTCTCCCTTCCCCATCCAGCCCCAGGTTCACCTGAGAAAGAGCAGGGTCAGAAGGAACTGGTGTTCATCTTGGCGGTTGTTGTTTCTGCTTAGAATTAAGTCTGTCTTAGAGGGACCTGGGCAGTAGCACAGTGGAACTTGGTTAGTGGGTATGAAGTACTGGGTTTGATATCCAGTCCTGAAAGAAAAAGAACTCAAGCCAACCAACCAACCAACCAACCAATCAGCCAACCAACCAAATCCCAGCCATTCTCTATGAGGCATTGTTTCTTCCTGAGGGCATGAGTCTGTGCTCTCTATGTTACTGGATAGAGGTGCTCCCAACTTTCTATCCTTCTTCTCTTTCTCCTTCCTTCCTTCCTTCCTTCCTTCCTTCCTTCCTTCCTTCCTTCCTTCCTTCCTTCCTCCCTCCCTCCCTCCCTCCCTCCCTCCCTCCCTCCCTCCCTTCCTCCCTCCCTCCCTTCCTCCCTTCCTCCCTTCCTCCCTTCCTCCCTTCCTCCCTTCCTCCCTTCCTCCCTCCCTCCCTCCCTCCCTCCCTCCCTCCCTCCCTCCCTTCCTCCCTTCCTTCCTTCTTTCCTTCCTTCCTTCCTGGGCCCTACTTCTGCAGTGAATAGAATTATTTTCTAGGGTGGAGATGTAGCTCAGTGGTCACTTGACTAGCTTGGTTTGATCCTCACCAAAGAAAAAGGAACTATTTGGTTTTAGATTCGGTGGCCCGCATCTGTTTCCTGCCTGTTTCTCGACCTTTGCCCTTTTATTCATTCTGTAAATAATCAATGTCTTTCTTCCTTTCCCTTGGTGTTGGGTAGTTTTATGTCAACTTGATACAAGCTACAGTCGTCTGAGAGGAGAAAACCTCAATTGAGAAAGTGCCGTCAGAACACTGGACTGTAAACAGGCAAGCCTGTAGGACATTTTTTTTTAAATTAGTGGTTGGTGGGGGGTGGTCAGCCCACTGTGGGTGGGGACATCCCTGGGCTGGTGGTCCTGGGTTCTATAAGAAAACAGGCGGAGAAAGCCATGATGAGCAAGTCAGTAAGCAGCACCCTGCATCTGCCCCAGACTCCAGGTCCCCACCCTGCTTAAGTGCCTGTCCTGACTTCCTTTGATGATGAACTATGATATGGAGGCACAAGCTGAATAAACCCTTTCCTCCCCAGCCGTAGTAACCCTAGGACACACCTAATTTCAACCTCTAGCTTCTCCAGACGCGCCCATGAGGACATAATCACACATACCCCCGAGCCTCACACACACAACTTTTTTTAAATTATAATTTTCTTTTCTTTTTTTTTTTTTAAAGATTTATTTACTTTATTATATGTAAGTACACTGTAGCTGTCTTCAGACACTCCAGAAGAGGGCGCCAGATCTCGTTACAGATGGTTGTGAGCCACCATGTGGTTGCTGGGATTTGAACTCTGGACCTTCGGAAGAGCTGTCGGGTGCTCTTACCCACTGAGCCATCTCACCAGCCCCATAATTTTCTTCTTAAACGTTATGTCCATCTCTTTTTAGGCTTATCCCTAGACATCTTGCTTTCCGTTATGACGACAGACATAAATGTAGTCTTTTAAATTTTTTTTTTGGATTTGAAGTTTTCATGACTGTCTGTGGGAGGAATAACATCACTGTTTGAATGTCAGTCTTAAAATCTTTCAGGGTATTATCCTGTAGTAGCACAGCAGCTGGCCTTGACATAAGCTTCAGCCGCAGACCCGACAGCCAGTATTTTGTACAGTCGCTCTGTGGGGATGTTATTACTGTGACCATCTATGGCTAAGGCATCTGGAGACTCCAGAAGTGCACAGAGGTTAAGTCAATTATTCAAGGTCATAAATGGTAGAGCCAGGATTAGAACTCACTGTAAATTGGTAAGGACCCTAGACAATGACGTCACACTTCCCCCTGATGCTTGCCCAGCTCCTCCACACTTCCAAAATGCCTCCAGTGAGTTGTCTATCTATTGTTTGTCTTTCTTTTCTCTTCTTTTCAAACAACAATAACAAATACTTTCCAAATCAGCAAGCCATCAGTTAGCAATCACGCCGTTAACTCAGAGCTTTGCGGGTGTGAGTCTGCGAGCCTTGCCTTGGGAGGGGAAAGGCAGAAGAGGAGGATTCTGCAAGCGAATGGAATCCACCAAGCCCTTGGGGTTGCTGGTGTACTGTGGCGGGCGGGAGCCAGGAATTTCATGCATTTCAGCCCTTGCCAAGTCGGGGCATCCTCAGCAGGGCCTGCAAACTCCAGGGAGGCCTGGAGAGGGACTGAGCCCTGCCAAGCCCAACAGAGTGTCAAATAACAGGCCTGTTCTTTCCCCACCCTCCACCCCCAGACTGGGGCCTAATCAAAGAGCCATTCAAGCTCCCCTCCCCTTTCACTAACAGAGGCCACAGAGGCTAATGCCCCAGGGGCTGAGGCGAAGCAGTCCCACGGGCTCCTGCTTCAAACACACTTGGGTTTGAAACCACAATATACTTGGCTCTCATTTTACACACATCACTTTTTTTTTTTTTTTTTTTTTTTGCAAAAGAAGGAATTGGAAGAATGAAAGGGAGAGGTTTTGAGAAATGGCGGAATTCTTTTTTCAGACTAGAGAATGAGGCTAATAAGTGGAAAAACACAACTACTCCTCTGTACTAGGCCTTGGGGAAGGTTAGTGAGCCAGGGTAATTAAAAACAAATTAAAAGCTTATATCATTTATTCAGTCCCCTTGCATCTCTCAGTCTGGAAGAAACGAATGGATTTCAGGGAATAGAGTCTGGGAGAACAGAGCCTCTTTAACAATGGGGGCGACTTAAGAAAAGAAGAGACACCTGCCTGTTTTCTCTCATCATCCCAGTTTGCTTCCATGTGTCAAAGGGAAGCAAGCATTCTGGTGCCCGGCATGGTGTGCCACGCAGGTTTGAGTGGTCCCGTATGATTCACTTGAATTTCCCAGGCCGTGTCTCCTTTCTGCAAAGAGTTGGTGAAACTAGACCAGCGGTATCCACCAGTGCTTTCTGAGTCAACAGAACTCCTGTGAAGCCGGAATGGGTGAGCTCTTCTCCCAGGCAAGCCCAGCTGAGCAGTGAATTCTAACAAGTCGGTCCTGAGACGTGACACCTCTCTTTGCAACTCCTAGTGGCTACCCTGTGTAGGATTGTCCATGCAAAACTGATGCAAACGTGGCTTAAGAATTCATTCTTGAACCAAACGTGAGTTACCATGATGCAGAGATATGGATTTTGTTGCTCCAAACAGCATCCTGCCGTGAAAGGAGTCGCGTGAGATTTTCCTAGTTACTGAACAAAGACCATCCTGAATCAAGGCACCAACCAAGTACCCTGGCACTTCTCTGCAATAGGTTTCCGCTGCTGTCGGATGGCTTTCTTAGCGTTTGCTTCGATGAGGCTAGTGGTCTGCTAGTAATAGGGCCCAAAGGTCATACTTGAGAGGCCAAGGGAACTGTAAGTATATCAAATACAGGGTGAGGAGCAACCTCTAAGGTGACTAACAGTAATCCAAGCTCATGTGGTCAGGATCTGCACCAAGTCTAACTCCACAGCTATGAAGTTCTCATCAGCATTTGACCTTGTAGAATATTAAACGATGACATGCGCCCCCTTCCTTTATTTTACCCTGGGAACTTTCCCTAACACCCCCCCGTCCCCGTCCCCGCCGCCCCATCTCTTCTTAATTGGCTCAACCCCATGGCCACCCCAGAGGGGTGTGTGAATGTTTCCCAGCAGCACTGGTCTCTCTTAAAAAACACCACTGAAAACCGGAAGAGCGTATGTGGCTGGTCAGTACCCCAGGGTCTGCAGCAGTGGCTGCGGACAGGAGGCCAGTGTGGAAGCAACAGCTCACACTTCTCCACGGGGATCTTCACAGACATAAGTGATCTGCTCCTCCAAGCTTGGCATCAATTCCCCGAAGACCGTCCCGTGCTCTAGATCCTGGCTTGCTCCTTTCCCACATCGCCGGAAGCACCTTAGCTCTTAGTGCATCTCCGGAATGGAGTTGTTGTTAGCTTTTGTGCTCATGGAAAGCCCATCCTTTCTCTCATCTTGTGGTCAGGAGGCATGGCTTTTCTCTACGAACCCCAGGAGCTGCCAAAGTCCCTGCTCCTCAGAGGTGATGGAGTTTTCCAAAAATGGGAATCGGCGATCTTTCCAGTTTCACAGTCTCTCCTCACTTTCCACTCCCCACGGTGAGGCAGTTTTGCTTTTTTTTTTTTTTTTTTTTTTTTTTTTCCTGTGCTGAGAACCAAAGCGGGGGAGGGCAGAATCCACGAGGGCCTCAAGAGTGAGATCATTGCCAAATGTTTGACTCCTGCAGCTAACTTATAAAAAAAAAAATCCTGGCTTCTCCGGCTGCTCTCCCTGAAGTCTGTCACCAGGCTGCAAGGAAGCATAAACTGGCCTGCTACACTTCAGTGTGGCATGTGTGTGAGTGTGTGGTGTGCTTGTGTGTGTGCATTTGTGTTAAGTGTTGCATGTGTGTGAGAGTAAATGGGAGAGTGTGTTTTGGCATGCTTGGGTGAATGTGTGTGTGTGTGTGTTTGTGTACATGTGTGTGAATGTGTATAAACATGTTCATTTGTGACTTTATGAATGTGTGTTTGTATGTGTGTATACACACGAGTGAGTGTATGAGTATGCGTGTGGCATTTTGTTTGTGTAAGAATATGTTGGGTGAGTGTTGGTGTGTAAGTGTATTTATGTTAGTGAATTGTGGAGGGTGTGCTTTTGTGAGAGTATTTGTGTGTGGGGGTGAGTGAGTAAGTATTTCTCTAAGAGTGTGCCTTTATGTATGTAAATAGTTTATTCATGTGTGCCATATGTATAGTTTGTGTATCTCTATTTGTGTGTGTTGAATGGAACTTAATAACAGATGGACTGTTCTTGAGGGTGGTCTTGCTCAGATATTTCTTTCAGATACTCTACTTTGCTAGACTGTTTGGGTCTTTGACTCTAGAGCACTGGTTCTCAACCTTCCTAATGCTACAACCCTTTAATACAGTTTCTCATGTTGTAGTGACCCCCAACTGTGCGGTGGTGGACCATGGGAGGAAGCCTGGTAAGGTCGAGCTAAGACTTGAAGCCCCAGGGACCCTGAAGGGATGGTAGGAGCCTCGCCTTCTCCCAGCACCAGGCCCCTGTCACATAGCCACAGCCCCCTCATATGAGAAGTGTGGCCATCAGTCCCATAGGGGCAATGCTCACAAGTCCCTCACAAGTCTTTGAAACACAGGGTTTCAAAGACCAGGCTCTATAACCTGCTATCCACTCAGAAGGCTGGGAACAGATGTATTTAATAGCCTGGTGACTTATTTCACTATCTATGTGGCCAAGACGACACTGGATCTTCCCCCCAAATCCTTATTGTGAACATGTCAATCTAAGAACCTATCTTTATGGAAGGTCTCAAATGCTCTCAATCTATAGAACTCATCTTTATGAAAGATGTCAAGTGTACGCTACAAAGAATTTCAATGTAGTCCTAAGTACACAAGACTGAGCTAATTATCATGTTTCCCTCACTTTTACTGTGCTAAAATATGCCTGAAATAAACCACTCAAGGTCATACTCCTGAAGTTTGAACATACACTGTCTATTTAGTCATGTTCAACTGTTTTTCTCGGCCATGCAGAGAGATTCCACAGCCCCTTTCTTGTATCTTGACTCTACACCTAGAACCATATGGCTAAAGATGCCAAGTTCTGTGGCTTGATGGGTCTTGAACTTTGCCCCTTAGTTCAAGTACATGTACATCAGCTTTCTGTGGGCAATGGTTCCCATTGCTGCTTAGGTTTTCCTTTCATTCCCTTTCAGAGGTTGGAAGCTGAGCTGGGTGGAGTCTCACCCTGAGGTCACCACTCCCTTCATTCCATTTAACATCAGGTTTTACTTTAAACGTTTTATCTCCTTGAGCACTGGAGTTAGCTCCTTTTCTCCTTAAACTGGATATTTTGTATTTCTCTTTGTCCAGTTTTCTCCTTTTCATTATAGCTCTGCATAAGAGTGGTTATTAATAACCACAGGACTCAGTCAATAATAGGCTGTCTTGGAATCTCCTCAGCCAATGCCATTGATCCAAAACTTATCAATTTAGCCTCAGGCAGATTTTTAGAACAAGGGCAAAAAGCAGTCACATTCTTTGCCAAAATACCACCGCAATAGAGTCTCTACACCAGCTGTTAATATTCCACCTCTCAGAAGACTCTAGGCTGGACCCACACTGATCTTAGCACTACTGTTTCCCAAGCTGCTCCCAGCATGACTGTGATGGCTGCTCTTGGGTGTCAACTTGACCACATCTGGAAGGAATTACAACACAGAAATGGAGGGCACACCTGTGAGACACTATTTTTGCTTGGTTTGAAGTGGGCAAATCTACGTATAGTCCAGAACTCTGAGGTAGGAAGACACATGCCTTTTGATCCAGATCTTGAGACAGGAAGACGCGCATCTTTGATTTGGATCTTGAGGTGGGAAAACACACTTTTAATCTGGGCCACACCTTCTGCTGGAAGTCTATATAAGGACATGAAGAAGGATGCTTTTGCTCTATGCCTGATGCTCCTCACCTTGCTACATCCATCCCTTCACTGGCATTGGAGCCTACTTTTTGGGATTCCACGGTAGACGAAAGACCAGCTCCTATTGTGTAAGCAAGTCCAGTCTGTCTTCCATCATCTATAAACATACATTCCATTAGTCCTGTTTTCCTAAAGAGCACTTCTGTTGAGAAACAGGTCATATACAAAGGATTATATTTGATAGGCTTGCACAATAAGAGGGTTAACGGTCCCATAATGTCTGGAGAGTCACACAGTTTAGAAACTGCTCGTCCCAAGAAACTGGAGCCTCCAAACTAGAGGAAGCAGTTATGTAGCCTCATTCCAAAATAATGTAACTTTGACACAGTTATCCACCCACTCCTACACTGAGTGTATGGACATATTTAATAGAAAACGGGAGGCGATGGAGCGACCATTTCTGCCACAGTCTAACGGACGATCTAGATAAGCAGTTACTCAATTCTTCTGTACACAGTCTCCCCATTCATTTAAACACATGGACTACTGCGTTAATAAAACAAAAAGAAAATGTACCAAAGGCTATCTACAATTGTGCCTGACATGCTGAAACACTTAGTGACAGGAATATCCCCCATCAACTATGTAGTATAGTGCTTCCAACCCGTCTCTCAAAGAGTTCTTGTTGTCTGTAAGAATTCAGCCAAAATGCATAGGCGAAACTGTGGTCTACCCAGGCATGTTGTATGCCACCACACACTAGGGACTGGGTTGCCTAGAGACGAAGGCAGGCCCTGGCTTATAAGTTGAAGAAAATACTGATTTTCTTCAGTATTTCAAGAGGTAACTTATGAAAACTAAGCCCATGAGAAACTAATATATCAAATAAGACTATCATTTTTCTCTTCTATAGTAAGAAACAGAGTTAAGTGCAGAACCACAGGACTCAGTCAATAATAGGCTGTCGTTGCATGCTGGGAAAGGATTAGTATCTTTAGGTCGGTGGGTCTTATGAAATGAATATATTCCTGGGGATTGCCTATGGGATTCAAAGTCACTCTTCCTATATTAATAAATTTAAAGTATGAATAAACGTTTCAGAGCTCATAAATCTACACTTACTGGCACAGAACTGTCTTTTAATGGCACTTTTCATTTCTTTGGTATGATTGCTCATGTTGTGCATAAATTGATCTGCTAAGCTATAAGCATGTCACATTCTGATGGCTGTTAGATCTTCAGAACCTTCTCATGACATCTAATGTCTGAGATAAATGCATTGCGTCCGGTGATTTTCTGCACTACTTGTTATAAATGCTCACATGGCACAGTTTTATAATATAAGAAGGTATTTTCAATTCTAACAGCAGCACAGTTGTCTGCAGGTTCTGAGCTAAGTGAACTGCTGCACAGCTCATGAAATGGATTTTTGTCCTAGAGCTGAAGTGATACAGTTTACAAATCATTTGTCTGGGAAGCTTTGAAACTAAGCAATTCTGGGGGTTTTATAACTTAGACAATTGCAGTTTCAAGTGAGACTTTGTAAGCATTCTGCATTGTGCAATTTCAAGTACAGTCGCTGTCTTAGTCAGGGTTTCTATTCCTGCACAAACATTATGACCAAGAAGCAGGTTGGGGAGGAAAGGGTTTATTCATCTTACTATGTCTGAGACAAATGCATTGCTTCTGGTGATTTTCTGCACTACTTGGTATAAATGCTCACATGGCACAGTTTTATAATATAAGAAGGTATTTTCAATTCTAATAGCCACACAGTTGCTGGAAGTTCTATTCCTGCACAAACATCATGACCAAGAAGTAAGTTGGGGAGAAAAGAGTATATTCAGCTTACACTTCCAAACTGCTGTTCATCACCAAAGGAGGTCAGGACTGGAACTCAAGCAGGTCAGGAAGCAGGAGCTGATGCAGAAGCCACGGAGGGATGTTCATTACTGGCTTGCTTCCCCTGGCTTGCTCAGCCTGCTCTCTTATAGAACCCAACACTACCAGCCCAGAGATGGTCCCACCCACAAGGGGCCTTTTCCCCCTTGATCACTAATTAAGAAAATGCCTTACAGCTGGATCTCATGGAGGCATTTCCTCAACTGAAGCTCCTTTCTCTGTGATAACTCCAGCTTTGTCAAGTTGACACACAAAACCAGCCAGTAGAGTCCCACACCAAGTAACAATGGGATGCATCCCGAGAATGTGTTCTTAGGGAAGTCCACCATTGTGTGAACATGCTTACACAAAATTTGAACCACTGAGTGATTCAACCACATGGAATACACTATCATATATGTGGCGTGTCATTGGCTGGAATATTATGCATTGCACATATGATGTAGATTCACCTATGACCTCACTGGATTTTACTGGCAGATTATTGTCCTTGGGTCTTTTCCTTTTCTGTTTGTTTTTGTTTTGATTAATCAGTAAAGATGCCAATGGCCAATGGCTGGGTGTGGGGTGGTGTAGCAGAATTTTCCCTGTCCAATTAATTTAATTATTTATAAGCCAGTGATTGGACAGGGAAAAGGGAGGTGGAGCAAAGAGTTGCAGAGGCAGAGATGGAGGGACAGGAGAAGAAGGAAGCAAGATAGAGGACGAACAGGATGGTTCAGATTCCTGGTCTACAAAGTGAGTTCCAGGACAACCAGGGTTATACAGAGAAACCCTGTCTTGACCCCCCAAAACAAACAAACAAACAAAACAAAACAAAACAAAACAAACAAACAAACAAACCCGCATGACTTTAAATAGTCACAGGTAGATATACTATCATACAGGGATAGAATAATTGGGGTAACTTATCTAATCTAGGTGGACAGCTCGTATCATTATCAATTGACTCTGAAATTATTGTGTGGGCATCTTGTAAATTGAGAATTTATTGATATATAAATCTGATTGATTAATTATAAGCTTCTGGAGTTTTTGATTTGCTGGGTTGAGGGGAATTGTGACCGCTGACCATAGTGGATGGATGGCTGAGAAGGAAGTAGGATTCCAGAGACAAGCAAATAGGAACCGGGAAGACCTTGATCAGTTGCTGCTGGGGCTAGCCTAGAGCCAGGGCAGAGAATAAATAGCTGGCACAAGCATAGAATGTGCCATATCTTTTTATTATTTCCCACAATAGGGTGGGACCCTTAGAGTTGTACAGGCAAGGATGCAGAGAGAAACTAGGGTCAGAATCACCATGATTTGGGGAAGAAGAATGGGGCACAGGAGCAGCCACAGGAGATAAAGCCAATCAGCCAAGTGAGACTTGGGGAAGTGGCCTGGGCTTGGGATAGCAGGGGAAGGTTAAGGAATGCCCAGGCTTTGAGGTAGCCAAAAATAAGTGTGTGTGTGTGTGTGTGTGTGTGTGTGTGTGTGTGTGTGTGTGTGTGTGTTATTGATCCAAAGATAGCCCCAAAGATAGCTCCTGGGCGGGCTCATGTGGGGCATCTGCAGGCAGCCAAAGCAGAGTAGCAACAAACTTGCTGCTATATTTTTGTCTTTTTTCTTTGCAGCTATGTAGCCTTTGCTATCCTGGAACTCACTCTGTAGATCAGGCTAGCCTCTAACTGGGAGATCCACCTGCCTCTGCCTCTGCCTCTGCCTCTGCCTCTGCCTCTGCCTCTGCCTCTGCCTCTGCCTCTGCCTCTGCCTCTGCCTCTGCCTCTGCCTCTGCCTCTGCCTCTGCCTCTGCCTCTGCCTCTGCCTCTGCCTCTGCCTCTGCCTCTGCCTCTGCCTCTGCCTCTGCCTCTGCCTCTGCCTCTGCCTCTGCCTCTGCCTCTGCCTCTGCCTCTGCCTCTGCCTCTGCCTCTCGAATGCTGAGATTAAAGGTATGAGCCACTACTGCCAAGCTGGGTCTTTTCCTTTTCAAAGAAGGTCCTTACCTTTGGAGGTCTGTATCCAATTCAGTGGTTTACTTTCTCATCTTGTCTTGTTACCTTCTATTTAAGTGTAACTTATTGTGTGGCTGTTACCAAGTTGCCAGTTACCAGAGTGATTCTGAAGATGATGGTATCAACCACTAAACTGAGTTAGAACAAAAAGAAACTCATCCTGAAAGGTCGCCCAGTTCATGCCCATATTATTGTATTCAGTTCACAGAAATCCTATGAAACAGAAATTACTACTCCATGGTGAAACTAGGACTTGTGAAAGTTTAAGCAATATAGCCAAGGCCAGATGGCTGATAAGCTTCAGAATTGAGATCCAAGCAGCATGGTGGTACATGACCATGATTCCAACACATGGGAAGCAGAGGCAGGAACATCTGAAGTTCCAAAAGAGCCATGGAACATAGCAAGATTCTGCTTCAAGGGGTTGGAGGTGGGTGGGGGACTCAGATGTGAGATGACATCAAATCAAGACCATTCCTAGAAATAAATGAGATAAGAGGTTAGATCTTTAAAATGTTGTAGAACAGTATGACATAATAGGCAATAAATAGAGATTATTGCGCCTGCTGTCATGTTCCTATGTCTAAAATGGATACATATACACCTGTTCTTCAAAGTGGGCAAATAACCAATTCCCACTAGATACAGCTGGACAAGGAACGTCAGGATTTGGCTTCCAGCAGCTTGCTGAACTACCAGTAAAAATCTACCCTGTGCTTGAGCTCTGTTCTCGAATCTAGAGACTTCCTGATCCGTTGCTGGATATGGGTTTTGACAGCAACTGTTCCTATGCACACAACTAATTGCTCTCTTTTCCTGGGCACAGGGCTTCATTCTGTTTTGCAGCCTCCCTTGCAGCTGTGCTCTCTGGAAAGTACTGACTAAGTTGCTGCGTTCCAGGCAAAGGGTGATGGTGAGCTATGTGCCATGCCTGTGTCTGATTTGCAGAGATCTCTTCTTGTTGCCAGCTTGAAGAAGATAAGGGATTTCTACCATAGGTGTTATGAGAGAAACAGATTCTGATTGTTGGAGCAATGTTTGCCATAGCTTTGTCCTTGCTGCTCTTCCAAGTAACAACAGTGAAGCACTGAGGCCAGCAGTTTAAATCCTGGCTCTACCACTCACTGTAGATCCCTTGGCATCTCTGAAAGCAGTCTTCTGATCTGTAGACTAATCATGCTGACTTCACAAGGGGACATAAAGTTGGAACAGTAGAGGGGGATGCCTCCCCAAAGTGCCAGTCAGCTTTGTGTTACTATAGCAACCGCCTATGATGGCTACTTGTGAAAAGGTGCATTTGGCTCCTTGCTTCTGAGGTTCTGCTCTACAGTCAGCTGAGTTTGGGCCTATAGTGAGGCAGTACACTGTGGTGGGAACCCACAACAGAGTAAAAGTTCTTACCTGATGGTAAGGTAGACAAGGGAAAAGATGGGCAAACTCCCAGTGACCTGAAAACTCCCACTAGGTCCTACTTCTTAAAGTCTGTATCACTTCCCAATAATTCCACAAGTTGAAGATAAAGCCTTAAGCCGGGTGTGGTGGCGCACGCCTTTAATCCCAGCACTCGGGAGGCAGAGGCAGGCGGATTTCTGAGTTCGAGGCCAGCCTGGACTACAAAGTGAGTTCCAGGACAGCCAGGGCTATACAGAGAAACCCTGTCTCGAACCCCCCCCCCCCAAAAAAGAAGAAGATAAAGCCTTTAACTCACTGATTCCTGGGGGCAGCCATAGTCAATCTACAGCAATGAAGTTAGACTTTTAAAAACCAACTCTGGGTGGCTTCCACAGTGATTTTCTACCTGACTGACCTCTGAAATTATTGTCAGCCATGAGACCCCTTCAGCAGTACCACCAAAGCCTCCTTCTTCTTGACTCAGAACACTAACCCATGTTCTTGGGCCACTCCAGGATGCTAATTGCTCTCTCTCTCTCTCCCTCTGACAGAAGGCAGATAGATAGCAGCAGATATCATGCCAAGTGCCCCTGCTTTATCTCTCTGGAAGTCTTCAATTAGGGAGAGCGTCCCAGTCCCTGGCTGTGATGGTGAGTGTTCATTGTCCTGCTGACAGCATCTGGAATCACCTCGGACAGGAGCCCCTGGGCGTGCCTAGGAAGGCTTATCTTGATTAATGTAATAATCAATTGATTGATTGATTAAGAAGGCCCATCTTCTAACTGCAGACAGGACAATTCCCAGGTAAGGGATTTTGAACTGCATACAGGGACTGGAGCAGCAGCCTGTTTGGTCCCTCTGCTTTCCTGATCTATGGATGTGATGTGAGCTTCTTTCTTGACTTCAATGGAACCCTTGAACAGTGAGCAGAGATAAGCCCCTCTTCTCTTAATTTCTCTTGTCTCACAGTAGCAGCAAAGCAACTAAGAGGCAGACTCACAGATCTTCCCTTCTTTCCTTCATCCGCCCATCTGTTCATCTATCCCTTCATTCATGCCCGTCTGTCTGTCTGTCCATCCATCCCCCTATACAGTCAATACTTATCACATGCCCATTGTGTCAGGCACTGAGCTAAGGTCTGGGCAGACAGAAACAGGAGGAAAAGGCTTCTCCCCACTCTCTCACCCAGCGAGTGTAAGTGGAGAGGCTAGCTACTGCTCTGGTGGGCATGTGGGGTAGAGTTCCTGCTTAAGGAATGTCAGAGATGGCTCATTGCAGGCTTAGAAAAGGCCTGGCACAAGTTGTATGTCGGCGTGAAGTTTTTCCACGCAAAATGCGCAAAAGCTGTTCCTGCCACACCATCACCATGGCAAAATCTACCTTCTAGGCTTACCTGCCTGCTGCACTGTTTGGATACAGTGTCACCAGCCTGTCTAAAGCCTGCTCTGCTATCTGGGGAAGACCCGAACCCTGATCTGTGTTTCTTTGCTAGCAAGAGCGTGAGTGACTTCCTTCATCCCTTTCAAACGATAGTGAGGCTCCGTGATCCGCACCAAAGCAGGAGTGCTTCACAGCTGACTCACTGGATGTTGGTTGATGGACGATATTACTTGTGTGCTCTGTTATCTCTGCTGGAGCCCTCTCAGCGGCGCCTCCCTTTTGATGACTCCTAAATCGTTAGAATTCCTCGTGGCCATGAGAGTGACCCTTGGGGGTTCAGACAGGGGAAGAAAGATTTCTTTTAGATGTCGTTAGTCAAAAAAAAAAAAATGTGATGATGTCATTCATAATAGCAACCACCAGAGCATGCATGGGTAGCACCCTCCTCTCTCTGGGTGGAGTACTCCACTTAGTATTGATACAGCCCTTCCTCTAGTGTCCGTGACAGTCTTTCATTTACATCTTGCAGGTGTTCTGAGAGTTAGGCTCTAACTTCCATCCCAGTCTTTCAAATAAGGATGGTAAAAGACAGATTCAATAACCCAAAGTCACAAGGAGCCAGGATTTGATGTCCCAGCCTGGCTCGCAATGTCCCAGCTTTTTCCTCACTAAGCTTCACTACCATAACCAAAGACAGGAAGAGGAGCCATGGAGAAGGGGAGGGAGGACCTTCAAGCCCAGCTCTTGCTAGAGGCCTTGTTTTTTTCCTGGGTCTCCAGCAGAGGGCGCCCATGACTTAAATTATGTGGGTTCCCACTTGGAAAAAAAAAAACCCGGATCCTAAACCTTCCTTTGTCCATTAGTCTTGAAATATTTCTAGCGTACGAACTGAAGGAAAGATCCATGGGAAAAAGTAAGTTGATGTTTCAGAATATTTCTTGGAGGACTTGAAAAGGGGGCATTTAACCAAGAGCCTAACAAATGAGGCTTATTTCCAGACACTACATTAGGAAAGCCTGCTCGTCATTGGCTTGCATTGACGGTATGGAGCAAAGCCCTGTGTTTAGTGAGGTTTGGGGCATTCAGCCTGTCCACACTGGAGGTCAGATGCAGAACTCCCCCTTGCATAGAGTCTCTGTGAGGGGAATCATTGCATTTCTTTACTCTTTCGGTACACACAGTTAACAATGAGTGTGATCTGTTTTTATTTTATGTTCACTGGTGTTTTGCCTGCATGTACATCTGTGTAAGAGTGCCGGATCTCCTAAAGCTGGAGTTGCAGTTATGAGCTACCACATGGGTGTCAGGAATTGAACCAGAGCCCTCTGGAAGAACAGCCAGTGCTCTTAACCAGTGAGTCATCTCTCTAGCTCCCTCTTTTTGGGTGTTCAAGACAGGGTTAGTCTTTGTGGTCCTGGACCTCTGTACTAAGCTGACCTGAACTCAGAAATCAGACTGCCTCTGCCTCCCAAGGACTAGGATTAGAAAAGGCATGTGCCACTTGGAAGCTTTTAGGGCAAATGGGCCAAGTTTTTTTTCTGGTTGTAAGAAAGTCCCTCCAACCTTCTGCACATGGCCCTGCTACTCTGAGGAGACCTGATAATTTGGGGGGACCCTCAGCAGTCTGTCTGCTATAGTGTACTTGTATCCTATGAAGCCCATGTATGAAAGTCACAAGGTGATATAAGGTGCTGAAGTCCTGAAAACGGGTGGGGCCGGTGTCCCGCCTCTTCTTGCTGGAACACCCACAGCATGAACCGTCCCTATGACCACCGGTGGACATCTCACCAGATACCAGATCTGTTAGTGTCTCGGTCTTGAACTTCCAAATTCCCAAACTCTCAACAACATCTTTCTGTTGTTTGTGAAGGGTCTAAGTTTGTGACATTTTATTGCAGCAGTCAAAATAGACAAAGACACCCCCAAAGTGACTCCTCTTCTGTGCATCCTGTGACATAAGATAGTGGACTCAGTGTTAACTCAGAGGCTGCCCTGGTGGCAGCCTCCAGCCAGGGGCTAGGTTCAGAACTTAGTTCTTCCTCTTGTGGGCTCATCAGCAGCCCCTCTGCAGCCCGCTTACTGGCTCTGGACCACAGCTTCCTCACTAGCGAAATGAAAACAGTGAGCTTCGCCCTCAGCATGATCCACAAATATGGTAAGGATCTGAGGCTTAGTGGGGGACGCAGGGCAAGCACTCTGTATGCCTCAGCAGCTGCATCTGTGCAAATCAGGGCTCCATGGAAAGGAACTTTGTCATCTCTCATTGCCGAGGTCTTCACTGATGTCTACTCTGGGTGACACGACCAAACTTCAGTCCTCCCCAGGGAGCATGACACCCCTCCCTCTATCTTTCCCAAATGCAAACTCCCCCCACTTCTGGGTGGTGTAGGAATTCTGCTCACTGGAAGTCAGGTGCCTCAGAACCGACCAGCTTGGAGGTCAGCTGAAGTTCAGGAGGGCCTCTGTTCTAGTCACTGTTTATAGATCTGCCAGAGTTTGTAAGTCAAAGGCCCATTTGGGGCCTCCGGAGCCAAGGCCAAGAGGGCAAGCACACAATGCAGCCCTTCTTTGGAGGCCTTGTTTACCTTCCGGGAGCAGGCAGGGTGTGGCAAGAACTTCTGGGTGGCGAGAATTACAGGGTGTGGTGAGAATGCTGGGTGTGGCTGCCCAGGCCAGGCCTTGAAGAAAGCTGCCAAGCAACAAGGCAGGGGACCCAGTAGCCCAGGTCTGACTGACTGTGGGGAAGTGGCTGGTGATGTCTGTTGAGGCCTGGCTCTGCGGTAGAGTAACTAATGCCCTGACTCCCTCACTTGCCAAACACAATAATAGGGCAACAGACCAAGAAGGTACTTCCCGCAGCATGGCCCTCCATAGCTTTCCTGTCATGTTAAAAAGTAAGCCCCAGGGGGCTTCGTGGGAGTCTTGGTGCCCACATTAACTTTTTTTTTTTTTTTAAGATTTATTTATTTTATTTATACGGGTACACTGTTGCTGTCTTCAGACAGCACCAGAAGAGGGCATCAGATCCCATTACAGACGGTTGTGAGCCACCATGTGGTTGCTGGGAATTGAACTCAGGACCTCTGGAAGAGCAGTCAGTGCTCTTTATCACTGAGCCAGCCCCCCCCCCCCCACACACACACACATTCATTTTGGGACCTTGGTGAAATGGCTGGAGATTCTAATGTAACATGTAGCATTTCTTCCATCCAAGCTTTGGACTGAGCCTGGATCCATCTAGGATCAAGTGACCAGAGACCTTCAACCATCCATGAGAATGTTATTTTGGAGACTGTAGAAGCTCTGGTAGGGTTTCGGGGAGAGATGAGTCTGACCTGGGAGCCAGGAAGCCACTCTCTATCCTCTAACTAACTTACTGGATGAGACATCCACCCAGAATATGATCCAAGGGAGAGACAGAAATCCACTCCATAGTTTTATTGTAAAGTCCACCTTCCATATATCCAGAAGATGTTCCAACTGGTAATAGGAACACATGCTCCACTATGTTTATAGCAGCCTTATTTATAATAGCCAGAAGCTGGAAAGAACCTAGATGTCTCTCAACAGAGGAATGGATACAGAAAATGTGGTACATTTATACAATGGAGTACTACTCAGCTATTAAAAAGAATGAATTTATGAAATTCCTAGGCAAATGGATGGATCTGGAGGGTATCAACCTGATTGAGGTAACCCAATCACAAAAGAACTCACATGATATGTACTCACTGATAAGTGGATATTAGCCCAGAAACTTAGAATACCCAAGAAGATAGAATTTGCAAAACTCATGAAACTCAAGAAGAACGAAGACCAAAGTGTGGACATTTCGCCCCTTTTTAGAATTGGAAACAAAACACCCATGGAAGGAGTTACAGAGACAAAGTTTGGAGTTGAGATGAAAGGATGGACCATCCAGAGACTGCCCCACCCAGGGGTCCACGCCATAATCAGCCACCAAATGCAAACATTATTACATTCGCCAGCAAGATTTTGCTGAAAGGACCCTGATATAGCTGTCTCTTGTGAGGCTATGCCGGGGCCTAGCAAACACAGAAGTGGATGCTCACAGTCAGCTATTGGATGGAACACAGGGCCCCCAATGGAGGAGCTAGAAAAAGTACCCAAGGAGCTGAAAGGGTCTGCAACCCTATAGGTGGAACAGCAATATGAACTAACCAGGACCCCTAGAGCTCATGTCTCTAGCTGCATATGTATCAGAAGATGGCCTAGTCGGCTATCATTGGGAAGAGAGGCCCCTTGGTTTTGCAAACTTTATATGCCCCAGTACAGGGGAAACACCAGGGTCAAGAAGTGGGAGTCAGTGGGTAGGGGAGCAGGTGGGGGGAGGGGGGACTTTCGGGATAGCATTTGAAATGTAAATGAAGTAAATACCTAATAAAAAATTGGAAAAAATTAAATAAAAGGGCCACCGGCTTAGAACAGGTATGGTACAGAGAAGCTTCTGTAGAGACCAAGCCATTCAGCCTCCCCAGGTATGGCTCAGACGTGTCCAGGCTTCAAGCCCATGACCCACATGTACCCAGGATATGCAGGTCATATGTATGAATTTGGCCCAGCCCAAAATCTTAAAGTTACTTCAAGCATTCTAAGATCATTTACAGTTAAAAAACAAAAAACAAAAAACAAGTCAACTCTATTGCGTGGTTCTGGAGGCAGCGCAATACTTCTTCTACTTGGCACCCCAGACTTTCTGGGGTTAGAGAAACACTGCGAGACTGTGTGAAGTTCCCATGTCAACTTTTTAGGGCTCCATGTTCACCCACACCCACAGCCATTGTCACCCAAAGGTTTTAAGCCCTATGTAAATGTTGATCATACAAATCTGTCTTCCCGGGCCTGACTGTCTGAGCGTTGTCTGGGGGTGCTCCAAGTTGCTACTTTGGATTCAAGCCAAAAAAGACCGAGTCGGTCGCATGAGAAAACAGATGGTCTAAGACTGTAACAACAACAAGGCTGGGAGTGAATCCCAGCTTTGGGGTCTTTCGTTTTGGGGATTTCTCTATCTGGAAAAGATATAAAATACAGAAAAGCACAGTGCTTGGTGCATCCTGCAAGTGAGGACTTACAGGGACCTCCGGTGTGGGATGGATGTTCCCGGAACAGCAAGAGTGTGGAGCGTGACCCAGAGGCCTGGTGATGGGATTGAAGGTGGGCTAGCCTGGCTTTAGGGTCTTGTTGTAGGTGTAGGAGAAGCAGGTGGACTTGAGGGACCTTCCAGACCTTGTCAAGATTGCGCAATGGGTTGAAGGAAGCAAACTGGATGGCCCTCCAGTTCCCAGAACAGTCTGAGAAGCTCTGTGAGTACCTAGGACTCTTGTGGTTAGAGAGAGACTCCTGGGGCGATGGCTTGGGCCTGGGAGTAGAAGTATGAACTAGAGCTTGCTCCACCCACCCCCACCCCCACCCCACCCACCCCCACCCCCACCCCACCCGGCTTCCAGGTATTACAGAGGGAACCAGAGGGCAAAGTCCAAACAGAGCTGAACCTCTAGCATGAAGAAATGCTTTAGGAATCCACAGCCAGAAAGCATCCACTGTTTCAATTAGCTTCAGTTTGATTCGATCGGACAGCTATTCCTAAATGGGTACTGTGTGCCAAGTGCAGGGCTGGACTATAGCAAGGAGGAGGCAGACAGACCCTGCCACATGTTAGATTTCTAACCTACAGGGAGAGACAGACGAAAACACAAGTATGTTGCTCTTTAGTTTTTAACAGTCCTGTGCGCCACGGGACAGCTGTGACATTGCCTCTAGGGACAGAGCTGCTTTGTGGCTCCCACCCCATTCGTGGATCTGCTGGCCCCAGAAGCAAAGTGGTAGCCACTGGCTCCTCAGCCCCTCCCTATACTTACTGCTTCCTCCAGCTCAGCGGTGATTTTGAAAGCTGTTTTTTTTTTTTTTTTTTTCCCTCAATTGAACCTGGTTTTTCCAGTTTCTCTTGGCAGAAACTCCGGTCTGCTGAAAGCTCCTGCATCCTACACAGAAGTAGAAATCTCCTCTTTTGCTTTCATGTATTTCTTTCTTGTTTGGTTGTGTGTGTGTTATTGTTGTGTGTGTGTGTGTGGTGTATGTGTGTGTGTTGCTGCTGTGTGTGTGGTGTATGTGTGTGTGTGTGTTGTTGTTGCTGCTAGTGTTAAGACACAATTGCACACGAATGTAATATCTTTTCACAAGATTGTAAAAGTACTTGGGACCACAAGAATCCTCCTTGCCCTTGCTTTCTTGAGTTCTCACTACGGCGACTCTCTCCCAGGTCGTGTCATCTGTGGCTACCCTGTTCCTCCCTTTATTTGATAGCTAGGGAGAAAGGAGGCGGCTTAACCTGGTGGGTGAACTTGGCAGCAAGCTGAGGGGAGGGCAAGCTCAACTTAAACTTTCACATTCTTGCTATCTGCAAGCAACACCAAAGCTCCTCTGTGCATGCATCCCTCCCGAACGTGGCTAGCAGTTAGTGAAGAACTTCTTCAGCTTTCTCCACTGGTAACCCCTTTTAGCCGGAGAAAATTTTTATACAGCCCTGGATATACAAATATATAAAATAAGGATACAATCTAAACATGGACAGAAAATTAATCATAAAGAAATGTATTTTAAAGCAATTATTTGGTCTGTGTGTCATTTTGCCACTTGTTAAAGATGAGTGTAATCCTTCCCATCAGCAAGATGCACGCACTTACTTATTTTTACATAAATAATTAAATCTTGGCTGAATATTTGATGCTGCAGAACATAAACTATCTTTGACATTTTTTAAATCGGTTGATATTTTGATTTATAGCCATTAATGCTAAGAATTTCCCCCTCCCCGCCTTTGCATGCATATATACTATAAAAATGGAACACGCATGTTTAGGATCATCTTAGAAACTGTTGGAAACATCTTTCCTAACCCCGAGTCAAAATTCACTTAGTGATTTTTAAATAGAACCCAAGCCAGAGACTCAAATGACAATTTTAAAAATCAAACGCTTTGGGCCAGTGAAATGGCTCAGTGTCTGACTGCCTGAGTAAGATTCTCTGGATTCACAAGGTAGAAGGAGAAAACTGGTGCCTGCAAGTTGTTCTCTGACTCAGAATATGTTAGCGGAACACACATACTCACCTACAACCACACATCCCATTCCTCCCCCATCCCAATGTGAGGTTCTGTTAGTCTATTCTAGACAGGAACTCCCTGTATAGCCCCCTGATGACCTGAAACTCACTATGTAGGTATCTTAGTGTTTCTATTGCTGTAAAGCGATGCCATGACCTTGGTAACTATTACAAAGGAAAACATGTCATTGGGGTTGGCCTACAGTTCAGAGATCTAGTCTATTATTGTCATGGTGGAGGGCATGGCAGCCCAAGGGGAATAGTTGAAAGAGAGAGAGAGAAAGAGAGAGAGAGAGAGAGAGAGAGAGAGAGAGAGAGAGAGAGAGAGAGACTGGGCCTGGCTTGAGCACTTGAAACCTTAAAGCCAACCACCAGTGAAGTATTTCCTCCAACAAGGCCACATCTCCTAATAGTGCTATCCCTATGAGCTCATGGTGGGCTATTTTCATTCAAACCACCCAGGCTGGCCTTAAACTCACAGGAATCCTCCTGCTTCTGCCTCTCAAGTCCTGGGATCTATGGCGAGTGCCACCATGGCAGACCCAATAATATCTATATTTTAAAATTAAAGTCAAATATTCTAATATAATCTAAAAATACACTAACTTGATACTTACTGAGGAACGATAGTGCAAATATATTTTAAAAGTGTTTGCTTTCTGTAATTAAGCTTTCATGTTTCCATAAGAACAGAAATCTTCATACACACAATTAAAATAGTGCAGTTCCTAATATGGATAACATACAGTAGTCTCCACTCTGAGCCAAGCTGTTTCAGTGACTGCTCACTGCCATGTGTGGCTACACTGTATCAGCAGTACACAGCATACACAGTGTATGTTCAGAGCCAAGGCTTCAGTGGGGTCAGATGGCAACAAAAGCAAGGGGAGTCAGAAACAGGTCAGGTTCTCTGTGTGTTTGATTTTTCTGTTACGTTTTTGGTCCTTGAACATCCAAAAGCCTTTTATTCCCATCCCTACATTCAGTCACACCTCCCCAAGTGGGATCACACTACAGTGTAAGAAGCTATGAATTAGAAGGATGCTGGACTTTCCACTAAACACATTCACTACAATATCCTTTTCCAGCAAAAAATAGGGATCTTTTGGCAATATCAAGAATATGGAAAGGCAAAGGATAGGAGAATGTGTTACCTCAAATGTGCAACTTTGGTGTAAGTAAGGACGACCCTGTTGTGGATTTAGTCTAAAGCTACATGTATTGTGTTAATTGGTCCCCCAAATTACACAAGAATCCTCATGTCTGCATGTAAGACACTGAGGGTCCCTGCCCCCAGTTGGTTTTGATTGGTAAATAAAGTTGCCGGTGGCTGTTGACTGGGCAAGGAGACAGTGACAGGACTTTAGGATTCCTGGGCAAAGGACTGAGGAAGGAGCAGGAGGGAGAGCCGCCATGCTGGGAAAGGAGTAGAGACCAGGTCTGAGAGGCACCATACATAGACCACAGCAAGCACAGCCTATGTAGGTGTTGGGGAATTCAGCCCGAGAGGGTTGAAGGTCTGGGTCCAGGACAGCCAAGATGAAATATGTGTTTTAGTAATAATTCAAGAATATTGGAGGGGAGTATGTGACTGGAACATGGAAGTTTGGAAGTGGCCCAGCCATTGACCTGTTTAAGGCATATTAAAATATAAGGCTGCATGTGTGTGTCTTTCATTTGAGAACCCAGAACGTTGGGGAGGGTATCGAGGAGTGCTGCCACCTGGGATCGATTTGAATAGCATTATTTGAGTACTGCTAACCTACCCAAGTGAAAGCTTAATTGAAAAAGGCAGATGCAAGGCAAGCCACCCTTGCTCCTTGTTTGGATAATAGCATGACATACATCTGTGTTGTGATCACCAATAGTCACAGAAACTTAGCAGAAGTGGCGCAAGAAGACTCAGTGCGATGAGTTTTCCTGGATTGTTTGTCCCATCCATTAATCTTCTTCTTAGCTGCTTTCCCACAGTCTTAGTCTTGTCCTTTCCCTTCGCTGGAATTTATTGCTTTTTTCTCCCAGCTTGTAGTGCTGAGGCTGGTTGGTCAGCATCCTACCAACTGAGCTATGTCATGGCTCTATTTTCTCTTAAACAATAGAACTAGAAAGATGGCTCATTGGGTAAAGTGTTGGCTGGAGAGGCTGATGACTCCAGGTTTGTTACAGGAATATCTTACTCCTTGTTACCAACTTCTGTCTTAGTCAATATTCTATTGCTGTGATCAAGTAAACTTATAAAGGAAACTGTTCACTTTGGGGCATACAGGTTCAGGGTATTAGAATCCATGACAATCATGTCAGCAGGCAGGCTGGAAGGCAAGGTGCTGGAGCAACAGCTGAGAACTCAAATCTTAATCCACAAGCTCAAGGCAGAGGGTGAGAGAGAGGGAGAGAGAGAGAGAGAACTTGGAATGGCATGGGAGTTTGAAACCTCAAAGCCAGCCGCCCAGTGACACAACTCCTCCGAGAACATACCTCTCAAACAGTTCCACCAACTGAGGCTCAACTAACAAACAAATAAGTCTATGGGGGACATTCTCATTCAAACAACCATAGTTGCCAACCAAGAACGTAAGGGGGCAGAAGAAAAGAGATTTTTGACTGTTATATAAAGATGTATAAGGAAGAAGTTAGAAAGGCCAGGTTGGGTGATGAATGTATTTAATCCAGTCACTCGCAGAGGCAGAGGCAGAGGCAGAGGCAGAGGCAGAGGCAGAGGCAGAGGCAGAGGCAGAGGCAGAGGCAGAGGCAGAGGCAGAGGCAGAGGCAGAGGCAGAGGCAGAGGCAGAGGCAGAGGCAGAGGCAGAGGCAGAGGCAGAGGCAGAGGCAGAGGCAGAGGCAGAGGCAGAGGCAGAGGCAGAGGCAGAGGCAGAGGCAGAGGCAGAGGCAGAGGCAGAGGCAGAGGCAGGTGGATCTCTTTGAGTTCAGGCCAACTTGGTCTACATAGCAAGTTCCAGGCCCGTCAAAACTACATAGTAAAACCTTGTCTATTAAAAAAAAAAAAAAAAAAAAAAAGCCGGGCGTGGTGGCGCACGCCTTTAGTCCCAGCACTCGGGAGGCAGAGGCAGGCGGATTTCTGAGTTCGAGGCCAGCCTGGCCTACAAAGTGAGTTCCAGGACAGTCAGGGCTATACAGAGAAACCTGTCTTGAAAAAAACAAAAACAAAAACAAAAAAACAAAAAAGGAAGGAAAGA
Source organism: Mus caroli (assembly GCF_978045245.1). Classification (NCBI taxonomy): domain Eukaryota; kingdom Metazoa; phylum Chordata; class Mammalia; order Rodentia; family Muridae; genus Mus; species Mus caroli. The sequence continues at coordinate 67,342,897 of NW_028227259.1, read as the reverse complement.
AGGAAAGGTGAACTAAAGCAGCTAAATCAACACATCACCATATCTACCACACCCTTAGCAATGTGTTCAAAAGCCTGTCTTGTATCTATACTCTAGAAAGAATGGATTGGCTTAAACTATGAAGTCTGGGTCTCCTACTTTTCCTCATTGGAGTAGACTGGATTTCATCAGGAGAACCTGATGGGCCTTAGTCAGTTGGTTTGGCTCAGTTTGCATCAGATCCATCAAACTAAGAAATGTATACATTAAATTCTTATAGATACTGTCAAGACTCTCTGAAAGGCCTATTACAAGTGTTTGGGGAATGCAAAAAAGGGGGTTAGTGGTTAAGAGCATTGGCTGTTCTTCCAGAGCTCCTCAGTTTAATTCCCAGCACCTACATAGTGGCTCTTAACCATCTATAATGGTACCTGATTGTCCCTTACCATCTAAGATGGTATGGATATGATTGCCCCTTCTGGTGTGCATGAAAATAGAGCACTCAGATACATAAAATATATAAATAAATCTGAAAGACAAAAAACAAAAACAAAATAAAACCAAAAGTGTTTGAGAATGCCTTTCTTATAGCCACTCTCTTAGGTCACTTTCTTAAAAAGATTTTTGCAGAGACATTCTTTTACTTTTAGTTATGTATATATGTGTGTCCCTGTAGGGGTATGTGTATGTGAGTGCAGATGCCTGTAGAGGCCAGGAGCCTCAGATCATTGGGAGTTGCAGATAGTTGTGAGCTGTCTAACATGGGTGCTAGGAATCAAACTCAGGTCCTGTGGAAGAGCAGGAAGCAGTCTTAACAGCGAAATATTTTCTCCAGCCACCTGCCAAGGATCAGCCCTGACTTGGAGAGGGGTTCTGGGAGAATGTGTGTCTGGGAGCAGTGAAAAGACAGACTTAAAGGTAAATTGTGGGGCACAAGCTGACAACCTGTGTTCTGCTCAAGATGGCTCCCTAAACAGCTCTCTGTAGATAGTTCTTGGCTCTGTAGTCTGCCAGAGACAGTTCTCTGTTTGAGACAGCTCTCTCTTACTGGAAATAAATGCTCTCTGGATAGCTCATGGATTTTCTGATTAAAGTCAGAAAAACTGCTAGGGAAAAAAAAATCTTGTATTTTCCGACCAAGTCAAAAATCCTGTTAGAAAAAGTCTAAAAGTAATTCTTGAGTTTTCCTATCAAAATCAGATAAAATTTTAGAAAAAAATTTGAGAGCTATGTTAGCTCTCAAAGCAGTGTTCCCTGGACAGCTGTTAGAAAACATTCTAAAAGATCTGTGTTAGCTCTCTAAGTAATTCTTGGGATTTCTAAGTAAGGTCAGAAACCCTGTAAGAAAAATTCTAAAAGAGCTATGAAAAATTCTAAAAGAGTTGTGTTCACTCTCCATGGATTTTATGACCAAAATCAGAAATCCTGTAATTTTTTTTTTTTTTTTCTAAAAGAGCTGAGTTTGTTCTCTATAGATCTTCAGTTAGCTCAACTCTTGCTAGGGAAAAACAAAACAAAACAAAACAAAACAAACAAAACAAAACAAAAACCTCTAAAAGAATTTATTGTGCCATTGTTCTCTGCTAGCCCATCTCAAGCAGACCAAAAGCCCAGACTTTTATTTTGCATATCAATTCATTTACTCTAGGTTTCTTCTTGACCATCCCACAAATCAGCATTCCATGACCCCACTCCCTTGATTTTTAGAAAAAGACAGCAAGCATTTTTTTTAACATTGCAAAAGAATTCAGAGATCTTCCTGCCTTTGTTAAGCACAGACAATAAGCTAGCTGAGTGGGACCCTGCCCTAAAATTACATTCCTACTATACCTGGGCCTGGACCTAAACTCCCTCTCTCCTAGGCTGATCTTGAACTCAGGAATCTGCCTGCTTTTGTAAGTACAAACAAAAACTTAGCTGGATGGGATTTTGCCCTTTGATTACTGCTCCCTAAATCTTTCTATCTCCTTCTTTAGGATCTTTCTATCAAGCTGGGTCATAGTGTAACTGGTTCCTTTAGATCTATGAAGCTCCCTATGCAATTCATATTGCATCCTTATATTTTGCATAGTTGAGAAATTATATATCTTTGAACTCATGTTTTCAGAGTTCTTTCCCACAGCCTTAAGGGCTGTCTTGCAGGTCTCACCATTTACCATTTTTGCTAAGGACATTAAACACATCTTTCCTTCCCGGACTTATGCTGTCTATGATTATCATGGAGTCATTGACCTTGGAGAGGACATTCCCCTAAAGGAGGAACAGAGTAAAATTATTTATTTATTTATCTATCTATCTATCTATCTATCTATCTATCTATCTATCTATAAATTTATGCAAACAAGCTTCATAGCCACAACAACCATCACGGAGGCCCACACCCTGCTGGCTCTATTTCAGGGATGGGAAGCATATCATGCCATCCCTGTGATGGTCAATTTGGACTCAGCAGCCAACCCTACCCCACCTCTTTCATTTTTATCTTTTGCATGTCTTTGTCCATTCTGAAACCATAAGAGGTAAAATAGTGAAAATAACTATAATATATTGAGCAATGTACTGTGTAGCATTTTACAAACACCACTTCACTTAACCTCGATAATTCTATCAGCTAACTATGAGCCAGTCCAGGCAGAGAGGGTGGATCACTCAACTGAGAAAGACAAAATGAATGTGTGAACTAAGATCACTTATTCTGTCCTTAAGAACTAAGGCCGCAGATACAGACTTCATGAAAAGGGTTGTTTTTGAGTTTTGTGTGTGATTTTTAAAAATTGTTTTTATGTGTATATGTGTGCATTTGTGCACATATGTGCAAATCACCTTGAAGCACAGAGAAGGAATTTGGATCCCCTGGAGCTAGAGTTATAGGAGGTGGTACACAGCCTCCTGTGGGTGCTAGAAACTGAAATCAGGTCCTCTGCAAGAGCAGCAATTGCTCTTAACTGCTCAGCCATTTCTTTATTCTCTGGCTCCATATTGTTTTAAGAATGCCATATGGAGGAGGGCATGATGGTAGAGAGTTTTAATCCTTGTAATTAGAAAGCCAAGGAAAGTAAATCCCCATCTCTCTCTCTCTCTCTCTCTCTCTCTCTCTCTCTCTCTCTCTCTCTCTCTCTCTCTCTCTTTCTGTGTGTGTGTGTGTCTGTGTGTCTGTGTGTGTGTGTGTCTGTGTGTGTGTGTGTCTGTGTGTCTGTGTCTGGGCGAACCAAGCAAGTGTTCAAAGACAGTCAGATCTCCATGGTCTATGTGGTTAGACCCTATCTAAAGTGACAAATAAAATTTAAAAAATAAAATAAAGTATATGAGGGTCAAATAAAGTATATGAGGGTCATCAGGTAAAAGTTGTCATTACACAAGTCTGTGACCTGTGTTTGATCCCAGGAATGCATGGTAGAAGGAGAGAACTGATTCCTACAACCTTGGGAAAGGTTGTCCTCTGACTTCAACAAGCACACATTCTGGAACACAGGAAGAAAACCAGTCATCTTCCAGTTTTCTCATAGCTAGTCTAGGGTTCTGGTAGGCAGATGCCCGAGTTAATGTTTGCCCTCGTGATTCACAAGAAGATGTGTGTGTGTGTGTGTGTGTACCAAACATTGTGCATCTTAATTAAAACTAGTCAAAAATGAGCTTGCAGAGGGAGAAGCAGTCTGTGTGTTTTGGCTGGGGAAGGCAGTCAGCAAATCGGGGAAGGTGGTCTAGGCTGCTGTCGTTTCTCAAAATGCCAAAAAAGCTTAACATATGACAGCTCACAGGTCACCAGGGCAGCTCTAGAGACAATGAATTCAGAGACCTGGGATGTCCCCTCTGTTTCCTCCCTTCCTCTTCTATGGCCATGCTCCCATCTGCCTCCACCTCTTCCCTTTCCACTGTGGCTGGGAGACTTCGGCAGCAGCTGGATTCTTTTGTGGGCCGGAGATCCATTTGGTTATCAGCCAGGTGTGCAGCCACATGGGGTCAGAGGTGGATTTCCTAGGAAGATGCTGAACTTGCAACTTCATGGGTCTTTCCAAACCCTGGGAGGGTCTTCGCATTGCGCATGAACATTTAATGCTATTTTAACTACCCGCTCTTTCCTCTCTGACTTCCCTTTGTGTTAATAGGCCTGGAGCAGCCCTAGGTACTTTTGCAGGGTTCACCTAGAGGAGTATTAACTAGAAAAATGTCATTTAGCTTGGGCTAAGTAGGCTTTAGTCACATGTTTTGTGTCATTTCCAAGGTGTGTTTTGTCAGTTCATCCCAGAATGGGAACATAGCCAAGAATCTTTTTATTACCCCCCAAACTCCCTCTGCTGCTTCCATCTGACTAGAGAGGAAGCTGAAGGACCTAGAGTTGTATCACAATAAGAGTCAGTCCTGAGAGGATGAAATTTCAGAGTGAAAGTCCTCAGAAATCCTAATAACCACATGCCAGGTAACTAGGGACTGTGCATGAGAAACTACTATTGTGGGAATGTGCTTGCTTTGGAATTCCTTGTGTCATTTGTTTAAATTTGTTCCCAATTCATCATCCATAGAGGTAACTGATCAATTATGTATACACTCTTGTTTGATTTATTTTCCTTCCTCTTATCATTTTTTCCCTCTCTCTTTTCCAGTGGTGTTTTTGGGGGTGGGTGGGGGATGGGCATTCAAATACACTTTTCATACACAGAAATGTAGGGGCTGGAGAGATGGCTTGGGATAAAAACAAGTACTGTTTTTGCAGAAGGGTTCAATTCCCAGGATCCACATCAGGCAGTTCATAACCACCTATGACTCCAATTCCAGGGGATACAACACCCTCTGGCCTACATGGACACCAGCCTACAGATTTAACTCAAGCAGACACACATGAACATATATACATATAAATCAACAAATGTCCTGTGGCACTTGGTCCAGATGCACCAATAAAAAAGAAACAAGGTTGGAAGTATGCAGGGTCAGAGGCTAGCCCGTTCATAGCATCGGCAGTCATCAGGGCCATAGAATCATAAGCGGGGCATTTAAATAGAAGGCCTTTCCTGTTGAGAATTTACCCAGTGAAGCAATCCAACAAGAGCAATTATGCAAAAACTGGCTATGTCTTTTCTTTTTTCTTTCTTTCTTGCTTTCTTTCTTTCTTTCTTTCTTTCTTTCTTTCTTTCTTTCTATCTCTCTCTCTTTCTCTCTTTCTTTCTCTCTCTTCTTTCTTTCTTTCTTTCTTCTTTCTTTTGTGTGTGAGTGTATATGTCAAAGTGCTCATGTGGAAGTCAAAGGATAGCTTGCAGAAATTGGTCTTCTCTTTCAAATGTATGTGTCCCTGGGATTGATATCAGGTTGGCACACTTGGCAGCAAGTGCCTTAACTAGGATGAACCGCCTTTCCAGCCCTATATACTTCCTTTTAACAGAATCACAAAAAGTAGATTTTATCAGAATTTCTACAGAAAAAAAGTATAAATTTACAGTAGTTCTACAAAGCATCTACCTATATATGATGTCAAACACTGAATTATCCAATGACTAAGAATAAAAAAGAAATTTTAGGGTTAGTGAGGTGGCTCAGGAGGTAAAGGCATTTGCTGCCAAGAATAGATAACTTGTGTTCAAACTCCAGGACTCTCATGGCAGTCAGAGAAAACCAACTCCCAAATGTTGTCCTCTGACCTCTCCATACATGGGTAGTGCCAGGTACAACTGTCTCTACACACGATAGATAGATAGGTAGATAGATAGATAGATAGATAGATAGATAGATAGATAGATAGATAGATAGGAGATGAACACATAAATAATACAAAGACAGACAGATAGATGAGTAAGTGTTTTAAAGAAATGATAATTACCCAAATTAGGGGAAAGTCAACTTGTCTTTCTAGTCTCTGAGCAATATTATAATTATTAAGGAATGATGACTCATCCCACAAATCCCATCACTCTAGGAGGCTGAGGCAGAAGAATGGCATCAGGCTGCTGGCTTGAGCTACACAGCAAGACCTTGTGTTATCTCCCCTGCTGCTCAAAACAGCAATGCGACACAAACCATTGTGAGATAAAAGAACTATGCAGGACAAAAAGAAAAAACTGGTCTACCTGAGCCTTTGTTCCCCAAATTTGACAGGCAGAGACAGGTAGATGTCTGTGAGTTGAAAGACAGCCTGGTGTATATAGTGAGTTCCAGAATAGCCAGGAGTATATAGAGAAACCCTGATTCAGCTCTCTCTCTCTCTCTCTCTCTCTCTCTCTCTCTCTCTCTCTCTCTCTCACACACACACACACACACACACACACTTTCTCTCTTACACACACACACACACACACATACACACACACACACACACCGTCTCTCTGTCTCTCTCTACACACACTGTCTCTGTCTCTCTGTCTCTGTCTTTCTTTCTGTCTCTGTCTGTCTCTCTCTCACACACACATACACACACACACACACACACAAACAAACACACACACACACACACAAACAAACACACACACACGTAGTGATAAACCAGCAGAATATATATAATCTGGTAGTTCCTTAAGAGACACGAGGAGACGTCTCTAGATTTTCTATATTTAGCATAACTAATCCATTGAAATATGCAGGTTATTTGGGATTTCTTTTCACAGTTGAAATGAATGTTGTAAATGCCTTTGAATTGATTTTGGTGTGGTATTTGTTAATCCTCCCATTCCCCATATGTAGTCTAGTCCCTCAGGGTGGGCAGCATAAGGCAGCACAGAGCCTGGACCTGCTCCTGACTTGATTACACTGTACTTCTGAGACTGCCAGTGAGGCTGCCAGCCCAGCTTTCTTCCCCTCCACCCCTCTCAGTAAAGTCTTTCTTCTGGGATCCTACTGAAACTGAGCAAGAAAATCTCCAAGTTAATCCCAGCTGACCTGTCCCCCCATGTACTGAATTCTTGTAAAATCAGTGATGATTTTTGCAGTGCCTGACAAGTCAAAGACTGGGAAGCATATTCAACTTGGTCTCATTAAAGTTCGCATATAGCCACTCGGTCACGCTATTCCTTACAAGGGAAGAGGCATCACAAAGAAACCAGCCAGAACACTCCTTTCTCATTCCAAATATCCAGCTCAGTCCTTTGCTCAGCCATTTGATGTTTATAAAAAGTGAGTTCCGATGAGTAAGGTTGAAAGCTTTTGCTTATTGAAAAGGAGATCGGCAAACTTAGGCTGGCTTGAGGATGTCACAGAACTTCAGGGTAGTGGAGGAAAGTGGCTGACAAAAAATCAGGTAGCTGGCAGGAGACAGGACCAGATGAATGCTTTTCTAATGTTTTCTGGACTAGTTATTTTTCTCACAGGACTAAGATAGACTACTGAAGATAAACTAATACAGCCCCACCTGTGTTACAGAGCATTCATTTTTTCTTTCTTTGTTAATCCCTTTCTCCTATTTGCATGGATGCCCACTTTGAAGCTGAAAGTTTAAACTGTGATTTTTAATTATGTATGCATTTAAAAATAAAATATGTAGCTTTAATGTCCTTTTCTTCCTCTTTCTTCTGGATTCACTATGTACCGTGGCTGGCTTGGGACTCAGTATACCAGGCAGGCTTAGAATTCATAAAAGTCCACCTGCCTCTGCCTCCCAAGGGCTGGTATTGAACTCATGTACACCAAACCCTTCTGGGTATTCTTTACATTTTTCTTCAATTTATTAAAAATATTTATTTTATATGTTTGAGTTATATGTTTAATTACTTTTCTATTACTGTGCTAAGACACCATGACCAAGGCAACTTATAGAAGAAAGAGTTATTGGGCTAAGGATTTCTGAGAGTGAGTCTATGACCATCATGGCTGAAGCATGAGAGCAAGACAGGCAGAAACAGCTCTGAAGGAATGTAGGTGTACCAAGACAACAACTACGGGATGGGGGAGAGCAAGAGAGAGAAAGAGAAGAGAGAGAGAGAGAGAGAGAGAGAGAGAGAGAGAGACAGAGAGAGGGAGAGGGAGAGGGAGAGGGAGAGGGAGAGGAAGAGGGAGGGAGAGAGAGATTTAGGAATGGTGTGGGCTTTTGAAACTCAAAGCTCTCACCTCAATAACTCACTCTTCCAACAAGACCACACCTCCTAATCCTTTCCAAACAGTGCTACCAACTGAGGGCCAAGCATTCAAGCACAGGAGCCTATGGAGGCCATTCTCATTCAAACTGCCAGGCTCTGTGTGGATAAAGGTACATTGCCACCACCAAGCTGACAACTTGAGTTCCATTCGCAGAGCCAACATGGTGGAAGGAGAGACTTGACTTCTGGAAGTCTTCATCTCACTTTGTGGCACATGGGGATTCCCAGACAAATCCACTAAAAGAGTCTGCATGTGAGTGATAGAATTCAGCCTTGGGAAGAAATATATCTTACCCAGAAATCAATAAAAGACACTTACATCGTCACAACTAAGTCTCAGCGTTTTCCTTTAACGCCAGCCATCTGGCTTGACATATGATATGGTAACAAAAACAATTCTCCAAACTATTCTCCAAACAGTGACCCGGTTTATGCATCATTTTTCACTAAGGGCCTTTTTTTTTCCCATTCGAGTCAGGGTATGTTCTGTCTTGTCTGTTCAGGTCTAAGGATCCATTTGCCCCCACTACCCCAGTCTATCATGGAACAAAAATCCAGCTACATGGAAGCTGAGTGAAACATCACTAATTTTTATGAAAAAAAAAAGAAACAAAAACAAAAAATAAAACAACACAACAACAAAACAAACTGAAGGCAAATTAAATAGTAAACCTGGCAGCTAAACCAACTCAGGACATTTAGCACCTTTGTGACATTTCTGAGTCAGGACAAAGCACTTTCTCTCAGTGACAGCTGCGTGAGATCTGAGAGGAAAGGGGACTTGGGGGTAAAGAAGAAACCGTTCTTTTCCTTCTCCCTCCCTCTCCCCTCCCCCTCCACTTCCTCCTTCTGCTCCTCTTCTTTCTTCTTCTTTTGCAAAGAGGCTGTGGTCTGCCTGACATGCAAGCCTGGTGGGTGACCTGAGTCCCATCCCCAGAAGCCATTTAAAGGTAGAAGAAAAGAATTACTTCCATAGAACTGTCCTGTGACATGCACTGGGTACATCCCTCACCAGGTCATCACACACACTCTCATAATAAATAAAATAAAATAAAATAAAATAAAATAAAATAAAATAAAATAAAATAAAATTTAAAAGTACTTGTCAGCTTGAAAAGAAATTGAGAAGCTAGACTTTGGGCCAAACCAACCAGGCAGAAGCCACAGAACAGAAAACTATATGATAAAAAAGAGGACATTTCTGTGTTTTGTATACTGATTTTTATTGTGTAATTTTACTAAATTTGTTTATAAACTTTAACATCTGTTTTGATGGTATAGTTACTATTCACACATTATTTTTTTAAGTACAAAATTATGTTATTTACAAGCATGGATAATTTTAGCCCTTCCTTTCTGTCTTAGTTAGGGATTTCTATTGCTGTGAAGAGACACCATGACCATAACAACTCTTCTACAGGAAAACATTTTATTGGGGCTGGCTTACAATTCAGAGATTTATCATCATGGTGGGAAGCATGGTGTCATGCATGGTTCAGGAAAGGTAGCTGAGAAGTCCGTGTCTGGATGTCAGTCCGTGTCAGCAGGAAGAGATTGCCACACTGGGTGTGCCTTGAGCGTTTGAAATCTCAAAGCTTGCCCCCAGTGACATACTTGCTCCAACTAGGCCACACCCACTCTAGCAAGGCCACACCCACTCCAACAATGTCGTACCTTCTAGTAGTACAAGCCTGGGGAGGCCATTTTTTTCCCAAACCACCACATTTTCCAAGTTGAATATTTTTCATTTCTTTCTCATGACCTTCCAGGGCTTCTAGGATTCATTAATAAGAGTACTAGAAGTATATATTGAGTATATACACTCTTGTTTTGTCTTCAGTCTTAGAGAAAGTGCATTCAGTTTTTCCCATTCTTTTGTTGTTAGTTAAATTTGTAATAGTCTTCTTTATGTTATCATACAATCCTTCTATGTATAATATTTTTCAGGGCTTTTTTTAAAAACAACTTCTTTCTTTCTTTCTTTCTTTCTTTCTTTCTTTCTTTCTTTCTTTCTTCCTTTCTTTCTTTAAAGATTTATTTATTATTATATCTAAGTACACAGTAGCTGTCTTCAGATGCACCAGAAGAGGGCGTCAGATCTCATTACGGATGGTTGTGAGCCACCATGTGGTTGCTGGGATTTGAACTCAGGACCTTTGGAAGAGCAGTCAATGCTCTTAACCACTGAGCCATCTCTCCAGCCCTCAGGGCTTTTTATTACACAGATAAATTGAATTTTACCAAATAGGTTTTTTTCTTTATTGAGATGATCATATGTTTTTTTTCTATCATTCTGTTGATATAATGTATAGCATTTGTTAATTTGCATATCGTGCTGATTAGATTTTTGTCAACTTGACACAGACCAGGGTCATCTGAAGAAAGGAATCTTCAATGGAGAAAATACTTCCATGAGATTGGTCTGTTGGCAAGTCTGTGAAGCATTTTGTTGATTGATGATTGTTTTGGGAGAGTCCAGCCTGCTGTTGACAGTGCTGGTTGAGAATTGGTCCTGCATTGTATTAGGAAGCAGACTAAGAAAGCCATTAAGCATCATTCCTCCATGTTCTCAGCTTCAGCTCCTGCTTCTAGGTTCCTTCTTGAGTTCCCTCCCTGATTTTTCTTCATGAAAGACTGTGATCAGGATGTATAAACCAAATAAGGCCCCTTTTCCCAATGGTGGGTTAAATGATATGGTTCTTGTCTCACAAATTCTCAGGCATTTGCATTCCTGTTTCCCAACTGGTGACACAATTTGGAGAGGCTTAGGAGATGTGCCTTTGGGTGGTGGTTTGAATAGGTATGGCCCCCATAGACTCATGTGTTTGAATGCTTGGCCCAAAGGGAATGACACCGTTAGGAGGGGTGGTCTTGTTGGAGTAGGTATGGCCTTGCTGGAGGAAGTGTGTCACTGTCAGGTGGGCTTTGAGGTTCAGATGCTTGAGCCCAGGCTCAGTGGCACACAGCTCTTTTCCAGCTGCCTGTGGATCAGGATATAGCACTCCCAGCTTCTTCTGTAGCACTATGTCTGTCTGTATGCTGTCATGCTTCCTGCCATGACAATAATTCGCTAAACCTCTGAAACTGTTTTATGGTTTTCTTTTGTAAGAGTTGCTGTGGTCATAGAGTCTCTTCTCAGCAATAGAAACCCTAACTAAGACAGAAGTTGGTACCAGCAACTGGGGTTTTGTTCTAATAGGCTTGGTCATGCTTTTCTTTGGCGGAAAGTAGACTTTGAGACTTTGGATGAGAGAAGCAGCTGAATGCTTTAAGTGGGGCTTAATGGGCCATTCTGATAGGAACATGGAAGACAGTGATACTGAGGGTGATTTGAATTGTGGGGTCCCAGCTCAAGAGATTTCAGAGGAGAGGAATGTTAGTATATGGCCTAGAAACTGTTCTTGTGGTAGTTTGGGTAACAATGTGGCTGCTTTTTGCCCTGAAAAGTCTGCCTGTGGCTAAACTGAAGAGTTTTGCTTTAACTCTGTTGGCAAAAGAAATCTCAAAACAGCCTGGCATTGACTCTGTCCTATGATTATTAGGGTTTACCCTTATAAAGATCTATAATGAAAAAGAGAAAGCTGAACAAGGGAAAGTGCAAGATGTACTTGAGGAGAAAATGGAGACCAGGAAGTGGAATGGAGCTAAACCCTGTTTTTAAGGGGATAAACAGATTTTTTAAAAGAAGCCTGATGTTAAATGGAATAAAGGAAGTGGTGGTCTCAGGGTAAGACCCCACCCAGTTAATCTTCCACCTTGTGAAAAGGAATTAAAGAACAGCTTAGGTTGAAGTGTGGTGGTAGATGCCTATAATCCTAGCACTCAGAAGGCAAAGGCTAGTGAATCTCTAAGTTCAAGGCCAGACTGGTCTACAGAGTGAATTCAAAGACAGCCAAACTCTTGTAGTGAAGAAAACCATTAAACACAGAAAGCTGATGAAAATGTAACTGAATAAGGGACCATGTTCCTGCCCTAGCAAGCAACAGATCTTGGCAGCTTCGGCCACATGGTTCTGACTTTAGAGTCATGAATAGAAGAAAGGGCTTATGGAATATCACTCAGCAACTAAGGAAAGCCATTGAGGCCAGGTGTATGTTAAGGGTGTCCCTGCATGGAGGTCCAGAGATGCTACTGTGTGCAGCTGTGAAGGTGAAACCTGGATTGCCTTGGAGACTCCAAGATGTTAGAGATGCCAGAGTCATAGGATACCTGCTGAAGAAAGCTGATAAACAGGGATTGGAACCAGCCCAAGAGAAAGAAGTGTGTTGTAATCAACAAAGGACAAAGGAATTGGAGATATGAAACCACTGGGACATCAGATATGAAGATGCAGAGTCTGGCATTTGCTCAACTGGTTTTTGGGTCTTTTTTTTTTTTTTTTTTTTTTTGTACAATATCTCCTCACTATGCTTCCTTTCCTTCCCGTTTCCTTTCTTCCCTAATAAAATGGTAATGTATATCCTGTGCCATTGTATGTTGGGAGTATGTGATCTCCTTTTTTATTTTGATTTTATAGGAGATTACACTTAAGAGATTTCTGTGAGTCTCAGAAGAGACATTAACAGGGTTGGGACTGTTGTAGACCATGGGGACTTTTGAAATTGAACTAAAGGCATTCCTGCATTATGTCCTGGCTACAAGCCTACTGGGGCCAGGGAATGGAATGGGTATTTCCCCCATAGATTCATGTGCTTGAATGCTTGCCCCTTAGGGAATGCCACTGTTAGGAGCTATGGTCTTTTTGTAGTAGAAATGGCCTTGTTGGAGGAAGTGTGTCACTGTGGTGGTGAGCTTAGACATCTCAGATGTTTAAGGCCCAGCTCGGTGGTTCTTGTTCTTTTCCCTAATGCCTGTGGAGAATCTTAAACCTACCCAGCTTGCTGCTCCGGTTTCCGTGAAATGTCTGCTGTCATGTTTCCCAGCTGTGATGTCGATGAACTCTTACCCCTCCTGAACAGTGAGCCTAAATAAACTCTTCCTAATACGAGTTGCCTTAGTCGTGGTGGTTTTTCTCAGCAACAGAAAACAAAGACAGATGTTGTTACTGTGAATGGGAATACTTCTTTGAAGAACCTGATTATGTAGCCAGGGGAGGAAAGTGGCTTTGTGACTTTAGACTTGGAAATTATTGAAGTCTATAAGAGGAACTTAAAGGTACATTCTATTGGAAGCTCAGAAGACAGTAGTGTTGAGAACCGTATAGTCTGTGAAGGTCCAAGAAATTTCAGAGGGGAACAGTATCAACAGTTAGGCTAGAGACCATTCTGTGAATGTGGTTGCTTTCTGCCTTTGTCCTAAGAACTTTGCTTTCTGCCTTTGTCCTAAGAACTTGCTTGAGGCTACATTTAATAGTAAATGATTGGGCTGTAGAGTTTGCTCAGCAGTTGAGAACACTGTTCTTCCAGAGGTCCTGACTTCAATTCCCAGCAACCACATAGAGCTTACAATCATCTGTAATGGGTGTCTGATGCCCTCTTCTGGTGTGTCTAAAGACAGCAACTATGTAATCACATGAAACAAACAAACAAATCTTTTTTTAAAAAAATAAATGACTAATTTCTTTAGAAGAGAAGATTTCAAGACAGCCTAAAATTGACTCTGTTACATGGTTATTAGTAATCACTCTTATGCAGATCTACAATGAAAAATTTTAAAGTGGCACAGAAAGAAATACAAAATTTACAGTAATTTGAAGTGAAAAAAGCATCAGAAAATTCAATGCTGTAGCCAAGGCTTGTGCAGAAAGATAAAGGGATAAAGGAGGGGCCTGATCTGCTGGGTGGGCAAGATCCCACCCAGCTAAACTATCAACTTGTGAAAGAAAAAGACACAAGGATCTTTTTGTTCCTAGAAAGGAGCAACAATAGCTTCTGAAAGTGTGGCTCCAGTGGGCTAGTGTCTACCACAAGCAGTAGAACTTGGCTGGCCATGGCTTCTAAATGGGGTTAGTTTTAGGGTCATAAAGGATGTAAGAGCTAAGAGGTTGTGAACTTGAAAGAACCTAGTGGGGAAACCCCCACTTAATTCCCCATTTGGCGTGCACCCAAAGAATCACGAACAGACCGTCTTGATGTGAATGCACGAGGTAGTTTAATGGTGGAGCTCCAGGTCAAAACGTATCTCATGCAGGGGACAGTGGATTCGACCACAAGGCTCGAAAGGTAGGGGCTTTTATAGAAAAGGGTCTGGGGCTGGGGGAGGAATTGGCTCGGTTTCACATGATTGGTCCATTTAAACATCAGCAGACTGTACATGCAGATCGAGGTAACAGCAGAGCATCTGGTTAACATTTAACTTAGGTCAGAAGGGTGGGAGATAGGGAGGCGCCTGGCCAGTCCGGACATTCTTGTATGTCTTCGCTATCTTTATGGCTAGTTGGTTCCTGGGATGACTTTACAGCCTTTGTTCTTTGCTCTAAGCCCAAAAAGCCCTCCTAACTAGCAAGCTGCATGAGTCATGGACTTTGAATAAACTTTCTGGCTAGGGCTTTGAAGTCTTGAGTTTAGTTTTCTTTCTTTCAAACTCTTCCCCCAAGGTTTTAGAGAGCCACTGAAGACAGGCAGTATATGACAGGGAAGTCCATCTGTGAAGGCCCTAAGAGGGGAAGAGGCTCCAGGAGGCCATTGCATGAAACTATGGAAGTGAAGCCTAGCTTGTGTTGTAGATTTCAAGGCAAGAGATGCCAGGCTGTAAGACATCTGCCAAGGAGAGGGGCATACAGGGAATGGGATTGTCCTCCCAAAGTAGAAGTATGCAACAGGCAGCAAAACTGGAAGAGTGGATCCATCTAAGCCCTTCACCATCAGACATAAAGCTACAGGATTTCCTGTTTGCTCTATTTGGTTTCAGTCTTGCTTTGGTCCCGTATTTCCTCACTAAGTCCCCACTTCTTCCGTTTGGAATACATATTGTGTGCCATTATATTTTGAAAGTATGTAATTTCCTTTTTTGTTTTTATAGGAAGTTACACATTAAGAGATTACCTTGAGTCTCAGAAGAGGCTGTCCTGGACTTTTCTTTTTTTTAAACTTTTTATTGATTCTTTGTGAATTTCACGGCATGCACCCCAATCCCACTCATCTTCCTGTCCTTTTATATCTGCCCTCCATCCTTGCAACTTTCCCATATCAAAATAAAATAAAATAAGGTAGAATTAAAAAAACACATACACAAAGAAAAACATCTTGTTGTGGAAGCTCTATTGTCACAGTGTAACACAGTATACACCCTTTTGTCCACACATCTTTACTTACTAATGTTCATTGCAATGAGTCATTTGTCTGTTTCAAGGCCTCTGGCTTCTGCTGCTTATCAATCCTGGATCCTACTGGGCTTCGTCTTGGATATTCTGCTGTCGCCCTGTGTCATGGAGACCCTGCAGCTTTGGATCTGCAGGACTAGCCCCTTCACTCACTCCAGCAGTTCATAGATGCAATAGATATTAGTATGAACCAAATTGAAGCTCTGGCTCTGAGTCTAAGAGGTAGCTAAGTGGTCAGTCAGCCTGCCAGCTCTCCTGTGTCTGTACCACCAGGGTGAGCTCTCCAGTCTTGACTAGCTCACCCAGTGCAACAGCCTGCAAAGGGCAGGGTTAGGTCTCCTGCCCTCGTGCCCTCAGGGCTGGCTCACCTGCTCTTTCACCACGAGGACCCACTCTACTGAGCTGCCCAGACAAGGTTCAGGGCCTACTGTCCCCAAGTGTGGTGACTTGTGAGGGGACAGAGCTAGCTCAGGTGGCAGCACAGTCCTTCAGGTGGCAGTACAGACCAGGGACACCTGCATGGCCTTTGATGGTAACATGAGCCTGAGAAATCACATGGACTCTGGTTGCCATAGGACCACAGACCCAGGTATGGCTCCAACAACAGCAGGGACATGGAAGTTTCCATAGCCTCAGGTGACAGCCCAGGCCATGGACATCTGCTTGCCCTTTGGTGATAACTCAGGCTACAAACACTGACCCAAATCCCAGTTGCAGCAGGACCTGTAACTTTAATTTTTTCAAAATCTATTTTTAATGATGGTTCTTAAACACTTTAAACTCCCTTCTAGGCCACCACCCACCAGAGAGAGTGGAAAAGAAAGATATGGGGGAAGTGGACCTGTTTAGAGATCGTTCTTTGGAGCAACTCCCGTCTTCAGGAAATCAGCAGTTCAATTCATGGGTCAGCAGGAGCAGCTCGATCCACTCGAGAACACTTCATGGATATACCAACAGTCCAGTTTGGTAGACTCGGGGTGGCAAACACGAATCAGCAGTGGTGGCACCACCTAGCAGAGACAGAGAGGCCTCCGCCAAATCAGCACAAGTCAGCAGGAGGGGAGAATTCAGACCAGCAGGAGTGTCAAGAAAAGTTCTGGGCTGTGTCTCTCTCAGTGAAGCTAAGATCATTGAAGATGTGGGATCAACAATAGTTTAACTATGCAAGCAAACCAAGCTTTGCCTCCATCACTGTCCAAGGAGTCCTATTTATACTCCCTCCAAACATCATGTGTCCTACACTGGACTTGCTTCAACACTTGTCTTGCCTCAGCACATGAGTCTGTCTCAGCTGATATCATTCTGCCAATTGCCCAAGTCCTTGGAAGTGGCAAGAAGCCACAGCACACCACCAAAAATTTTTTGGTGCATTTCTCTCTAGAGTCCCAACAAATGGAGCTCAACGCAATGGAAAGCCGACCAATACATGCATGTTGATAGCCAAGACTCCTTCACCATACTTCAGCAGAACATCCTTTCTCCTGTGTCTGCTTCAGCAAAATGTTCTTTCGCTTGTATCCATTTCAGGAAAACACTCCTTTGCATGTTTGCCTCAGTAGAACACCATCCAACACAACTGACTTTCCCAAGAACACTTACGTTTCCACTTCAAGGACCCTTGGCAGCAACTGGGGCCAGGACCTCCTCATGGCTTCCTCATATCTGCCTGTTCCTCACCACTGTGGAGTCTTTGGTTTCACCTTTCTCCACAGTGTTTTTCTTCTGTGCTCCCCAGGCCACCAGGACTTAGGTGTCTTTCTTCAGGTCATCCCAGCCATTGGAGGAGACCCTGGGACTATGCTTTTAAACAGTGTTGTGATTATGGAGTTTGGAACTTTTAAAGGTAGACAAAATAAATGATGCTAGTGTCTGAAGAGTATAGGGACAATCAGTAGAACAAGATCATTGGAATGAGATGTCTTTCATATTCTTGGCTGTTTGAATATTTGGTTTGCAGTTGCTGACACTGTTTAGGGAGACTGGAGGTGTGGGCTTGCTAGGGGAAATATGTCACTGGGGGTGGCTGGGCTTTGAGGCTCACGAGTCTCTCACCACTGCTAGATTGCTCTTTGGTTCCTGCTGGTGGTTTAAGATGTGAACTCAGTCCGCTGCTCCAGTCTCCGGGCCTCCCTGCTGCCATACCTCCCAGCTGGTGTTGGTAATGGATACCTATTCCTCTGGAACCATAAGCCTAAATAAGCACTCCCTTCGATAAGTTGCCTTGCTCATAGCATTTTATCAGAGCAATAGAAAAGTACTAAGGCCCTTCCCAAGTTGGCTTTGGTTATGGTCTTTGTCACAGCAACAAAGTGAAACTAAGACACATACATTGAACCATCCCTGTACACCCTGGAGATTCAGCCAACTCGATCGTGGCAAATTCTCTTTTTAATGAGCTATTGAATTTAACCTGGTGATGTTTTGTTGAGAAGTTTTACTGCTGTGTTTATCAAGCACATGAGTTTGTAGCTCTCCTTTGCTGTGATGTCCTTGTTTTCTTCTGTTTCCTGACAGGCTAACAATCGCAGAATGAAGTGAGTTGGGAAAGCCTTTAAGCACTGTTAAGTCACCATTAACATTAGTGATAAGATTTTAGTACAATCGCATCTTTCCATGTTTATTTTCTCCTTTAAATAGACAAACACATTGAGGACTGGAGTGCTGTGATTCCCTAACAGCTGTCAGACCCTTCCCTGGTGCCCCAGCTGCTTTGACTACATGACTGCTAGGCAAGCAGCCAGCCTAACTGCCCTCATTGCAGGCAGTTCTTTTGGACACTTTACAATCACTCTGGTGACACCCCAGCAGCTGCAGTGCACCACTACAGCCACCACTGAAGATATCCTCCAGACAGCCTGCACTGGCCAAGTTGGGGGCCTTATTGAACTTTGGATGACCCTCAGCCGTTTTTATCCAAGCCAGAGGGGAAGCACTCCCTAAAGAGACCAAACAGAAATCCTGTAACTGATAGCAAAGACCCCCCACTTCACATGAAAGACTGTGCCATGATTGCTTCAGTTTTCATACAAGTTCCTATGATTGGTGGAAGCACATTTGCCCCACTTTTCTTTTAGAATACAAGCAACTTATTTGGTGCATTGTGGATGGTACCACTCTGGACTGTTGGTCCTCAAGTCTACTGTTTCAGTATTAGGCGTGCACATGGTGCACAGACAAACATACAAGCAAAATACTCACACACATGACATAAACAATAATAAATACATTTTATTGCAGGTCCCAATGGTGATGTACCAGAAGCTGGTTTGAGTGACAGTTGGGAGAATGGGTCAAGATGATGACCCACATTGTGCTCTCCCTGAGCTTGGTATTTAAGGACAGCTATTGGCTTATGAAGCAGGATGTGAGTCTTGCAGGAAATGGTGTTTTCAGGAGCAGACTAACATGGCTTGCAAGCACACTCTCAGTCACTCCATATCAGAGTTCTTTGCGTGCAAGACACTGGGTTGATGGAGGTTCTGAGTGCTCAGGGAAGAAAGGAATGTTGGATACAATGAGTACGCACAGTACAAAGGACATAATCTGGCACTGTATGTGTGCACGTGTTACAGGAGACTTGATCACACGATGAACCCCAAGATTGTGCTATTGACTGAAAAAGCCTTGTCGTGGTGTGGCTCAGCATACACCTTTTATCCAAGAGCTAAATAAAGCCAACTCCAGGTCAGGAAGCAGAGCAAGCAACCAAGCTGACTGGGAGTGAACATAAGTAAACAGAAAGCAGGGTCTTTGAAAGCCAGGGCAGTAAGATAGCTGGAGAAGGAAGGGGCTTTTCCTGCTGTGAAGTTGGTGGCGTAGAAAGGACAGCCGGGTGCTTTCTCTGCCTTTCTGAGCTAGCAGGCTTTTGGGCATGGTGCCTGAGTCTTCACTGGTAAAATATGAACATTTGGGATTTTGTTTATTTAAACAACATGCACACATACATACCATGAAACAGGCATCCATCCCCACCTTCCACTTAGAAGCCAAAGCTTCTCTTTTGCTGCTGCTTATGCCGGGATAGCTGGCCTGTGGGTTCCTGGAAACTGCTCTTCCCTTCTCCCATCTTGCCCTAGGAACATTAGGATTATAGAAGTATCCCACAATGCCCTGCTTTGTATGGATTGAAATTCTGTGGATTATTATTTAGCCTCTGTCTTCTGTTCTCTTTCTTTTATTTTATTAGATATTTTCTTTATTTACATTTCAAATGTTATCCCCTTTCCTAGTTTCCACTCCAAAAATCCCCTATCCTCTCCCCCCTCCCCCTGTTCCCCAACCCACCCACTCCCACTTCCTGGCCCAGACATTCTCCTATACTGGGGCATAGAACCATTACAGAACCAAGGGCCTCTCCTTCCATTGATGACCGACTAGGCCATCCTCAGCTACATATGCAGCTAGAGCCATGAGTCCCTCCATGTGTTTTTGTTGATTGGTGTTTTAGTCCTAGGGAGTTCTGGGGTAAGATGCTCCAACTGGTAATAAGGGCACATGCTCCACTATGTTCATAGCAGCCTTATTTACAATAACCAGAAGCTGGAAAGAACCCAGATGTCCCTCAACAGAGGAGTGGATACAGAAAATGTGGTACATTTACACACTGGAGTACTACTCAGCTATTAAAAACAATGAATTTATGAAATTCTTAGACAAATGGATGGATCTGGAGGATATCATACTAAGTGAGGTAACCCAATCACAAAAGAACTCACATGATATGCACTAACTGATAGGTGGATACAAGCCCAGAAGCTCAGAATACCCAAGATACAATTTGCAAAACACATAAAACTCAAGAAGAAGGAAGATCAAAGTGTGGATACTTCGATCCTTCTTAGAATTGGGAACAAAATACCCATGGAAAGAGTTACAGAGACAAAGTTCAGAGCAGAGACTGAAGGGATGACCATCCAGAAATCCATCCCATAAACAACCACCAAACCCAGACACTATTACAGATCCCAACAAGAACTTGCTTGTGGGATACAAAATGCAGGTGGAGTGGGATGGGGAAAAGGAAGGAAAGAAGGAAGGAAGATAGACCAAAGTTTAAGTTCCAATGGTATCCATTCTGATCATTCACCTGGGTGGAATACATCTTGTAATATCATTCTTCCTTTAAGAATTGGACATCTATAAGAAGTTCAGTGGTGGTGGGTGAGATGGCTCAGTGAGTAAGAGCACTGACTGCTCTTCTGAAGGTTCTGAGTTCAAATCCCAGCAACCACATGGTGGCTCACAACCACCCGTAATGAGATCTGACCTCTTCTGGTGTGTCAGAAATCAACTACAGTGTACATATGTATAATAATAAATGAATCTTTGGGCTGAAGCAAGAAGGGACTGAGTAAACAGAGTTGAGCAGAGCGAGTAGAGGTCCTAAAAATTCAATCCACAACAACCACATGAAGGCTCAGAACCATCTGTTTAGCTACAGTATACTCACATACATAAAATAAATGAATACATATTAAGAAGAAGGAGGAGGAGGGGAGGGGAGGGGGAGAGGAAGAAGAAGAAGAAGAGGAGGAGGGGGAAGAGGAGGAGGAAGAAAAGAAGAGGAAGAAGAAGAATAAGAATGTGGATGAGGCCAGGCATGGTAAAGAAAGAAAGAAAGAAAGAAAGAGAGAGAGAGAGAGAGAGAGAGAGAGAGAGAGAGAGAGAAAGAGAAAGAGAAAGAGAAAAAGAAAAAGAAAAAGAAAAAGAAAAAGAAAAAGAAAAAGAAAAAGAAAAAGAAAAAGAAAAAGAAAAAGAAAAAGAAAAAGAAAAAGAAAAAGAAAAAGAAAAAGAAAATCAGTGGGAAGACTTTAGCCACTCTTCTGAACTAACCTGAGCAAATGTCCCATCCAGTCACCTTGAACTTGAAGTCAACTATTCCAGCTTAGAGCACAGAGTAATTCTCTGGGGAAAACAAAACAAAACACAACAACAAAACAGTGGAGAGAGTTCTGCATACTGGATTCAATGTTCTTCTAATATTCCCAACTCTGCAGCCTCTAAAGGAGCCCTCTCATAAGTGGCAGCCAGATATCATTGTATGTTTTTGTAAGAAGCAGTCTGGGCTGTAGATAGCTGCTAATATCTAACAAGGTAATACCTTACTTTTATTTATTGTTATGGTTTAAATCTGCAGTGCCCATTATAAGCTTATGTTTTGAACTCTTTGAATTGTATTTTGAGAGGCTCTTGAACTTTTAGGAGGTAGGGCCTAGCTGGTGGAGGTGAGTCAACAGAGGCAAGCCTTCTGGTTCTAGCCTTTCTCTGTTTCCTGGTCCACTGTGAGGATAGTACCTTTCTACTGTCATGAACTCTAGCATTTCTTCCTCGTCACAGTAGACCCAAACCTTCTGGAATCATAAATCAAAAGAAACCATTCATCTTATTATTTTTTTCCTAGCAGGTAATTCCATAATCAATACAATAATTAATAAAGAAAATGCTACCAGAGAAGACAGTCATTGCTGTGATAAGCCTGGCCATGAGGTTCTTAAGCCTTTGGAACTGGTTTTCAAGATGAATGAAGAGAGTTTGGAGGCATGGGATAGAGAATGCCGTAAGTTAGCTTAATGTGCAATTTTGGTGGGAGTTTGGAAGACTCCAATTTATCTCCATTCAACTAGACCATAGGGCATTTGTTACTCATTCTAAGTATAAGGTGCTTTGCTTCTGCAGCTGATCTGCCTGTCTGGGTTGCTCTGAGGTGGAGAAGCTACTGTCTTGTGGAGAGCCATGCTGCGAGCAATCTCGAGCCACGAGCAATCACCATTATAAGATGGCGCTGGCCTCCGGTGTGCCTAACTAGTAAACAAGCCTTGTGTGCAAGTGCGAGAGTGAACTCATGCTTAGTCACTGCCCATCTTGGGACGTAGTAGTGGGGTGATGGGCGAGCAATGAATCAGGAGCTGACATGCCACATCAGGTGCTGAAACGCCATGGATGAGGGCTATATAAGCGACCCCATTTTCCGGGGTCGGGGTCTTCCCTCCTGAAGAAGCAATAAAGCTTTTGCTACAGAAGATTCCAGTTGTCTGAGTGTGTTCTTGCCGGCGAGAACCGTAGCTCAGGGCACTGTCTCTGGTTTAGTACCTCATAGTAAAACAGTGGAGGGCTAGGTAAAGCAGTTTTCATTGTGATTCTCTAAGTCTCTGGAAGAAAAGGGGAGGGAGGCCTGCCTCCTGCCCTTTGTTCTCAGTACTTGTATGACTTTCTGAGTGTGTCTTCACATGGTAAAAAGTTGACTACAAGTTTGCACATAAATTAAGGTTATAAATTGAATAAGAGGTTTATAACAGAGAATGTCTACATACACATCTACTAGGAATAATTATCTGCTCAACATCCATCATTTGTTACTAGCTTACAGGCTCATGGAAAGCTAAAAACCATAACTAAGCTGTCCTTGAAATTTTGTATAGATAAACCAGTCAATATTTTATCTCCTGTTTTTGCACCTGTGGTATATACATTCTTTGTGACCTTCAGTTAACGGTTTTTAAAACCTCTCGGAATGTGCTCTAAGTTTTAAAAGTATGTTGTTATCTCAGAAGTAGTTCTGTTATAAAAGGGGTTTGAATGTCTTTGAATTGCCATTCTGAAGTGATGGTGACCCTAGCATGCTAGTTGTTTCTGCAGAATAAACACTCTTTGTTTTTGCAATATCTGAGTCTGGGGTCTTCTTTCAGTGATTTTTAGACCCTTAAAGTATTATAGAATGGAAACATATAACTCTTCATTTTACAGCATTCACAATTAAAATTTCCCCGAGTTTCCAAAGATAATTTTGGGCTTTTCTGACTGTTGAAACTATTAGGATTCTGAGACCTCTCAGAAGTTCGATTAAATGCCTCATGTATTATGAGATGTATTATGAGCCTTTGATGATGAGTGGTCTGAAGCTGAAGTGTCCTCCACAGGTTTACGTTTTCAACGTGTGTTTTTTTGTTTTTTTTTTTTTTTTTTTAATTTGGTCAAATTGTTTTGAGAGGCAGTTTAATCTTCAGGAAGTATAGCCCAGTTGGAAGGAGGTTATACCTGAGTTCCTCTTCTAGCTTACCCTGCTCCCTTCTCCCATCCACCTTGTGATGAGCTTCTGCTACAAGCTTTCACTGACATGAACTGTCATGCCTTCCCCATCACTACGAACTGAAACCCTTGAAACTGAAACCTGCCCTCCCCTCAGTCAAGTGCTTTGATCCCTACCATGACATGTAAGTAACCAATTCATTTGGTGTGAGGATAATGGGAAGAGATGAGAGTTATTATATTTTGTCTTGAGCAAAAAGTACTCTAGGGCTGGCATGGTGGCTCAGTGCTGACAAACCTGACAGCCTGAGTCCTATCCTCTGCATAGTGGAAGGAGACCCAACTCCCATAAGTTGTTCTCTGATTTCCACAAGCTCTCCATTGCACATTGTGTGTCTCCACATCCACAATAAAAAAAAAATAAAAGGTTTAAAGGATTCCAAACCCTAGTCAGAAACCATCTGTTGTTTTTATTCATGACCACTGAAGGCTTGAAAAGTCATGTTTATTTAGATTTATGTACTTCTATAAAGCTCTTACTATCTGTTCCTGACCTGTTAAGGTATGAATCCTATTAATTAGGATTAATTAATTAATTATAGATTAAAAACTTAGGGCAGGTGAGATGGCTCAGTGAGTAAAGGATCTTGCCACCAAACCCAGTTGCCCTGAGTTTGATCTCAGGGACCCACATGGTGGAAGGAGAAAACCAACTCCTGTGAGCTGTCCTTGCACCTCCACATGTGAGCATTGTCATGTATGTGCACACACACACACACATACACACAGTATTTTGCAAAAATTTGTCTTTTATTTTTGAGATTATAATATAATCATATTTAATTTTCCCTTTCCTTCCTCCAAATAAATAATTTTATTTTTTAGATGTCCTAGTTTCATTTTCTGTTGCTGTAACACAATCCTTGGGTCTAGGTTTATAGTTTATAAAAGCAAAATTTAGTCTCAGTTCTGGAGGCTGGGAAGTCCAAGATAAAGTGAGGGCACTGTGCAGCCTCTTAACATGGTGCCAAGTTGGAAGAGGAAGGGAAATGAACCTGTGTGCAATAGGAAAAAACCCAAAGGATTGCCTCAGATTGTAATTTCTCAAGATGACCAATCTAGCCCTGCAGGAACTAACCCCGACACATGAGAAAGGAATTTATGGGGGAGCCCGACCCCATGATTCAAGTGTTTCCCATTAGAGCCCATCTCCCACACTGCTGGATTGAAGAATTGCTCTCTAGCACAAGAACAGTCTGGAGAACACACTGATAGTGTGCTGGCTAGGTTTTTGTCAACCTGACACAACCTAGAGTCATTTGAGAAGAGGGTACCTCAACTGAGAAAATGCATCCCCACCAGATTACTTGTAGGCAAATCTGTAGGGCATTTTCTTGATTGATGGTTGTTGGGTGTCGGTGTTGGGGGGGGGAAGGGCTACCTCATTGTGGATAGTACTACCTCTGGGCAGATGGTGCTAGATGGTATTAAAAAAGCAGGCTGAGGGCTGGTGAGATGGCTCAGCAGTTAAGAGCGCCGACTGCTCTTCCAAAGGTCCTGAGTTCAAATCCCAGCAACCACATGGTGGCTCACAACCATCCGTAATGAAATCTGATGCTCTTTTCTGGAGTTTTCTAGGACAGCTACAGTGTACTTACATAATAATTTTTTTTTTAAAAAAAAGCAGGCTAAATAAGCCATGGGGGGGAGCAAGCATG
Organism: Mus caroli; assembly: GCF_978045245.1. NCBI lineage: Eukaryota > Metazoa > Chordata > Mammalia > Rodentia > Muridae > Mus > Mus caroli. Next base: position 67,317,857 of record NW_028227259.1, on the reverse strand, counting down.
TATAGCACTCCTTTTTCCCTTGCATAGGTTCCTGCCTCCAGGTTCTCACCTGCCTGAGTTCCTGCCTGACTTCCTTCAGTGATTAGGACTGAAGTGACTAGGATATGGGAGCATAAACAAACCAAACCCGCCCTCCAAACTACTTACAGTCATGCTGTTTTTATCACAGCACTAGAAACTCTATGGCAGAAATTAGTATCAGGAGTAGGGTGTTACTCTGACAGACCTGACAATGTGTGGACTACAGTGGCATTTGTACTTGGGGCTGGAAAAACCATTGAGTGATGAGGGATTGGAGGAATGTTGTCTGGAAGCTTGGGAGAGAATGTTAAGAGCAATGCACATGATGGGAGGCCTGGCTTGTGGGAGTTTCAGAGGGAAGTTTGAGAGTCCTTTAAAGAATTCTACTAGGGCCCTTTGTGAGATGTTTTATGAATCTGTGGTCTCTGGTTAATTCTTAACCAGAATTAGCTGTGATTAGCAAGATCCAGTATCACTGGAGTGAAAAGTCTGCTTTGCTGGGCTAATGGAGCTGGAGAATCAGCTGTGAATAAGAAAAGGGAGCAGAATTACAGAGGCAGACTCTTCTGAGAAGAGCTTCCTTGGGAACATCACACACAGCAAGGAGGCATTCTGGATAGGATGGAGAAACAAAGCTCTCTAAAATGCACTGGATGTATTTGCAGATGAATGTCTGCAGTTCTATGGCTTAAACTCAGCCTTCCTCTTCCTGGACATTACTGGCTAGATGGGCTTCCTTTTCTAACCATTAAAAATTATTGCTCATCGGTGACTTACTTTGAAACTTTACACCTCTCACGTCTTTGTTCCTGGTAAATACTACCTATAGTAATCACATGATTATGTGTAATATTCAGATGGTTTTATTAACAAGTATATAATACATATATTGCATACTGAATATAGTATATGAGGACTGTACAGTACAAATTTATGTTCACAGTTTGACATGACAAAATGCCATTACTGAATTCCCATTGGACTACAGGGTAGAAACAGAAGGTACATTAAACATTCACATCTTTAGTAAGAAAGATTACCAAAATGTTTCAGTATCTGCAAGTCTACTAATGCATGCTAAAAACCTTTACCCATTCAGTCTTATTAGCTTATAAAATATATTACACTTTATTAAAAATTTCTGCATAGTTTATACAAGTATTAAAGAACTGTAAATGCAATAAGCCTGCTATGCTTGCAGGTAGGTTTTAAGAGATGCCAAGCAGAAAGATTATTCTGACCCTCTAACACTAGGTACATAACAGGAAAAAAAAAGTGCTAGTATTTGTAAAACACATTGTAGCCCTCTTTTAATGCATGTAAAATGGCTTTGTAAATGTATTACTTAAGTGAATTTGCAATCATGTAGAAACTGTTAACCTTGACCAAGAAGAGAATAAAGAGAACTCAAATGACTTCATGTACGTTAGCAACTCCTTCAAGACAATTCTAATTTCAAACCAAATTATAAAACCTTTGATCGCTGAGATTGTCTTTTTTAACAATCTAAGGAATGGTGAGCAGATTACAATATCAGCAATAGTCTCTCAAATTCCACATTAGTGCAATACTGATAGTGCAGGTGGGTGTTTAATAAAACATACATATACATATATCACTCCCCTGTAATTCTGTTCCAAGGCTCTTGCAACGTCTGCATATTTAGTATCTTCTTAGTTGAACAAAGCTATGCTACACACAGTCTCCAAACCAAGTGACTTTCGAGTGCAAAATGCCCATTTAATGATGTACCCTCCCCACTGTGAAACTCAAAAACACAAGATGCTAGTTATTTTTGGAACTTCCCCCAGATGAGACTTGAGCAGTAATTGAATGAACTCTAATGATTTACACAGTGCTGACTTCATGTTTACAGCCTGTCCTCATCAATTTACTGCAACTGAACCATCACTGACAAGAACATAGCATGTCATCCAAAATCAAACATCCAGGGCATCTTATCTTGTATCATGCACAAAAACAGCTAAAAAAAAAAAACCAAAACAAAACAAAAACCCAAACAAACAAAAGACAAAAAACCCAACCAAACAACCAAACAAAAGAATACTAAGAGACTAAATTTCTCAACTATCATAGTAAAATACAAATACATACATACATACATACATATATATATAAAGGAAATTTGGTAAGGGCCAATTAACTAAAAGTATATCAGACTAGCATGGGAATAGAGAATGGTTTCTCTGGGTTACTTTTCTTTCAGAGTTAAAAATGGATCTTTCTGTTAACATGATCTAAGCAAGCTAAAGAGTATATAATAAAGACTTTTGAACAAAATTTAAATACGCCATGGTGCTATTAACTATTCTTGGTTTGAAGCAAAGCTAAGGGTCCTTCCTTGTACCCTTCCCCGCTGCTCACTGGGTCAGATCATACAAATTGGAACAAACACTAAACAAACGGGACTCTTCAGTGCCCTGCAGAAGAACCACTTCAAGACACGATGGTGGTGGCATGAACGCTACGGAACACTGACAAGGGAGACCCTGCTTTCCCAAGAGACACTCACTCCTCAATTCATTCATGTCATAGTTGCAAACAAAAAGAAAGGCAAGAGCCTAATTAGCATGCTTTAATAGCCTGAACAGACTTTTTTTTTCAGTGCTAAAAAGGGAAAGAAAAGGAACCCAAGAGCCAAGATAACATTTCTTTGCAGTTTTTACCCACATTCCCCCCTCAGTTGGTTCACAGGGCTGAGCCGGGCCTCCCGAGTGTAGTCCCCACAACTATGAACATAGTGCCATCAAATCAAGCTCCCTGCAAGTGCAGGGCTCCAAAACCTATCACTCCCCAACATTCAAGAACAATCCGGTAGGGTGTTCCTCCCAGTTCAGGTAGTGTTGAATCCTGAGTTGTGGCTGGGATAACTGTTCAGGATCCCCGCCCCCCGCCCCTTCTCCTCCATCCTTTGTGAGGGGATGAAGGGACTACTGGTCAGAGGCAGCCATATCTGACCATTGTGCCCATTTTATTTCTCAGATTTGGAACCAGTGACATTTCTGCAATCTGTGAACTGTTTTCGTTGGCATTTAGACTGTGGTGTTCAAAAGCCTGCTTTTGAAAAACAAAACAAAACAAAACAAAACAAAAAACTTCCCCCCAAATAATGGTGCTATTTATCTGCAACATCAACACGAGTCATTGCTTTTAGTTTGTCCTAACAGGGTACCTGGTAACCGACAGGAAATTGCTAGCTCTGGCAGAAACTTGTGGGAATCTTCAAGCTACATATATAAATCCCTGAATTGTGGTTTTCTCTATTTTTCAAAAAAAAAAAAAAAAGTCACCAAAATAAAGATCTATGTGCTTCACACTAGATATATTTACAAATAGTGTCACTCAGGTCTTAATTGAGTGACTCTGCTCAAGCTTAGTGGATGCTCTTTTATACTATGTGTCATAGACACAAATGATTGCTGGTTTGGCACCATACAGCTCACACAGAAAAGCTCCATATGAAAGCTATGTGACTCATTGGATATGGGAATATTAGTACCACTCAATGTTTTCCTGTTTGCAAAAACACTCTTAGTAGGTTGGGGGCTGGGGGAGAAGAGACCATTTTATACTGCCTCAAAAGTTTTTGTTTTTTTTACACGACTGAACAAATATTTCTGTGGATTCCTTACTCTCAAAGCTTCATGATCGACAATGAAGGATCCTGCAGGAATGGAGGCGGTGGTGGCACGGATAACCCTCTCGGTATCCAGCTTTGCAGCAAAGGTGTGCTCGGCCAAGTTGTGCCTGGGGATGGACATTTAACAAATGCACTGCACAGCTAATGTGAATTTCCCAGATGTTGATGGTCCAGCCGGTCCTAGCCAGGAATCGCTGACTCCCTCCTCCATTTCCAGTATCTTCTCCTTCTTCCTCACACTATGGGAGCACATGGCTCACCTAAGGCAACAGCTCCTGCTCAGCTCCCAGGGATGCCAAAGTCCTCCACATGAGCTTCAGGTGCCACAGAGGACAAAGGAGCTGATTTAGCTGAGCAAGTGAGCCAGGTCAACAGGCGAATCGTGGGGAGGGCGAAGGCGAGAAGGTGGATCCAGCTTGACATCTCGTGGGTCTCGCTAGCTGGTAACAGGGACCGAATTCTTTCTGTAGTCGAACACAAAATGTGGCAGAAGGTCGAAGGTCTCTGGCAAGGACTGATAGGCTGGATACTGCATTTCTAATACATTTACTTTGACATTCTTTTGAGGAATACATGGAGAAACCGACACATTGGTCGTTAGTTTACATGTTCCCTTGTTCTCGTTACATTAAATGTATCTGTAAGGAGGGTTTGCTTAGCATCCCCGGAAAAAAAAATGTTCACATTCTTTAGGTCTGACCCGTGGTAAGGAGGGGGAGGGTTAGAGTATCAACTACTGACCATATGGAAGTCTTGAATGATATAAATTCAGAGATCCAGACCAGCTGAATCGAATCGAAATTAAAATGTACATATAAAAATGAGTTAGATAACGGGCAGAAGGAGAAGAGAGAGAGAGAGATAGGAGAGAGAAGAGAGAGATAGGAGAGAGAGAGAGAGAGAGAGAGAGAGAGAGAGAGAGAGAGGCCAGGAAGAGTGGGAAATCACACTGAGCTGGACACAGGTTTTCAGACTAGCATGTGGCGTTTCCTGTGTAGGGCAAGGTGGTCGGAGCGAGAGAAGCTTCGGTCACAGTCTGGACACTGGAAAGGTTTGATTCCAGTGTGTTTTCGGAAATGTCTTGTCAGTTCATCAGACCGAGCGAACTTCCACGTGCAGCCTTCCCAGGTGCATTTGTACGGCTTTTCTCCTGCAAAAAGGGGAGGCAGAGTTTAATCGTTGTCTTTGTTGGGAATAAAAAGAGAAGCTACGATACTTGGACTAATGCCCTCGGAAAATACAGACTTTGGGATAACATCATACACAACTCTCAATGAACACGGCGCTGCATGAAACAAACATACTGTCCATGGAAAATCAACAAAGAACTATTAAAGCAGCAAGAGCCATTCTGAGGGACAAGCATGGAGCTCGTGGATTCTGCATGTGTAGGTGTGTAAGCCTTAAGCCTGCCTGTGCACTGAAAGCTTGTGGGCCTCTCTTACGCTTTGCCATCAGTTACAGAACTCAATAACCCACTTTCTTATTTCATCCCTGTCAGTGATGCCATGGCGGACAGTGCTTCAAGGCTCTATGTTCTAAAAACAGAAGTTCCCTCTGCCTCTCGGAAACCAGGCCTCCACACACCCCTTCCTGTAGGCTAACCATCATTCACATGTGAGGAACAGGAGGCCCGTGCGGGATCGTGCTAGTGAGAGCCAGGGTGAAGAAGACCCTCATGGCTAAACAGTGCTTAGTGGGGAATCTTACTGCATTAAAGTCAGTAATACAAGCTGGCCATCCCTAATGCGAAATTTAGAACATTCTAAAGTAGCCATTCTCAACCTATGGGATATAACTCCCCAGGGGTTGTCGAGTGAGCCTTTCACGGGGGTCACCTAAGAGCATCAGGAAACAGATATTTATATTACAATTCCTAACAGTAGCAAAATTACAGTTATGAAGTAGCAACAAAAATAATTTTATGGCTGAAGGTCAGCCCCACATGAGGAACTGTATTAAAGGGTTGCAGCGCTGGGAAGGTTGAGAACCGCAGCTCTAAAATCGGAAACTTCCCGAGTCTCTCAGAGCAGCAGCCGTTCTCCTGTGCCATGGTGTCAAGGCTCAGAGTTAGAAAACTGTTCTATAACTAAAGTTACCTTCCGGCTGTGTGCAGAGAGCATCCGTGAAACAATACTGTTTGTGCTTGGACTCATCTTACCCTCCAGATGCCTTGTTATGCTACTGATTTACATTATCCCAATCTCCACGTGAATCTGAAACAGTTCTAGCCCCCAGTATTTCAGGAGAGGACACCTGGCCTATCACAGGTAGCAAGTTAGTCCCTGTTTAGTGAGTGACTATGGTCTCTATATCCTTGGCAGGAGTACTGGGATTTCTATGTTGTATCTTGCTCCTCAGCCCATACACACCTATATCTGACTCCAAAGACTCAATACCATTTTAATTTTAAGCTGGATGACATGAATGAAGCTCTATCTCTCAGGTCCCATCCATGCCTAGTAGATGATTTCAAGGATTTCTCTATGTAGCCCTGACTGTCCTGGAACTCACTCTGTAGACCAGGCTGGCCTCGAACTCAGAAATCCTCCTGCCTCTACCTCCCAAGTGCTGGGATTAAAGGTGTGCGCCACCAGTGCCTGGCTGGGAGCCCCTCTCATACAGCTTCCTCTGCCTCTTCCTCCTTCCCTGGATCACCAAACACTACTGCTCTTCTGTACTAAATCCCAGATTCCTCTCTGTGAATATTCCCCAATAAGAACGACCCACCCAACTCAGATGCGCCAGTTTTGCCACTCACACCTATCGTTCCCACTTGGGCGCTGATGCGTGCCCTACCTGTATGAGTTCTTCTGTGTGCTTTCAAGTGTGAGCTCTTAGTGTAGACCTTATTGCACCCATCATAGTCGCATCTGTGTATCCTGCGCTTCCTTTGGGTATCCGGAGATTCCACAGGTAGAGGTCTCTTCCCAGGCTGCACGATGACGGAAGGATGGTTCCTATTAAAGTCAAGATTAAGTGCAAAGCATTGAGAAAAGGTGCTTCCCTTCCCTCAAGTCTACTAAAAATAAAAAGCATTTACAACATCGGGCAAAAACAAACAAACCCCCCAACAAAATGAAAAAAAAAAAAAAAGACCAATAAAAAAAAAAAAAAAGAAAAAAGAATTAGCTGTTCAACCCAAGAAGCGCTGCGTTTATATTCATTCAACAAACATGTAGCGAGCACCTACCATGAGCCAGGCACTGTGCTTGGCACCGGGACACAAAGATGAATAAAAACAGGGTTCCTGCCCTCGAGGAGCTCACACTCTAGGGGGAGACAGACATGGAGATAAGTAATGACAGCAAGAAGGTTAAGGTGCTCTGCTGAGGGAGGAGCCGCGTGCGGGGAGAGGCTCTTGCGTGCGCCCGTGTCCCGTGTCCGGTACTTCTCAGCACTGCACCGGGTTTCCCACGGGCTAGCTCTCCGATTTCCATTTTTCTCGAAGGAAACATGGAAACAGTCCAATCCCTACTTCTTAGGCAAACACGCGGCCCTACAGATCTATACTCTAAACTTCCTCTCCAAGTCTCTTTTGCGGAACGCTGACAGTTTTCATTGGCTCTTTCAAAGGAAGTCCGTCATTGCTGTCTATAGCACAATCTTACAGTGCCAGAGTAGCTCGCACATGAGGGAGGGGTCCAGCACTCACGGTGAAGTGGGGGAGGGCAGTGACTGGCTCCCGGGGGCGCGGTGCCACCCATAAAATGGTTTTGGCTCAAAAAATTTTGCACGAATTTTTTTTTGTTTTGTTTTGTTTTGTTGGTTTTTTGTTTGGCTTGAGGTGACCAGTTAAATAATAAAATGTGGGTTCGTTTTACGTGGTATTTCTTACTTCTGTCAGTACTTTAAAACCTTATGTTGGGACGTCTGGATTCAGAGACCACAGAAAAGTGAATAAGAAGTGGTGGGAGTGTGGCCAGGTTACTGGAACTTCCATCACACACGCATATATTTTTTATTTTAAATTTGAAGGAAAAAAAAACTCACAATGGAGAATAAGGTTTATTTGTTTGGTTTTTTTTTTTATTAAGATGGAATAAGTCACTAAAAATCCTTCAGTAAAAAGGAAGCTATCTTTTTTACTTTGGAAAGTGCTCGGGAAGATTGAGTGGCCTATGTGTCTGGGACTCAGGCAGATAGCCCATGCCAAGTGGCTTTAGAAATCTTGTCCAGCAACTGGGTTTTCTGTAGGTTGAGAATCTAAATCATTTCAGCATGGTAATTCCCACTGCATTTCCCAGTGTCTCCTCCTTCGCTGACCGTCTCTGTGCCTCGATTTCCTCTGTGAGACAGGGGGTATTAATGCTACCGACTGAAGAGGCTGCTGTGGATTCGAACAGTGTGGGAACAGCTCCAGTCGATGACTACCTAGGGAACCACAGGACGGTGTTTGTGCCAGAGGCCAAATGACTAACAGAAAGCAGCCAGTACTCTGTGCTCAGAAGCACCCTTTCCTGCCGCACGGCACAGTTGTCCAATTCATGTGGAGTTTCCTGGATGTTTCAAAGCCACTTTAAAAAACTATCAAGGTAGAGTCTATTGGAAAACTCGACAGTATGGTGGTATAGGTTAAAGTAAGAGAGAGATTAAAGTCTTGGCAGTCTCAGTCTTCCACCTTTCACTCCTTTCTAAAGAGATCATTTGGGATCAAACACGCATAGACTAGTTACTATGTAGCAGATACCTGCTCTGAGTTAAACTGGCCCTTCCTAAGTCCGCATCCTTATGCCCTCTCTGTTTTTCTGTTCTCCCATTTTCCTGTTCTAAATGCAGCCTGACAAAAGGTAAAACACACAGGGAATGGCATCTTTTGAATTTTATTTTATATTTTGTTATACCTTTGGATGCATTTAAAAATGATGCTAATGCTGTAATTCTGGATCAAGCACATGGGTTTCCAAGCTGTGAAGCCCACGCCTAGGCAGCAGGGTTTCAAGGCTGGTGTTGCTGAGGGGCCAGGCTCACTGCAATGTTCTAGGTACTTGGCTTCAAGCAATTCTTTCCTGGCTAATGTGTTCTATGTGGGCTGCTACTGGGCCCACTCCAAGACATTACTTAATCCCATCTGCGAAAGAATTACATAGACTGCATGTTCCACTGTGGTTAATCTACAGAGGTTCTTTTTTTTTTTTTTGGAGAAAAATGCATCTTAAGTCAGCATTAAATAAACACATTACTCATTAAGCATTCAAAAGCCTCCAGCAGTGAGATCACTAAAGGAATATTACTTGAAACAGAAATATATAATAATATATGTGTGTATATATATATACATATTTAATATATAGCTCAGGCTGGCTTAAATACCTGATCCTCCTGCCTCTACCTCCCACATGCTGGGGTCACAGGCATATCCTACCACACCTAGCTGGAAACAGTATTTCCTTTTAAGCAGTACTTAAACAATGGGAGACTACTTTCAAATACTTTCCCACAATGTCTCACATTTTAATTTGTAATGTAAGTCTAGCCCTGTACTATCTACTGACCCAGAGAGACAGAGCTCAAAGCAGGTCCCCCATGTCAAGTGTGGGACCGTGGGTGTATTGGGGTACCTTAACTAATATGTTGGCTTATCAGTTCTCTATCTGCTCTGAATAAAGGAACTCACTTGAAACACCTGGAGCTGGGCATGAGGCTTCATGCTTGCAACCCTGGTAGTCAGGAGGCTGAGGCAGACAGTCAGGAATATGGGGTCAGCCTGGGCTGCACACCAAGACCCTGTCTTTAAACAAAAACAAAAACCCTAAAACTGAACTTCTAAGGGGGAAGTACTACACAACTGTGAAAAAGAAGAGCACTGGCCTCCAAGCCGCTGAGAAAGCCACACAAACCAGAGGTGGGTGTGACCGCAGTAGACCTGAAGTCACCCGCAACAGCTTCTGTGAAGCCAAGGAACTCACACTCTACTGTTAAGTAAAGTGACAGGGGAGGAGAAGGTAGGACAGGAAAAGTAGGCAGAACATTTGCTGAAGCTGGAGAGAAGATAGTGTGGGAGAGGGATGGTGGGAGGGACCCTGCAGAGGCAATGGCTGTGGTTGCTGAGGCTGTTCCAATTAGTTGGCTGGACGCAGTGCAGAAGCACTATAGAGTTGGTACAAGAGCAATTACAACAAAAAGGCAGAAGATGTGGGCAGTGAGAATAAGCTTAGTCCTCGAGTGCTGAAGCACAGCGCCCGGGTCAGAGCCGTCTTCCCAGACGATGCTCTCTCCAGGGGTCAAACCACGAACTGTGACTTAACCATGTGAGGTACCACCCTGTCCAAGCAGAGGCTCAGATGCTGGCCAAAGCAGAGCATCCTTCCTCCTGGCTTACAGCCCTGCAAGTGAGGAGAGGCTCCAAGGGCAGCCATGATTAAAGACGCAATGCCAAGATTTCTTTCTGCATTGAGCTCCTCTGAGTTGCAGGGGAAGCTTCTGTGGCCAACGCTGTCGCTGGCCTGAAGATGTCAAAGAATAGACGTTTTCAACCATAAACATGCTCTACTGCACTAGAAGTGAAAGCTGTGGGTGAGGGGCGTTGGGGCAGCTGCTGTTTGACATGGGACAACTTTTGGTTGTTCAAGCAGATATGAACATTAAATCCAATCTTCATGAAAACACTATCGATCCCACGTGGATGGCAAAAGAAAAAAAAATTAAAAAACAGAAGATTCATGTGGTCACCCTGGGGGACCCATTTAGTGAGGTTGACACAACGGTTGCAGGTCTGGTCCATGTTGTTCTTGGAGACTGTCTTGGCCACGGTTAACTGAGGCCAAGTGATGCCACACCAAAGAGGCTGTCTCCGGCCATCCACAGCACATCACATTTGCAATTCCATGCTTTATTCCGGGACCCCAGGTGCAGGCACTACTAAAACACCAGGTCTGCCTAAGTATACTTACTCTTGCAACAAGGCTTGCGGGGGGGACACTGGGTTCATTAAAGGGGGTGACATTTCTTCAGGGTAATAGTCAGTCCTCTGTGGTTCAATTCCAGGCTCTATTTTAATTTTTTTCTGTAATAAGGGCTTCTCATATGATTCAATTACAGGTACTAAAAAATAAAAAAAAAATAGAAAAATCATTCTACGCACAATGTATCAGTTTCAGCTTGTGAAAGCTCACCTCATGGCTTTTGGGGACTAGACTTTTGTATGTGTATTTCTTCATCTCTGGCAAGGTTACCACCAGGACTTAATCTGTGAGCGATCCTCGCTTCTTTTGAAGCAGGCAGAGGACTCTGCAGCTCAAGATGACTCTCCACCACAAAACCTGGCTAACCCCTTAGTCCCCTCCCTAAGGTTGACAAACAGGTGGCTTTTAAGAGCCATTAGCAGCGTGATCAAAAAGAACCTCTTTTGTGCCCAGGACCGTATTGGTACTCAGTAAATCAAAGTATAAAATACACTGTGAAAGTAACTAATTGTGGGACGCTCTCCCAATTTTATCCCTTCAAAACAAAAACAGAACAATTTGCCCCAGGATATCCTTTTGAGGATATAATAGCTCTGCCCGGTGTCCTCACCAGACTACTAAGCAGGTGCTGGGTGTAGGGGCATGGCAGAATTTACCTGGCATGCCGCTGTTTGAATTGTCCATCTCTTCCGACAAGGAGACCATGAGAGGCTGCTGCAGGTGGCTGGTATACATAAAAGGAACGGGCTGGACCACGACGGGCTGAATGACGGGGAGGATGCCTGGGCTCCGGATTCCATGTCTGGACAGCGCGGCTGCCATCACAGGCGGCATAGACAGCGGTACTCCAAAGGGCTGCACGCCAGGAGAAGGGGGTGAGTACTTCTTAATGGGCGGACTAGAGGAGGGCATGCTGAGGCCAGGTGACGCTCTCCGGTGGGATGGGAACTTCAGAGAGGAAGGAGAACCGCCCGCAGCAGGCGGGGAGCCCCGCTTGTTCACCGTGAGGTCCACCGGCTCCACCTGTATCCCGTGAGTGAGGCCTTCTGGGGTCTGGAAGAACTTATCAGGCAATGGTGTGGAGTAAATGACCCCGTATTTGTTGGGCTTCATCGATTCTATGTAATTCGAAGGGTAGGACTATGAGAAACAAGAAAAAGAAATAGAGACGTTTAAGGAGACATACTTTAGGTCTGGAGGTATGTGATCCCCAAAAAGCTATGGGAGAGATGGGTTTAGCAATTGCTAGGAAGTAAGGTTTGCTGGGCCCCCAAAAAACCTGAAAATTGAATTCATGATTTTTATATTAGTGAGAAGGCTGATAGCCGGCAGGCTCCTAAAGCTGCCTGCATCATGAAGGACTTGAGGCCTTCAGGAGGAGCCAGCACTGAAGGCCACCGAGCAGGCCAAACTATAAAACCTGAGCTGGGTTGGTTTCTGAGACAGAGTCTCACTGTGTAGCTCTGGCTGACCAGGAACTCCCCTCCCTTCTCAGCACTGGGATTAAGGTGTGCCCCACCACACCCAGCACACTACTCCTGAGCTTCTCTGGGTTTGACTGGGACTACTCTTGGGCTCACACTCTTTCTTCTCTGGGTCAGACGGGCTCAGTCTCTGCCCAGCTATGAACTACAACTGTTTTTCCTTGTAGAAGTGACTCTCTGGACCTTGTACCAGCAAATCACCCAGGAATGGGAGACCGGACCATGAGACTTTCAGTGATGGGGAGATCCTTGTTGTGGGGCACTGAGGAGCCCTTTTCCGGGTTGCTATGGTGGTAATACATGATAACCTATGTAATCCTCTCAACTTCACTCCTGACACACTGGATTGTCCCAGGAGAGCCTTCCAGCCCTTTATGCAGGAGACGTACTCCAAGGCTGTAAGACTCCAAACTCTAAGATCACAGTGCAGCCAAGGATGGCTAGGCACACCGTTGGGTATACTGATTCAGTGTCTAGGGGAGCAGCAGCCTAAAATGGCAAAGACTGTCACCTTTCTAGCCAAGTCTTAAGTGACAGAGATAAAGAGTAAAAAGATGAGCTGAATGCTACAAAAAAAAAAAAAAAAAAAAAAAAAAAAAGACTTCCAATACGGTGCAGAAATATGCAAAGGACTAAGACCAGAAAGTACAAGACACAAGGATTCTGGCGTCAGCTCTCAGCAGGGGTGGAAGAGTGAATAATGACCATCGTAGGACCTCGGGGTGGAAGGGTAAATAACAACCATCCTAAGACCTCATCTCTTCTCTCTTCTTAATTAATTAGAGACAGGATCTAACTCTATAGCACAGGCTGTTTTTGAACTTGTAGCAATCCTCCTGCCTCTGCCTCCAAGAGGTGATCTGTACCAGCACACGCAGCTCTACCTTTCTTTTGAACTAGCCACATCCACCCAAGTATATATCACAAGGCAGAAGATCCAGTTTATACAGCAACATCAGCATTAAGCCTATTTAAATTTAATTAAAATAGGGGTTATTAAGAGAACAAGGCTCACAGACACTGTACAAAGAGGATCTCGATAATTAACTCCAGGGAGAAGCTTTCTGTGTTTTAATTCTCCAAAGGGCACAGCTCTGGTGGGAGGCAAGACTTCATGAAAGAGACTGGATGGAGGGCAGCAGCGCGCGATGTGGCACCTTTCTCATCTCAGACCTGTTCCTCCAAGACCTCCCACTGACCTAGATTTTAAGGCCTACAGTTCCTGGCAGCTGAACGGCAAGCAGAGTGAGGACACCCTGCCACTGCTGCTGCCGCTGGGTTTTTCTATCCGTGGCACGAACCTCAGAGAAGTGGGAATTCAGGCACGTGCCAATTTGGTAATATCCTCGGGGTTCTTATACACTGTTTAACACACACTCTGCATCTTCTATATACACTTAGTGCAAATGGATGCCCCTCTCCTCTAGACTGCCGTCAAGTCTCCATCAAAGACCCAGGCTTGGTGTAGGGCGTACTCTGGGACAGGCACTCAGCCCCAGGTCCATAATTAACTCTTTCCAGTTCAACTGCCTCACAAAAGGGCAACGAAATATAGCCCTTCTTGGCTCACCCGCAAGTCTGAGAATCTTCTCTAAACCAGGTTTAAGTATTTGGGTGGAGCACGAAGCCTACAGCAGTGGCGGACACCCGTCTGGCAGGCACGGTGTAAAACGTGATGCACATCAGTTGTGACCTGTGATGAAAAATTCCACTAAACTACTTCCCTCTGGTCTAGACCACGCCTGTCTTCTAAGTACACAGGTGTGGCTGAACGGGTCCCAAGTACCCACCAGAATCAAGTGTTGGATCAAAAAGGCATTGACAGGTGTGGATGGACCCCACAACGTCCTCCACCATATCTTCTGCAACATAGCTGTCCAAAGACAAGACACAGAGAAAGGTCTACTAGCTCCACCCCAGCCCTCTCTTGTCTTCTGTTGAAATGTGCTCCGAGTGTCCACGCCTCTTCTGTGTGTATGTGTATATGTGCACCAGAAAGTGAGGCAAGAGCTTCATACGTTCTCAGTGAATTAACCTGCTTCCTGCAGGTCTTCCATGCTGGCAAGGCTGGGGTAATGCCAATACTTTTGATTCCTGAAGACATGGGGATTGGGCAGGGGAGGGGAGCTCGGACACTCCCCCAAAGGTCTCAGTATTTATAACGTTGAGACTTTCCAGTTTCGTATTTTATTAGGTACAGCTTTGATGAGTTCTCTTCACAAGACAGTAAGTGGGTGGGACAACTGACAGGAACAGGAAGTCTCTGCTGATGAACAGGAAAACAAGGTGCATCTGTGACAGGCCACTTAGGCGTTCTCAGACCACAGGTGGGGCTGTGTGCACAGGAAGGCGGAAGGCGTGGCACGTTCATAAACACTCGCTCTGGGCTCGGCAAATGCTCTGAGGCAAACAGAAGGCTTTCTGTCCACCTGGCCCAGGAAAACCACCAAGGGTTCTGTTGGGACAGAGCAGGGGAAATGACTGATTTTAAGGACCTCTCAAAGGACAAGGAGTCTGCTGGCTGACAAGATTCACCAGAAGAAAAAGAAAAGAAAAAAGAGAAAAAAGGGAATTTAGAGAAAGATTAAAAGGTATCTTGGTTTTTTTCCTTCAATTTGTTTTCTTTCTGATTGCCCGTATCAGAAAGAACCCTCCCTAGTTTTCAATCTTTGTCCTAAGATCTTTCAATCACTTTAACACTGTTTATATTTCAGTAAAAGTAAATGGTTTTTTTAAACTATGACAAAAAAATACCAAATAATGCGATTGCTTTGGGTAGGATTTTTTTTTTTTTTAAAGAAAAAGGACCGACAACAGACACGCGACAACAGACACGCGGACACACACAACGGCCTTGCTGTGTTTGTGTGTGTGTGTGTATGTGTGTTGGGATTAAAAAACAAACAAAACAAAACAACCATTCTTGAGGCTGGAGAGATGACTGAGTGTTAAGAGCACTGGTTGATCTTGCAGAGGCCCCAGGTTTGGTTCCCAGCCCCCACACGGCAGCTAGCCACTGTCTGCGGCTCCAGTCCTAGGGGAGCCAATGCCCTTTCCTGGCCTCCTCAGGCGCCGCATGTGTTGCCGCATATACACGCATGCACGCAGGCACGCACGCAATCCTGGCACACAGAAGGCTCAAGCAGGAGGACTGCCATGAGTTAAGGGCAGTATGGGATACACAGCAAGGCTCTCTCTCCAACGAAACAAAAACAAACTTACAAATGTCCTATGCTGCTGTTAGCACGTGCGTTCTGACTCCTCCAGTCCTTTCTATCAGGGTGAGGGAAAGGACATTTGAAGAGCTGACAGCACAGAGGTCTTTTTACTTCCTTCTCAGTGAGGACTAAAGCTAACTTTTGGAACTAGAGTGAAATGCTGTGTCATGTGACCACAGCACACAAAGGAGAGAGAATGAGAGAATTTATTACAAAAATACTCTTACATATTTCAACTTTATGTGTGTGCTGTTTTTGTTTGGTTTTATTGGTCAACTTGACACATGACTAGGGCACTGGGAAGAGGGACTTCTACTGAGCAACAGTCGACACTCTTAGACCAGCCTGTAGGCTAGTGGCTGGGGGCATTTTCTTGACTAAAGATTGCTATGAGAGGAATCGCCCAAGGGCCAGCTTAGCTCTTGAGCAAGCCAGTGAGCAGAGCCCCTCTAAGGTCTCTGCCTCAGTCTCCTGCCCAGGTTTTCTCATCAATGGAGTGTGACCTGGGGCTGTAAGCTGAAATAAACCATTTCCTCCCCACGATACTTTCGGTCCTGGTGTTAATCCCAGCAGTGGAAAGCAAACTGACACACACAAAAAAAACGAGTTACAGTGTCCTAATGCATAAAATAAAAATTCGCTTTATTCCCTTTTCTCTTCAGTTAAGCACAGCTCCCTGGCACTTGGGTATTTCATATGGACCTCATAATGTGGCTCCCTGCATTAACTGCAATCGGGTTCACGAGCCGTACTTTCGTGCCTGACTAAGAACGCTGGGTGTACATCAGTCAAATGTATCATTGGTGGCCACACGCCATTTATAAAGATCCAGATCTTTTAATTTTTCTATTCCCGGAAGATGATCAGGTAACAGCTGAGAGAAAGAGGGCTGAAGGCGTGCTCAGCAATCTTCCTCCCGCTGCACCGTGCACGCAACTCTTTAATACAGTTCTTCATGCTGTGGTGACCCCCAACTATAAAGTCATTTTGTTGCTACTTCCTAACTGTAATTTTTCACTGTTATGTAATGTATGTAATTATAATGTAGATATCTGATATATAGGATATCTGATACTTAACCCCACAAAGGGGGTTGAGACCCAGAGGCTGAGAATCACTAAGAAGAAAAGTCCATTAAAAAAAAATGTAATTTTAATTGTTTGATTATTTCACTCAGGCCCATGATAACGGCATTATCTAGCTACTGTGCTAAAATGTAACTATTATTTCCTTAAAGATGCTCTCATTGACGTTTTGTTGCAGACGATAGTAAACACATCATTGGCTTAGTAATCTCCATGGGAACTGGGTTCCAAGCACCTTGGAGTGACCCTGTCTGAGTCTTGTATAAGTCTTTCTGGCAGGAACTTCCACAGCCAGTGCATAAGGATGATCTAATTTTGCAAGTGTGTCATTCCCAACCTTCAGATACACATCCAGGCCAAGATTTTTTCCTCCTTGTGAATATTTTCCGACCCCATGGAAGAAAAGATCCGGGCGGGCTGGGAGCGCTGCGTTGTTAGTCAGTGTCTACTGACTACACCAGACCACATCCTCATGTCCATGCTCCTGCTCTGAAAAGTTGGGCACCTCCTTGCCACCTGTGTCTCATCTCCGTGGTCCTAGGACCTACAGAAACACCTGGACCGAGTCTTAGTCCCCTGGTGTGTGTGTGAGTAGTGCTATGGCCTGGCTCACAAGAGGGGCTGACTGAGCGCTAAGGTTTAGAAAGAGGCATAGATCTAATTCCCACCCAGCCACACACTCTTCCAAGTGAAATACAATCTGGTCTCCCTGCCAAGTCCCCTCGCTGGCTGGCTTCTCCTCAAGCCATCCCTCCTGGAGCCGCAGCCCCATATGGCTTCTGTCAATGCTTTCTGTCTTCCTCCGTTTGTGCTCAATGCGTTTTACACATACATTTGTGAACTTACTTTCACTGTGAACAGATCGGCCTACGGTTGACCCTGTCTAGGGGTGTGGGGATAGTGACACCTCGTTTACTACTGGGGGCTTTGAGAAACACCACCTGTCAAGCAAGAAGCACTTTAGGAAACAAACAGAGCTCCATGTTATCAGTTAAGAGTTGATCCGTTTGGGGAAGCTTACCACCGAGACAGGGTCCATGGCCTCCTGCTTGACAGGGACTGGATCAAACATGAGCATCCTTTCAGCCACGCCTTCTAGGGTGTTCTGATGTCTGGCCTAGAAAACAAAACAGTATGCCTGGTCTTAATGCCAAGGGCCCATAAACTAAGAAAAAGAAAAGGCCCCTTTACCTCTTAGCTCCACAGTCCATCTTCTCTCTCATTTCCCATACCTACTATGAAGAAGATGCCCTTTTACATAATTAAAACCAGGCCTCCCAGGCAGGACTAACTGAAAGTGGCATTTCTAATACAGCTACACAAACCCTGACATTTCTAGAACAATATGCACAGCCTCTTCTGCCAGGAAACCTCCTCGAATGGCAAGGCTGGGCAGCTCAGCAGAAGGTCTGCCCTATCCCCATGCTTGTCGGAAGAAGAAGCAACGACCATCAATGCTGGTTTTAACCCTCCGAGCCGTGTTTAAGTGGGTACGCAGCGCACACAGTGTGCAGTACCTTTCCAGTCACTTAATTCTTTACTGATGGACTGACTCAAAGCAGCAAACCACGCTGCTCTGTGACAAGATCAGTTTAAATTGTCACCTTTGGCTGGGTGTGGTGGTACATGGCCTTTTACACCAGCAGAGGCAGGTGGGTCTCTGTGAGTTTGAGGCCAGCCTTGGCTACAAAGTAAGTTGAGGACAGCCACAGCTACACCGAGAAACCAAGTCTCAAAACAAAACACATCACCTTTCATTAGAAACAAGGGCTGATGAGAGAGTTCAGCAGGCAAACACGTCTGCTGATAAGCCTGACTACTCCAGTTACCACACAGAGAATGTGCAAGCATGCACACACACACACACACACACACACACACGAATAAAACAATAAAAACATTGCTGCACTCTTACGTTTCCAGAATGTTCACTGGTAGAAAGAGCACCGACACTCTGCACTCAGTTTAATTTTTATAACAAATTCTCTAAAGGAGAACTCTTGGCTTTCATTTTCATGGTCTCCGCAGGATACGTCATTTCTCTCTGAGTTTCTGAGCCTGAACCTTTTTCATCTTTATTCGCCATTTACATTTCTTTGAGAAAAGTCCACTTGGATCTTGAGACGCACGCTCTCTCCCACACAACTCTGTCTTCTGGATACAGTTCCCACATTAGCCCGCTGTCACTCTAGTGAAGGCAACACCGGCCTTGAGCTCCTGCTCTGCCCTATAATTGCAATTCTGCTGCACAGAGCCACTGGCCGGCTGCTACAGACTTCACGCAACTGCAGAGCCTTCCTATCCCAACTCGGTGTGCGTGCTTAGCGTCTTGACTCAAGGCAAAGCCTTTACAGGTCCGCCTGGTTCCAGTGGCTAAATGAGCCAGTTAGCCAGTTTCTCCTGAGAAAGTGGGACTTCCACAAGTGTGAGGCTAGCCTGGGCTACACAGGCAAGACCCTGTCTCAGAAAACCAAAAGCCCCGTAGAGGCTGCAGAGATGGCTCAGTGGTTAATTATACGTTATTGCTCTTAAATCAGAGTGGCTCACAATCGCCTGTAACCTCAGCCTTAGGGGACCCATGGGCTCCATCAGCACCTTCTCCCGGCCTCCACGGGCACTTGCAGTCACCTGCACGTGGACACGTCATTTCAAATAAAAATAAAATCATTAAAAGAAGGTCCAGGTTCTACACTCTTCGCATCTTCTACCTCAGTATGGAGAATGCGGTGCCCACATCGTCTATCCATACCTGTGTTCTAGCAGTTACATTAAGACATTCGCATACATAATACGCCTGAATGTGGTACCAGGTGGCTCTTGTCCTTCAGCATGTCACTGGAACGTCTTTTAATTTTCATGGCAACATGTAAATTCTACCCACCAACACAAGGCCCTGACTTCACAACTAATTGTCCTATACCCTAGGATGTATAATAATCTGCAAATACAATGTGACACCAGGCTGCTCAACTCCATGGTGCCATTACCCTCTTAGGTGTCCCCGAAAAAGACAAAATGACAGCAAACAAACAAACAAAAAAGCCAAAACTGGGTGATCTTACTAGGAAGAAAGAAAACCTGTTGTGTTTTGGCATCTAAGAACTGGTCCTAATTGAGCAACTACACACACAGGTAGGGCTCTATGACCCGCCGTCCTTGCCCCACCCTTAGAGAAGAAAGGTGTATCTCCTGTATCTTTAGAGACCTTAAAGCTAGCATACAGGTGTTCTTCTCCCACTGATAAGGTCAGACAGTTTAGCAGCTTCCTAACAACACCTGTCTTTTAAATGGAGTTCTATCCCATAAGATGCTTATCTTGCCTCTCACACCCTCAGGTGTGGAAGGAAGGACCCCAGAGGCTTTGAGGCCTCTGACAGCCTAACCCAGCACCGAGGAGGCGATGCTTCTCACAGGAAGAATGCAGACCGCCGCACTCCTTTCTCAAGTTACGAGATCATCTTCCCTCTCAATTACTCATCTCCACAGATGTGCAGTTTTTGGATTTGTGGTACGTACTCCACTCACACCTGACTACATTTATTGGTTTCAAACCCCAGAGCAATATGTAAAGCAAGATGAATGATGCCCGGAGGCCCCCACCCCAAGTGTTAGTAAAAGCTTCGAGGGGAAGCCAGGTGAGGCGGTGTATGCTTAGATCGGCTTCGCATGCCTGTGTGATGATGTTTAAGTTGTTCATTATAGTTAAACGTTTAAACATAACAACAGGGAAAGACATAGAAAGGACGGGAAGAAAACGAAGCACACCGCACACCAACACACATCGGACTGCCTGTTCAAAAACAACAGCAGCAATTCTTCTGTACCAACTGTCCTGGCCATTGCTTTGGGCTTTATGGGTTCTGGTGAGGAACCTGGGAAGAGCTCTTGGCAGAATAGCTGGCCTAGCACCACAAGGCCCTGCCTGGGTTCAATCCCTCCTACTTGAATTAAAGTTAATATTTAAATCAGGATAGAATGAGAAGAGAACTACCACTGTGCCTTCCACGTAACTAACACGTAAGCTAAGGCCTGTAAGAACTGGGATCTTTAAACTTGGTTGGCAGTCGCTGTTATCCAGGGCTCTGCAGTTATCGTTATCTTTTTAAAGCTCGTTTTTCTTCTTTTGAAACAGTCTCACTATATAGCCTCGGCTGACCTAGAGCTCCACCTGCATTCTAAGTGTTGGACTGCCAGGTGCATGCTACCACATCTCCTTCATTTTTTCAAAAGGGATTCTGAAACCAAAGACGCAAGTCTTTTACTTACCACCCTAGCAGCAATTCTAAAGAGAACCAGTAGGTGGCGCACGAAAACAGGCTTTGGAGCCATAAGACGCTGGCAGAAGATTGGCGTTGTACCAACCAGCCTCGGGGTCTTTAAAACCTTGTGGGTTTTAACCAAGCTGAGGAATCTCACTAACCACTTTATGTAGGCATTGAAGAAATGAGAAAGCCTCGAATGTGGCTGTTTCTTTACATCTTAGTTCTGTTTAGCTAAACACTGAATTAGGCAATGCCAGGGGAAAAACGGCACGGGGGCAAAACTTGTTTTTGTTTTTAGAAGTTACTGAGGTGCTTAAAAAAACCAACAATATAGGAAAAATCAGTCCCCCCCCCCAAATAATTTCCCATAATGGGGACAACTGGGTTATTTTGTGGGGAAGAGCTAGTCAAACCGAATTTTCATTGAAAAGTGATGTCCCTTCGGGAGCCCTCCCCTCGTCTACTTTTGACTGCAGATTATCAAACCAAGGGTCAGGTTTCTGTCAGCATGTAACTGTAGAAGTATATATTAGAAGCCTGGAGAATCATTTAGGCAACTTCTAGAAATGATACAGCTCTTACAGTCTGTGAGGCTCCAGGTACAACTACTTCCTAAGGGAGGCAATGAATGGAGGTGGAGGCTGACTAGAGCCAAGAGTTCTGTTTGCTGAGGACAAAGCAAGACTTGCCTGACATTCTCTCTCCTCTCTTCAGGCCTGACCCTAAGGCTCACCCCAATTACCTGCTCCCTTCAAAGGGGGACCTCAGCCAGGTGTCCAGAGAACAGACTACTAAACAAACAACAAGCAGCAATCGCGAGCACCTTCTTCACGCTCCCAAGCGAATTTTCAAAAGAGGAAGTAAGTATGTTGCTAGTCCCCACCCTCACTCTCCAAAGGAACTGACACGGTAAAGATCTGAGCTCTCTGTGGATCTTGGCCAGGAGGGCAAGCGCTGTCCCTGAACTTCCTTTGCCAAGAACCCTTTCTTTACATTTCCTTAGCAAACTTTCTGAGCGCTCCCAGTGACCGGTACTACAGGAAGTACCATGCAATGGCCTGACCAGAAATGCAGAGGGGCAGGCACCCTAAGCCAGGCTTGCTTAGCGGGGCTGGCACCTACCTTGGAAGGGTGCCCAGTTTTCACACCACCCAAGGACTCACCCACCTCACTCTTCCACTGTTGACCTGAACAGAATTCCATCGGATATTTCTGAATCTGTGCCTCTCATCAATTATTTCTGCATTAACGTGTTTTGTAAAAGGGAGAAGTTCATTACTTGGCTTCAGATGGGATGCAATGACCCAGGGAGCCGGCGATCCGCCCTCCCCTCTCCGTGAACAAGCCACCCAATTTTACTTTTCTGCCTCCACCCATCGGCTCCACCCCATGGAGACTTGCCAGGGCGAGTCCAACTTGTCCAAACAGGACATAGCTTCAGATAAGATTCTGCCCACACCCAGTACTTCGGAAAGACCAAGTGAAGCAATTGATTTTACATGTAAATAAGGACAGGTGGAGAGGCAGTGAAGGGGACAGGATTTCTCCAGCTTTCCAACCCTCCCCCCAACCCCTACCCCCGAGAGCACCTGTAGGGCTGCGGAGACCCAAACATATATTACTCTCCAGGCCGGCTCTGACGTTCAAGGGCACCTGGTTGGTACTAAGGTTACACATTTGTTTTTCCTCCTTTATGCTCGCTGACAATTCTGTGTTTCAGTTTTAAGGGCAAGCCACCCAAGATAAATTGAAAAATACCCACAATGTCTTAATCCTGCTGTGTACACAGCTCCAAAGGCCTCGCCTAAGCCCTCCCGGTTCTCCTCAGTGAGGCCTTATATAATCAAATCCAGAAAGGCTGCGTGAGGCCACGGGGCCTCTCATCTGCCTGGCTCACTAGGTGCCCTCCCTATCACTGGAGACCCACCTCACTCCACCCTGCTGGGCCTCCACCCATGGGGCCCCACCCTGCAGGGAGTGGGAAGGCTGGGAGGGACCCGACTGGCTCCAGGCTGCAGCCAGTTCCTGGAAATTCCACCCTGAACCAAGGATGGCAGGAACCTTAAAAATAACCAGAAAGAACTGTCAGGGTGGTGTAGTTCCCAGTGCCTGAAGTCTCTCTAAACTTTACCTCAGAGGACTGCACCTTCCATACAAAACTGTGCAGGGGAAGGTGCCCTCCCCTTCCAGAGTAAACACAAACCAGAAAGCACTTGCAACCCTTGCTGGGCAACATGGCTACAGTCCAGCCCAAGCCTCCTCCTCCTCCCTCCAGTCCGGGTTCTAAGAGGTTGCCCCTCCTTAACTCCCATTTGCCTTATTTTCTCCTCTTTCACCATGGAAACCTAAGGTCGTCTGTGAAGTCTGCCCCACCCCTTTTCTCTCCATTTCCACACCAGCCACTGGGACCAGATCCTCAGGTCTCCCGCTCAAGGCGGGGCGGGGAGGGGGGGGGGCGGGGGAGTAACGCAGGCCAACCCCTTTGCCAGCAGTCCCTTCCTCATCTGATCCCTCCTCCAAGGGAGCCTGGGACTGCCAGGATGAGGTTAGCTGCTTGTGCCGGTCACCAGCTTCCTAAATAGCCCAGGCTCCCCAAGGGGCCCTGACTCCCCCTCCCCAGCACCAAGCTTTTGTTCGTTTCTGGCCCCGATGCTGGGCAACAGTGTGGTATGCCCCCTCCCCTTCCGGCTTATCTAAATCCTCCTAATTCTTCAAAGACCTGCTCAAGGCTCTCCCCACCCTACAGTGGCCAGCGACTGCTCCCCACTACATCCAGGTTGGCCTCTTACCTCGCCAAGCTAGAAGGGTGTGTCTTCTACCCCTACCAATAGGGTCCAGGCAGGTCCCTTCCCTGACACCTTATAGAAAGGATACTGAAAACAAAGTAGTTTCTCTGCTAGGCCCAGGGGAAGTAACAACAAGACAAGCAACCCCTCCCCACCAATAATAATAATTAATTACAAGTGACCAAGCCTTGAGAAGGACTTCTGCAGCCGTCTCCTCCTGAACACTTGAAATGTTCCTCAACAGGTTCCAAGGAGGAGGAAGGGCCCAGCCCTACAGGAAATTAGTGATCAAAACTTCCTTTAAAAAGTTACTGCCCCTAACCTTAGCCTGGCCTATATAGGAGTCTTTCCCACCATCGCCCTAAAACAACTTTCCCCCCTTACCCACTCACGGAGGTCTTTTAAATAAGCCCAGTAGCAGGGGCTTTGAAACCCTACAAGAGAATGGTAAGAGGTAGGGGTAAGAGGGTAGGGGACAGAGAGAATGGTGAGAGGGTAGGGGACAGGAGCCAGCTGTGGTTGATAGGCTTTTCTTGTTTTCTAATGATGGTACTTCTGCCTGGTGAGGGGGCATGTGCTGGTATTCCCTGTTCCTAGGAGGGATAAGCAGGGCTGCTACAACTCCAACACTACCCTGGGCTACACGGAGAGACCCTGCCTCAAAACCAACAGAGATTGGACTTTTGTTGACCAATGCAAACAAGGGCCACAGGATGTGTCCCGCCGGCCGGTCACCACCACCTTCATGACGAATGTCCTGTTCTCTAGTCATCTGTGTCATTTTGTGCCTTGAGTGGGAACTGCCTTGTCATTTCACAACGAAAACACTCGGAGGGCGGGGCCTAACAACCTGCCAAGTTCACACAGCTGGAGAGCCAGGATTCGAACCCAAGTTCACCATCTGGCTTCCAGGCTGAGGACTTGGCACACCACTCAACTCAGAGAGGGGATGACTCTAAGGGGGTCTTCTTTGAAAAGAGGTCCTTTTGGGGACACGGAGCTCGGTGATAAACTTACAGTAGCCAACCGGGATGATTTTTAACCTGCCCCCTTTTTCCAAGCCTATCTGTCTACAAGATCAAAAGCTACATTCTAAAAAGCTCCCAATTAGGTTATTATTCTTGGTAGCCAATGCACCTGCAATTGGTCCATAAAACCGCTGAGAAAAATTGGCAGCTTTTACCCAAGTAAATACGGAAATCCTCACAGTTTAACTGTACAAAGGCAGAGGGGTCAGGTCTTCGTCCCCATTTTAGAAATGAGGAAATGGAGGGACTTGGTCCACACGTGGAGCTGCAGCCAAGATCCAGAGTGTGCCTGCTGGCAGACCAGAGCTTTGCTGTGCTGCACACCCTGGGCGGAGGGAGCCATTCTTGGGTGGAATCACCTCACCCTGGGGTCATTCCCCAACCCAGAGGGTGTGGTGTGCACACTGGTCCAGGGTTAGCAGTAAGCAGCGCCACGGGGAGGTTCCAAGAGCAATTAGGATTTCAAAATGCCTTTCCAGGTTAGATCGCTCACTTCAGCTCCTCTCCATCCTGTGGCATAACTCAGAATGACTGCACCCAACATGAGATTACTACTAATGACTAGGTGCTAAATACCTGAGAGATGAACAAATGTATGGATGTCAAACTACACTTCTCGTGTCAGGATAAACATGAAGGGCGAGGGCACGGGATGAGCACGGGTCTGAGGCCAGTGAAGCCAGCATGTCTAAAACACAAAATGTGAACCCTTGAAGGGGTACGGGAAGACTAAAGTACCACTAATAAAGTATTCGGGAGTGCGGAGTCTCGAAGGTCCCGGGGTATAAAGTACAAGCATAGGTAAAGAGTGGATGGCAGAGATTAGACTCCAACAGTAAGCAGTTCTTGGAAAGAATGGCAGAGGCCACGGAGACAAACCCAGGCTGCTCTCCAGGGTAGAGGCTGACTTCAACCATCTCCATTCCCTCTATCCTGTCTGGCCTGGGCTAAACTCCACGTATGACGCTTGACTCTAGCTCCGAGCTAGAGTCTTGCATGATCCCTAAACTTTCAAAGTCCGGCAACTAGCCTACATCCCAGACTAGGCTGAGCTCGAGATGCTTCTCCTGAGGGTGAAAGCTAGACCCGGGGGCTTGACCTGAGTGCGCAGGCGCAGAGGGCCAGGAACCTGCCGCTTGTCCGTTGTTGCTCCATCTTCGCGCCCCCCCCCCCCCCCCAGTTAACAATTAGCTGGGGAAATGATAATGTATTCAGCTTGCCAACCCAATGGAAATGAGTTTCAAAAACCTCAAGGAACCAGTTTTTCCAAAGACTTTACTGAAAACACGCAGAACGAGGCACAGAACAGTTTCGTTAATTAGTGCACTGAAGACGGTCATTCGGTGTGCACACAGTTGAGAAGCACATATACTTTTTCTTTTTGCTTTAGAAGAAAACATCCCTAGTCCTGATTCACAGAATATCTACAGTGCTGTGTTTCCCTACTAACTTTCAAGGAAGGAGTGTTTGGGGTAGGGTGGGGGAGCAGGGCTACCTCCTTTAGACAATACTCTCCCTTATCAGGGCAGACTGTGTCTGGTTTCCTGTCTCCGAGCTCTGGCATGACTGTCTAAGATGAGAAGCAGGCTCTGAACAGCCGGAGCCTGAAATGGGAACACTGTAGACCATCCTGCTCACTCTGAGGAGGCACTGATGAGAAAATACCTCTCAGCAAACCAGGTGGTAATTGCTCTAAGATTCTAGGGACTTCTCTCCTCATAACAGATAGGATCAATGCTAACTAGCCGCTTCAGAAACAAGCCCAATTTGTGTGTGGTGTGTGTATGTGATATATATGAGCAAGTGGGTGTAAAACCAGCATTTGGAAATAGGTGAGAACCCAGAGACAATGAAGTTAAATTAGGCATGCTGAGTTATATGAAGAGACGAAACTATTGTTCCCAGGCCTTGTGGATATAGCAACTACCATATACAATGTCCCTAACAATTTAATACAGCATTTAAAAGCTTGCAACACTCCTGATAGAGTAGACTAGACTCTAATCAAACCTATTAGCCACCTCCCTGTCCCCACCCAAGCAGAAGGGACGATCGGAGTAAACCAACCTCACCAAGACTGCCTACTCAATCTAGTTGGTTGTTACTAACTCTGTATTTCAATTTAAATCATTTATGAACTTCTGCTTAAAGGTCTCTGGTTCTCAGTGCAGCTTAATATTTCAAGTTCCTTTGTTCTAAGGGAGAAAGAAAAAAACAAAACAAAACAAAAAAACCAGAAACCAAATCAAACCACGACTGGGGACTTCTAAGACTCATAATTTTTCAAGGAAAGTATCATTAGCCTACTGTTTGACCCTAGTAACTTTCATAGACGAGGCTGTTGGGAGGCATTTGAAGCAACTAGCTATTCTCAAGACTGGCGGCTCAGGGCTGGTTTGCATTCAGTCATCTTTTAAATAAGTCCATCTCAAACTGTAGACCATTCCTTTAGGTCTTAAAGAAAATCCCCAAGTAAGTTTGAAAAAGACACATAAAAGTCCCCACCCCCAACTCTTTCTTTTAAAGAAAAAGTTTCTCAAGAGCAGGGAGAGAGAGAAACTTACTAAACAGTTTATCCAGACTGTCAAGGCTACAGAAAGATTGAAAAACTGATTATTATGAGAAAGATACGGATCTCTCTGTTTTCAAAACAGAAGGTTACAATTTTCCAAACCATCATTCAAGAGAACCAATCAGCACTTACCTCTCCTTTTCCTTAAGATTTTTATTCTTAACATGGGCTAGAAATCACCTCTAGGATATAGGAGTCTTTGCCCTTAAAAAATATTCTGCTGGTTTAATCTTTATCCCTAAAAGAAATGACCCTGGATTTTTTTTTCTTGATACATGTCATGGTTTGCTTGAATAATTTTTTTCTAGAGATTTCTCCTTCAAAACAAGACGCAGCAACTCAAGCCCAGGTGGCTAAGCTATTTAAATTTTCCATCCCCTGGGTCTACCTGGGGCATCCCGGAGTGAAAATGAGCAAGGGTGGGCCAGAGGCTTTCGCATAATGCCAGATCTTTAACTCCAAGGTGTTAATCCTGATCTAAACTTGACAGCTCCAGGGCAGTGTGCCTATCTCCCAACAATGGCTGTATCCACCTTCACAGGAAAACTGCAAAAACACCTTCCTTTAGATTTGTCCATATGCCCACAAAATTCCCTAACATCCCATCAGCGGGATAACTTTTAAAAGGTAAAAAGTATTGATTTGCTCCTTTAACAGTGGGGCAAAGGGTGTGTGTTAAAAGGTTAACTGACTTCTCATTATGACATAACACAGGCATCTTGAGCAATCACAGTAGAGACATGATAGCTCCCTGGGTGGGGATACAAAGTTTAGGGGCAGGGACCATGGCCTGGTTTAGGCTACTGATCGACCAGAAAACAGCCTGAAACAGGAAAGAGCACACATATGCCACTTGGAATGTATGACGCAAACCCCAGCCTTGAAACAAAGAACAGGAAACAGCCCGGCCGGCAGTGCTGGAGAGAGAGCACAGAGAAACATTTAGCCAGCCCTCCCTGACCCTATATTCATGAGCAGCTGGAGTTTTTTAAGACAACAACAGGGGGGTGGAGGTGTTTGTTCTATGGGTGTGAATAATAACACCAGCTTTATACAAGGGGACCTGCCCTATTTACAAACAGGAGCTGGGGCATACACTAAACATCCCAAGTACACATACGATTTTATCATCTCCAAGCTGCAGAGACCTTCCAAGTTACCTAGTGCCAGCCTCCTTCCTGATTTCTTTTGTCCCTTTCGGCCAGGTCCCAAGGGCTAGGAGCCCTGACTAAATTCTACGACCGGAAAATGATCAGGTCTAGCCCAGCCAGATCTAGCCATCGTGCATATTGAGGTAGATCTAGGGAAGGCACTGCTGTAAGAATCCAGGTTACAACTGGGTTATCCCACAGAACCAAAGCTGGACCTAGTTCAAGCTTCCTTTGGTCACAGCTAGACAGAAGACAGACTTGGCCTCTTTAGCCACTTGAAAATCTCGCTTTTTTCAAATGTAGTCAAGGACATAGCTACTCACTGGTTCTCCACATAAAGCTACTGAAAGTCACCCTTTTGGGAATGTGATTTTTACTGCAATTTGTAAACTCCAGCACCAGTTTTACCAGATAATCTATCAATGACTCTTTTCCCTGAGATATTCAAAGGCAGCAGGGTCCATTTAAAGTCCCACCCACAGTAGTTTTTTCTTTACATGTTGTTAGCCAAGATGATTTAACTCAACTCAGGTTTCCATTATCAGGGACTTAAGGATTGGTCTGTAGACAAAACTACAGGTTAAAAAGAAAAATAAGGGGGGAGGGGGAAAACGCAGCGCTGTACCCATAGCAACAAGATTGCATTTTAATATAGAAACTTTGCAGCAGAGAGACAATAGCTCCCTCCACAGCTATGTAGTTTTGTATTGGGAAGGGTTTGCAACCCAAGCAGCTACTGTTATTCCTACACTTTGATACTCTCCTTAATTTCAGCCAAACGGTCTCTACAGAGCACCTCCACAGGACTTGGCCAGCGGCGACGGTCTGCAGCAAACCTCAATGAGAAAACTGATTTTCTCTAGGGAGTTTAAATTAATCAAACATCTTCTTTCAGGTTCCTCTAAACAGCCTAAGGTAAACACGCACGTTTAAGCCACAGAATAACTCAGGGGGCTCTTTCTTCATAAACCCTAACTTACAAAATTATGAAGATGTTTGTTACATTCCTGGGATGAGGCAAGTTATCATGCAAGCAGAATTTCTTATAAAAAGTGTTCCTCAAATTTATGCATAAAGTTCTCATTTATCTTAACTGGCCCATGGTCACTCAATTTTGCTTAGTGACAAGATATCAAATCCAAATGAATTCAGAATACCAATTCATACTCCCCCCTAAACACCACTCTTGAGAATAAAGTATCTCCAACAATATTAGAGAAAAAAAAATAAGTTCTTAGAACCAAATCTCAATGACTCCGTGTAAAATAAAATCTCAATGACTCCGTGTAAAGTGTTTATTTTGAAGAATACAAGGTGAACATTATCCAGTGTCCATTTAACCTGAATTATTCAAAGGCTCATTCATATTCAATTAGTATTATTGTAAAATACTACTATTGTAAAAATTTTACAATAGTAGTACAAAAAATTTTACTGCAGTAAAAATTTACAGAAGTGTTTCTGTTATCCGCCAAAGACATGGATATGACAATTCCAACTCTTATTTGCCACCTCCAAGCTATCCAAAGGTTCTGGTCCACACCATAGTCCTGTGGTCCCTACAGGGCTCCGGTTTCCTAACACCGAAGGCGCTCTGCACTGCTAGCCACGCTGCAATCCTTTGCTTCAGGCACTGCGGCAGGTTCTCTCCATGTCCCCAAAGGCAGTCTCTCCAAACCTCGGTGGTTCTTTTCCTCCCCCCTGCCTTCCCCCACAAGCCAAATGACCCAGCAGTTAGCGCGCTCCGGGTACGGAAAAGGGGATGCTTCTTCAGTCCCAGTCGCCCCCAAGTTTCTCGCCAGGGGCGCTGGAGGCTGGGCTCCAAGTTTGCTGGGCGGCAGCTGGGGGCGCGGGCGGGGGGCGGGAGCCCCGAGTCCGGGCGGGAGGGGGAGGAGCAGGCGCGCGGCCTCGCCGCTACCTGGCTCCTTCCAACGCGGCCGCTCGCGGGGTGCGCCGGGGGCTCCGATGGGAACCGAGCGCGGGGGGCCCGGGACCACACAGGTGAGCCCCGCCCGCGGGCTCCCGATCCACCGAGTTCCCCTATCCCACGATCCCGCCCGCCATCCCCTCCCCCTCGCTTCTCCACCCCAGCTCCGAAGCACTTTCCCAAGCCCGAAGGAGCCCTCGCTGCACCCCGAACCCGTTCTCCGCGTCCTGCTTTCTCCGAGGGAAAAAAAAAAAAGGAGAGAAAGAGAGAGAAGCAAGCAGATGCGGCGCAAAGCGGGGCGCAGGACGGCAAGGTGAGGGCGCAGGGACTTACTCTGCCAAGCGCGGTGCCGAGCGCAGCGGCCAAGAAACCCAGGCCCGGCTCCCCGGCGCCCGGAACCCCGCGGGCCGGCAGGTCAAGCGCTTCGGGCCGGACGGTGTCCGGGATAGGGACCGCGACCGCACGGACGCGCGGGTGGGGTCGGCTCGGGTGGCGCTCGCACTGCGCTCCGGCCGCGGCTCCGCGCGGCTCGGCTCCCGGCTCCCCTCTGGCTCCTTGGCACCAACTCTGGGCAGTCACATGACGCCGGCGCCGCTCGCTCTGCGAGCCTCCCCGGGGCTGGCGGGGTAAGTAGAGGCTGGGAGCCGGGGTGGGAGGGTCAGGGAGGGGCAGCGGGAGCCGCCACAGCCGCCCGGGCTGGGAGGGGTCCCCACCCACTTGGGTGGAGGCAGCCGCCGGAGGGGTCGGCGAGTCACTGGCAAACACGCACCCCGCCCTGCCCTTCCCCGCCCCCGCCTCCCGCGCCGCCCCCGCCCGCGCCCCGCCCAGTCACCCGGGGCCAGCCTGACAGACACTCATTATTCCCCGGAGCCGGGCGCCGCCCCGCCGGCTCGACCTGTCCCGCGAGGCGCGGCGCGGCCTCGGGGCTGGGCGTGAGCGGCCCCCGCCCGGCTCTCCACCCTGGGCCTCCACCCCGCCTGAGCGCTCCGCCCCGCGCCCGAGCCCAGAGCCCGCGGCCCCGCCCTAGCCGTCCCGGCCTCCTCGCTGCGGCCCGAGCCCCGGGGGGGAAGGAAGGGCGGCGTTGGCCCGCTCCGGGCGTCACACGCTCTACGGCCCCTAGCGCCGCTTCCAAAACACACAGCCCGGGTTCGCAGGCGAGCCGGGGTGGGGGGTGGCAGGGAGAGGCGAGGCCGTCAATCACTCCCTCCCGCGGGAAGGGCCGCCCCTCCGGGGCAGAGGGCGGTGGAGAGGGTGTCGCGGACCAGGATGCCCTGTCCCTGCGTCGGGGAGCGCAGTGCTCCGGGAGCGATCGTTGCCTGGTGCACAGGGGTCGCGCTGCAGCCTGCGCGCTGGCGCTGTTCCGAGACTCTGGGTCGCCCCTGTTCTTTCGCCTACCCTGCAGAGGCCGCTTCCAGCCTGGAGGGACTTTTCTTGGAAAGGTGGAGACCCCCGGAGGAGTGCGACTCCCCAAGGCCCTGGAGCGAAAAGGCGTTCGCGGGTCAGCCTTGCTGCCAGAAAAATTTAGCAAACTTCGGGCAGATCCTCCCACCTGGGGCGAGAGCTCTGGCTGGCCTGGGGCTCAGCCCCGGGACCTTTCCTTTCACACTTTAAGAGCCTCAAGGCACTTTTTCCGTGGAAACCAGGCCAGAGCGAGGACAACTTCGCTGAGCTTGCTGCTAGGCTAGAGTCGGAGGCCTTTGAGTTTCTTTTTAAAACAGTATTAATGTAATAAGGAACGCAATAAAAAGAACAAAGGACAAATTGGTTCAATTGTTTTAGTTCTGTGTAATGTTTTAAAACAACCCGGCTTCAGTCTATGGCTTGTTATTACTTCAAGATGTTTTAAAGGCCCTGTAAGTTCACCATTCTCACTTCACTTTGATGCTTCAGCCAGGCATGGTACTACTTAAAACGTAGTGATACATAGATTCCCCACTCCTTGTTGTAACTACAAGGTACAATTAAACTAGAACCCAGTAACCTCCACCACTGAAATTGTCTGTCCTGAGGAGACCCAGAACCCACTAGTTCACATTCCAGCATAATGTCCTGTTTAAAATGTAAGTGGTGAGGGTCTTGGGTGGTTTATTTCCAAATAAAATAGTCAAAGAAAAAGTTGGGTTTTTGTTTGTGTGTGTGATTTGTAAATTGCTGCTCCTAGGTGACCAATTATTAGCAGTATATTTGAATGGCTAGGATTTAAATGAGAGAGAGAGAGAGAGAGAGAGAGAGAGAGAGAGAGAGGAGATAAAGTAGATCTGATGGCTTGAAAAGTGGCCCAAGATAAGAAGGGTGGGGATGGGGGTGGGGGTTAGCACCTTAGTGAGCACTGATTTGGGTGCCTCCAGGGAAAAAGATCTAATCAAAGACTTAGTCCGTGTAGTGCTGAGTAGTGCTGTGTAGTAGCTCAGCAAGAGACACAGAAACTCTTCCAGGTGGGCAAGTCGGAACTGCCTGAAGTCATCCCTGACCCTTGCCCCTCCCTAGCAGATCGCCAAACTGTCTCCCATCATTACTTACTCCTTGGCCACTACCCCGGTACACCCTGTTGCAACAGTGTCTCCCATTTGTAGCATGATTAAAGGTGTGGGAAGAGAGTGGAAGCAATGGAGTAAGAATGTCCTTTCTAAATAAAGTACAGATGGAAATGTGTCAGTTTCTTGGGTGACTCAGTTTGGGTTCAACCTTTCTATCTGTACTGAAGGGTATCTGTCTTAGTTACTTTTCTATTGCTCTGCTGAATGCCATGATCAAGCTACCTTCGAGAAGGAAGGGTTCGTTTGGGGTTTGTGGTTTCATCCTCATCACCATCACCGTGGGAAAGTGTGGCCCCAGGTAGGTATGGCAGCAGGACCTGCTGAGAGCTTACATTCTGAACTGGAAAAGCATAGCACTAACTGGGGATGGGGTGGGGTGGAGGTTTGATATCTCAAGCCACTCCCCGGTAACCCCCTTCCTCCAGCAAGGCATCTCCCAAACCTCCGGAAACAGGGCTACCAACAGGAAACCAAGTATTCAGGTGCCCAAGAAGATCTCATTCAGACCAGCATGTTCTGCTCCCTGGCATCTCTAGTCTGACCATACAGTAATGCAAAAACACATTTAGTCCAGCTTCAAACGTCCTCATAGTCTTTCAGTCCCAACCCCGATTTCTAAGTCCAAAGTCTCTTCCAAGGCTCAAGACAATCTCTTAGTTAAAACTTTCTATAAAATTTAAAAGCAAGCTACATGCTTCTAATGTACAGTGGCACCGAATATACATAACCATTTCAAAAGGGAGGGATGGAGGTATAGAGAGCAAATACTGGAGCAAAGTAACTCTGAGCCCGAGCAGGGAAAAACTCCAAAGTTCTCTCTCTTTTTCTGATGCCAAATGTCTCTAACATTCCAGCTCTGCTGCTGGTAACACACTCGTCTCTCTTGGGTCCATTCCACGCCTTATGGGCAGCTCTCCTTGGTAGATATCTCACTGATCTGGCATCTCTAACAGCTTGGGCCTCACTTCCACAGCTTCACACAATTAACTTTCGTGTCCCCGGAGAAGGGATTTCTCTGCCAAAGGCCTGGCCTTGGTGGCGCTCTGAAACCGTGGAGACTGGATAGTCCCTTTACTTATATATCCTTCATGACTAAAGTCAGTGTCACATGGACGACACTGCCCAGTTTGGCATGGACCCTGTTCCCCTTGAATGCATTTGCTGCAGCTTTTGTGTTTGTTCTTTCCTAGGCGCAGATAATTCTTTGGAAGCTTAGCTGGGCGGGGTCTTGCCCTTGGAGCGCTCTCCCCTTTCTTCCAATGCAGCTCAGACCCATCCTTTGTCTCCTTATCTCTTTCTTCACTAGGCTTGTCTGCAGCACTAAGGCTCACAGTGCTCTTTTTCCTCTTCAAACTGTCCTGTATTTCTTCGTATGCTACTTGCTCTTTTTACTGCAGACCTATATAACCATGCAACAGTCATTATTAGGCTGTCATGCAATGTCCTCCAAAGGAATCAGGTCACTAATTTTGAACTTCACCTCAGGCAAATTCTTAGGACAAAGGCAGAGGCAGATACCACTTTTGCTAAAGTTTCACAAGAGCTGCCCAGTTGCTATTAAAGTCCTTGCTTCCCTCTGAAGCCTTTTGAGCTGGTCCTCCAAAGTTCCCAAGGCTATCAGCACTGTCTTCCAAGGCCATCCCACTAAATCCTGCTTTAAAAATTCAACTGTGTTCTAGTCCAAAGGTCCAAAGTCTTCTACTTTCCCCCAAACCCCACATGGTTAGTCTGTCACAGTAATACCCCACTCCTGGTACAAACTCCAGTCGTAGTTCATTTTCTGTTGCCATGACTAAAACATCATAGCCATTGCAACATAGAAAAGGAAGAGTTTCTTTTGGGGTCATGGTTCAAGTAGGATGAGAGTCCATCACTATAATGGTATGGAAGCTTGGCAGCAGACAGGCATTGCCACAAAGAACAGCTGAAAGCTCACATCTCAAATGGCAGGCAGCAGAGGGATATGTTACAGGATAGCTGAACCTGTTTCTAGTTAGGGTGTGGCTCAGCTCTTAGCACATACCTTTCATGCCTCTGGCTGGAATATAGGCACATCCTTAGTACCCACCTTTGATCCCAAACAATGAAGGTAAAGCTAGTTGGTAGAAGGAAGCACCCATGTTTGAAATTGATCTCTGATTGAGTGGCAGAAAAAGTGACAAGTCAGAGAAAGATTTGACAGAATGCTATGCCCAACTCTTGCAAGAAGAAAGAGAAGAGGAAAGTTACTCAAGGGAGAGACAGACAGCACAGGAGGAAGAGAGTCCAGTACAATATACAGTAGAGTTCATGGAGAGCAGGGTAGTAGAGTTGAGAGGGATGGCAGAGCAGAGAGAGGGAGGAAGAAAGAGGCAGTGTTATTGGGAGAGTTTTACAGAGACAGATGGAAGAGATAACAATCTAGACACAGGTAAAGACAGAAGTAGCAAGAGAATGAGAAGGAAGATTAGAAAAGATTGCTAGAGTTATTTTAAGGCCACGCAGAGCAATTCAGAGGCTGAGAGAAAAGCCAGATTGGACCAGTTTGCTGGGAAAAGAGTTTGAGCCAGAACTGCTGAGTTGAACCAGCCAACCAGAGATCAGAAAGGACAAGAAAGGGTGAGCTTATTCAGCATCAAGTCTCAGAGGCTGGAGACATCCTAGGCCTAGATTAGATTAGAGAGAGGCTAGACACTTCCAGGACTACGGCTACGTTAGCAGATGGAGGCCATAAACCTCTGAGATGACAATTACAACAGGAGAATAAAAGATATTTTACAGAGATACCTAAGGTAGTGGAAGGGTGTGATATCTCAAAGCCTACCCCTAGTGAATACTTCCCCCAGCAAGGCCACACATCCTAAGCCTCTCCAAACACTCACCAACATGTGATGGATAAAGTATTCAAATGCCCCCAAATCTGGGAGACATCTCCTTTAAACGATCACAGTTCTCTACCTCCCATTTAACCCCTTTACCTGCCTTCCCACCCACCCTGCTCAACTTCACTTGTTTGTTTCTCTAGGTCAGTGGTTCTCAACCTGTGGGTCATGACCCCTTGGCGGGGAGTGGGGTGTTGAGTGACCCTTTCATGGGGGTCACATATCCACATGAGCTGCATATCAGATATTTACATTACGATTCATAATAACAACTTTACAGCTAACCACACAACAAAATCTATACCAGGCTGTTCTGAGACTTCCCTTTTTAAAGCAATTAATCTAAATCTCTTCACCTTAGCCTCAGGCAGAATCCTCAGACAATGGGAAAGAGCAGCCACATTCTTCACCAAAATACCACAAAAAAAAAAAATCTCTATGCCACATACTGAAATTCTCCTCCACAGAAACCTCTTGGGCCAGGTCTGCACAGTTCAGATCAGTCTTAGCAACAAAAATCTCCCATATTCCTACTGGGATAGCCCAGTAAGCCCCACTTAAAGCAATCCACTGCTTCTCAAATCCAAAGTCCCAAAATCCACGTTCTTCCAAACAAAAGCATGGTTGGGCCTATCACAGAAATACCCCACTCCTTGTACCAACTTCTTATTTAACTGTGAACAGACATGGTGTCCAAGGCAACTCTTACAAGGACAACATTTAATTGGGGCTGACTTACCCGTTTAGAGGCTCAGTCTCAGTGTTCAGGCAGAACGGGATTGGAGGAGCTGAGAGTTCCACCTCTAGGAGCTAGGAGATTAGCTTCCAGGCAGCTAGGGAGAGGGTCTTAAAGCCCACACCCCTATTGATACATTTCCTCCAACAAGGCCACACCCACTCCAAGAAAGACACACCTCCAAATAGTACTGCTTTCTAGGCCAAGCATTTACAAAGCATCACAGACACCATGTCTGTCACGTGGTTTTCTTTTTACCCTTAACGCCAGCACAGAGCCTGACGGAGGCTTCGGTGCTCAATGACTTCAGGATAAATGCAGTCTCTCCAGCTGGCTTTTGGGATGGCTGCTTTACCCAGCCCTTGCTGACAACAAGCTGGTCTCCCTCAGCCTGACATAGCTCAGGCTCAGCACAGGCCGCACCTTCTGCAGGGCCAGAATTGCTCCCAGCCAATCCTTGCAACTCCACCTTCATGCCTGGAGAGTAGGTATTCAACCTAGTCCGGGACATTGGGACAGGAAGGCAAACAGGCTTAAGACCTGGTGGGAAATCTTTTTCTTCCTCATAATAGGAATCCCCCAGACCTACTTTGAGAACTGTGATGTGAGGATGTGATACTTACACACACTGCAGCCATCTTGTCCGAATGAGAAAGCTAGGATTTCCAATTTCCATATTGGTGGTTCTTTTCTCCCCCATTTAATTTTTAGTTCAGTTGTTAGCTCTTCATGGATAACTTCCATATTGGGTACGTTTCCCATTGCTGTGACAAGGAAGGAAAGTTTTATTCGGCATGAGTCCATCCTGGCTGGCATTATGGTATGACACTGAGAACAGCTACAGTTATGGTGACAGAAATGTATGGTATGTGCTGGTTCCAGCACATCTGCCGTCAGGAAGCATGCGGACAAATCCAGGTGCTTGGCTCCTTTCTCAGCTTCATTTCGTCCACTCTGGGGTCCATTCTGCCCTTGGGAAGGTTCTGCCCACATTCAGTCTTCCAGAGGGGAATCTCCTAGGTGTTTCTAAGTCCAGTCGAGTTGACAGTCGAGGAACCATCACAACCTCCTTGCCTGCAGCTTCTACCTGATTCCATTCTTCTCCCTTCCTGAATTTTGATGTTTTAATTTTTGTTTTTACTTATTTTTATTTTATGTGCATGTGGTGTTTTGCCTGCATGTGAATGCATATGTGCATGTCAGATTCCCTGGAACTGAAATTATAGGTAGTTCTGAACTACCATGTGAGTGGTGGGCATTGAACCTGGGTCCTCTGGAAGAGTAGCCAGTGCTCTTAACCACTGAGCCATCTCTCTCTCTCTCTCTGCGTTTTATTGTTTTTATTTCCTGCTTTACTTTTTTTCTTAAGAAATCAACTAAAATTAGCTGCTGTTTCTCCTCCTCCTCCTTCTCCTCCTCCTCCTCCTCCTCACTTGTGTGTGTGTAGGTGTGTATGTGCTCATGAGTGTGTATGGACATGGGGTCGATGTGGGGAATCTT
Source organism: Mus caroli (assembly GCF_978045245.1). NCBI lineage: Eukaryota > Metazoa > Chordata > Mammalia > Rodentia > Muridae > Mus > Mus caroli. The sequence goes on along the minus strand of NW_028227259.1, from coordinate 67,280,123 downwards.
GGTCAATTCTCTTTTACTGAATTCTTCTGAAGCGGGATCTCAGACAGACTCAGAGCTCACTATATTACTAGCCTTGCTAGCCAGCTTGCTCTGGAGACTTCTCTCTCTCCCTTCCACAGCTAGAATGACAAGCAAGCAGACACATTTACCCAGTGTTCTCCTTTGGGTTCTGTGAACCTAAACTCTTGGTCCTCTTGTTTGAGTGGCGAGTGCTTAACCACTGAGCCATCTCCCCAGAATGATCTTAAAAAATTCATTCTGAGGAGAATATATACATATACATATACATATACATATACATATACATATACATATACATATACATATACATATACATTCTCCTTAGAATGAAGGCTAACACATTATTAGTCTTTTCTCTTTGGCAAGCTCTTAAAACAGTGTCTAGCAAGTAAGAGATATTCTATAGGGATTTATGGGTTAATCAATGACAAGATGCTGACCACAGGATAACTCAGGCTGAATGTGACTCAGGCTGGTAGATCTGTGCCACAAAGCCAGGCTTGCTCCCTTCTGCTCTCAGCACGTGTAGTCATGGCTCAGGCAATTATTCTTATGCAAAAATTAAATGTCCCTGAGACTTCCTCTTTGCTGTTATAGTTCAGAGTGTTTCAGTTTCTTGCTCAGGAAAATTTCTCTTCCTCATTTGATAATGGGACAAGTGACAAGAGCAGGAGAGTGTCATGTGACTGTGAAATTGTGAACAGCACAGCTCCACGTATCTTAGAGAAGAACAAGGCTACCGTTTTTGAAGTAAAACTGGAACTATATTCAGGGCTACCCATCTCTAAAACACTGCAGTGTTGTGTAGATTCTCTTGAGCATCTCTACAAGTTTCCACTTATCCATCTGTCCATCCATCCATCCATCCATCCATCCATCCATCCATCCATCTGTTCAATTTAAAATTGTCCAGAATAATAGAATAGCCTGGAAGTGTTGAGGCTGAATTAGAGCGAAGAGTTGTTTGGTTTGGTTTTAGGTGGAGTTTTGCTACAAATCCTTGCTAGTCTGGCTTCAAATCCTCAATTCTCCTGCCTCCGCCTTCCCACGTCCTGGGATTATGGGTGAGCAGTCCTACACAGGGTTTGGATGACCATGAGTTCTGATTGTAAAAGTATCATTTATTCACCAAATCTAAATGTCATCTGGAGGCTTACTGTTGAATAAGCTCACACTTTCTAGTTCTTTCTGAACTCTGGCTGGCTGGTTCAACTCAGCTCTTCTGGCTCAAACTCCTCTTCAAGGTGACTGATTCAGTCTGACTTCTCTGTTTCTCAGTGAACTACTCTGCTTGGCCTCGAGCTAACTCTGGCAGTTTGTTCTAATCTTCTGGCTCCTTTCTATTCTCTGGCTTCAGCTGCCTCTACTGACCTGCATTGAACTACGTGAACCCGTAAATGAACTCAACTCTGCACTACATTCACTGCATTGGCTCCCAGGTGACTGACTCAACTCTCCTACATTGACTTCAGCTGACTAACTTCCAACTCCCTTCTCTCTCTTCCTGAAATACTCCTAAATAGACACTTTTCCTATCAGTTCTTGTGAGAGTTGGGCATATCCTAGTCTGTCAAATCTTTCTCTGATTCATCACTTTGTCTGTCCTTCAACTATAAGTCACTTTCAAAGATGGCTGCTTCTACAAACTAACCCTACCTACATTGTTTGGGATTAAAAGTGTGCACTCACTTCTTAGTGCAACTTTTAATCCCAAACAATGTACTCCAGTCAGAACAGCCATGTTGCTGGATTAAGATTCCTCTACATCTATTGAAGTTCAAACTGTGTATATGATTCCCCGAGTTCCTGACTCAGGAGTGTAAGCATTTCTAGTACAGTGGGCAATTGCTCTGGATTCTGTTTTGACAGGACATGCAATCCACACAGTGGCTTAGAATAATCAGGTCTCTGAAACGGAGTCACGTATTTACATCCAACCAGTGGACTGAAATTGGGACCCCTATGGTTGAATTAGGGGAAGGATTGAAGAAGCTGAAGGGGAGGGTGACCCCATAGGAAGACCAGCAGTCTCAGACCCCAGGAAGCTCCCAGAGACTGAGCCACCAACCAGGCAGCATATAAGACTGCTCCCAGGCTGAGAGGACTGCCTAGTCTGGCCTCAGTGAGAGAAGATGCACTTAACCCTCGAGAGACTTGAGACCCCAAGGAAGGGGGAGGTATGGTGGGGTTGGGAGGCAAGGGAGAGGAGGAATGGGATGACAAACTGAAGAGCACCTGGGAGCACCTGGAGAGGGAGGGGGGGCAATGGCTGGAATGTAAAGAAATAAAATAATTTTAAAAAAGAAAGAAAGAGTCATGTGTGGTGGCACTCTGACATTGAGTGTAGTTCCATGGGGCTCCTGAAGATCCTCAGAACCAGGGCAACAGGAGATCCTGTGAAGACTCTGCCTGCTTTGGCTACTTCCTCATTCTATAGGAAAAAAGCTGCCAAGAAACTGCTGGGTGACAGCTAGACTGTTTGTCCTTCAAGCTGCTTTTTCTGAGTCATGATAGCTCAAGCTAGAAATTATTATCATTTGTATTTGGTTGCGTTTTTTTTTGTTTATTGTAACATATGTTCATAGTCTAATTTTTTGCCAGAGTAGTTGAATATTTTTTGTCTGTTTATTGGCCACCTCTGTTTCATCCTTTGAGAACTGTCCACTTACTTCATTAGTCTATTCATTGTGAAGGTTGTTTGATTCATTTGATCCCTTGTTTCGTTTTTTTGAGTCATTGGTACCCTCCACACACACACACATACACTTAAAAAACAAAACAAAACAAAACAAAACAAGGGTCTTCCCATGTATCCCACAAAGACTTAGAATTTGAGATGCACTCTCCTCTCTTGTACTGAGATTACAGGCAGAAACCACCGCTGTCCTCACACACACACACACGCACATACACACATACACACACAATGTGACGGAAGAAAAAAAGATAATATGCCTGTTACAGTGGCTCGTGCCTGTAACCATATACTCAGCAAATAGAGGAACTAGGATAAAGAGTTAAAGGCTAGCCTGAGCTACACAACACTCAGCACCAACCAACCAATGAGTAAACAAATGATTGGTGAGATAGCTCAGTGGGTAAACAGCACTTGTTGCACAAGTCTGATGACCTGAGTTTAATCTCTGAACACTGTGGTAGGAGAGAAAAAAAGTCCCAGAGGTTGACTTCTGACCTCTGAACATGTATCATACAGTGTGATCGGCATGAATACACACACACACACACACACACACACACAAATCATTATAATTAATAATAACAACATTACAATTTTAAAAATATTAAATAAACACCATTGAATGAGCAGCAGCAGCCATAGTGAACACAGACAGATATCGCTTGACTCCCTAAGAGGTTCCCACCTAATTAACCTATCTTTGTTTTGTTTTTCTTTTTTTTTTATGCTAATCCAAAATGAAAATAGATTTATTAATTACTGTGAAAATATATTATAACCAAGTCATATACTTTATTGATAAGAAAAATTTTTCGGTAAGAAATTTGGCACGGTCTTCTCCTACTGGGACATATGTGAAATCCCAGAACTTGTTGGTCAAGGCAGCCCAAGAAGGGGGTAAAGTAGGGAGTGGGGGAGGGGGGTAAAGAAAGAAACTCAAGAGGCCTGCTCAGGCCTGTCAGGCTGTATCCTGGGACAGCAGGGAGCCATGGAGAGTTAATGAGAAACAGAATTGTCACTTTAGCGACCGACCAGTGTCAGAAAACAAGCTCCTGGTCAAGCTTTAGATACTAGCAAGAACTCTGACCCTGAGACTTGAGGAGTCACTCACTGTCTTTAAACTGCCAGGCATGGAGGGAAGTGTCCAAAGATGGAGCTCAGAGAGAGAAGTGGTCCCGGCTTCCTGTCGTCTCCATCTCACCAGCCCCAGGCTGAATGTAATTGTCCTCGATGAAGCCATCATCATCCTCATCTTCACCCACCTGTGGGCGGTTCCCACCCCCTGCTCCGGACAGTGGGCGATGCCTGTAGCTGGCATGGTATCGGCGGCAGAGGTGGCACTTGGCAGCGAGCGCGATGAGAATGGAGAGGACCACCGCCCCCAGCACAACCCCTACCAGCACAGGCCATGCCCGGCCCCCGGTGCCCAGTCCAGGGGCCTCGGTTGATGCATTGGTGGCCCCTGAGAAAGTTGTGTTTCCTCCAATCATGGATAGACCTGATGTAGGTGAGCCTTGGCCTCTGCCAGAAAAAGTCCTGGCTCCAGAGACACCACAGGCTCCAGGTTCCCCCGGGGGCACAAGCCCTGGAACAGTGGCTGGCTGGGTCTGTTTTGTTTTTCAAGACAGGTTTTCTCTGTGTAGCCCTGGCCGCCCTAGAATGCATTCTGTAGACCAGGCTGACCTACCTGCCACTGCTTCCTGAGTGCTGGTATCAAAGATGTATTCCACCACCACCTGGCTTTCAATAAACCCATCTTAAGCTGATCACAGCAAGTTGAAAGAACAGTGGATTCGCTTAACCTGCCAAACCGCGAAGCAACACAGTCCTCCACATAGGTCACTGCATAGCAATGCAGAGAAGATCCCCTGGCCTGCCACCAGCACCAGTTGAGATTAAAATCTGAAATTTAATTTCTACGGAGTGTGCATCCTTTTTATACCACTGTAAACTGTATTATTAGTCATGGTTCTCTAGAGTCATAGAATGAATTATTGAATGAATATCTTTATATATACAGAAAGGGGATTTATTAGAGTGACTTACGGGCCTCAGAAAGCCTGAGGATCCAGTAGTTGCTCAGTTCATGTGGCTGAGTGTCTCAGCTGGTCTTCAGTATACACTGGAATCCCGAATGCTGTAATGCCAGTCCAGGAATGGGCTTCCTGGTAAGGTGAGCCCAAGCAGGCAAAAGAGCAAACAAAAGCTTCCATCTTCCATGTTACTATATAGGTGTCCAGCAGAAGTTGTGGCCCAAATTAAAGATGAATTAAAGATCTGAATTAAAGGTGTGTCTTCTGAACTCAAAGATGTAGATTAGAAGTGGACCTTCCTACTTCAAATTAAGCAAAAATTTCCCCCTACTTTTAGGTTTCAGTTCTAGATGTAGTCAAGCAAGTATAGCTATCACAAGCCCACTTTGTGAACCTGACACACAATCATGTCTCCTTATGCTTCAAGATGGTGGAGAACATGGTAAGGCCAGTGGACTCCATGATCGTGAGCTCACTGTCACACTTCTCTGGCTGTGAAGGGAGTTTCTTGGTCAGAAGCAATGCTGTGTGGAATGCCATGATGGTGAATAAGGCATTCTCTAAGTCCACAGATGGTGGTTTTGACGGAGACATTATATGCAGGAAAGGCAAAACTATAACCAGAATAAGTATTTACTTGAGTAAGGACAAAGTGTTGTCCTTTCTACAGAGGAAGTAGTCCAATGTAGAGTCAACCTGCCACCAGGTCACTGGCTGGTCACCTTGGGGAATGGTGGCATATATCAGTGTTGATCTCTGCAGTTGGCTGATCTGGCACTCAGCAGCAGCTGCAGCCAGGCTAGCCTTGATGAACAGAAGTCCTTGTAGTTGAGCACAACCCCATCTCTGCCACCATAGCCACTTTGCTCATGTGCCCATTGGGCAATGGCAGGAATAGCTGGCAAAAGAAGCTGACTGTCCACAGAATAGGTCATCGTATCCACTTGATTATTTTCTCAGCTGAAGTCACCTTTTAGTGAACATTTTACATGGGGACATAAGTATCTTCACACCCTTCACCCATTTGGAGAGATCTATCCACATACTGCTTCCCCAGGTGTCTTTCTCATCGATTTACCAATCATGCTATTTCCAAGTCCCTGATCATTCAGTCCATCCCTTGGCTACAGCTAACTAGCAAACACTCCTACATCTGGCCATTTCTCCTTCTAAACAAAATGTGTACCCCCAAATTTCTGCCCACTGTGAAGATTTCCCCTTGCTAGAGTCTTTCAGGGTTGTCCCAGAAAGAAGTTGTAATGCTGCAGCTATCCACTTCTGGGTGGTGCTTGCATATCATGCATCAATAAAGTCGGCCCTAGTCTTCTCTTTCTCAGTTAATCAATCATAGGGCACACCCCATGGGGCTGTAGCTGCATAATTAGCAGCAGATGGCGTTGTAATGGGAGAAAAAAAAAAACCATAGACATTTGTGAAACTTCTTTATGTAACTTGCCTGTGCCTTCAGGACCTGCTTGGGCCTAGTATACCACTTCCATTTTATAATAGATTGCTGCTGTGCACATACTACTGCTTTGTGACTTGGTGGGTCAGATAACACTCAACTCATGATGGGCAGCTCAGATCGCATCATGACCTGATATCTTGGTGGCCCATCAAAGTGGGAACTTCTAGTTTCTTTGGAACGTTAGTTATATCAAATATTTTGCTGAGGTACACAGGTGAAAGGATGTTTTGCTGGAGCAGACATGGGAAAGAATATTTTCCTGAAGCAGACACAGATGGAAGGATGTTTTGATACAGCAAACACGTGAAAGGACCCCATGATGAAGGTATGACTCCACAGACAGTGGGAGACGAGCATTCAGCATTGGTTTGGTTTGCTCTGCCTTGCTATTCTTTGCTAACAACATGTATGTATCAGTTTGTCTTACATAGAATTTGTTGTTGAACTCCACTAGTGGTGACATCAGAGAGAAACTCGCCAAAGAACTGCTTGTGAGACTCCTGCAGCAGCTTGCTGCTTCTGCAGCCTCTCCTCTGGCCTGTTGACATGCCTTTAGATTTCTTCAGCATTGAACTACAGCTGCTGGTTCGTGCCTGCTGTCTGCCTTCCTAGAGGACTGATCTGTAGCTGCTGAGTCATATTTGCTGTTTGCTATGCGATTGAACTGCTCCCAAAGAGGATCAAGCTCACCCCCAAAGAACTATTACTAAACAGGCCCACTTCTTCCATATTCTAATAACTTTTCTCTTCCACTACCACTGCTGGGTGGTGGGGAAGAGAAGATGTTGAACATTTGCAAAAATTTTCTGCCTACAACCCATTGTCAAAATTCACTTTCTACTAAGGCCCAAGAGAGCCAAGAGCTTTCTTTCAAAGGGAGAATAATTATCTACAGATGATGGTAGAGCCTTGCTCCAAAACTCCAAAGGTCTCTTCTTGGGTTAACCTATAGTCCTTATCTACCACTGACACCTCAAGTACCATTGGGTCTGCTGGATCATTGGTCCAAGTGGTAGAGCAGCCTGCACAGGAGCCTGGAGCTGTTGATAAGCCTTCTCTGTTCCAGGCCCCACACAAAGCTAGCAGCTTTCTGAATCAGTTGGTATATGGGCCAAAGTACCACACCCAAGTGAGGAATGTGCTGCCTCTAGAATGCAAATAGGCCCATTAAGTGTTGTGCTTCTTTCTTGGTGGTGGGAGGGGCTAGGTGCAATAACTTATCCTTTACTTTAGAAAGAATATCTCTTCATAACCCACACCACTTGACTCCTAAGAATTTCATTGAGGTAGAAGGCCGTTGAACTTTGGTTGGACTTATTTCCCATCCTCTGATATGCATATGGATTACCAATGAGTTCAAAGTGGTTGCTACTTCCTGCTTACTTAATCCAATCAGCATAATGCCATTAATTTAGTGAGCAAATGTGATGTTTTGTGGAAGAGATATACAATCAAGGTCCTTTTTAACTAAGTTATGACACATTGCTGAACCGTTAATATATCCTTGAGGTAAAACTGAGAAGGTATACTGCTGGCCTTGCCAACGGAAAGCAATTGCTTCTGGTGGTCTTTATGGACAGGTACTGAGAAGAAGGCATTTGCTAGATCAATAGCTACACATCATGTACCAGGAGATGTGTTAATTTGCTCAAGTAAGGATACAACATCTGGTATAGCAGCTTCGATCAGATTCAGCTAATTGCATTTTCAATAGTCAACTGTCAGTCTCCAAGATCCGTTTGTCTTTGCACTGGCCAGATATGAGAGTGAACGGGAGGTGTGGCAGGAACCACTACCCCTGCATCCTTCAAGTCCTTGATAGTGGCACCAATCTGCAGTTCTTCCAGAGTTTCAATATTATTTTTGATTTACTATTTTCTTTGGAAGAGACAACTCTAAAGGTTGCCATTTAGCCTTTCCAACCATAATAGCCCTTGATGCACAGGTCATGGAACCAATGTGAGAATTCTGTCAACTTCTTAGTATATCTATCTCAAGTATATATTCTGGGACTGGGGAAATAACCAGAAGATGAGTTCGGGAAACCACTGGACTGACTGCAAATCTGACTTTGGTCAAAGCTCCTTTCATCACCTGGCTTCCATAAGCCCCTATTTAACTGGAGAGCCACAATGTTTCTTGGGATCTTCCAGGATCAGTGTCAGTTCAAAACGATTATCCAAAAGACACTGGGAAGTCTGTTTCCTTTCTCCCAGTGAACAGTTACCCATATAAAATGCTGTGGGTTCCTCTGGGGAAGAACTGGAGAGAGGCCAACAGCAAAACTTTTAGGTGTCTTATTAAGGGCCTTCCTCAGGGGAACCTGGCCACTCTTCCATTCAAGGGGTTCTGGGTCTGCAAACTGGCTCAAGTTTGGAAATTGATTCACAGGCTGAAATTCTGTTTTGTCATGATCCAATGTAGCCTTTCTTTCATTGTTTGAAATATTTTTGCATATATAGATCAAACACAAATTCATTAGATGTCTTATATATTTCATCCCCTGAAACACTATGATAGATTAGCAAGTACTAAAGGTTGATATGAGTCAGGCCAGTATAAAATTCACCTGTCCTGTGCTGACCATTAGGTCACTATGAACTTTGTATTGTCTACACTGCCCATTATATTAACCACGAACGCCTTTCCTTTGGTGATTCAGTGCTGCCCCTGTTCCCTGCTACCTGGGGTCCAATAAAACTCCATTTGATCCACCCTACGAGCAGCAGCATCTCCAACACTAGGATCTGGAACATGGAGAAGCTCTCCGAATGCGCTGCGGCTCCTCTCAGCATCTTGCCTCTTTTGTTTTGTTTTCAGCTTTGCTGTTGGCACTCAACTAAAACTTTGTCTTACCTGGCTGTTCTGGCACTCATTCTGTAGACCAGGCTGGCCTCAGGAACTCGAAGACACCTGCCTGCCTCTGCCTCTGAGTGCTGGGATTAAAGGTGTGTACCACCACTGCCTGGTTCACCATATTTTCATTGAAAAGGATCAGTGAAGGGCATGTCTTCTAGGCCTTCCCACTGTGGAAGATTAGGTTTTACCCAACACACCCACATAGCCACTCTAGGATTGAAATTTCCCTGAGCCTTAAAATCCCTTCATCAGCAGTAAACCAACAGAGATCAAGCATCTCCAATGCATTTTCCTTACCCCATCTTTTGACAAATGCTCAGCCAACCATTCAAACAAACGTTTGACACTTTCCATCCCACACATGTGGTCGAGGATTCTGCCTGAATGAATTAGGAAACTCATTTAGCTCCTTAGTAGTGTAGGGCACTTCCTCATGGACTACATTTTCTACCTCCTCTCTAGGAGCTTGCTTGGTCTTAAGTCTGAATATAGGTTTAGAGGCCATGAATGGTGGACCCCAGGAGGATATCAGTATTATCTTGCCTGGCATGGCCTTCAGAGAAAGTCACTGCTGGTTTAGCAGACAATAAAGGATTAATTTCCTCAGCCAAAGATGAAAAGGGCAATATTTCAAGGGATGGGAATAGTGATGACTTCTTCAGGTGAGAAATAAAGGGTCCAAAGTTCTCAGCTTCATTAGTGTTCTCACACACATTGTCATCCTAAGTTACAGGGTCCCATTCTTTACAATTAATGTCCTTAATTTGACTGCCAACACCTTTAGAGACTGTCACTTGAATTTTCACTGTCATTTAGCTGGACCTATAATGAGGGCTCTGATGGCTATTCTTGGTTGTTAACTTGACTACATCTAGAATGAACTTCAATCCAGAAACGGAGAGCACACCAGTGGTCCAGATTTTGAGGTATAATGGCCATGAAAAACTTAGGCCCAGGCAAGGTAGAGCATGTCTTTAATCTCAGGAGACAGAGGCAAGCAGATTTCCGAGTTCAAGGCCAGCCTGGGCCAGAATAACTTCCAAGTCCAAATGATGATATACATTTTTAATCGATGCATTCAGGAGACACCACCATGTAAAAAGTTCAAAATAATCTACAGAACAAGTTCCAGTACAGCCACGCTTAGGCAGTGAAGGAGTTGGAAAATATAAAGCTGGAAAAAATGTAATAGAACAAAGGAGCCATGTTCCAGTCTCACCATGCAGCAAAATTTGGCAGTTTTGGCCATGTGGCTCTGACTTTATAGTCAAGAATAGAAGGAACTACTGGTAAAATTGATGCTGGTTTGCTGGAGCTAAGAAATAAGCAGTGATTAAAAAGAGATCAGCATCAATCATTGAAGTGAAATCTTTTGGGAAGTGTTTTCTGAAAGCACATAGAAGCTATGTTCCAGAGATAACCAAGGTTGTACCTCATGCTTAAGCTGAACTTGGTAATGTGTAAGAGTCACCCAGGTGGAACTGGTTTTGACAACATGAAGGTGTCATGGAGAACAGCTTAGGCTTGGCACTGTGAGAGGCCATGGGAGTCCACTGGTGAAGATGCAACCTCAGTTGTAGTTGACTGTCCAGGACTGAAGGGGTCATGCAAAGAAGTTGAGGCTTGGCACCATGAAGAAAGCCTATGAGAGGCTATTGGTAAAGCCTAGTTGCAACAGAAGACTCCAGTGTATTGGAGATGCCAGCAGCGTGACATGATCACCAAGAACAGCAGCAACAGTATGGTGGAGTCAACCAGAGCCTAGAGTGCTACAGAGGGCAGAGCTAGAGAAGTAACCCAAGCCCTTTGGAGGAGCCCAGAAGATCATGTGTGGATCCCAGACATTGGGATGAGAAGCTGTGAAGTTGAAGTTGTCTTGGATACCTCAAGATGTAAGAGATGCCAGAGCCATGGGAAACTGGCTTAGGAAAGTTGCTAACATGGAGTAGAACCAGACAAAGAAAATAATTGTGTTGCACTCAACAAAGATGAAGGGAGTTGGGGATTTGAAGAGAGCTTTGACATCAGACATGGAGATGCTGAGTTTGCCCAGCTGGTTTTTGGTCTTATGTTGGTCCAGTATTTTCTCACCATGACGTTTTGGAATGGTAAAGTATATCCTGCATGATGTAGGAAGTATGTGATCTGTGTTTGTTTTTTTTTTTTTAATTTTGATTTACTATGGTATTATAGTTAGGAGATTGCATGAATCTCAGAAGAGACTTTTGGACTTTTAACATTGTTGAGACTGTTATAAACTGTGGGACTTTTTAAGTTGGACTAAGTGTATATTTTGCATTATTTTACGGCTAGTTATGACCCCCATAGATTTATGTGTTTGAACAAACCTATGGGGACCAGGGAGTGGAATGTGTTGGTTTGGATATGCTTGGTTCAGGGAGTAGCACTATTCAGAAATGAAATAGCCTCGTAGGAGGAATTGTGTCACTGTGGGGATGGGCTTTGGGAGGGCCTCCTCCAAGCTGTCGAAAGATAGCTCCTGCTTCCTTTGGATGAAGATGTAGAACTCTCAGCTCCTTCTCCAGTGCTATGCCTGCCTGGCTGCTGCCATGTTTCTTGCTAGGAGGATAATGGGCTGAAACTGTGAACCTGTAAGCCAGCCCCAATTAGATGTTGTCCCTTATAAGAGTTGCCTTGGTCACAGTGTCTGTTCACAGCAATGGAAACCAAACTAAAATAAGGACCTTGCAGCTTGAGCTCTGTGGTTGCTGGAAAGAAGGTTGTTCTCCAGGGCAGACTTAGAAATTTTAGTCCAGCGGTTCTCAACCTTCCTAATGCTTCAACTCTTTAGTACAGCTCCTTGTGCTGTGTGACACCCCCAACCCTGAAATTATTTTGTTGCTACTTCATAACTGCAGTCTTGTTATGTATCATAATGTAAACATCTGATATGCAGGAGATCTAATATGTGACTCCTGTGAAAGGGTTGGTCCTAAAATGGCCGTGACCCACACGTGGAGAACTGCTGCTTTAGACTGTCCATGCACTGGAGCAGGCCAATTTTATTACTAAGTTCATTGCTCTGCTCTATTCTGAGGTGTTAGAAGTTGGTTAATTTTATTATGGGCTCATCCCTATCCTTTGCCAATTTATCCAGAGATGCTCAGAGCAACCAACCAGCATCATCAATTTTCTTATTTCCAAAACTGTCAAAAGCGTCTTATAGAATCACTAAACCCATTATCTCTCACAGTTGGTGTGTCAGTGTCTGTGTTAGTGAAGTGAAAAGCCTATACAAGAGACTTCCCAAGGTGCTTATACTTCTGTTGCTCCAGAACCAATTCTAGTATCAACTTTTGTATTAGTCGGTGTTCTCTCAAGTAACAGAATTTATAGAACGGATCGCTACATATATATCTATATCATCTCTATCTATCTATCTATCTATCTATCTATCTATCTATCTATCTATCTATCTGGGATTTATTGGAATGACTTACAGGCTGTGGTCCAGCTAATCCAACAATGGCTGGTTGGGAACAGGAAGTTCAAGAATCTAGTAGTTAAAATAAATACAGTCATTATGTCAAACCACTAAATCAGGGACTGTCTTACACGAACGCATTTATACATATAGCATCTTTTTTATTTTTGAGGGGCACACGTACATTTTTCTCCCTCTGTGATTCAGCTAACAGAATGTGGAACATGCTTGATATATTGACATAGTGTAGCTGTCTTCCTTATTTTTCTCTTTGTTTCCAAAGGCCTCCCCAAGTCTTTGCATCTAAAGCAAATGACATTACACAAGTTTCCGGGTGTTTGGAAGGATGTTGGTCAGCCTTTTAACTCCTGGGTCTCCTAACCTGGCCCATTCACAAGTGCTTTGGAAGTTTTACCCTGTTGTCTATGGGAAAACTCAGCCCATGGTTGTCCTTAGGAATGGTGCAGAGGTCTTTGGGGAAGGAAGATTTGCTGGGAAAAAAAAATATGGCAGCTATGCCTGGCAAACACAGAAGTGGATTCTCACAGTCAGCTATTGGATGGAACACAGGGCTGCCAATGGAGGAGCTAGAGAAAGAACCCAAGGAGCTAAAGAAGTCTGTAACCCTATAGCAGGAACAACAATATGAACTAACCAGTACCCACGGAGCTCGTGTCTCTGGCTGCATATGTAGCAGAAGATGGCATAGTTTGCCATCATTGGGAAGAGAGGCCCCTTTGTCTTGCAAACTTTATATGCCTCAGTACAGGGGAACACCAGGGCCAACAAGTGGGAGTGGGGGGGGGAGTGGAGTGGGGGGAGGGTATGGGGGACTTTTGGGATAGCATTTGAAATGTAAATGACGAAAATACCTAATAAAAAAAAGTAAAAAAAAAAAAAAGAGGCTTCCAGCTACATTGTATCAGGCTAAGGTTTCTGGTCCCATGCATCAGAAACTTTTTTTGTTTTTGTTTTTGTTTTTTGAGACAGGGTTTCTCTGTGCAGCCCTGGCTGTCCTGGAACTCACTCTGTAGACTAGGCTGGCCTCGAACTCAGAAATCCGCCTGCCTCTGCCTTCCAAGTGCTGGGATTAAAGGCGTGCACCACCACCACCCAGCTGCATCAGAAACTTAAACCGCAGTCTGGGACAGCCAGGGCTCAGGCACTGGGGCCGGGAAGGATGTTGACCTCTACTCAGAGAGTTTATAATGCATCTGCATTCGCCTTAGCTATGGATGAGGGCAGAGCTGTCACTTTCTCTACTACACCTTCCCTACTAATTAGGACTTGTCACTGAAATCTTAGAAATCTTCAGAGCCTTGTGAAAGAGTGATGCCAAGTTTGGTGAATCCAGTAATTTAAAAGAAGACCCTTGTGGGGTTGGAGAGATGGCTTAGTGTTAAGTGCACTGACTGCTCTTCCAAAGGTCCTGTGTTCAATTCCCAGCAACCACGTGGTGGCTCACAACCATCTGTAACAGGATCAGATGTCCTCTTCTGCTGTGCCTCAAGACAGAAACAGTGTACTCATACATAAAATAAGTAAGTTAATTTAAAAAAAATGAAAATGACTGGAAGGCTTGTTGTCTCAGTGGCTGGCGGGAGGATGGCTTCTTTTTTCTTTACATTTCAATACTCTGAAGTAGTTTTTCTTTAATAAACACACTTTTCAGGAGCAAGGAAAAGTGTTTTTAAAAATAGCTAGAAAGAAGTGGGTAAGTTGTGTCTAGTGAAAGGCAAAATTAGCTTTTTGGAAGCACCCCCAGACTCAGGCACCTGGAAAGGGGGCAAGAAAGAAGGAGCGAGGTAGCCCTCAAAGAAGAGGTGAGAAGCCTGGAAGAAAATTTTGAAGTTTTCGGTGGCCGCTTGAGTGGCTGGGCCTCCTCAGCTTCTCGAAACCAGAATTCTTCCTCAAAATATATCTGTTCGAAAGCATCGCCAAGCAGAAAAAGCTGGAAACCAGAGGCGCAGGCAACTTAGAATGAGCAGAGCCCAGGTTCCCATTTTTACAGGCATGTACTTCCTGGGGCCCGGGGTCCACTCTTCCGGTCTACGGTGCTTTGCCCGGATCCATCCAGTCAAGAAGAGTCAGTGATTGGGAGGGAGCTCGGCTATGAGAGAGCCGACCTACAGCTCCCCCAGCACCAGAACACCAGTGGATCTCCTCCGCTGGAAGCCCTCTCCCGCAGCTTCTTCCTTTTAAGTTTGTTTGTGTGTTATTGTTCTGAAGGGTTTCTGGGTAACTATAAGCAACAGATCTTGTTAGTTCCTCTTCAGACTCCCCACTACTCCCCACCCTTATTTCTCACCTCCCAGCATCCTGTTTGTCTCCCTGACTCAGTTCCCCTGCCCAGCCCATAGCCCCTCCCTCCCCAGCTGCCAGTCCCCTGAGCCCTGTTTTTCTTCCCTCAGTTATTATGCTTTAACTTTTCCCCATTTGATTATGTGTACTTGGACCAATCGCACCATGCATGCATCTCTTCAGTTTTTAATTCACTGAACCATGTGTCTTTCTCTCATGAAAACATTAAAAGCACGGTTAGAGCTGATGCTTGTTCCCTCCCCCTCTTTCTTTGAGACAATGTATTTATACAACATGAAGATGAGGAGGAATAAGGAAAATAAGAAAACGAGGGCGGTTATGGTTGAGATATCCAGTCTCTCCAAAGGCTTCAGTGAAGGCTTGGTGTCTGGCTGGTCAGGCCAGTGACTGAGAGCGTGAGTGGATCATGGATGCCCTGACCTACTCAATGGATGTTCTTATCCAGGGGCCACTTCACAATTTGATGGTGTTGTTTGGAGACAATGGGCACTTTCAGAGGTGGAGCCTAGTTGGAAGCAGTAGGTCATTGAAGGCATGTCAGCGGGGCTTTTCCTTGTTGCGCTCCATCCTCTGCTCTAAGAGGTACTAAAGGCTCTGCTCTGTCACACTGTCACCCGTCACTGTCATTCCTTCACTCAGCCTAGACCCAAATCCAAAGCAAACAGCAGGACAAGTGTCTGGGTTGAAACCTGTAAAGCTGTGTGGAGCAGAGTAAATCTGCCCTTATATATTCTTTTTCTTAGGAATTTGATGCAATTATAAGAAACTAACTGGGCTGTAGAGATGTCTCAGCAGTGAAGAGGTCCTGACTTCAATTCCCAGCAACCACATGGTGGCTCACAATCATCTGTAATGGGATCCGACGTCCTCTCTGGTGTATCTGAAGACAGCTACAGAGTACTCATCAATATATATATATATATATGGATGCCATGGTGGCTATGTGGAGGTCAGAGGACAACTTTACAACTCTTTGGAGTTGGTTTTCTCCTTCCACTGTGTGAGTTCATCAGGGTTAGCAGCACGTGCCTGTCTTTACTGAGCCTGCTCATTAGACAGCCCAGTCTATTAGATATTAAAGAATGTTTTAATAGGGTACTGGCACACACTTACAATCTCATCACTAGGAGGCTAATGTCATGAGTTCTGTTTAGCCCAGCCAGTAAGTCAAAGGCAATCCCATGCGACACTGTGAGATCTTGTTTCAAAAAATCAAACCAAACCAGACAAACAAAACAGCTACCAGCATTCTACCCAGCTAGTAATCTTATATAAATGGTGTTAGTTAGCTTTCTGCACTGTCATGAAATGTCTGATACGATCACTTCATAATGAGAAAATGTTTATTTCTGCTCAGTTTTGAAGGTCTCAGCCTGCTATTAATTGGGTCCTCCCTTTCAGGCCCCTGTAAGGTGGCACACAAGGATTGCTTACGCAGGATTAGAAAGCCAAAAGAGCAAAGAAGTGCTGAGTATCCCACAGTCCTTAAAGGAATACCCCAGGAACTGGAAAACCTCCTACTAGTCTCTGCCTTTTAAAGGAGCCACCACCTCTTAATACTGTCATGTAAGGACTAAGCCTTTGATGCATGGGTCTTTTAGGGGAAATTCAAGATCCAAAAACCATAATATGAACTGTGTGGACCTTGGCTTAATTAGTTTTTACATTGCTGTGGCAAATAGGTCTATTAGCTATATGGAGCCTAACTCTTCAAAGTTTTTAGGTTTAGAAGAAATAGCGTGGTGATTTAATGACAATAGCACCCAAAGGCTCATAGGAAGTGGTACTATTAGGATGTGTGGCCTTGTTGGAAAACTTGTGGTCTGGCTGAGGAGGTGTGCCACTGGGGGCTTGGCTTTGAGGGCTCAAGTCAGGCCCAGTGTCTGTCTCTGTCTCTGTCTCTGTCTCTGTCTCTGTCTCTGACTCTCTCTCTCTCTGACTCTCTCTCTCCCTCCCTCTCTCCCTCCCTCCCTCCCTCCCTCCCTCCCTCCCTCCCTCCCTCCCTCCCTCCTGCCTGCTGTCCCAAAGGTAAAGCATATCTCCTTCTGGAGAGCTCCACCATAGAGTAAAGGCTTTCCCCTGATTTGTTGAATATCTGTGTTTGTTTGTATGCACAAATTTTCCAACACCATTCATGTCCCTACACTTGGTGCTGAGAAAACTGCCCAGGCAGAAAGGAACAAAACGAGCCTTGTTGGCAACTGTCACCATTTCCCAGGGCAGAAACTCTTGGCACCATGTCTGCTACTCTCTCTCCCCGACTTGTCTCTGGGCATTCTCTCTGCTGTGGTGTTGGAAAACATCTTTCCGAGGTTCACTCTTTGGGACTTTCCCATTACTGAGTTGTAGCCCTTTTTAGTAGGTAGTGTGATAAGGACATAATTAGCCACACTTCTTATATTTTTGGTTGTGAGCCTAGCTTTTAATGGCCGAGCTATCTCTTTATCCCAAACCACACTTGATAAGACACCTCTTTTCTTCTGGATGTGGAAGAAAAGTATGTCGAGATGCTTTTTAAAAGTCCGGGGGCAGAGGCAGGCAGATCTCTGAGTTTGAGGCCAGCCTGATGAACAGAGCAAGTTTCAGCGCAGCCATGAAAAAAACAAAACCAGTCCTGGTTGGTTTAATTAAGTCCATTTGGTCCAGCTGACCTGACAAAGCTGCACTGTGAAACTGGGCCAGGTCTACGCCTGTAACTTGGGCCAGCGAAGGCTGTGTCTGACAACCTTTGTGTCACGCTTGGTGACAATGGCTGCTGATGCTTTTATTGCAATCCCAGATAGTACTCTTTCTATTCCACTGTCTTTAGAAATTAGGGAGGGAAAGCAAAATTTACTTAGCTTATTTTAAAGAAAGCTTTCCTGTGATCTTAGTTTTCAAAAGTGTATCAGGTGTGCTTTTACTATCTAAAATTGAAGGCATGCCCCCAAAATATTTTACAATTTCTTTTAGACATTAAGTTATAGCACAACCCCCCCAACTTGAATTTTACAGCTAACTGGACCTCTAGCCATTGATTATATTCTTATGAGACCAAGGGCTTTATCTTCAATTAGGTTTGTATTACAGCTTTTATATTTAACAGACAGTTCTATATGATTTCCTTAAGCATAATTTTTTAAATTAGTTGATCACAAGGTCAAAAGGGTGGAAGGGGGAGGTTAGAATTCAGAGTTGTTCTTCTCCATGGAAATCTTTAGTAAAAGGTAAAAAGATTAATATGATCTGAAGAGATACTAGAGTATCTAAAATGCCTTTTAAATGAAAGGATCAGTGTCCATAGAAAGGATTTCTGTGTTACCGTTGAGCCTGTGCTCGGTTCTAGGTGTATATTTGATACATTGCTTCTTACCACTTGCTTTGTTATTTTTTGAATTACATTCCTGAAAATGTAATTTTCAAACTTTATTGCCAATTGTATCACTGCCTTTGAAGACTGACCTCGGTGCCTCTAAGGCTAAGACCCCCTTACCCGCTCTGGTTATCTGAAATTTTAGTTATTGCTTAGATGCCCTTTTGGGTGCAAAGAAACCGAACCAAATCTTTTAAAGGTCATGTGAAAATGGAACTAAGTGGTCTGGCACCAACTGGAAAAACATCACATGAAGTTTTCCTAAAAGTTCTGCCCTGAATCCAGAGACGAGAACTCTCCTGTGCTTAGGTCATTTCACTCACACAAAGTGAAACAGGTACCAGGGAGTAGGCTAGTGCTATGACAATCTGACTCCGTGTTTTCGTTGTTGTTGTTGTTGTTTGAGGAATGTGGAAGACTTTGAGATGTTAGACTAGAAAAGTGGTAGGATTCTGTAAGTGAAGCTTAATTGGCCATCCTAGTCGGAGTTGAAGACAATGATGCTGAAGGATGCTCAGGCTGTGGAAGCCCAGCTCAGGGGATTTTTTAGAAGGAACAATATTAACAATTGGAATGGAGACCCATTTTGTGTTATGTTGGCAAAGAATGCAGCTGCTTTCTGCCCTTGTCCTAAGAACTGCTCTGAGGCCACATTAAAAGTGAATGGACTGATTTCTTTGGACTAATTTAAGGCAGCCTAATATTGACTCTGTTGCGTGGTTATTAGTAATCACGCTTAATGAAAGTTTGATTCAGAAAGAAATGCTAATATACAGCTTGAAGAGAAAAGAACCACAGGAAAGGAGTGGCCAGATCTACATAGGAAGAAAGGGAAGGGCCAGATCTTCTAGCTCAGCTTCCAATCTGTGAAAGGAAAAATGAACAAGAATCGCCCCCCACCCCCCCCTGCCCCCCACCTCCGTAAAGCACCAAAACCCAAAAGCTGCTGCAAATGTGGTTGAGGGGAAACAAGGCCCAGCCCAAGCTGGAAGCCATGAATCATAGTGTCATAGTACAATGGTGGCTTTAGAGTCATGCGTGCACAAAGAGTTGTGGGATCTTCCTCCATGGTGTCAGAGAGCTGTTGGGGCCAGGCATGTGGAAGATAGTCCCTGCATGAAGGCCCTGGGAGGCCATTGTGTGAATCTGAAGAAGAAAAGCTTTGTTATTGTAGAGACCACAAGATGTTTAAGATGCCAGGACCATGGGTCCATCTATGAAAATTCTGCCTATCAAAAGATAAGTGGAGAAATGGTCATGATGGAGCAACAGAAACCAAACCTAAACTTTATACTATAAATTATTAGAAAACAGGAGAAAGTATGAAATCATCATGTTCAGACATTAGACAGTCTACACAGAACCCCTAAGAGGCGAGAAACACCCAACGTTAGCTCCAAGCTTTCTTTCTGAAAGCAGTTTCTGAATTTTAAACTCAGGAAGGAGCAACCAAGACGATACTGGTAGCCTCGCAGAGTAGATATGATGAAGACAAGAGTATAGGAAAGGTAAGGTGGCTAGAGATAGTTGGGTAAATTTTTGAGGAGGAAGAAGCTATGCAAAGGGGGGAGGGAAGCTCAATAAATACGCACTATGCATAGGAGTCTTTGAGTCTTTCCTGAGCACTAGTCCCAAGTTTGTAAAATGACACAGCACAGTTAGGGAAATAAGACTGGTAAGTTGTAAAAAAATCTCAGCACACAAGAGAAATTGGACTATGTAGATCTGATTAGCTGTAGAAGAGCCGTTGGAGCATTCACTGGAGAGTCTTGACTCATGTGTTAGCAGGACAGAACTATCTTAGGAGTAAAGTATACTGTAGACCAAAGGGTGGAATAGTTTCTCAAGATTTATAGGGAACAAATACATGATACTTGTGGGGTCATACGGTCTCTGCCATGCTCTTGAGAAAGAAGGCAGCCATAGACATTGCAGAAGTACTAGTTTGAGCTGAGTTCCTCTGATGTTTAATATTGATTGTTAGCTTGATTAGACTGAGAGATTCTTAGTGTAGTAAAGCACACCTTTGGGTGTGTATGAGAGGCCGTTCTGCAGAGGATTCACTGAGGAGAAGAGACCTACACTGCCTGTGGCTCTGGCTGCAGTACTTTGGAGTTGAGGCAAGAGGGTTAGAGCTCCGGCTCAACATTAGCTGAGTAGTGACTACAGGAGAACCTATTTTAAAACATTAAAAAGTTCAAGGAAATGTCAGTCTTTGATCTTGACTTAATCAAGATCAAAATGATAACTAGATGGAACTATGAAACTTAGTGTACCCAAAAAAAGGTAAACATGTGGGCGGAAAGGGAAGATTTTGTTTTGTTTTGTCAGTTTTACATTTTTGAAAAGTTCATTATGTAAAGTAAAATTAACAATGTGCATTTGAGACTTAGCAAATATGTAGAGAGGTAAAAATGATTGGTAATATGTTGAAAGACAGGATAGAGAAAAATAAATCCTACGGCTTTAATTTAAAATAAGCAGAAAAGGGGGAAGGGTAATAATTACAAGTAAATCAAATAAAAAACATTAGCAAATAATTCATTTAAACTTAACCACAGTGATAATTATGTTAAATGTAAATGGTCTAAACACTACACTTAAGAGTCAGAGGTTGTCAGACTGTCAAAGATATAACATAAACAAGAAAGAAAGGATGCATCTGAAAGCAAGGCAAAAGACATGTTATACAGATGCATATTACAAGAAAGCTGGACGGGTTGTATTAGTATCAGAATAGGTAATAGAAAATAGAAATATTAGTGGTAATGAAAAGAGATTTTCCATAATGGTTTGAAGTGTAAATTCCACCTAAAAGATATGAGATGCATACCTTTTTGACCACTCTAAACACAATGTAGCTTTGAAACGCTTGTAGCAAAACCTCCCAGTCCTGGAGGATTTTTTTTTCTTCAGGGCTGGGGATTGAATCTAGAACTTTGGAAGTGTTATCTAGCACTAAGCTACAAACACAGCTCTTCGTGAGAGGACGGTTGAACAATCGATAGTTACAGTTTCAGATTTCAACACTTTTCACTTAATAATCAACAAAGCAAGAAGATAGAATCAACAGGAGTTTGAAGCTGTGAACATTGTCATCAACCAACTGGATCTAATTGGACTTGCCCCAAAGACATCTAAATACACATTTTTTTCAAGTTCACTTAGGATATTAACCAAAGGAGACCATATGTTAACCATGAAACAAGTCCAACAAAGTTGAAAGTATTGCAGTCATAGAGTATGTCCTTTGATTATAATTAATTAAATTAGAAATCAATAGCAGCTATTTGGAAAAATCTCTAAATATTTGGGAACAAAGCAGGACACTTCCAAACAGCACACAGATAAAGGAAACAAATCACAAAGAAACAGAAAATATTTTGAACTAGGAGAAAATAAAAACACATGTACAAAAACTTGTGGGATTTAGCCAAGGCAAATGCAAGACAGTAAAGGCTTATATTACAAAGGTCTAAAAATCAGTAATCTAAGATTTCACCTCGAAAAAAAGCAAGAAATGAACAAGTTAAATCCAAATAAGAAGATACAAGATCATAAACATAAAAAGCACATATCAATAAAAGAAAAGAAAAAGAAATGATAGAAACTATGAAAACTAATGTTGGTTTCAAAGTGTTCAGTTAAATTATAACCTTCCAGCTAGACTCAAAAGGGAGAGGGCAGACGTTAGTAATACTAGTAGAAAAAAGTGTATTATAGGCACAATAGATATGAACATAATGAAAAAAAACTGTAGATCGTTTTATGTCAACAAGTCCAACAGTTTAGATGAATTTGTGCAATAGTCTCTTTTCTGTGGCTGTGAGAAAACACCATGACCAAGACAACTTATAAAAGAGAGTTTATTTGGGATTATAACTTGACAGGGATAAGCACCTGTTATGGCAGGGAGATGTGGCAGCAGGTAGCAGGCATGGCAGGAGGAAGCTTAGATTCAGACCTTGAACCAAAAGCATGAAACAGACATCAAGCCAGAAGCAATCTGAATTTCTCTAACTGCTGCAGCTATAAAGGGTCTCTTACACATTATGGGGAACTTGCACCAATCCATGAATCTTGCTGAGTCTTAGTTTTTTAAAAAAGGTTTATTTATTTTATGTGCGTTGTTGGTGTTTTGCCCGTAGGTATGTCTGTATGAGGGTGCCAGATCTCCTGGAACTTGAGTTACACACAGTTGTGAGCTGTCAGCTGGGAATTGAACCTGGGTCCTCTGGAAGAGCAGCCAGTGCACTTAACCACCAAGCCATGTCTCCAGCCCCTTGAGAAACCTTTTAGAAGAACTCTGTGAGGTAAAGGATATTTTTGTGAGCACATAATAGCTGGATACTGTACACGGAGACACTGATGGGCCTCTCCGCAATTCTATAGCTACTATAAACTGAACATTTGTCTGCCCGATGTCTGAAGTGGTCCTCTAACAATACGGCGTGCTCATCTTCATGTCATGTTGTAAATGTCAATGCAATTTTTATTTCCTCAGATTAAGTGATGAGATGAAAGCCGTATCCAAGCTCTGCAAACACATGGCTGACTGAGCCCAGAACATTTTCTTTTCTGCCTTTACTCTCTCTAGTCCTTGAATCTTCTTGTCTGTAACATCTAATCTTCTGGGAGCCCAGAACTTGACAACTTCAGCTTTCAGCCTCTGTCTATTAACCTAGGCCTAGGATGTTTCAATCAATGAAATTTACTCCTGAATAAACTCATCTCTCCTAGCTCTTTCTGAACATTGGCTGGCTGGTTCAACTCAGCTGTCGGCTCCAACTCCTCTTGAAGATAACTGCTTCAAATCGCCTTCTCTCAGCTTCTGACTGAATTGCTCTGCTTGGGAAAAACTGCCTCTGAACTCCATGGACAGAACTGCCCTGAACTGCATCAAACTGAACTGAACTAAATGGAATGGAACTGAACAGGATTGAATTGGATTCTGTCTCCTTCACTGCTCTTTAAGTAGCCCCCCTTTCTTGCCTGTTCTCATGAGAGTTGGACTTATCCTATCTCTCAATTATTCTTTCAAATGTTTCTCTGATTGGTCACTTTGTCTGCCCCTCATTGTATATGGAATTAAAGGTGTATGTCTGTATTCCAGACAGAGGGATTAAAGGTGTGTGATGTGCCTGCATTCTAGCTGATTTATATCTTTGGATGTGACCCCTTGTTAGAGCAGCCATGTTACTGAATTAAAGTTCCTCTGTATCCATAGCCTTGCAGGGCTTGGAGTATCAGCCCTCTAGTTTTTCTGTTCATGATTTAGAACTGCTATCTCAGTCAGAATATCAAGTATAAAACACTTCCAAAGAAAATTATATTTATTTAATTGTAAAATCTGTTTTACCAGAGTGGGACGTGTCCTCTATGGCACTTGAAGCTTTTAGTTAAATTTTTGGTTGCTACAAGTATTGTGGCTTCCATGTAGAGAACAGTGATTTCATTTTCTTTGGATAGAATAAAATGTCCCTTTCCTCCCAGTGCAGACTTAGGTCTCGGTGCCACTACCAAGACTTGTTTACACAAGGACTCATGAATCTTTACAAGCTGAGAGCTCTGTGTCCTCAGTTTGCAATATGGGAGGCTCTGCAATGCTTTTCTCCCTCTCCCTCCTCAGTTCCTTCCATGTTTCCAGAGCTTCAGAAGTCTGAATTTCTGAAGAATAGTGTTTCAAAAACTTTTGGACTAGCATCCACTATAAGAACTACACTTAGCCAGGAAATTGTGACTCATACCTTTAATCTTAGTACTCAGGGGGTAGAGGCAGGCAGATCTCTGTGAGTTTGAGGCCAGTCTGGTCTACAGAGCGAGTTCTAGGACAGCCAGGGCTACACACAGAGAGATCCTGTCTCAAGAAATTTCTTGATTGGGCAGTAGGTCAGTTAGTCAAATGCTGGCCGAGGGCTCATAAAGTCTTGGGTTTGATCCCAAGCACCACATGCACCAAGTGTGGTGACACATACCTGTAATTTCAGCACATGAAGTGGGAGGCACATGATCAGAAATTCAGGGTCATGCTCAGCTACATAGTGAGTTCAAGGCCAGCCTGGACTATATGAGACAATGTCTCAAAACAAAACCAAAACCAAAACAGGTGCCCTCCTGTAATATACCTCACAAAAGAAGTAGCACATATTATAATATAAATATACATATTAGTTTAAAGTATATGGTAATATAGATGATCCCTTTATTTATTGTACAAGTTGGGAAAATTATTACTGAAGATATAACTACACTGGGACAACAGAAAGGAATTGTCTTTTTTGGGAAAATTGGAACATATGTCCTAAAACCACTTAACCATATTTATTTTGATACATTCTGTTATCTTATCAACTATTCTAGATAATTAAAAAATGCTTTTGGGGATGTGTTAAACTGTTTTCTGTAGCTCACTAATGATTCTCTGCCAAGCACTTTGATTCCCTCTAGAGAAAAACTAGTTTGTTTTAATATTCCTGAGTCCAGAAGCACTAAGTGTTATTAACATAATTATTTTCATATACAAATACGGAGAACTCAGGCTCCAGGCCAGGATGACTCCTAATTGCCAAAGCTACTCTTAATTCAATTGTCCCTACTTATTCAACTACTAAGTCTTTAGCACTCTTTATGCTTCCCAGTGCTGGCAATGGCAAAGGACTGACTGCTGGGATTGGGTTGTTGTATTGTAGTGGTGTTTACATTTATAAAAGTATGTCTTTATAGTACATGTGTATGAGGGAGTACTGTAGTGTGTTGACTGAGAGACCATAGGGACAGCAAGAAAGGAAGTCCAACAAGATGGCCTGTCAGATGGAATTCTGAAAAGGAGTAGCAATTCTGTTTGCCCAGTTTTTCAGGAGGATACTGTTGACTTTAGGAGTGGGAAGTCTCACCAAAGAACTGCTATGCTGCTGGTAGCTTCTAACAGGCTAGTATGTTGTTCTAGGTCTGTTTGACTTACATGAAACTTCATGAGTGTACTGACAAAAGTGGCAGTCTATTTACAGGGGGTTTGGTAGGATTTCGTTTTTTGGCAAGTGTCTTATGAAGCCCTAGTTCATCTCCTAACTTGCCATGTGTGGTGATTTGAATATGCTTGGCCCAGGAAGTAGAACTATTAGGAGGTGTGGCCTTGTTTGAGGAAGTGTGTCACTGTGGGGGTGGACAATGAGACCTTCCTCTCAACCACTTGTGAGCCAGACCGAGTGGTCTTCAGATGAAGATGTAGAACTCTCAGGTCCTCCTGCATCATGCCTGCCTGGATGTTCCCATGTTCCTGACTTGATAATGGACTGAACCTCTGAACCTATAAGCCAGTCACAATTAAACATTGTCCTTGTAAGAGTTGCCTTGGTTATGGTGCCTGATCACAGCAGTAAAACCCTAACTAAGACACCATGTGACTTTGATGAACTTTGATCCTCCTGCCTCTGCCTCCCAAGTGCTGGTATTATAGGCATTCACCATCTCTACTACCTGGCCTGACCTCATTTCTGACATACGGAGACCATGTGCCAAGTCTCACACTTCTTTCTTCTTCCCACTCTGATCACTCTGAGTCACTTTTCCCACAGAACTTTCACCTTCTATAAATGTACTACATAGCTGACTTATCTGTGAGGTTTAGTATCTGTTTCCTCCTGCAAGGGAACAAGCTCAAATCAAGAAGGACTGTTTTGTCCACTGAGGTGTCTCTTAGCCACTAAAGATGTAGCTAGTGTACGTATAGTAAGGCCCTGATAATCTTGCTTTGGAATGACTCAAAAGAACTAATTTTTTACAAAAGTTATTTGAATTTTAATTTATGCCTGTCTAGGGGAATGTGCACATGTGAGTACAGATGCCTGCAGCAGCCAGAAGAGGATATCAGATCCTCTGGAGTTGGTAGTCTTTTTTTTTTAAGTTTTATTTATTTATTTTATGCATGTGAGTACACTGTAGCTGTACAGATGGTTGTGAGCCTTCATGTGGTTGTTGGGAATTGAATTATTAGGACCTCGGCTCACTCTAATCAACTCTGCTTGCTCAGTCCCTACTTGCTCTGGCTCAAAGATTTATTTATTATTATACTTAAGTACACTGTAGCTATTTTCTGACACTCCAAAAGAGGGCCTCAGATCTTATTATGGGTGGTTGTGAGCCACCATGTGGTTGCTGGGATTTGAACTCAGGACCTTCAGAAGAGCAATCAGTGCTTCTACCAGCTGAGCCATCTTGCCAGCCCCTGGAGTTTGTATTCTAGGCAGTTTACAGCTGCCTAGTATAGTTGTTAGGGACTAAACTTGGCAGTAGCAGTATGCACCTTTAACACTCAGTCTGTTGCAGTATTTAATCTCAATTGGGGGTTTCTACCCGACCTTTGATCATTCAGTTTCCAGATAATAGACCTACAACTTTTATATTTATAGTAAGCCTTAATCAGCACTAGAACTGGGCAGATATCTACCCTCTATGCTATCATGTCCACTTCCCTATCAATAACCCCAAGTTACTTGCCGTGTTCCATCTGGCCCACTTTTAACTCCAATTGGCCAGCCCTCATGGCCATGTTTTCACAACTCACCTTCTCCTCTCTCCACCTTCTTCTCCTTAGACCCCTAGCCTGGGAATCTAATCTCCACCTAACTCTCTTCTGCCCAGGTATGGGGCCAGAAGATTGGCATCTTTATGCAACCAGTAACTTTACATTAAGGAGCAAGGTTACATAATGTTACTTTGTACACAGGGGGCAATCAGGCTTTGGGGTCCATTATTTAGCATTACAATACATAGCAGCACAGTCATCTCTCCAGCCCTCCAAGAGCACATTTTGTGTGTAGATCATAGTACTGTCATTATCCACTCAGATTCAAAGGAACTCTGAGGGGAAAACCTGCAAGAGATCATCTGTGAAAGCATCCACTTCCTCTCTCCTTTGATCACTAGCTGTGTCTCTGTTCTTCTCTTTTGTTAGCAAAAAGGGAAACACACAACCCGGTCTTCCCAAAGCTGCCCCCACTAGAGTGGAAGCAGTAATAATGATCTGTCTTGCTGCAACCTGGGACAACTGCTACAAGGGGCAGGCAGTGCTCCAGGAAGGCAGGAACCTGTGTGTGCCTTGGTTGGAGAATTCAGAACTTATCTTTAGGTAGAAGTTAGCTTCATGAGAAAAGAAAGAACAAAAGTACCCAGGCAGAGAAAACCACACTACAAGAGTCAGGAGTAGGAGAAAGCCTTGCTGCTCCGTACATGAGTGTGAAGGACCAGGCAAAGCAGGGACATAGCCTGGTAGAGGAGGGGAGGTGGGTAGGCACGCCAAGAGGGGTGTCTCCTCGGCCAAGGAGAAAAGAAGAGATACAGGAGGACAGGGCTGGCCATGCAAATGTAACAAGAAGGTTCTGACTGAGGGAGAGATGGGTTGAGGACTGGGGCAAGGAGGTTGCAGGGTAGGGAAGGAGGCGAGATGTCATGGAGTGAAGATGAGGAGGTGAGCAGATTCAAAAATGAGGCAGAATACAAAGTAAGAGCTGTAACTCCAATAAGTAGTCTATGCTATATATAGATACACACATACACACACACACACACACACACACACACACACACACACACACACACACGTGTAAACAGGGTTTTTAATATTTCCATGAACTAGAATATAAAGCATCTGGTATCTGGTAGGGAGCAAAGGAAGCCTGCAGTGAATGAAGTCTTGGGTAGGTGTGTACCGTTGGCATGAGCAGCACCATATTGGGGATACCCCAAGGCCTCCAACCTAAAGGAAATTGGCAAAGCTATTTCCCATATGAGTCAGGCTCAGATCAGCAAGGCCTTCCTCTGTCCAAGTACAAGTGGGGATCGTTATTGATAACTGTGTACAACTAATAACTGCATCTTTCTCCTGAAGTTTTAAGGCCTGACACCTCTCACCTACAGAGGCTCTGACTGAGATGAGCCAGCCCCTACCCCAGTGCTGTACCTAATCCACACACTAATGTCTGGATTCTGCAGGTATAGCTCTGTCGGAGTGCACACTCCAACCTGACCCCAGCTTTTCTGTGCATGGGTCTGTCGTTTGTTCTTTCTCTTTCTGCCTCAGTCAGGTGTCCAGCCTCCAGCAGCACTGGTTGAAATAACTTTTGTTTGTTGGTGCAGATAACTTTGTTGGCATTCTTAGCTTAGTTGGGTGTGATCTTGTCCTTGGGTCCCTCTTTCGTTTATTCTGAAACAGATTAAGCCAGTGCTTAATCTCTGTGTGGGTTTCATCACGAGCCTCGGTGGCAACATGAAGTTCCCAGTACTCTGTTTTCTCTTCAGACTATGCACTTTGTATTTCTTTCTGCCCCACTTGCTCTTTTTATTGTACACCTGAATAAGAGTGATTTCTAATAACTATACAACAGAGTCATTTAGGCTGTCTTGAAATCTCCTCCACCATAGAGTTAGACTATTTATTACTTTTAATTTGAGCCTCAGCCAAGTGTTTAGAACAGGGCAGGAAGCATGTGTGTGTGTGTCTAAGTGCGACACACACACACACACACACTCACACATATTCACCAAAAATTTACAAGAGGCATCTCTAATCTAGCTGCTAATGCTGTTTCCTCTGGAGTCTCTTGAGCTAGCCCACATAGTACACATTGCTGTCAGTCCTGTCTTCCAAGCTCCCAATAGAGTTTCCCATTAAGATCTAATGTTCAACTTCTTTTCTAGTCCAAAGTTTCAAAGCCTTCCACATTCCTTAAGAAAAGATCACAAGGTTGTGTCTGTGATTATTTATACAGTTCCTGGTTTCTTGTCATTGTTGCAATGAATGCCTGTAATGTATATTTTCTTTATAAAAGGATGGTTTCTTAGACTCCTTATCTGCTGTGGTGGTTTGAATGAGATATCCCCCACAGTATTGGACATTTGATACTTGGTTTCCAGGTGATGCTCTGATTGAAAGAAGGATGTAGCTGGGTGCAGGTGCTGAGGGTTCAAAAGCCATGCTCTGCCCCACCCCCACCTCGCTCTCTTGATTTCTGCCTGTGGTCCAGGATGTGAGTCCTCAGTTTTTGCTCCAGACACACATTTGCTGCTTGATGCCACGATTCCCAACCATGATGGACTCATATCTTTCTGGAGCCACAAGCCATACAAAATGTACAGTTCTCTAAGTTGCCTTGGTCACTATAGAAAAGTAACTAAGCCAGAAGTTCGTACCTCCTACTTTCATGTTTATTTTTCTGTAAACTAAGGATTTGAATTTGTGTTATGTACAGGGGCACAAGCAAAATTACCAGTGGCTGCATCCCTGAAGGAATTGAGGAGACTGAACTTTAAAAGGCTTTACAAGTTGATTTTGTTTTTTAACACGGAGCAGAAGATAAAAGTTAGAAACGGAAAATCCCTGCGTGGAGAACGGAAGGATTCAGAAGTTACGTGGAGAATTTGTTTTCAATCAAGAATCAGTAGAATACAAGGCATGGGAGTGTACAGTTGCCACCCCAGCCCTGGGGGTGCTGAACAGGAAGATGGTGAAGTTAGGCCCTTCTGGGTTATGTCGTGAGACCTTATTTAAACAAACATATAAAAGCAAAAACAAAGACAGAGTGCCAGTCTGACACAGGGTTCACACTACAGCCAGATCTGAGAAGCAGAAGCAACAAGCCTGCTTGGTTAACAGGGTGGTTAAAGATGCTACATTTAAAGGCTACATTCTTCATCCTTCTCGAATGTCATTTAGGGCAATCTGTGAATGGTATGCGAATGGTGTGCTTTTGTTTCCTTCGGGACCCACCTTAGTTGTTGCTTCCTTCTTGATAAGTTTAATTGCCCTATGAAACCCCCCAAATTGGGAAGGTTGAGAGAAACCCAGAAGGAGGGATGGTGGTAACGGTGTTCACCAAAGGAGTGGTTTATCTCTGTCTTTCCACTGACCGCTGAGTGTTGTGTGCTGCAGCAGTGGACTTTGAAACATATCTTGTATGTTTGGTATGATTTGGCTTCTGTTCAGCATCTTACATTCAGAAATAAAGCGCTTAGTTACTGCATTTGTAGTAGTCTATCTATCTGGAAGCAAGTTTACTGACTACAGAGAGTTTGTAGCTACTAGACAGAGGCCTGGTGACATCACAATTCTGGAAAGTGTGTACATTCAGCATTATTTCTGATGTTAATGTGAAAATAAACTCTGTTATCTTCTGATTTTTGATTGATTATTGAGTGTGAAGATGTTACAGACACTTTAAAATTGAATTTGGCTATTGCTTTAGGTCAGGTTCTTAAACACCTGAATATCACACAGCTCAGAACTACTACTTTTTAAATATTTAATTTAATTTAATTTACTATTGCTAAGTATCTATTTATGTTGTGTGTGTGTGCAGAATGTGTATTTTACGGTGCCCGTGTGGGGCTCATAGGAAACCTTTAGGGACTCAGGTTTCTTCTTTCTCAGGGGGCGTCTGGGGATTGAACTCAGGTTGTCAGACTTGAGGCTCGAGTGCCCTTAGACCCTGGGCCATCTCACCAGCCTGAGTTCCAAGAGTTTACCATAAGAAAGTTCTGAGAGATATACACAGAGATATGTGTGCCAAGATGGTCATTAATATGTTGGTGCTACCCTGGGCATAGTAGCATATGTCTAGAATCCCAGCAGTCAGGAGGCAGAGAAGCAGACAGGGGGATTGCTCTCCAGTTTGAGTTTGATGCTTCCTTCCTATGTTACAAAGAGACACTCTGTGTGTTGGCTGGCTTCATGACAACTTGACACAAGCTAGATTCATCAGAGAGGAAGGAGCCTCAATAAAGAAAATGTCTCCATGAGATCCAGCTGTAAGGCATTTTCTCAGTTAGTGATCAATAGAGGAGGACCCATCCCATTGAGGGTGGTGCCATTCCTGGGCTAGTGGGCCTGAGTTCTATAAAAAAGCAGGCTGAGCAAGCCAGAGAAAGCAAGACTGTAAGTAGCACCCCTCTATTGCCTCTGTACCCTGCCTCCAGGTTCCTGCCTTACTTTCAGTTCCTGACCTGACTTCCTTTGGGGATGAACATCGATGTGGTAGTGTCAGCCGAATAAACCCTTTTCCTCCCCAACTTGCTTGTTGGCCATAATGTTTTTGTCAGAAACCTTAAGACATTTGGTCTCAAAAAAAAAAAAAGTAAATAAAGATCACACAGAGAGAAGGAAAATGACATACATAGGAAATACAATGGGTACATTTTGAAATGGCTTTCATTTATTCGCTTTATTTTAACTTATTTTTGGGTGAATGTGGGTATGTTCACATGAATTTATGTGTACCACATGCATGCCTGGTGCCTGCAGAGGTCAGAAAGGGAAACTGACTTCTCTGAAACTGGTGTTACAGACAGTTGTGAGCCACCATGGAAGTGCTAGGGATTGAACCCAGGTCCTCTGTAAGAGCAGTAAATGCTCTTAATCACCAAGTCATCTCTCCACACCCACAGCCATTCTATGTAAAGTACTAACATTATAAAAATAACTGTATTTTTCTTCTTTTGAGTGTATGTATGTATGTATGTATGCATGTATGTATGCATGTATGTAATGTATGTCACCTTGGTCCCAGGCTTGTACCTAGAACCTCACACACGCTGGTCAAGTGCTCTACCACTGGGCTAAATCCTCTAGCATTCATTTTATAATTTTTATTTAGCACAGGTATATTGTGTCTTCTACCTTTCTCACTGCTGTGCAAGAAGAAGAATTTGTCTTGGCTCCCGGTTTAAGGTGGTACAGTCCACCATGACAGGCACACCATGCAGAGTTTCCCATGGTGCAGCTGAAAGATTTGAAGCAGAGAGGCACATGTGTTAGCGTTCCTTTTCTCCTGCAGTTCAGTCTGGACGCCCACTCCCACCCCCAGACAATGGGATGCCTATGCTGGTGTTCCGGGTGGGCTCGCCCTCCTCCTCAGTAAACCTCTCTGGAGATGCTAACAGATGTGCTCAGAGTTCTTTCTCCTCAGTGGTTCCAAATCCAGTTGAGTTGTGGGTGATGACTGAGCATCATCTTAATTATTCAGCCGGAAAAGTGGCAGTTTGTGCCTGGCTCCATGCTTTGTCTAAAATAATACCCCTTGTTCTTTGACGGGTTTTTATTTTTCAGTTAGATCTTAGCGATTAGTATAACTTGATAGCCAGCATTCAGCCTTCCCCAGCTCTGAATTTTAGCTTTTGTTCCTATTTTTGTGATTTCGTCTCAATTTCAGTTCCTGAGACTGAGCCGCTGTAGGGCACAGACGGTGCATTGGAAAGTTGTCGGGTTCATGTTCGGCTCTGAGTGCTTCTGCAAGCTCGGGCTGGAGGTCAGGTGTCTTTGTTTTCTGAGGTTTGTTCTTTGCTTTTGATACAGGGTCTCATGTAGCTCAGGCTGGACTTGAACTCTGATTCTCCTGCCTGACCTCCCAGATGCTGGGATTTACAGGAGTGTTGTTCTCATGCCTGTCTTGGGACATCAGAGACCCTTGGTCACTGCTCTATTCCTATCCCTAAGGTAGCTGGAATTATAGCTTAGTGGTAGCATATTTGTCTATTATGCATAAGGACCTGGGTTGAAGCCCCTGTAGTGCAGATCAAGCAGGCAGGCAAGCAAGCAAGCAAGCAAGCAAGCGAGCAAGCGAGCAAGCAAGCGAGCAAGCAAACCTCAAGAGAGTGAACAGACACCCATTACCTAGTAACTATTGCCTTTGTGGGTGCATTAAGATGCAAAGTATTCCGTGTCTCTATGTCTCTGTCATCGTGTGTTTGATGTGCCCTTTGGCTGGCATCTACCCAGTTTAAAACTCGAAGAGCCCGGCGTTCCTCGTCCTCTCTTAATAACTGTAGCTCTGACAGTCTGTTGCAGAGTGCTTCCCAAGTCGATGTCTATTCTCCACTGTGCTCATTTCCCCGTCAGCAAACATGAGACCGCTCGCTAACTGGTAGCCAGGAGCTGGCCCATGTGTTGTTGAAAGTTTCTAAGTTTTCAAATCAACCAGATTTTACAGCTATCACCAAACAGCTTATTTTTAAAACATGCTATACTTTTAAAGCAATATTTTCCATAAGAATTGCTGATTTCTGGTATGTGCTCCAGAAGTCAGAGAACAAATGGTGATAATATATGCTAAGCTTAAAATTAGTGCGCTGCCTTTTAAGCAAGAACTGTGTCCCTTCTGAGTTAGCATGTCGCTTAGGGAGGAGGCTCAGAATGGAGTCTTGTGCTCACTTATGCTACCTGTCCATACCTTTGTTTTTTTTTTTTTTTTTTTTTTTTTTCTGCTTATCTTCCTTTGTTGATTTTCGAGGCAGAGTCTTGCTGTGTTGCTGGTGTCTTGCCTGGTACTCACAATACAGCCCAGACTGACCTCAGACCTGCAGCAATCCCCCTACTTCTGCTACTCCTGCTGGCATGACAGGAACACCCCACCATCCCTAGCTTTGACTTCGGTTTCCCGAGGGAGCTACATCATCCGTTCCCTTTGCTACTTTGCTCTTTCAACTTCTTTAAATTAGAATCATGTTTTGTTGAAAGTGGCCTCACGTTCTTTTTGATATGTGCAAAATTATCATTTAATGAGAACAGCTGAAAAAACAAAAAAACAAAAAAAACACGGGTCTTCTCAGGAGCTTTGAAGGCCTGGCTCCCAACATATTGTTGCATCTTCTTGTGAGTCACTGGGTAGGAACCCTCTCAGGAGTGCCTCATGTATTATTTCACCAGTCCTGGGAAATAGGCAGGTCTTGCCAGTATCAGAGAGAGCTCAGAGGGTACTGGGTTTGGGGTCTGCCCTGCTGGTTCTTGGTACATTTTTTGAGCATCACTGGCCTGACCCTTGGCCTAGTCATTGTATCTCAGGATTATCTCTTCGCTTGGGTGTAAAATCCGACGCCATTCTTACATCTGTGTTTTATGAAGATGAGAGGATGGATGTCAGCGGGGTCTATAAACATTACTGTTGTCCACGTGTGTCTTCCACAGATGTGTAATGAAATAACTACGTCACAGATTTTAAATGTTGTATAGTATTTCGTTTGTTCAGGATGCACATGTACAGGCTTGTGCCAGAGCACAAGTGTGGAGGTCAACAGATAACTTTCAGAAGGCAGATCTCTCCTTCCACCATGTAACACACCATGGAGGGTAAAGGGCTTGAACTCAAGCCCTCAGGGTTGAGGCACCTTACCTACTGAGCCGTCTTGCTTGCCTGCCTCAGCCATTTTAGCTGTTTCCCCCAGACTCTGGTTTATCGACCTAAGCTAGCCAGCTTGTCCTGGAGCTGACTATGTACACCAGGCAAGCCTTGAACTCACAAAGGTCTGCAAGGCCTCTGCCTCCCAAGTGTTGGGGTTAAAGGCCTGCATCATCATGCCCATACGAGCAGACACTAACGATGGCTGAGACAAGTCTTGTCATTTCTCTCAGAAGAGTGTTCTGCTGGTGGTTGTTCATTAACGAGCCAATTTACTGCTCAGCTAGCCTGAACTAAGACCCTCTGTGTACTCTCCAACATTGGGGTTGTCTTAGGGTTACTATGGCTGTGACGAAACACATGACCAAAAGTTAGGGAGGACAGGGTTTATTTGGCTTACTCTTCTATACCGTTTGCTTATCTTAATGGAGTTTCTCTCCTCTCCGATGACTTTCGCTTGTGTCAAGTTGACATAAAACCATCCCACACAACTGATGTGTGATTTACCCTACTGCTGTTAAATCACAACCTTTCCTCTCTTGTTCATCCCCAAGGTCACATGTTATTATCAATATCATAATAGGAAATGTTTTACAAACTTAAAAAGTCCCACAGTTTTTACAAATTCAAACACTTTAAAATTCAGTATTTTTTAAAAAATCCAATGTAAAAAAACAAACAAACAAAAAAACCAATAAAAGCCGGGCAGTGGTGATGCACACCTTTAATCCCAGCACTTGGGAGGCAGAGGCAGGTGGATTTCTGAGTTCGAGGCCAGCCTGGTCTACAGAGTGAGTTCCAGGACAGCCAGGGCTATACAGAGAAACCCTGTCTCAAAAAACCAAACCAACCAACCAACCAAACAAACAAACAAACAAAATCCAATGTTTCTTTTAAAACTTTTAAAATTCAGTCTCTCAGCTGTGGGCTCCTGCTTTTAAAAAAACAAAAAACAAAACAAAACAAAAAAACAAAACTAAATGCTTCCATACTTTAAGAAGGACTTTTGCAATCAGATCAAAGCAAAGCCAAATTCCAATAGTGTAAATTACTCAGTGTTTAATATCTGATATTCACTTATGATCTTCTGGGCTCCTGCAAGGGTCACTTTTCTGGCTCTGCTCTCTGGAGCACACATAGGTTGTCCTCTAAGCTTGGGTGGGCTCCACTCTGCCACTGTTGCTGTACTTGGCGGTCATCCCATGATACTGCTATCTCCAAAATACGGGGTCTTCTACTGCAACTGGGCTTACTTTCACCAATAGCCTCTCTTAAGCTTTTTTCATGGTGTTAAGCCTCAACTTCTCTATGTGACTCCTTTAAGTCTTGGCTTTCAACTACCACTGAGGCTTCACCTTTATCAATGGCTTCCCCTGGCCTCTCACAGTGCCAAGTCTCAGTTGCTCTTCATGACTCCTTCATACCTTCAAAACCAGTACCACCTGTGTGACTCTTATGCTACCACATTTGGCTTTCAGAATAAGGTACAACCTGGACTGCCTCTGGAACACACCTTCTGTGTGCCAACCGACTCTCAGAAAACACTCTCAGAAGGTTTTTATCTCAGTAAAGCTGGTCTCTTCTTAATCATTGCTAATTTCTCAGCTCCAGCTAGCAGACATCAACAATCTCAGTAAATCAGAGGTTTCACTTTATTTATTGTTTTTTGTTTTTTGTTTCTTTCCCCAGGCAGGGTTTCTCTGTGTAATAGCCCTGACTGTCCTGGAACGGCTCTGTAGACCAGGCAGACCCAGAACTCACAGAGATCTGTCTATCTTTGTCTCCAAGAGCTGGGATTAAGGGCGTGCACTGCCACGCCCGGATCTGCATTTCTTTCAACATTCTCTTTCTTTCAAGCTCCCAATGAACAGCTCACCAAGCCCTGAATACTCAATGGCTTTTCTTCCCCAAAGATGCCAAGTTCTTCCACAATCCTCCCAAAAACAACATGGTCCGAGTCTGTGTAGAGAGAATCTAATTTCCTGTGTTCTGTGTGGAAGCATCACCTGTCAATAAAAAGTTAATGGCATATTAGCTGAGGCAGGAAGTTCCAGCTGAGGTGGCAGTTCCAGCAGGGAGAGAGGAATTCTGGGAGAGAGTCAGGCAGAAGGGATTTGCCACAATGCTGATAGAGAGATGGAACTAAGGAGAGATAACCAACCATATGGCAGCATATAGAATAACCAGGTTAATTAAGTTACAAGCTAGCAGGAACAAGCCAAATCTTTAGGCCCAGACATTCATTTATAAATAATTCATTCTCAAAGTCATTATTTTGGGAACTTAGGCGTGGGTGGTAAAGTCCACAGTTACAGGTATGCCACGTCAATACCCCACTTCTGGTACCAATTTCTGTCTTTGTCAGGGTTATTATTTCAGTGATAAAACACCATGATCCAAAAAGCAAGTTGAACAAGAGATGGTTTATTTTTCTTATACTTCCATATCACTTGTTCATCTTATGAGGTTCCTTCCTTTCAGATGACTTTAGCTTGTGTCAGGTTGACATAAAACTATCCAGCACAGGTTGTTCACCGAGGAACAAGCGCAAACAATAAACAGAAAAGTAGTAATATTGACATCATAGATCCAGCCATGCCAGAGGCCACACTGTGGAAACTAAAGGGCTCTGTTTGTCTTTAGATGTACCTATAGTGCTGGGGCACTAATATTCTCTGTGTGTTTGTATATAGAGGCCAGAGGTCAGTCTTGGGTATAATTTCTCAGAGACTTACACTTAGGCTAGGCTGGTTGTCCAGAGAGCAGCAGGGAACCATCTCTGACTCCCCAGCAAGGGACTTGCAGATGCACATCATGGTGCTAGCTTTTGATGTGGATATGGGTGTGTGTGTGTGTGTGTGTGTGTGTGTGTGTGTGTGTGTGTATGAAAATATGCTTACACGGCAAGCACTTTACAGGACAAGTTCCCCAGCTCTTAATACTAATATTTTAAAGTGGAAACCAACTATTTAAAGTCTAGCGATCAGGAGGCTGGAGAAATGGGGTTAAAAGTGATTGCTACTCCTGTAGAGGACTGGAGTCTGGATCCTTACACTCACAACAGGCAGGGCAACTCATGAATACCTGTAACTCTAGCCCCAGGGGATCCAACCTCTGAGGGCCTTTGCGTGCACACACACATAATACAAATAAAATCTGTCTCTTTTTTTAAATCTAGAGATTAGGATTTTGCCACTTGAAAACAGGAAGAACTGGTCACATTGGGCCACGTTCTTTAAGGGGACAACTGGCCAGTATAGTATATCTGTAGCCGCTGAAGCACACCTTCTATGATTATCACAGAGAGAGCCCCCATCTCCTATGGTCTCCCAAACCTTGAAGCAGATGGGAACCAACATCTAATGTCACGTACAATAGGACTTACTGCCCTCCGGGCACTGGTCTAAACACCTTAGCAAAGCATTCTTCCATCAATCCAGCCACCGGTCCACCCATCCGTCTGTCAAATGCAAGGGAAGAAAGCAAATGCCAAGCATCCAACTCTCTCCTTCTGGTACTCTTGGTTTTGCTCTTGACCACTCCATTGTATCACCTGGTACTGAGTATATTTGAGGTAGTGGGGGAGGAGGCAAGATACCCAAAATCAGATGGTACCAAAGTACAGAGGCTCATGTCCAGGACATTGTGTTTTGTTTAATTAGAGAAGGAGCCACACCAAAAAAGGAGGGGGGGGATGATTTTGTAGTTTTAAAGATCAGAAAGTCCAGGCAGGTCAACCACCCCCCCACCCCGTGTGAAGGCCCTTGGAGAGCAATGCCTATTGGGGGAAAGCAGGTTGATGTCATCCATTGGACCGGATGCAGACAAAAGACATGCAGGAGAAGAGGCCCTGCTGGGAGGTTGCCCAGGCTTGCCACAGATACCAGGGGCAGGGAGAATGACCTGGGTATTGGGGTCAGGAAGGTGGCCTTAGGTGTCTTTTGACCAGTGTGGTGTGGGATGAATCCATCTGTCCAGGAGTCCCTCTGAACTTCATTCATTGATTTCACAATAGAAGAAAGTGGGTTTTGTAACCCGGGCGTCCCTGCTGTGCTGGCCTGACTGTTTACTTCTGCCTCAGCCCCCAAGCCTATGAGCAAATACTTCAGGCACTGTTAACGAGCAGAAACTTGAGACAGAGCTTATCTTGTAATGCTGGAGTTTGCATCATATCCAGGGCGTGGTGCTATTTTAGAAGGCAAGTTAAATAATTACATGTTTACAGGTTGAGCAAACAATGTGTGTGGCCCAAGAGGGCTCAGGATCTGTTCCCTGAATGCCCAGTGAACTAACTTGTTCAGCTGAAGGGGAGACTTGGAGGTATCAGGTGGTTTCAATGTGATACACATATATAAATGAGCATGTATGCTTACATTACATAAGCATATATGTGTGTATTG
Source organism: Mus caroli (assembly GCF_978045245.1). Classification (NCBI taxonomy): domain Eukaryota; kingdom Metazoa; phylum Chordata; class Mammalia; order Rodentia; family Muridae; genus Mus; species Mus caroli. The sequence goes on along the minus strand of NW_028227259.1, from coordinate 67,241,362 downwards.
AATATCGGTGTATCACCTTGTAATGGAATAGGGAAGATTAGAGATATTATAATTCAACTGAGGCTAATTAGACAAGCTCAGGCCATTGACCCATCTCTGTACCATGTGTATTATATGTGACATGCTCAATATATGACTTTATGGCTTTGGTGTTTCCTACATAAACAATAAATTGACAGAAGTTAACACTACCATCATAGGTCCATCATAAGCTCCACTCTTTTTAAATATTTCAAATGTATTTCATATTAATTAATTAATTAATTAATGTAAGTCTATGTGGGTCTATGGCTTGTATGTATAGGTACCCAAAGATGCTAGAAGTGTGGGTCAGGGGGTTGTGAGTCACCTGATGTGGGTCCTGGGGACAGAACTCAAGGTGTCATGTAAGCCATTTTTCTAGCCTCTAAACTACTTTCTTTAGAGAAAAACAAACAAACAAAACCACAGTTAAACAACTATGTGCTATGTTCTCCTACTCTAGTGTTATGTCCCCTGGGAGATGGGATAGAACCTTGTTTGGTTTGGTATTAGTGTGGTTGGTTGTTGTTTCAGCAGACATGGTCTTGCAATGTTGTCTACCTAGCCTCAGACTTTTGTTGTTTGTTTGTTTCTTTGTTTGTGTATTTGAGGTTTCTCTGGGCAGCTCCCCTGGCTGTCTTGGAACTCACTCTGTAGACCAGGCTGGCCTCAAACTCACAGAGACCTGCCTGCCTCTGCCTCCCAAATGCTGGGATTAAAAGTGTTTGCCACCACTCCCTGGTATGGTCTCAGACTCTAATATGCAATCCTTCCGTCTCAGCCTCCTGAGTAGCTGGGACTACAGGTGCTGGACCATGCGGTGGGTTGACTTTGTTTTGCTTTTACTTTGCTGAGCCTGAGCATCAGGCCCGGGTGCTCCGGCATGCCAGCTTTCTTTCTCAGTTTGTCATCTACTGTCATTCAGCGAGGAGTCATGAGTGGCATTAGTCAGGAGCCACAGGTCACACCCTCACCTGATCTCTTTCCCTGGTTTGTTTCTCTCAGAGGATCTCCCTCTCTCTTCTATGTTTGCTTTTCAGGGACAATGAAAACCCTGAGAGCGGTCCTCTGGCTGAGGACAGCTAAAGTGTATTGGAAACAGGGCAGTCACTCATCCTTCCAGCTTGATAAGACAAAAGGGTGCCTGCTCGGGTGCAGGGTCTCTCCTTTCTCTCCCTACTTTAGCATCTTCTTGGGGCAGGCTTTAGGATGATCGGCCAGGGGCTGAGTTGCCTCTGGTGTTCTTAGAGGTAGGTAGCTTCAGGGCACAGGTTTGGTTTCCTGGCCTCCTTTGCGGTGACTTTATATGTGATGTCTTGCTAGTTTGGTGGACCAGGCTTCCCCCTTTGGAGTGAGGAGAAGCTCATTTGGGTGCCTCTGCTTCTATGACGATGACATCAGGGTTTGACACTCCTTGTCTCTGGCTCCTTCTGTTCTGGACTAATGTCACTGTCCCTCGAGCTGTTGTCACCAAAGCCTGTGTGGTGACTTTGGTGCACTTTGAGCCAGGGCAGCGTGGAATAACTTCCTGAAGGATTGCTTTCTTCCCCCTCGGGGAAGGGCACAGCTGTGCCAGTACCCTGTATCATCCAAGTCTCATTTCCTTATTTATAAAGGGTGAGGATCAACCTCTGATTGCCTCTGAAATGTCTCCTGCTTGCATAGCCTGTGAGCTAAAGGAGGCTAAAGCACAGGTATGCTGGTGGATATCTGAATTCCCAGTACTAGGGAGGGAGTCAGAGGCGAGGGAGATTGTTGTGAGTTCCAGGCTGGCCATGAACATTACTTGATCCTACCTCAAAACCACAAGTAAGAAGGTTCAAAACCATGTCCATGGGATGTTTAAAGTGCCGTGTGTGTATGACTAGCACAGATCAGTCACTGTGCAAATGTACAAGTTACTGTGAGGACAGACATTTTGGGACTGTGGCCAGGAGGTTTGCAAAAGATTAGATAGATCCCAGAAAGATGGCACTTGCTCCCTTTGTGTGTGTGTGTGTGTGTGTGTGTGTGTGTGTGTGTGTATGTGTGTGTGTGTGTGTGTATGTATGTGAGAGAGAGAGAAAGAGAGAGAGAGAGATCTTTGAAGTTGATGAAGGGCTAAGAATGCCTGGTACACTGGAAGCAATAAGCAGTGTGTGATGTCAAGATCAAGGGCTCTGATGGGCAGGGCCCTTCATTTACCTGTTTCTAGTACTTGATGCTGGTATATGGGTTTTTGATGAGAACTTCTCATTATCAGTAAGTCTTGTGACTTGGCATTACCTCAAGGACACCATCATATGCTGTATGTAATAACAGTGTATTGATGACATACTCTTGTTTCCCATAATAGATTTGGGCGTGTCTGATAAGGACTGACTCAGGATGGGCAGGTCTTTCTCCATTACCCAGATACTGAGACTGGCTTTGGTCTGCAGTTGCTATACAGGCTCATCGCACCTGCCGTCTCTCTGATTCTATTACATGTGGACTCTTGGCAGTGCCACCTCAGTTTAGGGCTTCTCAATCTGGCCTCTCTGGGTCTCCCTGGGTATTTGAGAAGTCCTTGCAGATCCTTGCAGATTTAGATATATATGAGTGTATTTCCATCTGAGCAAGGCCAGCCAGAACAAAGGGATAAAAGGGATGCAGCTGGAAATGGTAACATGTATATAATCACAGCACTGGGGAGACTGAGGCAGGAGGATGGTGCAGAGTTTGAGGTCAGCCTGAGTTACCATGTGCTCCAGGCTTCTTGGGTTACAGAGTAGGATCTTATCTCAAAATGAACAGCAAAACAATAACAACAAACAAAACAAAATGCCCAGAACAATGCCACCGAAGGTGTCCCCAGCTAGGGAGGAATGGAAGGGACTTCATAAGATTAAAATATAAAGGTTTAACCTTAACACAGACATCCCCAGCACTGATAGAGCGATCACAGCACTTACACACACACACACACACACACCCGCACACACACACACACACACCCCTGCACACACACACACACACACACACACGCACATGCACACACACACCCCCTGCACACACACACACACACACACACACACCCCTGCGCACACACACACACACACCCGCACACACACACACACCCCGCACACACACACACACAGACACACACACACACAGACACACACACACACAGACATACACACACACAGACACACACACACACAGACACACACACAGACACACAGACACACACACACACACACACACACACACACACACACGCTCCTCCGGTAACTAGCAATGCAATGGTTTTCATGGTTTCAGAGCAGCTGTCTAGGACTGAGCCCAGGGTAGCCGAGGCCTAGGCTTGATGAGTAACTGTGAAGACTTGGCACGGTCTTTGTCCTTAGAAAAGGAGACTGTTTTGGTTTCACCACCTCAAGAAACGTACGGGTCCTAAGACAGCTTCCAGGGAAAGAAAGAGAAACCGACTTTAATGGCAGCAAAGTAAGAGTGTCAAGTAAAAGATTCAGGGTGCGACTTTAAAATTATTTTCATTAAGTTTTTTTTTTTTTTTTTTAAGGAAAAAGGGCTTCTTTCCCAGCTTTTGTTTGTGAGAGAATAACTCCTTTATGCCTGGCTTTGCCTCTAGGCTAGCACGGGGCTGCAGTGCCACACCCTAGGGCGGGTTTTGGCTCAGGTCAGTCTTCCTCCTTCTCTTTCTTCTTCCTTTTCTTCCTGCTTCTCCACCCCTCCCCCTCAAAACGCTGCTCTCTCTCTCTCTCTCTCTCTCTCTCTCTCTCTCTCTCTCTCTCCCTCTCTCTCTTTCTTCAATCTCCCACCCCCCCATCTTTAAAAAGTATAATCTTTATTTATCACTAGTGCAGAATGTGGACCATCTGAAGGAGATACTTGTCACCATGAATCTATGTGGGAAAGGAAGAGGACTTCCGCTGAATCTGGCTGTGACTCTACAGAAGCTCTCTTTAACAACGGCGACCGAGCTGGGCATGGTAGAATGCCTGTCCCATGTTTAAGGATGTTTAAGGATCTGAGTTTGCATCCCAGCATCCACAAAAGAAAAAAAGAAATGGCGACGTCTGTAATCCCAGTGTTAAGGAAGAAGAGACAGGTGGTTCTCTGGGAGTCTCACTGGTCAGAAAGCCTGGCTTAGTCTGGGAGCTTCAGGTTTAGTGAGAGATGCTGTCTCAAAACATTAAGGGAAACAGCAATGGAGAAAGACAGCCTAGAGCATGGCCTACACATGCATGTACACACACTTGCACGTACATAAATGCATACACAGAGAAGGCAACAGGTGACTTATACATACATACATACATACATACATACATACATACATACATATCTAGACAGGTAAAGTGTCCAGTCTTGGCTGCTATTTTCATGAGGGAGTTAGAAAACCCAAAGCCCACTCATCAAGATATAGTATGATACATGTAAGATGCTGGCCTGTAGTTTTAGAAACATACCTTTTGGTGTTTGACGTGCATGGAAAATTAACAACAAGAATCCATGTCAGACTTGTGAAAAGGAAAAGCCAAAATGACTGGGGGAATATACCAGATCATTCACAGAGTGATACTCACTGTCACTTAAAATGCAGGTGGTAGGTCCAAGGGAAGCAATATGATATATGATACTGTTCAGCAGTCAAGTTTAGTTGGGAACTGCATCCATTGGGTCTTCAAGGATAAATACCAACTTAAGTGCTGAATAAAAAAAGCAAGTCTCAGGACATGCGCAAGATTTACTCTGTGTGTGTGTTGGCCCCTTAAAGTGTGTATCTTTGTTTTTAATAGTCTGGGGGGAAATACATGTCATAGACAGGATGAGCATGAGAGAGACAGCCTCTGTGTCACCTGTTTGTGCTGGCTCTGTTGATGGTCTCTGGATGACCAGCTCTCTTCTAAAGAAACCATATGGCATTTTGTGCACATCCTGCCTTCTTCTAATGGGTCATATGACTTCCTGGTAGCCAGGGCCTCACCCAGGTCCAGAGAGCTTCTCTTCTCTTCTCTTCTCTTCTCTTCTCTTCTCTTCTCTTCTCTTCTCTTCTCTTCTCTTCTCTTCTCTTCTCTTCTCTTCTCTTCTCTTCTCTTCTCTTCTCTTCTCTTCTCTTCTCTTCTCTTCTCTTCTCTTCTCTCTCTCTCTCTCTCTCTCTCTCTCTCTCTCTCTCTCTTTCTGTGCATTTCAGTTTAACTATAAATAACTAAATACATAACCAAAAAAATGCAGAAATGCTAAAAGATGCTATAGTCAGCATAGTATATTTTCAGAATTTGGAATTTGTCCTTCACAGTGTATGAGTCCTCCTACCTCAGATCCCACCCAAAGTCCTGTGCCAATGGCCTGCCAGCTACATCTCTGCAGCATGGCCCTGAGAGGGTCAGAGAAGGCAAGAACTGCTGCCCTTTCTCAAAGGAAGGTCTTCCTCCCAGGTTGGGCAGGGGGACCTGTAGTTTTTCTTCTGTGGTGTAGGTCAGGCTTCATACCGAGCATTTGTCCTACGACAGGGAGTGAAGATAAAGATTTACCTTCCCAGTGAGTAGGGGAGTGGAGGGGGGGAGCCTGGGGGACTTTTGGGATAGCATTTGAAATGTAAATGAAGAAAATACCTAATTAAAAAAGATAAATAAATAAAAATCTTAAAAAAAAAATTACCTTCCCAGCCATCTTCCCTGTGCTCAAAGCAGGGCATTTAAGGTCAAACAGTCTCTGAGGGTACACCCTGTGCCAGCCCGGCCCCACCCAGGAAGAGAATTGGAGCCAGATATATGGCTACAGTTTAACAGTCCTGTAAAGTGTTCAACCATATTTGTTTTTAAAAGTAGAAAATGTCCAACTCTAAGAAAAAGCTGCAAAGAGGCATACATTATGAAGAACGGGAATCTCTTTTTTTTTCTCTATTGGAGGGAAAAGGGTGTTGGACTAAAGTTGTTACTTGGGGCTTGGTGAAATTCCTGCATAAATGGTTATAGAAGTTAATTGCTTCAGCCAATTAGAAGGGCACTTTGGAAACCTTCTGAAGTCTTGTAGCTCCACCTCCTTTGTTTTAATATTCATTTATTAAGTTTCCGAATACTCTAAAGCATTCTCATTGTGAACCACTGGACGCTGTAAGGAAAGAACACATTCATTTCAACAAATATACCCCAACGCAACCACAGGCTAACGCACATTTTACAGAATCAAAGGCACACAATAGAATTAGGCATCAATTTCAGGGACTCCAGAGTAGTAAATCCACGCTTGCACCAGAGCCCTGGGCAAGGTTGGTAGGTTAGCCATTTACAAATCCAATTTTCTCAGCTTGCAGAGAAGAGCTGAGGGCGACTCCCCAGACAGATGAACAAGGGGGAACAGTGTCTATTGGTTCCCTTTCCTTCTTTCCAGATCTTGGCTAAGGGCACAGTGAGCGAGCAGGTTCACCTGGAAGCTGATGGGCGCTCTCTGCCACGTGCATTTCCTTTGTAACAGAGTCATAACTTTTCTGAAGTTTTGATATAGTAGTGACACTGTGTTTTAGAATGTATTCCCCAGGGCCTGCTTTCCTCTGCTGCCATTAGATGGGTTTCAAAGCTGAATTTCCACTTTAGACAGTTCTCATGCTTTTAAACACGCTATGGGGACCACTGGCAACTTGTAAAAGAAATCTGGAGGTGAAGAGAAGTTTCTTTGTCACTTGTCATTCCCCAATTTTGCTTTGTAGAAGAAAATGAAAAAAAAAATTGAAAATGTTTTTTTTTTTGTTTAGAGCAGACAATACTTTAAAATTACTGCTAACTCGTGGGGCTGGATGGGCAGCTCAGTGGTTAAAACCACTTGCTCTCGTAGAGGACCCAAATTCCCAGCATCCACACAGGATGGCTCACAACTCCAGGTCCTGGGGATCTCATGCCCTCTTTGGACCTCTGAGGGTACCTATACCCATGTGTACAAATCTGTGTGTGTGTGTGTGTGCGCACACACACACATACACACACACACACACACACACACACACACACACAGAGGCACACAAGTTAAGAATAAGAACAAATCGTTAAAATTTATTTCTAATTCAATGTTAAATTCTGTTTAGCTTTGGACACATTAAAAAATACATAAATGTTGCTCCAGCAATTCTTTCCTTACTTTTTTTTCCCCTCTGGCTGTCCTGGAACTCACTCTGTAGACCAGGCTGGCCTTGAACTCACAGAGATCTACCTGTGAACACTGGGATTAAAGAAGTGCACCACCATCACTGAGACCAGCAACTATTTCCTAATAATAAAAACTAAAATCCAACCACAAGCCGTGTTGTTGTTTGCTCCTTTGTCACGAAGCCTAGCAAGGGTAAGGTACCCTGCCCTCTCTCCCTCTGTGCTACTTCCTCCTTCTTTTTCTCCCTTGTTTTCCTTTTCTTTCTTTCTTTCTTTTTTTTTTTTTTTTTTTTTTTTTTTTGGTTTTTCGAGACAGGTTTTCTCTGTATAGCCCTGGCTGTCCTGGAACTCACTCTGTAGACCAGGCTGGCCTCGAACTCAGAAATCTGCCTGCCTCTGCCTCACAAGTGCTGGGATTAAAGGTGTGCGCCACCACACCCAGCTTCCTTTTCTCTTTTAATTCGAGACAGGGTCTAGGTTTCTATTACTGAGATAAAACTCTGTGAGCAAGGCAGCCTATGGAGCAGTGACTCTCGACCTGCCTAACGCTGTGACCCATCCTCTCATTGTGGCGACCTCTATAAAATTATTTTTTGTTGCTACTTCATAACTGTAATTTTGCTACTGTTATGGATTGTAATATCGGATAGGCAGGATGTCTGTTACACGAGAACAGGGGTCACAACCCACAGGTTGAGAATGCCTCTCTAGAAGGACAGTTTCCTCGAGCTTCCGGTTCCAGAGGGTAAGATTCCATGATGGCCAAGTAAAGGTAGGATGGAGTCGCTGAGGGTCAACCTCTTGAACCACAAGACGAAGCAGAGAAAATGAACTCAAAATAGCATGAGTCTTCAAACTCTGAAAGCCCACCTCGAGTGACACCCTTGCTCTAAGAAAGTCACACCTCCTAAAATTCCACAAACAATGCCCTCAGTTAGGAACTAAGTATTTAAATCCTGGGACGAGACGGCGCCATTTCTCATTCAAAACATCACATTCACTGTAAGAAAGATGCAAAACACATTCAGTCCAACTTTAAAACTCCCCATAGTCTTCTATAGTTGCAACACTGTTTGCAAACCCAAGGTTCAAAGTCTCTTCTGAGACTCAAAGGCAATCACTTATCTATAACCTCCAGCTAAACAATCAATCAATCAAACAAACAAACAAACAAACAAAAGTTCCATGCTTCCAAAGGTACATTGGCATAGAATATACATATTAGCGTTCCACAAAGGAGGAATGGGGCACAGTGAAGAAATACTGGAGCAAAGAAAGACTGAAGGCCAGCAAGGCAAACTCTAAGTCCTGTAGCTCCCTGTCTGGTGTCAACAGGCTTAGATATTTTGCCTGAAAGGCACTTCAGGTGTTGTCTGCTGTAACACTCCTGTGCCCAGTTCCCCTTGGCAGAGATCTCAAAGGTCCTGGCATCGCCAACATCTTGGGGTCTTCCCTTCAACCAGGCTTCATGTCAACAACGTGACTTCTCAGTGTCTCTCTGCATGTAGAAATTCCCCCCTACCCCCAGTGCCCCCCATTATCTGGCCTGGGGAGTTGTCAAAAACATGGATGGAGAGTTCACCACCTGTTTACTTGTGCTTGCATTCTTCCCACAAGGTTAACAGTGCCAAGTTCAGCGACCAGGTTGAGATGGACCCTGGCCCCCTTGAGTCACGTTTGCAGCAACTTTTGTTTGTTGTTCCTTTCTAGGGACAGGTAACTTCTCAGACCTTCTTTTCACAAGGGAGCGGGTTAGGTGAGTGGGGTTTTGCCCCGAGGGCAGCCATTTCTTTATTTTTCTGCAGATTTGGTCTTTACTTAACGACAGTAATCTCATCAGCTGCAGCCTCTCTTCTAGAATGAACCTTGGTTGTAACACTAAGCTTAGCAGTGTCCCTTTCCTTTCCAAACAGTACATATTGTATTTTTTCCTTCTCCATTTGTAGTTGTCACTACAGACCTGTATAACAGTGATTACTAATAACCATATGGCATAGTCAGTCCTAGGCTTTCTTAAAATTTCCTCCACCAAACAGGTTAGACTGCTTTTTACATTTAGTCTCAGACATTCTTAGGACACTGGCAGAAGGGATCTGTATTCTTTGCCAAAATTTCACAAGAACGGTCTCTCTCCCGTGGCTGATATCGATCTCCTATGAAGCCTTCTGAGCTAGCCTTGGCTCTCAGCAAGCACTACTGTCTTTCAAGCTCCTGCTATGGTGGCTTATTAGGTTCTCTGTGTTGTGCCCAACTGGTCTTTCTAGTTCAAGGTTCCAAAGTATCTTAGAGTTTCTACTGCTATATTAGAACACCATGACTGAAAAATCAGTTTGGAGAGGAAAGGGTTTATTTCACTTATCTTTCCAGGTACTCTACCACAGAGGGACTCAGGACAGGAGCTCAAGCAGGGCAGGAACATGGAGGCCAGAGCTGATGCAGAAGCCATGGAGGGTTGCTGCTTACTAGTGAGCTCCCCATGGTTTGCTCAGCCTGCTTTCTTTCTCTTTTTTTTCCCACAGTACTTGCTTTTTATTTTTATTTGTCTTAATTTACATTTCAAATGTTATCCCCTTTCCCTGGTTCCTCCTCCCAATCCCACGTATCCCATCTCCCCTCCCCCTGCTTCTATGAGGGTATTCCCCCACCCAGCCACCCACTCCTGCCTCCCCGCCTCACATTCCCCTACACTGGGGCATCAAGCCTTCACAGGACCAAGAGCCTCTTCTCCCATTGATGCCTGACAATGTCATCCTCTGCAACATATGTGACTGGAGCTATGGGTCCCTCCATGTGCACTCTTTTCAGCCTGCTTTCTTATAGTGCCCAAGACCACCATCCCAGGGTTGTACTGCCTAAAGTGAGCTGGGCATATCAGTCATCCATCAAGAAATTGCACCATGGGCTTGCCCTTAAGCTAATGTAGTAGGGGCATTTTCTCAGTTGAGATTCCTTCTTCCCAAATGATTTCACCTTGTGTCAAGATGACACAATTAGCCAGCACAGAAGACCTTCTATATTTCTCCTAAAAAACACGTGGTTGGATCATCACATCAATAACCTACTCTCTGTTACCAACTTCTGCATTAGTTATTTTCTGTTGTTGTGGTTAAAAAACAAACAAACAAACAAACAAGCAAACAAAAAAACACTGTCATCAAATCACCTTACAGAAGAAAAGGTTATTCAGTATACTTCTCTTCCAGAGGTTTAGAGTCCATGGTAGCTGAGCCAAAGGCACAGTGTCAGGGGCAGGAAGCTGAGGCCTTACATCTTGAGCCACAAGCATAAAGTTGAGAGAGAAAATATGAGATGGCATAGGTCTTTAAATTCTCAAAGCCTACCTTCACTGTCATACCTCCTCCAACAGGGCTGTCTCCTAAATCTCTCAATCAATTGGAAACCAAGTGTTCAAATGTCTGAGACTATGGGGGACATTTCTCCTTGAAACCATTATGGCTACCCAGGCTGCCTTGAACTCCCTGTAGCCCAGGCAGCCATTGATCTTCCAAGTAGTTGGGATTATGGGTATGTACCTCCAGGTTTGTCTGGCCTCACCTCGCTTTGACAAGGTTCCAGTCAATACCCAGTGGTACATTGTATTCTTTGTGATAATAATATAGTTTGTGAATATATGGGGAGGGCTCTCTGAATGTGGCAAAAAAGAATCCTATAAATAAGGGTTTAGATCTTGTCTCTGCCTTTTGCTAGCTGTGTGACCTTGGGAGCATTATATAGTCACTCTGAGCTTGGGTCTATCTCTGTAAAATAGGAATATTAATACTCTATTCCCATTGCTGCTATGAGGGTTACAGGTGTCTGTAAGAGATCCCAGGAGGGCCTATATGGCTTGTAATGGCTTAAAGATTTATTAATTCATTTCTCGTCTTCCTTCATTTATCCCACCAGTACAAGTCAACCTTGGAGATTAAAATAGATAAAAAACTGATGTGACTTCAGATGGTGTTGCTTCAGCGTTAGAGTATTTGTGGGCACTCCATGTGTTATGTGTCCTTTTCACATACAAATGTCTGAAAATATCCCTGAACCCAAATAAACCTGTTTTTATTTTGATGGTCACGTGACTGGCTCAGATCTATTTGGAGAACTCAATCATTATACGCAGTAGAAAGTTGTCTTAGTTAGGGTTTCTATTGCTGCAGTGAAACCCTGTAACCAAAAAGCAACTAGGGTGTGGGGGAAGGGTAGATCCAGCTTATAGTTCCATATTGCTGTCTATCACCAAAGGAAGTCAAGACAGGCACTCAAACAGGGCAGGAACCTGGAGGCAGGAGCTGATGCAGAGGCCATGGAGGTATGTTGCTTACTGGCTTGTTCCCTATGGCTTGCCCAGCCTGCTTTCTTATAGAGCCAGGACCATCAGCCCAGGAGTGGAACCACCCACAATGGACTGGGCCCTCTCCCGTCGATCACCAACTAAGAAAATGTACCACAGCCAGATCTTATGGAGCCATTGTCTCAATCAACTTTTTCTCCTTTCAGATAACTGTGGTTTGTGTGTGTGCTGACATTAGACTAGCTGGCACAAATGTCACTTCTGGAAGTGAACACTATCTAGACGTGTTCTCCTTAGGAAGAAAGTAATGTGCGTTCAGCATTTTAATCAACTCCTGAAGAAAACAGCCACAACTCTGTTTTCCTACCTGAAGGCTCCTGTAAAGCTTGGACTTCAATTTTAAACCGTGTTCCTTCAGCTGAGATTTAATGTGTCCTTGGCATGTGCCCACCCCAGAACTTCTCACAGGTGAGCAGCACTGTGGTACCTCCAGGCCTTGTAGGTAAGGATGGCGGCAGTGTTCACCGAGATGCAGGAGGGGGCCTTGGGATGCTGCAGTTTCTTCTGTAGCTCTTTAACAGTGTCTCTTCCCCCCAGTGCTGGCAAGTCACCCTTTCTCTGAGGGCTCTAAGAGCCATGGGAAGCCTGGGGCCTGTCATTTGCATTTTAGTTGGAAAGAAGCAGAGTTCTCTTTTCCTCCTTTTCTGGTGCCATGACAAACAAAAGGATATGAGGCGGATTTTTTCCCCCCACTTTGGAAAAACACACAAATGCCAATTCCAGAAGCAGAGTTTCCCTCATTGTCACTTGTAGTCATTTTTGTGCAGTGTCCCCCACTTTAAACAGAGAATTATTTAATCAGATGGAGGATGGTGCTTGTCTGTGGCATGAAAAATATACTTTTTTTTTCCTCCCCTTCAGCTTTCCTCAGGCATTCAGCTCCTGTATGGAACCCTTACAACAGCCTGTAAAATTGCTTGGTTGGGCCAGCAAGATGGCTCAGTGTGTAAAGGTGGTTGTGGCAGAAGTTTCAGTATCAGAGTTCAATCCTGGGGACCCACACAGTAGAAGGAGAAAACCACTTTCGCAAGTTGTTCTCTGATAATACATCCACCATGCCCCCAAAGACACTTGGCCTGGACAAAAACTAAAATGTAATAAAAACTTTTTTAAAATCCAGTGTTCAGGGCCTAGACTGTGGTATGTGTGATGCAGGCCTCTGGTAGTGGCCTTCTCAATCTTGGCTTCTGGGGTTCTGCCCCCTGCACAGTGCACACACTCCAGGTAACTGTGGCTCCTGAAGGAAAGTGATTTGAATGGAGTTATTTGATGAAGACATGCTGGCATATACCTGCAATCGCATCAGTCTGGGGGCAGGGAAAGGGAGACTGTTGCGAGTTTGAGGCTAGCCTGGTCTACAAAGCAAGACTCTGTCTTAAAAGGAAAGAAAGAAAGAAAAGAGAGGGAGAGAAAGAGAGAGAGAGAGAGAGAGAGAGAGAGAGAGAGAGAGAGAGAGAGAGAAGAAGAAGAAGAAGAAGAAGAAGAAGAAGAAGAAGAAGAAGAAGAAGAAGGAGGAGGAGAAGAAGAAGGAGAAGAAGAAGAAGAAAGGAAGGAAGGAAGGAAGGAAGGAAGGAAGGAAGAAAGAAAGAAAGAAAGAAAGAAAGAAAGAAAGAAAGAAAGAAAGAAAGAAGAAAGAAAGAAAGAAAGAAAGAAAGGAAGGAAGAAAAGGAAGAAAGAGAAAGAAAGATTCGGCTGTTATGAGCACTGGCTGCTCTTGCAGAGGACCAGGGTTAAGCTCTTAGCACCTATACAGAGTCTGACAATTCCAGTTCCAAGGGACCCAGTGCCCTTGTCTTTACAGAGCTGTGTGGAAAGTTGTATTGAGGAGAGAGTCTCTGCTAGATGGGCAGACTGTACTACTGGCGGCCAGAGGTGCGTTTCCTTCGTGTCTTATATTTGTTCTCTGACTCTTACCCAGGAAAGCCGGAGCCTCCCAGGTTAGTATACTGCAGAAAGGCCTCGTTATCAAGAAGTCAACAGCATACTTAGCCCTGCAGCCCAGGGCAGACCTGGGCCCTGGGGGTGAGGGTGGGGGTGGGGGTGGGGGGAGAGGGAGACTTTTTCTTGCAGGCTTAAAGAGGACAAGCCAGGAGTGGCCGGAAGAAGAAAGGTGACTCCCAGGGCCTGGGCCAGAGAAGGGTTTTGGACAGGAAAGAGGCCTCATAACACAGCACACTTGACAGGAATTGTTTAAGGCTTTAAACCTTTGCCAAGTAACGCGAGACGGGCCCTATAAGTATTTTAGCTATATATAGGGTGTAACCTGAAAGTGCCTCCCTCTGCAGAGGCTTTTGAACTGACAGTGCCTCCCTCCTGGGAGGACAGAGTGGGGGGAAGGGGTCCTGCTAGAGGAACACAAAAGTAGGGGAGCCCTGCCTTTGAAGAATTTCCTCCCTTTTCATGCCTGGGGTGTAACCAGAGACCAGTGTCAACAAAGAATCCCGCTTGGGAAAGCTTTTGTGCTCTGCTCTCTTTCGGGGGCGTGACTCGGTTTTTCAGAGGTCAATGAATTGTAAATTGTATAAGTTTATGTTCTCCTGGACTGGGGGTGGGGGTGGGCTTCTGAGGGTGTGTGGGTGGAAGAGGGGTGGGTGGTGTCAGTCCAACATCCTGGAAACTTGCTGTATGGTAAGGCCAGATCTGGCCGCAAGAAATCCTCCCACTTGGAAGAGAGCAGAAGAGTAGGTGGGTTTGGATGCTCGCATCTGAATTTGCTTTAGCAAATAAATCCATAGTAAAACTTGAAAATAAGGTACCATAGCACGTGCAGAGATGGTGATAGTAATACTGTCAGTTATTTGGTCGGTCTGATTGCTTTCCTGAACTTAGGCTACTTGTGTGCCTCCCAGTAGCACCTACTCTGTGATGGGCTCTCATAGGTTGGGGCTAGTTCTTAATCACTGTGTGTGTGTGTGTGTGTGTGTGTGTGTGTGTGTGTGTGCGCGCGCGCGCGCACGCGTGCGTGCCTGCCCACCCAAGATTGACATCTCCATTGTTCTTCTCCTTATTCACTGAGGTTCTCACAGTTGAACCCAGAGCTCGCTGAAACGGCTAGTCTAGTTAGCAAGCTTGCTCTGAAGCTCCTTTCTCCCCTTTCCAAATGCTAAGATCATACATAGGCAGGCCCCCATGCCCGTCTGCATTGACCTGGGTTGTGAGGAGCTGAAACCCAGTTTTCCAGCTTTGCACACACAGACAGCAAACACTTTGTTCATGAGCCACGTCCCTGCCTGCTCCGGGATTCGTGTTGATCGATATTTCTTATCCCTACAAACTCCTACACCCTCTGGCTCTACAAAAAACACATTAGTGCTTGATGGGTGCTTGTCCCATTCCAGACCCTGTACTGAGTACTGGACAAAGTGAATGGGCTTTCACTCTCTCAGAATGTGTAATCTGTGTTGGAGGAAAGCAGACACTGAAACGAGCAAGTGATGTAATGTGTCAGCAGTTGATACATAATAAAAAGAAACATTAGGGACACCCAGGAGGCAGCGGGTGGCGTCTCTCAGGAAAATGGGGCTCCAGAGGGAACATGTCTTGCTTCCCACTGAAGGCTGTTCTAGACAAGGTGGGTGGGGTGAAGGGACAGGGGAGGGAAATACAGTTGATGGGAACCCATTGCTGCAGACCTGGGGGGCCTTGTGGGTCACTGCAAAGTCTGAATTTCCTTGTGGGTGAGGTGGGAAGCCTCTAGAATGTCTTTAGAAGTGAGACAAACATTCTGGCCACTGCTTTAAAAATAAATCCTAAGGGCAAAGGTGGGAGCTGAGAAACATGATCCGGTGATCTGCGCAAGAGGGGATGGTGGCTTGCTGCAAGGATTTTCTAGACTTGAAGTCTCAGGGAGGGCTGGAGGGCTGGAGGGCTGGCAAGATTTCCTGCTGAGTGGAATTCTAGGCTGGAAAGAGGCAAAGGTAAGCAGCCTTCTTCCCCTGGGCCCTCTGAGCAGAGCAGGGTGGGGATTGACCCCTACAAGTTGGTCTAGGGTGGTATCCTTTTTTGTTTTTTTTTTTTCTCGTGGTCACTGGCAGCAAGCCAGTTCCACCCAGATCTGGAGAAGAAAATGAGAGCAACGTTTAGGCTAACATTGTTAACTCATGCACTATTCTGGGTGAAGAGAAGCCAATTTATGTGGCCCAGGCTCTGGGCTTCTTCCTGCGGGGCTCAGGAGGAATTTGGAGGAGTCAAAGGGAGATCAGGCCAGAGAGAACTGTGGGGAGGAGTCCTGGCTTCTGCAAGCAGAAGCATGTCATTTCTTATTCCGTCTGTGCATCACTTCAACATTTATTGAGTGTTTTGTGCTCGTCTACTATGCTGGGTGCTGTGCACAAAGATGAATAAAGTCCTGTTTGGTAGGACTTTATATCATAGGTGCAAGTGATAGATATATAGGATAGACAGAATGTTCTGGTAGTCAAGATTTAAGCCCACCCTCCCCGCTGTGTATGTGTGTGTGTGTGTATGTATATGTGTGTGTTGGGGAGGGGGCTTGAATATGCCAGGTATGCAGATGGAAATCAAAGGACTGTCTTTGGGAGACCAGTGTCTCTTTCCACCTGGAAGATGGCCCCAGCTCCACTGGAGACAGAGTTGATAATTCTACATCCAGATCTGCAGGCAACAGAGAGAGCAGGGGGGGGGGGGAGAGAGAGAGAGAGAGAGAGAGAGAGAGAGAGAGAGAGAGAGAGAGAGAGAGAGAGAGCTGCTAGGTCTGGCTTGGGCCTCTAAACCTTAAAGCACCCCTTCCCCCAAGTACTTCCTCCAACAAGCCTACATCTAATTCAACATGGCAGCACCTCCTAAGCTTTTCAAATACTGCTGACTAAGCATTCAAATATGTGAGCCAATGGGCGGGGTGGGGGTGGGGGTTCTTATCCAAACCACCACACTGATATTCCAACCTAGCTGGCCCACCAGCTTCAGGGCAGTTCTGTCCTAATTTACTCCCGTAAGAATCTGACCCACTGTACCGATGTTTGAACTACAGTGGCCTCATGGTGTCTAGATTCTGGGCATGGCACTTGGGTCATCAGGTGTCCATGTTTTTATCTGCTGATTTATCTTTGGGGCCCAATGTCTGTATTTTCTTGGTTTTTACTCATATGGTCTTGGTTTCTCCTCCTCCTCCTCCTCCATCTTCCTCCTCCTCCCTCCTCCTCCCTCCTCCTCCTCTTCCTCCTCCTCCTTTTCCTTTCTCCTCAACATATTTATTTGGTTCTGATCTATACAGTGAGGCAAATTTAAAGAGTTTGAGAGGATACCTTAGTAGCCAAGTACTTTGCACATAAGTATAAGGTCCAGGGTTTGGGTCCTACTACTGACAAAAGTTATGTATTAAATTAGAGATCTGGAATGATGTTATCCATCAGAGTGTATTTATTCTTGGATCTACTGGTACTATGGAATGACTTTAATCCAAGTTCTGGGCCTCTGAAGCTGACTTTCTAGGTCCAAATATATTTGCCATTGTTCTTTGGCTGTTTCCATATCATGTTTGTATCATCCTGAAGCAAAACAGTGGCATCAGTCCTATCCTGGAATGCTGGTGTTGGGTCCGATGATCGTGCAAGGCTCTATGAAGTTCTCTCTCTCTCTCTCTCTCTCTCTCTCTCTCTCTCTCTCTCTCTCCCTCCCCCCTCCCTCCCTCCTCCCATCTCTCTCTCTCTCTGTCTCCTCTCTCTCAGACAGGTTTTCATGTAGCCCAGGTTAGCCTCCAACTCAGTATGTAGCCAAGGATGTCCTTGGAATACTGCTTGCCTAGTAGGAACACAAAGCCCTTCAGATTTGACTCTCACTACCACCTAAACTGACCTAGATAATTGGAAAATATCTAATACTGTATGATTTTATTGTCAAAAATGTGTCCGGCATGTTCCTTTAAAGTTCTTTCTGCCAGGTATACTGACACACACCTTTAATTTCAGCACTTGGGAGGCAGTGGCAGGCAGATCTTGAAGAGTTTGAGGGCAGTCTGGTCTACATGGCAAGCAAGTTCCAGGTCATCTGAGGTTATATAGTGAAACTCTGTCTCAAGAGAAAAAACCCAGGGCTGGAGAGATGGCTCAGTGGTTAAGAGCACCGACTGCTCTTCCAGAGCTCCTGAGTTTAAATTCCAGCTACCACCTGGTGACTTACAACTATCTATAATGGGATCCAATGCCCTCTTCTGGTATGCATGAAGGTACAGTAGTCATATATATATATTAAATAAATAAATTGTAAAATTATTAAAAAGAAAGATAAAAAACCCAAACCACCAGATCATTCAAACGAAACCAAACCAAACCAACCAACGAACCAACCAAAGAAACAAAGAAACAACCCCCCTAACCATCCACAAAAACCCAACCAAGAAAAGTCACTCAAACCTGAAAACAACGGAAAATCCTTCTTTTTTTTTAAACTTTTTTTTTCTTTTTTTCTTTTTTTTTTTAAAGATTTATTTATTGATTATATGTAAGTACACTGTAGCTGTCTTCAGAGACCCCAGAAGAGAGAGTCAGATCTCGTTACATGTTGGGAGCTATTAAGACAACACAATTGTCCTGATCTCTGAATTGGGTCTCTCCCCCCTCCCCCCACCCCGAGAAGAAAAGAGGGTCAAAAGCGGGCCACCGACGACACACTGCTCCGAGAACAACCACAGATTGTTCCAGCCCTAAGTTCGCGCTGCTGTCCTGACCTCAAGATGTACCCTGATACTGCCAAGTTCCTGGTTCCCCGTGTAGTCACCAAAAGAAAAAATTTCCGCTGCCCCATCCCTTTCCTGCTGAGAAGTACTTCCTCTTTTTCCAGTGCCCCATCCCTCCTGCTGAGGTGCATTTCCTCTGTCCCATTCCTCCTGCTGAAAGGCACTTCCCCTTTTGCTTGTGCATTTAAGCCTTGGGCCTTTCTCAATACATTGGGGTCTTGATGCCAGAACGTTTCACTGTCATTATTCGCACAAGACCCTCATCTCTCTCTACCCCCCCCATTTGGTTCTTAGGAGAAGGTCCCCTCGAGACCCTCGAATAACTGGACCTGCTGGACGGGTCAGTTACAGATGGTTGTGAGCCACCATGTGGTTGCTGGGATTTGAACTCCGGACCTTCGGAAGAACAGTCGGGTGCTCTTACCCACTGAGCCATCTCACCAGCCCCAGAAAATCCTTCTATGTAACTCTTCTAACCTTAAAAGATAAGTAGTTATTACTTAGGACATTTTAAAAGAAGATTTATTTTTATTATTTTTAATTATGTGTGTGTGTGTGTCTACATGTGGGTGTGTGCAAATGAGTGTAGGCGCCTGTGGGGGCCAATGCTGTATGAACTGGAGTGGCTGATGGTTAGGAGATTGTGTGGGAACTGAACTTGGGTCCTCTTTGAGAGTACTAAGTGGTCTTAAATACTGAGCCATTTCTCCAGCCATCTCTCCCCAGTTCTAGATTTTGAATCAATTTTTTTGTTTCTCTGACTTGCTAATTGGCATTTAGACAAGACAGAATCTTTATTGGAGTTTTTACTTGAAGGGTAGGATTGAAAAACAGCTATCAGATTTTAGTTGTTTTGATCAAGGTGGCACTGAGAGATTTTCTTCTCCATGTCTCATAGCTCTTAAACAGCAGGTCCTAAAACAACTAAATTTAGAATCAGACCTCTTATTCACAAAGTAATTTATTCACAAACAGTAATTTAACACATTCAATTTCTTAGCTCTCATAATATGTCAAAAGAGAGCAAACTTATATTACTTTTTCCAATGTAATATTTTATTGATTCTTTGAGGGTTTCCATATCATTCACCCTATCACATTCACTTCCCAGTACTTCCCTGTCCACCCCTGTGACCTCCTTCCAGCAAGACCAAAACCCCAAACCAAACAAACAAAAAATCCCACTTGTGTTATCTATATTGTCACTGGGGCATGGTCAAACTCTCAGTGCCCTGTCCCTTAGATAGAGCTGAGTAATTCCCTCTCCCCACTTTTGCTGGAAGCCATTTATTGTGGAGAGTGACACTTAAGGATGCTACCACAGTTTTTAAGAGTTTTCTTTCATGGTTTCCTCTTTAGGATGTTTTTATTTTTGTTTTTAAGATGGGAGGGATTGTCACAGAAGTCTTCCATGTTTCTCTTTCTCAACTGTCCATCTGCAGTCATGGGTATCACTGCCAAAGGGGCTTATTTGCTCTCTGCGGTCTATGGGAGTACGACTCATGGGCTCCCACATGGTTTCTGGTGTTAGCACAGACCTGGAACAGGGGTTCCAGTTGCAGTAGGGCCCTGGATCCAGACAAGGCCCTTCAGTGTAGCTGGGATCATAGATATCAACATGGTTTCAGGCTGCATCTTAGACCAGGGACATCCTCCTGGCTTTCTGTGGCAACATGGGCCATGAACATCCATACAGATCCTGACCACAGTAGGACTATGGACCCAGACATGGCCCCGTGGTAGCATCACAGATCTGGTCATCATCATGGAACCAGGTGGCAATTACAGGCCACCCACATCAATGTGGCCCTCAGTGATAGCATGGCCCATGAATACAGAAGTCCAAGTGGCATTTAGTGGTTGCATGGGCCACAGACATCAACACAGACCTGGCCGAGTTAGGATGACAGACCCAGTCCTGGCCCTCTGTGGCAGCAAGGACTCATAAGTAACTATAGCCTTGAGTTGGCAGTGCAGGACACTCAGATCAATATGGATCCTGGTGGTAACTTGGCTTATGAATATCAACAAGGTTGTAGGCACTATAACAGGCCAGGGACTTCTGCTTGGCCTTTCGTGGTAACATGGTCTGTGGATATCAACTTAGACCTTGGCTATGGCAGAACTTTGAACCCAGACATGGACCTAGGCCATAACCTGTACTCAGACACTACTACAGTCTCATGGGCAGCACAGCCCACAAACATTAACATGGATACAGGCCATGAACATTAGCATGTCATTAGGTGACAATGCAGTCCTTGGACATCAACCCGGGCCCAGCCATATCAGAGCCATTGACACATCCATGGCCCTCAGTGGCATGTGGGACACAATGGTCCTTTGAGGAGGTCCAGTTCCTCATACGGGGTCTAGGGTGACCCTGCAGCCTAGAAGCTATTTGGAGATTGAGTCTGTATCTGCTTAAGCTCCATGGTGCTGCACACCTCTGATCGATCCCACTGGGCAACGGCAAGATCCACTATTGACCTCTACCCTCTCTCATGCTTGTTACTGCTGACACTTCACCAGTCACACCTCTCTGCACAACATATGCTCCTCCATCACTCCCATCTCCATGACTCTCCCCTTCTCTCAGGGTCGCCTGGTAGGGGGAGTGGGCTGGGCACCTGGGGTTGGGGTCTGGAAAATATATATTTTTTTATATCATCAATCAAAAGGCTAGAGCTTTTCTCTCCTAGTTTGTCTTAGCTAGGGTTTCTATTGCTATGAATAGACACTATGACTATGGCAACCCTTATAAAGGTAAACGTTTAACTGGGGGCTGGCTTACAGTTCAAAGGTTCAGTCCATTGTCAAGGTGGAAGCACAGTGGCACACAGGCAGACATGGCGCTGGAGAAGGAGCCGAGAGTGACTCTGGGCCTGGCTTGAGTCTCAAAGCCCACCCTGGATGACACACTACCTCTAACAAGGCTACACTTTCTACTAGTGCCAATCCCTATGAGCCTATGTGGGTCATTTTCATTCAAACTGCCACACTCTCCTAGCCTGTGGCTCTCTCAAGGTGATGGCCAAAGCTCATATACAAATGCCACCTTCTTAGAGAGGCCTTTTCTACCTCATTGGGGTATATTCGGTCATGTTTCCCACTTGTCTGATTGATTCTCTTTCCACCTCTCATCATGCCCTACAATGGCCTTTTTTGCTCTTTGGGAAATTCCAACATAAGACACCCAACACCTTTGGTTCTTTGCTGTTTCTAGCAGCTGGAGTGGTGCCTGGTATGTGGAAGGTGCTCACTAGAAATGCTGTTTGGAAATGTGGGTGTCTGACTTGGGAGTCTTACTTTATGACTTAATCTTTATGGGGAAATGAACAACAGCAGAAAGGACCATGGGAGCCTGGGGGACACAGATCCTCCAGGCCCAGTGCCCTTCCACCAGTAGTAGCTGCTGAGATCCTGCATGCCTCTCACTGTGACAGCAAGGGTTTATATTCTCTCCTGTCCCCTGCTGTGCCTTTACACCCTTAGTTACCTCATGGGAGACTTACACAGTGACTTGGGCACTACCTTCTACTCAGGATTCCAGAGCGTTGTTATTGACTCGCTTTTTCATGCCTCTACATCTGGAATATTCTGGACTTGTATAGGTTGATTCTCTTACACTAGATAGCTTTTTTTTTTTTTTTTTTTTTTTTTTTTTTTGCCAAATTGGCCCCAGTTTACAGAGAGAGGGAGGAAAGTTGCTTCTCTGTTTCTATTGGATACCAGGTCAACTTTGTGTGTGGCCATTTCCCAGGTGTATCCAGCTGTTTGAGATCAAAGGTTAGGAGAGGACCTGTAAGATGGAAGTCTAAGGACACTAAAAGGAACAAGAAGCAAACCAAGGACTCAGAATCTTCACAGTTGTAATCTGTTTTCCTCATTAAGAGTTGAGCATTCGTGCCAGCACTGGCTGACAGCATGGCTTCTCTGCACACAGTTGTTGGTAGTCTAAGCTGGGCCACCTTCAGGCCTTACCTCCCATCACTCAGCCTTTGGCATCTGAGCTTGGGAAGCTGGAATCCTTACAGTAATTTGGGCTGCTGCCATGCACAAAACCACCAGGATCTTCACTAGGGAATTCAGGAGCAAATCTCATGGTGTAGCCTCTGGCTTTGGCTGCTATTTGCATGGAGCTGGTGGAGGATGTTTTTCTAAGGACACTTGAGAGTCCTCCTGAAGGGGATGCTCCAGCCTCTGCAGCATAGGGAATTGGGAACGTTTGAGATCCACATCAGGTTTATCTGTCCTTCAGATAGGACATTCTGTCTGTACTGACTGCCTCCTGTTCTTTCATCTGTGCCAGAGCCATTTAGAGGCACTGATACTCATTGATGTCGTCGGTACTGCCTACATACCTTGTTGTGCCAGGAGCAAACTGAAGATGGTTTAGACAAGAAGCAAAGGTTGTGGGTGGAAGACTTGACAGCTCCCAAAGGAACCTCCTTGGGGCTTTTGTTAGGACAGCTCACCCTCCTCTAGAATGTTTTATTGTTTGAGTAGGAGCTTGGGCCAACAACTTGTTACACACTTCATACCAGGCCCTGTTAGGTGCTAAGAATGCCCAGGGCAGCCTTTTTAATGCTGGACCTTTTAATGCAGTCCTCATGTTGTGGTGACCCCCAACCATAAAATAATTCCATTGCTACTTCATAACTATAATTTTGCCATTAGAAGTTATAATATAAATATGCAGGATATCTGATGTGGTAACCCCTAAGAGGTCCACAGGTTGAGAACCTCTGACCTAGACCAACAGAATTCTGCCCTTGCTGTCAAGAAATTCAGAGCTTTGTTGAGACAGGGACCTGTAGGTTGGCTTCAAAGTGGCCACTAATGCTTCCTATGTCTTCCCTTGAATCTGGGTCTTGTCACCAGTTCTGACCAAGGGAGGGAGCGAGGAGAGAAGCCATGTTGTATAACTTCTTTTGTCATTCTGAAAATGCTCTCTGTAGAGGCATTGTCACCTTAGAAGAAGTATGACTTGTAAGGAGGCCATCATGCTGTAAGGAAGCCTAAGCTAGTCACGTGAACTGAGACTGTAAGAAGAAAATAAAGACCATACACAAGCAAGCAGACTCCACAGGCCTTTCTTTATCCCAGCTGCGAGCAGCAGGAGACTAAGCAAGTGACCTCCTCTGATGTCATACAGAGAAGACATTCCTCAAGCAAGCCTTGCTGACATTCTTAATCCAGCAAGTTACAATGAACAGATAAAAATGGCTTCTTTGAATCCACAAATCCCGTGTTGTTACACAGCTTCAGAGAGTGCAGCAGGCAAGTCTCTTCTTAGATAAAAAGAGGTATAAGATGCTGCAGGATCCCAGAGGAAGGGTAATCAAGCTGGCCTCCCGGAGATGACAACACCGGGAGGGGTGATTCCAAAGATTTGCTTGAGACTCATATCTTGTTTAAAGACCTGGGTGGGAGCCAGACTCTCGGGCACAAGAAGGATCTCTAGGCACAGCAGAATCAAATAAGGAAAATATGAAGGGGAGGGGGGTGCTGGAGAGATGGCTCAGCGCTTAAGAGCACTGACTGTTCTTCAGAAGGTCCTGAGTTCAAATCCCAGCAACCACATGGTGGTTCACAATCATCTGTAATGAGATCTGACATCCTCTTCTGGTGTGTCTGAAGACAGCTACAGTGTCCTTAGATTTAAGAATAAAATAAATCTTTAAAAAAAGAAAGTATGAAGGTAACTCAGGCATGCTATGTGAGGGACCTTAAGCAGGTGTGAAGCAAGAAGTGTATACGTGTGCTGAGTGTTCATAGTGACACTGGTGGGGACAGAGGGCATTTGTTGGCTGCTATATGATGTACTATGTGACACATGCTGATCTAAGGTTTTCTCTGTGTGAACACATTAAATTTTTACATTATCTGTTCACATTAGGAGGAAATGAGGCACACAGAGATGTAGTAAGTTGCTCAAGGGCACCTACCGGACAAGTGCAGAATTCAGATTCAAGTTCAGAGAGAACTTGAATTGTGTTTGCCTCTAAAACAGCTTGGGGCTTGTCCAATAGGTGATGGGAATTGACACAGAGATTTAAAGTAAACTGAGAGGCATGTCTCAGACAACGATTCTGCATTTGTTAGGCAGGGTGGCACAGGATTCTAAGCCCCATCACCTGAGGCTGAAGCAGGACACTGACTCTGAGGACAGCCTGGGCTACATAGCAAGGAGCCCGTGTCTGAACTGAAGCTAACAACAAACACCCACTGCCCACTCTCCTGCATTACTGCCAAGCCGAGCAGAACAAGGAAGCAAAGCTCCATGATTTTGAGTTGCCCACTTCAGTTTTCTTTGCCTGTTGACGATTCCTCTATAAGGCAGGCAGTGGACTCCTTGTAAGATAAGGCGACAGACAGGTAGATACAATCCAAGGTTCAGGGGACGTTTCCCACTTCATAGTGGGCCATGGTAGTAGAAGGAAGATAGGGGTATGTCAGCCACCAACAAAGGAGAGTGACCACATCCTTCATAATAGAGATAGCGCCTGGTATGAACTAGCCTGTTTGCATATTTTGTAAGTTTCCTGGCTTTTTGCAGACAGTCTACATTTCCTTCTACTTTTCCTTCTACTCTTTCCTTCTACTTGGGGCTCTTCGGATCATTTGTATCAAAATATTAAAAAAAAAAAAAGCTGTTGGGATTCAAACAGCAAGTTAGCAAAGAAGACAGGTTCTCCTCTGGTTGTGGTCCAGGCTGAAGGAGTGCTCAGGGACAGGCCAGGGAATCGTGGCTCCCATATCGTATCCACCCATGTTTTCTCTGCCTTTTGTCCTGCCGTTGTCTAGGGGCATCTGAGCAGACTCAATAAAGTCTGAAGTTGTATGCAGACTCATTGTACCTCAACTTCAGCAGCCCTCTATATGAAGAGGGAAAGTCTGGCTTAGGGGAGAGGTTAGATCGAGCCTCTGGCTGACGCTTACTTTGTGATGATATGGCCAAATATCTGGACTTTTCTAGTATTCTTGTCCCGGTACAGGTTGTTGGTTGGAGATTAACTTCACTACATACAGAGCCAAACCTTGACAACATGCTGCTCATTTTTATTTGAGACAGGATCCCATGTGTCCCAGACTGGCCTTGAACTTGAGATGTAGCCGAAGATGACCTTAGACTCCTGATCTTCCAGACCCCACTCTGCAAGTGCTGTAACTGCAGATGTAGCAATGTCTGGCTTTGTATAAAAATTCTATATAAAATATTTTTTGTATAAAAATTTTGTTTATATTTGTATAAAAATATTAAAATAATCTAAGCTCCATGAAGCTCATATTGTCTCTTATCCTGTCAGAAGCTCTCTGTATTAGTATGCTATTGTATTGCTGTGTAGCAAACCCAAGAAGCTGAAAACATTTGTAAACTTATAGTATAGACTGGCTGTATAGCTCAATGTAGAACATCTGTGTAATATACACTAGGGGATTAGTTTGAAACCTAGCATCATAAAAATAAATAAATAAATCAAGCACATAATACATAAATAAATCCCACAGTTTCTGTGTGTCAGGAATGGCTTGATTGGGTGGTTCCAACTTAGAGTCTTTTATAAGTTTGCTAGAGCTGTAGTCATCTCAAGTCTTGCCTGCAGTTCATGGGTCACCTTGAATATGGCAGGTCAGCTTTGGCTCTGCCAGCAGGGTTTATTCATCATTCCTTCATCACAGGATTGGTTGTCCTTGAGACCACTGGAATGTTCCTAAGGTATGTCAGCTGGCTTCCCCTTAGTGAGTGATCTAAGGCACAGTAACAGCTGCACGTCTTCTATGACCTTGGGATGCATGTCCCAACCAATGCCCCATGGTTACATGGCTCAGCCTATTCCACATGAAAAGAAGCACATTGGGTCTCTCCCCACTGCCCTGGCACACACACACACACACACACACACACACACACACACACACACAGTATGACTGTGACCAATGATCATTGGTGATATCGTTGAGGCTGCATGCTACATCTTCCCCCATATATTTCTAGCACATTACTGCGTTTGCTTTAATAACGTTTATCGACAGTTATGGGTTTTGGTTGTTTGATACTTCCTGCTCAGTAGATTGTGGCCTTTCCAAGAGCAGGGTTTTTGTTTGTTTTTTCAGTGCCTAGAACAGTACCAGGTACATAGTTGATAACCAGTATTGAGCACAAGCTGGGCTCTGTTTTTATAACTGTTTCAGCCCTGGACAATTGTTTTGTCCTAGAGTAGAGACTATACTTTGACTTTATTTTATTGGCTTCTGCATTCTTTGAAAAATTTGTCAGTAAGTAACCTTATTAAAAAGACTGAGCACATTTCCTTTAAAAGTCCCACATGCAATTAAAGCCATTATTTGACTAGTGAGCATCTTGCTAAATTACACATGGACTGCTAACTTGATTATGTTTGCGGGAATTATCCATTTTCTGGATTATTTGCTAGAAAAAGAAAAGTACTTGACTGGCCACCCACTCTTCATTTTCCTTCCCAGCCTCCTGAGGGAGGGGCGCTGGTATTCATCAGAGACACAATGGGGTATCCATAGAACAATGCCTCACCCACGCACTCTCCTGGCTAGGGAGGAGAAATTTGGAGCGGGCATGGAGAAAACTGGATGAAAGTGTCTCTATTATTCCCCCTTCTCTTGGGTATTCTGGGTGCAGAGTTTTGGAGCAAGAGATGCTATGGGGGAGAGAGTTTTGGTGTTTGAGAAAGACCAGAATGAGTGAGAGCCAGGAGAGGGGCCACCAAAGTTGACTGCTAAGGCTGTTCTGATCTTGCCTCTAATGAAAGGTGATGACGGCTCCTGATTTTCTTCAAGGCTCAGCACAGTCTTCCCCACCCAATTCCCCAACCATGTAGGAAAGCAGAAGGTTTCTAGGGCAAAAGGACACCTCAGAGGAAACCAAAAGAATTTGCCTTTAGTTGGACCCTGTGGGTAGCTGTGGGCAACTGGACTTGGGTGAGACCCCACAAGCAAATGGACACGTTAGCACCTTCAGGTAGTCAGCCTCTCTTCACTAACAGTGGCTAGACGGCTCTGTGTGAAGGAGGACTTAGAATGTATTCAGGACGGATTCTCCTGGGGCCTGCCTGCCTTTCCTTTCCATGACTCTCTCAGAGCAAAGGCTTTATACTAGTTATCAAGTACCAAGTACCTGCTTGCTTCAGTCCAAGCCCTTGATCCAGTACTCAAAGGAGGTGACCTCACGTGAGCCCTTCCACTTTTCTGTGCCTCCATTTCCTCCAGTGTGGAGTGAGGATAATGATTGTATTTCATGAGCAAAATGACTACACTGGGAGAAGCCATGAAGTAATAGAACATTTGGTCATTATATGCCATGAAAGGATTCATGCCATAGCCACATATGAAGCAGTGGATGTTGTTATGTGCTAGAGTAAGGGAACAGTGAAAAGTTCCTAGATGAGACTCTCATGAAGCTTCTACTTGTACATGTGAGTGTGTGTGTGTGCGGGGGGGGGGGGGGATAGTTAGGAATTGCTCATCCCCGATGTCTTTGTAAGGGTTTTTAGTGCTATGAGGAGACACCATGACTGTGGCAACTCTTATAAAGGAAAACATTTAGTTGGGGCTGGCTTACAGTTCATAGGACTCTTCCTCCAACAAAGCCACACCTTCTCCAATAACACCACACCTCCTAATAGTGCCACTTCCTACGGACCTACAGTGCCCATTTGTAGTCAAACTACCACATTTCATTGTCTGGCCCCCCATATGCTTGTAGATATATCATAATGCAAAATGCATTTAGTTCAACTTCAAAAGTCTATAAGAGTATCAATACTGCTTATGCAATCTCTTAACTGTAATCCCCTAGAAAATCCGAATCTAAAAGCCCTGAGATGACTGCTCCCTTTATTCCATTTAGCATCAGGCTTTTCTTTAATCTGTTAATCTCCTTGAACAGAGGATTCAGCTCCGTTCTACTTCCTGGTACTCCTTTTCTCCTCAAATTGTACATTTTGTGTTTTTTTCTTGTTCAGTTTGCTCCTTTTCATTATAGATCTTCATAAGAGTGAACACAAAGCCAGGTGTGGTGGCGCATGCCTTTGATCCCAGCACTCGGAAGCAGAGGCAGACAGATTTCTGAGTTTGAGGCCAGTCTAGTCTACAATGTGAGTTCCAGAACAGCCAGGGCTACACAGAGAAACCCTGTCTCGAAAAACAAAAACAACAAACAAACAAACAAAACAAAAAACAAAAACAAAAAAGAGTGAACACAAATAATCACACAGGATAGAGTCAATTTGAGGCTATTTTGAGATTTCTTTTGCCAATGGAATTATTCTAAAACTCTTCAATTTACCTTTAGGTAGACTCTTTAGGCAGGTGCAAACAGCCACATTCTCTGTCTAATTATGAGAAGAGTAGTCTCTAGACTACATCTTCTTCTCTGAAGCCTCTTAAGCCAGGTCCCCACAGTTCAGTTCACCTCTAGTACCACTGTCTTCTATGTTCCTACTAGGATGGCCCATTAAACCCAACTTAAAGCATTCAACTGCTTTTCTCATTCAAAGTCCCAAAGTTGACATTCCTTTAAATAAAAGTGTGATCAAGCCTATCACGGTAACCCCCCAGGGCCTGGTACTAATTTTTGTCTTAGTTAGGGTTTTTATTGCTGTGAAGGGGTGCCATAGTTAAGTCAACTCTTATAAATGAAAACATTTAATTGAGATTGGCTTATAGTTAAGAAGTTAAGTCCATTATCAGCATGTCAAGAAGCATGGTGGCATACAGACAGACAAGGTGCTGGGGATGGAGCTTAGAGTTCTACATCTGGATCCACAGGCAGTAGGAGGAGAACTGAGACACACTTCCTCCAACAAGGCCACACCTCCTAATAGTGCCACTTCTCTTGGGCCTATAGGGGCCATTTTTATTCAAACCACCACACCCAATGTCCATATTCTGATACCTGAAACCTGAGACTATGTTAAATTACAAAGCACAGGAGAATTAAGGTTGCAGAAGGAAATAAGTTCACAAGTTCCCTGGCTTTAAAATAAATATATAACCCTAGGTTATCCAGGTAGGTCCAATGTCATCAAATCCTTACATGATGGGAGGAGAGCAGAAGAGTGTCCAAGTGAGGCTGCGTGATCCACTATTGCTGACTCTGAAGATGGAAGGAGGATGATATTCAAGGTACACAGAATCCTTTCCATTGTGACAGAAATGAACTGCAAAGGAATGAATTGTATACTTAAGTTTCTGGAACATAAACCGACTAAATTCTTGATTTGTAGTTCAGTGAGTGCCATTTTAGACTCCTACCTCCAGAACTGTAAGACCATAAATCAGTTCAAGCCACCGTGTTTGTGGTAATTTGTTTCAACAACAGTAGGAAGGAAGAAAAAGAAGAAAAAGTTAGTGAGTGTCTTGGTCAGTGTCTTTATCAGCATTTCTGTGATAAAACAACATGAACAAAGGCAACTTGGGTAATGTGGTGGTTTGAATATCCTTGGCCCATGGGAAGTGGCACTATTAGGAGCTGCAGCCTTGTTGGAGTAGGTATGACCTTGTTGGAAGAAGTATATCACTGTGTAGGTGGGTTTTGAGGGCTCTTAGTGTGTAAGCTCTGCCCAATATGGAAGAGAGTCTCCTCCTGGCTACCCCTGGATCAAGATGACTCCTCCAGCACCAAGTGTGCCTGCATGACGCCACGCTTCCCACCGTGATGATAATGGACTGAACCTAGGAAATGGTAAGTCAGCAGCAATTAAATGTTTGCCTTTATAAGTGTTGCCCTGGTCATGATATCCCTTCACAGCAATAGAACCCAAGCTAAGACAGGAAAGAAAGGGTTCATTTGGCTTATGCTTCTACATCACAGCTTATCAAAAGAAGTCAAGACAGGAACTCAAACAGGGCAAGAACCTGGAGGCAGGAACTGATGCACAGGCCATGAAAAGGTGCTGCTCACTGGCTTGCAATATATATATATTCCAGAACCACCAGTCCAGGTATAACCCCACCCACAATAGGTTGTACTCTCCCACATCAATCACTGAGAAGATGCTCTACATCCCAATCTTATGGAAGCCTGTTCTCAATTGTTCCATGACTCTAGCTGGGATCAAGTTAATCTACAACTAGCCAGCACAACAAGTGAGTAATTCCAGGCAAGAGTAATGGAATCCCATGCTGGGTAGCTTTTGTCAGCTTGACACAGAATGCACTCACCTGGTGTGGTGGTTAGAGTGTAATTGGCCCTAATAGGCCCACAAGGAGTAGTGCTATTAGGAGATGTGGCCTTGTTACAGTAGGTGTGGCCTTGCTAGAGGAAGTTTGTCACTATGGGGGTGGCCTTTGAGGTCTTATATGCTCAGACAAGGAAAAAAGCAGACACTTTCTTCACCAAAATATCATATGAACAATTTCCAGAGTTCAAATCATCTTCAGCACCAATGTCTTCTATATTCCTACTTGGATGACCCATTAAGTCCTACTTAAAGAATTCCATGGTTTTCCAAATCCAAAGTCCCCAAATCCACATTCCTCCAAACAAAAACACGGTCTGGTCTATCACAGCAATACCCCAAGTTAGGGTTTCCATTGCTGTAAAGAGACACCATGGTCAAGGTAACTCTTTTGGAGGACTTCATTTAAATGGGCCTGGTTTACAGTTCAAAGGTTCAGTTCATTATCATCATGGCAGGAAGCATGACAGAGTCCAGGTAGGCATGGTGCTGGAGGAGCTGAGAGTTCTACATCTTGTTCTGAAGGCAAACAAGAGAAGACGGGTCTCAAAGCTCATCCATACAGTGACATATTTCATCCAATAAGGCCATACCTCTTAATAGTGCCTCTGCCTGGCCCAAACGTATTCAAACCACCATAGATATCTTTTCAAAGTTATTAAAGAACATTGGGACTCTTTATAACTTGTTCCCATTTTGCCATATAAAAATCAATCCTGCCAGGTGTGATGGTGCAGGTCTTTAATCCCTGCACTTGGAAAGCAGAGGCAAGCAGGTCAGAGTTCAAGGCTAACCTTGGCTACATAGAGTGTTCCAAGATAGTAGGGTTACAAAGAGAAATTGTGCCTCAAAAAATCATCCAATAAATAAACAAATAAAAACAATCTTACAACATGATGACTTAAAATAACATTATTTAACTCTCTCTTTTCAGTTTAGAATTTGAGCTGGGATCCCTTGGTAATTCTGGCCTGGAGTAACTTGGCTGAACTCATCTGGGCCAACTGGGAAAACTGGATTAATTTCCACAGGGTCTTCTCTGTGGTTTTAGCCTGGCCATCTTTCTATGGTGGGAGAGCCAGATGAGTGAGAAAGGAATTACACAATACCATTCAAAGCCCTTATTTTGAACTTTTCCATGTTACTTCTGCCTCAAACTATTGCACAAGGGAAGTCACAAAGATTGCCCAGATTTAAGAGATGGATAAATTGCCTCTCATTACAGGAATGAGAAGAAGCAAAGTAAACTGTACAGATTGTAGGAAGGGGCAAGAATGGTGGCTGCCTTAGCAATATGTCAGCATGAATCAGGACACTTTTTCCTTAAATACCAGTAACACTAACAAGTTGTTTAAGGAATAGAGATACCTTTTTAAACAAAATAAGCAAGAAGTTATTCCATTTTAAGAAGCAGAATTGAGGTTTATTAAAAGGCATTTTTAATTCAAGATTTTAAGCTTGGGAGTCAAAAGAAGAAGAGACTCTGGAGAATGAAGCTGAGAGCTTGGATTTTTATTCTATTTCCCACTGTTATTCTCAGCACATTGGTTGTGGTCTTAACAAGATGTCTCTGACAGCTGCTGCTTCACTTACAGATGGTAAAGTACAGAGAAGGAAGATGGAATGCCTGCCTTTTGGAAATTAGGAAGATCCATCTAGAGCAGTGTAAACATATCTTTTATTCATCTGATGTATTTGTTATCTTGGAGACTTACTGCTGAATAAGATCATCTTTTCTAGCTCTTTCTAAACTCTGACTGGCTGGTTCAACTAAGCTGTTTTAGCTCAAACTCCTTTCCAAACTGACTGATTGAGTCTGCCTCCTCTTAGCGTCTCTCTGAATTGCTCTGCTTGGTCTCATACTAACTTTGGCAATATGTTCTAATCTTCTGGCTCATTCTCTTTCTTTCTGGCTTGTTCTGAATTCACCTATATCTACTCTCTGGATCCCCAGTTCTCGAAAGAGTTGGGTGTATCCTATCTCTGACTCATTGTGTCAAATCTTTCTTTGGTCACTTTGTTTGCCCCTCAGTTAGGCATCACTTTCAAGCATGGCTGCTTCCTTCTGAAAACTAATCCATTGTTAGGGGTTAAAGGTGTGTACTAAGGGTGTGTCTGTATTCCAGCCAGAGGACTTAAAGGATGCCATTCCAGCTGGATTACACAGGCCTAGAAGGTTTTTTGATATGATCCTTTGCCAGAACAGCCACGTTGTTAGATTAAAAGTCCTCTACAGAGCAGTGGTTCTCAACCCTCCTAATGATTCAATCCTTTCCTACAGTTCTTCATGTTGTTGTGACCACCAGCCATAACATTATTTTTGTTGCTACTCCATAACTGTAATTTTGCTACTGTTATGAAATATGTAATATATATGTAATGTAAACATTTGATATGTGACCCCTGTGGGGGTATCGACCCACATGTTGAAAACCCCTGATCTAGACCATTCTTGCAGCATTCCTATTTAGTCTTGGTACATTCTACCTTATGCCTGAGCATTGGCAGGTAGAAAGTGCTGACAGCCAACTACTAACTGCTTATATAGGTAGGAATCACCAGAGGAGATAGTGGCCCTCATGCATAGATTTCCTCACCCAAAGTAGAACAGCTTAGGAATGTCAAGAGTAGGGCAAGTAGCCTCACCCAGGTAGGTGGATTTGGGTTTATATTTCTGTATGTTACATAATTGTGATTATTTGTTTATGCTTGGCCCAGGGAGTGGCACTATTAGAAGGTGTGACCCTGCTGGAGTAGGTATGGCCTTATTGGAGTAGGTGTGTCATTGTGAGTGTGGGCTTTAAGACCCTCATCCTAGCTGCCTGGAAGCCAGTCTTCTGCTAGCAGCCTTCAGAAAAAGATATAGAGCTCTCAGCTCCTTCTCTACCAGGTCTGCCTGGATGCTGCCATGTTCCTGAGTTGATGACAATCAACTCTGAACCTGTAAGCCAGCCCCAATTAAATGTTGTCCTTTATAAGACTTGTCTTGGTCATGGTGTCTGCTCACAGCAGTAAAACCCAATTAAGACAATAGTTTGCAATGTTTTCTGTAAAAACAACAACCACAACAGCAAAAATGATAGATGGAAAGCACTTTTGGCAGGAGGCGCTGTGCATACAGAAGATTGTCAAGTTACAATAAACAGTTTCTGAACAAAGCCTGGGGACCCAAGTCAAGACAGGAGGGGAGAACCAACGCCACAAAGTTGTCTTCCGGCTTCCACATGTGCACCGTGAATCCCTCAACACTAATCATAAACTTAAAATTTTTTTAATGATTTATTTACTGATTTAATGTTTTGCCTATGTGTATGTCTGTGTGAGGGTGTCAGATTCCCTGGAACTGGAGTTATAGATAGTTGTGAGCAACCATATGCGTACTGGAAATTGAGCCCTGGTCCTATGGAAGAGGAGCCAATGTTCTTGACCTCTGAGCCATGTCCCTAACCCAGATAATAAACCTTTAAAAAAGAGTCCATAGGATTCTTATTTTGACTGCCTGTGTTTGCTACTTGAGCTATGTAGTAGGAAACACAATTCTTTAAATGTGAGAGAGCACTGTGTGCTGAGTCTCACAGTTTTTGTACATGCACTGCTCAATTGTGCAACACAATGTAAAAGCAACTGGAAGCTATGCAGTTCTAATTCCCAGAGCTGGTTTGTAAAGGTGAAAGACCCAACTTCAACACACAGGGATTTTTATTTATTTATTTATTTATTTTTGGCAAAGTGAAGAAGTTTGCCTGCGGGCCAGTTGGAAAGTCGCACTATTCTGTTACAAGTATCTGTTTTTCCAGTTGCATTATTGTTACAATTGAAGTATCTGTTTTCCTATTTTCGCTCTTTGTGAACTGCTTATATTTCAAAAGCCTTCCTCTTTCTGCTGTGAAATGGAAGGTTGTGGGTAGTGAGTTCCACACTCTGGCTCTCTGGGAAATTTGCACTGCTCCTGCTGATTGGACAGGATTGCTTATTAAGTATGAGTGTGAGTGTGGGTGGGGTTGTCAATCATGTTGCCTATAATGTCTTAAATACCCTCCATCAGACTTTTAAAAACAATCCCATAATGCTTTTAGAGAAAAATCAACAGAGTGTGTAGTTGGACAGTGTTCAGATATTGGTAATAAAAGTAGACATTTATTTCACAGGCTCTGGAGGAGGCAACATTTTGCTCTGTTTGGGCTATGCGGCTGTGGTAGAGGTGTTAGTGTATATAATTAATCATGTTAGGCAAATGTCAATCCCATCTTGCGATAAATGTTTTGAAATGCTGCCTGTAGGATAGTGAGCAATTCAGGCACTGTGAAAGTGCCACCAAACTAAACAGAATTACCATATGCACTGGAAAATTCCACTCAAGCATATGCTCAAAAACAAAACAAAAAAAAAAATAAAAAAAACAAAAAACAAAACAAAAAAACAACCCTAGAAGCAGACATCTGGATAGGTGTGTCTACCCAGTGTTCAGAGCAATGCTGCTCACCAGTCACTGAAGGCAGGAGCAAGCCAAGTGTCCTCTGACTGACAAATAGGGAAACAAAATATGGTGACTAATAATAATTTAAAAGCCAACCACCAGGGGTGGGGCTAGAGCTCGGAAGATGGCTCAGCAGTTAAGAGCATTGGCTGCTCTTCCAGAGGACCTGGGTTCAATTCCCAGCACCCATGTGACAGCTCACAACTGCCCCGTAAGCCCTGCTCCTGAGGATCTGACAGCCTCCCACAGACATGCATGCAGGCAAAACACCAAGACACATAAAATAAAAATAAATAAATTATTAAAAAGCAAACTGCCTTGCCCTTCAGCAGGAATGATGATCCAGCCACCAAAAGACCCAAACTATGATCCATCACCTTTGTTATCCTTATGTAGGAAGTCATATGTAAATTTATCTACATCCTATTGACTCTAATACACTCATAGCCTAATAAATGTTCTATGTAACATTTTTTTTTTGAGACAGAGTTTCTCTGTGTAGCCTTGGCTGTCCTGGAACTCACTCTGTAGACCAGGCTGGCCTTCAACTCAGAAATCTGCATGCCTCTGCCTCCCAAGTGCTGGGATTAAAGGTGTGTGCCACCACTCCTGGTTTATATGTAACATTTTTAACTAAACAGTGTTCCCATATTTTTGTTCTCAGAGATGGCAGGAAATGAGAAAGAAAACTCGGTTGTAAATCACAGCATCCTTGAACAGAACAAAATGTCTGTGGAATGGACAGAAGTTGGATAAGAAAAAAGGAGAAAGTATGTGGGTTTGGAGCCCCACCCCCACCACAGAACATTCCCCTTGGCTTAGAATTCCCTTCGTGTACATAGTCTCTATCACATTCTTTATGAAACCACTCTAGACAATACAGCAAGCTCTCAAAGAAGAGTTAACAACTAGCTGGGTGTGGGGTCGAGGCCAGCCTGGTCTACATAGTGAGTTACAGGACAGCCAAGGCTACACAGAGAAACCCTATCTCAAACAAAACAAAACAAAACAAAACAAAACAAAACAAAACAAAACAACAACAAAAAGAGAGTTAACAGCTTCTTCCATGTTTTTAGGGCATAGCATAACTTCTCTGATAATCTTTTCATCATCATGATGGCAGTAATTGTGCCTCTCTTCTCTCCCAAGCAGAGACCACTGAGCTTAGAAGAAGCTGAGTCTCTTTGTGTCTTCTCACAGCTGTAAAGAATACCTCCCACAAACAATGCAGGTGGCTTAAAACAAAGGCCATAGGCTCTTCTGCAGTTCCGGGGACTATTGAAGTCTGAAGTTAAGATGTGGGCAAGGTTGGTTCCTTTGGAAGACTAAAGAGGCAAATTGTCACAGGCCCCTCTCCTTGTTTTGGGTGGCTACCCCAATCCCTTGTGTTCCTTGGCTTGTGGACATGTCCTGCCCTCTTCCTCTCTGGACCGTTTTTCTCATGTCTGTCTTCTTCCCTTATCTTTAAGAACACTTGCCATTTGACTTAGGGCCCACGCTAAGTCAGGATGACCTCATCTCACAATGCATAACTTAATTGTGTCTGTGAAAGTCCTTTGACCAAACAAGGTCACATTCCCAGATTCTGGGTGTATGTTTTACGGAAGTTCCATATTCAACCCGTATGTTCAGCGCGTGTTTCTAGCTTCTTCCCCTTTCTTGTCTCTGCTGGGAGTGAGTCTGCCTACAGGAACATGCCAGAGTTTTTCTCTCAATCAGGAAGCGCGCTACTTCTAGGAATCCCATTGAAGGATGGGTGAATCAGCCCAGTTCTGCCTGCGGGATTAGAACTCCCAAACCTGCAATGCTCTCTTCAGTCTCAATTCTTCACTATCGGCTTTGGACAGGAGCAGTCTCCATTGGCTGCATGCTTTGATCTTCTCAATTGAACATTCTTCTGAGGTTAAAATGGCTATTTCTTTCTTTCTTTGGGGGGGATCATTTGAAAATTCAATAAATATTACTTAATCTGTGGCTTGGTGTGGTGAATGTTGGAAATCCTCACCACCACGCACAATGATGGAATTAACATGGCTTCCAGGTCCTCACGTGGATTTGCCAATCTTTGTCTGTTTCATTTTATCTCATTGTGTTATAGTTGTCTGTAGGCCCTCCTCTCTCTCTCTCTCTCTCTCTCTCTCTCTCTCTCTCTCTCTCTTTCTCTTCCTCTCTCATCTCTCTCTCTCTCTCTCATTTGCTGTATAATACTGTACTTCAACAACCCAAGTGTCCTGTTAGGACCTACAAGTGCAGGATGCATGAGGCGAGCCCAGCATCCCTTACTGTGTTGTGCTTTTGCTATCATTGTCTGCTTTCTTTGTTATTCTATTCACGATAAGGAAAGAAGTCTTTACCAGAAATGGGGTCCAGAGTGATGGGATTGTTGTTGTTGCTGTTGTTGTTAAGACAATGTATTATAGGCTTTTCCTACTAGCAAAGGATGGTCTTGTATATTGTCCTGTGGTCTTATAATTAAGAAACTGTTTTTGCTTTTGTCCTTTTGAAAAGTTAAGACATAAGACACAAGAAAGTAAAATGCAAAGAAAGTGTAAGAATGGGTGTGAGATTCACGTATCACCTCAGTTAAGAGTACCTGTCGGCTTCTTTTTCCAGTTTACTTATTCTCAATTTTATGAGTATATAAATCCCCTAGCAATACATAAGATAGAGTATATAATTTTTTATGTGAGCATGCATATATAATAAACGTATTATGTAAGTATTTACGTCATATGTATTACATATGTGAAGTCACATCACATAAAAATATATGTAAATATGTAAAATACAAATAACTATATTTACCTTGTGTCTCTATTGAAACCTTTTACATTTATTTTGCTGTGTGCACTCCTGCCACAGTTCGCACATGGAGGTCAGTGAATAGCTTACAGTTCCCTCCTTTCCCAAGCCGACTTTGAACTCAGCTCCTTAGGGTTGGCAGCCATGGGCTGTATCCACTGAGCCGTCTCCAGCTCATAGCTGCTGATTTTTATTTAATACCATATTGGAGAACTTTTTCTCTTATCACTTTATTTTCCAAGTCATGATTTTTGGTAGAAATCTGTAGAATGTGTCTTGTTAGAGACATATCATAATTCAACTGGGTGTAGAGGCTCCTGCCTGTAATTGCAGTAGTCAGAAGGCTGAGGCAGGGCGATCATTCTGAGATACCTAGTGCAACTTTGTCTCAAAACCCCCAGCAAGCA
Organism: Mus caroli; assembly: GCF_978045245.1. Lineage (NCBI taxonomy): Eukaryota > Metazoa > Chordata > Mammalia > Rodentia > Muridae > Mus > Mus caroli. The sequence continues at coordinate 67,203,262 of NW_028227259.1, read as the reverse complement.
AACAAAACCCATACCAGTAAGAGTAGAATCACAATTCAAGTATTTTTCCTGTCAGATTGTTTCAGACTGGGTTATTTGTAAATAACTTTAAAAATATCCTTTTCAAAAATTTGTGACTGTGTCATTATTTATAGCAAAGCTGCAGGGTTGACATAGTTAAAGTCAGGATGGTGAGCGACATTGTGGGTTACAACAAAAACCGCAGTAGGGACCAGTGGCCTCTGCCTCACCTCTTCCCAGCTGCTGTGCACAGTTCTCTGTACCAGGCTGCTGCTTCCTGGGCTACAATGGACTACAGTTGACTACAGACCCCACAGCAGGGCGTGGCCTATCAAGTGGCCAGGGAGGCAGACTGATACCAGAGCCCCGCCCAGTGCGTCACTGGATCTTCATGGCACCAGGGGTCAAACAAAGCCTCTTTCACACAATTTGAATTTGAGATCCTTTAGGAGTCTCAGGCAAAATATTGCATATTCTTGTAGGACGTGTGTGGAGTCACGACGGGGATGGGGGGCGCAGGGTTGCCAAAGGGGAGAGAGAAAGCACAGGCAGGCGGAACCTTGCAGAGTGTGGCTGTGCTGGCAGAGAGTGCTCCATCAGTAGCAGCAGATGCCTGCTGCTGAAGCCATGTCAAAAAGAACAGGTGCTAGAGGTCCTGAGCGGCATTCCCATCGGCCCGGCCCTGCCAGGCAGCTGCTAAGGCTGCTTCCTGCTCCTCCTGCTTCCTCCTGTGGCCTCACAATGAGCCACATTGACCCAAGTCACCAGAGCGTGTCTCTTTTCATCTTGACCCGAAAGAGCCTCAGCGGCACCATGTAATATTCATTCATATTGCTATCATAGCATGGCTCAGGGGGCATGAGGGTGGGGCTGCTTTGTTGTGCTCCTCTCTGGCTAGACTCCTTGAGGACAACGACTATGTCTTCTTTAAAGGCATACCCTTGGCAACTGGACAGTGTAACCCCATATACCGCTTCTAAAGGAAGTGTAATGAGGACCAGGAGCGTTCCAAAGGAGATGAGGTGGGGGGGGGGGGGTTGTTGTTATTTGTTTGTTTGTTTGTTTTGCTTATAGTAAAGTATATAAAAATGTCTATTAAGTTTTGGGGTTTTTTTGCATGTATATTTACATGTGGTATGCATGTTTATATACACGTTTGCGTGTGTGTGCATATGTGTGTGTATACATGCATGTTGAGGCACAAGGTTGAAGTTAAATGTATTCTTCCATCACTTTTCACCTTAAATAGTGAGACAGGGACTGTCACTGGGCTTAGAAGTCACTGTTTTGATCAGCCTGGCTGGTCAGATCACTAGGGATCCCCTGCCTCTAACCCCCATACGTTGGGGTTGGACGTGGGCTCCTACACACACTCACCTTGCTTTTTCTTGGGCTCTGGGAGTCTGAACTCCAGGCTTCATGCTTGTGGAGCAAGCTCTTTGCCTAGTAAGCCATCTCCCAGCCTCCTAATAAATTTGTTTGAAATAATGCCATGGCAATTCTTTAATTCTGGTATAAATAAAACATATTTTAAAACATATTTATCAACCAAACATGAGCACTAGCATATTATTCAAACTAACCTCTTCTTGTATGTTACAGAGCTCAAGGAGAAAGCACAGAAAATTGTATCAGTGAGGCTTTCTTCTCCCCTCCCCTCCCCTCCCCTCCCCTCCCCTCCCCTCCCCTCCCCTCCCCTCCCCTCCCCTCCCCTCCCCTCCCCTCCCCTCCCCTCCCCTCCCCTCCCCTCCCCTCTTTCTTCTCTCCTCCTCCTTTCTCCTCCTTCTTTTTCTTTTTTTCTAGTTGTGCCTTCCATACTTAGAAAAACAAGGCCATGTGGAATACTTATTTGCTACAAATCACTGTGGAACTTTGTAGCTGAAATATAACTTTCAATAAGACACCACAAGCTGCATAGAAAGACATGTAGTAGCTCCTGAGGTGAAATAAGTGTTTTTCACAGTGGCAGGGGGCTGACCGATAGCTCAGTGGTTTAAAGTACTTGTTGCACAAGCTTACAAACCAAATTTAGATCTCCAGAAACCATGTCCAAAGCCAGATGCTGTCACACACACCTGTGACCTCAGACCTTTCAAGAAACGACAGGCTCTGCCTCGGTGGAAGATGGGAACTGATTCTGGAGGGCTGCCCTCTCTCTGTTCTACATGCATTCACATATACCCGTGCACACATACACGCACACACACACACACACACACACACACACACACACACGCACGCAAACACATACACACATGCACACACAGAGTTAGTACTCCCTATAGAATTTCCATTTAATAGAACACAATCTTCAAATTTTAGACTCCTTTAAGTTTTCTGAAGTGCCCTGTGGAGTGAGCTACAGAATTAATTTCTCCCTAGTAGTACATGTCACCCAGTCTTAAAGTAGGTTTTGTTCTTCCTGGTTCACATGAGACAAGAAATCGCTGATAAATTTTTCCAAAACAAGGCTTAGCAAATGGCAGAGTTGCATCAGCTTGCTAATGTTTTTTAATAAGCTGTATGAGTTCAGTTTGTCAATGGGGAGTTACGCTATCACCTTGATTACACTGAATATACATGATAGCAGTGACCTGAAACTTTACTTTGCAGCTCAAAATGTATGACATTTATTTTGCTGTGTTCAAATCTCGAGGGATGTTTCCCAAAACATCTCTATTTTAAAAATATACCAAGATTTTCATCTATATTGAAGATCAATTTAAAGAATCTCTTTCTAGTGGATGTATACATTCTTTGAGGAGCCTAGGTATCGTTTATAAAATGAACATTTGAAATACAACTTCCTATCACTCAAGCTCTCAGTCTGCTTTCAAAGCTTGGCATGAGCTTACCTGAAAAGGGGTCTAAGTCTATTTTAAACAATCACATCTCCTGGGTTTGGGCCCCAGCACCGTAGAAGAAAATCAATACACACACAGAGACAACATTGCTGGCAATTTCTCACCTCCATGAGTAAGAATTTTTTTTAATGTTTTGCAAATAAAATAAGACACAGAAACAAGTCAGATGTTAAAACTGATTAAAAACAACAACCCGGCAATTATCTCTTTTTCTTTGTGCACTGTGCTCAGCCACAGCGACATGGTTATGCTAGGGATGTGAGTGTTGGTTCTAGGGCTATGCTGGGCTTAGTAGGGGAGACTCACGTCTCTAAGGATGTGATGAGCCCCAAGACACTGGACTGCCCTTGAGGGTGCTTATCTAGGAAATCTAGCAGCCCTCCTAGAAAGTTTTCAGCAGAAGGACTTCTTATTGCATGTATGTGTATCTGTGTGCATGCATGTATGTGTCAGGGAGCTTGTATGCAGATTAGAGGACAACTTGAGGGAGCCAGGGATCAAACTCAGGCTTGGTGGCAAGAGCCTTTATTGTCTGAGCCATCCTGTCAGCCCAAAGGACAGCTAAATGGCACTTGTTGTGAAAGCTTTCCCGAGACTGAGGAGACGTGACTGCTTTGGGGCGTGCCATTGCACAGCCTGGTGTGCGTTATTATTGTCAGGACTTCTCTGCCACGCCCCATCCTTCCTACATCTCTCTCTTCTGCATGTCCATTATGTATCCTGTCAAGTAATGGGCATCCAAGACAGACCTGTCATAGAAAGTTTCCCCATGTTTTGAGACTGCTTCTCTTTTTGTTCACTGTCCTAGCTATCCTCAGACCTTCTCACGATATCCACCGACCTGTCATCCTGATAGCATTTGCAGCCATCAGACACCATAAATGATCCACTCACACAAGGAGCCCCAGTCCAAGGGTGAATTTTTATGAGCTCTGATTATTGGCCCAAATATAAACTCCTTGATTTTAATGGGACCTTGAGCCAAATATAGTACACCACAGATCAAAGAGGCTCCAAGGCGATTCCTCTCTGTGGGTATTTCTGTTCTTTGTAATTCTCCTTTCTGTTTAGAAGTTTCAGAGTTTTTTTTTCCTATGGTAGTTTCCACTTATCACAACAAGAAATGCTCACCTAAGGAGTTTGCAAAATTCTCCTTGGCTAGCAGGAGGCTTGCTTTGTAACCAGCCATACAGGCAGGGCATGTCATCTTCTTTGAGCATCACTCATGCCTCGTGTCACTTCCGTGGCCCTGCTAATTGACTTGCATGCCTTGGGCCAGCTGATCTTGTACTGATACTCACTCCTGATGTCCTGAGTGGGTAATAACATATATTCTACCTACAAGGATTAGCCACTCCCAATTTCAGTTTGACTCGTTGGACCACATTCAGTGACTGATTTCCCCTTTCCAGATGGACTTTCTGTTGATGAAGTTGCCTCCCATGCTCCCTCCCTGTCAAAGACCATCACTGTAGGGACTTTGCCCTGTATCCTGGTCAAGCCTCCCTCTTACCTGGAGCAGGATGCTTGCCTTTTAGTTGGTGACAATTGGCAGAGATGTCCTAGTTCCTACCTGACTGAGAATGTTCCCCCTGCCCCCCAGTGTAACAATGGGAAGTGTGAACTCCAAGGTAAGGGTTTTTTGTTGAGGGTTGGCCTAGGTCCAGTCCAGAGGTACGAAGTCTAAACTCCTATCTTTGAGACTGAACTCTGCCGGGTTGATGGAGGGAGGGATGAAGGGTGAGGTGACAAGGTCCTACGCCCATGGGCAGTCCCTCTTTGTTGGACTATGCTAGCAAATTATAGGTTGGCAGACACTGTTTGGGACATGTGCTGACATGTTAAAAAGAAAGGGATACTTTGGTTTTCCAGTTTTCATGCCGCCCCCCACCCTTTCATGTTTATCTTCCGTGTGCGTTTGGTCATCTCTGTCAGCACGTCTGTGGTTTCTCTAATCGCTCTCTCTTAGGAGCTGGGAAATAGCACAGGAGTCAGAAAATCAGAGGAGTTTCCATTTACTGTTGTGCTGTTCTCTTGCTAATGTAGAATCTCTCTCTCTCTCTCTTTCTCTCTCTCCTTCTCCCTCCCCCCTTCTTTACACACACACACACACACACATTTTAGAATGTAGAACAAAATAATAAATGACAGCCCTCTCGTTTCTGGAATCCTTGTAGGAACCATCTGTTGTTAAGGAAGAGTCACAACCTTTGTAATCTGTTGAGCCAAGTTTGAATCCCAGCACTGCCTCCTACTACAGTGGATGCTATGGTTAGTGGGGTGTTCAGAGACAGAATGTGTATAGAACACTAGTCCTGATCATGTAGTTTAGTGTGCCATACAGACATTTTAAAAGGCAAAGCTAAGTGGAATTGGTAAGTCTGTCCCATGCACAAGCAAGCTATCTACTGTCCCCAGAGAGCCTGTCATTTGTTATTGTTGTTCTTGGTTTACAAAGAAGGTCTCCATGGATGACACCTCGTTTGCTCTCAGACTTCTTCTTCTCCTCGTATTTTGATCTCGAGATTTCAGATGTCTTCCTGTATCCTCAAAGGACTATGGTTTCGTGGATGCTGAAAGTCGCATCCACTCGGTCCTGCAGATATTTGGAAACAAGGGGCTTATTGGCCATCTCTGCCACAAGAAGGAGAAAGAGGAAGTCAAGAGATTTGGGAGTTGGAAGGGCATGAGTGCTCTCTGTATCTGCTTGGCAGCGTGGAAGCACTGGAGCACAGAGCACACAATGGCTGCCTTTGTCTGCAGGGAGGTTGGGAATGCCTTTGGTTTCCGAGTTTCATCAAGCAGAAAGCAAGAGACCCTGAGTCCCCCGAAGTCTGGTAACATGGAGCACCATGATATTAAAAAAAAAAAAGTTTAAGTTCATTGACATGAAACTTTAGGAGGAAAATGTATTGTTGCATAAATGTATGCTATTTTTAAGCCCAACAAACCAAAGCATTATAACCGTGAGAGGAAAACCTCAATGTGTAAAACAAGTTGATACCATTAACCTGGCAAACTCATCTTTTTTTCCTTTTTCTTTTCTTTTCTTTTCTTTTCTTTTCTTTTCTTTTCTTTTCTTTTCTTTTCTTTTCTTTCCTTTCCTTTCCTTTCCTTTCCTTTCCTTTCCTTTCCTTTCTTTCTTTTTTTTTTTTTGAGACAGGGGTTCACTGTATAGCCCTGGCTGTCCTGGAACTCAAACTCAGAAATCTACCTGCCTCTGCCTCCCAAGTGATGAGACTAAAGGGGTACGCCACCACCGCCCAACCCTGGCAAAGTCATCTTAATCACTGAATATGTACTGGAAATATGGATTTCTCCCACCTCCACATTTTCACCACAGGAGGAAAGATTTTCTCGCCTCTATTCCATAAAAAAAAACCTGGCAAGCTTGGTGTCCCTCACTGTTGCACAAGTGACCTGCCTCGGTTGGAATACCTTTTAATGCACCCTTAACCTTTCCATGCAGGTTTCTTGTCATGCAGGGTCACTGTAGGAAGGGATGAGCAAACAGAGGTGAGGCACAAGGTTCGGCAATATGGAAGAATTCTTCCTCTTTTCCCGCACCAGCAGGCTGCCCTCATAAATTTCATGGAAAGGCCAAGGTGGAACTACTTAACATCTTCTGGCTGACAAGAAGCTCACGGTGATGAGAATGCTTTTCTGTGATCGACTACATCCTACAAAAGTGAGATTCAGAGCTAGCAAGAGGGCTGACAACCTGAGATCAAGCCCTGGGACTCACATGGTGGAAAGAGAGAGCGGACTTCTGGTACCTATCTTCTGAGATCCCCCGTGCATGCTGAGACACAGCCCTCTCCACTCTCCCCAAGTAATAATTGAGATATTAAAAATAAAAAAGCAACATTCTCAGGCCTGCTAGCTTTCCTCTATACCTGCTTTTCTTTTAGCAGCTGGTATGCTTATCCTTTTCCTGAATATCTGAGAAGTGGGGTGAATTAAGACATAATTATCTATGTCTGGGCATTTTGTTTGTTCTGGATTTTTGTTTGTTTTATTTTATTTATTTTTTTTGAGACAAGATCTCACCACTCGGCTCAAGTTGACCTGGAATTACACCAGCGGCTCGCCCTTGTTCCAAAATGTACTGATTGAGTAAACAGAGCAGCAGTGGATTCTGAGTCCAATGACACTTGGTTAATGTTGCCCGGTGTAGGATCAAAGCCATTCAAACCATTGGATAGAAGAACTCTTCTCACTCTCTAGAGTAGCCCCACACAGTAACCCCAATAATAATGGCCATTATTTTTGATTAGATGAAGATAATTGGTGTCTGAACCATTATCGCACCAAATTCAATAACTCAGTGTGAAAAGAAAGGGCCACACACCCAAGACTCTCACACCAAAGTCATGCTGTTACAAACGATGCTGTCACTGGAGAGGATGCTTTGCACAATCCGGAAGTGTGTGTAATCATAGGAGAGGAGCGTGTCAGGAGCACGGGTTCACGCTACTGCTATCGTTACTTCTTATCAAGACTCCAAGAGCTGAATCATCTGCACAGGTCCTGAGCTATACCAACCGTGCCAGGGAACGAAAGTCAGGGAGAAATCCCTTCATTTTGTGTCACTTTTTACCGAAGGCTTCTGGAGCAAATGAGAAGGTAGGGAGAGTGGTGTGGCTCGTGGGAGGCAGACTGGCAGCGTGGGTTGGCAGCACACCATGGAAGCTGAAGGAAGATGGGCTACCAAAGCTGTCCCAAGAAGTGCTTGTTAGACATTGAGTCCACTTGTGGCAGGAATGTTTGTTTTATTTCTTTTAAAATTTTAGCAATGAATTCTAAGTCCTTTTCACAGAATTCTGTAAATCTAAGGAGAACCTTAGATTTTATATGCCAATTTTGTCAGAGTCTGCCCCGCCCCCCTTAAACAGGTGGAACTCAGAGATGCTCACTAAGTCTTCTGATGTCACTCAGCAAGTTAGGCACAGCCAAGCAAAACTGTGGCTTTGAATCCTTTTTTTTTCATTCCTCTGAAAGTATTTGATAAAGGGATGAGTGTCTGTCTGTGTGTCCCACTGTGTGTGCGTGTGTTTGTATATATGCATGTATGCATCTGTGTGCATGTGTGCCTCTGCTTTATTCCCTTGAGACAGGGTCTCTCACAGGACTGGAAGCTGTGATTTAGCCTAAACCAGTAAGCCACACCCATCCTCCTTTCCCTTCCCTGGGTTACAGGCTTGTGTGACCACACCTGGCTACAGCAGCTCAGCTTCTCCTGTTTGAGCCGGAGTGTTCTTACCCACAGAGTCATCACCCTGACCTCCTTACACTTTTTGTTTGTAGCATTTCTGCAGAACTGGGGGTGGGTTGGGAGTGGGAGAAAGTTGGTCGTGTGCTTTATAGCCGGGCATGGAGTTTCTAGCTCTGGTGCTCAATTAGGGGAAACACGATTCCATTTCTTTTCCATTTTTTTTTCTATCTGCCAAAAGGAGAATTCATTCAGCAGGGATGAATCTGATGAGAGGGCCAGATTCTTAGATTATGTCTTGTAGTAGCGATCCCAGGAAAACAAGCTGCCCTTGACAGTCTCCCAGGAGCTGTAGAGCTTCCCTGAAGCTTCCCAGGCCTCTCTGCAGCACGAGGCTGCCTTCCTGTTCAGGTGCCCGTGAAGCCGCAGACTTGAATTTTGGAACTTTGAAGGAGAGTGCATAGGGCATTATAAGTGAAGAACCATCTAACACATGGCTCGTGGGCATGGAGGCTGGTGGAATCTTAGATTCATTTCTTCGCTCGGGGAGTATGCCTTACTCCCCTGCGCCAACCCCTAGCTTCACAATACCCCTTGATATTGAACCACATTTCCAACCTCAGACAAAGGCTTTTGAATATGAATATTCAGGTTGGAGAGATGGCTCAGCGGTTAAGAGCACTGACTGCTCTTCCAGAGAGGTCCTGAGTTCAATTCCCAGCAAACACATGATGGCTCACAACCATCTGTAGCGGAATCCGATGTCCTCTTCTGGTGTGTCTGAAGACAGCTACAGTGTAGTCATATAAATGAAACAAATAAATCTTTCTTTTAAAAAAAGTCTTCTTGTCAAAAATAAGTTCATTTCTGTTTAATTAAAAAAAAAAAAAAAAGCCGGGCGGTGGTGGCACACGACTTTAATCCCAGCACTTGGGAGGCAGAGGCAGGTGGATTTCTGAGTTCAAGGCCAGCCTGGTCTACAAAGTGAGTTCCAGGACAACCAGGGGCTACACAGAGAAACCCTGTCTCAAATAAAATAAAATAAAATAAAATAAAATAAAATAAAATAAAATAAAATAAATAAATATCCCTATTTGTTTTTTAGAAAAGATAAATATTCACTGATTTATTCCTTCATGCTCTCCCTCCAGTCACTTTGTGCTTACAAAACATAAATATGTGTAACATTCAACTCCACTGCATTACTTGACCTGTGGGAAGACTGAAGAAAGGACTGATCAGAATTTTCAGGGAGGGGGAACTGCAGAGATGGCTCAGCAGTTAAGAGTACTAACTGCTCTTCCAAAGGTCCTGAGTTCAGTTCCCAGCAACCACCTGTGGTTGTTGGCAACCATCTGTAATGGAATCTGATACCCTTTTGTGGTGTGTCTGAAGACAGCTACAGTGTATTTAAAAAAAAAAAAAAAACTTAAAAATTTTTCTAGGACTGGAGAGAGAGTTCAATGGCTAAAGGCATCTCCTGCCAATTCTAATAGCCAGGGTCCACAGGGTAGAAGGACAGAACTGACTCCAAATTCTCCTCTGTGACATGACCAACACACACACCCACTTTCACCTTCTCACAGTGAGTAAAAATGCACAACACACACACACACACACACACACACACACACACACACACACGAGGCAGCAGGTAAATCTCTTGGCACTCTTCTGATTTTATTTGCCGAATCCTGGATGCTTAGCATAGAAGACTGAGGGAAGGGCACTAAGCAAGCATGCCTGGTCAAAGCAGGCATGAGTGGACAGTTGCTGCATCTTGAAAAACTCCAACGCAAGAGTAACTCCACTCTTCCTTCTGCCCCTTAAGAAGCAAAACAAAATAACAACGGAATAAATAAAACTAACCAATCCTGGCTTACACAACCTTAGCTTACCAATTAAAAATTGGTTCAAACACCAATTCCTTCAAGAGCTATCAATAGCTTCAGCAGGCTGCTGGCTCTTTTTGGCATCTCTGGTCCGAGTCTTCTCTCTCTATTCCCCATCTTTCCACTCCCAGATTGCCCTTGCCTCCCTCGCACTCACAAGTGGACACATAGTGGACACAGACTATAGTCTTGCATAGGTATTTGTGAGCATTTATCAAACTTGAGCTTCATCCTCCTGTAGGCATTAGGAGGAGGCCTTTGGACACAGAGAATGGTTGGTTTCCTGAAGCAATGCCTTGGGAGTTTGTCTTGGGATCTGAGGGGGTGATATCCGAAGTTGTTATGTAGATCCTGATCGTAGGGAAATTGCTGGAATCCTTTAGTATGCACTGGAAGCTTGGGCTCTTGGCCCAATGGGCTCATAGTCTAAATATTTGGAAGATGAATACTTGGAAATACATTTAAACATTTAAAGCATTTTATTTGTTTTTGCAGTGATTCTCATTGTGAGTGTGATACGATCCTTCAGCAAGGCTGTAGCTGCTGCAGATGCAAGCCCGGGCACAGGCTCCAGCTCAGGGCTTGGAGAGAAGCCAGAGGTGCATGGCTATTGGCTAATGCCCACACCCTAGGGTTGTTACTCCCATCCCTTGCCTTCAACACCTACATCTGAAAGTCATATGAAGGGTCTGAACCAACTCGGCAGTAAAACTGGGAATGGACCACACACACACACACACACACACACCATTTTTCATACCAATCATTACAAACACTCTTCTGTCAGTGCTGAATATGTCCTGTTATCACCAGTTGTCCTCCCAAAATGTCCTGTGGTCACTCTTTCTTTCTGACCAACCAGGTGACACACTTTTCAGCAAGTAGATGTTAAGAGGATGTAAACTAACATGAATGCATTAGGTTATGTAAAACATAATTAGAGAGAGAAGCAGCCTGCATGTTTACAGGACTCAAGCAATGGAATTTTCCACATTCTTTTAATATCTACTTGCACTGTAGGACTTAAATAATATGAACTGTTGACCTGGACTGATCACATTATCTAGATAGTAGCCAAATATCTCCTTTGCCTACTTTGCTGTATCATATATGGGAGTGGGTATTTGGCTTCATTTCTGAAGTTTGTAGAAAGGGGTGGGGCAGGCAGATGGGTTGAGGTGACTGTGGGCGTGCACCTGGCCTTTGGTAATTGCTGTGGTACTGAGGTGTCTCAGACAACAATGATAATAACCATCTCTATAGAATTGGGGCTGCAGTCTCAACAGTAAAAATTATATTAAACTGGGCTTCATGCCCAGACTACCGGCTTCAAATAAACAATGTGAGGAAAACATTTTTTTGGGAGGAGCTAAATCAAGCACTCAGGAAGCCAAGGGAGACAGAGAGGTGCTCAAGTCAAGGAGAAACACTCCCCCCCTGCTCACAACACGCCACCCAACATTTGCATGATCAAGTCAATTGACTTGAAAGTCTAACCCGAATCCCATTGACGGTCCCTTTCGCAACCCCTTCTATTGTCAGGCTGCTCAGGGACTTTCTTACTGCCTCCTAAGCCTAGTTGAGCTTGCAAGCATAATTTCCCAGCCCTCTGGGTTGAAGGCTCCTGGTAGAACAGTGCATGTCAGTGTCTCTCCCAGCACGGCTGTGTGACGTAGATGAATGCGGGACAGGCCATCTGCTGTTGAAGAGGGTGACAGACAGAGTCTGCTCCATTGTGACAGATGACTCCCCTAGTGCTGGCCAGCTGGCTTAGAGTGGACCAAATTGGACAAGGTAACTGATGTCCAGCAACTCTCTGAGGGAACTCTCTTCTATGTTTGTATTTATCTCTGCTTTCTACACACACACACACACACACACACACACACACACACACACACACACACTTTTCAAAATGAGAAAGTGTATTCTATTGACAGAGCAAGAGCAGAGACCATGGATAGCTCCAGGCTATGGAAGAATTGGTGGCACTGCGGACCCTGCAGCTGGCTAATGGTTTATCTCCTAAGAGCTAACTGGAGTCGGGTGTGGTGGCTCACACCTTTAATCCCAGCACTCGGGAGACAGAGGCAGGTGGATTTCTGAGTTCGAGGCCAGCCTGGTCTACAAAGTGAGTTTCAGGAGAGCCAGGGCTATACAGAGAAACCCTGTCTCCAAACAAACAAACAAACAAACAAACAAAACCAACCAACCAACTAAACAAAAGAGCTAACTGGATCAAGGTTTTACCCTCTCCCCTCCCCCTCTAATTCTAGAATTTTCACAAAGAACATCTAAGACACTTGTCATGCAAATCTTCCAGTTTGGGGACTTTTCCGTTTTTGCTTTTTTCTTTCTCTTCTCCGCATTGGATAAGGAACCTAAGGCCTTGAACAAAAGGGGCAAATGTCCTACCAGAGTTCTAGATGTGTCTTCAAGAGGCAGAATCTCACTAAGTAGCTTAAGCTGGCCTTGGACCTGCTTCATAGTCCAGGCTGGTCTTTAATTTTTAATCATTCAGCCTCTGCCCCCTGAGGGCTGCAATTTTCAGTGTGTGCTACCATGCCTAGCTGTTCCTAGGACCATCTGGCTCAAGACTTGACTATTTTCCCTTCCAGGTCTCTAGACTGAGGACCTGTCCTTGCAGGCTCCAGCAGCCTTCAGACTTGTCAGCTGGTTTCCGGGTGGGTCTAGCCAGCGTGAAGCCCAGGACCTGGAGAGCAGCAGGAAGGGAACGGGCATTTTCCCTCTTCCTTTGTGCAGGGGTGGGATCCTTGGCAGCTTCTGTGGCTCTTCTATGAGCTCTCACCAGCCCACACGATTCCAGCTTCCTGTGAGCGATGCCAGCCCCTGGGCTCTCGTCCCATGGCTTCCCCTCTTTGTCCCTCCCTCCTAGGAGTGGCAGCGACTTCCTGCTGTGGCTAGTCTCAGGATTGCTTCATCCCCTCTTGTTTGGCTTCTGAGTTTCTTTTCATCTCCCTGCATTAAATTTCCTCTGTTTTAAATATTCAGAGCGGCTTCTGTCTTCCTGGTTGGGCTCTCACACAAAGAAACAAAAATGTACTTAAAACAAAGGCGAAGGCGGCCAAAGAATTCAGGGGAACAGGAGTTGAGAAGAAATGGAAGAAACAGGATTTCTCAGAGCCTGGCAGAACACTGGATATCCAGCAGCCGGAAGGAGTTCTGTTTAGAGGCATGCATGTTCAAATACAGATACTTTCCTTGGCGTCATCAGCTCCCGAAGTAAAGGCGAACCATAAGTTAGATAAAGGAACGAAGAGCAGGAGAAAGGTTTTGGGTCCTAACACACAAGTGCCAGTCCACGGCTCGTAGTGGATGCTGTGGATGGCTACAGGCTCCGTTCTACCGCGTCCCTCACAGCAGAGCAGCTGTGTTTACATGGGACTAGTCCTACCTTCAGCTTCTAGGCTGTGGCCTTGATTGGCCCTGGTCATGGGCTCACATGTGGGCATGTAGGTCCGTGCCACTCAGTGTGCGCCGTCCCCCTGACCCTCGGTAAAATGAAAGTGAAGAGGTAATGCCCCTTCGGAAATTAACTTTCAGTGGTTACCTTTCCTGTTTGTTTTTGAGACAAGGTCTCAAGTGGCCCAGGCTGCTCTCAAACTCCTTAGATACCTAAAGAGGACCTTGACTTCTGATCCTCTCACTTTTGTCTCAGAGCGCTGGGATACACGTCATCACCGCACCTCATTTACATGGTGCTGAGGGTTTAACCCAGGGCTTCATGCATGCCAGGTAAACTGTTACCAACTGAGCTACATCCCTAGCCTCGCTCATTGCTTCTAACTAAAAATCAAACAAGCAGACAAACAACAACAATGAAACCCCACAAAACAAAACAAGACAAAAACACTAAAAAATAAAAGCTGGCATAAAAATAAAGGCCAATGGGAGACAAGCAATGTAGAACAGAGACGGCTTTCTGGTCAACCTGTGCCTGAATCCCGCCTCACCAACAGACTCTTCCTGTTACTTGAACATCTACATTCCTTTTGCCATTTAGTATCATTTGATATGCATTTTGATTCTCTCCACAGAAGATATACAACAATGTGATTTATTGGCTGTGTGTCTTTGGGCCAGTCACTTAATCTTTCTGATCCTCAGATTAGTTATCTAAAGGAATAGAAGGAAATTGTTTTGTAGACTTGTTTGAGGGGTGCTCAATGTGAAAATGCTCTCTGTACACTGTAAGCTATTATTTGAATATTCTTATGACTGCATGCGCACTATATTTCAAGTGTTGATGTGGTCCAGTACACACTCACCCCACCAAAAAAGTGTGCCTACTCTCACGAATGCAATTCTGTTAGATCCACCTCAATGCCGGATTGTGAGCGTCTAAGATGGGGCACCAGCTGCCATTATTCCTGTATGGACAGTTCTAAGTAGTTTATGTTTGAAGTCTCAGGGCCACCTATCTAACCTTGAAAAGGTTTATTTCAAACCCCCTGTCAAGTGGAGGTGACTGGCTAACTCTTGGTGTGACACTCACACGTCTCCTTGTAAAAGTGTGTGGTTTGCGCTGCCACCTGGAGCTGCTTCGGAAAGTGGGTGTGTCACATTCCTCTCCCTGCATGAAAGTTCAGGTGTGTCCAGAAAAGACCTACTGGCCAGCTCTGCCCTCGCAGCTGCTCAGAGTTTCTGCTCAGAAGTGGCTTGAGAGCCTGAGAGAGGCATGTAGGTATGAACTTTTCAAAGGGTATAGCTGAACTTTTCAGCTGGGTTTTTCATGCAGCTCAGCTGATAGAATGCTTACCCAGCACGTACAAAGCTCTGGGTTTGATTGGCTGTGCTGAGTAAACCAGGCATGGTGGGATGAGCCTGAAACTCCATCACTTAGAAGGTGGAGACAGGAGGATTAGAAGTTCAAGATCATCCGTGGTTGTATAGTAGGTTTGAGACCAGCCAGCGCTAGATGAGACCCTAAAACAAAACAAAAATCAAAAAGCAGCAAAGGACACCTTGGGAAGTAACGGGATATTTAGCTTTGTTAAAGACCAGCATCCCACTGTAGTAATAGAATATTAAAGGTAACCATTTGTCTTAGGGTTTCTATTGCAACAAAAACCCACCATGACCAAACAGCAAGTTGGGGTGGGAAGGGCTTATTTGGCTTACACTACCACATTGCTGTTCATCATCGAAGGAAATCAGGACAGGAATTCAAGCAGGGCAGTATTCTGGAGGCAGGTGCTGATGCAGAGGCCATGGAGAGATGCTGCTTTCTGGCTTGCTTCCTATGGCTTGCTCCACCTGCTTTCTTACAGAATCCAGGACCACGTGCTCAGGGATGGTACAATCCCCAATGGACTGGATCCTCTCCCACTGAACACTAATTGAGAAATTGCCTTATAGCTGGATCTCATGGAGGCCTTTCCTCAACTGAAGTTCCTTTCTCTCTGATGACTAGCGAGTGTCAAGTTGACACACAAAACCAGTCAATACGCCATTTATCCAGCTTGATAAATTCTCAAAGCACAAAGAAGTGTCATGTGCACGTTTCTTCTAATCATTGGGGTATCTCACACAGGCCTTGAGCTGGGGTTGCTGATGGTGGTCTATTAGGGCAGACAGAAGATGATGGAATGGAGAGCTTGATCTCTTCCATCCAATGACTGTGGGTGTGTGTTTGTGTAAAACTGTTAGAGATTATTTACATTGTGAATTTCTAAGTCATATCCTTCTACAGTTCCACCCAGAGGGATAGGGCTTAGAATCTGAACTTTGCTAAGAAGATTGGCAAAGAATGCATAGGTAGTCCTTGGAGAAACTGTGTGTTCACCCTGGTCATTCACACAGCTGTCCACCTTTGTCCTTTCATTTCTGTCTCCAGCTAGAACATCAGGCTCGGCTCAACTCTTCCTCCACAGGACCTAGTGTAGCTCTCTGTGAGAGTTCAGTTAAGTATTCAGGGCCTCCTGGCAAAGCCCATATCTTGAGGCCATGGTGAGGCCAGGAACAGTCATGGGCCAGGTAGTCAGCACAAGAATTGGCTGGGCCAGAGTGCAGAAGTTCAGGGCCAAATCACGTTGGAGATGGACGTTGCATCGAGGGAGTGGTCAATAGCACTTTGGTCTCAGGACACAATGTTGAAAGAGGATCTTGTTCCATCAAAGCAGTGGGGAGGAAGGTGAACAGCAGGCCCATCTAGGGAGGGGCTGATGCACAAGGAAGGAGGAAGGAGGGGGCCAGGGACTATAAGAGGGACCAGGAAGCACTTGGCTTTGTAACAAGCATTGAACTAGAGAAAAGGGCAACATGGTCCCTAGTCTCACCTGACTGCTTCAGAGCAGAGCAGTTGCCAAGTTTGTCTGCAAACGAGATTTACTTGGAACAGCACTTTTGAAATCATCATGTCTTAATTGAGAGTTACTGAATACGACAGTGGGTATGTGTGGAGAATTTTCAAAATCCTTTGTAACAGGAATTTTGGCATGCTTCCCCCATACCCCAGTGTTAGAGCTTGAATCTGATAACACACACACACACACACACACACACACACACACACACACACACACATACTATGTGATTACAGTGAGTGACTAAGGCCCACCCTGATTCAAAAAGAATCATTTCTTGATGGAATGTGCAAGCTTTGTGTGCAGAAGTAGGGAGAAGCTACTGTTACCACTTGTGGAAGATACAGTCTAACTATAATGGGCCATTATGATATTAGAGCTTCATTGTTATCATTTAGAAGTATGTGTGGCAAATTTTCTCTTTTAAGCACCTTATGTTTCATAGCCAGAGTCAAACTAAGCCTGAAAGTACATATTGATGCTGAACATAAAACAAGCCAGACAAGATGTTGACTGTTGTTGAAGCAGGATGGGGAGTCTTGGTTGCCCCCCAACATTCTTTAATTTGTGTGTGCCTGCCGTTTTCCTGCCCGGAGGATGGAGGGTCTGTTCTGGCTGCTGATGGATGATGGTCTTCACGCCCAGCATGTGTGGGTGAGACCGAGTCCTGAAGCTAGCTGGGAAAGCTAGCCCAACAGTCTCAAGGCTTAGAGCTTCCTTCCCTCTTAGAGTCTCAGTTCCCTGAAGGTACCTTCCCGTATCTCACAGCCATGGCGCACCCCTCTTTTGACCTGAGACACAGCCTTGCTGGTCTGCATCTTAGCACAGAGGAAAGAGGGAAAAACCTGCCAGCTGGGTCACCAGGTGAGTGGGCTAATTACTTCTCCGGTTGTAACAAAATGCCCGCCCAAAGCAACTTCAGAAAAGAAGGGTTGCTTTGGGCTTGTGGTTTGAAGGTCCAGTTCATCGTGTAAGAAAGGCCTGGGGTGACTGGTCCAAGCCAAGGTATAAAAACAGACAGCTGACAGGAAGTGAGGCTGGACTATCAAACCTCGAGGCCCTCTTCTATTGGACACATTTCCTCCAGTGAGGTTCTATCTCCTAAAGATTCCACAACTTTCCAAAAATCACTCCTCCATTTGGGGGCCAAGTGTTCAAAATCATGAGCCTAAAGGAACAGTTTGTATCCAAACCACAACAGCTGGGTTATCATGGTCTCCAAGCGGCCCCACAGCTCCTCCGTGTTCTTTGCAAGTCACCTCTGGGTTTGGCTCTCAGGTCTTTCCTGGATCTGATGGAGAATAAAGTTTTGTTGTTGTTGTTGTTTGTTTGTTTTGTAAACCTGTTTTTCTCTGCTTTCTCCATTTCAGGGATTACTAGGGATTTTTGATCCGATCACCACACACCCACATGGTATACAGACTCAACCTTCCCAAGAGAACTAATTTTGTTGACTCTTTAGAGATGGTGGTTATACGCACGCAACCATTTTGATTCAATATTATGTTTCTGCAAGGCATTACAGTCAAGCAAGTATATCCCTATACACATGCGTGTGTGTCAGTGTGACTGTATGCTGCTTGTGTGGGAGGGCCAGTGGAGGCCTGGTGGTGGTGCTAGGAACTAAACTCAGGTCCTCTGGAAGAGAAAGAAGCACTCCTAACCACTGAGCAATCCCTCCAGCCCACAGTGCATCTCTAATTTTCCACTTTGCGTTATGAATATAGTTAGCCAGGTGTGACAATACACGCCTTTAATCCTAGCACCTGGGACTCGATTCGGTTGCTGGCATCTGAGGGCTACGGAAGCCTCTCCAAAGAACCTAAGAGATCCAGGGAAGCTTAGAGTGGAGATGCAGATGAACCCGCAGAGTGCACTGCATTTCCGGAATAACTAAAAAAAGGCAGGTTTTGTTGGAAGATGCTTTTAAAAAGTGGTTTCATATAACTGGAAAAAAAAAAAAGATGGTGCAACAGAGTCCCCCGCAGCAGAGAAAAGCACAACTAGAAAGAAACGAAGCGATAGGCATGGAAGCATGGGACACACAAAGAAGCATGCTGTTATGGAATGGGGCTTGTCCACAGGATGACAGGACCGTGATGAAGCCGCGGCTGCTGCGGCTTATGTAGCCCTCCCTGCTGGGCAGAGGAGAGCATGGACCTCCGCGCTGCCTGTGGGCTGCAGACACGAAGGTGATGCCCGGGGTCCTGGCAGGGCGCCAAGGGCAGGGTGGTGGACAGCAGCCTGTAGCTTGAGCAGGCCCTGTCCTCGGACATGCTGCCCAACTGCATCATCACCCTGACTCTAAGCAGCAAAAAGTTGTACTGAGATGAAGAACGGTTCATTTGCTGGATCAAGCCTCCTCAAAAGGCCCCCTAGGAGACAGGGACCATGCTGCCGCCGGAGACCATGTCGATGTCTGTGATTTGTGTTACCATGGAGGCCGTGTTCATGTCCGCGATCTATGCTATCACCAGAAACCTTGTTGAAGTCCTGTGGTCTGTGTTTCCGGAGACCATGTTGAGGGCTGTGCTCTGTGCTGCTGCTGGAGGCCAGGCTGATGTCAGTAAATCCATGCTGCCTCCAGAAACCATGTTGAAGTTCATGTTCTGTGCAGCTGCCAGTTGGTAGCCCCCTACCTGGACCCCTCGCCAGAAAAAAAGAAAGAAAAGGAGAAAAAATTATGATAAAGATGCTGAAGTGCAGCTCTTCTCAGCTGATGGCTTCCAGCAGGGGTGGGAATAGGGGTGGAAAGGACTCCGTTATCTTTAGGGGGCTAGCCATTGAGAGTCTGACCATGTTCCAATGAGTATTTGTGCAACACAAATTAAAGCTGGTGAAATTTTATTTTGGTGGGGGGGGGGAGGTGAGGGGCAAAGAGGGTATGATCTGGGTGAATTGTTTGAAATTCCCAAACACTTAATGAAAATTTTATGTTAGGGGAAAAAATCCTAGCACTTAGGAGGCAAAGACAGTTACTTTGTGGTGTTTGAGATCAATTTAGTTCTGCGTTTCAAGGGGGAGGGGGAATGTAATTAGAACATATGTATTTTCCATTGTATTAAAAACTATTTGTTATGAAAATGACAACTGATTAATGTGTCCCATCTTTTTTAATATAAATTTTATCTTACTTTACTTTTTGAGACAGGCTCTCATGTAGCACAGATTGGCCTCAGAGTAGCCAAGAATGACCTTGAATTTTTGATCCTCCTGCCGCCACCTCCCGAGTGTTGGGGTTATAGTCCTGGGTCACCACACTCAGTTGGTGCTCACAATCTAAGCCAGCACTCTACTAGGCAAGCGGTCTAGCTGAGTCACACTCCAGAGACTTGAATCTTGTGTATATGTGGTCAGTTCTGACCTCTAAACAGCGACATTGAGAACACTCCCAGGTTTTTGTGTTCGGCATATTCACTGAAATATCTTGCTTTGCTATTTACTTATTTGCTTTTGTTTCCTTGGACTGATTTCCAGATTGAGAATTACAGTGAAAGGGCATGGCATATAAATTGATTATTGACGACCACCATCAGGTTTATTTAGAAATAATTCCCTCCTGGCTGTGGTCTCCTTCCCATCCCACAATTTCAGCGTGTCCACTTCATCTCTCCTCTAATTACTGGAACCGCTTTCATCTTCCCTGACTTGAAGACAGCTAATGACAGCCCATTCTCTTCGTGCCCTCCCATTATTTTTTCCAAATGAGCTTCCTTCAAAATCACTGGACTGAATAAGAAGGCAGGCGGCACCAAAAGAAAGAAAAACCTGTAAGTCCTTGAAACCTTTGAAACCTTTAAAACTTCACACCCCCCCCCAAAAAAAAAGTCCGAGAGATCTAAATGCTATGTATGTAATTAGTGAGTGAGCTTATTTAAGACATCAAATGACTCAGAAGTATATGAAAGAATTAAAATTAGCCTCTTTTTGTGTTCATGGTGTCCTTATCTCTTCAATGGCAAAATATTTTGTGCATATATATATATATATATATATATATATATATATATATATATGGCTTTCAAAAAACCTTTAGGGATTCACACTGACACGAGCAGTCTAGCAACAAGATGTATTGCCCACTGGGTTGACTGTTCTGTTTGTTCTGATATTCTATCTTACCACAGTGCTCTTACCTTGAATGAAACCAGAGTGGAGTCCTTCCTGTAGGAGAAGATTGAAGCCTTAAGCAGGTTTTTCCTGCCCCATCTTCTTCATTTTCTATCGAATGGAAATAATTCCATCCCAGGTTGGTTCGTTACTCTTTACCTAGAGGATTGTACTGGAAAGCAATTACTTGTTTGATTTTTAATTCATAAATAATTATTAGTTAATTATTTTGTTTCCCAGGGTTTTGTGCCTGCCACGCTCCTCTGTTTCCGTTCTGCTGACTTGAGTTCTCAACTGACTCTCTCAGAAAGGGTGAGGAGGACAAACTATCTGAATTCTTCCCTGGTCAAGAAAGTGTTCTGTTCTCACGTTCAGGTGCTGCTTCTATCTTAGCCCAATTTGTGCGGCTACCGTGGAATGCCTGAAGCTGCGTACTTTATCAGGAAAAAGGGTTTATTTGGCTCATGGGTCTGGTGGCTGGAGAGTCCAAATAGCATGATGGTGTCACCCCACTGAGGACTTCCTGGCACAGAAGAATAAGGAAACAGCTCCCTGCACAAGTGATACAAACATGTAAAAGCGGGAAATGAAGCCAAGGAGGGGCCAGGAGACTAAGCCCCTCCTATCAGACTTGACCAGCTCCCCGAGATAACATTCACTATGTGTGAGGGTAGAGCCCTATGATCTAATTAACTTTCCGTAGACCCCATCAATTGAAGGTCTCAGCAGCCTGACACTGCTGCACAGGACCAAGCCTGTGAACTTCTGGAGAATAAATCATACCTAGGTTATGACAGCTGGGAATACGATTTGAAGTTTACAATTCTTTTTATTTCGAGTGGGGTTGTGGTAGTGCATGTCTTTAATCCTAGCATTCAGGAGGCAGAGGCCGGCAGATCTCTGAGTTCAAGGCCAGCCAGGACTACATCAAGAAACCCACCTTGTCTTGGAAAAAACAAACCAACCAACCAACCAACCAAATAAATAAAAACATTTTATCTTAAAATACTTTAATCTTTTTTTCTGTGCGTGAGTTGTTGGGGTTCAGGAATCGCCACACAAACCACTCAGATACCAATCTCAGTTAATCAGGGGTGGTTTATTGAACACACACCCCAACACTGATCAAGCAGGGTCACAGCCTACAGTAGAGAGCTAGACTGGATCTTGAACATTTCTCAGGGCCAGCTTATAAAGGAGTCCTTCCCCTGCCCCCCCCCCAATAACCTAAAAAACACAATGAGCTCATATATAGCACGGCAGGGTAGTCGGCCCTGACTGGAGTTATTTTGGCTAGCTAGACAGAAGAGTTCTAACTCACCTTTATTCTGATTGGTCTGAGTGGAGCTTGTAGTTGTGGAATTTCTTAAGCTTAACATACAGAACACAACAGGGTATGTGATCAACAATGACCCTGCTCTGAGTCAAGATATTTTTCTGAATCAATAACTGGCAGACATATGACAGCAACAATATGAACTGACTGGCATGCATGAAACAAAATGGCTACAGCTATGCTGGGGGTAGGCCTCAACAGAGATTTTACTTGTATGTGTGTGTGTATACCACATGTGTGCAGTGCCCATGGAGGAGAGATGAGGGCATCAGATCTCCTTGTAATTGGAGTTACAGATGATTGTGAGCCCTCCATGTGGGTGCTGAGAATTGAACCCAGGTCCTCTGAACATGCAACAAATACTCTCAACTATATGAACATACACATACAAACACACACATTCACACAAACACACACACATGCACACACTTACCTATCAGTGGAGGATTTTCCTTAAGAACCCACAACTTCTTCCTGTCTTTCTCCCTGTCTGTTCCTATGAAAAGTAGATGCTCTAAGCTTCCTTCCTTTTGTCTCTGTTCCAGGGGTTTACTGGGCACACACCGTGACTGACCAGAGATTAGGAACTAGGAATAGATAACGAAACGGCCACGGCTTCTACCCACCAGGAGATCGCATTAAAGTGGGACTGAGAGGTGAGACTGTAAGCAAATGAACAAGCAAACACTAGAAGAAAACAGAAAGAAATTATTGCTGTGCTAGAGCGGAAGAAACTTGGTGTGCAGCTCCCTAATGATAAGGGGATAGTTAGAAATGCTGAGACTGTCCTTCTTTTAAATTATGATGGACAGATCATTTTAAGTTGAAGACTTAGGACTATCTTCAGATCTGGGCATTTTCCATTTTCTCCATGATATATATGGCTTTATGCTTCTTAGGACTTATTGGTAGCCCCTGTGATTATACATGAATATTGAATAGAAATCCCCACTGCGAGTTTGTGTCTTGGTTTATCTTTTGTATTTCTAACTTATCTTTCTGTTGTTGTTGGTTTTGGAGATCACATTCTTTAGATAGCCAAGGATGACCTTGAACCTCTGCGCATCCTTCCTCCACCCCTCTAGTTCTGGAATTACAGACACATGCACAGCTGCCATGCACAGTTTATATGGTGCTGGGGATCGAACCCAGGGCCTCATTTATGCTGGGCAAGCATTCTACTGACTCAGCTAAATCTCAATCCCCACCTAGTCTCACTCTGTAACCTAGCCTGGCCTGGGATTTACTATGTAGTCCAGGTTGGCCTCAAATTGTCAGCAATCTGCTTGCCTCAGCCTGTGAAGTCCTGGGACTCTATATGTGCGCCACTACATATTATTCTTGTATTTAGTTCACTAAGCCTCATCTAATTTGTGAGAAAACCTGGCCAAGTAGGCTTTTGACCTTTGAAAGCTCAATTTTGCTGTTGTTTTTTTTTTTTTAGATCTAGGGTGTGTTTTTCTTCATTTTCTTTCGTTCTCTTTGTTGATCTTCGTAAAGTTCCGAAGTTTATCTTTGAACACCATAAATGCAACTGTTTTCTACTCTATGTGTTTCATCTCTTCCTATCAGGAGTCTTTGTGGACCTGCTGTTGATGTCTGCTTTTTCTGCCGGTTCTTGTCAGGAGATTTTGTCCTTTCCATGTTCACAGCCTATCTCTCCTCTCCTCTCCTCTCCTCTCCTCTCCTCTCCTCTCCTCTCCTCTCCTCTCCTCTCCTCTCCTCTCCTCTCCTCTCCTCTCCTCTCCTCTCCTCTCCTCTCCTCTCCTCTCCTCTCCTCTCCTCTCCTCTCCTCTCCTCTCCTCTCCTCTCCTCTCCTCCCTTCTCTCTCTTTCCCTCCCCTCCCCCATTCTCTCTCTTTCTGTCTCTCTTTGTCTTTACCTCTCTCCCCCTCTCCCTCTTGTTCCCATCCATGCTTGACTGTATCCCAAACATCTAAGAAAGGCCTGAAATGACGTCACTTCTCCCTCAGACAAGTTTCATTTGCCAGTCCATCATCACATCAGTATCTTCGGCAACGTGGGAACACTGAATGAGAGGCAAGTAGAGCAAGCCTTCTAAGCACAGCCTGGTGGAAATTGGAGTACCCTTGGACTATGGAACCTGGGCTGTCTCTGGGTGAAGGCCCTTTTACCTTGCCAGTCCTGACTCAAGGCAGATTTGGGAGTGTTTTATCGTCTCTCTGAGCTAATCTTATCCTCCTGGATTCTAATTGTATCTCTTATCTTTGAGAGAAAATGAGCAGTAAACAGCCTCTCACCCTTTCTTCCTTGTTGACAAATATCCCCACCACAAAAGTGCCCTGTGTGTTAGCCTTGCTTGGATTCTTGAATTCTGGACAGGCCCCTCAAGTCTCACTCTTGCCCGGTCTGCACAGGTTTTCTCTGACAGGTCTTGTTTAGAAAGAGATTTCCTCTGTGTCCCACATAAGGATCACAAACATCTCTGACTAATATGGTCAGCTTTTAAATAGCCAAGACTGGCATGTGTGTCCTCCACCCCAGCCGGGAAGGGCTTTTTAAAGGTCTGTGACATGAATGGTTTTGAAGTGACTTACATACCACCAAGGCCCACCATTGTGCTTTGCTAAGGAACTGCCATCCCTGTTCAGACTGATAGAGAAAAGCAGCAGACTTTTGCCTTATACAGCTCTGCAGAGCCCTAAATGAAGCCACGGGAAATAGTGGTATAGCTCTTACCGAGCATGCACTAAAGGAGTTTCACTCTGTGCATGCCAAGAGAGGGTTCAACCCCTCTGTGCGCAGGTTGAAATGAGGGTATTCCCCCAGTTTGTGCAGGTAAGGTGGGGGCCCCACCTTTCAACAGAAGATAGGAAGCCTACAGAGCTCTTTCAACAAACCCAGACTGGTACTTGCAAAGTATTCAGAATAACCTTGTGTTTTGGCTCAGAAGGACTTCAAAGAACAGAGAGATATTACCTCATAGAACCCCTGCTGTTCTTTTGGTCACATATGCGAACACATTTGATTTAGTTACTATGTAGAAAAAAAAGGAATAAGTGATCTTGTCCTGTTGATGAATACTAATTACTGTAATTAATCACTAGTACTGCGTTTAATTACATCAGCACATTTTTTTGTTAATTTTATTATTTAAATAACTTAGTCAATTAAGTCATTATGCAGTTACATGATTAATTACTACTTAGAATAAACACCAGCTTCTATTATTTTCCGTAAGCAATTTCTACTAGAACTCTACTTTCCGTGTCTGGTGTTTTTCAAACTTTGTTGGATGTTTCTAGACACATTTTTACAGTAATAGTATTTCAATCAAGAAGAAACTCCCTTTGGCACTTAGGAAAATGTAAAAATTAAAATGCTTTTTTTGTGGCAAAGTCATTCAAAAGGATTATCCACAAAAGACACAAGACAAAGATATACTTCTATTAAATTTCTCCAAACAAATAGAATGGACATCTGCGTTGAAGGAGAAAAGGGACTAATGTAACATTAGTCACTATTCAAGATCCTTCTGCCTTAACTGTGGTTGGTTGTGTGAGCCTTTGACAGGGTATTAGAAAGCACTGGGTACACAGGAGAGAAGATTGCAATCATTTTAATTTGAAGTAGCAACACTGCAACACGCCAGAACTTACACATGACTGAATTAGTCAGTAAATGTATGTGTCCAATTACAAATGTTTGAGGGGTAGCCTGGTCTCAGGTGTACACACTGGGAACTGCAACACCAACTTACAGAGACTGAAACCCAGCAGGCTGGGCATGGTGGTTCATGACAGGAATCTCAGTACTTGAGAGCTAGAAGCAGTGGAATCAGAGGTCCAGTTTACCCTCTAATACACAGCAAGTTTGAGGCTAGCCTGGGCTACACAAGACATTGGCTTTTTTTGTTTTGTTTTGTTTTGTTTTATGCCCAGCAGAGTGGGATTGGCTCCTGTTATTTATGCCTCTCTGGAGTCCTGATGACCAGCTTGATGAGGGAGATTGTCACTGATGTAAGTGGGTGTGGCACTGCCCCTTCTCGGTTTTTACTTCATTTCTTTGCAGTCTGTCACATCTATTTTTAGCCACTTGAAGCTTGGGTTTGTCAAACCCCCTGCTCTATTATAGGTTACTCATAATTAAACCTCTTCACACAGTCGTCACTCATCAAACTCATTTGAATTTTTCTCCCCAGGGCGTCTGACTCCTAGAAACTGCTCAGCTGGTCTTTGAAGGATAGTCTCCAAAGGGCAATATCAAGCAAGGGTTTTAGACAAACTTCTCCACATTCCAAGAAGGAAATCCATGCACAGATCCCCTTCCTTGGGTGCCCTTTTGGGGTCTCGGTACCTTCCCTTCTAATTGGCTCTGACTGTAAATGCTTGTTTACTGCACTGTGATGTAAGAAGGCCCAGTGCAAAGTCTGAATGTACCTCCTCGATCCTTACCAGGTTCACGGGTCAGCAACAAATGTTGAGAGTCGTCACTGTGGTGGTTTGACTAAGGTTTGGCCCTTATAGATTCATGTGTTTGAATGCTTGGCCATAGGGAGTGGCACTATTAAGAGGTGTGGCTTTATTGGAGGAGGTGTGGTCTTGTTGGAGGAAGTGTGTCACTGTGTAGGTGGGCTTTAAGGTCTCTTATGCTTAGGCTCTGCCTAGTGCAGAAGACAGTCTCCCCCTGACTGCCTTTGGATCAAGATGTAGAAGGCTTAGCTCCTCCAGCATCATGTCTGCCTGCATGATGCCTTGCTTCCCAACATGATGATAATGGATGGAACCTTTGAAACTGTAAGCTAGCTCCAATTAAATGTTTGCCTTTATAACTGTTGCCTTGGTCATGGTAGGGTCACAGCAATGAAACTCTATCTAAGACCGTCAGTTTGGCTCACCAGGAATCCCCACCACACTCGTGTTCTCTTGTCATGTGATGCTTGTCATGGGGTAGCCTAGCGCCAAAGCCCTTGCCTGGGGCCAGTGTGTGCTCTTGAACTTCTCAGCCCCAGAGCACACCAAATATGTACTTTTGTCCTTTGTAAATTGCCCAGCCCATGGCCTACTGTCATAACAGCAGCAGAAGAAGGAAGACACCCACTGGATTCTGCAGCACACGTCTGCATTGTCTTCATTGGAGAGAATTAAGGGACAGGGATGTGGAAGGACATGTTTTAGGTGACCACGGTCAGAGTGCACAGGAATGCACCACCATACTTGGCTTTTTTTGTTTGTTTAGTAGCAAAGGGTAGGATTATTCTAGAAGGCTGAAGGACCTTAGGGCAGGAAGCAGAGCTGACATGTGGTGCACAGCAACCCTACCTTAGCTGCTTTCATCCTGGTTTAGTCCTGGGGAAACTCACGCTTCAGAGGTACTGGATGCTCTATCCTGGGCCACACATCTGGAAAGTGTAGGCATTCAGATTGGAAGGCATGTGCCTCTGGTTTCCAGGCAAGAGCTTTCCTCGCTTGTCTATGCTTCCTTCATTCTGCCACTCAGAGGATCTGTAACATCTCCAAGTCTGTCATCATTGGGACGAAGGCCTGAGCGGCAGGCAGGGCTGGCACCCAAAGACACATCATCAGAAGTCGCCCAAAGATATCTTGAGTTTGGACTGGGAAGGGGGCACTGTATAGATTTCTTGCCCCCATAACAAAGAATCTGACATAAACAGGGATGCCAGGGGGCCAGGCATATGGCAAGGAAGTCCACGGAGGTCTGGAGCATAGAGTACACAACGCTCTGACCATCATTTCACAGTGCTCTTCCTCACGCTCCAGCTCTTTCATTCTTTCTTCCCCCTTTTCCATGTAGTTCTCTGGGACGTGTGTGTGTGTGTGTGTGTGTGTGTGTAATAGATATAGCTGTATGATTTAGGGGTGAGCACTCAACATTCATACTTTGGCTCAGCCCCTTGACCAATTATGAGTCTCTGTATCAATTCCTATGTATGGCAGAAAGAAGCTCTTCTGGCCAGGGGCAAGCTGCCCAATCTGTGGGTATAAATACAAGAATTTAAATATTTAGAAGGTAGTTTGATAACTACAACAGTCGTAGGCTCCCTCCTAGGTCCTATGACCTCCAAAGCCATGGGCTTCTGCCAGGTTTATAGTACTAGCATGACCTTTCTCCTGTAGAACAAGCCTCAGGAGCCAATCGGAAAGCGGTTGGTTACCCATATAACCTTCATGCCACTATTACACCAGCGGCACTTTGGTATTAAACATTCAGGATTCACCAGTGGGTAAGACCACTGATACCTTTTTGTTTTCCCCTTCAGCAGGCTATGTAGCACATCCAAACACTATGAAAAATAGCCACCAGGAAAGTTTACAGGTTAATTCCAACTTGATGTCACCATCCTGAAACTGAGGCCACTTTGGAGCAGGGATGTTACCTAGAGCATTAACGAAAATCTTACATAGAGCATCCCTAAAAGCTGGGCTGGGAGGACACTTCTAATGGAGAGTCTTAGTCTCTTTCCAGATAGCTCCAGCCTCTCTGGAGGTGTTTTGGGATGGCCAAGGGAAGGTGTGGCAAGGGCAAATGATGCTACAACCTCCACCCCTGTTCAGTCTGAACACCTCTACCTTCATCTGTCCTCTCCGTTGATTGAACACATTGTACTTATGGAAAAAAAAAAAAAAGATGGCAAAAGTACATGCTGTCAAGTGAGGTTTGAAAAATCTCTCGCCTCCTCAAAGTCAGGTTTAAAAATGGCTTATCCTTTCCAGCATTCTCATTTTATAAATAAGAAAGCTGACAGCAGCAAAGCTCAAATGGCTTGATCAAGTGGTAGCCGACAGCTGAGCTCTCCCGCACCCTCCTCCCCTTTTCTGCAACACGGTTGGTAGACAGAACGATTGACACTCAGTCTGGACAGGGTATGAAAGACGGAATCTGTTGCAGACATTCTTCTTTGTAAGATGGGATTTCTCTGGGCTGGCTCACCATCTAGGAACCTCATGGAAGAAATGCCACAGGGCTCTCCAACCCAGCTATGGAGGAAAAAAAGACAATTGAAAACCATCAGGACCTGTGGACTCGGGGGTTGGTTTGGTGAGAGTTCTCATACTATAAGCACTATTGGCAACCATGGGCCATCGTAGCAGGCTGCTTTGCCATATGACTGTAACTGTGGGAAAGAATTCAGAAAGCATCTTGACTTTGGCTTTGATCAGGACCTCTCTGAGCCAGTGGCTGCATCTGGCTGGTTTGGGTCCGTGTTGTCTGCCTAGTGTTCTCTTTATTCTGTTTGTGCTTACTTGATTTTCAAAGGCCCTTTAGCTTGTGTCAGATAATCTGGTGGTCAGTTCCTTATTCTCCTACCCCTCTTCTGCCTGAGTATTGTTCTGTCTTGGGTTCCACGTTATGCTTCTTCAGTGCTATCTGTGTGTGACATTGTCTACCCTTAAAGGCTGGGTGGGATTGGTCAATGGTTGCAGCGCCCGCTATCAGATCAGTCTGGGGAGTGCTCTGCTCCTCTTTCCTATCAGGTTTTTTGTTTGTCTTGTCATATAACCAAAGCTGGAATTTGCCACTTAATCCATGCTGGCTTTGAACTCATGATTTTCTTGTTAGCACTCTGGACTGTGTCAACTCTGAACTTTCAGAAGTCCTTTTGCTTTCCTTTCTATCTAGGAAATCCCTTAAGCCAAAATGACCTGTGTCTCTGTTTTTAAGGATAATGAACAAAAGATAAAGGCAGGGTGAGAGGAGGGAGCCGGAAGAGCTGCACACAGGAGAAAGGGAGGTAGCAGGA
This sequence comes from Mus caroli, assembly GCF_978045245.1. Taxonomy (NCBI): domain Eukaryota; kingdom Metazoa; phylum Chordata; class Mammalia; order Rodentia; family Muridae; genus Mus; species Mus caroli. The sequence continues at coordinate 67,173,800 of NW_028227259.1, read as the reverse complement.
GGGTCTGAGAGGCTCCCCGAAGGATGAAGCAGTGGAAAGTCTGGCCTCAACAGAGTTCTTATGGAGGATGAGGGGAAAGAAGATGGGCGAGTCGCCTGCAGGGCCTTGAGGAAGATCTATGCACTACCCGATCCAGTAGGAATTTCCTTTGCAGAAATCTAGCAGATAAACCAAAAGAAATGAAGTCACACACACCAGTCAGTCTCAAGCAGAAGATGTCTTCACTGTGCTCTTCTTTACTGTGGTAGTGAAAATGAGAGCAAGCTGAATATTAAGGGCAAAGAAGCAAGATAGGATGAATAAGAGAACACTGCAATGAAGTCTACGGGTCCACTCGTGGTCAGAAATGGAGCCTCTGGTATTGTGTGCTCAACACAGTAGTCACTAGCGGCTCACTCCTAGCTATGGGAATTTGTATTTGAAACATGCCTAGAAGAAATTAAGTGAATGGAGGTATAGAGGAAGTTACCAGGTTGGGAGTTGGAGGGGGGTCATCGGGAAGAATCTGGGGTTCTCTAGTGGGCCTCAGGGACAAAGGGAAGTAGAAGAGACTTCAGAGGGAGCTAGGATTTTAGGCCATCTGTGGCTGTAGAGAAAATGGCACCCGCTTTCTACCAAGTGCAAGGACTGGCTATGAACAGCACTGAGGAAAAAGCCCAGTGAGGTATAGGGGTGCTTTCTCCAGAGACAGGTGGCTCACTCTGTGCTCTCCCTCTGGCTCCTAAGTAGTACTGTGGAGTGGAGCAGCCTTTCTATTCGCCCAGCTTTTTCTCGGATGTCACCCCATGAAGCCAAACTTCTTGAGAATCACTTCTGGGATGTTTCCTCTCTGAATTGATTTTACAGTTACAACCTTTTATCGAAACCTTCTTCTATTTCTTTCTAGCTTGGAGATAGGTAGCCAAACAAGCTACTTCCTTCCTGAGTTCTGTTCAATTCAACACTGCAAGCCTCTCCCAGACGGTCGGTGTTGATTATCAGCCACCTTTGTGGGTTTTGATGTCTGATGAGTACAAACTCACACACTTTGATATGTATTGTTATGTGTGTACTGTTATGTATGTTCTGTTTGTACTTCTATTGAACGTTTAAACAAACTATTGAATCTGTGCCCATTGAAAACCTTTAGTAGCCCAGAAATGTGCATGGGTTGGTGTGTATGTGGGTGTGGTCTACACAGTCACTGAATAATGAGCCACTTACTGTATGTCAGGCCCTGTGGGAGATAAAAGCCTAAACATTACGTCCTGCTTCCTAAGCATATTTCAACCAAAAGGACAGGGATTTAATCATTTCCAGGTAAGTCTTAAATTAGAAAAACCAATGGGCTTCATAGATATATTTTAGAGCCAACAGCATTGAAGTCAAACATTTTTGTCTTAATAGAAATCACCCACAGTCGCTGTGAATGAACCCTCCCTTCTGCAGATGGCAATGCATAGCATATCTTAGGTACGACTCTAGGTGGTATAATTTACTCATGTAATTAAACTTACCACTATATTTATGAGGGCTTAGTCTTCTTAGTTTTCTGTGGGTGTGACAGAATAGCACAGGCAAGCAACTTAGACGTGAAATTTAGTTCTCAGCGTTTTTAGATTATCCAAGCAGTTGTGGAGAGACACAAAACAGAAAGAAAGGCTTGTGCTGACGTTAGGTGGGACAAAGGGTACCTTTGTCATTCACACATGCGGAGAGCCAAAATGCCTACAGAGGAGATGGGATGCAGCCCCTTGTTGAGATAGAAAAGACTTCTGTAGTCTGCAAGCAAGGGAAGCTGGGAAGTGTAGTCTTTCAGTAGGAAACTATCTGCTGTGGCAGGGTGAAGACCAAGGCTAGAGGCTGCATCTGGAAAGGGCTTTCTTGTTGTACCAAGAGGAACATATACCAGTACCTGGGATGCAGGGGGGCTCTTCCTCTTCTATAAAGCCACTGGTCCCAGCACAGGGATCCTGCCCTTATGGCTTCATCTAAGTCTGATTACTCCCCAAGATATCACTACTATGTGGATTTCCAGGTTTTCAGCAGCATGAGCTTTGGGGGACACATTTAACTATGTATATGGTTTCCCTTGTAAAGACCTAGAATTAAAAACCAAAACAAAAAACAAGTAAGACATAGGTTTTTGATTTGCTTGTTGGTTCTTGGTTTTTCAAGGCAGGGTTGGTTTCTCTGTGTAACAAGCCCTGGCTGACCCAGACTCACTTTGTAAATCAGGATCATAGAGATCTGCCTGCCTCTGCCTCCTGAGTATTGGTATCAAAGACATGCAACACCAGTCCTGGCAAGATGTAGTTCTTAGTCTCAGGTCACACTGGCTATCTGGTAAGAAGGGCAAGTTACAAATACAAGATTCCCCGTAGGCACGATGGTGTGGTATAAGCCCTTGGAGGCTTCACAGAAGATAGCCATCTGGCACATCCCATGTCAGTGATGCCCTGTTGCTGAGCCTGCATCACTGAGCTCGGGGTCTGGGTGAGGATCTGCCTCTCTGATGGTCTCCTGGCCTCCTGCTGAGTAGTGGTTCTCCTGTGCTAGATCTGTGGGTCTGTGGCCTTGTAAGGCTGAAGGGCTCAGCCCAGCAGGACTTCCTGCTTGAGCTGCTCCACAGGCCATCTTGCTGTGTCCTCTTTTACTCTTGGTCTGGAACCAGGAAGGGTAGCTGTTCCATTTTCCTCCTCTGATAAAGCTGTTGATACCCATCCTGGCTCACTATGCAGCTGGGATGGGGCCAAGAAACCCATTAAGAGCTTCTAGCTGTCTTTAGGATAAAATCCAACCTTCTTCCAAGGCGGGCCCTAATCTCGATGGCTGTCTTCCCCGATCTGCTCCTACCATGGCTCTTTTGGACAGCAGCCAAACTCCATCCTGTGGTCTCTTCACGTGTACCACCCTTCAGGCTCTTCTCCAATCTTTGTACATTGTCTTCCTTGGGCCTAAAGTACTTTCCCTCCTAAGCTGTGCCTGCCAGATCTGTATCACGCTCCGGCCCTCGGCTTCTAGGTCATTTCCTTAGGCAAGTCCCTGCTGACCTCGGAGATAAGGTGGCTTCTAGATGACCCAGGACCTATCTCAGTCCCCATCAAATGTCAGAGAGAATGTTGTTCCCTTTCTTCCTGTCTGCTGTAGCCTGCAGAGGGAGGGCACAGACCGCATCAGTTTGGCTGGTTAGTGTCTTCCCAGGCCCTGGCAGGCAGTTTGGCAGGTTTGGGGACAGCCTTTTGGGCAGATGAGCTGGATCGCCAACATGCGCAGGAAGGTGGGCTCAATGTCTAGTTCAGTGTTTCTGTCTAGAAAATGCTTATGTTTTGGACAAGGAACCCCACATAGTTTCATTCTGTACTGGGCCTCAGATATTATGCAACTGATAAGTGGACTGGGAAATGAATTAGTGTACATAACATATTGTTTATATTCTATTTATACAGGCATTAGTTCTTGTAGTATATTGAATCAAAAGGTGGGTCAGAAAGATCACCCATTGAGTAAAGAAGCTGACAAGTGAGTTTGTTTGTTTGTTTGTTTGTTTGTTTGTTTGTTTACTTGAGAGGAAGGGTGTCTTCAGACTGTCTTGGAATTCTCTGTGGCACGGGCTGACCTTGACTTCACAGTGATCCACCTGCTTCTGTTTCCCATGTGCTGGGATTACAAGTGTGAGCCGCCACAGCAATCTGGAGATGACCTGAGTTTGAGTCCACAAAGTGAGAGGAGAGAACGGACTCCCACAGACTGTCCTCTGACCTCCACACACGTTCCACGGAACCCACATGCCTTCCCCCCCCCTCATACCAAATAAACATAGGTGTAAAATAAATAAATAAAAACAAGGCGATCTTTGAAAGAATTGTGTGCTGTCTGTTCTGCGAGATAGGTTTTCATTAAAGATTGCATTTTGTGTGACCATAACCAAGTGTGTATCTGGAATGGTTTACTTAGTCTTAGGTCTCACTGAGAGTGTAAGTTGGGAATGAGGGGTGCCCAATCCTAGCCCTTGGGGAGTGGATGCAAGAAAGCTAGAAGGTTGAAGCAGGGGGATCACAAGTTGGAAGCTAACCCAGGTTACATAACAAGATCTTGTCTAAAACAAAACAAACACAGCAACCACCACCGCTGTAAAAACCACATGGTCTGGGTGGCTACGGCCCAACCAGCGTATTTCTCACATTCTGAGATGCTCAGGAAGAGCCAGACACCGGTTGAGCTGATGATGTCGGCCTCCTCCTCACAGGTGGGACCTTCTTCCTGGGTCTTTTCCTGGTAGGAGAGATGGCAGTGCCTCCTTTGGGCTTCATTTAGAAGGCTGTACTATCATGATTCAATCACTCCTAATACTGTAACCTCTGGGATCAGGATTTCAGTCTGTGTATTTTGGGGGTCATGGAGGACAGAAGCACTCAGTCTATACAAGGGAGTCTTTTTTAAAAAAGGATCTTTGAGTTATCACCATCATGTCTAGTGGGGCAATGGCTGTCTTTAGCATCTATTTGTTTATTTATTTAGCATTTATTTATTTATGTACTTATTTTTATGTGTATGGGTCCTTTGCCTGCATGTTTGTCTTTATGACACATGCATGCTTGGTACCTGCTGAGACCAGAAGAGGTTGCCACACCTCCTGGAACTGGAGTTGCAGACATTTGTGAGCTGCTATGTGTAGGTGCTGGGAAACAAACCCAGATCCTCTGGAAGAGCATCAAGTTCTCTTAACCATTGATTGGGTCCTCTCTCCATTTCCCTGTCTTTATCATCTTTGGTTACATGGAGAAGGCAGTTTATTTTAGGGAGGAAGGTTCAACTGTGGATTCTAACACAGTGGGTCCCAGAGCCTCTAGAACATGTGACAGGCTCATTTTTTTTTTCACTACTGTGCATCAGGAAGGGCCAGAACAAGGTCTGGCTGGCCTGATCTCTTCTCTGCAACTTCCCCCATTCCAAACTGGCTTCCCCGGTTCTAAAGCAGGAGTGGGAAAGGTTTCACACCACCTCCCACCTGTCTTTCCAGGAACTCAATTCTGCCAAGAAAGCCACTCCACTGGGGGAGGAGTGGGGATGGGGGTGGGGTGGAGGTGGGGGAAAAATGAGGAAGCCATGCCCAGGGCCCCTAAGCTCACCGTTCTTTTATCTCTCTGTGCGACTGTCTTTGTCCTTGTAATAGCTCCTTCTCCTTGCCCACCGCTTTCTCTTGATTTCTCTACTTAAGGCCGGGCCATCTTTAAGGAAGCTGAACTCTGCCTTCCCGGAGCTCCGTCACCCACGCACCCTGCGTCCTGCACGGTCAGCGCTATCCACCCTGTGCATTCTCACAGCGGCCGACTTCCTGTGTCCCGGTGGCTGAGCGAGCATCATCTACTTCCTTGTTTGTTTTTCTGGGATTTTAGAGTTCTCCACGGGCCTGGCTTTGCCTCTTCAGTATCAAGAACATCTGGGACATGGTATATGATTAATAAGCGCGTGTAGAAGCAGTGGATGCTTAAGAGAACGAAGCTCTCACTCTTTACAGTCTTTTCGGAATTAGGACGCTCCTTGGGTTTCACTGACTGGCCTGCATTTGTTGGCCTGTCTTCACCCTGTCTGAGGGTCTTGCTATAGGAAGGAGCAGAAGGAACAGGCCTTCCTACTTAATGTAGCTCCTGCCATGTTGCCCTCATTTGTCCCTCAGAGACATTCAAGTTTATAGATGGTCAATTGTGGCTATCAAGTAGCATGCATGATGGAAAAATAAACTCAAGGTCTGCTTTGGTTAAGCACCAGGCTGGGGCTTACCCAGCTCCACGGAGGAACCAGATACAGTGCCTGGTTTGAGAGTTAAAAGTCTATGCAGGAGCAGGGCATGGTGGCTCATGCCTTTAATCCCAGCTCTTAGCGGTTGGGGCAGAGGCAGGTGGATCTCAGTGAGTTCAAGGCTAGCCAAGGCTACAGATAGTGAATTCCAGGGCAGTCAGAGATACATAATGAAACCCTGTCTCAAAATAACAACAATGAAAGTAATAATAATAAAATAAAATTTAAAATGTCTATGAGGACTGCTGGGTGTAGGATGGTACACGCCTTTAATCCTAGCACTCAGAAGGCAGAGGCAGGAGGCTCTCTGGGAGTTCAAGGCCAGCAAGGCTCCATAGTGAGACCTGTTTTCAAAGTTTTAAAAGAGAGAAGGCTATGAGGAAATCCAGACTACAGACATCAGAAGAGTGAAGCAGCAGCCCCTCCGCCTTGTGGATGGAGCACTAAGCTTTCATGAAAACGCCAAGCTGGTATTCGGAAGCTTTAAACTAAGACAATCCTTGAACATGTATGCGCTTGTTAGCCCTCAGAACTTTCATGGGGCTAAGTATAAATTCTGTGTCATTTTCAAGACAGGGCTTCCCTCTGTGTAATAGAGTCCTGTTTGTCCTGGAACCAGCTCTGTAGATCTTGCTCACAAAGATCTGCCTGTCTCTGCCTCCTGAGTGCTGGAATCAAAGGTGTACGCCACTATGCCCGGCTAATTTTCTTCTCAGAGAAGGAAACTGAGGTGAAGAGAGTGACACAGCTGGAAGGATGTTCAGGGGGTCTCCTGGGATCAGCATCACTAAGGTCAGCCCCCTAACTATCTGATATACAGTCTTCCTTCCAGAAGTTTCAGTAGGGAGGAGGCAGATGCTGAGGCCCTGTGAAGGCTTGAGAAGCCTTTGAGGTGACAAAGAGCAGCTTGACTTAATGCATTAAGTATGGTTTTGGAGTTTTGGTTCTTTGAAAACTAGCCATCCTTGGAGGGTCTTGAATACAAATGTTCCAGGAATAAGAGTGGGAAGCTGCAGACTGGTAGGGAATAGGCTGGGAAGGAGATGAGATAAGATCTGAGGCTCACTGGGGTTAGAGAGTAAGCAGCGATGCTCTCGTTACAGAGGCCTGGCTTGAAGATGGAGGCCAGTGGTCCTCAGCACAGTGTTCAGAGGATAGGACACGATCAGGCCAAGTCTACACCTATGCAGGCCCCAGCTGGCATTCACAGTATAATCCAGTAATTGGGAGTCATCCAATACACTAGACAGTGGGGCAGTGCATCACAGTCGAGGGTTGCTAGTGAGCTCTGACCTGGGGAGGAGAATCTACTGGTCCCGGAGAGGAGACGAGCCCAGGGCTGGTAAAGATGCTGTGCTAGAGGGAGAGAGGCAGGCTGGATGTGGGCCTGGATTGTTGGACAGGGTGTGTTGGGAGTTGCGGGGATGGAAGCATGAGAAAGGTGCCATTTGTGACTTTCTGCCCTTCCTCAGATGAATTGACACATGTGAGCTCCATTCTTTTTTTTTTTTCTGTTTTTTTTAAAGACTGGGTTTCTCTGTGTAGCCCTGGTTGTCCTGGAACTCACTCTGTAGACCAGGCTGGCCTTGAACTCAGAAATCCACCTGCCTCTGCCTCCCAAGTGCTGGGATTAAAGGCATGCGCCACCACGCACGGCATGAGCTCCATTCTTGTCTACAGTCTTGTGAGGGAAGACTGGTTCTCATACTTTATAGACACGGTCATCATTTATTAGAGTCTCTAGGGCTAATCAGAGGCTGTGGTCGAGGCCGAATTTGAACACAGACCTCATTGTCTGTCCCCAATACACAGTGAGGGCAGAAGGTCCCCAAGGGGACCTAGGCCACCAGGTTGTGCCTGTCTCCTCTGGTGAAGTTTATGACTGAATGACCAGACTTCTCCCATCCTGCTTCTATCCCAAGCTCCTCACAAGGGAACCTGCTTGGAGATACTCAAGTCAGGGCTTGCCAATGGAAGGGGCCCACAGGAGACCTGGGGGGTGGGGCAAGGCTAGGGCAAGGCCTGGGAGTAAATGTGGTTAGGTTGAATTAAATGGAAGAGTAAGTTGCTCAGAATACCGCAGGCCTACACCATTCTGAAATGAGTTTACAGTAATTCTAGATAAAAACATGACATTCAGAGACAATGCTTAGAGATGTGGGGCACGGTTGGTTTATTTATTTATTTTTTTTCTCTGACAGTTTCAATATAATTTAGCACTTTCACTTTGGCAGATAGGCCTGACCTTTCTGTGGTCTGAGGACCGCTGACTCAACAGCCGGGTAAGGCATGGGGCACACATGACCGAAAGCTAGCCTAGTTATTTCCAGTGCCCCGTATCTCCTCACTTGGACTTTGGAAATCTCTGAAACCTGGACCCTTCGCTCTGATGGAACTGGGTCTGGGTAGGGTATTCATAACTTAGAACCTTTTTAAAATGAGGAATTTCCTCCAAGTTCACAAGAGGCAGAGCAGGGTGCTGGTTTGGCTCCGTTCTTCCCCATTTCTTTCTTAGGTGGTGCAGATGGAGACTGGAGAAAGAAAAAGAGGAAGGAAGAGGAGTGGGGGAGGGGCCGCGGCAGGGTCTGCGAGCTCTCGCTTCCCAGGGAAGACTTTATTTCTTCCCAGAGCTCAAACTTAGGTTTTCCTGGGCTAAAAGAAGGTTTGTCTCTTCTCAATAACCACTGTGGAGTTTATTTAATTTTTTTCTGGGTTCGTGTTCCCGTGGAACGAAACTATGAACTGGTTCATTCCTCATCTGAAAACACAGAGCCAACTTTCCACCTTCACAAAAACAAAAGGCAGCACCTACCCCATGCCCAAACCCCAAAGTGATGTTTCACACGCTTATCAGAAATCAAATCTGCTGCGCACACCAGGAAGTAGGGCCAGCAAGCCAGCTGTAGCCAAATCAGATCTTTCCCCTTGACTTCCAATGGTGAGGCGCAGGACTTGCTGACGTGGAAGAAATGACAAGAGTGAGGTGAGGGCGCCTTGCTGTTGCCGGTTGTTCGGAAGACAGAGAACATGGCTATCTTCCGTTTGGGATAAGGAGAATCTAGAATCAGCAGAGATCTGGAGATCGGGAGCGCAGGGCTCAGAAGTCAGATGAAGTCACGATTTAGAATCTCATGTGCCCTCAGTGTGATCCTGGTGGGTTCTATGGATTTTCCCCTCCAAGAGTAGAAGCTGAACTCTGGTGTGAATAAAAAGGAAGCTGTCAGAAATAACCCTGATGCAGAAAAAGGAAACAAAAGGAGGGGCTGGGGGGGGGGAGGCTCAGTCAGTAAAATACTTGCTGCACAAGCATCGGAGTCTAAGTCTGCATCCTCAACACCCAAGTAAAAGCGGGGCCCACTGGAGCACAGCCGGAACTCCAGCATTGTGGGAATGGCTGACACGGGAAATTCTGGAAGCTCACTGGACAGCCAGGCTAATCCGTGACAAATCAGTGCATTCCAGTTCAGTGAGAGACCCTGTCTCAAAATACAGGGTGGAGAATGATAGAGGAAGATGCTCAGCATTGACCTCTGGCCTTCACACACACATGTACACACATGCACACACATGTGCACACATCCAAATGCATGCATGCGCATACACTACACAATACAACATCACACATGCCACACACACACACACACACACACACACCCTTATTCTAGTTTCATGTGCACACATCCAAATGCATGCATGCGCATACACTACGCAATACATCACACATGCCACACACACACACACACACACACACACACACCCTTATTCTAGCTTCATGTGCACACATCCAAATGCATGCATGCGCATACACTACACAATACAACATCACACATGCCACACACACACACACACACACCCTTATTCTAGTTTCATGTGCACACATCCAAATGCATGCATGCGCATACACTACGCAATACAACATCACACATGCCACACACACACACACACACACACACCCTTATTCTAGCTTCATGTGCACACATCCAAATGCATGCATGCGCATACACTACACAATACAACATCACACATGCCACACACACACACACACACACCCTTATTCTAGTTTCATGTGCACACATCCAAATGCATGCATGCGCATACACTACGCAATACAACATCACACATGCCACACACACACACACACACACACACCCTTATTCTAGCTTCATGTGCACACATCCAAATGCATGCATGCGCATACACTACACAATACAACATCACACATGCCACACACACACACACACACACACACACACACACACACACACACACCCTTATTCTAGCTTCATGTGCACACATCCAAATGCATGCATGCGCATACACTACACAATACAACATCACACATGCCACACACACACACACACACACACCCTTATTCTAGCTGGTGGACTCTCAGGTGGTGTATGTTCCTAGTTTTCACTTCCGAGTTATCATGAATGTTATCATGAAGAATTGGGAGGAAGCAAGCAACTGCCTATAAAATGGAGCCACCATTTTGTCCAGTGTGAAATCACCCAGGAGAACTAAGCTCTGTTCTAAGGCAGTACTGACTTGTTGGAAGAGTAGAGAGTGGTGGAGTTCTAGATGATTTTTATTTTCTCAGCAATGCAAAAGGTTTGTATTTGCTCTCCAGTCATTAAACCCCAAATGTCAAAGCACCAAATGATTTGAGCCTCTGGTTTTTAAGGACTGAAACGTAAATACGATTATATTTCAGGGAGACCATCCTAATCTGTGAGGATATAAAATGTTTTTGAGGATGTGGGTGGTCCTTGGAAGTGAAGGTGGTCACTGGTCATTGGTCACTGGTGGTCCTCTGCTGTCCTGCAGACACTGAATTTCTGGTGCCTCCGGTCACAGAATGATTATGCTTGGTTTCTGTGCATATAGACTCGTGCATATATAGAATCATGCATATATAGAATCGATCTATGCCTGGTCATTATTATATGTGGATGGAAACCCCCTGTAGAACCAGGATCACACTGAAGCCACGTAAATTCTAAATCATGACGTCATCTGACTTCTGAGCCTGTCACTCACAATCTCCAGATCTCTGCTGATTCTAGATTCTCTTTATTCCCGATTGAGACTAGCAACTTTCTTCTGTCATTTCTTGAGTTTTACCATTGAAAGGGAAGGGGAAAGATCGTATTTGGTGACACGGGCCCTCTTAGTTCTACAAGCTTTGAATTTGGGGTCTGTGGCTTTTAGGATCACAGGCATGCACAACCACACCCCAAACCTCGCTTTTTAAAAGACAGTTTTTAGTGTAACAGGAAAATGGAAGAGATAATAAGACTTCCTATGTCGTTCTCCCCTCGTTTTTAACGTAAATTTAACATCTGTTCTCATGGCACATCTGTTGAGGTTATGAACCACTCTTGATCCATCAATTAAAGCCCCCAGAGTGCTCCGATCTCCTCTGTTTCTTCTGCTGAGCCAAGATTCCGTCCAGGTAGCACATTACTACTTTACTCCTCTTAATGGGGAATCTCTCACCCGCTTTCATGGCTGGATGGCGTTGACAATTCTTTAGCGATCATTTTTATTGTCTGTTCTCTGTAGAGGTCCAATTTTACAGCTTTCATAACATCTAAATGAGGTACTTTGTTTCTTTAATTATTGAGCTGTGAGCCCTGTGATTTTAGTACGAGATACCTATGACGTGTGTGACTTGTGAACATTTTCTCCATCTGTGTAGGATGCAATAGCTCACTTACCTGTTTAATTTTTTTAAATTTATATATCTATTTTTTTAATTCAAATTTTTATACAATATATTTTAATGATTTCTTCTACCCTGGTTCCTCCCAGATCTCTCCCACTTCCTTCCTCACCCAAGAGCATGGTCTTTTAGTCTTTGAGTTAGGTGTGTTAGTCCCTGAACACATCTGATCTGGTCTGACTGTTTTTAAAATTCAGGGAATAGACCTAGGGTCTCATGCATGCTTGGTAAATAAGTACTCTAGTATTAAGCTATTTAGAACCTCTCCACCACCCCTCTTTTGTTCCCACTTTGTTTCTGAGTTGCCTGGGCTGATCTTGCACTTAAGATCTTCCTGCCCCAACCTCTTGAATACCCAGGTTTATGAGCGTGACTGATCACAGACACTACATTGCTACCACATTCCATCAAGGGTACGTACCATCAGCACGGCCTGCCCTGCTCTAGAGTAGCCTAGGCCACCTGGTTAGAGTTCTAGATGGTAAACTTTGTTTTTTCCCTGGTCCTCCCCACCATAGGAATGGGCTTTATGATCCATGTTCTTCCTCTAGAGTGGAGTCTCTGCACAAATTATACAGAGAACCCCCATGCAGAGATTTGACTATTGTGGTTGTTAATCCAATCACTCATTAGTGTCAGCATGGACTCTTGGGACTTTAGACTCTGGGTTTTAATTAATTCTTTTATATTTTGAGTTGCCTTGGCTTTGGCCGTGATGAGCTTTCCCAGTTGACTCCTTGTTCTAGAAATGCCCACCACCTCTCCAGCTTTCCTTGTTTCTTCACAAGCTGTCCGATGCTGGCCACAGACCCGGTGCTGGCCACAGCTCTGCTTTGGTGCGTTTGTCTCCTGCTCCGTCCCCAGTTCTGTGGGTTTTGTGCTCTCTTCCTTTGCCAGTTCTGTCCCCCTTTGTGCAGCCTGGAGCCCTCCTATGGGCTGAGTTTTAGGGTAAGTATGAGGCCACCAGCACCAGGCACCTTCATCTTTATCTCTGAGACTCAGGAAGATTCATTTTGCTGTTTCCCTTAATCAACACCAGCGACAAAACCCAAAAGCTCTTTAGCCCCCTCAAATGGCTTTTCCATTGTATATTCTACACTATGGGTATTATGGGCTGTGGAAACAGAGTCTGTCTTAAATTATTTATTTATACTAATAAGTCGCAGACATATCCCCAGGTAAGAAATCAGCTTCTCTCTGAGGCCAGGGAAGCAGGTAGGCTAACTGCAGATCTTCATCTCCCCCTCTTTTTCTTCAAATTCAATCCCCTAGTCTCTTCTCTAGTTCTGGATCAGACTATCAGCTGAGGCATCTCTCCCCACTGCCCCTGACCCCATCTCTGATGGATCACACACACCTTCCTTCCTAACCAGTCACTGCTTTATCCCAGCTCCCAGCTCTAACAGGACCTCCCTGGGAACCCTCAGGCCACTGTTAGCAGGCCACTAACTGCAGATCCTCACCCCTCCCATTTCCCACCTCTTCATTCCTCCATTTTCTGTCTCCCACCTCCTCATTCTTCCAAGTCCAATCCCTTAGTCTCATCCCTGGATCAGTAGCAGACATTCTGCTGTGGTCTCTCCTCACTCCATTTTCAGGGACTAAACATATTCTGATGGTGCACCCTGCTTTCCTCCCTGCTGTGGATCTTCTCAATGGCCCCTCCCCATCTCACCTCCATTCCTAAGTATCAGCTCTCAATACCCAGAAACACATTTTATCTGGAACGTCCAGTGGATGTAACTATCAGCATCTGAGAAAATTGTCCTTCCAGGAAACACACAGTCACCACATTCTCCTAAGAGACAGAGAGAGCATTAGAAGCCAAGGAACAAAACACTCAGCCAACAAAAACAAGACCAGATGTCTGCACCATGAATGACAATCTTCTCAGTCCCAGATGCCTAGATGCCAATGTAAAACACAATAACAGACAGGACAATGTATCTCCACTAGACCTAAGTAACCCCACCATAGCAGACCTGAGTGTTCCAACATAGCTGAAGTACAAGACAAAAGACCTTAAAATAGCTTTTATGAATATGATAGAGGCCTATAAAGAGGAAATGAATAAATCCCTTAAAGAAATCCATGAAATGACAAACAGTGGGAGGAAATGAATAAAACAGTTAAAGACCTGAAAATGGAAATAAAATCAATAAAGAAAACCCAAACTGAGGGGAATCTGGAAATGGAAAATTTAGAACCTGAAACAGGGACCTCAGGCAAGCCTCACCAACAGAACACAAGAAATGGGAGAGAGAATCTCAGGCATTGAAGACAGAGAGGAAGAAATGGATACTTTGGTCAAAGAAATGTTAAATCTGAAAAAAATTCCTGGCACAAAACATGCAGGAAATCTGGGACACTATGAAAAGATCAACCTAAGAATAATAGGAATAGAGAAGGAAAAGAAATCTAGACCAAAGGCACAGAAATAAAATGATATCAAGAAAACAGATTTTAAAAGGGGTACATATCTAAATGGAGACTTCTCAACAGAGACATCTCAAATGTCTGAGAAGCACTTAGAGAAGTGTTCACCATCTTTAGCCATAAAGAAATGCAAATCAAAAGTACTTTGAGATTCCACCCTAAATCTGTCGGAATGACCAAGGTCAATAAAACAAGTGACAGCTCAGGCTTGCAAGTTTACAGAGTAAGAGGACCATCCATCCATTTGCTTTGGGACAGCAAGCTTGTACAGCCACTACAGAAATCAATATGGTGGTTCCTCAGGAAGATGGGAATCGATCTACCACAAGACTCAGATATACCACTCTTGGGCATGCCCAAAGGATGCTTCATCCTACCACAGAGACACTTACTTGCTCATCCATGTGTAGTGCTGCTTTATTCACAATAGCCAGAAACTAGAAACAACCTAGATGTCCCTCAACAGAAGAATGGATAAGGAAATGTGGTCCATTTACACAATGGGATATTACTCATCTGTTAAACAAAATGACACCATGGCATTTGTTGGGAAATGAATGGAACTAGAAAAAAAAAATCATTCTGAATGAGGTATTTCAGATCCAGAAAGATAAATATGATAGGGTATGTATCTTCTTACATGTGGATATTAGCTGTTAAGTCAATGGGAAGCAAGCTACAATCGATAGAACCACAGAGGTTAGATATAGTGTAAGAGACTGGTGTGTGTGGGGGAGATCTCATTAGGAAAGGGAAATCAAATTGAAAGTTGGATGGACAGGGGTGGGAGTGGTGGTGGTATAATAGTAGAAACAATGGGGGATGGGAGGGGGGAGTGAGGAAATGTGGGGAGAGACAGGAAAAATTAAGGGCCATTTGAGGGGTAGCATATAAACCTAATACAGTAGAAACTTCCCAAAATATATACATATATGAAGGCTATCTAATGAAATTGCCAAATAATGGGGCAGACAGAGTCCCACCTGGACATTTCTTGTCACCAAATGGAGTTTCCAGTACAGGGATTGGATTATATCTAATTGAGTCTTTGGTCAAAGGAGTGCATTGGGAATCCCCAACAACCCAGACTGTTGCCCTTCACAAACTGACGGTAAAGCCCCCTTGCTGAAGATAACACCTACACAACTCACTGGACATGGAGAAGTCAGCTGGTCCTTTAACTCACAGAGCCTTTACCCCTGTGGGTTAGTGTCTTCATTACAGAAAGGTATACTGTATACTACCAAGAGAGAAAAGCAAGCACTAAGCCAGCCAGTATTGATCTATAATACTGTCCAGCCCGCAGGATTGTTAGGGTAATGGTGGCACAAAGCTTGTGGGCATAACCAACCAATACCTGATATGACTAAAGGCTCGCTCAATAAGATAAAACCCATACCCAACGTTGCTTGGGTAATTAAGAACCAGAGACTACATCTCTCAGGCACCTAGAGTAAAACCAAATACTAATGGTCTAAAAAACAAACAAACAAACAAAAACATCAACAACATAACCAAAAGAAAAGAAAAAATAAAAACAAAAATTATAGCAATAAAATAACTCATAATAACATTCTGCTATGCTAATAGATCAGTCATCATCAAAGAAGCTTCCTCCTATAGCAGATGAGAACAGATACAGAGACCCACAGGCAAACATTATACAGAGAAAGGGGGCGGTGAGAGGGAGAGAGAGAGAGAGAGAGAGAGAGAGAGAGAGAGAGAGAGAGGCAAATCCCTCCCTTGATGGCACAGGGAACCCCATGGAAGAGGTGACTGAAAGTGTGAGAGCCAGAGGGGGCGGAGCACATAGAAGAACAATCCCTTCTAAATCACTGTGATGGGAGCTCATGCGAACTGACAGAGACTGAGGCAGCTTGCACGAGGCCTGCACAGGTCTGCTCCAGTTCCTCTCTCTGTATATTACGGCTTCCAGTTTAGAGTCTTTATGGGATTCCCAAGAGTGTGGACAAGTGTGTCTCTGACTCTTGTGCCTGCCCCTGGGCTCTTTTCCTTCTGTTTGCCTTATCCAACTCTCAGGTGTTAGTTTTTATTTTATTTTATTTTATTTTATTTTATTTTATTTTATTATTATCATCCCTTAGAAGCCTGTTTGTTTTCTAATAAGAGTGAGACTGGATCCAGTACACAGATGATGTAATAAAGAAAAGATGCTTAAAACAGTGACTAAAAAATTATAATAACTCAGTAAATGACATTTATCATTATTTTCTTATGCTACATGGGGTCACTTCAGTAGTCCAGTGCACAGCTTTAAGGCACTCCTTTTTAGCACTAGCTACTACTCTAGGACCTGCCACCCTGTGCAAACATTTAGCTAAGTTCTCCATGGCCTGCCCCCCCCCCCCCAAGCACCCACTGTGTGTATGCACATTAGACTCTCTGTGCTGTATTTTTGATTATTCCTGTTCTTTATTCAGTCATGTGATGACCGCCTCAATTAAGAGAAAGTGTGCAGGATGTTCAAGGGAGAAAAGCAGCTTGTTTCTTTCCTCCGAAGCAGATGGGAGAGATGTCACAAGAAAGCATCTAGAGATAGAGTGTTCTGCCATTTAGGAGACAGAGGACTTCTGGTTTAATGCCTATGCCGAGGTCCAGGGCAAAATTAAGTTGCTTTTTGTTTACTTCCATCAACTACATAGTGACTGCCTCTTCTGAGCTCTGCCTCTCTTGTCAGTCTGGAGGTTGTTACCTAAAGGAAATAGCCAGCAGATCTCAGATAATCCATTTAAAAGCCTACGAACAAGGCTCCTTTCTGAAATCCCTGCCCTTGGGAGGCTGAGGCAAGAGGGTTGCTGTGGGTTGGATGCTTCTGAGCTATAGTGAGCTCAAGCAAACAAGTAACAACTACAAAAAAGCCAACCACAGGAAAAGATACATTTCTTCAGACTTGGGAGAGAGCTCAGAGCATGCAGTGTAAGCCTGAGGAGCTGAGTTCTCTATATATATACATATAAAATATAAATTAGGTGTGGTGATATGTGCTCGTGGTTCTGTGCTGGAGAGGCAGGTCTCTGGGATTTGCTGACCAGTCGCCTTGCCTCTTGTCAAGTGTCGTCCAAGTCAATGAGAGATCCTCTTTCAAAAAACACAGTGGGTGGCTTCTAAGGACTGGCACCATAGTGTCCACATGCATATATATATGTGTGTGTGTGTGTGTGTGTATACATATATATGTATGTATGTATACACACATACATGTGTACTTGCACATACATGCACACAAGACAAACCTATTTTATTCTTAATTTCAAAGTAATATTATATCAGTACATCCGCTTACATATAAAGCTAAAGTTGTCACTGATGGCTAACCCAATCTTGGGATGTTTACTGGTTTATATTTGCATACAAACACATCATGACATTGCATACATATTGTGTTACTTTTCAACCTATTAGTCATTGATCAATAAATAGTTTTCCTATTGGTTTGAGTCACGTGTTAGCCATTTTAACTCACAGCTATAACTTCATTCACGAAAACCTGCATTCCAACTATCGGTAATCTGTACCACTAACGTGCCTAGGCGGCTTTCACCTGCTGCTCCACATTAACCCCACATGGCAATGCATGGCTGTTAATGCTCAGGCTTCACCATGGGCATTGGTGTCAGACTCTTCGGGTGGAAGCCATACCCAAGCATCTATAATTTTAAAAGATGGCCAGACGAGAGCCTGCGTTTAATCCCTAGAACCCAGAGCCCATGTAAAGGTGGAAGGAAATAACTAAGTATACAGAGCACCGTGGCATGTAATTCCCCATCATGTACACACACACACACACACACAGTTATACTAAGTTTAAAAACGTTTTAAAAGGTAGCAGGTGACTCAAATTCGGAGGCAAGTTTTGGAATCTAAGGCTTAGATGTCACCCGGGGAACCCATATCTTCAAACCTGACTTCTGGCGGCCTCCTGGTCCAGTCCACAGCTAGAGAGAAGCCTTGGATAAGTCTCATAGCCAGGCTCTTTGAGGCTGAGCCTTTGTCCCCATAGATTGGGAGACTCTGTTCTTCCCTTATAGCTGCCACTGACCAGAAGAGTGGAGAAAAAGCTTTTCAGTGCAATCACTGATATTTTGAAAGAGATAATCCTTCTCATTTCAACCACCAATATAACTTTAGGAAGAGCAACTGGACTGTATACGAAAGCTTTAAACTCTTGTAATTTTACTATAAAAAATTTCTCATTCAAAGAGATTTATTTCCCCTAAACTCTGGACCACCCACTGGTGCATAGCTGCATCCTGTAAATGGGTTGGTGAGAACACAGAAGTCATGAATAGAATTCAGTGTGGGATGACAGGTGATCTGTGTAGGGAGAAAAAGGCTAACGCTTGATAGGGAGATGGGGGAGGGGAGAGAGTGTGAACAGCAAGAACAAAGCTCATTGTAGACAAATTCGAGTCCAAATACTGGCTCCACCCCTGTGCTTACAGCCTAGTTATTTCATACTTTGAGATTCTTCATCTATAAAATTAGCAAACTATCACCCACATCGTATATGTGTTCTGATGTTGGGGGGTGTGTGTGTGTATGTGTGTTTGGATGTTAAGTGGAAACTAGAGGCTGACAACAGGATTTCTTCCTCAGTTGCCTTAGTTTCTGCCAATGGTCTTGAAGCTTACTATTTTAGCTAGATTAGCTGGCCAGTGAGTTCTTGGGATCCTCCCATCTCTGCTCTCCCAGCTCTGGGAGGCTACAGATGTACAGCATCACATCTGGCTCTTATCTGGTTCTGCAGAATTGAAATGACTGCAAGCATAGACCAAGCACCACTTCCACGATCAAGCTTTGTCCCCCAGGAACTGCCCTCCTCGGCCTTGTGAGTCGATGGTTCATCTTCACCCTTCCTTAGGCAAGATGAGCTGGAACGTGGCACTGCACAGCTGTGTGTGATAACCCTTCCAGAACATTCCCAGATGCATTCCCCAAGTGTTACTCAATGGGCTGGGTTAAGGGTGGGGCAGATGCTGGCAGAGGGTCACAACAAATTAAAGTGTCTTGAGAAATACATGAAAGAGGCACTCAACTGACAAGATGGTAGGTTCCAGATGTCTTGGTCTTTCCCTTCCTTCCTTCCTTCCTTCCTTCCTTCCTTCCTTCCTTCCTTCCTTCCTAAATTTTTTTTTTTAAAGACAGTGTTTCTCTGAGTAGCACTGGCTGTCTTGTAGCTTGCTCCATGGACCAGGGTGGCCTCAAACTCAGAGACCTCTACCAGGTCTTGCTTCCTGAGTGCTGGAATTAAAGATATGCCACACCATGGTCTGCATCTTGGTCTTTTCTAGAGGGTTAAATGAAGTCATATCAAGACAGGCTGTGGCATGGGTTAGAGGCATACATTTCTCAGAAAACCAATTTCTGGAAAGATGGTGCTGTGTAGTTGCAGGAAACTTAGAAGGATATGTTTTTATTGTTTCTTGAAAGAAAAAAAAAAGGAGGTTATATGAGTGGAAATTTTTGGAAAGGAGTCAGGGAAGGAGAAACAGATGCAGGGTCATGACCTACCAAATAAAACTGTTATTCCAGGAACTTCAGCAGGCAAAAGCCACTCTGCATGGAGAGCACTGTGGTCCGATAGAGCCTCAGCTTCATGTGCAGGGGACCTTTCTGCCCTAGTGCCTCTGCCTGAGATTAGAGGCAGAGTCTTCATAGAGGTCAGTGAGTTAAGATGAGGTCATTGAGGTGGCCCTAATCCCGTTTGACTGCTGTCCTCGGAAGAAAGTTTGGATGCAGACACACACAGAGGAGGACCTTATGGGAAAGAGAGGCTGCCACCTGCAAGCAGAGGGGGACATGGGGAGCGGATGGCCTCTGCAAGCCGAGGACAGAAAACCAGGTCTGCTGATACCTTCATCTTGGACTTGGAACCTTCAGAACTGTAAGAAAAAAAGCCAGCTTTCCTTGATTTAAGTCCCCTACCCCACACTACCACAGCCATGTGTGGCAACCCAAGGCAAAGTACCCTAGCAACTCAGAAGAGACCAGTGGCCTGGCTCCTGCCAGCGCTTCTCCCTCGGCCATTCTTTCTCATTTGTCTGCCACAAGTTCCCCAAAGTGGAAGACTTTGAAGATCTATTTATTTCCTTACTCTTGGGATTGCGTTAGTGATTGATAAAGAGAAGTGAGTCTTCTACAGAAAGGTGGGTCCTAGTAAGCTGTGTGAGTCCTGCACTCCCCTGAGGCAGCCTTGAAGTGGGGCTCAGCGTCCCATAATCTTCTTTGGGTGAAAAGAACCATCTAGGCTTTACAGAGGATTGGAAGGGCAGGTAGTTCTAATAGGCATCAAACAGTAAATAACTTGATGGCCAACCCTTTCAAAGACTGGTCCATGGCTGTCTCCTCCAGCAGTGGATCCTGCTACACCCCCTCCCCCCCAACCCCTGCATCATTTAACTGTTTGATGTTGTCAGTTTGATGTTTGATGTTGGGTCTAGTGATTCACCTCTGCTCTGGCCTGAAAAGCTTCAATCATCCAAGAGGGAGTCCCTTGGGGACTTATTCTCCTGCTAAGGAAACTAACCCCAAATCCCGTGTTTACAACTTCTACTGGGTAAATATTTGCTCCCTTTGACTTTACCTGTCAAGGTGTATCTCTGTAAGAAGCAGGGGAAGCTAGGGCTTTGCCTTGTGGGAACTGCTCCTTCTGGAATTTGAGATCAATGTCCATTCTCATTCTAAGTGAACCCCTCTTGGGACCAGGCTTCCTTGCTCCCTCAGACTTCAGACAGGCACTCCCACTTTCGGTGTGAGCAGTTCACCACCACAGCTGGCCAGGCAGGAACCCTGAGTATGAGCCCAGCCTCAGGGGGTCTTGGGGGCAGTGGAAGGGTAAAGGCTGCCAGAAAATTAATGATAAATACCTCAAGAGAAGGGCTTACACTACACACTGGAATGTAAGCAAATTACTTCAAACAACTCACTGTTGATCATTTGGTCACCAGTACCTCTAGCCAAGGATTTCTCTCATCGGCCATCACTGGCTAGATCTTCCTCCACCCATTCTCTGGCGCCCTGGACTCCTACATGACTTCTGTTAGGCGTTTGATTTCACATAGAACAATTATGAGGAATTGGTCAATGACATCATCAAACCCTCCCTAGCCTTTCCAACTATCGTCTACTGGTTAGACATTACTGTCTAAGAAGCACTTAAAACTTAAAACTATTGATTATTCTGTTTTGTTCCTCCTGCCCCTGCCTCATATTTTGAACCTCTGTGATGAGATACATCTGTTTAGGGTGTTAGGTCTGTTTGGTGAATGGACTCTTCCACCACAGTGAAATTTGTTTGCTTGTTGTTGTTCTGTCTCTAGCAATATTCTTTTCTTTGAAGTTACTTTGACATCGAAGTAGCTTTTTTTTTTTTTTAGAACTAACACTGGTGTGTACTCTTCTGCCTCAGTTATGAAATGTTGGCATCTTTAGACTACAAATGTTAACTTGTCAACAGTGCAGGTGGGTTCTATCGAGTTGTCCAAACCACACCTGTCTTTCATTTTAATCTACTTATATTAGATAAAATTGTGATGTTTCAACTTAGATCTGCCATCCTAATAGTTATCCCTTGCTTTAAAAACTTCTTAATTCCCATTTTCAGCTGGAATTGACACTATGTATGTATGTATGTATGTATGTATGTATTTATGTTTGTTTGTTTGTTTGTTTCATCCCAACTGCAACTTCCTTCCCTCCTCTCCTCCCATCCCTCTCTCCCTCCCCTCTTCCCTCCCTCCCCCTCCCTCCCCCTCCCTTTCTCTTCAGAAAAAGGCAGGTCTCCCATGGATATCAACCAGCCATGGCACATCAAGTCACAGTAAGACTAGGAACCTCCTCTCCTATTAAGTCTAGAAGAGGCAACCCAATAGGAGGAAAGGGTGCCAAAGGCAGGCAACCGAGTCAGAGACAGCTTCTGTTCCCATTGTTAGGAGTCCCAAAGGAAGACCAAGCTACACAATACAACATACTTGCAGAGGGCCCAGGCCTGTCCCATGCAGGCTCCCTTGTTGGCAGTTTGGTGAGTTGCCAACTTTTTAACTGGTTGCTCTTTTGAACCTTTTGAATGATGCCTCTTTGTGTTGTGCTTTAGGAGTCGGTCTAGGCCTTAGGATCCCTGTGTTCAAGTCAAATATGTCTCTGCAAACAATGCCAGCCAAGGCTTAACAATTACATGGTATCTAGCACAGCCCACCCAATGGCACATCTCCTGTTGGGCTGACAGAGTGGGTTGTTTGGGAGTAGGATTCTGATGTCACCCAGTCTCATGTGTGCCTTGGAAGGAGCTCTGATAAAACTTTGATCAGATTCAAGTTACTGTCCGAGTTATAGCTCTGAGAGAAAGGGTTTCCCCGAGGCAAGTGTTGCAGCTCTAAAGGGAAAGGCTTCCTCAGTGCAAGAGAGATCTAACTCAGCCCTGCTTTTCTCCAGATGCAGCCTCTCTCTTAGCTGTCTCATTGTGCCCCCCCCCCCCAGGCTTCTGTGTGCTCCCCTGCCACCATGTGTTCCCTAACTAGACCTCTAGCAATCACCTTCCATGGTTTATAAATGGAGCAATAGAAGTTAAGTATCTTATGTTAGTTAAATATAAATTTATAAGTGACAAATGTGTGTGTGTGTGTGTGTTAAAATACCAGTCTTTTGTTTCTAGATGTTGCTGTATGTCCATAGATGGGTATCATCCCATTGAGAACCATTGGGTGAATCCATCTTTCCTTATTGGATGATTAGAAAACTAGTGAAAGATGGGCAGAGGGGGAAGAAATGGGACTTCTATAGACTTGTAAAGGAACTGGAGAGTTGATAGTTTTGAAGAATGAATCCAGTATATAATCTCAGAGAACATACACCCATGATAGGAAGAAGGGCTGCCGAGGGAATCAGCAGATAGCAAAGGTCTTGAATGAAGGTGTGGAACCTGGATCTGGCAAAGGACAACTTGTGGGAGTTAGTTCTCTTCTTCTACCAAATGCATCCCAGGAATCAACTTACCATCAGCTACCATAGTTAAGCCATACCTGACTTGGACACAGAGGCTTCAAATATCTTTCTTTCTCCAGTACTGAAAATACATCAAGAAGAGCCAGCAAATGAGCAGTGGAATGAGATGCTTTCTGACATATGTTCATATATATTCATATATTTAAAGAACAGCAACATCTTAACTCGAGGAAAGTACCTCACAGTGGGAATTTCAGGTCGTGGATACCCTTGCAACCACACCCGCGAAGCAACAGCCTGTTCGATTGGTGTATTGTCAGCCTGGTCTAATTATAGCAATTATGACAAATGGCTTTGATGCTTGAGGCTGAAACGGGAACTAATACTTCCTAATGAGGCCAGGTTACATTTGCATGAAAGCAGAGGTGGTCCACAGAGCTACAAGCTGTCGGAGGGAGCCACAGTGCTAGAGCTTTTGACACCTCAAGCCTTGATCTTAGCAAGAGAACTGAAACTACCCTGTCTTTCATCTCTAGTCTGGTTAGAAGATCAAGCCAATATGTTTTCCGAGAGCTATTGACTTTTTTTCTTTTTAAAAAGTAATTATAGAAACTGTCTTGGAATCATTTAGTTTTATATATAAGAACTGCAAAGGCACAGGGGTGGGAAGGTTATCCAGCAAACAAAGACCTTGGAATCTGGGGACTATGGAGGGAACACTTACAGACAGAGGCTTCCTAGAAATAAAATTACTAACGAGCAACTGAAACTGTGATCGTTCTCCCCAAGGGACTGGTGAGGTGACCCCACCAGAAAACTCCAACTTTCCACTCCCTACTTTCAATTTCTTCTCACTCCCACATCCTCCTTGTTATCTGAATCGATGGGGGAAGTTGTAGGTGCGACCTGAATCCTTCCTGATTTGAGTCAAATGAGAAAAAAAGTACAGAAAGGAGATATGGTTTTGAGAACAAAGGGAAACTGACTAAATGTGAGATCGTCAGGCACGGCGGAGTTGGGAGCATGCATTTTTAATTTGGTGATGCTGACAGTTCCTGGAGACAAAAAGTAGCAGAGCTTTGCTCCCAGCCAGGAAATCAATTGGGCGTGGTTCCTGTGT
This sequence comes from Mus caroli, assembly GCF_978045245.1. Lineage (NCBI taxonomy): Eukaryota > Metazoa > Chordata > Mammalia > Rodentia > Muridae > Mus > Mus caroli. Next base: position 67,149,777 of record NW_028227259.1, on the reverse strand, counting down.
CTCCTTGTGAAGCCATCACCTTGGATTTTCACTTGGGTGGCTCCCTGCTGAGAAGCATGTCACACAATTAACTCTTGCAGGGTTTAAAAGTATTTCCAACAATAGAAAAAGCAATGGTAGTAAAATAGAGTTTTGTTTTGTTTTTCTTTTGAGACTCGGTATCATCTATTACAAGCTGGTCTTAGATGTAGCAGAGGAGGACCCCGAACTTCTGCTTCTCTTGTCTTCTTCACCTTTGGAGTGATTGGGATTACATGACCACCACATCCAATTTATGGTGCTATCTATCAACCAAGAATTCCATGCAAAATGGACAAGCACTCGACCAGCTAAGCTGGGTCTCCAGCCCTGGAGCTGGAAGATTCTAAGGTGCAAAAATTATGAACAGCGATCTGTTATCTGAAGCCTGAGAGGATAAAACTTCATTAGCTGGTGGAGGATATGTGTTTATTTAATTTTATATTGTTTTCTCAGGGTTAAATGATATGAGACAAGATACGTTTTAACAAAGGCTTTCCTATCTAAGCCTCTTCTTTCTACTCATTACTTCCAATGTGATTGCAATATGATGTAATTTTTAACCAGTTGAGTTCTAGTCTAAGCATCTTTTTTGCACCTCAGAAAGAGGCTGTCTTTCAGCATTGCGTTAACAATGCAGCACTTGAGTTAGATGGAGAATACGTCTGATGTTGATTGATTTGGGCCCAAGAGAGTATGACTGTTGACATATTTGTTGACAATAATAACATGCCTTCGAAAAAGGTGATGTCCTTTGACAGTTATTAATAAAAAAGTAAACCTGATACAAACTGGACTTGGGAATACTGCAGTAAATGTCAGCAAGCATTTTTACAATTAACGACAGCTATATTTTCCATATTAGTGCTACTGGTCAGAAGAGCAGCCATTGTTTAAGCTAGAGAATGAAACCTCAAATACCTACATGGAGTTGGCCTATAACTGACTAATCATTGGTAGAAGTCAGCTAGGTTAGGATGATAATTGAAGATAGAAACATCCAGGGAAGTGGCAGGATTAAATGACCAAGTATTTCCTTTGTTATTATTTGTTTTGAATCAGGGTCTCACTATGTGTCCTAGGCTGGCCTTGAACTTAGAATTCTCCTGCTTTACATATTAATTGTTTCCAACTTGGAAGACTGTCATATGGAGGCTCGAAGGCACTCTGTGCCTATTTAATGGCTCCTATGATCTGATTTTGCAGGGGTTTTATTTGGGACTGCTTTGTTGGACTATTTGGAAGGCCTAGATACCAGTGATGATGATGGTTAACATTTACAGAACATTCACTCCAGTGACCTATGTATATCCACCTATAGACTCTTCAAATAGACCTGTGGTATGCCCAACCCCCCCCCCCCCATTTTATGGATGAGAAGATTGAGGCAAACAATTATAAATATATTGATTACTAGCTCATGGTAGAGCCAGGGCTAGCAGTGTGTTCCTCTTCATACGATGTATACCAGAAAAGATGGGTAGGAACATCACTAAGCAAAGGGACACACATCAAGTAAACCAGGCTTGTAGAATATAGGATCTTAAGAATTTACAGAAATAAAGGGTTAGGTATAGTATATGGGAGAGTGTGATATACCCTATGTGATAGGGGTTCAGACTGTTTGGAGGCAAGAAGAACCAAAGTAGTTAAGGAGATTGAGTGGTATGTGGCTTGTACTATAAAGCCTGAGAGAGTCTGCCTATCTGAAAGCTCTGATTACAGGGAGTAGGTGAGCAAGTTGTCTACAACTTATTTTATCCTTTGCCTTATGCAGAAAATTCTTATCCTGTGTGGCACCAGGCAGCCTCACAGGCAGGAGATACTGTGGCATCAGACCAAAGGGAGAGCCATCCCTGGCCGTTGGGTCTGGAGACTCTCTGCATGATGTTGTCTTAGTAAGTTCCAGTCACTTCTATAAGACTTGTCCTCCATCAGACTCTGTTGGAACTTAGGTTTCTGCAAGAGTTCCAGATGTAGCCACCAGCCAAGTGAGTGAGTGATGGTTCTTAGCAGACATAGAAGAGAGATCCCACAAAGCGGAAGTGTCCCTGTCCATGGAAGGGCAATGAGGAGACAGCAATATAGGAAACACGATATTGTCCTTTCCCATCAGATCACTGGTCCTTGCCTACTTACGTTTCATTGTTGTTGTGGTATTGTTATATTTATTATTATTATTATTATTAATATTAATTTGTCACCTTTATTTGGCAACAGTAATACCATCCTTTTGTCTGATCAGACTCATTCCCCACCATTCTTTTCTATGTCCTGGGAGAGTGGTTGTAGAGACGAGTAAAGTGGGTTCCTCTTGGCCTCCTCCAGCCTCACTTGTGAGCAGCTAATGGAAAACATCAGCTGAGATCAGAGGGGAGGGAAAGAGAAAGCAGGTGTAATTATTCCCCTATCAGCCTCTGCTGACTCGAAAGTGATCTGTGGCTTTGTTCTCTGTGAAAATCCACAGCTCGTGTCAGGTGGCCACCTCTCCTGGAGCGATGGTTACAGGGCCTGTGTAACCATTACTCACTTCCTCATCCCTTTAGGTCTACGAATGATGAATGTGCTGAGATACTGAAATATAACAAACCCGTTGCAGGACATAAGGTATGGTCAACAAGCTACAGTGCTGAGAATGTTGGAGCAAGACGAAGTATTTCTTGGGATTTGGAGATGTGCTTCACTTTTCTCAGAAGAGAAAAGACAGAAGGAGGGAGAGAAGCAATGAAATGCAGAGAATCGATCATCTACGGAGTCTCGGTTATGGGGGGGATCCATTTGCATGTGACATCTTCCTTTACTCAACCAACAGTGCTGTGAGATCTGTGACTATTCCTACTTAAGGATTGCAGACCTGACCATGACTATACAGCTAGTAACTATTACTGCTTACGTGGCATAGACTAGGTTTTACTACACACCTCCAGAAAGGATGAAATTGGCCACTGTGCTGTGTACCTCCTAAGAGTCAGACAGCCCTCTCTGGCACTCCTGGGCTAGAAGAAAGTACGGGAGCAGGAGGCTGAAATGACAGAGACATTGATTGAGGCCAGATGCCAGAGACGTTTCTATTTTGGCAGAGGGTAAGAGAGTTGGAAGAGGAGAGCATGCCAGAGTTGGGAGGCAAGGGGCAGAAGCCCAGGGAAGGCGGGAAGGGGACATAGGATGGGTGTCTGAGTTTTCTGTTTTTCTAACTCAAGGCCACAGCTTGGGTAATGTATAAATAGGGGCTAAACAGCTCATGGTTTTGAAGTCCAGGAGGTGCTGGAGTTTGGTGGTGGCATCTGGTGAGAGCCTTCTTGCTGTGTTATCATGTGGTAGAGGGCATCTCTTGGTGGGACACCAGAGTGCTAGCTTTCGTCTCTCTTCATTGCCTAATAAAGCCACTAATACCATCATGGGTACCACCCCCGTGACTTCATCTAATCCCGATTGCCTCCCAAAGGTGTCTAAATGACATTGACACTCAGATAAGGTTTTAAATATGTGACCATTTGAGGTTCACATTCAAGTGATAACAGCTGGCAGTCACCAAATATTAACCCAGCTGCAGCATACTTCAAGCTTTCTCTAGTCACACTCTGCTTGCATTCAACTGCATCAGAAAAATAAAAGGCAGAGCCTTCGTGTGCTTTTGTGATTACGGGAACCATTTGTATGATATGGGCATCATAGATTTTCTTGGATACCCAGGATTGCCACACAAACTTTGTTTATAAGAGCTTTCTACAGAGGGGGTTCTTCTGTCGGGAAGTGATTGCTCTGTGGAGTCAAGTGTCAAGAACTGGTCTTGGGTCTTGAAGATGAGATTGCAAACCTTTCACACTGTTTCTGATGATAGCATTTGATCTTGTTACTCTGTGGTAGAGAAGAGCAGTGGTTTGGAACTGGGTAACAGCAGGTCACAATGCTAGCTCATCCATTATGGTTTGAAGGTTCATGTGCTGAACACTCGACCCCAGTTATTGATGCTGTTTTGGGAGGTTGTAGAATCTGCAGGACATGGAGGACATTGGTGAAGGAGATGATCGGCAGTGGCCTTCAGGTTTCACTAGCCTTTGAGGATGGCCTGCAGTCTTGGCTTTCTGACCCACCATGATGTGACTAAAGATCCACCTGGTGCCTGCTACCATGTAACCCTCCCTGTTGTGGTGAACCAACTGTTGAGCCTTCCTCTAGGTCAGTGGTTCTCAACCTACCAAATGTGACCTTTTCATACAGTTCCTCATGTTGTAGTGACACCCCCAACTATAAAATTAATTTTGTCGCCACTTCATAACTGTAAATTTCTACTGTTATGAATTAGAATGTAAATGTATGATATGCTTAATATCTAATACTCGACATCTGTGAAAGGGTCACGATGAATCTCCCAAGGGGTCACGACCCACAGGTTGAGAACTGTTGCTCTAAGTTGTTCCTGTCTGATGTTTTGTCATCGGTAAACAAGAAACACGTAACTAAAAAGAAGCTAGCTTATATCTATATAAAAGAAACTCCAAGGAACAAAATAGATTTTTTTTCACAGTCTGAGAGGTGACCTAAGACCTCACAGTATAGAAGCTAAGACAACCTTGTTATTAGTGTACACTCCCTAAGACGACCCTTTCAACTTCGAGGTCCAGCCTGGTCCTTACTTTATCAGTGTGGCAGGCAGCAGTATGGAAGGAGATGGGTACTGTTGGCGAGAGGGGTGCTTTCTTTAAGGCAATTCCAGCTGAGTGTGGTAGTGTGTGCTTGTCTGTAAGACTGGCACTTGGAAAGCTTAAATGGGAGGACTGTAAAATCAAGGGCAGCCTGGGCAACTTCGAAAGATTTGGTCACAAAATCAAACCTCAAAAGGTCTGGTCAAGGCTCTGGGCTCAATTCAGTACTTGGGGGTAGGGGACGGAAGAGAGAGAGTGAGAAAGAGAGAGAAGGAGAGCTAAGAAGTGACCCATGCTATTTCCCATCATCACCCCTACAAGAAGGCTGGGAAACACAGTCCTTATTGGAATAAGGCAATATGTGTCCATTAAAAGGTGAGGCTGAAACACCATGCACCAGCTGTATGGCCTTGAGTTAGAGTATTAAAACAAGGTCAATAACTACCATCGAGCCGTAGACTCGGTGTGTGTAGGCTTCAGTGGAGAGAGCATTGGTAGCATCAGGGCACAGCACACAGCAGGCCAGGCCCCCAGGCTTGCTCCTCTTTTCTTCACATAGGCTCATGTTTAAATCTCCTAAAGGTCTTTCTGGCTGGGATTTAGGGAACAAAATACTACTTTATAACATGGACAGGGAAAGCACATGCCACATTATTCCTAGAAATGAATGGTGAGTGACAAGGGATCTCAGAGTCACCACCCCTTGCTCTCAGCTCTCGGTGAGCTTAGTTTGGGGAGCGACGGTGCTGGATGACTGATGGCCACCGAAGCTACCCTGAACCCGAATCGGTGGCTTCTAGATTACACCCCCAAAGGAATGAGGAAATGTGGACAGGGTGTGAGCTGCGAAATGTAGATTTGTTTTCAAAAGTGAGAAAGTGCTTCAGGGAATAGTGGGGTGGTTAGGAGGCTCCATATTGCCCTGCCTGGTACTCTTGTGAGTCTTACAGTGGGAATTGGATGGAAACTGAGGTAATCTTTATGGATATTGGTCACTATTTAGTGTATGGAGGACAGTACTGAATGCACACGCTTTAAAACATGTCTTCTTGGCCCAACAGAAGAGCTGATCCAACTACAAGAGTGGGCTAGCTCATGCTTCACAGAGTCCCGCCCTTACTGCCTAAAGGGAGCTCTCTCCTGTTCCACAAGGCCCATGGATTGGAGGTGGGAACAGAAGTCCGTCTCACCCTCTGCTGCTAACCACATCAATGCCTGACCTCTCTTGCCTCTCAAATGCAGCCACCCATTTTCCATCCTTTGAGGTCCTCACCAGGTGTATTACCATTCCTTATGCCTTAGCTCCTGTCCAGCCCAGAGAAGCTAGCCATTGAAGTCACTAGTGAATTGTTAGTAGAGGATAATTTTCACAATTGCCCTAAATGACTTTCTGGCTTTGTTTTACAAGGTTGAGAACCAGCCACTCGATGCAAGGAGAGAAAGAAGCAGAGAACCGTGTTTGATGGTGAAGCCATTTACACTCTCATGTGGCTGATCCGTTTTGAGAGAGCTATAAAGCATATACAGTTGAGCAAAGCTACCGGGGCCTCTGTGGAGGGTAATTGGTTCTATGGCTTACAAAACATCAGTGTGCTCTAAGGCCCCCAAAGCAGTCTGTTGTTTTCCAATAGCCACACATTTGCTGAGCATCCCCCTTCAGTGTCAGAGACCATTGGCTGAGAGTGGACTATGAGTCAACCAGCCCTACTACCACAGTCAGCCCTTCACCTGCCTGCCTTCCCAGAGCGGCAGTATCAACCTGTTTTGTTGAAAGATCAAGGGGGTAGGGGGTGGGATCAGTTGTGATAGTGGGACCTCAGACTCCTGTGTGATTCTCATGCATTTCTGGGCATGGATTCCCTGCCTGGTTTCTCCTCATGGAAAAAATGAATCTCTCTAACACGACCACTCCATCTGCCAGCAAACTCAGGGCCCGTGGTAGTTGAAACATGCATATATTTTAAAGCGACAGGGGTTCTGTGTTTTTCTTTTTGGCTATAAATCATAAATGCCAAAGCTGCAAGGATTTCATTATTGACACACAGAGAGATGCTAATAAAAGCTGTTAAAAAGCCAACGGGTTTTCTTAATTTCCTTTGCTCTTTCTTTTCTCTTTCTACTTTCCTCTCTCCCCTCTCCTTTCCCCCTTCCCTCCCCCTTCATTTCCCCCCACCTTGGTTTCTCTTCTTCTTCTGTCTCCTCCTCCTCTTCTTCTTCCTCCTCCTCTTCCTCCTCATCCTTTAACATGTATCTTTAATCATTTTTTTACAGTCCAGTCATTATTCCCCTTCCTGGTCCACCCTCTGATAGCTCCTCAATCCATTCCTTCACTCCCCTGTCTCAAAGAGGATGCTGTCAAATCCCAGCAGGCCTCCCCACTTCCTGAGACCTCAAATCTCTGGAGGGTTAGGTGAATCTTCTCTCACTGAGGCCAGACCAGGCAGTCCTCTGCTGTATATGTGTCATGGGCCTAGGACCAGCTAGTGTATGCTGCCTGGTTGGTGGCTCGGAGATCTCAGGGGTCCAAGTTAGTTGAGACTTCTGGTCTTCCTATGGGGTCACCTTCCTCCTCAACTTCTTCCAGCCTTTTCCTAATTTAACCACAGGGGTCCTCAACATCAGTCCATTTTTTGGTTGTTAGTATCTGCATCTGTCTCAGTCAGCTGCTTCTTGGCCTCTTGGAGGACAGCCATGCTAGGCTCCTGTCTGTAAGCCCACCATAGCATCAGTAATAGTGTCAGGCCCTGGGACCTCCCCTTGAGCTGGATCCCACTTCGGGCCTATCGCTAGACCTTCTTTTCCTCAGGCTCCTCTCTATTTCCATCCCCACAGTTCTTTCAAACAGGAACAATTCTGGGTCAGAGTTGTTGCTGTGGGTTGGCAACTCCACCCCTCCATTTGATGCCCTGTCTTTCTAATGGAGGTGGACTCTACAAGGTGGTCTCTTGGGCATTTTATCTAAGGTTCCTCCCTTTGAGTCCTGAGAGTCTCTCACCTCCCAGGTTTCTCATCTTCTTAGGATGTATATAATCACCAATTGCAGTAAACAGTTTCAGGGTTTGGCGGTCCACTGTGAGCTGATAGCTGCAGATCTAACCAACCACTACTTTGTGCTCCTGGGGTAAACTTTCTTTGCTGCTGGGTTAAGGGGACCAGAATGACTCGGCTCCTCATTGGCTGTCCTCAGAGAATCGGCTGTCACTTGACAATTGTCACTTAGAGGAAAAAAACTTTGGTTGTGCAAACGGCACTAGTGCTCCCCAATTTCTCCTGGAGCAAGAAGTCCCCATATAAGACAAAGGCCGCTGTGGTTTGTGTACAGAAGGAACACTGGTCCCTAGCGCAGTATGGGTGTGGCTGCCACACCTTTGGGATCTCCTTTAGTGACAGGAGGAGTCCGTGCCTGCAGGTACAGCCCCCGCCCCTACCTGGAGCCTTTCATCTTTGTATGTTACACCTGCAACCTCAGGAACTGACTCAGATTAAATGTAATAGTTACTCTTGACCCCAACCTGTAGATAGGTGTGGCTTCAGAACTGCTTTTCTTTCCGATATATGCCCTTTGATAATAAAGCAACACAACTTTCCCAGTCACTAGCAATGCTTCTCAACAGCTGCCCTCACAGACAGGTCCTGCCTAGCTCTGCACTTGTGCTTGTGTTCCGTATTAGTCCATAGAAACAGGGGAGACATCGACATGCAGAAATACTATACTGAGCCAAAGCGAAGCCAGCACAATCCGGGCACTTCTCACCCCGTGAAGTAAAAAAGCCCAGAGGATGGTGGCACCATCTTTTCCTGGTTCGCTTGGTTGAAAAGAAAAAAAAAAAAAAAAGCCTTGTTTTTCTCAAAAACTGCAAAGCAAGATGTAGAGCTTTGTGTAAAGTGTCTAAACATTCAGGGTTTAAACTTGTGGACACTGGCAATTATTTTTTTCTGGGGGGGAAAAATCATACCATTTTTCTGTAATGTGGTAAATAGTCCAACAAAGTATCACTTATGGGTTGGCGAGAAACCCTGTGCTTTTGTTTATATTAATATTATTAAGTATTTAGAAATATTTATAATTTAACTTAAGTGGGGAATTTAAAGAAAGAAAGAAAGAAAGAAAGAAAGAAAGAAAGAAAGAAAGAAAAGAAAAATGGCACAAGCCCAGTTTATTAAAATCTGAGAAAATCCCACCTATTATTAAAAAGATTGAGAGGCGGGAGAGAGCTCAGCACTTGCTACGCAGGCAATGGGACCCCAGTTCAGTCTTCAGAACCTGCTTTAAAAGACCTGCAGTGGCACCATCACAGGCTTCTCATTCAAACACTGGGGAAATGGAGACAGGCCCAGCTCCAGACCTGACGGCTGGCCAGCCGACCCTACTTGGCAAGATCCAAAGCAATGAGAGACCCCGTCTCAAAAGACAAGGTGGACAGTGGGTGAGAAATGACACCTCTGGCTTCCACCAGACTTGTGGACACATACGTGTGTGCATCTGCCTCCCCTCCCCGTCTCACAGCCCCACGAGGCTAGAAGGACACACAGGAAGACATTTTCTCTGGATATCACCGTTACTTGCTGGTAATGGCAGCCTGCCTTACTCCTCCGTTACTCTTTATTTTTACAGCAATTGAGCTTTATTTCTTTAGGAGAAAGGCCTTGTTTATTCTAAGAATAAATATTAATTATTCTAAGAATGCACAAATGAAATAACCCACGAGCTTCTCTGCCAACAAACATGAAACAGAAAAAAAAGATGTTGCTTTGGGAAAGAACAAGTTTGAATACTATCTTCCTTTACTCTAAAGGCCAATAAGCTTCCTCTCTAAAGAGCCAGACAGTAAGTACTTAGTACTTTGTGGGCCACACACTGTCCCAGCTAGAGTCCTGCTATGCCACAGAGGTGTCTAAGTAGTACCACAGACACACACTGTGAGTGAGTGGACCTAGCTCTGTGCCAGGACCTTATGTGTAGACAGTTAAATCTGAATTTCATAGGTTATGAAATAGTTTCTTTTAATTTTTGTTTGGCGCTCTTAAAAACATAAGAATCATCTGTAGATGGGTCTCACACACCAGAACGTGATCCTCGGGCCAATTACTCTCTATTATATACGTTTATGTTTTCCAGAAATATGTTTTAAATCTAAGGATGCTTTTGTTGTTTCTATACTAGTTTTAATAAGTTTAGCACTGTTAATCTTTTCGTTTTTATTTGTTTTTATTTTGAGACAGAGCCTCTCTCTGTAACAGCCTGGTTGTCCTGGAACTCGATAGACCAGGCTGGCCTCAAACTCACAGAGGTCCACCTGCCTCTGTTCTGGGATTAACGGAGTAGACACCCATACTTGACACAATGTCAAAATTTTTAATGAATGCATTTACGCAAGCCACTTTTATAAAGTATAAATATAAAATATATTTATAATTTGAGTTCTGCTGCTCTGGGATTCTGAATCTGTGGGGTCAAGGTCTACCAGAAGTCAGAATTCACATCATTTGGGGAAGGGATAGGGAGTCCTTGTCAACCAACCTGACAATGCCACTGGGAGTTAAGGCACCCAGAGCTGCAGTGACTTGTAATGAGACTTACCAAGATTTGAGTGTGAAGAAATCAGTCATTCTCCTCCAGCCACCACAAGGTCAGAACTGGGGCATACACACCCCACCCCCTAGTATGACTCAGAAGGAACCCCACAAGGTTATCGCTTGGGTCTAGAGAAGATGTTGTTCCTAAAGGAAGGGGTGTGTGGAGACAGGGGCCCTTTATGCAGCAGTAGTAATTTTGTGGTCTTTCTGAGTACCTGCTGCGGTAAACTGTGGTAATTCTGGGGTGGGGACCGTAGGGTTAGACCCTGCTTGTTTTTTTTCAAGGGTAAACAGACTGTTTTGTTGAAGATTATCTTGTTCCTGGAGACAGTTTTGTTATTGTTGCTTTAAAAAAAATATAAGGTTTTTCTGTAGTGGTCTTTAGCGGCTCACTGCCTAGTTCAGTAGCAAACACAATAACAAAACCTCATCTTGACAAGACAACACTAGCTGAAGAGACAGGGACAGTGTGTGTCTGAGCCAAGAGTACAGCTCTGGGACTGAGTCCCACGAACGAAGGTAGGTGGGATGTGTTCATACAATCTGCCAGCGACCCAATCACAAAGAACATATTAAATCTGTACAACATTCTAGGTCCTCACAGCCCCCTGGCATACTTTATCTACTCTCCATGCTTATCATTAGACCCACAGACTCACTTTAGGGATCAAGGATGCCAGTCAAATTCAATATAATTTACCATGCCACTTACTGAAGATTCCAATGTTTGCTTATTAGAAGGGGGATTTACTTGGGTGACATCTTATTAGTATAAAGAAGGGTTTTGTTTTGTTTTGTTTTTTAATTAAAGCACACTTGACAAAAGGAAAGCATGTCCGTCCACAGATATCACATTTTGGTTGGTAGAGCAAGGTTTACACAGTGCCAAGGGACACTTGAATATCATGAGCAAGAGATGAAACTGATCATTGCTGCTTCCAAGAATCTGTCTTTGAGCATCTCTGAGGTGAGCTCCTGACATCTCTGAATCCCTCTACAAAGCCGTGGAGACAGCACCCTGTCAGAAGATCTCAGAGTAACACCAACACAACACCTTAGTGATCTGAATGAATCATCCCCCATGGCAGGTCCTTTGCTATGTTCCTTGCTAAACCAGCAAGAGTCACAGGTAATCACACTGGGACACTGGAAGAATGTGCTCAGGTGCCCTGGTGCCCCAGAGTCCCCAGTAGGAGGTGTGTGTGTGTGTGTGTGTGTGTGTGTGTGTGTGTGTGTGTGTAAAGGGGAACAGGGATGGGTTGGAGAGAACATAGGCTATTAAGGTCACTTTACACTTGGTCTTTATCTTAGTTAGGGTCTCATTGCTGTGAAGAGACACTATGACCAAGGCAACTCATATAAAGCTAATCATTTAATTGGGGGTGACTTACAGTTTCAAAGGTTCAGTCCATTATCATCATGGCAGGAAGCAAGGCAGTATGCAGGTGGGCATGGTGCTGGAGAAGTCTAGAGTTCTGCATCTTGATCCAAAGGCAGCCAGGAGGGGAGGGGACTCTTCTACACTGGGAAAAGCCTGAGCATAGGACCTCAAAGTCTATGCTCATAGTGATACACTTCTTCCAATAATGCCACACCTCCTAATAGTGCCACTTCCCATGGGCCAAGCATATTCAAACCACCACAGGGCCCTCAGGTTGAGCACAGTCAGACCGCTGGGAGAGGGCCATACTCCTTGCTCCCTGACAGGGATGAAGAACGTTTCAACTATGAAACAATTTCATAGTCATCTCTGAGGTTATTTCATAAGCAGTCATTGCTGTAATCACACATGGGAAAATTGTACTTGTTTGGCAGAATGAATTTTACAGTGGATTTTTCTTTTTAGGGGGTGGGGAGGGGGACTTTTTGTTGTTTGTTTATTTTATGTATATGAGTACTTTGTTTACATGCCCACCTGCACACCAGGACTTCAGAACCCATTATAGATGGTTGTGAGCCACCATGTGGTTGTTGTTAATTGAACTCAGGACCTCTAGAAAAGTAGGGCAGCCAGTGCTCTTAACCACTAGGCCATCTTTCCAGCCTCCAGGGTTTTTATTTTCAAAGTAGGGTGCCTGTCTTAGGGATTCTATAGCTATGAAAAGACACCACAGCTGCAGCAACACTTACAAAGGAAGCCATTTAATTGGGGCTTACTTACAGTTCAGAGGTTTAGTCCAATGTTATCATGGTGGAAGCAAGGAGGCACGCAGGTAGACAGTGCTGGACAGGTAGCTGAGAGTTCCCAATCAGGATTAGCAGACAGCAGGCAGAGAGAATGATACAGGGCCTAGCTTGAGCTTCTGAAACAAATCTCAAAGACTATCCCCAAGTGACACACTTCTTTCATCAAGACCACACTAACTCCAACAGGGACAAAACCTCCTATTAGTGCCACTCCCCATGAGCCTATGGGGGCCATTTTCATTCAACCCCCCACAGTACTCTTATGTTGGTCTTCCAGTTGTATAAAATGTATTGTTCTCTGGGATTTTAAAATTCAGTGATAATGACCTGGTGTGTGTGTATGTGTGTGTGTGTGTTTATGGGGGGAAGGAAACCCTCTATGTTTACTTTGTTTGTTTTATCCCAAGGTATTTCTAGCTTAATATAATGCCCAGAACATAGTTGGGGCATTGTAAATATTTACTTTAAATAGCAAATAAAAAGCTTATAAATGGGACTATTGTGGGGGGGGAGGCATTTTCCAGTGGGGCTTGTGGCAGCTGTTCTACAAAAGGCCACTGAGCAGTTTCCCATGCTTCCTAAAAGTCCAGAGCGGTACGCAACATCTCCCTCACAGGCAAGTATGTTGCCAAATAGACCAGTCTTTCAATCTTTCAGTCTTCCCCTAAAAACAATCTTGCTAAAGTCTAAGAAGATAAAAGAATAGCCACCCCCATCCCCTCCCCGGAGTGGCGGATAGCTAGATCTGACTTATTGTCCTGTCCTAGTGAAGCTGTTGCTTCCTGCCCTCATTGCTCCCTCCTGTCACCCTCTAGACAGCCTGGCTTCTGCAGGAGTGTCCACATTTACTGGAGAGCAGCAGGCACTTCCTGGCTGGCTCCTTCCACACAAGGAACCTCTGTTTGCTTTGAGAGTACTCAGCCTCCGAGTGTCCCCGCTGGTGAGCACAGAGACCCCAGTGCTAGAACAGCTATTTTATGAACATATTTTTTTGAGCAATAAATTACAATATTGCCAGCCCTTTAAAAAGCAACACTGTTTACTGGATAATTTTTAAGAAAATATAATGTTTGTCAGGAATTCCTTTCAAGTAATAGAGAATATACTATGGTATTTTTTTCCTAAATATTATACGGTTCCCCTGGAGAGTGGTGGAGTAGTGTTAGGGGTCATCTTACTTGGGAGGTTGTGTTTATTACACCTTTTGAATTCCTATGTGTACATCTGAGATACCAGTTGACTTGGATCCAATTTACAAAGGAAAAAAAAACAAAACAAAAAAACAAACATACAAAAAAATCACCATCTACAACAACATAACAAAAGAAAAAAACAAACAGAAAGACAAAAAACAGAAGAAAATAAATGTATCAGGACTTGGAGGTTGCTAAATGGAATGTGGTTAGTTTGTGGCTAGCCTCAGTCAGTTTAAACAGATTCAAATCCAAGCCTTGAATCGGCTTTAGCCGGCCAGGGGTCAAATTGGGGTCTTTTGTTAGGGACCGTTCTGAGTAGCTGGAGGGCATGGGAGGTGGAAGAAGGCAAGGGTGACCGGATTGGAGGTTGCTATTGTCACAGTTTCAGAGTCTCCCCCCTCCCCCCCCGCAGCCCCCCACCCCCACTCCGGTTTTATTTTTATATTATTTTACTTTGTTCGCTGTTGTTGAATAGAAAGCTGAGAGGGACTGAGAGGAGAAGAAAGGGGAGGAGGGGAGGGAGAGAGAGAGAGAGGGAGGGAGGGAGGGAGGGAGGGAGGGAGGGAGGGAGGGAGGGAGGGAGGGAGGGAGGGAGGGGCTAGAAGGTAGACGGCAGATGCAACCATTAGGCTGGCTGGCCTTCGCTGCCCTACCCCCCCACCTCACTAACCCGTGGCCTCCACTCTGACCCACAGACAGAATACAAATGAGCGCTTCTCCGGGACAGGACACTAACTGGCAGTGGCCGGCTAGAGCTCAGGACATTTTCTAAGCAATTCACTAATCAGAAGTGACTGGGGCTCTGAAGAGAATACAGGCCAGCCTCGGTTCCGCCCTCCATGCTAATGATGAAGGCAGTCAAGTGGATAGTTAAGGGCAGCGAGGTGAATAATTCTAAACGGATCGTTGAAAGGTAATGAAATGCACTAGCGAGTTTGGGGGCAACAGATTTTTGTAGCAGGCATGGCTGTTTTCTGACGAGCCCGGTTTGCCTGAGTTTGCCTCTTCTGAGTATCAGACTTTAGGAAGAACCGGTTTGGGAAAGGCTTGGGTGGCAGACGGGAGGGGATCTGGGATTAAGGATTCAAGCAGCCTTGAAAACTCGCATAACTCCCAGAGGAAGGCACCTGTGACAAAAGAATTCACTGAAAACCGACAAAACCTGCAAAACAAATGGAGAAAAGAAACGAACTCATCACTTACCAAAATTATATATGTGAAAAATCTATCATTCTGAAGACTAATAGTCATCTGGGTGTGGGAGCTACATGTAGACTTCATTTATTCTCTTTTCTTCTAATTTGAATTATACACAGACTCAAGTTGCCACCTCCCACCCTCACCCCCCAACACACACACAGTTTCTGTAGTCCTGGGGACTGAACCCAGGATTTTGTGCAGGCCAGGCAAGCAGTCTACAGACTGGGTGACATCCCCAGCCCTTTTTATAATGAAAAACACAAGGACGCTAAAAAAGAAATCGGTGTGATGCAATCCTTACCCAGAATGTACAGAAGAGACTTGACCTAATGCTAACCACTCCACTGACATGGCCCAGCCGGAGTCTGCGCAGGTGACCCTTTGCTGCAGATGTTAGAAGTCCTAGCAGCCCCCTCTGATGCAAAGGTTTTCTTTATGAAATTCTCACTTATAAGTTTTCCTTAATTGGTTCACCTTGGTTTTCCTTTCCTGAAAGTTTAAGAGATAACTTCAGAGACAGCTTTGGGTTTCTTTGTTCTCTCTCCTTAGGGCACTATCAGCATCTACTTGTATTAGTCTGTTTTGTTTTGCTATAATAAAATACTCAACACTGGGTAACTACACACACACACACACACACACACATATATATATAGTTTCAAGGGCATGGTACTGACATCTGCTCGCACCCATAAGATAAGGATACGGTGAATGGTGTATGAGCATGTGCATGTGTGTGTGTGTGTGTGTATGTGTGTGTGTGTATGTGTGTGTGTGTATGTGTGTATGTATATGTGTGTGTGTATGTGTGTGTGTATGTGTGTGTGAGAGAGAGAGAGAGAGGGAGAGAGGGAGAGGGAAAGAGAACACATTGCCACACAAGAAGGCAGAACAAACTTTATTTTGTGAAGATTATTATGTAGTGAAGTAATCTGCTGCGTCAAAATACAGTCATTATTTTCTTGCACATTAAAAAGAGCTTTAAAATATAAAATCTACTGTTTTCCAACTATTTAAATCACCTCAAAATCTGTACTCTGAATTGCTGCTCTCCAAAGTGATGAGATAAGGCTGTGCAGTGTGCTGGCTAGTGTCATGTCAACTTAACACGAGCTAGAGTCATCAGAGTTAGGAGACTCCGTGGAGAAAATGCCTCCTTAAGATGAAGGCATTTTCTTAATTAGTGACTGATAGGGGACAGCCCAGCCCATTGTGAGTGGTGCCATCCCTAGGTTGGTGGTCCTGAGTGCTATAAGAAAGCAAGCTGAGCAAGCCAGGGTGAACAAGCCAGTAAGCAGCAGCCTCCATGGCCTCTGCATCAGCTCCTGCCCCCAGGTTCCTGCCCTGCTTGAGTTCCTGTCCTGACTTCAATGATGAACAGTGTTATGGAGTCCTTAGAGAGTCCTTAGCAGCTGCTATGAAGCTGCTGGAGGCTGGGCTTCTGTCCACTCAGCTCTCTCTCCTGACCCTTTTCTCTTGGAAACAGCCCTAATCTGCTGGTCATAGCCACCTTAGCTAGCCCCATGTGTTCCCTTAGATTCTCCTGTTTGACCTGCCTTTCTTCTCTGGTTAGGCATTCTTCAGTGAGAGACAGCCCAGAGCAAAGTAAAAGGATATTTATAAACTAATGAAAATATAACAATAATAATATGAATGAATGAATTTGAACACAGGCACCCTGCAGGGGTAGACAATGCTTACTTCAGAGGACATGGGTTATTAAATGGAAAAATCTCAGTTACAGACATTAGATAGCCCCCTATGATGTCGCAGATGTCTCTAAAATAACAGTTATTGACATTGCTCTTGGTTGGCCACAAGAACTGGATGGCAAGATCCTACAGCTGAAGACACAGCAAGCACACTTTGGTTTCAGGGCATAGAAAAGTAAGGCTGGGATTGACATAGAATCTTCTTCCCTAATAGCTAGCTTTCATAATGCTATATAGCCATTAGAGAATGGACAGTATTGTTCAGAGGCAAACACTGAAACGTGTGCAATTTAATTTGTTTAAAACCTATTTTTAATGATGGTTTTTAAACACTTTAACCTTCCTTGAAGCCCACCACCCAACAGAGGTATTGGAAAAGAAAGGATACGGGGGAAGTGGACCTGTTTTAAAAGGTTCTTTGGAAAACTCCTGTCTGTGTTGTCTGGAAATCTGCAGTTCAGTTCACAGGTCAGCAGTGACAGCTTGAGTCACTCGCAGACACTTACTTCATGAATACACCAGCAGTCCAGTTCAGTCGAGTCTGGATAGCAAAAACAAATCAATAGTGATAGCACCACCCAGCAGAGACAGTCAGGCCTCAACCTTGGCACAAATCAGCAGGAGGGACCTGGAGGAAACACCAGGAGTAGTTCTCCTCTGTGACTCTCTCAGCTGCACAGCCAGCTCTATAAGCAAGCCAAGCTCAGCCCTGTTTCTGTCCATTGAGGCCTTTCTATACCCTCCAAACATCATGTGTCCTCCACAGGTCTCACCTCAGCACAAGCATCTGTCTCAGCTGACATCACTCTGACACTCAGCCTGAGTTTGCAGAAGAAACTGCAGTACACTACCAGAAGTTTTTTTGGTGCATTTCTCTCTATGGAGTCCCAGAAAATGCAGCTCAATTACGCAATGTAAGGCAGACCAATACATGCGCATTGATAACAAAGAATCCTTTATCACATGTTCTTTCATGTGCTTGCTGTGTCTGCTTCAGCTAAATTAGAAGTTTGCCTTAGTCTTTCACCTGTGTCCACTTCAGCTAAACATTTCTTCACGTTTGCCCCAGCAAAACACCATCCAACCGACTTTCCAAAGAACCCTTAAGTTCTTCATATGTGCCCACTAGTGCAATAGTTGTATGAGAGTTATAGGTGTATCCAACTGCTCTCTAAGTAGATATGAGGCCTGCTTCACAGGAGGAAATGCATGTCTATACAGCAAACCTGTCTAGAAGCGCTGGAGGTCCTAGTGCCTATGAAGGAACTACCACTGTTGTCAAACTGCCTTCTAAATATCATATTTATACCTATAGGTTAGTGTTGCTCTCAAGTACGGCTAGAGAACTGACACATCAATTAACACAGAGACTCATAACTGAACCAAGGGTTGAGAATAAGTGACTCTTGAGGGCTCAGCCCCAAGTGGCACATCCGCACCAGACTCTACTCCAAGACTCAGCATGGAAGAGGGAAATAGAAAGAATATCAGAGCTGGAGGAAGGGGAGGAGAGCTATAAAACCCTATCTTCTGGGCATGATCTGGCCATTGCACTTATCAGTTCAGTGCAACAATTGTTAATGGCAGAAGACAATCCAACAAGACCAGGCAATGCTCTAGAAGGAAGCACTAACTATACTTAGTGGTGGATTATTAGATAAAGGGGGGAGGACATGAGGTGGGAGGGGAATTTGTTAGGGGAGTTCCCAGGAGAGTGGAAGAGTGGGTCTAAGATACATTGTATATGTGGATGGAATTGTCAAAGAGTAAATGAAAGATGCTGTCAAGAAAACAGTGGAATAGAAGAGGGCCTGTGACAAGGAGCCAGCAGGTCTGCTAAATGCAATCAGATTAATATAGAATGTATAACTGTCTTGACTAATAAAATAAAGTTGTAATGTTGCCCCTACATGGGGTGAAGCACCACTTAATGTCAGTTCAGATATTAAAGAAAACCTTGAAACATAAACTTGTTTTATATAGGCTCTTTTAGGGTATAAAAGTAAACCGCCATGTGTAACGGAGAATGACTTTATCTCATGTCTCCTTGACGCCAAGTCATACTGATGGAAGAAGCATTTTGCTTCCTGGAAAAAAAATGAATGATGGGAGGCTGGGTGACGGCTTAGTTGATGAAATGTTGTGTGAAGCATGAATAGGAGAAGAAGAGGAGGAGGAGAGGGAGGAAGAGGAGGAGGAAGAGAATGAGGAGGAAGAAGTGGAGGAGGAGGAGGAAGAGGAAGAAGAAATCGTAGTAAGGAATGCTTACCTGTAATTCTGGTGCTAAGGAAACAGAGGCAGATCCACGGGGCTTGTTGGCCAGCCAGTCTCATTGAATTGATGAGCTCCAGGTTTAGTGAGAGACCCTGTCCACCCCCCCCAAAAGATGAGGAGTGACTCATGATCACTTATGTCTTTCATACATATCTGTGTGTACATATACATGCAGTTGCATACACGTTTACACACACACACACACACACACACACACACACGCATGCATGCACACATGCATACACTATCCTTAGACTTGGAGGGGGTACAGCAAAATGGTAGAGAGCTTGCCTGGCATGCATGGACTTTGATTCCATTACCAGCAGTGCGAAAGAGCAAAGCAAAACCAATATGAGTCTACAAGTATGGAGTTAAGTCAGTTCACAGACATTTCCCTGGCTCTCACCATTTTTTTGTTTGTTTGTTTGTTTGAAAACAGACTGTTCTAACCTGTGAGAATCAGTTGAATTCCAAAGGTTTTACATGGAAACATGCTTTCCTCGCTATTATTGCCTTTGTAACATATGAAAGCCCCTAGGTTACATAATAAACGCAGCGAATTAATCATTTTTCATAGTAACAATACAAGCCAGCTTTCCTTTGGGAACTTTATAACTTTGTAATTTCATCTATAACAAAACTTGAACAGCTTTCAAATTCAAGCTAGAATTCATATAACAGAAATAATCCGTACTCCCCCTCCCCGTCTGTCTGTCTGTCTGTCTGTCTGTCTGTCTGTCTGTCTGTGTGTCTGTGTGTCTGTGTTTATTGGAGCCCTCTGGGAAAGGGCTCCCCACCCAGCTACATGACCACTTTGTGAACTGGTATCACTTCTGCCATTCAGTGATGGTAGCTGGCCATTTACCAGGCACCCCAGATTCCAGAGAGGAGGAAATGACTCTCTCCTCCTGATGAGACAAATGTGCAAAGAGTTTGGTGTCATTTGCCTAGCGACTGGTCACATATTAGAACCATGACTTTTTCCATGTTGGTTTCATACAGCCAGCAAACGAAGTGGAAGTAGATTCAAGGAAACATGTAAAAGTGTATCTGAGAATGCAGACTTGTGATCCCATCTCTGTATGGGAGGTGTCTAACCAGAAAGACTTCTTAACCTGGTCTGAAATACATGCTTTAAAAATCAGAAACAAGCCGGGCGTTGGTGGCGCACGCCTTTAATCCCAGCACTTGGGAGGCAGAGGCAGGTGGATTTCTGAGTTCGAGGCCAGCCTGGTCTACAAAGTGAGTTCCAGGATAGCCAGGGCTATACAGAGAAACCCTGTCTCGAAAAACCAAAAAAAAAAAAAAAAAAAAAAAAAAAAAAAAAAAAATCAGAAACAGGTTTAAGTTACTATTATTAGATTTAAAAAGCCATTATTTTAGAAGACCTGAAAGCCCTGTGTTAGATGATGTGTCGATATGATACACTTGTGTAACCATTTCTGCCTTGTCTGTGTCCACTCCAATTCCCGAATAATGACATGGAGCCTTATTTGTTTATGAATGAATGCCTAGGCCTTAATTAAGCTAGGCTTCAGTTAACCTGTTTATATTATTCTATGACTACCACATGGTTGGTTACCTTGTTTTGTATGCCTGACTTACTCCAAGTCTCGGTGGCAAATCCCCCTGCCACCTTGTACCTGACTCTTTCCCAGAGTCTGTCTGTCTGTCTGTCTCCCCCCCCCCAATGCCTCACCTTCTACTTCCTGCCTTTCCTTTTTTTTTTAAGATTTTATTTATTATTATACATAAGTACACCGTAGTTGTCTTCAGACGCGCCAGAAGAGGGTGTCAGGTCTCATTACGGATGGTTGTGAGCCACCATGTGGTTTCTGGGATTCGAACTCAGGACCTTTGGTAGAGCAGTCAGTGCTCTTACCCGCTGAGCCATCTCACCAGACCCTTCCTGCCTTTCCTATAGGCCATCATCTTTTAAATAAACCAATCAGAAGGTGAGAGGGAGGTGTTTACAAAATATGATGCAGCCATATGAAAAGCCTGGTCTGCACTCAACTCTCTGCTGTCACAGAGATCAGCATTTAAATAACACAAAGACAATCTCTACACATTGCACAATAATATTATCCCAATACTCTTGGTTGATGCAAATAACAGAAAAGTTAATCTAAGCAATAAGGCTTAGGCAGCAGAGAATTGACTGACCCTTGTAATAAGATGTTCAGTAGGATGATGTGTGGTAGATTGTGAAGTTTTTCTTCTTCTTCTTCTTCCCCCTCCTCCTCCTCATCATCATAATCATTATGGCTGGAGAGGTGGCTCAATGGTTAAGGGCATTGGCTGCTCTTCTAGAGAACGCATATGGCAGCTCACAGCTGTCTCTATCTCCAGTTCCAGGGGATCCGACACCTCACACAGACACACATGCAGACAAAATACCAATGCATATAAAAATGAATATTATTATTTCATCATCGTGTGTATGTGTGTGGGGGGATCAAAGGACAACATTTTAGAGTTAGTTGGCTCAGTCTACTTTTATGTAGGTTATGGGGATTGAACTGAGGTCATCAGGCTTTGGGGTGAAATTTTTTTTTAACCTGCTGAGCCATTATCTTGCCAGCCCAAGACTCAGGTTCTTTCGATTTCTCACTTTGGTGGCTTTTGAAGAAATTTGTTTCATATTTTCTTTGCTTCCTTGGAGTCTATTGCATTCTCAGGCTGATGGCAAGATGGTGGTAGCAGCTGCAGGCAAACATGGAGAACAGTGTGATAATAAATAGAAGGCTCATATGGGCTAGCAACTACATACATCAACTCATTTCCCTCTCACAACTCATTTTGTATTTGGGAAGAGAGGTGTTGAAATAACTAGTGATTTGGCAAAGGCTGCACGTTTATTGAGTAATCAAGCCAGCTCAGGCAGACCTGCACAAGGGTCTGTGAACCTGATTTCTGGACTCTGCACTTGTTTTTCCTTGTTTGTATCCTGTCCTCCTGTAGTCCTCTCGGAAGAGTGAAGACACTTCTCAGAAGCCTCTATTGTTTCTCATTGGCTGATGCTGACTTCTGACCAATCAGATTACTCTTGGCCCAACAATCTGCATTTAGACTTGAAAGTGGGGTGATCAAGCTTCCACTGGAGACAGAGCGACTGAGGTGAAGCTGGTCACGTGAACCACATCTGGGGTTTCTTTGAGAGGAGAAGAAGGTTGTCGGGGAGGCTTGATTCTAAGCAACTAACCAGTAGGATCCAGCCAAGGCGCCCGCCAATCTCTCATAGTTCAGGAACTCATTCATTCGAATGCTTGTTATGTCATACACTCATGTGAGAACTACCCACAAGTAATTGAATACATAGTTTACATCTTGAGAAGAATCTCAACTTGAGATGTCACTCTGGGCTGGATCTAGAGATGTGAAAATCACCAATACACAGATTATAACTGAAATTTTGAGACAAAATTTCCAGAGGAGAGACTGTGGAGGTTTGAGATGACCTGTAACAAGATACAGTCTCTGTTCGGTAGTGTGTTAGCGAAAACATTTTCTTAAAATCAAGAAACTATATGACTGTGTTTGTGTTTGTTATAGTTAACACATAACTCTTATTAGTAAAATATTCATATAAATTTTTAACATTATAATTATTCTTAACATCAGAAAGATGTTTGTTCTTTCCTAGTCCAAGATATTAAAGAGTTCAGTAATCAAAGAGTTCAGGTCTTTGGAAAGAACAATCTAAAATTGTCCTTGACAAAGCACAGGAGCTGAAGTAGCCTTGCAGCATAAGTGCTACAGGAGACTGACCATTTGTTTGGAATGTCTTGTCCTCAGTAACAAGGGGATGACTTCCCACTATCTCTTAGCTGAACTAATAAAATATTTCCAGCCAGGGAGGCTCTCTCCTTACTGACTGCCTTTTATAACATCAGAAGTTGCCATGTTGGCTGCTAAGAGAATAAAACTTTCAGCAGTCTTAGACAGCTGCAGATCTTGTATGCAACAATACCAACCAGCCAAACAAGATGTACCTACGCATGCAATAATGGCATGACTGTTGTAGGGGCAACCAGTTTTTTTTTTTTTTTTTTTTTTCTGATTGCCTATGAAGTCAGCTGCACAGGAGGGAATTCATTCCTGATACAGTAAATCTGGTCAAAGGCCCATGGATGGCTTGGATGATCCTATTGCTTCTGTTTTGCTAAATAGATATGTTGTAAACTGATTTCCTAAATATTCAGGCTTAGACCCACCACCAACTGGCGCTGCCCTTAGCCTTGATCAGAAACGGTTCTTTTGACAGTAAATGGTAGTTAATGCAAAGACTTATGGCTGGTCACGGTGCTGAAAGTGAGTGACTGTTAAGTACTCAGACTTTCCTTACCTATCTTACCCTTCCTAATGCTCCGGGACTATCACAGAAGGGAGAGGGCAGAGAACATAAGGGCCAGAGGATGGGGAGGGGTGTTATGATATCCACTCATACACTCATGCATTACACTCATGAACTCACAGCAGCTATGGGTGCATACATTGGGCCTGCACATTGCTGGACCCAACATTCAGTTATGATAGGGGAGAGGCTCGAAGAAAGCTGTTAGAGGAGGGAGCATCATCCTCTTCAGTGGTAGCCAACAGTGAACTACGATGCTCAGGGACTAGTTCCACACCTGTGCCCACTCAGTTGTCCCTGGTTAACCTCAGTGGGTCACAAAATGAAGCCAGAAGACATGAGAGTGAGAGGGTGACTTGATGGGAGGAGGGGCATCTTGGTGAGAAGGAACAAGAGAGGGTTGTATGGTGTGACCAGAACATATTAGATACATATATTGTCAAACAACAAATAAATTAAGAATGACAATAACAGCAGGGGGTGTATTAAAAACAAAACAAAACAAAAAACCAAAGAACCTCTAACCAGGTCTGATGGTACAGGCCTGTAATTCCAGGTTCTTCAGAAACTGAGGGCACGAGAATTGCAAGTTCAAAACTAACCTGGACAGCATGATGAGTTACCCTTCAAAATAAAAATAGAGAGAGGGCTTGGTGGGTTACTAAGTGGTAGAGCACTTGCCTACAACCATAATGCCCTAGGCTCAATACCCAGACTACTGTACAAAAAAAAAAACCAAACAAACAGACAAGAAAAACCCCAGTAACAAAATCAGAATCCCTCCACGTCTCAGTGGCTGAATTTAACAAGAGTTTGTCTCTTGCTCACACTGCAGTCCAACATGGCAGGGTCCGCTTCTTTTCCCTAGCAGCTCCATCATACCCTGCAGTCTTGAATGTGTGAAGGTCTTACTTGGTCTTCAGCAAAAGCTAAGAGGGGAAGGAAGAAGGAAAGGGCATAGAGGATTGCACAGGAACCTCTTGGCTTGGCATGGAGGAGGTGAACATCTTTTCTGACTCATATCCCATCACTGGAACCTAGTCATGTGGTCACAAGTAACTCCAAAGGAAGCCTGGGAAATATACTTTCGATGTGTGTCCAGGCAGAAAAGAATAATAGCTTGGTAAACAGCTAGTCTCGGACACAAACGTGGATCAAGCAAGAACACTTCCACTATGTCAAAACTGAATGTTTTCACTTGAAATCTGATATGATTTGAATCTGAGGTACTCCTTGCAGATTCGTGTTTGAGCACTTGTTGGTTGCTGCTTCTTATAGTAAGCTACTGAAATGTAAAAGTCAAGGCCCAACCATCTGAAGTAGGCTACTAGATATAGACCTCTGGAGACAGTTGCTTGGTCCTTGTTTCTGACATTCTGTCTGTTCCTAGGCTGCTGCTGTGTAGACAGTATCTATCATACACTCCCATTCCCCAGGACTGCCATTTGGTCAGTCCTTCCCCACTGTGACAGACTAAGACTCTCTGAAACCATTAGCCAAAATAAATCACAGATGTGTAAAAAGTAGCTAATGTAGACTCTATTCCGTCATTTGTTTCAATTGATAAGACTTTTCTTTTTTTGTATAGTATTGTTTATTTAATTTGTGTGTGTGTGTGTGAACATGTATACCATGGTGCATGTATGAAGACCAGAAGACACCATGTGAGAGAGTCAGTTCTCCCCTTCCACCATGTAGGTCCTGGGAAATTGAACGCAGGTTGTCAGCCTTGGTAGCAAGCACCTTTACCTGCTGAGCCATCTTTGCTGGCCTTGAAATGCCTGTGATACTTGATAAGTCCTTGTAGACTTTTCTGCTGTCATTGTTGCCACTGAAAGTTAACCTGCCTTGATTTTTATACGATCCCAGCATGGTTGGCTAAAAGCCACCCCCCCCCCCAACCTTTGCAAAGCATCCCTGAGCATTTCAGATCTACTGCTGGTTTCTGTGCTGTCCTTGTCACCAACAAGGTACTTACGGCCACGTTAAGACATAGTTTTTGCCTTATAGCCTTAAGAGACAAGCCCTGGCAGTGGCCAGCCTAGACCCAGGGAGTGGCACGTCTTGACAGGAGGCTTTGGCACTGTTCTTTGGGTCCCTCCCTTAAGACAACTAGTAGCTTGATTAGGTAGGGCTGAGGCCAAGCCTTGGGTGGGGCTGGGCTGGGCTGGACTGGGCTGGGCTGGGCTGGGCAGGGCTGGGCTGGGTTGAGCCTGGTGGTGGCAGTCTCTATAATACACCGCTTCTCTTTGGCTTGGCTGCACCCTGCTCAATTACTCTGGCTGCGTGACTCTGCTTTAAGCACAGTGATGCAGTCTGCAAACCATAAACAGAATACCCAACAATCAGTTCCCTTTTGACAAAAGCGAATATTAAGGGAATATTAATTTTGTAGGGAAGGGCTATCACAGCACCATCGCTGCCCAGGATAGTGGTGACTACATATAGTCCTTCCGAAGCTAGACTTTACTGAAAAACATGGCCCTAGCCTGCCCCAGTTTGGTCAAGGTTTCATATCACATTAAATGATATGTAATAACCTTTGTGTTTGATTTTTTTAAAAAAGCGTTTAAGTGACTTGTTTCATGACTCATTTAAAAGTAGAGTTAGACTCTCCTAATACTATATGAAAAGAAATCTAGGCAGATTTCAGCTCATTGTGGATTCTGGTCATTAGTTATCTGCTGAATCTAAGAACATGTCCCTCACCTTGTTCTTGCTTCAGTAAGATAATTAATTACTGATTCTACTACATGTTTGTGGAAAAACAAGGTTTGGGCTGATCTCATGCCAAACAAATGCCCAAATGAAAAATAAGACTTCATCGTTTTATAACCTGCTTTGTGGTAAATGTAAACTTTGTTCTAATGTAGCCAAGGACCTGGGGCCAAGTAGGGAAGCAGAGGGAGCAGGTGAGAGATTTTAGCAAACAGGCTTCCAAAGACTGCCAAACCCCACAGATGGGACAGGAAGAACGCCTGACCGAATGGGAGCCTGGTCTTACACAGAGTTTCTTTGTGTAGTTGTGAGTGTGTGTGTGTGTTCCTAGATCAAGAGAGTCTGCTCTGCTTCTTGTATAAAACAGCCGTTCTACTCTCAGTAAACCTATCATTGCTAAACCAGGCAGTGGTGGCACATGCCTTTAATCCCAGCACTTGGGAGGCAGAAACAGGTGGATCTCTCAGTTTGAGGCCAGTTCGGTCTACAGAGTGAGTTTCAAGGACAATCAGAGCTATACAAAGAAACCCTGTCTCAAAATAAAACAAAACAAAACAAAGCAAAACAAAGCAAAGCAAAGCAAAGCAAAGCAAAGCAAAGCAAAGCAAAGCAAAGCAAAGCAAAGCAAAGCAAAACAAAACAAAACAAAACAAAACAAAACAAAACAAAACAAAACACAACCATCCGTGGCTGCTTATGGATGCTCCGCATCAAACCCAGAGTTTTGTGCATCTTGGGCAAATGCTGTACCAACCAAGCTAAATCTCCAGTATTTTTGCATGTGCTTGCACATGTACTATGGCTCACTTCTCTCATGTGAGTCCCAGGCTTCATGGCAAACGCCTTAGCCTGCTGGATCATCTGGCTGGCCCTTTTCCTTCTTTAACCAATGTGTTTTGAAACAAAGCCTTTCAAGCTTTTCTCATGTGATCAGCGCTATGCTTATCTCTTCATGGCTCAG
The DNA here is from genome assembly GCF_978045245.1 of Mus caroli. Classification (NCBI taxonomy): domain Eukaryota; kingdom Metazoa; phylum Chordata; class Mammalia; order Rodentia; family Muridae; genus Mus; species Mus caroli. The sequence goes on along the minus strand of NW_028227259.1, from coordinate 67,122,931 downwards.
GGTTCCTCTCTCACTGCCTGTTGCATGCGATTTTGAGAAGTATAAACAGTATTTTAGACAGAATATTCCATAAGCACTCATTTAATTGAATAGATTGAAAGGGAAGTTCGTGCCAGTTTTCTCTGTGCTCATTTTCTGCCTGTTGAACCTCTCAGCTACTGGTGGAGGGATAGTTTAGTTGCCAGCTCCACTCAAGAGATTGGCCTGCTTTTTGTGGTTTCTTTCTTCTTTCTTTTGTTCTTTCTTTTGTTCTTTCTTTTCTTCTTTCTTTCTTTCTTTCTTTCTTTCTTTCTTTCTTTCTTTCTTTCTTTCTTTTTCTTTCCTTCTTTCTCTCTCTCTCTCTCTCTCTCTCTCTCTCTCTCTCTCTCTTTCTTCTCAGTCTGGAAGGTTCTTCTGATGCTCTGTGTGTCCATCATTTTGCATTGATCTCTCATGTCATTTTCACATAATCAATTGGATGCACTGGATAATGGATAATATGCAAATTGAGGTCAGAGAAATATTTTGCTCAAGATCATCCCAGCTAGGAAATAGCAGAGCATGGTTTTGGACCCGGTCTTTTTTAGGTCAAATCCATGTGGGTTACTAAACCCAGCAGGCACTAGAATGCTATAGTCCTGAAATTTTAACTACCAAAGAACGAGAAATTGGGTCTGAAACACATGTGTGTGAAATTTGTGTCACATGTATGTAATGATGCTTGTTTAAAATGTGAGGTAAGGGGAACAAAACTGTATCCGGTCTCCGGGGTCTGCCTGATTGTATTGAGCAGTCAGCTGAGAGTCGAGATTCGGTGTAGGATGAGGTGTGGTGCCTGCGTTATAGTCTCCTCTACTCAGATGTCGTTAGCTTCATGCTTATTGGTTCTCTTATCTTCTTTCTCAAGGAACCATCTCAGCCCATCTGGAAGATCCATCAGTTCTAACGGGGCTGGGCCTGCTTCCAGGATGTGGGAGATTAGCTCTGGAGCTGGCACAGGGCTGCTTCCCCCCACCCCCACCCCTGACCCCAGGATGGAGCTCTGGAGGGAAATTCTGAATTGTTTTCTTTTGGGGACAGTCAGGTGGGGGTGGGGAGAGGAAGACTGGGCCATTTATTTTCTATAGACAGTGCTGAGATCCCAGCACTGGGAAGCCACATCACCCAAATCTCCAATTATGAACACCACAGTATTGTTTTTCCTTTAGCATCCAGATGTTGGAAGCTAGAAGATACCTTTGAAATCAGTGCTGCCTTGCTTTTGTCAAGGTTTTAGTTAGCACTAACGTGCTATAAGATTCTGGCTATATTTATGTCTAAATGCCTTCTGAAATATCCTATCATCTGGAGGCATGTCATATACATTAGTACGCTTGGATTCTCACTGTGAATAACCTGACTATCAAACTATTAATAAGCATAAAGTGTGGCCACCCAGCACACCTGGGACCTCCTCCACTGCCTATCCAGATAGCTTCCCGGGAGAGTAGAGTATAAGCATCCTCTATTATGCATTTTTCCAACAATCTTCTGAGCTCGCTTTAGGGTACCTGAAGTTCTACTGCAGGGGACGATGGTAGTGGTCGTCATGTACTGTTTTTTAACTAATAAAATGTGCTGATTTTTGTGTTTTTGAATTTATTTCTTTTAGATTTATGTATTGTGTTAGTGTGTGTGTGTGTGTGTATGAGAGAGAGAGAGAGATCAGAGGACAGCTTGATGAAGTGGAGTCTCTCCTCCTACATGTGTGCATCTGGGCATCAAACACAGGTCGTCAGGCTTGGCAGCAAGTACTTTTACTCTCTGGCCCCTAGCGAAAATCTTGACATGAAAATCCAATTGTACTCTCCTTGTTTGTGCTACCTTATAACTCAGATACCTTCGCATGGCTGGCTTATAATTTGTAGGACCATGGTGAAAGTACAGGCCTCTTTGCTAAGACACGTGAAGCTGGCCCTGCCTTCAGCGGTGACCAAGGCTTCTTAGACTGTTCTTACAGCACTGTCCCCATCTTAATGCCCCTGGAGTGGGCCACATCCAGAAAGTAGGCTTTAGCTCTCCCTGAGCTCTTAGTGATGCTATTGGCTTATCATTTTGCTAGAGTCACAATGGTGGCCAAGTGACTGTATTGTGTTTCCAATGGTGACCACATGCTTGGCTGAGGCGGCTTAAGAGAGGAGCGTCTGATTTTGCCTCACAGTTCAGGGTGTACAATCTATCAGAGTGGAGAAGAGGCATGGTGAAGCCATAGGCTTTAAGCTCAGCCTTCCTATGATCTGCTTCCATGAGTGAGCCCCACCCACCCACCCACTTTGGTTCTATAACTTCTCCAAGAGTGGCATCAGCTGAAGACCAAGTGTTCAGATACAAGAGGCTGTGGGGCACGGTTCACATTCAGACTACACTGAAGGCGCACATGTTTTAAACAGCACAGACTTAATTCGTAGAAAATAGTTGAATCGATTGTGTGGTAAAGTAGTCTACCCCAATGACTTTCCAAATGACTAAAAATTAACATTTATTTTATTTTGATTATCCGAAAGTGCTTGAAGAAAGGAGACTGTTGGTGGGCAATGGCCTTGGCTCTGAGATCCTCTGCAGAGGCTAGAGGTAGTTTTAGGCAGGGAAACACATTTTCCCAACAAAGCCCCAGGGAAAGACAAGAATCGGTCCAAGGAAAACATCATCTGCCAGCATGGGATTTGGAAAGGGTGTGGCCTCATGAAGGAGGTTCCTGTGGGCAGGATGCAGGCCCAGCCAATAGTTGAGGCCAGAACCCCAGTCACAGGGTGAACTGGACAGGGAAGATTGCAGGCAGGCTGCTGAGACTTGCCCGAAACCAGCTATCTGACTCGGCCAGGATGGAGGATTGTGAGGGTCTCAGGAAAGCAGGGCAGGACCTGCGTGGGGTCAGGCTCTCCAGAGAAACTCCGCAGAGCCTGCAGTTCACACTAACATTCTGCATGGTGGGACAGTGCATCAGGTATAGTCCCTAGCACTTGACCTGTAGGAAGGAATTCCCAAATGGGAGCGTGCAGCTCATTCGGGGCATGTCGAGACAGATGACTAGTTCCACCCCAAGAGTTTTGATTCAGAAACTTGCTACCCCTTTCTGCTTTCTTCTAAAGCCCAGCCAAGGCTTTCTCTTGGGATGGGGAGTGAGGGGCGGTAGTAGAGGTTGGGGTTGGGAGGTCTGGACTTCTGGCAGGACATCTTCCCTTTCTTGTTTCCTCTCTGCACTTTCCCACCTCAAAGTGTTTGGGACTAGTGCAGGACAGGGACTAGATCTGAGTTGAACAAATCTCTTTATTGCTCCGTAGCATTTAATGACACACACATGCACACAAATACACAAGCACATCTATTATTGAGGCTGGGCTGTAGTAGCTCTGTTGATGGGGCTGGGAGAGTAACACAGTTGTTAGAGTCCTGTGTACAAAGCCCTGTGTTGTTTAATTCCCTACACACACACACACACACACACACACACACACACACACACACACACACACACAGGAGCGCACACACACACACACACTACCAGGGCTAAGAGCTGCATCTGCAAGACCTACCTCTGGAGAAGTACAGGTAGGAGAATCAGAATTTCAATGCCATTGTTAGCAACATAAACATTAGCATGTTTGAGGGTAACCTGGCCTACCTACATGAGACAGTTTAAAAAACGAAAAGGGAAGGGCTGGCGAGATGGCCCAGCAGTTAAGAGCACTCGCTGCTTTTGTCGAGGACCTGGGTTCGATTCCCAGCACCCACATGTTGGTTCATAGCCACCTATAACTCCTGTTCCAGGAGATCTGACATTCACAGGTACTAGGCACACACACGGTGAGCAGACATACATGCAGAGCAAAACATTCATGCAAGAAAAGTAAATAAAGATACAAAATTTTTTTAAAAGGAAGAAAAGAAAACATGAAGCCGACTCTGCAGACTTGATCTGGTGAATGAACGTCTATGTATCTCTTCCGAAAGGTGTGAGAAATGTTGCATATATGGATGTCCATGCTCGCGTTAAACATTGATGTATGGATAACACGTGCATGCATAGTTTAGAATCTTACTCCACTATGTTTATTTGTGTGTATGTGTTTTGGGGAGAGGAGATGCCCCAGTGTGAGGAGGTCAGAGGACAACTTGCCAGAGTTGGTTATCCCTTTGCACAAGTGTGGGTGCTGGGATTGACCTAATGAAGCTTGGAGGTAAGTGCCTTTACCCACAGAACCATCTTAGTGGTCCCAGTAAGTTTTGAAACAGTCTAAGAAGTTGTGTTTTACTTCTCATTTAGTCTTGATAAAATTTTATGCTTTCTTTTGCAATACAATTATAACAGAAACTCTTTAATTTTTAAATTTTATTGTTTTATTTTATTTTTTCTTAAATTTTTTATTATTTAAATGCATTTTATACATCAAACATACTAATAATATTGAGTATTTTGAGAATCCAATAATACATAAAAAATTTGTTCAACTTTTATATTATATCCTTTCATACCCTAAAAATACCATTAATGAATATTTAACACTATCGATAACTGAGGATCCTATATGTAATGTTGAATACTATATTGTTTCAAAACATACACAATATTCCTTGGGAATTAAGCATAGTAAAAAAGCATAAACCATTACAAATTTTATCATTTTAAAATAACATTTTTATTAATTTTTTGAGAATTTCATACAATAATTTTGCCCATATCCCCAATCTATCCTTACCTCCCTTACCCAGCCCCCAACTCTCTTCCTTTCTTTCTTTCTTAAAAAAAATAATTCATTGAATCCATTTTCTTCTGCCCACATACTCCAGGTGTGGATAACTCAATACATGAAAGTGCTTTATTCAAGCCTCCATTGGAAGCCCAAGACTGCAGCCCTCAAGAGAATACTGGAGAAGTGGGTGTGGCTACTAATCCCAGTGGAGGCCTGGCCCTTTCATTGGCCTGAAGGAGTGTCAATCTTTCTTACTCTGCCAAAGGCCTGCGCACTAGGGGCTTCTTTGGGAAGGGATGGAGGTAGTGTAGAGCAGGTGCTGACCGGCAGGCAACTGGTCCTCTGGCAGAAGGATGGCGGCAAACAGGACCAGCTGCAATATAAATCCAAATAAAAATGGCCTTGTTCAAGACCAGGACAAGGGTATACTAAAGTTGTTAAAATATAATGCTCTTTTATTCAGAGCCTCTCTTAGCTTGCCAAGGTGTTCTTGTTTTAGTTGTCTGTCTGTCTGTCTGTCATGTGTGTATGCACGTGTGTCAAGAGGACAACCTTGGGTGTCATTCTGGTCAAATAGACTAGGCTAGCCAGTCTCTAAACTCCAGGGATCCATTTGGGATTACGAACAGACACTATCATGTCCAGCTTGTTTGCATGGGTTCTGGGGATTGAACTCACATTTCCATGCTTGCAAGACCATCATTTTCCCTGCTGCCCTATGCCCAACACCCTCCTTTAATTTGCTATATGATATCATGTTGTGAACTCAGGAATGCTTGTAAGAGGGTTAAAGCCAGCCCCTTGATTCAGAGTACATGTGTACAGCCCACCCATTCCCAGATCCTCCTTCTCTCTGACCTCCAAACATGACACCATCCAGGGCACGGCTAGGTAGACATTGAAGCAAGCGCCCCTCCTCCACTGGTCCCCACCTCTACTCTTGGAGCTTAGGCAACTCCCGGGATACTGCACCCTCTGCAAGACATGCACTGTGCAATGGGTCAGCCTGGGTCAGTGTCTTGCCTTGCTTGTCACTTGCTCAGTGCAGGTGCTACGATGCTGCAGCCTGGGGCGAGGATGCCTATTGCTATGCTCGGGCCTATTACACTGGAGGGAGTGTGTGCTGGATCTTCCAAGCCTTCCTCCATTCACACCTGCTTCCTTCTGAGGTGAAGATAACAGTGTGGACTCTGGGTGGATATGCCAACAAGAAGGCCTTGGGTGGGGCCCAAAGGTGTCCAGGAAAAAGGAAGCAGGGAGCTAGGAACATTTCCCTGTGAGTCACAGCAGTGTCAGGATAAGCAACCCCTCCTGAGAAGATGCACAGGGGCATCTCCCCTACCCCCACCCCACCCCAGTGCGGTCTCCTTCTCCGTTGCTCCATCAGATTTCACATGCAAAGATACACATCAAAAGAGAAAACGAGATTGTAGAGCCTTTACCCCAAGGGTTAGACCTCTCTGAGCACAGTGTTATCTATGCACAACCACTATCTAACGCCAAAGAGATGAGCTTGATTCAACTGAAAGAACTCATCCCAGCTCAGAGCCAGCAAGAGACCTTGGGCTCAGCCTCTGGTAGGCTGATAGCTCTCATCAGACTGAGAGGTTTGTCCTCCCAAAACTGCTCTGGAGAAAAACTGGAGTGTTTTAGATGAGTGAAAAAAAAACAAACCACTCCTAGGAGTTTCCTGATAAACTACAATCTGTCTTATCTGAGGTCCATAAGAGCAAGTCACTTCTCTCCAGTTTCTTTTCTTCCATTCATTGGTTAAAAATGTCTTCAAAGGACTGGTTGTTTTCAAGTGTCTGAACAGTGAGGAGGGCCCTTGCTGCCTTGACTCGAGTCAACAGAACTACAGTGACTCTCTGGAGGCCGACTGAGGAGGAAGCCTGGGTCCAGATCATTTCTAGCGCTGAGGGCGTTGGGAAGCTGCACACGTGTGGAGTTCAGATGCTGCCTGCCTGCATGTCTCCCCACTTCCCCCATCCCCTTCTCTGGCCTGCACTAAGCTTGCTCACATGAGGTGAGCACTGAATTACACACAAGGGTAAAAAAAAAAAAAAACCTACTGAAATGAAGGTGAATATCAGCATTCCCAAGCAGGTTGAAAGTTTTTTTCTTCCCAAAATCAAGTTATAAGCTGAACAGACATCCTGCTGACCCTGTAGGCCAGTATAGCTCAGGAAAAAGTGAACATGCCTTCTAAGGTCAGATCTGAGAAGGAATAGTGGTTTTCTTGTGTTTATTACCCCTCCCCCTCCCCCTCTATCTCTAGTTTATAGCTCCTTGTCCCCTGACTGCCCCTCCTCTCCCCTCCTTATGTCAATCCAATCACCTAAGAGGATGATGGGCACCGTCCATTCTTTAGGATGGGCACAGTCCCTTTCCTTCCCTGTAACAGGGAAGGCATTGAGCAGGCGTTACAAAGGTACCAGTGGGGACAGGGAACCCACAGATGCTATGATGGGTGAAATGGGATTTGGACAGGGGAAGGCATCACAGACAAGATGCCATGGTCTTCCACTATAAACTGAGGGAATAGGGTAAGAAGCAGAAAGTCTCCAGGCCTGTACTGGTCTGTGTTGACACTGGGATGACTCAAACAAGCATTGGGAGGCTTCTCGAGAGACTGTCACCACAGCCCATTTCAGGCTGCGTTAGTGTTCATCACTGGATTTCTAGATTATTTTCATTGCATTAACTAACTTTTTACTCTGGAGCCCTTTGCTGCAGTTCTGAGACTGAGCTCCCATGGGTGTCAGTGGAAAACAGTTATGCTCAGCTTCTTCTGAGTCCCCGCAATGGTATACAGTAGTTGCTTAATAAGTATTTCTGGACTAAAATTCTGATTTATTTATTTTCTCAGGGGACAGGGCTGTGCACGTCACAGCCTATGTGCAGATGCCAGGGGACAACTTCTGGGTGTTCCTTTCTTTCACTGTAAGGGTTCAGGGATCAAACTCAGGCATCAGGCTTACTCTGCTAAGTCATCTCACCGGTCCCTGATGCTGGAAACGGAAAAGGAAAGAGACCCTAGAGAACAAGGCACATAGTGTCCCAGAGAGTGGCGCCGTTTCACAGAAAGACATCAGAACCTGAAGCCATCTCTGTGACCTCCCCGGAGAATAAAAACCAACACCCCTGCCTCATCTCTTCCTGCGATAGCTGGCAGAGAGGATTAATAAGAGAAAGAATATTTCCTTGGAATTTCACTCTAAGGGATCCTTCATAATTAAGTGGTGAGCCATTAATTAAAAATCTAATCAAAATAAGCTTTTACTGTACTCCTCCGAGGGAGCAGGTTTTCTGAGAACAAAGAGCTATGAAAACTCAGACTTGCATATATAAAAATAGATAAATAAGTAAGTGGGTAATTCTCCCAATTTTCCAAATAGTTGGTGAATCTCTGAGTAGGGTCTTGCTGGTCAGGTCAGGTCCAGGTTTCCTTTGCCTAGTCCCTATGCAGAGATGGATTTCACAAAGGGCTAATGGTTCCCAGGCCCCTTCCTTTACATAGGCTCCTCCAGGGACAAGGAAAGGGACCCCAAGATGTGTTGGCCCTTGTCTCATGCAGGTCTGTTCAATACATTTATGAAGTTCTATTGGTAAGATCGTTTTATACCCTTCTTGCTTTAACGGTTTCCTTTGAAAGTCAAGTCAACACACTTAGATTTCCCCTGTGAATGCATCTCAAAGAAGGGATGGAAGATGAAGGCCAGCTAGAGCCATGTTACAGTCAAGAGGACATGGTGACAGTATCAGTGAGAATATGGACTGGGCAGAAGAACGGCAACGAAGCCAGGATAACTTGCTAGCAAATAGCACTGGATCGGCATGGGCAGCAAAGGCCTAGGGAGAGTGTTTAAGTCGATTAAGAATTCAATTCTTGTTGATGTTTTGCTGTTAGCATAACATGATGGTTTCACTAGGGCATCTCCTTGCTCTCTTCCCTATGATGCACTCTTGTCTCCCCCAGGAGTCTCTTTCTGGTCCCCTTTATCTTCCCAAATAGCACCCTACTTCTGCTTTCATGTCTCATGTATTCCATTACCGAAGGCTGGGGCTTAACTCAGGGTTCTTGGAGGCCTTTAGGGACTATGTGGGCACCTTAAAATTATCAATATATGCAAACTGTCTGTGTGTTTGTTTTCCAGCCTGAGGAATTCTACTCACAGAGCTCAAAACCCCTGGACATGATAAAGGGTGGAATATGTAGAAATCCCCTAGTCTAGGAGGGGTGTCGCAATTCATAAGGAAGTGTGGCCTTCTTGATTGTCCTTCACCATCTCCAGTTTTCGTCCCCATCACCAGGTATGTCCCCACAGTGTAGGAGTGGTTGGGACGGGATGTGGAAGTCACCCATGAGGGAAAACAGCACTCAGGTGGTCTCCTAGGTTCCCTCTATTTTCGGGTTGTTAGGTCCACATACAGCTCAATCCAGCTTAAAGGGTGGAGAGTAGACAAGGACATAAAGACTGACAGAAAGATGTTCCCTAGCATCCTCTGGGGATCTATCCCTGGGCGAGTTAAATTCACTGAGGAGCTTGGCCAAGTCTCTGACATATTGTGATTTTTTTTTTCTCCTATGCATAAAAACCAGAACCAGAGACTGAAAGCATGGTGGCAAAGAGTTCTTTTATTTATTACATTAATTTTCTTGTATGCATGTGCAAGTATGTATTATGTACATAAGTATGTATGTATGTATGCTTGTATGTATGTATGTACATGTGTGCATACACCTATGGAGTATCTTCATTAGGTAGCTTCCTCTGACAATCCACCTCTTTTCGCCTCCTTTCACCTCACACCTCCGCAGCAGATTCTTCCCCGAAGAAACCAACGAATTCTTTCAGAAGAAACTTGGGTTCTTGCTATCGAGGAAGAACTTACTGCTGTTTCTGGCATTTTTAAGGAAAGGTTGAAAAACAGTAGATAGGGGGCCCAGGAAGGAAAGAACCCTGACTACTCAGGAGCTAGAAGAGAGCTAAGCCCTTGCAGAGACCCGAACTGGAGTGGTCTTATACCCTGCGGGTGGCTGTCGAAGGTCCAGAGCCAGATTGAGAAGTGGACTGGGAAGAGAGACCCTTGGACTCCGCAGAAGGAGCAGGGAGTTCAACAGAGGGGTCAGGGTGTGGCATGGGATCAGAACCAGGTGCCTGCTGTGGTTTCCTCTGACACACCCTCCTGAGCCAGGTGCAGCCACTTCCCTGCCAGCACCTGCAGGACCTGGGCTGGCTGAGCCAAGACCCGGTCCCACCCCAGTGGGAGGTTTGCGAGGCGCTTCTTTGCCAGAGGCAAGCGTTGGCTCCCAATCAAGCTCTTCTCTGTACTTCCCTTCCTGGTCTGCGCCCAGCCTGCACAGCAGCTCTGTGAGCCACCCCCACCTCCAGCTGCCTGCTCTCTTTACCTCAACCCAACCCAGACCTAACCAACAGCCTCCAATGCTTCTTCCTCCAGGATGAGAGCTGGGGAGGATCTTGAGTTGAAAAAGCATAGGGACAAAGCCGGGACACAGGTGTCTAGGAGAATGGCTCTTCTTTTGCAATCTCATTCAAAATCCAAGAAGATAAAGAGTTGGGTGGGGGAGCCACTGGGGACTTCAATCTTAACCACTCTTAGTCCCAGAAAAGGGAACTAAAAAGAATAGGGGTCTGCTAGAGTTCTGAGGGCACCTATCCCAAAGGCGCGTTTGCCCCAGTGATGTAAGTTTCTGATAGCAGAGACTTCTCTCTCCCTGGCACTGGGAGGGTGTGCTAAATCCGGGCAAGGGTTAACCACTTCAGGAGATTAGATCAAGGTTGGGTTTAACTTTTACACAAGACGCTGGAGGGCATGTCTTAACTGTTGAGGCGCATTGTGAATTTAGAGTTTGGGTGTGGAAGCTCAGCCTCCTTGTTTTATAATCTACACAGGTGTGCAGGGGACTTCAAAGCCAGTGCCAGCAGGAGGTCGTTGGTGGTGGGGGTGGGGGAGGGTCGGGGGGGGGGGGGGAGATGGGGGCGTACAAGCAAGAGCAATCCCACAGAGCAGATGCTAACTCAGCTTTTGCCAGCCTGGCTTTGCCATTGATTTTGAAATCCCAGCATCTTTCTATAAGAACCCTTTCTCACTGGAGAAAATGGGGACTTTCCCATCCAACAGTGTGGTTTCAGATCTGAAAACCCTTCGCTAAAAGTGACTCTAGTAGAATGTTTGCCTAGGCAAATTCAGCAGGATATTAGGTTAGGTCACAGAGCCCACCGCACTGGGTAATTCTGGGCATGGCATGGCATCTTGTGGTAACACTAGCCATCAGCTGGAATTTCATAATGGGGAATATATGGAGCGTGTGGTAGGGTTAGCCTTGCTTCCATCCTGCAAACTCAATTACATTAGTGACTATGGCGTCCTCTTTTATGAGAGAGCGATGCTCTCTAATTGATCAATGTTCAGTAGGGCAAACACTTGGAGTTGTATTTTTCCCCTCAGTGTTGTTGGGGATGACTACAATTACCATACTGGGGGCAAACCCCTCCTTCCAAACGCCGCTGTTGGAATTTTATTGAAAGCTGAGGGGGTGTTTATGCAGTTACCCTCCGGCTTCTTTTCCTCTTTAGTATATTCAATGATTTGTGGCCCATGAATCACTGAAAATAAAGTTTTAAAACCCCCCAGAAACCAGTGGGAACACTTAGCACATTTCACACTAATTATACCCATCCCACTCCAGATCCCAAATGTTTATTGCTCTCAATTTGTCTACTTTTTTTTCATTCGTTGACAATTTGGAAAGGTCCAGATTCAACTGCCTGTTCTGAGGGTAGGGTAACTGACAGTCACTTCAGTAAAGGGAAGTCCTGTTAGTTTTGGTTCAACCAATCTCTCTCTTCCTCAGAAGATGGGAGCAATCCTTTTCACCCCCATTTTCATAGATTCACACATTGTTTAGATTCCTTAGATGTTTTCACTTTAAAGAAAGGTTGTTTTAAATACTGGGAAGTTTTTCATGGAAAAAATATATTTTAATATGATTTTTACAAATCAGAAAATGTAGAATGGTTAATGTAAACCCGGAGCCCTGGGGCACCCACCTTCAGACACTTTGTATCTTCCACAGCTTGCCACGAAGCTAATGGCCTTCTTACTAGCAAACACCACACATAAAAATAAAAAATAAAGACACTACTTTGTGTAACCCAGGCTAGCCTCAAACTGTTTCTATAGCCGAGGATGACCTTACACTAATCTTCCTGCTTCTGCCTCTCAAATGCGAGCGTTACAGGCGTGTATCACCGTGTCTAGTTTATGTGGTATTAGGGACTGAACTGTGCTTCATGCATCCTAGGCAAGCGATTCATCAGCTGAGCCACAGTGTGGGTGTATCCTTGTGTCCTTGCTGAGGCCCCTTTTTTTCTTTTTCCTTTTTTTAGTTCCACACACTTCTGGTCATTTGTACTTGCACATTCTGGTATTGTTGCAGTAACTCAATCAATGATTAACAAAGGGGAACCCACTGGCGCTTTCCTGAGCAACTGATTTGAAGGCATTAGAATTCTTCAGGAAGGCTGTTACCTTTTCGTGGGAACCAACAAGAAGAGCCCCAGAAATCTGATTATTAGTGGGTACCGATCCTTCTCATCTTTCTCACCAGCCCCTGGTGCCAACAGCATTAGCTTTGGTTCTCTTTGGTCTGCAGCTTTCTTTCTATAACATACACACAGGATACAAAGTCAAAATGTGTTGGAAAGAAAAAAAAAGGTCTGTTTCTGTCTTCCTCAGACATCCCACACACTGTTGAAGGCTTTAGCACCACCAAAGTAGGCAGTGTCCTTCCTTATACCCACAGCCAGGACTAGCTATCACCACCAGCCCTTTGAACCTTATCTAAGTCCAGGTGACATTTCCATCTGTGGGTCCACATCAGAGCAGAGGAGCCTGGGAACCTGGAAGCTGAGCACAGCAGGTGTAGGGAGTGTGTGAGGGGGAGGGGTGGAGGTGGGTGGAGGAGGCCGGGCCTCTCCTGCTAGGCTGGGCACCCGTGTGGGCTGGTTCCTGACTTGACCCAGTCACTGCAGGATACTGCCACAGCTGTTAGCTAGCTTACACAGCTCTGGAACATGCCAAAGGTTAGGATTTTTATAGAGGTTTGTGTGAGGTTGATACACAATAGGTCCTTCTCTCTAAAGCCTAAAACACCGCAAATAGCACACAAAACAGATCGCCTACTTTTCAGAGTCTGTGCTCCTAGTGTGACTCAGCAGAGGGATGGAGAGAGGGGGCTTGGGGTAGTTCAGCTGGATACTTTTAGTTAGTTTAGCCCAGTAAGTGTTCCACAGAGGTGTGTGGTAATGTGGGGTGGTGCAGGGACGGACGGTCAAAATGTTAACATTGTGCCGGTTTCTTCCTTGTACAGTAAGATAAAGACAGGGTCAGCAATGTCTCAGATCTGGGGTAGCATCCTCATAGATGTTTAGGACAAATTGATGCATTTTAAGAGATCTTCAATATTAGAATAGTAGGGGGCTTTCATCAGGCCTTTGGTGAGATCCCTAGGACCACAGATAACGAGGTATGTGTGTGCTGGGGGTGGGGTAGGAGTGGGGGAGGGGGTGAGGGCGGTGTCTAAAAGCAAACCGAGCCGGGAGGTGGTGGTACAAGCAGTTAAGCCCAGCACTTGGGAGGAAGAGGCAAGCCGATCTCTGTGAGACCACTCTGACCTATAAAGCAAGCTCCAGGACAGCAAGAGTTGTCTTGGAACTCTTTGTCAGGAACAAGGAAAACCTTGTCCTGACAAACCAAACCAACCAAAAGCAAGCAAGCAGCCACCACCCAAACAACAACAACAACAAAACCCCAACAAGACACCCTTCCCCCCTCAAAAACCCCGGAAGCCGACATGGAGATGCAGCCAGTGGAACAATGCTGACAGCATGTGAGAGGCCCTGGTTTGAATCTCAGGACTCTTCCCCCTCCAAAGAAAGAATCAAGGCAGAATAAAGGATATCCCTATGTCTAGTTGAGATGGAATAATAGGGATTAAGAAAATTATACAAAGCACCAGTGATGTGTTTATAATAACAATAAAGAGATAAGGGCTATGTCCTTTAGGGGTGTGGTGAGGTATAGTCTCAGCGGGCCCATGCTGAAGAATCCCTTCCGCCTGAGGGCCCAGCCACACAACACACAATGGTATAGTATGGAAGAAAGTTTATTCAGGGCATGGGGAGGGGAGCTAAGAGAGTAGTAGAGGCAGAGAAAGAGAGAGAGTGGAGAAGTAGAGGGCAGCCATGACCAAGTGGAGAGAGGGGGGAAGGGAATGGGGAAGGGAGGGGGAAAGGGAAGAGCCCAAGAGGGCAAGAGAGAACAAGAGATCAAGAGAGGGGGGCAGCCCCTTTCATAGTGGGTCAGGCCTACCTGGCAACAGCCAGGTAACTGTGGGGGTGGAGTTTAAACAGAATGCTACTAACAGTATTTAGGATACTCAACATCAAGCCGGGCGTGGTGGCGCACACCTTTAATCCCAGCACTCGGGAGGCAGAGGCAGGCGGATTTCTGAGTTCGAGGCCAGCCTGGTCTACAAAGTGAGTGCCAGGACAGCCAGGGCTACACAGAAAAACCCTGTCTCAAAAACCAAAAAAAAAAAAAAAAAAGGATACTCAACATCAGGCCATGGACTATAGGGACCATGCTCCCTCTCAGGATTGGTGCAGGCCAACTGGTTGCTAGGTCAGAAAACTAAAGATCCCTGACAGATGAGAGACAATTGAAAAGAGCCTATGTCTGCCTGAAGAGGGTTCCTAGGTCACGGTGTGGTGGACAGAGACCCAGGAAGAAGGCAATGGTAGGGTTTTCAAGCCCCAGCACCAGATGCAGGAGTCTGTGGTGGTTTGAATGAAACTGTTCTCCATAGAAGTCTGGATTTGCACACGTGGTCTCTGTTGGTGGTGCTCTTTAGGAAGCTTACAGATCTATTATGAGACGCTTCCTTGCTGGAGAAAGCACACTATGAGATGGGGGTTTGAGAGGATGTACCTACACCCTGCTCTCTCCCTCCCTTCCATCCTCCTCTTCCCGCCCCCCCACCCCCGCCTCGACCATCTCCTCCCTTCCCTTCCCCTCTCTTTCCCTCCGTATTAGTTCTCCCCATCTCTCCCCTTCTTTCAACTTCCTGTATGGATATGAGATGTCATATCTCAGCTCCCCATCCCTGTCCCCATGCCTTCATGGCCACTATGGACATACCCCTCCCCAAACCATGAACCAAACAAACTTTCCTCCTAAAGTTGCCTCTGGCCATAGTGATTTCTTACAGCAACAGAAAAGTCACAACTAAGGTGCACCAGTCACTGCAAAGTCTAGGAAACCAAGAGATGACTGTCACTTGGTTCATGGGCCAAAGAGAGAAGACAGCTACCTAGAGGATGTCCCAGAAAACTCTGGCTGTGGATTGGGTGGGGGGTAGGGTTAAGGGGGAACACCAAAGCTGTAGAAAACAGTACCTAAGAGGTTAGAGCCTGGAGATGACAGTCTTTCTAAGGAGTGGAGCTGGACAACCTCCATGTCTGTAAGCAAAAGCTACAAAATCTTCTTTGCCCCAGAGCTCACCTTGGACACGTCGGTTAGCTCAGAGTGTCACCACAGACCTACATAAAACACACTACGAGACATCTAGAAGAAAACTGTTGTGTTCATAAAAAGAGAAAGAGCTATTAGAATGTGTTCTGGTGGTGTATGGGGGAAGGGGGTGTCTAGGTGGGCCCATGCCAAGGCATCCCTTCCCCTTGAGGGAAACTTGGAACCTCAGCCTGGAATGACATGCCTTGTTTCCTTTTTCACTTGTCTTCTTCTTGCATCCTGTTTCAGGTGAAAGCAGAAAGAACAGTTTGGGTCTTACAGGAACACCCCTGGCCTCGACATAGGCAAGTTTTCTGATCATTTGTTCTCCCTAAAAGTGTAACTGAATTTGCTTCATAACTCCAGGCAGCCTCTGCTCTAGGACGCAGCCACACAACCAAATAAACGCTTGACAGGGATCCAGGAGCCTCAGACACGATGCTGAGCTAGATCTGCCAGATGTGTTGTTTGGTCAGTGAAGTAAGAGTTGATCATATAGAGAGAGGTACTGGAGAAAAGGTGGGTCATTATGGCAGAGGTGCAGGGGAGGCTGGGTAATGGGTGCCTACATGAATTATCTGTTGTCTGCTGGGGAAAAATCACCGTGTCCAAGGCAACTTAAAGAGTTCATTTTGGGACGGGCGTGGTGACACACCCCTTTAATCCCAGCACTTGGGAGGCAGAGGCAGGCGGATTTCTGAGTTCAAGGCCAACCTGGTCTACAAAGTGAGTTCCAGGACAGCCAGGGCTATACAGAGAAACCCTGTCTTGAACCACCCCCCCACCCCCCAAGAAAAAGTGTTCATTTTGGTTTAAGCTTTCAGAGGCTAAGCCGTCTTGGTGGGGAAGCATGGTTGCTGCATGATAGGAGGCAGGGCAGCAGGAACAGGAAGCTAAAAACTTGCACCTTCAAATGTAAGCGTGAAGCAGGAGTGAACTGGCAGTGGCATAAAGTTAGAGCCCTCAAAGCCCCCTGTGCTCAAGAGTTTTATGTCCAGTTGACACCAGCTCAAGATATCGAGGGGAGGGAACTTCAAGAAAGAAAATGCCTCTGGAAGATCCGGTCGTAGGCAAGCTTGTAGACAGTTTTCTTCATTAGAGATTGATAGGGAAGGGTCCAGCCCATGCCAGTGGGTGGTACTATCCTGGGGCTGGTGGTCCTGGGTAAGAAAACAAGCTTACCAAGCTATGGGAAGCAAGCCAGTAAGCAGCACCCCGCCATGGCCTCTACATCAGCTCCTGGCTCCAGGTTCCTGCTGTTTAAGTTCCTGCCCTGACTTCCTTAGTGATGAACAGTGGTATGGAAGTGTGAGCTGAATAAACCTTTACCTCCTCAAGTCGCTTTGGTCATGGTGTTTCATCATAGCAATAGAAACCCTAACTTAGCCAGCCACACTCAGGGATACACTTCCTCCAAAACTTCCCCCTAAACGATGCCACCAAGTGGGGACTATGCCCAAGACTATGCGGGTATGTTTGGCATTCAAGCCACCAGAGTAGAAAAATACAAGCAGATGGGGGAACGGGTGCCCACTGTACTGTAGCCTGTCAGTGATCTGCAACATTTAATTATAGACTTCAAAATAACCAGAAAAGTTCTCCACACACAGAAATAAAACTTGCAGAGACGGAAATAGAGATTACGCTGATTCTGTCTGCATACTTTACACACGTCTATCAAGTTTCTAATATTATAATCCACAAACGAGTACAAATATCAGGTGAAAACCAAAACAATCAAAAGTCATCTGAAATACCATTTGCTAGAAACTCTGTAAATCAATGGAGCCTTGGGTAGGAAGTTGGAGGCTCAGCGTCTTACCTCCGTAGCCTCATCTTTCTCCTTCTGGTGTGTTCTTCTAGCATCTTCTGAGGTAGATAGCTTACATGTGCTCCAGTCCCGGAATCCTAAAAGCCTTTCATTGTGATGGAAGTAGTTGAGGACCATGAGTGAGAGGGTTTGCTCAAAGCATCCCACAGGGCAGCCATTGAGGTAGAGCTTTGACCGCATCTTCTTCAGCACAGAAAGTAAGAACCAGTTTGCAATAGAAAAGGCAGTTGCATTCTTTCTCAAACCTATCTGGTAATTATGACATTGATAATCTCCTTCCCAGATAGGGTATAAAACAGCTATTGTTTGTCCAGCCAGTGTTCGTTTTTCACTTTCTGAAAGAAAGTAATAATGGTTTGGTTTAATAACAGTGTGGTTA
Organism: Mus caroli; assembly: GCF_978045245.1. Taxonomy (NCBI): domain Eukaryota; kingdom Metazoa; phylum Chordata; class Mammalia; order Rodentia; family Muridae; genus Mus; species Mus caroli. Next base: position 67,105,413 of record NW_028227259.1, on the reverse strand, counting down.
GTTCTGTCTGTTTCCCTTTAGACCATACCTATTTCTCTCTCCTTAACCCTGAGCGTGCCAATCATGTCTAACCACCCTGAGTCCATGGGAGGAAAGGGGCTCCCTTTTCATTTTCAGGAGAATAAGGGGAAGGGTAGCGTTTTCTGAGTACCTATTGTGAGGCCAGCACTGTGTGGTGGTTAATATTATGTGGTGATTTGACCAGGCCGGTGGTCCCAGGTAGTTGGTTAAACGTTATTCAGCATGCTTCTGTGGGATTGTCTTGAGTGAGATTTACATTTAAATCAGGACTTGGAGCAAAGCAGACTGCTTTTCAGAACGTGGGCAGACTGTGGAGGTCCAGTAGTACAAAAGATTGACCTCCCCAGACAAGAGGTTTTCTCTAATGCACAATCTTGGGACAACATTCAGAATATTGGCCCGTTTCTAGTTCTGCAGCCCTTAAATTCTTTCTTGAGCCTTTTGCCTGCTGGTTTCCTCTGTCAGATTTTGGGTTCATCAGACCTCCCATTTATGTGTGCCAATTATTTAACCTCATCCCCCAGAACTCTGAGTATGATAATTATGGTCTATAAATCTGATGATTATTACCTTAAAGACATTCATCTAATTTCCTAAATACCGTTTGAGGTCTTAAGAGGTCCTAGTGCTTCACGGATGAAGAAAAGGAGGCTGAGGTAGAAGATGATTTATTCAATGTCTTGCAGAGAACACACGGCAGAGTTCTGATTGTCACTCAAAGTTCAAGGACCGAACCACTAGGCTTTGTCACCTTAGCTGCCTTTGACATGTTTTGGCTCTCTCTATCAGCCATCTGGAGTCTGACCTTTATCCAGACTTTGCCCTCTTAGAAGACTTCTGGGTGTCTACTCCAGGGACAGAAACTCCAACAATTCTTTGGGAAAGTGGGATGCGATGCTTTATCTGTTAAGCCCCACTTAATTCGCCTGCAGAAGGCAGGTCCATTACTCTATTCACTTCTGTGGCTTCTGTAGTAGGGTCTGCCTCACATAACGGACACCCAGATGCACTTCTCCAGTTTATCATGCTCTATCACACTTGGGAAAGACATCAGCACATTACAGTTGGATTGTGGACACAATCAACCCCTTGGAGAGTGAGTCCCTCTATCCACTGCCTGTAACAAAAAAATATAGAAGGGGCAGCCTATACAACAGCATAGTTCTGAAGGCTGGAAGGTTGAGACCTGCATTTCTTCTGGGCCTTTCTCTTGGCTTTCAGGTATTCTCAACGGTCTTCAAAAGCCTCCATATGTCTCTATCCCTTGGATGGGTTTGCCCATGTTTCTGCATTAGTACACAGGTCCTATTGGATTGGAAACCACATAAAGATATCCTTTTAAATTTACCATCTCCTGAAAGGCTCTAGTTTCTATATGCAGGTGGTTCAATCTTCAACTCACACCTTTCGCAGGGGAACAATTTAACCTATAATACCATCTAACTCTCCAGGAGCCATGCACTTGGTACAACACCAGATCCATCACTATTGTTACTTATACACAGGCTTTTGAATCCTTCAAATTTTCTCTCAGCTTGGCAATACTTCCTCAGGATTCAGCTGAGGGACCAGGTAACTTGATCAAAAGTTAAAGTCACGGCATTTATTCAAACTGTATACACATGTCTTTGTTCATTGGTTATGAAGGTTGACCAGAATCACGTTGAACAAAATGTTTTTGTAGAAATTGCTTCATGTTCTTAATCTATAAACTGAACAGCCTCTCATCAATCACTCAAGCAAAGCATACACACAAACACACAAACACACAAACACACAAACACACAGCACAAACCCTTTGGGAGCTGGGACGCGTCATGAAGCAGACTTCAGCAGAAAATCATAGAAGATTTCATTGTGTGTGTGTTTTTCTACTATGACCCCAAGAGAAGCTGCGGTTGGGTTGGTCAACATCCAATAAAGGACATCTCTACTAAAATCGGTTCCCAGGCTAAGGAAACCTTAGAGACCACATGCCTGTCTTTTGTCTCATTTATTTCTGCTTGCTTTGCCTGAGGCACCGATATTGGATCCAGCCTGGAACGCTTAGAGAAAGGGGGCCTCTGAGTACAAACACAATGCTGCAGGAAGGGAGGTGCTGGGAGGAGCCACTCTCTGTAGACCCCTTTGGGATCTGCAGAGCTCCACTGTGCAAATTCACATCCGTATTGGCAGATCTCATTTCGTGGCAGCCTGCTCTTAGGCAATCATGATCCATTTTAGAGGACATGAAGGCTTTCAAGTCTAAGAATCAGAAATTAAAAAAAACAAGAAACAAGAACCTCTGTTTTGATATTACTTATAACCATCCCATAGATGTTTTTGATTTTGTTTTTTAAAGCCACTGAATTAGTAGAAAGTAATGTGTACACAGAAAGAATAAGTTGGTATTTTGGGGAAAAATAAAACCTATAGGGAAAAGAAACCTGAGTATGAGATGTGGCCTTCACTACCCTGTCTGCCTTCCTCTTGTCTTTTGAACATTTTAGTTAAAGTGTGGATGTCTATAGCTGAACTTGAAGAATAAGAAGAATGAGGAAGCAACGTGAATCACACTTAATGTAAGCTTCCTCCCACCCCCAACACCTGAGAGCTCCCTAAGAGACTCTGTATGGGCTTCTGAAGTTATCAGGAAGGGCTGGGGCACATAAGCCTGTGATTGATGGGCTGCCATCAGCTGTGTGCCAGTCTCCTCACTCCCCCGGAGGCTTCCACAATTTCATCATATTTCACAAGCTCTCAATCATATTCATGAAGTCAAGGCTTCAAATGGAGCATGATTACAGCTTTAATCGCTATTCCAGGTAGAACTGATTTGAGTGATGCAGGGTGTCGACATCGGTTTAATTACTTTAGGGTAATGATGCGAATCTCAATGAGGGGCCAATGTGATATTGCTGGCTACTAGATGCAATAATTAATGTGGTCTAAGCATGTTGCTTTGTAAACAGTTTTATTTCCCTATTTTTTCAGTCTATTTTTCGGTCAGTTTTCTTTCCTGTCTTTTTCACCTATACAGAATTATATAGGTATTTTTTATTAGCCCAGGCTAGCCTTAACCTCTTAAGTAGGCAAAGTTGACCTTGAATTTCTTGATCCTCCGGACTCTATTTCTCCAGTGCTGAATTTACCGTTGTGTACTTCTGTGGGAGCTAAAGTTATGCTTTAGTTACTGTGCTTAAGAGATCCATGAAACAAAACTGCCTCCAACCTGTAAGCCCCTTGCCCAAAGGCAGACGCTTCCTGAAATGCTTAGGGCTACTGTCTATGGAAGACGTATTTTCTCTCCCCTAAACAAGTTTGCTAGTCCCAACTATACCATATGTGCTTGATCACATGAAGGTGGGAGATACATGGGCAGGAAAGAGGTCAGGATGCATGCTTGTGCCTGATTGGACCTGATGGGAAATATGGTGGCCATGAAGTTTTGCTTCTGTAAGCCTCAGAGAAATGTGACTTGTGGCCATTTTCTCTGAACCTGAGAGTGGACCTGGCCAGAGTCTATCAACCAGGCCCGCATTCAATTAAAACTTGCTTCCTAGTTGGCTTAAAGTAGTGGCAGTGGTCTTATTCTGGTAATGGGATTAGCACTACCATACCGAGTTTTAATGTGATGGTTGGGATCAAACCAGGGTTTTCTGCAATGCTAGGCAAGCACTCTGTCAACTTAGCTACCTTCCCAGCTCCGAGGGTAAATGAAAAATGCTTTTTGGAAAGTTTGTGCAAAGAGGAAGGTGGGGGGGGGGGACCTTCCTGCCATTTAATCTCCCCCTTATCTCCCACTTCCCTCTTCACCTGTTTGTTCCCACAGCTTCTCTCTTGATTCAAAATGGACCCAGCATTTCTCCATCCAAGTATAATGACTGCAGCAGTAATGGCGGCAAGCAGTGTTTGCCGGTGACCCCTCACATGCCACTTCAGGGATTGCAGGAAATAAGACCAGGATTTCGCTGGTCTTATTTCATTGCATCAAGATGCTGGTTTGGTTCCTGCCTTATGGATCACACTGGTGAAGCTTGAGCAGGATGCTACACCTCTTGAGTGATGGCTCAGGCACCTGAGACGCAGAGTGGAATTCTGGAGTCCTGTAATTGAGGAGTCATCTTCTCTCAATGTGGCCGTCATTTCAGCAGTGTATTCCAAAGCGCACATGGGCTAGAACTATACTATGACAGGGTTATGATGACAGCTCAGAGTGCAGGGACTGGAAACTCGGCGTTTAGAGTGCTCCGGGCTTTCTAAAGGAAGTTTGTAGGAGCCGCCGTGGCAGGGAATTACAGAACATGTCTTCTAACATGATGGCATCAGAGGGATTCCGTATATGGCTGAAAATATCAGCTTATTCCAGTCTCTCCATTCCTTTGCAAACATATAAAGAAAATCCCTGAGGTAGGACATAGATAATACACTCACCATCCTCAAACACCAGCAAGAACTGGATAGATGTCCTGACAACACATGAAAAGCCCACAGAGAATGACACTGGCCTCATATATCTATCGTATTAAGCTGGGTAATCTTGAGAGCCCTTTCCTTGCCCTTTCTGGTCTTCTTTGCCTTCAAATGACCCTAGAAGCCGATGCTAACAGATCCATTCTTATGGCTGCTACAACAGAAGCTAACTTCTTTCTAGAAGAACAAGTCATAAGTCATATATTTTACTTTTTGCTGCTTCACCCTGCCTCTGTTACAATTATTCAGCTCTGCCAGTGGAGCAGAAAGCTAGGCCATAAATAATAAGCAATTAAAAGGATGTGACAATATTTCAAATGATTTATTTAAAAAAAAAAAGCTAGAATTGGCCCATGGGCTACAGCTTGGCCCTTACTGCTTTAGAGCATTAAGTGAAACATTAGAAACAAGCAAGCAAGGAAACAAATATATAAAGGTCTTTGGTATTGTGTAGGTACTTAGACTTTTGTTGTTTGTTTTCTGTCTTGCCATTTATTCCATTAAACAGCTGGGTCACAAACAGGCACCAACACAGTACATCTCTCTCTCACTGTGCTCACGGTCCAGCTATAGTCATCAAAGAGGAGCTATAGAAAACAATCAATGTATATATTGCATATATACATATATATATATATATATTAGTTGGGATCTAGGGTTTCACTATGTAGCCCTGGCTGGCCTGGAATACACTCTGTAGACCAGGACGCTCTCCCGCTTAGCATTATACCTACCTGCCTCTGCTTCTTGAGTGCTGGGCTTGAAGGTATGTGCCATTGTGCCCAACTGAGCAATACAATTTTGCAACTTGCAGTTATGAAGGAACCAGGATCAAGGAATAAGCGAAGGGTCGGGCTGTCATAGAAGAAATGGTTAATGTTAAGGGAAAGAGAAATAAATGACCCCCGAGGTAGTAGAGTGCTCTGAGGATCAACTAAGGAAGCTGATGGTGACTGCTTGTCTGGCAAAGGGGGACGATAACTGGAAGAGTCGGTGAGATCCTGTCTTGATGGAGTGCTATGGGACAGATGCTGAGGTGAAGAAGTGTGGCCTCGCTTGGATGTTGGTTTCCAGAGCTGATGTCTTATCCTGTAGAGATCATTCGGTGTGTTCCTGAGGACTTTACGGATGACATCGAAGGGGCTCAGCAGGCATTTCAGGAGTGAAGGAAGTCATCAGGAAGTGATGTGTAAGGTAGAAAAGTGACATCTGAAAATTAGGATCAACCCCAAAGCGTAGATCAAAAGGACACAGGGTAGTGGAGACTATGACAAAATGCTTCAGACAGAGTGCCCAATACTGAATAAGTAATAAATAAATAACGGAAGTTCACTTTTGAAGTTCTTGAGTTGGACGTCTGAGACCAGGTCACTAGAGGAGCGAGCGTTCTCAACCTTTCAAATCCTGAAACCCTTTAGTACAGTTGTTGTTCATATTGTGATGACCTCAGCCATAAAATTATTTTGTTGCTACTTCCTAACTAATTTTCCTGTTGTTGTAAAGGGTAATACAAATTTCTGATATGTGACCCCTGGGAAAGGGCCATTCGACTCCAAGGAGGTTGCAACCCACATGTTGAGAACCACTGCACCAGCGAGTTCAGTGTCGGGTAAGGAAGGTCTCAGTTTCTAAGATGGTACCACAATAGCATCCCTGGGATGGGGAACACTGCATCCTCACTGGGCAGAAGGGGAAGAAAGACAAAAGGGCCTAGGACCTACCATGAGTCCGTTTTAGTATTATTATTTATTTATTTATTTATCGTTTGTTTGTTTTTCAAGACAAGGTTTCTCTGTATAGCCCTGACTGTCCTGGAACTCACTTTGTAGACCAGGCTGGCCTTGAACTCAGAAATCCGCCTGCCTCTGCCTCCCAAGTGCTGGGATACTGAGTCCTGAGTCCTTTTTATAATGCACTATCCTGTCTACAGAACCCTCAAGGTCAAATCGCCTCCTACAGGCTCCATCTTTAATATTGGTACATTGGGTCTTACACTCCGATATGGACTTTGCAAGAGACACAGGTTCAAATCAAGCAGCCCTAGAGTAAAGGCTGTCAAGGAGGCTGATTTTTTTTGGAAGAGACATATTTGAATTTGGTGTCTCTGGAGAACAATATGAAAAGACTGATACATTAAAATGGACTCAAGGAATAGAGTAAACCTGGACTGAAATGGGATCCTGCAACAGCACTGACCGAGTTCGGAGCGGTGTCCAAGCTGTGTTTCCAATGCTTTAGCTTTCCTGTTACTTCCGGTTAGTGAAGAGAAGTGGCTAGGGGTCAAAAGACAAGAGCAATAGATCTTTCTAGAATACTGCTGCCATTCTGTTTTCTTTAAATAAATCCAGGAAAGTAGTCAAGTCTGGCCTTGTTGGGGCTCAGTTCCTCTTTCCACTGTTGAGTTATGAGCAGGGATGTTACCACCCAAGATGGTTTGTCAAGGACTGCTTCCATTCCCTAGGCCAGTTTAGCTCTTTCTTGAAGCTGATGAAAGACCTCATACTTGTGTCATGGCTGGGTCAAGCACATTATTTCTAGGGAGTTCACAATAGCAAGGGAATGACAGGATTTAAAAATCTGATATAGAGCTTGTCAAATTTAAAATGTTATTATTATTTTTCTTCCTAATATTATAGAGCATGTGAATCGGAGTCTAGAGAGTGCTCACTGACATTTTGAGTTTCCTGTGTGCCAACATGATGCCCTGGACCAAGGACATATCAAGGGAAATAGAGGCAGTTTATTAAAAAAGAAAGAAAGGAAGGAAGGAAGAAAGAACAAAACAAACAAAACAAACCCACCTCCAAGGATAGAAGTGAGCAAGTGAGCCAGAAAGACAGATGCAGACAGATGCTCAAAGGTGCTGCACTTATTCTTGGTCTTTATAGGCTAATTTACATGGCACCCTGTCCTCTGGGAGCTATTGTGGAGGCAGATGCGCAATTGTGTCACAGGTAACCCTGGTAGGGAGAGGTCTCCAGTCTATGCACAGCAGCATTCTTTCAGAGTTAATTTTTTTTTTTTCGAGACAGGGTTTCTCTGTATAGCACTGGCTGTCCTGGAACTCACTTTGTAGACCAGGCTGGCCTCGAACTCAGAAATCTGCTGCCTCTGCCTCCTGAGTGCTAGGATTAAAGGCGTTTGCCACTGCCCCTACTCTCTAGACACAGGGAATGAGGCAGGTCTAGCTTTGTAGCCCAGGAACTCATTATGAGTCTCAAACTGGTTTTAAACTCATGATCCTCCTGCTTCTGGGACCTGAATGCTGGGTTTACAGATGTGCCTCACCATAGCTGGGTTCAAATTTCTGACTTTGTTGTTGTTAAAGGAGACTCAGCCTGAGTCAGGCTGACTGACTCAAGGATTGAGTAACTGAAGTCCTTGTTCTGAGTCCATTCATTCTTTCAAGGACACATTTATAGAGCTTCACAGTGGCCAGTGGTAAATTCCCTTTCTGTGGTGTTTTGGGAATATGCAAAACACCGCAGAAAGCCACAACCACAATAAACTGGAGATTATGGTCAAGATTCGCCCACCATGCCAACCTCCGAACAGAGCACTTTCTGAAACTGGAACAGTCTGGCTAGAGACTCACCCTCTTCAAGGGGAGAGCACAGATCTTTAGGGGGAAGGCATAATCTTAGTATCCCCAGAGAACACTAAGGGGACCGAGCGCCAAACTGACTCCAAAACGTTGATATTTAAAGCAGTTGTCTTTACATAATGCCCTGGTTTGATCAAAGGGCCAGGCCACACAATCCAGGCAACAGGAAAGCTGACAAGTGGGGGAAGGGCCTTTTGTGCTGGAGGCCTGGAATCCGGATGCCCTGGTGGGCGGGGCGCTAGCTGGGCTGCAGAGAGGCTGAGGCCCAACCTGCCCCTTGCATGCCTTCCCTGCCCTCTGAGCGCTCCACACTGAGAAATGAGTACCAGGGGTGCCTTCTCCCGTCACGTTCCCACTCCTGCCCATCTCCATCAGTACATTTACAGAAGAATCGTCCCTACTCCTGTAACGCTGGCTTGAATTCTTGTATAATTCTGCCATCAGTAAAGGTAAGAGCCCCAGTTTAACTCTTGGAGACTTTGTCTCAGCGTGTGGTTTCCTGAACAAATATCCATCCATCCTTCAGGTCACATTCTTGACCTTGTTGATTCAGGTGCCTGATAATTCTAAACTAAGGACAGCCTGGACAGCCCACAAGTGAAAGTCTGGCTGGCTTCCCCATTCTGGGCAGCCCACTTTCCTCCTGTCCTCAACATCTCTGCCAGGGTCTACTTCTGTTCTGGCCTCTTCCCCTTTAATCGCAGCACCCCTCTCCTGCTGCCCTTTTATCCCCATGTTTCCTCTGACGGAGATGCCCTTGGCACCCTCCTTTTGCTCACGATCTAACTTTTCTTCTAGGTCCAGTGATTGTTTTCATTCTTGACAGCCTCCAAATGAAGATTGTAGCCTCGTAGGTAAGCTTTGTGAAATTATGATCTCTGATGTGTGGTGGTGTACACCCACCACCTCCACCACCACAAATGGGAGTGAACTGTGCTTCAAGACTATATTCTTAGAAACACTGAGTTTTATAGGTCAAAAGGCAGATAGGCTGCTCTCTGGCCCATGACAGCCTCGTGCACAATCATGGATGCATGTCCATTCTATATGTTCTTGGGACGGTATCTCTTTCTGCCCCAGCAGGCACAAAATGTGGAAAAGGTAACTCTGAGAAACCTTCTGGGTCATCCCAAGGTGGTGAGAGGTCTGATAGAGATTCAGTGTGATTGTGGGAGATGCAAAGGGAGGCAGCTCTAGATTAGAGCAATATTACTACCACAAATCTGAAGCAAGCTTTATTAAATATTGGCCAGGACTATGGACAATGGCCAGGTCCATACCCAGAATTTCCAGAGAATGGCAGCAAGTTACTCAGGTGCTTATAAAGGCAAAACCCACAAGGCTATGTACTTCCTGCCTTAATCCAAGTAGGGGCAAGCATATACCCTGACCTACTTCCTGCCTATGCTGTTCCTGCCTTCATGTGATCAAACATAGCCTGTGCAGTTGGAGCAGCCAACCTTGTTTATAGAAGTGAAAATGCATGGCTTGTTATATTCTCAAGCCATGAGAATATATTGTTATTTTATAGCCTCTCGTATCTAGGAAGTTATCTGTCCTTGGCCAAGTAGGGCTTACAGGTTAGAGGTATTTTTGTTTTATAGATTGTTGTAGGGATATTTGACCACACTGTGAACCCAAGATTATATTGTTTACTGGGAAAACCTGTTTCTACTTGTGGTGTGGCTCAGCCTTAGTAGACACCTTTACTCCCTCTGGCTGGAATACAGATATTCTCTTACTATACATCTTTAACCTCAAACAATGAAGGCAAAGTTAGTTCGTAAAAGGAAGCACCCATGCCTGAAAGTGATGTCTAATTGAGAGGCAGACAAAGTGATGAATCAAGAATAGGATATGCTCAACTCTCACAAGAACAGAGAGAAAAGAGAGGCTAAAGAGAGAAAGAAAAGGAGATAGGGCAGTTTTACTGTTGTACAGAGACAGGCTGTAAAGAGAAAACAAGCTAGACACAGGTGAAGATAGAACAGCCAGAGAATGAGAAAGAACTGGAAGACCAGGACAGAGTTAGCTTGAGGCCAAGCAGAGCAACTCTGAGAAGTTGAGAGAAGCCAGATTGAATCAGTCAGATCAGAGGAGTTTGAGCCAGAACAATTGAGTTGAACCAGCCAGCCAGAGTTCAGAAGGAACTAGGAAGGGGTGAACTCATTCAGCAATAAGTCTCAGAGACTGAAAACATTCTAGGCCTAGATTAGATTGTATGGAGACCAGAGGCTTCTAGGACTAGGCCTAGATTAGCAGATAGAGGAGAAGCCTCTGAGATGATTATTATATCAAGTGAATAAAAGATATTTTTACAATAGATCTCTTAAGCAAATTAATTAAAACTTGAGATATAACTTTAGCCCTTACAGGTAACTAGCTTAGGTCTAGACACACAAATGAGTAACCGAAAGGTAGTCCCAAAAGACAGCAGGTTGAGACTATGAATGATATGATCATCTGATTCAGGGAACTTCTGATTTTTTCCTTTTTATTCTTGATTTAGCTTATTGTTTTTACTTCAAAGCTTCCAAACATGTTCAGTATTTTGTTAAAAAACAAAAACAAAAACAAAAATTAGTTGTTTCTTCCAAATTTATATGTTGAACTCCTTTTCTTTGTTTCTTTGTTTGTTTCTCTGTCTCTCCCTCTCTTTCTTTCTTTCTTTGGGTTTTGCAGATAGGGTTTCTCTGTGTAGCCCTAGCTATCCTGGGACTTGATCTGTAGACCAGGCTGGACTTGAACTCAAGCGATCCACCTGCCTCTGGCTTCCAAGTGCTACAATTAAAGATGTGTGCCCCCTCCATCCAGTATGCATTGGATTTCTAAAGAAGGAACATAACTTTATTTAAAGACAGGTTCTTTAAAATGGAGACACCGATGACTAAGGATCACCAAGATGGCTCAGTGAGTAAAGGTGCTTGCCGCCAAGCCTGACGACGTGAGTTAAATCTCTGGGACTCACACTGTGGAAAAAGAGAACCAAGTCCCCCCAAAATGGCCTCTTATCTCCGTACAAGAAAAAAAAGTAAATAAATGTAATTATCATTTTTTTGAAAAGGTGACTAAGTTACATGCTGCGTGTAGCTTTTGCTACCCTGCCTAAGCTCTGGGAACAGACCACACTAGCAGCCTCCACCCAGATCATATTGGATCCATGGATGAAAGACACAGACACACATGTTGCTCAATTTCAACTTGCCTTTTGGTTCAATTGAAGAGAGGCCCCAGTCTACCCTGGCTAGTGTGCCCTTCCCAGAACTCCCAGCTCAGCACCATAAATCTGTACTCAACCTCAGTTGCTCAGCCACCTTCAGTCCCAGCTCAACATCCCAACCTCCTGCCTGTAGAAGCAGCCTGTGGCCACCCTGCCTGAAATCTCCCATGGCTGGTTGGATTTTCTCCCTCCCAAGCATGGCAAACTCTCTCTCTCTCTTCTCCTCAAGTCTACTCATTTGCCTGTGGGGACCTGGAAGTCCTGCCTATTCCTTCCATCCAGCAATTGGCACTTGGCATCTTTACTGATAGGTCAGGAACCAACTGAGGAATAGGACCTTAGCATCAGAAACACCCCTGAAGTTAAAGAGCTCATGTAGGTGGGCTTCATCCAGTTAGTCTCCTTAATGAGAGGCAGAAGGCAGGGCATAGCCCTGTACAAACAAAGGACTGTATAAGAATACAAGAAGGGAGACATCTATAAGCCAAAGAGCGAGGCATCAGAAGAAGCCAAACTAAGGTAATGTCTCAGATTCCCAGCCAATGGGGCTATGAGACAATGAATTTCTACTAAGTACCACCTGTATGTGGTACTTTGCCATAGTAGGCCTAGCAAACTACTGTAAACAGTGGTATTTCAAGGTGTTATTTATTTTAGATAGACAACGAAATAGATCAAATAGAGATTTCTGAGCAGGAAGTAGCTAGCTGTTCTTCCTCTCTTTGAATTTCTTGGTTCTTAATTCTTGTTTATGATCAAATAGTAGCTGTGCAGCCTGTGTATCCTATGTACTTACCTCATACTTCACACTGCTAGGAGATGAACAGATGCCAAAAACATATGGTGATCTCTAGAGTCTAGATGATATTAATTACCACACTGGCCATAAATGCATGCCAATGAGGGATTCCTTGATACAGTTGCGTCCCTAGAATTTAATGACCCCATTATAGTATGATTTACCTTCTTTAGCTGCTAGTTTGATTCTTAAGGTATTAGGTGAAACCATGTAAAATGGCCTTTTGATGTAGGTTTTAAAAATAAATAAAATGCAATGTGGAAGCTACCCTGCATTCTAGACCTAAAGGGAACATTATTGAAAAGAAAAATCAGTGAAATCCAAACAAAGCATCTCAGAAAAGACTTACATGGCAACGAGACCGCCTTAAGTTTTCCCACATGGACCTGGCCTATGTGATATGCCAACATCAGAGAACCTGGGTCGAAAGATGTGAGAACTCTGCAATTTTTCTATTAACCCCACAAACCTTAAATTATTTCTGAGTTCAAAATCTATCTTTAAAGGGGATTGAATATTTATGGTTTTACATGATTGAGGCAAAAACCAGAGGTCTCGTACACAAAGCTGACACCTTTTAACTGCACAACCGTTGGGATTCATCATTGGAATTGAAGGGTGCCTCACCGTGATTGATGGACCTTTGTACTCTGGCGGCTCCACTCCTGGACATCTGGTTGGTTTAGACTCTTCAAGGAGAAAAGGCCAGGGGCCATTCCTGCCAGGCTGCTTCAAGACACCTGCTGACAGCATGGCTTTTCTAATGAGACAGAGGTGAAGCCACTTTCTTGGAATGTTATTGGAATGACCAACCTCATCTGCCCTTGGCTGACTGGAAACTTATTCCAGGAGAAGCATCCATGTTCATATATGCTCCTCCTTCAGCTTAGGAGTCTCCTTTCTTCCCTATTGAGCCATGAGAAGAAAGGGGGGATTGTGCCTTATTAAATTGGGAAAGATTCTCACTCTTTTTTTTTAATAGAAAAAAAAAAGAACCTTTCTCTTGTTTAACAACTAAAAGTTGAAAATTAACTTTTAATCAGACCAATGTCCGCTGAGAGAATTGTTGGCGTTGACTGGCAAGTGGCTATGTCCACAGTTTTTAAGAATTTTTTGCCATTCTTCAAAAAACAAGAGCGTTTCATGCTTAAAGTCTCTTCTGTGATTAGAAGTTCATCAGCAGGAACCTCTGTCCCCTTTCAAAGGCCATGGTCTCTCCATCTTCTCTTAGCCCACATAGCTCCTTCATCTGCGTGCCCACTCTCTATAAACAGTTGAACTTGCCATTTGCTTTGCTTTTTCTAGTGCTGTTGTGACATACCTTGACAAAAGAAACCTAAGCAAAAAAATGGGTTATTTGTGCTTGCAGTTTCAGGGTACAATTCATCATGGCTGGAATGCCAAGGGGGCAGGGTTTGAAGTATCTGGTCACATCTCATCTAAAGTCAGGAAGCAGGGAAGGCTTTTGCTAACATTACTCTCCCTTTTATTCATTCAGTCTAGAATCCTAGCCCAGGGAATGGTGCTACCCACTGTAGGCAGGCCCTCCAACCCCAGTTTAATCTGATCAAGATAATCTACAAGCATGCTCTGAGGCTGGTGTCCCAGCTGATTCCACATCTCATCAAGCTGACAGTTGGGATTACCTATCTCATCACCCTGGGCTGCTGCTAAGTGCTATTCAAACTATGGCTAATCCCTTCTGTGAGACAAAACAAAGCAAAGCAAAACAAAATAATCTTCCCCAGACAAACAAACAAACAACAAACAAACAAGCAACCTCAAAACGCAAATTTCCAGGGTTTTGGAAAACCAGCACTAGAAGAAGAAAAAGAGAAGGAGGAAAAAAAGAAAGAAGAGAAAAGGAAGCAAGGGAAAATAGAAAATTCTTACAAAAACAATCAGAATACAATGCATATACAAAGAGGTCAGGTTATTGTATGATTTTCCCCAGCTGCGTTTGTACGTGCTTGTGTTAGGTTGCAATATAAAATATATTTTATCTGTGGGTGGCAATAAGAATCCTTAAAGTCAAGATTAATTAGGAAAGCATTTCATTACTTATATTTGCTTCCTGTCTTTGTTAGCATCACCCTAGAGGGGTAGGTGTTTGTAATATATGCCTATCTATAAGATTCAAGTACACACAAAACTGTGACTATCCCTAACAGACTCATAAGGACGAATACAAACATCTAATTGAAGTGAAAGGACAGGTAAAACTTCCAGGTGCTTCTCGAACCTATGTCCACCAGAGTCTAGTTTATGGTAAATTATATTATACTTCATGATTTATTTACATAGGCTATAGGTATGTAGTACCTGAGAGGACATTCTGTGATGATGGAGATGTTCTAATCTACACATCCAACATGGCAACCACTAGCCACACTGCCACATCCAACATGACAGCCCCTAGCCACGCTGCTGCTCTTTTGTACTTGAAATGCAGATAGTATAGCTGAGGACTTGGATTTAAATATAAAGGTAAGTGAACAGTCTTGGATAATATCTACAATAGTAAATGGCATCGCACTAGAAGGGTAACTAGAAAGAAGAGTGGCTTTTTTTTCATAAGAGTGTCACTTGGTCCGATGGAAATCTAATGATGAGGTCAGAGCTGCCAGAGCTCGTGACTGGCATCCAGTCCTCTATAGCATCTTCACTTGTGTTTTCTTTTTGACAAGGTTACTGTTAACAGGCATGCCTAGAAGAAGGCATGGCCTGTCTTTCCGCCTTTTGATATTTCACATTGAAAATTACTCAGGTAACTTGTGAGGTGTGAATGACATGATTTAAATGATTATCTGATGATGATTATCCAGGGATCATACTAGTAACTCTAAGAGTCACGAGGAAGGCGAGGGAAGCGACCGGGGACAGCGGCTTCTCACTGAGCGCTCCGCTTGCCACCTTGATTAGCACTTTGTGCATCGAATCTTCCTACTCAGGAAGGCCTGATGCTTATAGAGGTTAAGCTATGTAGTCAATTGGCAATGAACGCATGAAGTGCAGGGTGAACTCAGTTCTGTCTGGTGGAGACCCAGTCATTATGTAACCACTATGGTCTCTAGAGAATGCCAACCCGTCGGGTTTTCATTGACCCATTGTTTCCTGAATAGGGCCGTGTCCAGGTTCATATACTCATGGAGCAGGTTAGGGCTCCTAACGTGGGTCCTGTGATGCTGAAGTGTATGGCCTCTGTGCTCCAACATTCCTTTTTTTTAATATACTTTTTATTAGGTATTTTCCTCATTTACATTTCCAATGCTATCCCAAAAGTCCCCCATACCCTCCCACCCACTCCCCTACCCACCCACTCCCACTTTTTGGCCCTGGCGTTCCCCTGTACTGGGGCATATAAAGTTTGCAAGTCCAATGCTCCAAC
The DNA here is from genome assembly GCF_978045245.1 of Mus caroli. Taxonomy (NCBI): domain Eukaryota; kingdom Metazoa; phylum Chordata; class Mammalia; order Rodentia; family Muridae; genus Mus; species Mus caroli. Next base: position 67,089,929 of record NW_028227259.1, on the reverse strand, counting down.
ATTCCTAAGTACTGCTTCAGCCACATTGCAGGAACATGCTTAGGGACCCTTTCTTCCATATTACTAAAAATTATATTTTTCTCTGCTGTTACAAATACATTGGAACTGGAGAGAGTCCAGTGGGGCTCACAACCATCTAGAAGTCCAGCCCCGAGGGAATCTAACTCTTGTGGCCTCCGTGGGCACCTGCACGCATGTATAAATATACCACAGATACACAAAACAAAGACACAAAAACAACAAATAAATCTTTAAAAATATACAGATATTTCATCTTAGACTCTTTTTTTTTTCTACCTAAAGCTTATTTTCCCTGGTGGCTTTAAAAAAAAAAAACGAAAAGATTTCCATGTAGGAAGGGGGGAGCATGGCCTCCTGCTCTCTGAAAAAGATGGCTACATCTTAATTTCCAGAACCTGTAAACCTTTAGAGGTTGACTAGGTCACGAGGACCTTGCCTGATGATTGGATTAAGCATTTGTGCGGTGATGGGTGAATGACTCATCTCTAGCGCCGCTGTATCAGGTCTCTGTCTTTCATGCCCTCCTTGCATGGTATGGATCCCTGTCTCGTCCTCATGAACAAGAAGGCTCTTGCTTTGCAGTTCTCAGCTCTCAGTATCTTGAGCTAAATAAAGCTTTGCTCATCCAAAACTACCAACCCTGGGAGCTGGGGAGATGGTGCAGTTGGTAAGTGCGTACCTTCATATTTGCAAAGTGCTTGCTTTGCAAATATGAAGACCTCTGACACCGGGTGAAAAAGTCAGGCATGGCGGCTATGAGGGTAACCACAGTGCTGGGGAGGGAGAAAGGGATAGACCCCTGGGGGCTACTGGCCAGACAGCCTAGTCTAATTATTGAGCGCCTTGCCAATGAGAGGCTGCCTAAAAAGAGAGGGATGGGGGTGGGGTGGTGATGGCTCATTAATTAAAGTGTTTGTCCCTCAAGCTGAACGACCAGAGTTCAGATGCCCTGAACCTACACAAATGCTGAGTTGGGCATGAGGGGAGTGGCTCCATTGGAATTCCAGTTTTTGGAATATGGAGACAGGGGAGCCCTGAAGCAAGCTAGCTAGTGAGGCTAGTCCTATGGGTATGCGTTGGGGCCAGTTGAGAGCCATGTGCCAATCAGCCGGAGAGGGATTGAGGAAGGTTCCTGAGATCAGCCTTGGAACCCCAGACTCACACCCATACATGCATATCACAGACAGACAGACAGACAGACAGTCAGACAGACACACTCGGAAATAAATAAGGAGGGGAAAAGATTGCCCCTGAGGAACAACACTAGAGGTTGACCTCTGGCCTCTACATACCTTGTGTACATGCATGTACACACACACACACACAAACACACACACACAAAACCTATTCTGTGGCACTCAGTCATAAGAGCAGAGAATGGACTAGAATACTGCCTCTTAGTAGTCACCCATCAATATCTAGAAGCTCTCACACTCCCACCATACACACGCGCGCGCGCGCGCGCGCGCACACACACACACACACACACACACACACACACACACACGCACACTACCCCAGCACCAAAAACAAAAACAAAACAACAACAATAACAAAAAACCTCCCAAACCACTGTCTATTGTTCCTATCTGCCCTCGCTAACCTGAGTGATTCTGAAACTACACAAGCTGCATTTGGGAGGAGAAGTGTCTGGGAAGGGGCCCCCGAAGAGAGGAAGAAGAACAGACGGAGACCAGGGGGAACTGGGAAGGAGCAAGTGCGGAGGCGATCCTGAAGCTGCTGAGGAAGGAAGATGGGGTGAGACTGGAAAATGAAAACAGACATGCAAAAAAGAAGCTGGAAGGAGTGGTGGCTGAGATGTGTGTAGACCCAGGAGGAAAAGGGGGAAAACAGAAATGAAAAGCAAGCCAGAAGTGGTGGGCTTGAGAGCAAACTTCCTCTTCCTCCAGGGCTGCGGCAGGACAGGGTTGACCTTGAAAGGTCAGGGGTCACCTGTGGCCGTCTGTCTGCACCCCACACTGCTGCATGCCAGTGGGGGCTGCACCCATGAGATGTGAAGAACAGTTTGGCCATCTGGTCAGGGCTGCATCTTTCCCCTGCCTCCACACAAAGTGGTAGCTGACATTGCTGCTTCCCATAACCCATGATGTTCACAGCCGAAACTCAGAAGCCCCTGGCCACTCTCAGGCCTGTTCTTGTGATTGAGTCAGTCATCTGGAGGAACAAGAGGAGAGGCTTACGTTTGTAGATAATCCCTTGTTTAGGGTGAGGCTTATTGTCAAGATTAATGTGTAGAGTCGGTTGGTACCGTTGACATTTTCACTGATGGATCTTACTTGTTAAGAGCTTAAGGGTGTGTGTGTATGTGTAGCTAAGTGATAGGAATGGAGAAAGTTCTAAAATACGCATAGATAGAAACCATACATGTTAAACATGAGTGTGTGATATACGCATATACACAAGGATACATATACTCCCATATAATATGTCTAGATTCAGAGTTCCAGGAAACTAAGAATAAATGTGCTCTTTATTAAACCCCAGATTGCCATTTTAACTTCTATTTTTTCCCAGAGATTTATTTATCTCTATTTTATGTGTGTATGTGTGCCTGCATGTATGTCTGTGCATGTGCAGAGTGCCCATGGACGCCAAAAGGCATACGATCCCCAGCACTGGAGTTAGATGGTTGTTAGTGTCAGTGTAGGTGCTGGGTACTGAACCGGGTTCTTCGGAAGAGCAGTCAGCAGCTCTTAACTGCTGAGCCATCTCTCTTTTTATTTTAGAGGAGACCCATGTACCTAAGCATATTACCAGCACTTGGGAGCAAGACTGAGTTCAAGGACAGTCCAGGTTACACATGGAGTATAGGGTGGGGGGGAGACAGAGACAGAATATGAATATGAGATGCATTACTTAGTTCTTAGTTGATTTACTGAGACCATACTTACAGGCCTTTGTTTTTAACCCTTTCCATGGACTTTTGCACACATATAACCGGTCATTTGTGCAGGTTTTATCCAGCCAGTTTTTAAGAAAGACATTTCGACCATATGGCTTTTAACTGTTCTTCCTCAAACTCTGTCTGGTATGCTGATATTCCCAGGGGGCTGGGTTTAGCTTATCCGACCCCCTTCTTCTGAGCGGATACTGGGTGGTCCTCCAGCCGTGTCTGTCCTTGGGGTATCAGCAGCAGCTCTGGTTTGTGTATTTCACACATTCCCCTTCTCTAGCCCAGTCCAGGAAGTGAGATTCCCACCCTTGGCTTCCTTTTAAGTGGTTGGTTATTTTTCCACAGAGATGGCATCCATGCGTTATCTCCCTGGACATCAGGTCTATGTCCAGTTAGGCAAGCAACCTTTTATTTGTTATTATTTTAGATTTTTTTCATCTTTAATTTATTAGATCTTATTTTTAGATCTTTAAGGATCTTATCTGCTACCTTAGCACTTCCCCCTCTCCGCACCCCCTTTCATCCCCACCAGCTTGGGGAGCAGAAACCTTCACAGGCTTCATAATTGACTGCTTCCTGCCTTGCTCACGAAGCCTGAGCAGCCGCCACTGAGGGTCTTAGACATTTGCTGAACCTTCTTTGCTCCCTCGGTAGCTCAGCCCAGATGGTTTGTTTTCATTCAGCGTTTCTATTTCCGGTTTCTGATTCTTGGCCGTTACGTCAGCAAGCAGCGCACCCGTAGAATCTGAGTGTATGTAGGGTTCTTGCTTTAGCATTTCTTCCAGCTGGCCCCTTTTGTGTTTCTTCTGTAGAGAACAGCCCCTTTTCTCTTGAGGGCTCCTCTTGGAAAGGAAGGAAGATTTTGCAGTAAGAAGCTGGAAAAACTCCCCACCAAGACCTGAGTAGCGGGGCCCTCTCTTAGCGCTGTGCCACGCAACCTGAAAGGCAAGGGCTGGTTGCCCCCAAAGGAAAGATAGAGAAGAGAGAACCCCAGTCTTTTTAAAGGTTGATTTCTATTTCCCCTGCCCTGAACTGGAGGGCAGAAGACTGCAGTGTTCATCGTGACTTAGACTTCATTTAATGAGTGCTCACGTGGATCTTAGCCTATGCACGAGACATAACTGCTCCGCAAGCTCCTCCCGTTAATTCCATGTCAGAGTTACCTTCAAGAATAGTGCCAGTCTCTGTATTTTACAGATGAGCAAACACCCATAGCTAAGTGACTCTGGACTCACACAGAGTCAATCAATCATATGACAGGAACGGAGTTGGGAGACCAGGTAAATTGTGTTGGTCAGACCCTATACCCTAGCCGCTATCTGCTACACTAGGGAGGGCAAATGGCCACCAATCTTTTATTTCTGTAAGGGACAGTCAGTGTCTCCAGAACAAACATCATATTTATTTTGTCTTTGTTCACAACAGATTTGATTTAAAAGAAAAAAAAAAAGAAAAAAAAGCCCACAAGAATCCACAAAGCCACATGCTGTGCCCCTGATCAGATATGCCATGGGAGTCTTTCCTCTCTCAGGCAGGATCAGGTGGGCTGGCTTCATGGTTCAGGGCACGCTGGCAGTGTTTGTGTCACTTTGCACTGTGTGATTCTTGTCATTCCCCTTTTAAGTGTGTCTTAAGCTTGGTGGCTTTTTGTTTTGTTTTGTTTTTCACCTGTCTGCAAACCCCATTAATGCTTTGAGAGTCACACCCTTTTCAGCCAAACATACTCAGATGCCGCACATAAGTTAGAAAGTGACCTTTACCCATGAAAAGGGTTTTGAATCACAGGAAGTTAACTATCCTAGGCAAGGAAAAACAGACATTCATCTTTTTTTCCCAATGTAAATCATTTCCTATGAAGTGCACTCTGACTCTAATGAAGTTCTTTAAGTGGGGACTAGGAAGATTCCAGAAAGATTAGAGAATCGCATTTGTCCTGGTCTCCGATTTACTCTGAAGACGTCTGCAGGGTGGAGAGGCAGGTGGAGGTTGAGAATCCTTAGAGGAAATGGCCAAGGGTGTTCTGGGTAGTTAGTTAGTACTGATCGGATGTCAGCATGGGCTGGACTCCTGGTAGCAAGGTTCCAGAGTTCGGACTGGGTTCCATCAGTGGACCTTGACATCAACGTAGAAAGAAATAGAAAACAAAACCTCACTGAGCCAGGCACAGAGTTAAAGCTGTATGGCTTTGTGAGACTCTTCTTTAAAGGTGAATGTATAAATGATGTATGGACTGAGCTGAGATAAAATTTATTTCTCACCAGGTATCGTGTTCTAAAGCAGTGGTTCCCCACCGTCCTAAGGCTAAAACCCTTTACTTAATAAATAAAATAAAAATAAATGAATAAAACACATGTTGTGGTGACCCCACGATCATAAAAATATATATATATATATTTTTTTTTTTTTTTGGTTTTTCGAGACAGGGTTTCTCTGTGTAGCCCTGGCTGTCCTGGCACTCACTTTGTAGACCAGGCTGGCTTCGAACTCAGAAATCCGCCTGCCTCTGCCTCCCGAGTGCTGGGATTAAAGGCGTGCGCCACCACGCCCGGCTGTTATAAAAATATTTTCATTGCTACTTCATAACTGTAATTTTGCTACTGTTATGAATCGTAATGTAAATACCTGTGTTTTCTGATGGTCTTAGGTGACCTGTTTAAAAGGGTCATTTGACCCCCAAAGGAATCACAACCCACAGGTTAAGAACTGCCGTTTTAGAGAGTCTGTACAAAGCTACTCTACGAATAAACCAGCCACAGGCATACTCTCTACCTTCTGAGAACTTAAACGGTAAAGCAAATGATCTTTCTGAAGACTCTTTATAAAACATGTAGGGATTTTATCTATATGACCTGGAGAGTAGCAGAGAGGTTGTCTTAGGGTTTGTGCAGGATTCCTGGATTTATCCAGCCTACACTTCCACATTGTTGTTCATCATCAAAGGAAGTCAGGACTGGAACCCAAGCAAGTCAGGAAGCAAGAGCTGATGCAGAGGCCATAGAGGGATGTTACTCACTGGCTTGCTCCCCCCTGGCTTGTTCAGCCTGCTTTCTTATAGAACCCAAGACTACCAGCCCAGGGATGGCACCACCCACAATGGGTCCTCCCACCCTTGATCACTAATTGAGAAAATGCCTTACAGCTGGATCTCATGGAGGCATTTCCTCAAGGGAGGCTCCTTTCTCTGTGATAACTCCAGCTTGTGTCAAGTTGACACACAAAACCAGCCAGTACAGAGGTCTTCTTGGGGGATACTGGAGAAGGGTCAGTTACAAAGAGAACAGGTGACTGGAGGCGTCTCATTGGTGAGGGTAGATTCTTGAGGTGAGGTCAAGGCAGAGTTGTGAAGACAGAGGTCAGAGTCTAGAACAATGGAACAGTGGATGTTCCAGCTTTGTGGGCTGGGAGAAGAGGCTGATGCAAATGTTGCTGATGGCTGACACCGGCAGGAGAGAGGGAACAGGCTACAGAAGGGACAGAGTGGATGAGACCTAAGTTGACGCACTAGATGACAACTGACCCAGATGAAACCACTGGGGCTCTTCTTTAGACTTGTTTGGTATTTTAAAGTTATGACATCCTCATTTAAAAAAGAAAAATCAAATTTGTGTAGAAAATCAGAAGATCAGAGTGAGACCTGTGAGCATGTAATGGTGGTTAGCCACAATCAGCTGGAGTCTGAATGTCCCTCGCTGTCCCATTCGGTAGTCACTAACACAGTGAGCTTTTGCGTTAAAATTCCATTGAAAATTCAGTCTCTCCCTTGACAGCAGCCATCAATCATCCCACAGCAGTATATCACCAATGTCTGCAGCACCCACTGTTATCACAGAGGGTTCTATTAGACAGAGACTTTTAGACCCATGTTCTTACTGGTCACCCTGGCTTGCAACTCCTCTGCCTCCTGGAACCTCACTGGCTGTATGGCTCTAAGACTAAACTTGGAATTGAAACGTAGCTGACATTCCTGGAATACACAACTGTGTGTGACTGGCTTTTGTTGTTGCTTGGTGTTTTGTTTTTGAAGGTAAGCAGCAATGTAAGAATTATAGAAATTGAGAATAGAAGAACCTTATAAAGTTATTAGAGTAGAAGTGAGAAACTAAAAACAAACAAACAAACAAAACAAAAAACAAAACAAAAACAAAAAACCATTCATCTGATTACCCCCTAGACAACAATTACGAGTACACAGGGTGTTAGATGGGACGGGCCACAAGGGCCATGTGTTACTAACAACTTTTACAAGTGGTGAATAACTTTCCAGGTCACAGCTAGTATTCTGTCAGGAGAGAGAAGGCAAATTCTGATTTGCCAGTGATTTAAGCCAGCCACTAGCTTTGATTCTACATCAGGTAAGCATCAATGACTACGTAATTTGCATAGGCATGCACAAATATTAAATATCCATTGTAACCTTGACCTCTCCCCCCTCCCAGACAGTTTTCTCTGTGTGACCCAGACACCTTAACACGCAACACATGCACACGCGCGCGCGCGCGCGCGCGCACACACACACACACACACACACAACTTGCAAGAGCAAGATGCAGATTCCAGGAGATGGAAGACAGGAGCATAGCATCCCTGGATGTGCTGCTTATGAACAAAAGAGGGATCCAAGTTGTATTTTAGCAAACTTTCTAAGTGTTATTTCTTCTGTTTCAGCTCGCTCGCCTCAAGCTCTTTTGCTGCAGAAATGCACGGAAAATATGAGAGGATCCTGAAAGAATTCTCTGGCAGAGAGCACATCTTGTTTTCGGCCGGCATTTGTTCGTCGTCTTCGTCACTACCTACATTCCCCCGCCGTGTTCACATATGAAAACAATTATTTCTCAGTTCAGGAAGTCAGTTTTAATCGTTAGTTTGGCTTCAAAGGATCCAGCACCCTTTACAAGGTCAGACTAGCTCCAAAGACAGCTAGGCAGAAACTCTGGCCTGGGAGTAAGCTGAGCTTTCCTGGTAGGCAACTGCTTAGAACTTGTGCTTGAGTCCTGGAAATGAGGAAGATGTCCTATCTGAGGCGGAAGGGAAGAGTTCATCTCTGAGCGCTGGAGAGACACTCTCAGAGAAACAACTTCCCTTAGTTTTACCTGCACTCTGTGTTCAACAAGTTCCACTGGAGAGACTCGAGCCCCACACAGGGGTCAGGGCCCTGATTTCTTGCCCCAGATGTGTGACCCTAGGCAAATCCATCAGAATCTAGGAATTTCTGTTTACTCAGGTGTATGTAGGGTTTCAACCAGTCCTTCTGCTAAGCATAAATGCCTCTGTTTTCCTTATTGGCTCTGCACCATGACAACTGTAAATTAATCTTTATCTTCAGACAGCAATAGAATTAGCCGCAATATGAGCATTTTGCTTTGATGGATATAACAGAAAGCCTTCACATCTGTGCACGTGGTAGGGGTTAGTATAATGGAGAGTCCTACACACCAAGGTCTTTCAGATTATAGTGGGTGAAAGAATCAGCTCATTGAAAATGCATTGAGAGATTGGCCCTGAGAATCAGCGCAGACAGCTGTACCATGTGGGTCAGGTCTGGAGGGGATACTTACAGACATCCGAGCCTTGGCTGGGCACCCAGGTTGTCCCCGCACAGCTGGGCCTACTCTTCCCACCCAACTTAAGAGATTTTGCTGCTGCTTCTAACAGTTAGGAAACCAGCTTGGAAGGCTTGACTCTGCAAGGGAGGGGCCACCTGGCCCAGGTTAACAGCCAGCTAGAGTGCTAAAGAGGGAAATAAAAATTAAGAACATAGATTCTGTGAATCATTCACACCTCAGCTCACATAAATACTGATCGAAGCAGGCGGAAAATCATAGCACATCACGTTTTAGCCGAAGATGTGGGTTATAATAGCACCCATTTCCATAATTCTAACACACTGCGGTTTCCACTTAATGAAATGAGGCTGGGAAGATAAAAAGTGCCATTTGCCTGTGAGAAGGTTCTGAAGCAAGGCTAAAACCGGAGGGAGGTCTCTTTTGGAGTTTGGAAATGAGGGTGGAAATCATGGGCAGAAAGTATGCCACCACCCTCCTTAAATGTTCTGACAAGGTAGATGCCGCACCAAAGAAAAACACACACATTCAAGAGAGAACAAAGATTCGAATCTCGCCAGCTTTAGGACAGTGGCCAGCGTGTGTGTCAGGGCGTGGTGTCACTCTATCTTTGTTGGATGGAGGTGTTAAGCACAAACTGGGGAAACAGGAAGAAGGCAGAGGGGATATGGAGTATGAGAAGCAGGCTTTCTGAAAACCAGGAGAGAGCTTATAGCTTCAAATAAGCTCCAAAGGTCAGGAGAGTTCACTCCCTACCTTTTGCTGTAACAAAACCCTCCATTCTGGGCGATTTAAGGCCACAGAGGTTGGGAAGATGGCTCTGTGGCTAAGAGCATGTGTCCTGTAATTATAAGGATCTGAGTTTGAATCCCCAGCCCCTACTGAAAAGCCAGGCAATGACTACACATGCCAGGGCAGAGACAGGCAGATCCTGTGAGCTTGCTGGCCAGCAAATCTCTCTGAAATGAGGAGTTTCCGGTTCAGTGAGAGACCCTGTCTCAAGGAAGTAAGATGAAGTGATAGAGCAGAGACTCGACCTTCTTCTTTGGCCTCTGGATGTGCATAAATAGGGACATGCAGAACTGCACATACATGGTGCACACACATATACGACATACTACACAAAGCAACACAAGTGCATTGCTTCAGAGTTCTGGAGGCTGAGATGAAAAAAATCAAGGTATGGGCCGGGCCGGGCCGTGCTCTCTCTGAAACCTCCGTGAGGTTCCTCCTGCCCTTTCGCAGCTGGACTGTGCTCTCTCTGAAACCTCCGTGAGGTTCCTCCTGCCATTTCGCAGCCACTGGTGGTTTGCTGGTGATACTCGGAGTCTGCTGGCCTGCAGCCACTCAGCTCCTCTGTCTGCTCTTACTGTCACAAGGCATTCCTCCTGTGCGTCTCCGTTTTCAGATGCCATTTTCTTGTAGGGGTGCCAGTCATATTAGCTGAGGGGCCCTCTCTACTCCAGAATGACTGAAACCTAATTAATAACATCTGCAACAACCCTATTTTCAATTAAGGTTCTATATTAAGGGACCAAGGGATTAGGACCTCAACATATCTTTTGGTCATTAAAACAGTTCAATTTGTAACAGTAACATTTAAAAATTCACAGCATTTGTTGTTGTTGTTTTGTTTGTTTGTTTTGTTCAAAAAGAACAAGTGTTGGTGAGGATGCAAAAATTGGAATTCTTGTGCTTTGCTGAGGAGAATGTAAAATGGTCCTCAAAAGTGAAGTGTAGAATTGCTACTGGACCCAGCACTTCTACTTCTGCTGTATCATATCATACAATATCATACTATACCATACCATATTATATCATTTATCTATATAACATGTATCTACATTTATATCAATATCTCTACCATCTATCATGTATCTACCTCTATGTGTATATAGAGATAACATGTAACATGTATATATCTCTACATGTATATATCATGTGTCTACCTCTATGTATCTACCATTCTATATCTGTCTGTCTCTCTGTCTGTCTATCTATCTATCTATCTATCTATCTATCTATCTATCTATCTATCTATCTATCCATCTATCACCTATCCATCCTCAAACAAAGACTCTGTCACATATTTTCATACCTATGTTTTGGGCAGCATTGTTTACAATAGCCTAAAGGTAGAGGTGACCCAGGTGCCTATCAAGAGCTGAATAAAGGGAAAATAGAATATTGTTCACACTTGAAGAAATAGAAAACTTGCTGGCCATCATGACCCCACCCTACAATGAAAATGCTTAGGAGGCTGAGGCAAGAGGAGCTTAAATTTGGGGTCATCTTGAGCTACAAAGCAAGTTCTAGCTATCTGAACTGCATGTTAAAACCATAGCCTCTGTCTGCAGGATGGACAGAGAGAAAAAGGAGAGAGATATGGGAGGAAAGAGGGAGAGGGAGAGTGAAAATTCTAACACATGCTATGCATCATCGTGACCACAAAAGGACACACAGTCCTGATTCCACTTCTATAAGGTGGCACAGAGACAGAAAGTCATTACCAGAGATTGGGGAGCTCAGGAAGTGGGGGGGGGGGGCGGGGGGGGGCGGGGAGGAGGTTAGTGTTTGCTGCATAGTTTCCCCTGGAGAAGATGGCAGAATTCTAGAAAATGATGCTGGTTATGCAACCAAACAGCACATTAAGGATGACCAAGTGCTGCATTTTGTGTTATATATCTCACTGCAGTAAAAATCAAAATGATGATTCAACAAAGGAATTATCAAGGGCCTAGAACAGTGATTAGAAGAAAACTGAGGCATGTCTTAGAAAGTTAAGGAGATGCACATTAGCTATGTACGGGACAGTGGGTCATTTGGTTCGGGATTTACAAATGATGCCTTTCCTTTGCAGTGATTCATCACGTCTCAGCAGGCTATTAGCACCAGGTGAGGACCTGGTCTGCTAAAAGGTGCACTTTGCAGTATGCAGCATGAAGGTGCAGGTTCTGGCTCTCTCTGATTGAAAATCGCTTACAGTTTTTAAGGGGCTTTCTGACTCTTAGCTATTGTATAGTTTTAGGTAACTATCTGGGGTGACCGGTACTGGTGATAAAAGATGAGAGCAGATGTCCATAAATGCCTATCTGACTTCCAACCCCCACCTGACACACATAGAAAGAGAGAGATCCAAAATACAAAATACATATAATTTTTTAAAAAGTATATAAGACATTTAGGCAAAGCCCAGCTTTCAACCAGAACCCACTTTAAGGTAGGTCCCTAAGTGCCTTTGCAGGTTTCTGGATCTATCCCTCTATGCTATGAGCTTTCCATTGCTTTTCACTCTATATGGCTTAGTAAAGCAAAATAACGGTATTCCATAGGACTAACATAAGGAACATTCTTCCCAAGTGGTTCAATATGTGAATGCAGTTTTCCTATGTAGAGGGATTCGATCCTAGATGGCCGCAGCCTGCAGACTTTAGATTTGTGTGTTTGATGGGGGTGTGTATGTAGCAGTCAGGAAACTAGAAAGGACACATGAGAGAGGAAGAGGAAGATAGATTAAGAGGGTGCAGAGATAGTAGATCACAAAGACAAGACAGTAGAGTCCTTGGAGAATCCTGGGGGCTAAAAGTTGAAGCAGACACTATGGCCTACTTCCTCCAACCAATATAGTAAAAAGCAATAGAAGATTCATAGCACAGAGGGATAGAGTCAGAATCCTGCAAAGACACCTTAAGGTGGGTCCTGGGTGGAAAGGTGGGCTTTACCTTAATGTCTCAGTCCCACCGCCCACCTGCACCACCTTCAAACAGTTTAATCAAATATTGAGCCTGTCAAAAGGTTAAAGCATCCATTAGTCCAAGGCTCTCATGATGTAACCATCTCCAGACATCTTCCCAACTGCTTTATTAATCTTGGCATTTCTCAATCTGATCCACCATCCCAGTGCGAAGTCCAGTGGGATTTTGAAGAAAGTAAATCGATGTGATGATTTTAAAGTGTATATGATAGAACAAAGGACCTAAAGAGCCCAAATGATGTTGACGAAGAAAAAGTATATCAGTTGACTCCCATCGCAGGACTTACAGTCCTTGGTAAACAGTTGACAAAAGGGTTCCAGTGTGGCCCAACTTCTTCACTTGCTCTTACCCAAAGACCTGGAACCAAGCGTTCCCACTTCTTGATATTTGTCAACTTGTGTAGTTCCTTCCCATCATATATGGGTTCCTTCTGTATTACCAATGACGTATGATATAGCAGAGGAGGCAGAATGTTGCTTCAAAGATTAAGTTATATGACTTTATGAGTTCTCTCTTTCTCTCTCTCTCTCTCTCTCTCCTTTATTTGTCCAGAGGAAGGAAAGCCAAATTCTCTGTTATGAATAGCTCTATGAGGATCTGCTAGGGGATATGAGACTCAAGTGATAGCCAGCCAAGAATAAGTGCTCCTCCATGTAGCCACACTGCTGAGCTTAGAAGCAAACCTTCCAGTACTGGCCCAGCCTTCAGAAGGCTGCAGTCTGCTCTGAGACTCTTAGATATACCACCGAGCTTAACTGCTCTGAGCTCCCCAACCCTCAAACTGCTATGGGCTGATAAGGCCATGTTGGTTTGCACTGCTAGCCTTAGGTAACTTGTAATACAGCAATAGATAAGTATAAAGACTTACAGTACTTTATAATAATTGTACCAGTGAGGTATTGATGTAATAATTGGCAAACAGATCAATGGAAGACAGCAAAGTCCAGAAATTAATTTCATACATACATTCGATTAGTTCTGACAAAGATACCAATAAAATTGAATGAAAAAAGATAGTCTTTCAAAGCATGACTCACAAGACCCTCTACCATACTGTGGACCAAAGAAACTGCAGGTAAGACACAAAGAACATCTTGAAATAGGCAAGGATTTCTTATGTGGGACACTAAAGGCACTGTGGTGATTAATTTTGTCTTAAATTGAGCACCTTAGAAAAAAAAATCACTGGCTGTGCCCATGACAAGTCACCAAAGTTAGACTAACTGAGGGGGGAAGACCCACCCCAAATATGGGCAGTCCCATTCCACAGATTGCTTTCCAGTTTGCAGAAAAAGGAAAATGTGATCTGAGCATGTGTGTCCCCTTTCCTCTTGACTACAGAAGCAACAGCGACCAATAGCCTCAAGTTCCAGCTGCCATGACTTTTCCACCACAGTGCACCACACCCTCGAGTAAGAGCCTTCCTTCTTTGACATTCTCAGGGCATTTTCTCATCTTGATAAGACGAGTAACTAATGTAGGAAGTGGGATACCCCAAAGTGGGGCTGTTGCTATGATAAACCTGATTATGTGACTCTTAAGCCATTCGAATTGGTTTGTAGCAAGAATGTGAAGGAATTTGAGACTTTGGGCCAGAAAAGCCCTTGAATGTAGTAGACAGAGTATAACGAGCCATTCTAGTGGGAGCTGGTAAGCCAGGAAAGCCGAAAGAAGTACGGCAGTGGACCCCTGATTCGTGAGATTCCAAAGAAGGAGAACCAGGGCTTTATTGGAGACTGGGCTAGTATAGACTGAGCTGTACATTATCTAAGTGGGTGGCCGATGATCCACATGCATTGTGTAACAATTCTGTCTGTTCCATAAAAATGTAAGAACGTACCTCAGTCTGATCCACAATTACTCTCTTAAACAGTTACCCAGGAGATGGAAGACATGTTTCCTCAGAAGGCCTTGTATAAGAACATTTACATTAACTTTATTATATCCTGCAACATGATTCTTATTATATTATTATATTATATAATTATATAAGAGCCAGAACCTGGAAACAAACTGAATGTCCACACATAATGAATAGATAAATAAATTGCACTATACTCACACAAAGAAATACTACTTAGGCACAAAAAGATATGCATGTCTGACATATGCAGCAAAATGGATGGGAAAAGAATATCATGTCAAAGAGCCTAGCTACTAAAGAGCACAGACAGTAAATGCCTCATCACTCCTGTTAGGATAGAGAGTTGTTTTAAGGTAAATAATGCTGGCAAGTATGTACAAGGGAATAATATTGGTGGGAATGTAGGTTCCTATAGCCAGCATGGAAAACAACATAAGGGTTCCTCAAAAAATTACAAACAGACCTATGATAAGGTCCAGCAATCTCACTTCTGGATATGCGTTTAAAGGACAGGACACTGGTATCTTAAAGGCACATCTGTACTCCTTTGTCCTTTGAGGCATTTTTGTTTTTTTGTTTTTTGTTTTTTGAGACAGGGTTTCTCTGTGTAGCCCTGGCTGTCCTGGAACTCACTTTGTAGACCAGGCTGGCCTTGAACTCAGAAATTCGCTTGCCTCTGCCTCCTGAGTGCTGTGTCTGCCACCACGCCCGGCGAAGCACTTTTTATAGTTGCCAAGATATATAAACAACTTAATGTATGTTTCATGAAGAATTGTTAAAGAAAATGTGTGTGTATGTTTGTATGTGTGTTTATATGTGTCTCTGTATATGTGTGTGTGCACGTGTATTTGTGCATGTATATGTGCATGTATGTGTGCATGTGTTTGTGTGTATGTATGTGTGCATGTATGTATGTGTGCATGTATGTATGTGTGTGTTTGTATATGTGCCCATATGTATGTGTGTTTGTATGTGTGTGCATGCATGTGATAGAATACTATTTAACATTTTAAAAAGGAGGAAAGCCCATGAACGTCTCCATTTAGACAATATAGATGGACCTAGAAAAAAAAAAGGATAAAAACAGGAGAGAAAGCTGAACAGAGCCAGCTATGAGGAGAGCTCTGCAGCCCTCCCAGGGTAGTGATGAGTCTCGTGAGTTCCTGAAGCCCCCCCCCCCCACTCCCCGCAGTGTCCTGTGCAGACTGAGTCCTGTACATATTATATAAAGAGAGGGAAAGAGGTCATGATTTAAAGTCTTTCTTAATGGTGTTTATACGTTTTGGAATGGCTGCCGGCAAATTTTAGAAGCACCAAGCTTTCTCCCCATTCTTCCCAGAGCCTACCACAGTGTTGATGCACAGAATAATAAACATTCATTGGTTAACTGGTGCGGACACCATAGAGGAGAAGAAATGCTCTGTTCTCACAGCCCTATTGTTCCCGCCACCCCCCCACCCCACCCCCCAGCAGTGGAAATGTTTAAATATGTGTTTGGTTGTTTTACAGCCGTTTGCATTTAAATTGGGTGTGTCACTATCACATTTTATTAGCCATTCCTCATACCAGCCCAGTGAGGTTAGCCTGTTATCTGCACTTTACAGGCGAGGGCAGGGAGAGGTGAAGACTTGTCGGGATGGTGCAAGGGCAGCTGGCTGAAGAGCAGGATTTCTGCAGGAAGGTTCTGCTCCCTGCCCACGGGGCTGGTCCACGGGGGCTGCGGCTGGATGTGCAGTGATGAACTTGGCATTTTCTGCAGAACACTTTGAAAATGTTTTGATGGTTTTGTTTCCAGAGGGGAAAATTCAAGTTAGGACTGCAGTTCTTCTGCCTGATTGCTTGGTCCTTGAACTGACCGACCTGCTCTCTCAGGAGACTCTAGCCTTTATTTCCTGCTCGGATGCTGACCTCCCAAGTCCCATCCCTTCCTAGCAACCTTGCTGTGAAGCCCACCCACGTAGCAAACCTACAGGACCGGACTTGCAGTAAAATACTTATTAGGAGGGACATAGGACCAATTAAGAAAATTGTAACATTCTCCATGAACTTCCTAAATTGTATGCATATACCCAACTCTCTAATGTTGTTTTCCTCAGTGCATATATGCCCAGGATAATGTTTACTTAATAAAAACAAGAATGGATGGGGACATGCAGGGTAGTTGGTAGAGACTTTGTCTAGCATGCACCAAACTCTTGGTTCTATGCAGCACAGCAGAAGGCCACCATGATGTCACAAGCCTGCAATTTCAGCACAGGAAGATGAAGGCAGAAAGATCTGAAGTTCAAGGTTATTCTGGGCTTCACAAGAAGTTTAAGGTTATCCTGGAACATGAGACCCTGATTCAAAAACAGAAAATAAATGAGTGAATGAATGAACAAATGAATGTATAGATAAATCACACAGTAAAAAAAAAAAAATAGAGTCTCTCTGTTTCTCAAAAAAAAAAAAAAAGGTCATTTGAGGGCTGCAGAGATCGCTCAATGGTTAAGAGCAGTTCTGTTCTTTCTGAGGATTAATTCTTAGCATTCACATACCCTCTCACAACCAGATGTAACTCCAATTCCTGGAGATGTGACGCCCTCTTCTGGTCTCTGAAGGTACAAGACATGCTCTTAAACAAACATGATGACACAAGACAGTCTATTTGAAAACAAGAATAGATACTAGACTGGCAGGCAATGTATATGGTGTGGAAACACTGGATATAAAAGGGAGATGTATGTTTCGAGTGAGATGGAGTAAGACTGAACATCATTCCATCCCATTATGCAGAACCATCCATGATGTAAAATCCAATCAATTGCTTATTTCTGGAGTTTCATTTGGTTTTGCTTTCAGACCACAGTTGACTATTAGCAATAGAAACCATAGACTGCAAAGCAGACAGGAGACTATGCATAAATAACGTGGCTGCCAATGTTCATGGCTTTTTCTTTCTTTTTTTTGAAAAACTTTTTACTGATTCTTTATGATTTTCTCATCAAGCCCCCCAATCCCATTCATCCCCGCATTCCCTCGGATCTGCCTTCTGCCCTTGCAACCTCCTCTCGAAAATAAACCATAATAACCTAAACCTAAAAACAAACCAAAATAAAGCATAGAGAACATCCCATCGTGAAAGCTGTAATGTGTCACAGCGATCCCTCTGCCCACACATCTTCACTTGCAAATGTTCCTTGCAATGAGTCATTGGTCTGGTGTGATGTCTCCGGTTTCTGTGACAGCATCAACAGATTATCCTGTCGTTGCCCTGTGCTACGGAGATCCTGCAGCTTTGAAGCAGCAGGACTGGCCCTTTCATGTGCCCCAGCAGTTTACAATTTATGTACATTTAGGGGTAGGCCAACTCAAAGCCCTAGATCTGGGCCTGGATGGTAGCTGAACTGGTCAGTCCTCTGACTCTCCCTTATCCACACCACCAGGGTGAGCTCACCAGCACCATCCCCTCCAGAGCCAGCTCCACTGTGCTACCCAGTCAAGGCATGCGGCCCACACTTCCAAGTGCTGCAACAGGTGAACTGCTGAGCCAGCTCTCCCTCACTCATGCATCCATGTATAAGAAAGTCAGAAAAAGGCATTGGCTCCCCTGGAACTGGAGTTATAGATGGTTGTCAAACACCATATGGGTGCTCGGAACCAAACCTGGGTCCTCTGCAAAAGCAGTAGTGCTCATATCACTGAGCCATCTCTATAGTCTCCCAACCCATTTTCTTGATGAAGAACTGGTTTCTCCAACATGGTTCCCTTTTGAAGCATAAACCACCAGTCTGACCTTCCCTCCTTTCTTTAACCTCATGCTTTGGAACTTGATAGACATTTGGTGGGCTGAGATGCTCAAACTTCTGGATGCCCTTCCCCCTAACAGCAGCAGATGGTGATGGCACTCCCAGAATTCCTAGTTCTGATAACTGCTTCGTATGACCTGCAGCAGTCTCGCTGATACTCACTAGCCTCCTGTGTGACACAGGCTGATTCAATTAAGACAAGTGGTTTTTAACCTCCACTGCACTTTAGCTTCACCATGGGAGCTTTTAAAATCCTGTGTCTGTGGCCAGGCTACCTACACCCTGGGCCAATTAAATCAAAATCTCTAGAGAAAGGCTGATTTAAGACTCCTTGAGCAATTCTAATAACCAATGATGGAAGGCACAAAGAAGCTGTGATTCTAGGTACCACCCCCCCCCCCGAGTCTATGCACACTAGTCTATTTATTCCTCATTGGCCAGGAGAGGCTACATATTGGTTCTGATATCAGATGACTGGAAACCACACAGTCCAGGTTGATACTGGGGCAATTCTAATTCCCTGGGCATGTGTAACACAAGAGCAGAGGATGGCTTCCTGCAAGCTGTTGGCAAAACATACACTTAGTGAAGATTGAATACAGTGATGTCACCCATAAAGCACCTTCAACAGTCAATGGGCTGGAAAGACTATGTTCAATATCATTTTCTTTGTCTAGATTGTTTTTTCTGGCCAGTGTTCTGATGAGAAATTAAGACTTTAGTACAGGAAAGTCTGTGTTCATTCTAGCAGGTAAGTAACTGTAGCATTGTGTGTGTGTGTGTGTGTGTGTGTGTGTGTGTGTGTGTGTGTGTTTGTTAACGGTGTTAGGTCAGAATTGTATTATATGGGGGTGTTAGGTTTTAGGGGCCATAAACTGATGGAGTATATTGTTGAATATATGTTCCACTAATTTGATACAATGCATATGATTTTATGTCCTGTAGTCATTGTGTCATCTGTCTGTTTCTGGCTCTGTCTCTCTCCATTATGGAATGAATGGGAGATTCTGCATTTAGCTGACAGGAAAGTTGTAATTGGTAACATGGTCCTGTTCTGCCGTTGAAACCATGTATAACCAGATCACCCACCCATCTCTCTACCTACCATCATCATAGGACTTCAGCTGTGTCCCACTAATTTCGAGATTTTGTAGTTTCTCTTACAGTTTACTTATGAGATTCACATACCACGAATTGTCCTCTCTCTCTCTCTCCTTATTTCTTTCTCTGAATTAGTGTCATCCAATCAGATAGAGCAAATGATGAAACAGGGGCCAAGGCCAGATGTCTCTGCAGGAGACACCAGTGTTGGCTTCCACTGTGGAGGGAAGACAGTGACTTCTTCCAGAACGTCTTTTTGTGCTGACAGGCATAGAAGGAATAATACTAACAAGAACCAACATTTCTGGCAGCCGCATAGGCTGGGTATTGTCTTGGGTGTTTTGGAAGAAGGCAGGTATTCTGGTCCAGAGCTCAGTTTCTATGCTCTCTGCTATACATCTGGTCCTCCAAACAACCCCAGACTTAAAGTATTTCTTTTAATAAACGTGCATATTCTTGTCATCATTCCCTAAAATATGTAACAAGTAATTTCATGGCATTAGGTATTATAAGCAATTATAAACACATTGTATGTATAAGTGTGTGTCTATGTGTGATTGTGTGTATGTCTGTGTGTATGTATATGTTTGTGTGAATATGTATGTATATGTGTGTGTGATTGTGTGTGTGTCTGTGTGTATGTATATGTTTGTGTGAGTATGTATATATATGTGTGTGTGTCTGTGTGTATGTATAGGTTTGTATGTGTATGATTATGTGTGTGTGTGTATTGAACTCTACTGGGTTCTTTACCTATAGCTGCATTTAACCTGATAGCAGCCTTGAACATGCTGCATCTGGGTTTACAGTGAGTCAGAAGCTGGTGCAGGATGGTTCTGTCCCACTCTCCTGATGGCCTCTGTAGGTTCACTCCCTAGCCTTCTCCCTCTTTCTGTGTGTCCCAGACTTCTGTGGGTGATGGGCCCCAGCCTTTTATTTCTTCTGACTTCTGGTTGGAGGTTTCCAACAGCAGGTAGGGCTAGAAGTGATAGTGTCACAGGTTCACCTGGGTTTGGCAAGGGCTGTGACTGTCTGTAGCCACCGAATTCCCATGGCTACAGATCTCACCGGGTTCTCAACGGTAAACTTCAGTCTGCCTCTCCAGGCCTAGGAAGACAAAATTTCTCCATGAGTATCTGTTGGCAGTGTACAACAGACTGGACTTGGATGGTCCCCTCCTCAACTACTCCATAGCTGCATCCTTCAGTTACCTTGTGAGAATCTTTGCTATTGGTCCCTGGATAAGTTACCTGGAACGTAGAGAACTTCACAGCACTTCCAGCTGAGGACTCTTTCCCTCTTTCTGTCCCTCTGTCCCTCCGTCCTCCTTCTCTTTCATCTCTGCTCTAGAGTCCTGCAGATCTAATTACAAAGTCTAGTCTGATCACCGACTAGTTGTGTGACCTTAAGCAAGTTACTTACCTCCTCCCCTCCTTGCAAAGATGTACTTTACAAATATAACAAAAAGATAGTGATTTGCGAGTATGGAAAGAGCTAACACAAGCTAAGAGCTAACATAAGCTAACCTAGACAGTGTGAGCACGTGGTGAGCAGTTGATTGAGTTGGAAAGGGCACACATTATAGAAAAATGCCAAATTATGTAATTCAGTTGTGAAGTTAGTTTCTCTGGGATTTTTTTTTCTGAAAAAAGTAATTTTAATAGTCACAGATAATAACTTGTGATGTATATGCTTCTCTGGGATTTTAATTATTGAGCTGATGAGTATCTCTTCAAAGATGACAACTGAAGGTGTGGATCGTGACGTGAAGAAGTCTGACGAGATCTTTCTGGAAGATGCTTTATCTTAAATATGTAAAGCCTAATATGTAACACTTTGTTAGAGCTGGAGAGATGGCTTGGTGGGCAAGAGCCCTTGCTCTGCAAACATGAGGACCTGAGTTCAAATCCACAGTGCTCGCATGAGAAGCTGCGCATAGCTGTGCATGCCTGTAACCTCAGTGCTGGAGGGCAGAGAAGGTCAGATTCCCTAGAGCTCACTGGCCAGCCAAGTCTAGCTAACATGGTGAGCTTCTGGTCCAGGGAGAAACCCTGTCTGAGAGCTGTAGGATGAAGAGTGATAGATGCTCTGATCTAGCTGCTGAGTATATGCACACGGGAGGACACACACACACACACACACACATATACACAATCCAACATGTAACGGCAGTTTTAGTAATCCAAAGGAAATAATCAAAGAGGAATTTACAAACATGACTGAACAATTATTATTAATAATTAAAAACTGGAAGCAACAGCTATTTGACAACTTGGAGTTAAAGAATTCTTAGAAACCTGGGTAATGGATGTGACCGATACAGAAAAGTGACCATGGCACACTAAAAAAGGGTCAGTTGCCAATGGTCCTCCTGTTCTGTATTTTTGAAAAACATTAGAAGAGAGGAAATGGGAAGAATATATTTTGAAATAACATCTGGGTAATAGGATCACAGGTGACATCCCCCCCTCCGTCTTGTTTTTCCTGAATCTCGTGACTTTTCTATAATGAGCATTGATGATAGGATCATCCTAAGCTGAAAACAGCAAAACTCTGAACTCACGTGGCACAACAGCTCAGCACTGCAGAGCTGATGCCTGAGATCTTCCTGGCTCTTCCTTCATGGTTTACATGTGGCAGCTTCTGCACCCGTTATCACATCTGTATCGAATCCCTACACCCCAGTCATCACATCTGTATTGAATCCCTGCACCCCAGTCATCACATCTGTATTGAATCCTTGCACCCCTGTTATCACATTGCATTTGATCTTAGCCATATTTTCGTTTTTATCCCTACACCCCTATTATTATATATGTCTTTAACCCCTGCATGACCAAGTACTGCACATACATTCAAAGAAAGAAGTGGACAAGAAGGACTGCTAGGAGGTGGGGTGGGGGTGGAGGGAAAGGACAAAAGGCCTGATTTGGGTCCTGTGACTGACCATACCTAGCTGGAAAGTGGATGGGGAGACAGAGTCTGGGAAACAGGATCGAATCTGTCACTTTTGCAATGTCTGCCATGGCCAGCTACTGATTTTATAATCACTGGAATTTAAAAACCAGTTGTTTCCTTTATCCTTGACTCCTTCGATGTTTTCTCCTTCCCGCCACCCTCCACCTACTCAGGCTGCAACCATCAGCAAATTCACAGTCAACCGAGCCAAAAGGCTGAGGGGGAGACCAGAGAAGAGGCTGCAGCCGCCTCCTGGTGAGAGTGGAGAGATGGGCAGCAAGCCACAGGGCTGGGAACCAGCTTCTCTATTCCTCTGACCTCATCAGGTCCTTCTGGTCCGAGGTTCTGGCGATGAATGTTTTATCAGTGAAGACTTTGACAACTTCAGTATTAATATTGTCTAGGCTGTGCAGAGTTAGCCTGGGTATCTCATACAGAGAGACCTTTGGTTGCCCTTACCAAATAAACACTTGCCCACAATCCCCACAAAGACAAGGGCTTAGTTTGCCTGGGTTCAAGTCTTGACCCTTGTGCCATGTCCCTGGACCATAAGCTGTGTTTGTTTCCTCCCATGCAAAACAAGAATCCCCAGACTGTGCATTTCATAGGCAACTGGTGAAAAGTGGGCGGAGTCAGCCTCTGTCAAGCGCAGTGAGGGCTATGGAATAAAATAAAATAAAAAAAAATAAGTAAACAAGAGAAAGAGCCTTAAGGTGTCTGGGCCCTGTGTGTTTGAAGCTACCTCTCGATCCACACAAAGCTGAATTTTTTTCCTTTGTTCCTTGATGGTTGAAGCACACATGTCCTCTGTGGTAGGAAGAGGGTGCACAAGCCATACTCATCTGTTGAGATGCCGGAGCAGCTGAAGGAACTCTTGGGGAGCCAGAGGCTATCACTGCCCTTACTAGAGATGGGGAACTGAGGCTCAGGGAGGTGTTGAGATGGACCACAGCCACAGGCCTGGAAATGATGGAGCTGAGATTCCAGCTGGGCATGTGACTCCCAAACCTGGACAGCCCCTATATTAAACATAATATTTTCCCAGACAAATTTTGACAAATCCTAAGAGGTTCACATATACATGGATGCTCATTTTTTAAAAGGGATCTATTTCTTTATTTTATTTATTTTTGGCTTTTCAAGACAGGGTTTCTTTGTGTAGCTCTGGCTGTCCTGGAATTTGCAGAGATCAGCCTGCCTCGGCCTCTGAGTGCTGGAATTAAAAACATCCACTACAACCAACCGGACTGGATTTATTTCTTCATATTCAACTTAGCAAGTCCAGAAGTTCAAGGCCAGCTCTGGCCAGCTGAAATAATGATTAACACCACGGTTATCTTACAGGTCCAAATTCCTCCCAGCAAACATCCTTTCTGCCCTTAGAATTTGTTGGTGGCCACCTCTGTGAAAACCTCCCTTAAAGAGAAAAAAGAACCCATGCCTGGTGGGAGTATTTTACTAAGGACTCCCATCATATGAGCAAACCACAGGCATTCAAAGAGGCGTCCCTAGTCCTATCCCTTTAAGAGAAAAGAAAGAAAGAATCACTCAGCCCCACCCTACCCCACCCTGTGCCTGCAAAGCTCTGGAGTCTGTGAAGCCCAAGACAGAGCCAAGATAAAAAGAATTGGAAACAAATTGAACTTAACAAAACAAAAACAAGCCCTTTTGTTACCAGCTCCTAGGCACTTCTACCCTAAGTTGCAATGTCCTAGGAAACGTGAACCAGGGTCACCTCTGGCCCCATTTGGGCCTTCTTCCTGGCCCCACCCCAAGCATAGCAACCCTGCCAGAAAACAGGCGCTGCCTCCATCAGCTCCCACCTTCCCCCTCCACACATCTTTCCCCTTTTATACTGCTGGCTTCATAATGGTTTTCCTCCTGCTGCTGTGGGGTGAGAGGGTGTAAATGCCCTGGAGCAGCTGCGGGGAGCTCTCCAGTGCGGATCCTGTGGGTGGGGCCGGCAGTAGGCAGGAGAGACCAGGAGGGAGATTAGGTGAAACATTAGCCCTGGCCTTTTGGACACGGTCCAGTGTCTTTCAATGATTTCTTTGTGTGCTTTGGGTGCTGGGCTTGTTTGGCAGGGGATGGGCACCCATTAGAAGATTTCACAATGATTTGCCATGTTACAGTTCTAAACATGTCAACTCCTCACCGAGGTTAAATTTGTATTTTTACCGTCTCATTAGACCTCCCCCACCCCCACCCCCCATACACCCTCCTCCCCCTAGGGAGCTTGAGGGAAAAGTACTCTAAGAGAATTAATCAAAATGACTAGGTAATGCTCTAAAAATAATAAATATCGTTATGAGCTGGATCTCTTTCAAGTTCGAGTTCATTCTGTAAGCTTGGAGATCCACATGTCCAGTTGCCTGTCTTATGAGTTTTTGATTAGAAGGAAGTGGCCTGTTGTATAGAGACAGGTACTTTATGAAGACACATGGATGCTACGACTCTCCCAACACTGAACTGTTTCTTTTTTTTCCTTGTTTTTTGTTTTTTTTTGTTTGTTTTTTGTGTTTTTTGTTTGTTTGTTTTTGTTTTTTTCAGTTAGATTCATTCAGCAATGTGACCTCGGAGGGGGCAAAGGGCAGACGCAGGAATCACTTCTTACCCTCTATTCCTTCACCAGCCTTGCAAATTGGGAATCTGCTACAGACCTGCTCAGAGCTCTGAAAGTAAGGGTGGCCAGGTCAGGGTCCAGATTCACCTCACTCACAGGAGAGATGCTGCGTGCAAACAGCAACAGTAACAGCAATCAAATGAGCAAGTAACTCTGTATGTGTGTGTGGGGGGGGGGGTGGGGGGAGGATGTTGTTGTTTTGTTATCAGACAGATTCCCCCTATGGAAGCAACTGGCTTTGAACTTGGCATCCTCTTGTCTCAGCCTCCCAAGTGCTGGGATTACAGTTGTGCAACTGTTACTGTCACCATGGTTTCAAGACGCCTTCTGGGATATTAACTACAACAACAACAAAAATCGTGTATGTGTGTGTGTGTGTGTGTGTGTGTGTGTGTGTGTGTGTGTGTACTCATTCTGGAGTGTGTCGAGGCCAAAGGTTGATGTCAGGGGCTTTCCTTAATTGCCCTCTACCTTATTTTTTGAGACAAGGTCTCACACTGATCCTGAGGCTCCCTGACCCAGTGTACTGGCTATTTTTGTGTCAACTTGACACAGCTGGAGTTATCACAGAGAAAGGAGCTTCAGTTGAGGAAATGCCTCCATGAGATCCAACTGTAAGGCATTTTCTCAATTAGTGATCAAGGGGGAAAGGCCCCTTGTGGGTGGGACCATTCCCTGGGCTGGTAGTCTTGGGTTCTATAAGAGAGTAGGCTGAGCAAGCCAGGGGAGGCAAGCCAGTAAAGAACATCCCTCCATGGCCTCTGTATCAGCTCCTGCTCCCTGACCTGTCCGAGTTCCAGTCCTGACTTCCTTTGGTGATGAACAGCAGCATGGAAGTGTAAGCCGAATAAACCCTTTCCTCCCCAACTTGCTTCTTGGTCATGATGTTGTGCAGGAATAGAAACTCTGACTAAGACACCCAGCTAAGCTGTCTGGCTAGCGAGCCCTAGGATATCCCCATCTCTGGGTGTCTCTGCTTCAACAGAGCTGGGATTCCAAATGTGTGCGGCCACACCTCGCTTTTGCATGGATACTGGGACGGTAAACTCAAATCCTAATGCTGCATAGCAAGGAATGTATGTGTGCAACCATCTCCTCAGCCTCCTCTGCCTCTCAAGAATGCTGTTACGTGATGGGGAAAAAATGTAGCTGGGTCTTAGACTCCTACGGCCATTAAGCCTGGCTGTAACAAGATCAGATAGACCTTAAGGTGAGACTGAGAAGGAAAATCTAAATTGGAGAAAAAAGGAAACGGTGGTGATGACTTGAATCTCTTTCCTACTTTAACTGATACAATTCTCTGGTTTTCCATTGGCCTTTTCAGTGAGTAGATGCCCCCAAATATCCATGAGCAAGGACCCTAAATAGATCATTTATGTGTGTCAGGCAGGGCTACTGGGTCAAAGTGATTGTGAAGAAAAATAGGAGCAAGGACTCCCGCAGCTTGATTGTGCTTGCTATTTGTGTCCAAGTCTGAGCCTGGCTGCTCTTGGGCCAAGTCACAAAGATATTTCCAACCGAAGAAATGTCATCAGGCCTGAGACTGCCCCTTAGATAATTCCTGGACCTTCATCTTCCAAAGAAAGGCTGATTGCGGTATTATGAGTCCCAACCTTCGTTAGCCAGCCTCCATAAATCATGGCCTGGCAGAAAAGACCGGAGGGTCATGGGTAATTGAATTCCAACCAACCTTCACACCTAATTCAAGTCAACTCTCAGACCTCTTTCCTGAAACAATCTGCTGACAGAGCTGGTAAGTAACTATTGTTTTTAAATTTGAAGAAACCTCCTTTGAGGGTCTATTGTGCATTTAGATTTGTGAGAGATGGAGCTATCATCTTCATTCATTCATTCATTCATTCATTCATTTGTTAACTCACTCACTCAGTCAGCCAGTCCACTCTCCAGAATCCAGACTCATGAGTTAAGAGATAGTGGGAAGGAAGGGAAAGGTCACGTTGGGGTCAATCCTGGATTAAAAGAGTTCTCCAGATACCCTAACCTCCAGTCACTGCTGGGAGATAAGTCCTCACACTGTTGGAACCCGAAACTTGTACTGTGTGAGAAAATAGGTAAAGAAACAGCTTCCTTCCTTTCAAAGAACAGTCAGCCTCCAATCCTGAAGACACATTCAGGTTCCCTTTCCACAATATCTGATGTGGGACGTCAGGTGTGTTTTTTTCACACGTTTTGGGTTTAAGGGATCTCGTCTGTGATGTGGAGTGGGCTGTGTGTTTGGGGACGGGAGGGGATAGTTACAGCCGTCACTAATTGAGCCCTGCCTGGGAAAGTGCTGGAGAACTCTAGGCTCCTCCTCCGTGTGCTAAGGACTCTCACTCTCTGTCCGGACTCAGCAGCCTCAGGGCCTTGCTTGACAGGCCTGCCTGGAAACTAAGCCTGAGGCAGACAGCGCTTATTCAAGAGTCAAGGTTTGTGAACCGTCTTCCGAAATCCCTTCGTTCAGCATGTTTAATAAGCCGCATCTCTCTGCTCTCGTGAGTGTATACAAGCCTGGATTCCATGACTAGAACACAACCTTGGCATTTTACATTTTCCGAAACCCATGCCTCTTCCTTCCTCCTTCCAGAGGCCACATCACACCCTGGCACTTTTCCTCATTCTCAGACAGTTGCGACCCAGCTTATGGGTGACTCTCCATGCTCTGTTCCTCCATCCCATAATGAATTGAGCACACTGGATCACTACAGATAGTATTCTTGGCAGCAATACGAGTTGGAGCAATGAGTCAAGATTGTGCAGAGGTTTGCTCGGGGGGAGGGGGGGAGAAAAGAATTAATGTGAGTGAATAATTTTTACTTTCTTGTTTTAATTCCAGAACGATAAGAGGCCCCCGTGATGTAGCCAGCGGCCCGGGGACCCTGAAAAGCCCGGAAGACTGTGTTTAGGTGGGAATGTTAATGGAATTATCCCTTGCTGCTGGCTAAGAGTCTGCTGTTGAGAGATAATTACCCAGGCAAAGATGAAGCATCATGGGAGCCTAATGCTGAGGCAAAGACCGAATTGTTTATTTTCCATGTTGCCGCATAATCGCCTTCGCCATTTAACTTCATTAACATCTTGGGTAACCCCGGGCCACACAATTTTACTTAAAAGAGAGAAATTAAGTAACCCTGAACTTACATGTAATTGTAAACAAAGTTACCGGAGATGTGGCTTGAGATGTTTTCGCTGTTGCAGTGGGTGGCAAATGAGACCCTCTTTTCTTCTATCCTCCCTTCTCCCTGAGAGAGGAAAGTGAGACCAACCTTTGCTGGATGCTCACTGTAGACCGACCCTTGCATTGAACATCACACATACACTGCCCTCTCTAATGTCCATGTGCAATTCCATGAGGAATTGTTAGTAGAGGAAACTGTCAGAAAGGTGAAGAAACTTGCCCGAGGTCCCATGACTTGTGAGTGGAGCAGTGAGGGTTTCAAATGTGACAGATTGGTCCCAGCTGTTTCCAGAGAAATCACAGGACCACGCTTGTTCCAGCTTCTCAAGTCTGCTCTCCTAGACTCTACAGAGGAGTCCAGGCATTTATTACCCCTCCAGCTGTCAGGGCTGACTTTATCGGAATGCCTGCCAAGTCTCCCGTCCCATCTTCCCTCCAGCTCTTTAGTCTGTATTTCTGTTTTATTGAGAAAGCATCTGCAACCAACCCCGTGTGGTCACGGCTAAGTGTCTTAAGTCATCCCCCACAGGCCTTTGTGTTGGACAGGTTCCCTCCCTTCTCTGGACGATCTGTAACCAATCATTGTCTCTTCACTCTCCATCCCTCTCCCAAAAGTCATAAAAGCTACACCAGAAAACCTGAAAGATGTTTTGGTACACATCTGTTAGTCTCTACCCAAACTCAATAATCGTTAACACTTTTCCACATTGAAAGTTCCAATTTATCAATCCAGTTTCCCCTAGACCACTTGAAAGCCTGTTCCAGAGACGCCTCAGCCCAGAATGCTTCAGCAACGTAGCCTGCATCTCCCAAGAACATGGGACACATTTCCACATGATCATGTTACCATCACAGACCTGAGAAAACTAGCTACCATTTTTTGACTTTAGTACCCTCTGTGTGTGTGTGTGTGTGGTGTTTGTGAGTGTGAGTATGGGGACTCACAAATCAGCCCTCAGCTTCTACTTCATTTGAGAAGGAAGTCTCCTGTTCCCTGATACATGTATGCAGGCTAGCTGGCCCACAAGATCCAGAGATACTGCTATTTCTGTCTCCGGTCTTGCCTTAGGAGGTCTGGGATTATAGGTGAGCCATGTCTAGCCTGGGAATCCAAGCTTGGGAACTTACACATGAGTGGCAAGAACTTTACTCAGCAGTCATTTTGTAACTAGTCTTTCTTCTGTAAATGTTCTCTCATTTTCCTTTTTTATTTTTTAAAATATAAGCAAGCTTATATTAATTACCTGTAGTAATTAGCTTAGTAATGCATCTTCATCATTTTTAACCTAGAACATTATCTTCATCCTCCCCCCCCCCATTGATTAGTTTTTGGACAGCTGAACCATTTCCATCTCTAAGGGTCTCTTCTAGTTCCGTCCCTTTTTAGTCAGCTCTCAGCAAGATGGAGAGGTACGGCTGCAACATTTTCACTCTGGGCAGCTTCAGAGGGAATGAAGTCTGTGAGGAATGGGAGGAGGTGTTTTCTCATGACAAAAACAGAACAAACCTAGATCAAATAAATTATTTTTCAGGCTGAATGCCTCGAGGCGATTAAAACTGTAGGGGAGGCAATATAGGGAAGCCGGGGATGGTACAGACAGAACAAACTGATTAGGTTCAGACCTCAGCTTCAACTCCTTCAGGATGTATGACATTGGAGGAGTTACTTAAAACCTCCATTACTTGACTTTGTTGTCTTTAAACTAGTGATGTAATTATATGAAATCTAGTTCACAGAGTTGAACTATAATGAATCAATAAAGAAAAACAAAACAAAAAACAGCGAGCACTGAGAACATAGCTAGCAACGGTTGCCCACGCATGGGAGTCGCCAGTCACTGCCATCACCCACTGCTGCCCACTTCTACCTCCTGTCACTTCCTGGAACGGAGCATCCGGCTTTTCCAGCCGCCTAATCTCCTTTGACTGTGTGTTCAGTTTGCCCCAGAGTCCTGAGGAGCTTCTAGTGAGATATCCTAAAGACCACATCCTCTTCTTCCTCCCAGACCCCCCCTGCTGTTGTTTTCCATTCAAGGTCTATTCCTTTTTTCCAAAATCCATTCAATTCTATTTTCTTCTGTTAGGTTGCATGCCTAGGTTAACTTCCTTTGGCATGCTGAAACTTAGCTTTATCTGTGGATTTAAGATGCAAATAAATTTGCTGTTTGTGGCACACTTTCACTCAACTATTTAAAGTTTCACTTCTAGGTCCCTGTTCACCCATCGATCCATCCATCGATCCATTGGTCCATCCATCAGTCCATCAATCCATCCATCCATCCATTCACCCATCCATCCATCCATCCATCCCTCTGCACTCAGTCAGCAACACATACCCGACACTCCCTCCCTCCAGAGAATCTGGGCCTGGGGCTGCAGAAACACTTGTGAGTACATAGGGTCCTGCTTTAGGACACGAACCAGCCAGTCACTCAGTGAATATAAGTCAAGGTCTTGAAACTCCCTGTACCCTGATCACATGTGGCAATTCAGGGATGGTGCCTGGAGGAGACAAATATGTTCCTCATTGTCTTGAGAGTACCACAGTAGTAGCTAGACTCAGTTTCCGTTCTCCTATGCAGCCTTGAAAAACACTTCTAGAATCATTCCAAGTTTTAGCTACTTCCCATGAAAGTAGATGTATTTTATTAAAATAAGTGTCATGGCCTGGCAAGAAGGCTTACCAAATAATGCACTTACCGCCTAATCTAACAACCCGAACTCCTTCCCTGAACCCACATAGAAGTGGAAGGAACCGACCTTCTAACACTAGCCTCTGACCTTCACATGATTGTCATGACATAGACAACCCCTCCCACACGTCAGTCTGCTCACAGTAATGACGGCAGCAGACTTTAAGGATGTAAAATAAGGCTCATCTTCACAAATCTTCCTCTGAAGAGCTGATTAACAACAGTACAGCCTCTAGGGTTGTCACAAACACCGAAAGAAAGAGGTAATACCAATGGTCTCTGAGCGCACCATAAATGTGATAAACACAAATAAGGATATGAAGATGGAGTCAAAAGAGAATAAGCTTCAGAGCGGGTGAGCTTGGAAAGGCAGATGGATGAATAAGCCTGGCTCAGGGAGCAAACAAGGCAGGGGTTCCTGAGAAGCTGTGGAGAGGGCAAGGGTCACTTGATGTCATAGCTTTTTATTGCTGTGAAGAGATACCATGGCCAAGGCAACTCTTATAAACTAAAACATTTAATTGGGGCTGCCTTACAGTTTCAGAGGTTCAGTCCATGATCATTATAGCAGGAAGCGTGGCAGCGTCCAGGTAGATGTGGTGCTGGAGAAAGAGGGTTCTACATCTTGATCCTAAGGCAGAAAAAGGAGACTGTGTGCCACATGGGGCATAGCTTGAGCATAGGAGAACTCCAAGCCCACCCCCACACAGTGACACACTTCCTCTAACAAAGCCACACCCACTCCAACAAAGCCACACCTACTCCAACAATGCCATGCCTTCTAACAGTGCCATTCCCTCTGGGCCAAGCATTCAAACACATGAGTCTATGGAGGCCATGCCATAACTATTCAAACCACTACAGTTGAGGAAGCCATGAGAAGGTACAGGGAAATCAAAGATAGGCCTAGGCTGCTTTATAATCTAAAATAGAATAGAACACAAAAGAATGTCTCCCACTACTTCCTTTATTCTGAGTTGTGGACTCTGAGCAGCCATATGTATTGGCAAAGGGTGTGTGGAAGCTGGTCCCCTCTGGGTCTCCAGTTTCTGTGTATCTTGTGCAAAGGGATGCTGACCAGCTTTCTCTAGAACAGAGGTTGCCTGGATACCTCTTTGGCATCAAAAGACCCTTTCACAGGGTTTGCATAAGACCATCAGAAAACACGGGTGTTTATAATTATGATTCATAACAGTAGCAAAATTACAGTTATGAAGTAGCAATGAAAATAATTTTACGCTCGGGGTTGTACAACAAGAGGAACTGTTTTAAAGGGCTGCACTCTTAGACAGGTGGAGAGCCACTGCTCTAGGATCTTTGCGAGCAGACTGGGAGCCAAGCATAGACTTTCACTGCAGAACAGAGGTCAGAATTTTCCTGTTCCTGTGAAATACTCCAGCTTCTATGGTTAGGTTCTGCTTCTGTCACCATTCCCAGTGGGTGAAGGGTTACTCTTATCCTTACCTTGTCTATATGGGAAGCAGAGGGAGAGAGAGAGAGAGATGGTTAATCTTAATTGTTCACTTGATTAGACATAGACACACCTAGGGAATTGTCAAAGCACATATGTGCCTGTCACCGTGCTTCCAGAGATGATTAGATTGTGATTCGGGGTGTTTCCCGATCTAATAAATGTACTTGATTTATAGTGTGATGGCAGTATATAAAGATGATGCAAGACTGGACAGAAGAGATGGCTCTACAGTTAAGAATGGTTGCTGCTCTTCCAGAGAACCTGAGTTCAATTCCCAGCACCCAGGTCAGGAGGCTTACAGCTACCTGTAACTCTAGTTCTAGGGGGAGCTAACACCCTCATCTGACTTCCCAAATATGAAGAACTACACACAGGTCACACACACACACACACACACACACACACACACACACACACACACGGTACAATGTTGGAGATGAGGCTCAGGGAGAGGAATCATGTCACCAGGTGTGAATCCTTGGAGTCTATGCCATGTTCCGGTCCATTCCTTTCTCTTTGCTTCTAAGCCACCACAGTGCAAACAGCTCTGTCCCACCATGACCTTCCTGTCATGAAAGAATGATGTTTCTGAAACTGTGAGCCAGCATGTGCTCTTTCCTCTCTTAAGTTAGTCTCCCAGGTGTGTTGTCATGGTGATGAGAAAAGCAGCCAAGGCCGGGAGCTGTCAGGTGCTACTGTGATGGTCACTGCTGCTGCTGTAAGGAACCAACTGTCTTGAATCTCTGACCCAGGAGTCTTACATCATCTATCTTGTTCATCAAACCATGGCTCCCAAGTAGAGTAGTCTCAGCTGGGGTAAACTGCTTCCTGTTATTTAGGGGAAGAAATCCTCTCTTGTCCTGCATTCCCACCACATGGATGAGAAGCTGGCTGGTAGGATGCCTTCGATCTGTGAAAATTCTCAGCTTTCTGCTGAGCAACTATTTTTCATCCTAACTGTATTAGTTATGTCTGCATCACCATGACAGAACCCCAGACAGAAACCACCAAAGGAGTGCAGAGCAGAGACTGAAGGAAAGGCCATCCAGAGACTGTCCCACCTGGGGATTCATCCCAGATACAGTCACCAAACACAGACACTATTGTGGATGCTAAGAAATGCTTGCTGAAAGGAGCCCAATATAGCTGTCTCCTGGGAGGCCCTACCAGAGCCTTACAAATACAGACAGAGTTGTATGCTTGCAGTCAACCATTGCACTGAGCTCGGGGTCCCTAATGGAGGAGTTAGAAGAAGGACTGAAGGAGCTGAAAGGGTTTGCAACCCCATATGAAGAACAACAATACCAACCAACCAGACACCCAGAGCTCCCAGAGACTAAGCCACCAACCAAGAAGTACACATGGCTCCAGCTGCATATGTAGCAGAAGATGGCCTTCTCAGGAATCAGTGGGAGGAGAGGTCCTTGGTCCTGTAAGGGCTCGATAGATGTCCCAGTGTAGGGGAATCAATGGCAGGGAGGCGGGAGTGGGTGGGTGGGTGGAGGAACACTCTCATAGAAGCAGGGAGAAGGGGGGTTGGATAGGAGGTTTCTGGAGGTGGGGATGGGGGACTGGGTAAGGGGATAACACTTGAAATGTAAATAAATTTAAAAAAAGAAAGAAAGAAAGAAAGGAAGGAAGGAAGGAAGGAAGGAAGGAAGGAAGGAAGGAAGGAAGGAAGGAAGAGACCACCAAAGGAAGAAATGATTTATTTTGGCTCATGATTCCAGAACAGCTCCATTGGGGCAGTGGCAGATGTGGCTGCTGTTCACATCGTGGTAGACAGGGAGCAGAGAGTGATTAGAACCAAGGGCCAACCACAACCTTCACAAGTCCACCTCTACTGCTTCCACCAGCCACTGACAACTTCCCAAGTTGCCCCAGATTGCCCAGATAGTGCCACCAGCTGGAGAACAAGCATTGAAAACTTGGAAACAAGTGTTGAAGGGTGGATACCAACCCTTCTCTCCCAAACCGTCTACATCTTTCCTCTTAAAGGACTTCTAGGAAAACTCTAAAGGAAGAAGGAAAAAGGCAAATTAAACAGCCCGATTTTATTTCCTAAATGGATACTTAAAACCCACAACAAATGCTATATTGACTTTTTTTTTAAAATAGGCAATAGTCATGATCTCTGTTTGTATTTTTCTTGCCTTCTTCTACTCTTTGGCTGCCTAAACATACAAAGTTATCTGTGCCATTGGCATCTAGCACAGAGCTATGGTTGGGTGACACAGGTTGAACTGTCTGTATAGCATTTGGTGACTGATATGAACACACCGCTGTGGTAAAAACTTATCTTTTGAAACTAGCGTGGTTGCTGAGGTATGAGTCAGTGGTGTGAGCATGGGCAGAAAAAAGAGTGGCAGCTGGTGCCCCAGTCGTGTGGCCAACTCTCTGAGGGACAGAAGTGGGAGGAGGTAGAGTTTCTTTGCCAGGATGGTGTTCTCAGCACCAGCCAGGAACAAACACAGGTCTCCCTGGTCCATTCAGAACACCCAGCCTACCTGGAGATCAGAAGTTAGAGATGGGCACTGCCACTTAGAAACAATAACAACAACATAAACCTACAAATCTTCAAAATTTACATGCAAATGTTCTAGAAGTATAAAAGCTATAGTTAGAAAATAAACACACAACATGCAAGACATGAGACAGTGACTTGGATACTAACAGTTACACATCCGGCTTTATTCATATTTAAGACTGTGTACTTACATTTTAGACACACATGTAAATAAACACACATACATTGGATATGAAGACCTTACATATTTCCTTGTATGCTATCTTTTTACTTTTGCACACACTATTCTGTGACCAAAAACTATAAATTCACAGACTGTTAGGGGGTTCCACATTATTTAACCTCTGGTAATTCTGATCCAACCAACCTGGTTTCTGCTTTCTTGTTCTTAGGAACATTGCTGGAGCACATACCCGGGCTCTACATTCTGGGACACTTATCTAGCTATATTCTTGAATAAGCCTCTAGAAAAGGGATTTTAGGTCAAATAGTATGCATGTATTTAGAGCTTACATCCTATTATTACCATGCTCGCCCCCTCGCCCCACCCCCACCCCCCAAGGCCTCCATATATAGGACCATCAGCAATCAGATAGATGTTTTGAGCCAAGTGTTGCATTCTGAGGAAGGGTTTGACAATCATCTCCCGCTGAGTGTCTTAGGCTGTCTCCATTTGTGGCGAAGGAGAAACCACTGTTGGCCATGTGTGGCTTTTCTCTGATGGTGTGGCCTGGCAAGAGTGTCCTTGAGTTTGTGCCATGATACACATGGATGGTGAAAACAACCAAGA
The DNA here is from genome assembly GCF_978045245.1 of Mus caroli. Lineage (NCBI taxonomy): Eukaryota > Metazoa > Chordata > Mammalia > Rodentia > Muridae > Mus > Mus caroli. The sequence continues at coordinate 67,054,682 of NW_028227259.1, read as the reverse complement.
CCAATAGTTCTCAGACTTTCAGAGAGAGATGAACCCAGTGTAAGAATACAGGGTCAAAACAACGGGTTGGTTGAGGTGAGTGTATTTAGTGTTCAGTGATGTTTGCAGCCAGGTCCTCTGAGGCTGCAAAGAAGTTATCACCCATGGCTGAGTCTCATCCGGCACTCGGTGACAACACCCAGTATGTTGTCGTCTTCTGTCTCATTTCCACGTAGGTCTGGTAGAAGTCTGAGTTCTCAGAGTGATTAGAGAGACAGAGACTCTAGACTGCGTCTTGCATAACGTCATGGAATCATAACGGAGTGAAATTCCAGATGTTTCCCATGTTCTAAAGCAACTCACAGGGCCTCACTACACGCAAGGGGAGGGGACTTTGCAGCAGCGTGCATTCCAGGGGACGAGGATCATAGAGGCACCTTAATGTCTGGTTCGTCATAATAAACAATCAGAAGCCTCTCTCCTTAAAGTGTTTGTTTTGTTTTGGCCAGGATAGTCAGGAAAGCCAAAAGCTTAGGAAAATGTAAAAATCTGAACCTCATTGACTGAAAGTAGTCATTTTGCCTGTCTCCTCTCAAGTGGAAGTGAATAACCCCCCATTGTGGACACGATGTTTGGCCCGAGGTAAATGTGGCTTCTTCAAAGGTGTTCCCCTAACCATGTGTTTTATGTTTTCTTGGAATTCGGTTCTGCCTCCCCAATGACTAAGTCATTTCCTCCCAACTCTGTCTCATGGAATGAGGTGGCATATCCAAACCCATGTCATAATGACCACATCGGAGACATTTTTCCATGTGAAATTCTGTGAACTATTCTTATGCTTTAATTACTATGTCTCCCCAAGACCAAGCCTTGAGTCGCCTCAACTCCTTAAAAATTTTAAAACATGCAAATGGCAGCGGGCAGTCAGAACTGTTCTTTAAAATTATATGAATGGAATTGACAGATGTGGCTCAGTGTGTAGACTGTTTGCCTAGTGTACACGAAGCCCTGGGTTCCTTCATAAGTACTGCATAAAAACCAGTGCTGTGTATACCCACGGAAGCCCAGGCACTTGAGGTGGAGACAGCAGGATCAGGGCTTCAAGGTCATCCTCCTTAGTTACACAGAAAGTTCTAAACCAGCCTGGGACACATGACACTTCGTCTCCAAAAATATCATTGGGCTGGTAAGATGGTCCATTGCCTCCAAGCCTGATGACCTGAGTTCAAGCCCCAGAACCCACACGGAAGAAGGAGAAAACTGAGCCCTGAAAGTTGACCTCTGACCTCCATTCATGCAGTACGGTACACACTTTGTGTCTAAATAAATAAGCGTAATAAAATATTACACAAGTGCGTGCGAGTCATGTTATTAAAGGGGACCCCTACAGGAATTCCCTGTCCGGGTCCATACCATCTCCTTGTTTAAGCCTGTAGCCATGTTTATGTTCTGTATTCAACTCTTGCCTTCTGGGAAGCAGCTATAATCCACCATTTCCTCAGGAAACCATTAAGACTCCCTCCATCCCCTTTGAGGGGACAATGGGAAGGGAACAAGATTCTTATTAGTTTTTTTTTTTTTCTAAGAGAATCTTTTTAAAGGACCTATGTGAAGTGGAACTGAAGGGACCTTCGGAGAGTCCGTTGTGTTGGATGGTGTTTTGCTAAGGGAAACATGAAGGAGTGTCTCATTGAAGCAGGCACAGGTGAAAGACTAAAGCAGACTTGTGAAGGAGTGTTTTGCTGAAGCAGCCACAGGAGAGAGGATGTTCTGCTAAAGCAAGCTCTTGAAAGGACAATGATGAAGGATTCTCTGCTCACGACTCGCATGTATTGTTCTGCCTCGCATTGCGTAGTTGAGCTGAGAGAGGCACAGCTGAGAACTTCTCCTGGTATGCCCTCAGTGTTCCTGCTGCCGACTTGTGCCAAGGCTCAGGCCTGGCTGTCTCTGCTAGGTAGTGCCACCACTGCTGATTCCTGTTTGCTCTCCTGACTCTACCAAACTGGACTGCTGCTGTGTTCATGAAGTGTTTGCGAGTGCCTTGGACTGCCACTGCTAACCTGTGAACTGAACTGCCAGTTTCCAGACACCACAGATGGGATATCTTCCAAAGAACCTTTCTAAACAGGTCCGCTTCTCCTGTATCCTGTCTTTTCCACTACCTCTGATGGGTGATGGGCTAAAAGGGAGGTTAATATGTTTAAGAACCATCATTAAAAGTAGACTTTGAAAAAATTAAAGTTACACCTATAGTTAGAACCAAACAAACCATGAAAGTTGTGGACATTGGTGAATGGTAGGTGGGAGCTATAGTCACTCAGTGAATACTGTAGATGTCCTGTAAGGCTTGGCTTTTGTCTAACTAGTTAGTTGAATCATCTTCTTTCACAGAAAAAGCAGTATGTTTTTTTTTGTTTTGTTTGTTTTTAATGTGTTTGCTCTGTGTGTGTGTGTGTGTGTGTGTGTGTAAGGGAAGTACATGATGGTAAATAAAGGTGCTTTCTCATAGTGTTGAGAGCCTCTCCTAGACCTTCTACTCACTGACTTCCAGTGTCCAGCATCTATAAAGAAGGGAAGCTTGACATGAGCCTGAAGAGAATTGACTCTCCGGGCAGAAACAGGAGGTGACTATGTCAGAAGTGGCCTGTAGGTTTCCGTGTTGGGTCATGTGCCTTTCTTTGTCTGGAGGGATGAAGCAGGAGAGACAGGGAGCTTAGATGAAAAATTCCTTGGTTCAGGAATTGGGCAGAGAAGCTAGGAAACTGGAAAGGGTCACCCTGTGGTGTTCAAAGATGTTATTAGTAAGGTCGCATTTAGCTTTTCCACTCCCACCAGTGGTACTGAGGATTAACTAGGGTCCCACACATGCTAGGTAGGCATGGTCCGAGGATTATCTACTGAGCCTTCCTCTCTATTCATTCTTCATCTGCCTCTATCAGATGTTGGCTTTCCTAGGTTTGAGTTTTGTAGTGTGTTCTCGTAAGGACATTAATTCTATTAGGGACTAAGAGCTCATATGAGCGCCTCTTAAACTAATTAAATCCGCAAAACCCCTTGTATTAGTTTGTTTGTTTGTTGTTGATGTTGTTGCTGCTATAACAAAACTAGCTAAGACTAGGTAATTCTTGAAAGAAAAGAAAAAAAAATGTATGGTTCACAGTTGTGGTGGCTGGAAGTTCAAAGGCACGATGGTCACTCTGGCAGGGGGCTTGTCACATGGTGGGAGATGAAATGGGTAAGCACATGCAGAAGACACAAAACACGATTTAGAACACCCTGCTACCATGGTAACTATTCCTGTCCCATGAGAGTGTGGATTTACCGGCTGGGGAAACGTATGCATTCCCCTTTACAATCTAATCACCTCCAAGGATCCAACATTGTGACACTATCACAAAATCAATCCAAGTTCAGCATCAGCTTCAGAGGGGACAGACCATCCTCAGACTAAGGTCATCATCTGAGGTTCCTGGTGACTGTGAATGGGATGGAGAGTTTTAACACGGAACAAGCAGAACATAGGGAAATACAAATGTCAGAGTTAAATCAATTTAACTGATTAAATGAAGTCTCTGTACTCTAATGAGTTAGACTGAAAAACCAGGGTCCCTGGGCTTCCTTGGCATTGGAATGAAAGGAGGCATATAGGGAAGGACTTTGGCACTCTGGTCTAGTAGTTGATATATATCCCTGTTCCCTTTTGCTGAGAAGGACTTATAAGAACTTCCTTCATCAGTTTTGGAAACTGTCTCACCATTGTATCCCTGGCTAGCCTAGAACTTGTTACTTGTTATGTAGACAAAGCTGGCCTTGAACTCACTATATACATCTTCTGGCCTCTGCCTCCTAAGTGCTGGAATTAAAGACATGTGACACCATATCTAGTTAGGTCATGGTTTGACCAATCAAGAGGCTTCATGTTTTAGAACAAAAGCAGTCTCAGGCTTACTCACACCAGACTCAAGTATAAAAAGAAGTAACTGTAGAACTTCCTATAACTGGCCCAGAGTCTTTTAATGTCTCCTAACACCCACACTGATGACTAACAGAGGTGCCAGTGGACTGAAGTTTGGTCCAGCTACTGGACTTGGGTTATTCCAGTAAGCTCCTTCTTTGCAGGTGATTCAATTTTTCCAGGTGACACTACATTTTCCTGTCCCTCTCCAAGATGGGGTCAGTCTATGGGAGAGGTTCCAGAACTTTGGTCACAAGGGGAGAGAGAGGCCCCCTGTGTTGTAGTGGTCCATAGCTATAAGCCTGCTGGCATTTGTAGAGTAGCTAGCCTGCTGTTAGCTCAGGCTGTGTGGAGGAAGCTCACTGCTGAGGTATCTCTGGAATACTATGGTCTGTTCTCCCCTGACTTGAATAGGGCAAAATGTCCTCCTTGAGGACCCAAGCCCATCTTGAGTCCTCGGACTCTGGACTTTCTAAGAACTAGCAGATCTTCTTTCCAGGCTCAGCTAGCAAGGAATCTGTAATGTGCTCTGCATCGCCATATTTTTCCACGTGAGTTCAGGGAATGGGTCTCTCAATTTATTGGCCTGAGACTTTAGTTGTTCTATTCTGAATTCTCCACTCAGTCCTTAGTTATGGCCTCTGGGCCAGGACAGGGAGCCAAGGATGATTGAAAGATGATAGTGATGGTCTCCAGCTTGGGATGGCTCAGCTTACACTTTTGAACGTTAGGATAGTGCAAAAACAGGTCACTAGCCTTGACTTTTGTTCTGGTGCTGGGATAGCAGCATATGATACCCCAGTGATGAAGGCCAGACTCAGCCAGCTGCATCCCAGTCACCAAGCAATGCAAGGGAAGACCAACAAAACAACAGAAGACTGCTGCTAAGTTAGGTGTGATCAGAGCAGTATTGACTTACATGGGTTGTCTACCTATGACATTTCCAACTTATGGAGAACTCATTGCAATATCATCCCACGATAAGTCAAGGAGTACCTGCATTGACGCACTACCCTGGCACACTCAGTTCTCTGCACAATGGGGTGAGCACGATGCTTCAGCCATGTCGAAGGTTCATATGCAAAACTCCTGGGAGAAAGTTTCTTTGTTCCCCTTTCACCCCTGGTATTACTGATTGACTGTGCAGGTCATGATATTGGGGGTGGGGTGTGGATAAAGCATGGTGGAGAAGAACCAGATCATACATGAAGCCTTACATGCCCAAACAGTCTTACCCAGTGAGCTTTCTAAATAATGAGCATCCTCTGTATGGGCTCATCCTGCATGGCAGCCATTAACCACAGACATCTCTCAAGAACTTGAAATGTGACTGGTGCCTCTGCAGAGCTGAAATTTGAATTTAATTTTAACTATTTACAGTTAAATTTAAAGGATACTTGGAACCACATGTGCTCATATGGTAGCTATGATGTTGGACAGTACAATTCTCTATTTTTATGGGGAACTTCTGATTATCTGATTTATGGGCTCCTTTTCAGGTTGATTTTTTTTAAATATAAAATCTATGGGGTTACAATGTAAGTATATTAATTTGATATTAACTATTCAGTTCATTTTTACAGAATAATACTCTATGTGTTTTGTTTGTTTGTTTATTCATTTTGTGGTGGTTAGAATTGAACCCAAGGCCTTGTATATCCTAGGCAAATGCTGTACCACTGAGCCACCACCCAGCCCTATACTATTTAATTAATACATTATGTATCAATTTGGCAGCAAGATGATAACTATCATAATGAAGCAATGGTGAACAAAAATAATGTTCAGGGCATCTGAAAGGACATAATATGGTATGAGACAATCTAACATATATTGATATTAAAGTGTATACCACTAATGTTAGTGTGGTTTGGGTTAAGTTAGAATTTAGTGGAAATAAATATCCAATTATTTTCCTTGAATTCATATACTTTCTAAACTCTTTTACAGACCTCTTGAGGATATATGTTTTGTTTTGTTTTGTTTTTTTTAAAGCTGTGTTCTAGACTTATGTGAAGAAGACAGGTTGATAAGGTTAATTCACACAAGAAATATTTGTGGAATTCCTACTCTATGCCAGATATTAGTCTAGATACTAGGCAACAGTTTTGAATGAGGTAGACAAGGTTGGAGCATCCCACGAACATATATATTTCAGGGGAAGAGCAAGACATTGGATGAAGCAGCTGAGAATCTGAGACTGGTGCAAACGCTGTGGAGAAAACAGTAGAGAGCTGATGGAGGGACTCAGAGGCCAAGTGACTGCTTTAGATTGGGCAAGTAGCAATGTCTAACAGAAGTGACCTTTGAGTTGAGGCTAGCTTGGAAAAATGAGCCAGACACACAGGGTGTGAGGGCTCGCCCACAGCTAAAGGTGCCAAAGTCACACCTTTGGTGGGTGTGACAAGGGGCAGCAGGGTCACAGGAAGAACATCGAAGAAGGTCCAGGACAGAGAGGAGGGCGCACCCAAGTCAGCCGTAGCTCTGAATTTGTGAGCTGTTTTTCAGAAGGGCAGGGAATTCATATTTTATTCGAAGTTCACCTGTAGTAAAAGGAAGGCAGCCGGGCGTGGTGGCGCACGCCTTTAATCCCAGCACTCGGGAGGCAGAGGCAGGTGGATTTCTGAGTTCGAGGCCAGCCTGGTCTACAAAGTGAGTTCCAGGACAGCCAAGGCTACACAGAGAAACCCTGTCTCGAAAAACCAAAAAAAAAAAAAAAAAAAAAAGGAAGGCTGTGATCCTATAAGAATAGATGATTTAGGGAAAGTGGGAGCAAGAAGCTTTGTGTGGGGAGCTATGGTTGTTATGTAGTGTGGTAAGGGTGGCCGGGGACTCTGCAGGTGATAAAGCAGATAGAGAAAAGCGATTGATGATTTTCCTAATGCGACTGACAAGTCACAAATAGGATGCATGGAATCTCAGGATGACATGAGGAAAAGTCACTTACTAAGATGAAAGAATGACAGGGGGAGGTGGACTTGGGGGCTGTCTTAGTTAGGGTTCTATTGCTGAGAAGAGACACCACGATGAAGGCAACTCTTAAAAAGGACATTTAATAGGGGCTGGCTTACAGGTTCAGAGGTTCAGTCCATTATTATCATGGCAGGAAGCATGACAGCATCCAGGCAGACAGAAAGAGGGTCTCCTCCACACTGAGTGAAGCTTGAGCCCTCAAAGCCCACTTCCACAGTGACACACTTCCTTCACCAAGGCCACACCTCCTAATAGTAGCACTTCCCATGGGCCAAGAGTACTCAAACCACCACAGGGGCAAAGTCAAGACCTGCACTCTGGTTTTTGAGTATCACAATGGGGATGCTTGGCTACAGGAGTCTGGAGTTCTGTGGTGAAGGTAAGGCTTATGCTGTACATGTCAATCATCTACATTTGTGGATGTAAATGTCACACTTGCCATGTTGTATCATTGCCATGGAAACAAATGGCATTTTATCAGCATGCTGGAGATTAAGACCAGTGATTGTAAGAACAAAAAGGACAAGGTGTGAGCCCTAGGGGAATTGGGTGTTAGGGACTGACCACTGAGAACTTATTGTGCAACTGTTTCAGCCTGAATCTTCAGATTGGTGTGTGTTTCCAATGGCAGGACAAAGCCCTCCAGTCCCAAGCAGCTGTTCTACAGACCTTGGAAACTGTCAGTGGTTGAGATGATGACCCACACCTGTCTGCAAGGGTTCATTACCAAACATTTCATCACCTTTACCACACATGTACTTCTTTTTTGGTGAGTCTGGACTCCTTTAATCTCCTCCTTATATTTAAACATTTCCCCCAATTTGTGAGTCCCATCTTCCTTTGTAGATTTCCAGGAAGTCATCCTATAGGATAATCTGGGCTCTTCTTTCTCAGAACCTGTTGTCCATACCTGGCTTGACAGCCTTCCTGGGAGGGCCTGTAGCCACTTATCCTTTAGCCACTTCTTTTGGTGCTCATTCGGTGTTGACGTATGAGTTCCCCAGGAAACACACCCAGACAGAGATCTATGTGTAAAAGGTTTTATGGAGGGATTCCCTTAGGATATGAAAGTAAAGAAAGCAGGGCAGGACAAAGGGAGGAGTTGAATTGTGGTGTGGTTCAGCAGACCCCTCACCTGATCAGACAGGAGTTCTCAACTGAGGCCCTTCAGAGTTGCCCTGAATGCATCAACAGGGGTTCAGAACATTTAGATCTTGTCTTAATTACTCTACCTGTTTCTATGACAGAAGCAACTTAAGAGAGAAAAAAACATTTGTTTGAGCTCACAGTTCAAGCATGCACTCCTTTTCCAGGGAGATGACCTGGAGGCTCAAGGGAGCTGGTTACATTGTACCTGTCATCCTGGAACAGAGAACAAAGAGTCTTCGATTCACTTTCTCTTCTTTTTTCAGTTCAAGACAGGAGTTCATAGAACGACTTTCCACCTCACTTGATAAGAAGATAAATCCCTCACAGGTTTGTTCAGTATATAACTTAATCTATACAACCCCGGAAGCCTGACTCTGGGTGATCTCATCAAACTGCTAATCAATGTTTACCATCACTTCTCTCGTGGTTCTTAAACACAGAAAGACTCAAAGAAGACACATATCTTTGGAGAAGGTAACTTCTTTAGCAAGAGAGCAATTCCTGGTCAGGAATGCAATTAAAAGTAGTCAGCCATTGGCGTTCCTGTTCTATAAAACAAAAAAGCATTGCAGTTTGTAGTCTATGTGTTCACTGGATTCTAATACAGTATGACCCAGTACACAGTTTGAGTAAGAGACTGTGGCTCAGAAACATTAAACAACTAGCATAAAAGGAGTAGAGACGAAACTTGAGCCCTTGTCTACCACTCCAGATCTCATCACTTTTACCATATTGGATCATTGCAGAGGGGAGAAAACACATTTGCATAAGCAAGCTAACCAAGAGCCTGGTTAGCACCTGCCAGTTGTTTCTGTTTTCTCTTATTCCCCCACCCCCATTTTCTTCTTTTACATGTGTATGTGTTGATATGTATACATATGATTGTGCACACATGTTCACATACATGTGTTTGCTTGCCAGAAGTCAACAATAGGTGTCTTCCTCTATTCCTTCCCACCTAAAGCTTGACAACTTGTTGAGACTGCCTGGCCAGAAGCCCTGGGCATTCCTCTGTTTCTGCTTCTTTTGGGATTACAGATCTGTGCTGCTCCCTGGACATTTTACATGGGTTTTGAGGATTTATCTAGAGGCCGAATGCTTGCACAGTAAACACTTGACTAACTGAGACATCTTCCCAGCAGTTTTAAAAATTTGAGTCACATCAGTTCAACAGATTAAGCTAGAAATCTGGGGCTATGAAGTTCATCTGGAGAAGTTATATGGGAAGAGGGGGTGGGATGGGTTGTGCACCAAACAGTATGTGAAGCCTGGTGCCCAGGCATTACCTGTGTCAGTCACTTTTCTTGTTGCTGTGACAAAACACCGGAAAGTGGAGCTTAAGGGAGGAAAGGATGACTTTGGCTCACAGTGAGAGTCCAGCCCATCATGGTAGAGAAGGCAGGAAGGCTACAGGAGCCTGAAGTAACTGGTTACACTGCATCTGCAGTCAGGAAGCAGAGAGAGAGAGAGATGAATGATGAATATCAACCCCAATTTTATTGTTGTTATTATTCAGTCCATGGTGTAAACCACCCACATTTAATGTAGGTCCTTTTATTTTTTTAAGTCTTTTTGTTTGTTTGTTTGTTTTGTTTTGTTTTTACTAGAGCTTAAAATCTAGGTGCTTACTGTGGTACAAACCCAAAATAAGAACAATTTTTAGACATTGGAGTTCATTGTAATAAGTCTGTACTTCAATGTCCCTCACATCACCAAAGGATTTTACCTCCATAGTAGCTAAGCTAAGAGTTGACAGTTCTGCTGCACCAAGGAATGAGTTGCAAGTACAGGATAGAGATTTCCTGCTATGGTCAAAGCTATTTGACTTGAGTGATTGTCATCATTCTCAACCCACAGGGAGCAGGTTATACTCATTTAAGAAAGGGTGTTTTTTAAGATGGTCTATCCATAAAGTCATTCATCAACCATTTCAGTGAACAATGGTTCTGCTTGGAGGGTGGCACAGACATTAGGTGAGGATGGCTGTGATGATTTTTGAAACGCATTCATCTCAGAAAAAAGAGTAACTTATAAAGTCCTCTTCTTCAAAATTGATACAATAATTATAAATATCAAACAAAGCCTTCAGTCTCACTCTTTGTTATTCTCTTATAAACCACCTCCCAAATTAATTGTCTATGTTTCTTTTGACTGTATAAATAATTTTGAAGTATGTAAGCTGTTCTGAAAACCACTGTAAAATACTAAAACATCAAATAAACAATACTACTAATAGAGAGGCTGAGATAGGAGAAACATGATTTCAAGACCATTATGTAGTACACAGCAAGACACTGTCACATCCAAACAAGCAGAAAATGTATATGGATTGTACAATATTGGACTTATTTCTCCAATTACCAAATTAGAGGGACCACTGGATGACAAACAGCAAATTTCTAATTCATATTTTTGAATTTCAATTGATTAGGATATGTTGGTAATGTCAATTTTCATATTAAGAAATATTAAGGAAAAGTGATTCTTACTTCTGTGAGATCCCAAGTTAAAGTGTTTCTCCCTGAAAGGTAAAGCCCCTGGACGTTCCCCAAGCTTGCTTTCCCTGATCTCGAAAAATATAGCCAGAAAGAATCTCTTTGTTCTCTATAGCCAGCAAAAAGACTTTTTTGTTTCTGTGCCTTACAGCCAGAGATGCGATGATTGTAGGGAGACCTAGCCAGGCGCTTGCATGGCTCCCTGTGCCAAAGACACGGAGATAAATTCCACAAAGAAGGGCTACAACTCACTCCCCACCCCTCATGCCTTGTAATTTTATCAAGGACACCTGGCCAGAGAAGAGCTGTAGCCCAACTCCTCCCAACTCTCCTCCCAATTCCTCAGCTAGCTGTTAAAAGCCCCCTACTGTTACTGCTCAGGGTCAAACTCCCCTGCCCTGCAAGGCAAAAATCGTCCTCAACTAGCTGACAATAAAGCTTCTTGCAGTTTGCATCAGGTGTAGTTTTCTCTCGAATTATTGGGGGTGCCGGCCAGCTCATCCCAGGACTTGAGCAGAGGTCTCCCCAGGTTCGGGGGTCTTACACTTCCTGTTATTTTTGTTGTTAGAGGTGGAATTATGCTTGTGTGGCTATCTTCTTTGGGGTTTGTTGAAAGACGACTTTCTTGCTTCTTCTAGGGTGTTGTTTTGCTCCTTGTGTTGGTGTTTCCCATCTATTATCCTTTGTTGGACTGGATTTGTGGAAAGATATTGTGTAAATTTGGTTTGGTCATGGGATATCTTAGTTTTTCTGCCTATGGTAATTGAGAGTTTTGCTGGGTATAGTAGCCTGGGCTGGCATTTTTGTTCTCTTAGAGTCTGTATGACATCTGCCCAGGATCTTCTGGCTTTCATAGTCTCTGGTAAGAAGTCTGGTGTAATTCTGATAGGTCTGCCTTTGTATGTTACTTGACCTTTTCCCCTTACTGCTTTTAATGTTCTTTGTTTAGTGCATTTGATGTTTTTATTATTATGTGATGGGAGGAATTTCTTTTCTGGTCCAGTCTATATGGGGTTCTAAAGGCTTCTTGTATGTTCATGGGCATCTCTTTCTTTAGGTTAAGAAAGTTTTCTTCTATAATTTTGTTGAAGATATTTACTGGCCCTTTAAGTTAGGAATTTTCACTCTCTTCTATACCTAGTATTCTGAGGTTTGGTCTTCTCATTGTGTCCTGGATTTCCTGGATGTTTTGGGTTAGGTTTGCTCTTTATGTTTTCTTTGACTGTTGTGCCAATGTTTTCTATGGTATCTTCTGCACCTGAGATTCTCTCTTCTATCTCTTGTATTCTCTTGGTGATGCTTGTATCTATGACTCCTGATCTCTTTCCTAGGTTTTCTAACTCCAAGGATGTCTCCCTTTGTATTTTATTTTATTATTTTATTTTATTTTATTTTATTTTATTTTATTTTATTTTATTTTATTGTTTCTAGTTCCATTTTTAGATCCTGGATGGTTTTGCTCATTTCCTTCACCTGTTTAAATGTTTGCCTGTAATTCTTTAAGGAAATTTTGTGTTTCCTCTTTAAGGGCTTCTAGCTGTTTACCTGTGTTCCCCTGTATTTCTTTAAGAGAGTTATTTGTGTCCTTTTCAAAGTCCTCTATCATCATCATGAGACGTGATTTTAGATCTGAATCTTGCTTTTCTGATGTGATGGTGTGTCCAGGCCTTGCGATGGTGGGAGAATTGGGTTCTGATGATGCCCAGTAACCTTGGTTTCTGTTGCTTATATTCTTATGCTTGCCTCTCACCATCTAGTTATCTCTAGTGCCCTGGCTATATCTGACTGGAGCCTGTCTTTCCTGTAATCCTGGTTGTGTCAGAACTCCTCAGAGTCAAGCTGTCTCTGTGACCCTGTGATCCTGGGATCCTATGATCCTGAGATCCTGGGTGTGTCTGAGCTCCTGGGAGTCAAGCTGCCTCTGGGACCCTGAGATCCTGGTGTGACCAAGCTCCTGTGATCCTGTGATCCTGGGTGTGTTAAGTACCTAGGAGTAGAGCTTCCTCTGGGTGTTGTGAGACTAGCTGCGGAGTTTGTGCCCAAGGTCTGCTCACGGCACGGGCCCAGACAGACTGGAAGGAACCCGTGCCACTGGTCTGGTGGAGTTCCTGTGTGCCTGTGTCCCACTGGTCCCAGTTACTACTCCCAGTGTTGGGTCAGATGTTATGTCCTCTTCACCTCTGATTCTATCGGGTCTTCTTTCTTAATTAACATTATCTGGACACTCTCTCACAGGCATGCCCAGAAATCAGTCTCCTAGGTGATCCTGGGTCCTGGAAAGGTGACAGCCAATATTAATGGCAGCAACTACTTTCAGAAGGTACATGTTGCTGACCTCATTTATGCCCCATCGAGGATCTGGAAGGCAGCCAGACGTCTATCAGTAAAACATATTTCAGTGATACTCGGAACATAAAGGAGAGGTGGAACTTTTCCTACAGCTGTTCAGTGGGCAAGCAAGGGCCAACAAAAGCAAGTAGCAGCTGCAGTGCACACTCTAATTCCTGGTCACCAGCACCAGTCAGCAGTGGCACTAGCAGCAGGTGCTCTGACCTCCAGCTGGCAGCTGTCCTAATTGACCTTGAAACCAACAGATTTCCATTCCTCCAGCTCTTCCAAACACTCAGTAAGTTCTGTATTTCCTGGCTTCATCTTTTCTTATGCAAACACTTGGAATGGTTTCATTTTTACTGTGTTGAATGTGACACAGAGCCCCAGTGTGAGGCTAGTCAGGGCTTGCTCTACTTTCTATACACACACACACATGAAATAACTGGGGAGAAGATGTTTCTCTCCCAGAGTGCAATATGGTAATTAACACAAAACAAACCACATCCCTGATTACTGAGATCAATCCCCAGGGAAACAAGCATCACTGCTTGAAGGCTTGTAATAGTCACCCTGTACAACCACAATGCTTGGTTCCAGTGTGGTCATATCCTGTGCCTCCTTTAGCCAACATCATAGTATCATAGAGAGATATACATGAAATTTTTTCAGATAATTCTTTCCCACTGTATTGATAAGATATATGCTTTTCTAGTGAAGGAGATGCATGGCAGGTCACAACCATGAATCACTAGCTGAATGCCAGACAAAGATGGAGGCACCAAGAGCATTATAAACAAATGAAGAACACATTATAGACTAACATTCCTGCTCCCAAGGAATGCTAGAAAAGCCATGGACTTTTGTAAATCAAGTCACTTGAGTTTGTAGCGAGAAAGAGAAAGAGAAAGAGAAAGAGAAAGAGAAAGAGAAAGAGAAAGAGAAAGAGAAAGAGAAAGAGAAAGAGAGAAAGAGAAAGAGAAAGAGAAAGAGAAAGAGAAAGAGAAAGGGAAGGAGGAGGAGGAGGAGGAGGAGGAGGAGGAGGAGAAGGAGAAGGAGAAGGAGAAGGAGAAGGAGAAGGAGAAGGAGAAGGAGAAGGAGAAGGAGAAGGAGAAGGAGAAGGAGAAGAAGAAGAAGAAGAAGAAGAAGAAGAAGAAGAAGAAGAAGAAGAAGAAGAAGAAGAAGGAGAAGAAGAAGAAGAAGAAGAAGAAGAAGACGACGACGACGACATTGGCCTTCTAAAGTATTGGATTTTTTTAAAAAAAAGATGTTTGTATTTTTTCTTTCTTTTTAGAGGTGTATTGAATTTTATACTATGATATTAACATGAGACTTTTGGGAGATGGGATAAAAATTTATGGCTCTAAGTGATGTTTGTGTTTTAAGTTGGCAAGGAGTGGATTGTGCTAGTTAGCTTAAATATAAACTTGACACAACCTAACATTCATCTGGAAAGAATGTCTTCATGAGGAATTTGTCTAGATCAGTTGGCTTTTGGACATGTTTGTGGCGAGATTGCCTTGATTGTTATTTAACCTGGGAAAACCCAGCCCATTGAGGGCAGCACTATTCCCTAGGCAGGGGTTTTTTGAACAGCCTAAGAAAGGAGAATACTAGCTGAGAACCAGCAATCAGGATGCATTTATTCTCTTTGCTCTTGACTATGGATGTGATGTGCCTGGTTAAACTCTTACATTTAGTTCCCCACAGTGATTGACACTAGCCTGCAATCCTAAGCTGAATACTTACCCTCCCACCCCCAGACTCATTTCAAACAAAGATGTCATTTATAGAGAAGGCTCAAACTGGAAAACCTACCCACAAACACAGAATCTGCCACCCAGAAGATGCTAGGAAGCTTTCAGTTAAATGATACACAAAGGAAGAAAGGATTAAGGAGACATGAAGGCACCCTCACTTTAACAAGATTCACTATAATGCCTACCTTCTATTTCATGAGTCTGTTTCTATGTTCCAGGCAACAGCTGGTCCTACTTTATGGTTGTGGGTACAATGAGTTCTAGTAAATCCTGTGTAATAGATGCACTCATGTACTCCATCTTTTAAACAATCTTCTTAATTAGGGTGTTGTCCTTTTAGCAAAGCATTTACACGGTTACTTTATTGTATTTGAATTCAACATTAGCTTCAATCGACTTAATATGATTTTATGGGTATTTTTTTTTAAATTGCTGGACAATGAAGGGAATTTATTTTATCATTATGATGGAGTTATTCTCATGGATCCTTAATATCTGTTGGTGCAGAGGCCTAGAAAATGCTATTAAGAAGGTAAGACCTCACACAAGTGGTAGATGGTTGTCATTTTGCTGGTCTTGCCTTTATTAGAATAGTCTGATTTTGAGAGCCTTGATTTCCTTATCTGTGAGATGAGACCAGGATCTTCTTTGCCTCAAAGCTATTGTGAACACCAAGTGAAACATCCTCCAGGAAAGGGCTTTACAAAGTACCTAAAACTGTGTGCTTCTGGGTTTTTCTCTTCAGGTAGAAGCCCCAGTCATCTTACCCGTCTGGGAATAATGCTGGTGTGTGAACTTTAGAGACAGAGGGATAGACTGGCTTTTGTGGATGTGTGGATGATGAAGAACAAGATAGTTCAGAAGGCTCTGCAGAACAGGTGGGGATTATGCAGAGATGGGAGACCCAGGTATCAGGGAGCAAGAGAAGATGACCAGGAGCAACAGAGGGCAGTGATGGGGTTAATCAGACCTTTGCTATGGCACCTGTTGACATCCCAATTACATCTGTACTTCCTCTTCATTATACCAAGTTGTCTTCCGGGCCTCTGCCCGCTCAGTCTCATCTGAAGCCTCATGTTACTCACATTAGAGCCCAAACAAACTATTCTTTCCTTTCAGCACACCAATGTTCTGGAATATCGTCTTTGCTCTGGAGTGCTAGGATTTCATTTATTGGGGTCAAGGACATGAATAACCCTTTGAATATGGGTGAACTGGACCTTGACTGACACCAGGTTTCCACTGTCCGCTCACAGCATAGTTAGCTACGTGTCATCAGTGTCTTTTCTAAATCTGAAGACAAAGATTAATGTAAGTAGGTCACAGTATCTTCTGAATAATGCCATACCATTGTTACTCCAATACATACCTGTTATCAGTCTTCTTCATCATTGTATATCATAGCACACAAGAGCATTAGTCATGGGCATGAGAGATAGCTCAGTGGGAAAAAGAGCTTACTATAGCATCCCAAAAGATCTGAGTTTTGATCTCTGATATGTCCAAAAAGCTGTATGGTTGCATGCATCGGTAATCCCAGAGTTCTTATAGCTACATGGGAGATGGATACAGGAGAAGCCTATGGCCTGGAGTATGACAGAGTGGCATAAACAGTAAGAGAAACCCTTCTTCCCCACACAAGGTACGAGGTCAGAACCAATTCCCAAACGTTGTCCTCGTGGGCTGGCAAAATGACTCAGCTGGTAAAGGTACTTACCGCCTGGCCTGGCAACCTGAACTCAATCCCTACACCCACATGGTGTAGGACATATGGGACAACAGCCTAAGAAAATATATTTTCTGACCTCCACATTCGTGCTGTATAATCCCACATACATGTAGATACACACACACAAACATAAACATGTGCAAAGTAAATAATGGTGAGAGAGCAAAAGCTATTTCCTGAGTTCCCAAACCCACACATCATATATATACACACCCCAAAATAATAATATTTAAGATCATGGCGTGAATGTAGTAGGCTACGTGCATAACATGTATGAAGCTCTGGGTTCCATCTCATGAACAACAACAACAGAAAACCAATCATGACAATCAACCCAAAGTTTTATTGTATTTTAAAGCATATAGGCTTGGAGGTCATAGCTTTAGGGCAAAGAGTCAGAAAACGTACATTTGAACCAGATAGTCACATGTGTTACCTGGTGACACAAAGTTACTGGGTAAGTTTGAACAAGTTTTACTCTATCTGCTGGGGCCTCAGTTTGCCAAGGTCTTAAAATGGAGATAACATCTACTTCCCAAGCCAAACATCAAAGATTAAAGATAATGCAGGATGAGAAAGCCTTAGAGAGATTAATGGCAGGTCCTTACTCTATTGATTCCATATTACAGACGCGGACACATGTTCTTATTTATTGCCTTCTCATTGATACTAGAACACTTGACAGCACTTCTGGCTCACACGCTGATTGACAAATGCTTTAGCTGTAGATCAAGGGGGGTTGAGAGACATTCTTTGTTTTTCTGGCTTTCTTCCCCTCCTTGCTAACATTAACATTTAGTTTAATAGTGGTCAGGACCTTGTTGGCTGACCTCTCAATTAAAGATCAAAACAGAGTCATGTGTCAATTTTAACTCCATCTAACGGCTCTCTGGACATCGAAGCTTTTCTACACTCTAATATGACCCCGAGAATCCACACCAGAGGAAGGCTGAAGTGAAATCTGGTTTTGTGCTTCTGTGTGACTGAAGAGAGTGTGCACTAACCAGAGTTAAGTGTGTAGGCCAAGTACTGTCCCACATCTCCCTTCCCCACCGAGCACACAATTGGCCAGGATAAGCCAACGCTGCATCTGAAGGGATTTCCTTGAATGGAACTCAAGGGGGAGAAAATGTTCAACTTAAAGGAGAAAACCTTGTGAGAACCTATGTTGTTTAGAATGAAATCAGCCACTCTGTAAATACCTGGGGGAAACAAACAGATTCACACCTCTTCCTCTCCCATGTTCTGACTGAGAAACTGGTTGAGAGGTAAAAGAAAAGACTGAGGCAGAGTCAAGACACCATCTTTATTATTGGGAATGTTACTGTTAAGTATGTCCAGCATATGGCTTCTGGGCACATTACATACACCTGGAAAAGCTGAGGACAAAGGATTACTCGAGCTCTTCCCTCCCCCCAGCCAAAGTTCAAAATCAGCCTAGGCAACATAGTGGGGCTTCCCCACCCCTCCTCAAAAGAAAGAGAAGGAAGAAGAAAGAGGAGATAAAGGAAGAGAGGAGGAGGAAGGTGAAGAGACAGCTGACAGCTATGGGTGGCTTCCTCTTTTGCCTTAAGTGTCCTATCAAGTAGATAGAGCCACTTTCAGCCAGGACTTTCCTGCTGGTTTCTCATATGTGTTAAAGAAGTATGGGGACCTCTGTTCTCTGCAGGTGAACAAGTCCCAGGAAAGAGAAAGAGAGAAGGGACAAGCTTGGGGATTCGAACTCAGAGATGTGTGCCCAGAGCCTCCTTTTAAATTCGCCCTGAGGAGAAATCAAGTAGGTCAGAAACGTCAACACAAAGACTGTCATGGTTGTGAAAGTCCCTCCTCACAGAAGGGACCATCGGCTCCATCGAAGAAGGAATAAGATCAACCTTTCTTTATTCCTGAAAGTGAATTTCACTTCAACAGTTAACTCTGGAAGTCCACAGCTCGTAGCGTTTGTGCTTCTTAAAGCTGACAACTGGGATAGCACATCCATATTTTAGGAATACTTGTAGATTGCAAAATATTTGGCTGCCACCTGCTTCCTTTCCCTTCTTGCGAAGCATTGTCCTCGGGGCTATCTACAGAGCTCATTATAAATCCATCCATCAACCCCAGCTTCGCAAGACAACAGTGGAGGAGCAGTTGGAAATGGGAGGGTTGAGCAACAGCTGACGGCTGATCTCCAGATCATAGGCAAGGCTATGAAATGTAACAAGATGTGCACCCCCTCCCCCGGCTCCCTCAGCCTGGACTATTTCTTAGTGTTTCTGGTTCTGTTGGCAGGAGTCCTACTGAATTCAGTCAAACCATATGAAATCCCTCCTGGGTGTTGCCAAAATAAATTGTTAATCATATCAGATGTAGCACTGAAGAGTCTTTATCACAGTCACTTTTCTGTTTGGTAACTGCTCTCCTTTGCTTCGTTCAGGATCGGAGGAGAGGAGGAGAGGCCCGGGCTGTACATGCCACATCTTGTTATCTGCCAGAGAGGAGAGAACAGGGGCTTGGGGGCCAGACAGGGTTCATGGGGTCAGCGGGAGGGCACCCCAATACTAACAAAAGATGTCTCTGTCATCCGATTTTAAATAGCCTCTGGAGATACTAACCGTCTGGACTCATTTCGAGCTTGGGAGTGGGAGACCCTCACAGAGGTTGGGCTGGACAGTGTACAGAGGGACATAGAGGTTTGGACCTGTGGGTTTCAATGTGGCTTCGCCGGCTGCAAAACTTACACGAGAAGACTGCAATCGTTTCCAGTACCTAGTTTAATTATGTGGAGCCACTCGCACCCAGGCAGTTATGCGATGGCTGTTTCTCACTTGCAGAAAGAAAGAAGTCGATCATAAGCAGAAAAGTGACGACCCAGATTTTTTTAATGGGTAAAAAAAAATGTCAATAGATCCAGAATAGATAAGATACGCCTTGGGGTGAGTCCCACTGGCATGGCTAGTCTAATCATCGTAGATTTGTGGAAACAGATGAATTATTATGAATTGAGTCTGGACCCTCCCTCTCATTTAGAGCGCTCTATAGGTGTCAGGGCCAATGAGATGGGTAAAAGTGCTTTGCCTCCAAGCCAGACGTGAGCTCCATCTCCAGGACCCACATGTTAGAAGAAGATAGCTGACACTAGGTTTTTCTTTGAGCTCTCCATGCGTACCTTGGCAAGTGCCTGCCCACAGGTATGCACACATAACAATAAATAAAACAGAAGGAAAAGAGTTTTATAATTAAAAAGCAGATAGGTCCTGGTGGCTCCCATGTCATCCATGGCTGGGTGTCTATGCTGACTTCAAGCTTACTAATGCCACTCTATTCCCAAGCTTCATCCTTGTGACTCATTTCAGCAGTAACTAATGTGGGCTAGCTGGTACCGGCCCCAGCATCTTCCTGCTTGGAAGTTGAGAACGCATCTAACCTGAGCGGAGACTCTGAATCCAAGGCAGCCAAAGAACTGTCAGACCAGGACAGACATCGTAGGCTTGTTGGCACATCTGGGAGCTGGAGATGTGATACCTGGAGAGGCTTAGCTGAGTGGTATGGAGAGGAATTTATTTGGTAAAGCCTAGAGGGAGATGAGTCCCAGCAAGCAGTGTGGATATCCAGTGCTGGACTTTTAGCCTGAACTTTCTGAATATGCACTTTGAATCCACAAGCTTCCGGTTCTGGCGATGGTGTTCCCGTGTATGGGGAGGGGAGCATGCATCCTGGCGCTTACATGAGTGTCTTGTGAGGGATAGGGCATACATTTTAAGGAAGTTTATTCTAGTTTCCATCTCTCTTGGGGGGATAAAAGACTGATGAAAGCAATATGAGAAGGAAAGGGTTGATTTAGCTTACACTTGCGTATCATAGTTCATCAACTCAGGAGGTGAAGGCAGGAACTCGAGGCAGGAACCTGGAAGCAAACCTGGAGTAGAGTCCATTGAGGAATGCTGCTTGGTAGCTTGCTTAGCCTGTACTCTTATACACCTGGCCTGGGCTGCGCCTCCCGGGTCAATTATTAATCAATAAAATGCCACCTGGACTTGCCCACAAGCCAACCTGTTGGAGGCGATTTCTCAACTGAGAGGCTCCTTCTTCACAAGTGACTACAGTCTGTGTCACATTGACAGAGACTAATTAATATAAACTTGAAAACAATTATAAAGTCAACTACAATACAGGCAATGCCTTATTATCACCAAGTTCTGCATAATCTTCAAGCATGTCAGAGATGAAAGAACTTTCACACACACACACACACACACACACACATTCTATATTTAGTGGTACAAGCCTGTAATCTCAGAACTTGGAAGGAAGAGGCACAGATATTGCCACAATTTCAGGGCCAACCTGGGTTATATAGTTAGTAAATTCCTGGCTATCCTGGGCTATAGAGTAAGATACTGCCTCAACCTTCTTTTCCAGAAACGATCTTATATCAACTGAAGTTCTACACAATGGCTGTGCTGAGTGTACTAATAGCTACACTTCAAATAAGTGTATGCTCTTACTTATACTCTGATAAAGACTGTATTTCACATGGGAGTGATCTTGTACAGCTCCGAGTGACTCAGCTGACTCTGGCCTGCAGCCATATCCATTGCTCATTTTATAAGCAAGTCCATCATGCACCAGAGTTCTCATGCATGCTCATCCTCGGTTCTATTCTTTCTCCATCTTCTGTGGTAGAAGGTAGTGGTACATATTTAAAAGTCTGCTCTGTGTTCCTGGCAGGTGTGAGAGTGTCAATGCACCCTCCTAAGAGCTCTGGAATCATAAATAAAAGATACGCACACTCAACCTTTATTGCCTTGGCTTGGCTTGGCTTGCTCAATGACTGGGTCACTTCCAAACCTCCCTGTGACTAGCACATACTCCCCTCTGGTATTTCTGAGTTAACAGTTTCTAAATCTACATTTTATCTTTGCTACCCCGTTTCCTTCTGGGCAGCTCTCCCATGGGGCCACTCTCTCTTTGCACCTACCTTTCGACCGTCTCACCCTCCTGCTCCTTCATGTCATGGTCCATCCTATGCCCCTCTCATGGCAGACTCCTCTCTTCTCTAGGTCTTCTGTTTTCTTGCTTGGGAATCCTAAAAGTCCCACCCCTATCACTCTGCACAGCCATTGGCTGCTGGCTCTTTATTGACCAGTCAAAAAAACCAACTGTTGGCAGGGTCCTGAAGTCAATGTGTGAATTCCCATGTGTGATGGCCATCCCTAGTTGTCAACTTGACTATATCTGGAATGAACTATTATCCAGAATTGGAGGGCTCACTTGTGATTCAGATCTTGAGGTTGGGAGACACAAGTTTCTGACCTGGATCTTGGCATGGAGATCTTGAGACATAGTGGCCATGAAAATCTTAGGCCCACACAAGGTGGTAAAGGTCTTTAATGTCAGGAGACTAAGGCAAGGAGATCTCTGAGTTCAAGGTCAGCCTGGGACAAAACAAATCTGAGATCCAGGTGTGGTGGTTCACACCTTTAATCTGGGTCACACCTTCTGCTGGAGACCTACATAAGGACATTGAAAGAAGGAAGATTCTCTTCTTCACATGTTTGCATTTACTTGGCAGCACATTTGTTGGAATCTACTAACCCCATGGGTCTGAGCAACTAAATAGGTCCTTGGACCTCCCATTCACAGCTGACCATTGTTGGGGAGTTGGACTACAGACTGTAAGTCAGCATAACAAATTCCCTTATTATGTAAATCCATAAGTTCTGTGACTCTAGAGAACTCTGACTAATACACCACGTAAGCACAAATTAAATCCCCCAACAGTAGAAAGTCTGATAGAAGAAAAAAATCACAGTCTGCAGTTTCCTTCTGGCCATTATCATTATTCATTTTCTCACAATTTTTCATGAAATAATGTTGTCATAAATGCACTGTGTATTATGAGGTTCTAGATTTTATGATGGAGCATTTCTACATTGGAAATACAAAACATGAGCAAATATTGACTTACCTGTGGGTCGACAGGTGAACGGCTAAACTCTGCCTTGTTATACACAGAAGTGAGTTTTATGAAATGCCTACAAAAAACACAAAATTCACACCAACTTCCAAATCTAGAGGAAACAGAAATAAGGTTGCAGACCATGAGGAAGGAGAGATTCTGCCTACTGCAGTTTCCAACGGTGATGTTAGCCTTTACTTTAGTCAGAGAAAACACTCCTAGGGAAAGATGCCCGCCATCCCTGGCATGATTACTAGTGTGCCATGACATGGCAGAGGGAGGACTGACCGGAAGTATTCAGCAAGCATTTCCTTAAGTAGCATAGTACATCATCGGTGATCATAGTTATCGTTAATGATAGGTTAATTGATAAATAATGACAGCCCAATGGGGTAGATGTGGCTAGTGGTTCATACAGGAATGAAGAATGAGGCTGGAGAATTTTTTATATGACTAAAAGACATTTTTATATAATTTATTTGTTTGTTAAAATGAATCATAGGTCATAAATTCCCTTCCTGTATTCCATTTCCTTATAAATATGGATTTGGCTTACACTTTACATTTAAATCTACAGATCCTGGATCCAGTTCTGTTTAAGTTGTAAACTTTAGGTCATGATTACATCTATTAGTTAAATTTTGGTGTTGGCTTTGGGTGTTCAATGGTTTGGCAGAATTTTGAAGAAAAAAATAATAATTAGGAAATTATGTTTCTGTGCTGATAAAACTCCTTGTGGGCAATTTTTGATAACTAAGATGATCTACTCATGGACATTTCTGCAGGTCTTACTCCTACCATATTTCAGCAGATGAAAAGGAGAGCTATGCCATTATTACTTAATTTGTCTGCTTGCATATGTCCCTTCCCACGTTTGTGAGTGTGCCTATCTGTGTGCATGCATGTATGAACTTATGTGTGTAGAGGTCCAAAGTTGATGTCCAGTGTCTTCCTTGATCTCTCTTTGGCTTTATTTATTAAGGTAGGGTCTCTAGAAGAACTTAAAGCAATCTGGGTAACTAGCTTGCCTGGGAATCCCTGGTCCCTGCCTCCTGAGTGCCAGGGTTGATGACAAGTGGCTGTCATACCCGACCAGTTTTACATGAGAACCCCAGGCTTAGACTCAAGCATGCTATCAACCCAGACAATTTCCCACCTGTCTTAGCTTGGGATTCTATTGCTGTAAAGAGACACCATGACCAAGACAACTCTTATAAAGGCAAGCAATTAATTGGGGCTGCCTTACAGTTTCAGAGGTTCAGACCATTATCATCATGGCAGGAAGTAACGGCAGCCTGCAGGTAGACATGGTACTGGAGAAGGATCTGAAAATTCTACATCTTGATCCAAAGGTATCCAGAAGGAGACTCTCTTCCATAGATAGCCAGGAGAAAGCTTTCTTCTACATTGTGTGTAACTTGAATATAGGAGCTTTAAAACCCACCCCCACGGTGACACACTTCCTCCATGAAGGCCACACCTACTCCAAGAAGGTGACACCTCCTAATAGTGCCACTCCCTGGGCCAAGCATATTCAAATTACCACATTCCACTCCTCCTGTAGGCTTGTTCAAACATATGAGTCTTTGGGGGCCATACCTAGTCATAGCATAAAGCAAAATACATTTAATCCAACTTCCAAAGTCCCCACAGTCTATGACAGTCTCAACATTGTTTACACGTCCCAAGTTCAAAGTCTCTTCTGAGATTCATGCAATCTTTTAACTGCAATCCTCTATAAAATCAAAATCAAAAAACAGATTGTATACTCAACACCACAGGCTATACATTAGTATTCCAAAGCATCATAGTGAGGAAGTACTGGACCAAACCAAGACACAAAACCAGCTTGACAAATTCTAAACTCCTTATCTCCATGTCTGATGTCAAAGCGCTCTTCAGATCTCCAACTCATTTCATCCTCGCTAACTGCAACAAGCTTCTTTCTCTTGGGCTGGTTCCACTCCCTGTTAGCAGCTCTCCCCAGCCGATATCCCATGGTTCTGGCATCTCAAACACCTTTGGGTCTCCAAGGAAACTTCAACTTTACAGCTTCTTCTTCCAATGTCTGGGATTCACACACGATCTTCTGGGCTCCTCCAAAGGGTTTGTGTTACTTCTTCAGCTCTGCCCTCTGAAGCGTTGTAGACTATAGTAGAGTCTGGTTGACTCTACTCCATTTGCTCCTGCTGTTCTTGGTAGTCATCCCATGTTACTGGTATCTCCTTTATACTGAGGTCTTCCACTGAACTAGGCTTCACAAAAAGCCTCTCATAGGCTCTCTGCATGGTGCCAAGCCTCAACTTCTTTGCATGATCCCTTCAGTTCTGGGCCATCAACTGCTACTAAGCTTGCAGCTTCACCAATGGCCTTTCCTGGCCTCTCATAGTGTCAAGCCTCAGCTGCTCTCCATGACCCCTTCATACCTTCAAAACCAGTACCATCTGAGTGATTCTTACATATTACCAAGTCCAACTACAAGCACAAGGTACAGTCTTGGTTATGTCTGGAACACAGCTTCTTTGTGCTCTTAGAAAGTACTTTCCAGAGGTTTTTACCATAGTGATGCTAGTTTCTTCTTAATCAGCACTAATTTCTTAGCTTTAGCTAACCAGCATCAATTGTCCTAGTAGTCCCTTCTATTCTTGACTCTAAAGCCTGAGCGATGTGGTCAAAGCTCCTGAGTTTTGCTGCTTGCTGGGGTTGGAACATGGCCCCCTTGTTCTATCACATCATCACCAGCTTTCTGTTTTCCAACTCCTTTACTGCCTGAGCTTGGTTGTCCTGTAGACTGACCTTGAACTCAGAGATCTGCATGACTCTATCTACTGAGTGCTGGAATTAAAGGCATATACCACCATGCCTAGACCTAAGTCTTTCTTTACCTTTTCATAAGATCTGTATAAATTCTAAATTGTAGTTCATTCCAGATGCAGTCAAATTGACAACTGAGAATAGCCATCAAATTTCATCCCTTGTCAATCTGACATACAATCATATTTCCTTATATCCAAATGAAAACATTAGCCAAGTCATAGTAACACCTAACATAACTCCACATTTAACTGCAAATGCATGAACAATAAACTTAACTGAGTGGGAGCTTGCCCCCAAGGTCACCATTCCCTTCATCTGTTTATCTCTTTGAAGATAGGATTTAGCTCAGTTCTACCTCCTGGTACCCTTGAATACTTGAACCATACATTTTATAATTTTTTCCCCTCAGGTTGCTATGTTTGATCAAAATGTTAGCGATCAACAGGGCAAAGTCGAAACTAGGCTTTTTTGAGACTTCCGTTGTCAATGTAATTAATCTAAATCTCTTTACCTTAGCCTCAGGCAGACTCTTTGGACAAGGACAAAAAGCAGCCACATTCTTTACCAAAATATCACTAGAACGATCTCTAGGCAACATACTAAAATTCTCCTCTGAAATATCTTGAGCTAGGCCCCCCGGAGTCCATATCACCTTCAGCACCAATATCTCCCATAGTCCTACTCAGATGGCCCATGAAGCCCTACTTAAAGCGAACTTCTGCTTTCCAAATCCAAAGTTCCAAAATCTACATTCCTCTAAACAAAAGTATCTTCTAAAGGTAAGAACATTTAGTTGAAGCTGGCTTACAGTTTCAGAGGTCTCACCCCTTATCATCATGGCAGAAAACATGGCAGCTTGCAGGCAGACATATCACTGGAGGATTCAGGACTTCTACATTTTGATCTAAAAGCAGCCAGGAAGGAGGAGACTGAATTTGTTTCATACTGGGTGTACTTTGAGCATTTAAGACCTCAAAGCCCTGCCTCCACAGTGGCAAACTTCCTCAAACAAAGCCACACCTCCTCTAATAAGGCCACACATCCTATTTTTCCACCTTCTATGGGCCAAGTGTTCAAATGTATGAGTCTATGGGGACTAAACCTACTCAAAGGACCTTGAGTTACAGCGAGTTACACAGGTCCAGTCACTCACCAGACATTCAGTTTGTCAACGTTACTCACATTCTAAGGAGCATTTAGAAGTAAAACCCTGGTTTTAGATATGGCTTACATTAGATCCTATTTAACACATTTTACATGTTAAAGTAAGATGAGGATCCTGATCCAGCCTCTTGACAACCTTTGCAATCAAGGAATTGACTATGTAACCCTGAAAATTGGAAAACAGGAGGAGGGGGGTCCTTATATTTGAGAATTAATGATTTATTGATTATTTGATTGATCCAAAGCTCCAGCCTAGCTTCCAGAATTTTGAAGTTGTATTCGCTTTCTGGGCTTCCTTACAAAATTGCCACAAACCTAATGATATAACACAAAAGAAATTTTATCTTCTTGTGGTTCCAGGAACTAGAACCTAAACTCCAGTGTTGCCTGGTCCCTGCCCATCCTTCGGGTTGTGGGTACGAATCCTCCCCTCGTCTCTGGCCACTACTGGTGAAAGCTAGCAATCTCTCTGTCTCCCTGCCATGTAGGTGCACTGCTTTAGCCACTGTGTTCATTGTCAAGTTTCTTGTCCTGTTGTGTGTGTGTGTGTGTGTGTGTGTGTGTGTGTGTGTGTGTGTGTGTTTCTGTCTTTCTTCATTGGATTTAGAGTCCACCCTAAGCCACCATGACCTCAGCGTAACTCAGGGCACTACATATATAAAATTCCTCTTTCTGGATAAGGTCATGGTCTAAGGATCTGAACATAAATTCTGAACCTGTCTAACCCAATATAGTTATTTACGGGTCTGTTTTCCCACATTAGTATCTGGGCATGATGGCTATGAACTACATTGCCCTCGGACAATAGCCTCTGTCCCTCCTAGTTACCAAGGGCCTCAAGGCCCAGCCACCTGCAAGAGATGAATCTTTGGGAGCCCAGATCTTTGTGGATGCATGCATTTTTATTTTTATTTTATTTTATCTTGGAAATTAGAACACTAGGCCAGTGAGTAATTCTCTGCATGGGGCTATCCTTTGCCATTTGGGACATTTTCGGTTGAGTAATGCAATATTTTTTCTCAGAAAATACATTTCAAGTTCCAAACAAGCAACTCACAAAGTATTTTAGGAACGCTGTTGGCACTGTGTTCTGGGATGCCTGCATTGTTGATGAGATGGCATGTGGAGATGAAGCTGTCATCAGAGCCACAGTGGGAAGCCTGCATTACCGCTGTCTATCCAGATAATATCATTTTAATAAAAAAAAAATCAGCCAATATAAAGTTTGTTTTTTAATTTTTGGCAAATGCATTTAAGTCCACTTATTAAATTGTATAAGATTGTAACATAAAAATAACTTGAATACTAGTTTTCTTACTATGGATTCTTCACTAGAGGCTGGGACAAGGTCTCAAGACCAGGGTGGGTTTCATTGGGAAGTGATCTCAGAAAGTAGGAGTTATTAGAGAATGAGAGGAGATGGCAGAAAGAAAAACCAAAACGAGGTTGCACCGAGGTCAGAGTCACTGCTGTAGGCAGCAGGGCCTTTGCTGCTGCTGTAAACTTGGGGAAGTAGATGGGGAACTTTCCCGGGTTGTCTCCTGAACAGGTAGAGGTTGTATACTCTCCTACTTGCCTCCTGCACGGAGGGGAGGGACGAGATCTATCTCACACTCTCCAGGCTGGGCCACGTGGAAGTTGCTTCTGCAGAATAGTATTACAACTCAGTGTTAGCACCATCTAAGACTTAACTGTCCAGTAAGCACCCCTACTCCTGCAGCTACAATCAGATGTGGGCTGAGGGAAGGGAACAGACACTAAGGGCATCTGTTACATCAGGATTCTTCTTCCCTTTGTTCCTCCCCCTCATGTGTGTGTGTGTGTGTGTGTGTGTGTGAAGCTAGTATGAGTGCCAGTACACATATGCAGAGGCCAGAGGAAGGAGCAGATGCCCTGCTCCACCATTCTTCACCCTGTTCCCTGAGACAATGCCCGTCAGTTATTGAACCTCAAGCATGGTTGGCAACCACCCAGCCCCATGCGATCTTCCTCTCTCTACAGTGTTGCGGTAATGGACAGACTCAGCTTTTTACATAATGCTGGGGATTTGAACTCAGGTCTTCGTGATTGTGCTGCAAACACTGTTCTTCCCTGAGCCATCTCCCTACCTCTGAATTCCTTTTTAAAAATAGATAACATGATCTTCATGTGTGGTCATCATTTTAAAACGTTGCTAGAGAAGTTGATACTTAATTCTAGCTTCTCGGTTCTCTATCTGTTCTTCAGTGACCTCCCTTGGACCAAGTTGTGTTCAATACTTTGTTTTACTATTAATAGAATGGGCTGTTCTGGGGAATGAATGTCATAACCAGAGAGTAACAGCAGCTCATTTTCACTTGGTGAGATTTCACAGGTCACCAGCAGTAGATCGAACCACTTGCAAACACCATCATCAGTAGCGTCAGGATAGCAAACGAGATAAATGTGGTATAGCCTAGCAGAAATAGCCAGGCCTCCACCAAATCAGCACGAGTCAGCAAGAGTGGCCAGGACCAATGGGGATACCAGGAGAAGTTCTCTGCCATGCCTCTCAACAAAGCATTGCAAAGCTAGCTATGCAAGCCCCCTGTCACTGTTCAAATGCTATCCTGCAAGTTCCCTATACCCTCCCAGGGTTCTATTTATACTCCCTCCAAACATCATGTGTCCTCCCAGGGGTCTTGCCTCACCACCTGAGAGAGTCTGTCTTAGCAAGATTCTCCAGAGTCTGAATCAGCTGGTATTACTCTTCGAAACAACGATCATTAAGAAACAGCAAGGCAAACCAATACCATCCATTGTCATTGTCAAAGCACTCCTCATGTGTCTGCCCCAGAAAAACACCATCCAACACAACTGACCTTCCAAAGAAACTGTAAGTTTCCACTTCACTTTCCCTATCACTAACACACATAACCATACAATAGCTTCCTGTTGGCTTTGAGAGTAGAGGCAGGAGCCCATTGGATCCCACTGGACACATAAAACCATCTTAATTAGTCTGGATGGAACAAGCAAACAAAACCCCAGCTTTCCTTTACCTGTGCCCTGGAACCCTGACTTATTTAACCCTTTCCATGCCCATTTTCTTAGATTTGTTTGCTTCCATTCCACTCACTTTCCACGGACATTTGCCTGGCAGTTGTCCTCATTAGAATCAGTGCAAATGACATGGACAGATGAAATCCCAGGAAAGGCTGCCAATGCCAGCATGGATAGGGTAAGTATTTCTACAAGGACCAGGCCTGTCCAAAGACATTGTGATGCTAGATGTCTCTTAAATGGTCTTGCCCATCAGGAAGAAGGGAGCAAAGGTTAGGAACAACTAATTTGCATTCTTCTATGGGGCAGCATCCTTTGAAACACAATTAGTTGCATGTAGTATTCATCTGATCTTGTACTTGCGAAAAGACAAAGTGGACCATTGATCCATCAGGTCTCTTCTGCCATTCCGATCATATTGGACGTTTTAGTAGGAAAAGGAAAGCTGAATTGCATACCCTCCTATAAATTATATAATTGAAAAGCAATAAATTTGAAGATCTAAAAGGAATAGAATAAGGAAGGGGTCAAACAGCGACTTCCCTAATTAATAGCCACTTATGTCTTCCAGCTGGGAAAGCACTTCACAGATGTAATTACCCTTTATTTTAAACCATTTCACTTTGTACGGTGAAAAATTTCATTTGGGGGAAGTGAGAATTAGACATGGCTTCTAACCAAACCGGGGCAAATCAGTACTAAAAGAACGCCACACCAAAGACAGCAGCTGTGCCGTAAAGAGTTAACTCAACATGTAGTTAAAAATTAATCTGCAGAACTTGCCTCAATACTTGTTTTGGTTAAAAAAGAAAAAGAAAAAGGAAAACCTAAGCATAATGGCAGTGTGAGCATTTATCCCTATAAGTGTACATGTATGCATAAAACATACTGCAAACACAGCACACCAGACAAGATGGCTCAGTAGGCCAAGTGTGGACTTACACTGTAAGTAAATGGCCCTAAGTTTGGATTCTCAGCACCCACAGAAAGTCCCAGGATGTCAGTGTCTAGGACAGGCAGATCCTTGGTGCTTGTTGGCTTGACAGCCTATCTGAAAGAGAGAGGAAGAGAGAGAGATAGAGATAGATAGATAGATAGATAGATAGAGAGAGAGAGAGAGAGAGAGAGAGAGAGAGAGAGAGACTCTGTCTCAGAAATCTAAGGGAGAGACAGGACTATGGAAGACAGCAAGACTGTTAACCTCTGGTCTCTATGTATTCCTGCATGGCCAAGAGCATGCATGCATGTGCATACCTGTATCACACACACACACACACACACACATACACACACACACGTGCAACACCTACAGTGTTGAAAGTTATTAAATGTTAACACTATTTTTGTTTTTTCTCATTTTGATTTTTTGGGATACTGATTCACACAGCCCAGGCTGACTTTGCTACTATGTGACCAAAGCTGGTCTTGAACTTCTGATCCTCCTTTCTGGGAACTTTATCATAAACACTGAAGTCATCTACAAATATAATGACTTTACTTTTTCTCTTCTGACCCTGAGGTACTTTCTTCTCATTGTCTCATTGCCGCCTTCTCTCCATTAATACAATCATTTTTCAGACGGAGCATTCTTGCCTTGTTGCTGACATACAGTTGGTTGCCCTAGGATTGTGTCTGGAGTGTGGAACTGACTTTCAGGTTCTTCCATTTGTGTCTTGGGTCTGGCAGATTTCATTCCCTTCTGGTAGGAAAAGCATCGGAGTTCCTCTTTGTTGTTCTTCATGAATGAGGGCGACACATTTGCCAGATATTTTTGTCTGCATGTATTGGTAAACTTTCTCACGTGTTCTGCTGTTTGATATAATGAATGATATTGAATTTCTGAAGGCTTATTTCATTAATATGCATGTCATGATACCCTCATGTCATGAGTATAGGTACCCTCAGAGGCTAGAAGAGATCATCATATTACTCTCAGCTACCTAACATGGGTGCTGGGAACCCAACTCCAGTCCTCCTCAAGGACAGCACACACCATTAACCCTTGAGCAGACCTTCTGCCTCTTATATTGAAAATTTAAGGTTAAAACCATTTTGAGTTCCTGAGATTAACTCAATTTGGCCACAACTGATACTGTTTTATGTATTGATGAGTATTCTATACTGCCAGTATTCTATTCAGAATGTGAAGGTTGGGCATGGTAGCACATGGTAGTACATGCCTATAATTCCAGTGCTCTGGGCTGAGGTTCGCCACAAGTCTGATGCCAGCTTAAGCTGCATAGCAAAACCTTGCCCGAGCCCTGAGTTTATGTAATGTACTAGTCATTTTACACCCCCCATTTTTACTTGTTTATTTGAGACAGAATTTCACTATACATTTCTGGGTAGCCTGGAACTCTCTATGTAGACCAGGCTGGTCTTGAACTCCCATACTTCTGCTTGCCTCTGCCTCCTAAGTGCTGGGATTAATGGCATGAGCCTCCATGAAACAGCCTGTTTCTGTTTTTTAAATTTTTGTTTGTTTTGTTTTGTTTTGTTTAAATCAAAACATATTGCTCTCTTAAAACAAGTATTTGGAAAAAAATTATCTAAGGTTGGAATTGTTCACTCCTTGATTAAATTATAATAAATATTTGATAGAATTCCTCAGCAAATTATCTGGACCTAGAGTGTTCCTTGTAGAAAAAAATTAAAATACACATTTAATTTCTTCTTATTTTTCTTGTGTGTGGAGGCCTAAGGGGAACTTGTAGGAGTCAAATCCATTGTCCTTCTACCACGTGGGATGCAGGTGTTGAACCCAGGCCATCCAGCCTGCCACCTGTTGAGACACATCACTAGCCCCAAAGTTAATTCCTTCAGTAGACATGAGGCTATTCATATTTTCCATTTTATCATGTGTCAGCTTAAGAAATTTGTACTGTAAGTTCATAAATTCTAAAATGTTAATTTATTGCAAAAAAAATACCCTTTAAGACATTTTTGAGGCCACAAACTTGACTGCCATCCCAACTTTAGTTCTTGATGTCCATGATCCATGTACTCTGTCTTTTATTCCTACTCAATCTACCTAGCGTTTTATCAATCACGGAAGGCTGAGAAGGTAAAAGATGCACTATTTACAATGTCTTTAATTACCTGTGCACTGAGTGTGGCAGGGTTTCTACTCAAGGGCTCTGTAACAAAGCATTTGTGCAAAATCATAACTATTTCATTATTTCATGGTATGCTCATTTACTATTCATAGCGGAAACATATGTGATGTGGTAAAGACACCACCCATTCCACCAAAAGTGTTTGTTACAACATCAGGGTTTGACAACACATTCTAGTGGTTAAAAGCTCAGGCTTTGGACACAGCTGTGTTCAACATCAACAGTCAGCTGGAGTGCCTGCTGGCTGGGGATTTTAAACAGTCCGCCTTATTTTTCTAAGTCTCTAAGGTTATTAGTGTTAAATAGGAAGATGCCTTTATAACACTAAGTGCAACCACTGAGCTGCTCTGTAAAACTTTGGGTTATTATTTTTAACACTGTGAGTAGCCTGGTCAGACTTAATCTCAGATGACAGTTTGTGTGTGTGTGTGTAGGTGTGTATCTCTGTGTGTATCTGCGTATGTGTATGTATGTATGTATGTGTATGTGAGTTTGTGTGGGTATGTGTGGGTATGTGTATGCATGTGTGCATCTGTATATGTGCATATATGTATGTGTGTGTCTGTGTGTATGAGTGTGTGTAGTGTGTGTGAATGTGTGTATATGTATATATGTGTGTGTGTGTCTGTGTGTCTGAGTGTGTGTGTGTATGTGTGTGTGAATGTGTGTATATGTATATATGTGTGTATGTCTGTGTATATGTTTGTGTGAGTATGTATGTATGTATGTATGTATGTATGTGATGGTGTGTGTGTGTATATGTGAGTGTGTGTGTATGTGACACTGTGTGTGTGTCTAATGCTGTCTCAGCAGTCTTTGCTTTCTGTTCTCAGCTTTGTAAACTGTTGCTGAGCACGGTTTCTCAAGTCCTCAGTCGTCAGCTGTAAATTATCCCCCAAGAAGCCGCAGGCTGGCACCACGGGGCATCGTGTCAGGCTGAAGTGCTGGGTCCCGTTTTCATTTGCACACTTCTTTTGCAATCCTGTGGGGACGAGAGGGACTGACTGCCAAGACTTTTCCCATATGTTCTTGAAAATTATCTAACCACAACCAAAAAGAAATTAAAATACAACCCCAAGCAAACAGGAAACTGACTTTTTCTTTTGGGAACTTAGTCAAAAGCCAACATTTTGTGGTTTCTGTGAAGACTCCTCTCACAGGGTCAGGGATTCATTTACAGAGTGCTTTGTTCTCTCACTTTCCTCATGACTACTTGAAAAGACATTGTTCCTTCGTTTTTTACCTATGAAGGTTGGTGATGGCAACACCCACCAGATTCGTATTAAATACCTCCAGACACACACACACACACACACACACATTCTTTATATTATATATTATTTTTTGTAAGATAAAGCCATAGAAGTACTAGACAGCCACACTGGATTCAGGCAACTATAAATAATTTCTCCATCCATAACCAAATACAGGTATCTGGCACACTATTTTGCTACAGCCTATTAATCATTATTTAGTCAGGGGAAGAGTCAGGCCACAGGCAAGCCTGGACATGGATGTGTCTTCGGTGGAGAGACTCTTGATCTATTTATGTAAGCACTCACATTTGGCACCATCCTGTGTTAGGAGAAAACTCTTGTGCTCTGCTTCCAACTCACGGGAACTTTTTGACTTTACAGGGGAGCCGCAGCTGGGCGGAATTATTTGAGGATAATGAGAAGGTATTGAGTATGCGTATCTCCTCATATCCCCCACTAGGAATTCTTTTCCCGTCTTTAAAAGTTCCTGTTCATATGCTTCTCTGTGGCTGTCTCGGTTGTTTGCTTCTCACTTGCCTTCACTTTCTCTCTACAGTTGCATACGGTGGCACGGGCAGTGAGTGTGCTGGTCATCTTGGGCTGCATGGCACTCTCCATGTTAAGGTGAGCTCAGAGTGGCAACATGTTTTCTGTGGTTAAGAATTTGAAGGGACTCCGGCTAGGTCAAGTGTGGTGGTCATGGCTCTGACAGGCCTCGTCCTTCTCCCCAATTCCCTCTGTCTTGCTAAAAGTCCATAGATTTCATTCCTTTTAAAAATATTTTTATTAGGTATTTTCCTCATTTACATTTCCAATGCTATCCCAAAAGTCCCCCATACCCTCCCCCCCTACTCCCCTACCCACCTACTCCCACTTTTGGCCCTGGCATTCCCCTGTACTGGGTCATATAAAGTTTGCATGTACAATGGGCCTCTCTTTCCAGTGATGGCCAACTAGGCCATCTTTTGATACATATGCAGCTAGAGTCAAGAGCTCCGGGGTACTGGTTAGTTCATAATGTTGTTCCACCTATAGGGTTGCAGATCCCTTTAGCTCCTTGGGTACTTTCTCTAGCTCCTCCATTGGGGGCCCTGTGATCCATCTAATAGCTGACTGTGAGCATCCACTTCTGTGTTTGCTAGGCCCCAGCATAGTCTCACAAGAGACAGCTATATCAGGGTCCTTTCAGCAAAATCTTGCTAGTGTATGCAATGGTGTCAGAGTTTGGAGGCTGATTATGGGATGGATCCCTGGATATGGCAGTCTCTAGATGGTCCATCCTTTTGTCTCAGCTCCAAACTTTGTCTCTGTAACACCTTCCATGGGTGTTTTGTTCCCAATTCTAAGAAGGGGCATATTGTCCACACTTTGGTCTTAGTTCTTCTTGAGTTTCATGTGTTTCACAAATTGTATCTTATATCTTGGGTATTCTAAGTTTCTGGGCTAATATCCACTTATCAGTGAGTACATATCATATGAGTTCTTTTGTGATTGGGTTAACTCACTCAGGATGATGCGCTCCAGGTCCAACCATTTGCATAGGAATTTCATAAATTCATTTTTTTTAATAGCTGAGTAGTACTCCATTGTGTAAATGTACCATATTTTTTGTATCCATTCTTCTGTTGAGGGGCATCTGGGTTCTTTCCAGCTTCTGGCTATTATAAATAAGGCTGCTATGAACATAGTGTAGCATGTGTCTTTCTTACCAGTTGGAACATCTTCTGGATATATGCCAAGGAGAGGTATTGCGGAATCCTCCCGTAGTACTATGTCCAATTTTCTGAGGAACCGCCAGACTGATTTCCAGAGTGGTTGTACAAGCTTGCAATTCCACCAACAATGGAGGAGTGTTCCTTTTTCTCCACATCTTCGCCAGCATCTGCTGTCACCTGAATTTTTGATCTTAGCCATTCTGACTGGTGTGAGATGGAATCTCAGGGTTGTTTTGATTTGCATTTCCCTGATGATTAAGGATGCTGAACATTTTTTCAGGTGCTTCTCAGCCATTCGGCATTCTTCAGGTGAGAATTCTTTGTTTAGCTCTGAGCCCCATTTTTTATGGGGTTATTTGATTTTCTGGAGTCCACCTTCTTGAGATATATATATATATATATATATATATATATATATATATATATATATATATATATTGGATATTAGTCCCCTATCTGATTTAGGATAGGTAAAGATCCTTTCCCAATCTGTTGGTGGCATTTTTGTCTTATTGACGGTGTCTTTTGCCTTACAGAAGCTTTGCAGTTTTATGAGGTCCCATTTGTCAATTCTTGATCTTACAGCACAGGCCATTGCTGTTCTATCCAGGAATTTTTCCCCTGTGCCCATATCTTCGAGGCTTTCCCCCACTTTCTCCTCTATAAGTTTCAGTGTCTCTGGTTTTATGTGGAGTTCCTTGATCGACTTAGATTTGACCTTAGTATAAGGAGATAGGAATGGATCAATTCACATTCTTCTACATGATAACCACCAGTTGTGCCAGCACCATTTGTTGAAAATACTGTCTTTTTTCCACTGGATGGTTTTAGCTCCCTTGTCGAAGATCAAGTGACCATAGGTGTGTGAGTTCATTTCTGGGTCTTCAATTCTATTCCATTGGTCTACTTGTCTGTTGCTATACCAGTACCATGCAGTTTTTATCACAATTGCTCTGTAGTACAGCTTTAGGTCAGGCATGGTGATTCCAACAGAGGTTCTTTTATCCTTGAGAAGAGTTTTTGCTATCCTAGGTTTTTTGTTATTCCAGATGAATTTGCAGATTGCTCTTTCTAATTCGTTGAAGAATTGAGTTGGAATTTTGATGGGGATTGCATTGAATCTGTAGATTGCTTTTGGCAAGATAGCCATTTTTACAATGTTGATCCTGCCAATCCATGAGCATGGGAGATCTTTCCATCTTCTGAGATCTTCTTTAATTTCTTTCTTCAGAGATTTGAAGTTCTTATCATACAGATCTTTCACTTCCTTAGTTAGAGTCACGCCAAGGTCTTTTATATTATTTGTGACTATTGAGAAGGGTGTTGTTTGCCTAATTTCTTTCTCAGCCTGTTTATTCATTGTGTAGAGAAAGGTCATTGACTTGTTTGATGGTTTAATATACCGAAATCCATCAACGTAATCCATTTTATAAACAAACTCAAAGACAAAAATCACATGATCATCTCCTTAGATGCAGAGAAATCATTTGACAAAATCCAACACTCATTCATGATAAAAGTCTTGGAAAGATCATGAATTCAAGGCCCATACCTAAACATGATAAAAGCAATATACAGCAAACCAGTAGCCAACATCAAAGTAAATGGTGAGAAGCTGGAAGCAATCCCATTAAAATCAGGGACTAGACAAGGCTGCCCACTTTCTCCCTACCTATTCAACATTGTACTTGAAGTCCTAGCCAGAGCAATTTGACAACAAAAGGAGATCAAGGGGATACAAATTGGAAAAGAAGAAGTCAAAATATCACTTTTTGCAGATGATATGATAGTATATATAAGTGATCCTAAAAATTCCACCAGAGAACTCCTAAACCTGATAAATAGCTGAATATAAAATTGACTCAAACAAGTCAGTGGCCTTTCTCTACACAAAGGATAAACAGGCTAGATTGCATTCCTAACACTTGTCTCCAAGGTCCATTCTTTATTTGGCCACTTCTTCCTCCTGAGGCTGACTACCAATGTCCAACTATCAAAATACTGAAGTCCAGCAGTCAAAAGCCCTCTTGGGCTCACCTAATTAACATGCCCAATTAAAGTTAAACCCCTCATCCTAACACGGGGTGTCCCATTTTTCCCTTTATAAACCACCATTTTCCTATGTGAAGGTCTGTCTCCTCTCCATCAGAGGAAGTTCTTTGTCCCATTTCCCTCCGAGACAAATCCCCCTTACCCCTCTCCCTTGATCCCTTTCTCCCCTCTCCTTTGTTCCCTCCCCCTTCTTCCTCTTCTATCTCCTGCCTTTGTCCTCTTATCCCAGCCTTCTGTCCCTTTGGGGAAAGAAATCTCCTTTGTGCTGTAAACCTGGTTTGGGGGACCCTGAGCTGATGCTGTCTCTTCCTTTCAGGGTTGGGGTCGCTTTTCTTCTGTTTCTTATACATGACAGTTTGGGGGTCTGAACTGTCTCTCTTCCTTGGGACTGGGGGTTTCTGAAGGTTTTTCTTAGGAAGAAAGTCTGAGGGAAAGCTTTATTTGTAAGTTAACGTCATACTGTATACTGGAGCGGCAGACGCGTCTCCTTATACATCCCCAGCTACTCGCCTTACTTTCTCTTCCAACCTATGGGCATGTCAAATCATAAAATCCAAACAACTTTGGAAGGGACTTGGCCAGCCAGCATTTATTGTGTCCCAGTCACTCCGCAGGTGCCTCTCTCATCTAAGCCCTCCTTTTGTACACAAGGAAAGAGGGGCCTGTTTTGTTTTTTAAAAACAAAAACAAAAAAACAAAAAAAAAAACCTCTCAATCGAGTCATTTAAAAACTATCAAATCAAGGTTTCTTTTTTTTTTTTCCCCTTTCTGAGAAGAGTCTCACAGCCAAGGCTGGGCCACATAGCCAAGGCCATCTCTTCTTCACCTCCAGAAAGCAAGGATTCTAGGCAGTCTGTGCCACCAGACCCGGCTTATGCCGCTGATGACCGGACCCCGGGCACTGAACCTCCACCAGCCTTCAAGGCAGTTCTTTAAAACAGAAAGAAGACAAGCTCAAGGCCTACAGTGAGATTGAACAACATCACAGAAGGAGCTAAGCCCCTTCTGGGGAGAAAGACACGCAAGCCTGTGGAGAGTGAGAAATGTTCCTTACCTTAAAAGCCTCGCCTTTTTAGGCCCTTTCCTCATAAAGGAAGAGCTGGACCCACAAAGCTCTCATGTCAGAGTTCTTCATCTTTTTCCTTAAAATTAAAAAAAGGAGGGGCTTCGGAGACACTGGGCTGGTGACAGCACTTGCTGATCTTGCTGAGGACTCAAGGCCAGTTCCCAGAAGCCACATGGAATCTGCTCATGACTGCTGTAACCCTAGCTTCAGGGGTCCAAAGCCCTCTTCTGGCCTTCTGGGGCACCTGTGTTTGTGTGTGTGCAAGTATGTATGTGTATAAAATACACAGAAACACATACATAAAAAGAAAGGAAATATTTAAAACAAAGATGGGGTGGTGGTAGAAATAATGAAGAAAACTATGAGATATCCCCACACAGAATAAAATTCAGGCTTTCCAACAGGCATTGGTTGTGGAGAAAAACCTATGGGAAATGATACATTCTTTATGCTATATAAAGAAAAATAGCGAAGTAACAAAATCAGAAGTGGTTTGTTTGTTTTTGTCTTTACGGTGTTTTCATTATTTTTGAGATGTCGACAGTCAGACTTTATTACTTTTGTGATGAAAAGAAAACTTTAGCCTCCCTACTCCAGCACCCCACAAATCATGTGAGCCACAGACAGTATTTGTTCTCATGGATACCAAACACTGAAGGATGCCAGGGGCGGGGCGAAAGTGCAGAGTGCAGAAGAAGCCCCTTTAGTTTTGCTTAGCTGTTGCCTTATCTCACATCGACTTTGAACATTTTCTCCTCTCTTAGTTTGCTAGACTTATATATTACTTATTAATCATTTAAAACTCTCAGATTAAAATGTTACCTGCTTGGCTGGGGATGTGGCTCAGTTGTCAAGTGTTTGCACAAAGCCCTGGGTTTGATTTCTATTGCTGCATAAGTTGGGTGTGGTGGCACACGATGTCACCTAGCGCTGAGGTGGCAGAAGAAAGAAAATCAGAAATTTAAGGGCATCCTCAGCTACCTAGCTAGTTCGAGGCTACCCTGGTCTATGTGAGATCCTGTTTCACAAAAACAAGAACAAACAAATAATCAAACAAATAAAACTATATGTATACACATATACATATATAACCATACATATGTATGGATTATATATATATGTGTGTGTGTATACACATTTTGACTTACAGATTTAGAGTCCGTGTGTTTGTGATTCTCTCTCTCTCTCTCTCTCTTTCTCTCTCTCCCCTAATTTCTCTCTCCATCCCCCCTTCTTTGTGTGTGTGTGTGTGTGTGTGTGTGTGTATGTATGTGTAGGGGATGGCTCAATTTTGGAAGTTTCTGGAGTAAGAAGAGCTTT
Source organism: Mus caroli (assembly GCF_978045245.1). NCBI lineage: Eukaryota > Metazoa > Chordata > Mammalia > Rodentia > Muridae > Mus > Mus caroli. The sequence goes on along the minus strand of NW_028227259.1, from coordinate 67,014,846 downwards.
TCTGATTTATGCAGCACTTTGTTCTCTGGGAGCTCTTATGAGTCTGCTGAACAGAATGCCTGTGCTTGCACTCCCAGTCCTCAGCTGGGCAAGGTCAGGAGACTGCTGAGGAGGTCCCTGCCAACGTGATGCAGACCAGCTGTCCTCAAGACCTTGGGAGACTTGTGATGACTTCACCGACCTGTCAATCACGTCTGCTTGCTTCAATGCCAGGTGTCATGAGACTGTTAGAATCACTGATTTAAAGAGAGTGAAACATGGGGGCAACCCTTGGCTACCACCACTGAGTGTCAAGTCACTGCTGATCTACTGTGAATACTAAAGAAAGACCTGTACTAGGCCACTCTCTAACAGTGGCTTATTGTTGGAAAATTAACCAGGAAAGTGGCTTTCAAAAGCTTTAGATTTTGTATTTATTATTATTATTAATTATTATTATGTGTGTGTGCACTATGGAAAATTTAAATAAAATTCAATAGTGTTGTATTATACAGTAGTATGTTATTATGTTATGTTATTCTAAATAAAGATGAAACTAATTCAGAATACCAAATGTTTTCCAAAAGCAAATAAATAGCTTAACTCAACTTGGCAGTTTACAAAAGCCTTGTGCCCTATACCAAGGTATGCCCCTGAAATGTCTGTGCATGACTGAGACATTCAAGAAGGAGAGGCAGGAAAGTGGTGGGGGCATATAAGATTTTGTGCACTAGCTAAGCAACTGTCAAGTTGGGGGTAGGTGGTTACTCTCTAACTCTAAGCCTCCATTTCTATGTCTGTAAACTGAGACCCTTAGGGCATTAAGTCACCTTCCAGGGTTCAGAAGAGCTGATATGCATTGTTCCTCAAAACCCAGGTATCATCCCTGATGTTCTAGCGAACGTCAGAGCCCAGACTCTTGTCTGCTCTGAGCCTGTGTTCTAGCAGTGGAAGAACTCCGGTCTGCGACTCCATGTGCACACACCTTTCAAGGGTTAGTAGCAACGAGGAGAACCCAGAGAGGAAAAGGCCGTTCTGGTGTCATAGGCAGAACCAATATCATACTCTGTGGAGAGCAGCATGGTATAGGGCTGTCGTCAATAACAGACGTCAAGCTAGAGGAGCTTCACCTGGGCTGACCCCCACTGTCATCCCTTAGCCCGCTGTACCCATCCATGTCTACATGAAATGGTTCCTTTGATCCTCTACACCTCTGAGGTTCAGCCGATCTTGGAAGCGGAACAGCTTTCAAGAACCCCACCAGCAAATTACAAGAGCCTTAGTCAGCATATAGCAATGGTGCCATTTCTCTGTTTAATTATTCCCCACTTCTCTCTCCCTCCCTCTCTCTCTCCCCCACAGGAAGCTTAGGGGGAATCAAAGTGGCCTTGTCCCCCAACAGTGCCTGCCTAAAGCCATAGTGAGTGGCTTATATGTAATTAAGAACTAATTTCTCAGTCAAGGTGCTATAGTCTGAGTGGTCACCGCACACTAGATACCTCCAGATCCATGCGATCTGTGGTCTTATAGTTATGTCTTGCTTCCCAGACATGCTGCTCATAGCTTTCTTTGAGCCTTATGCCCACTCTTCCCTGTTCAGTTTGATGATGCCCACAGGTGCCTGCATACCATGCCTCCTCTGCTTTGCCAGCTAGTGCTGTGTTAGGATCTATCAACCACGCAGCGGAGGGAAGAAGCAGAGACCTTCTCATTGCCATCTTCCTGTTTCGATGGCTGTGTTATATCACCTGCACCAGGCTTCTTGGGAGTCCAGACCCGAGTACCCTTTGAGCCCAGGAACACCCACTCCAGCAAGCAGTAGCCGCTTGCTCAGAGGTCCATATTTCACCTCTACAGGGCCCATCCTCTAGGTCTTGATCATTGCAATGCTTTCTGTTCTCTCCCTAGCTTGCTGGGAAGTGATTGTTGCCCGCAGTTGCTCTGCACAGAGCCTTAAAGGCTTTCTTCATGCTCTCCCTAGTACCTGGAGAATGGCTTTGCTGGCAAGACCCATGTTGATAGCATCCTTGACTAAGCCAAGAATCACTGTAAGGAACCGGAGAACAGAGTGAGTAACGGAGGCCCTCAGACCTTGGTTTGTATTCTGCCTCTTGGAATCTGCTGTTTTCCCTACAAATGTCCTGAATGGGTTCAAAACTGCCTCTCCATTTCAGAAAAACCACAACTGGATACAGTGCAGAGACCACCAGATTGTGAGAGGCCCCACACCACTGGGCACATGTACATCACAGCTCCTGCATCTCTGACTCAGGGAACATGGGGCAAAAGGGATGGGGATGGGAGGAGATTTTAAGAGCCAGAGGTCCATGGAATCTGCTCTGAAACAGTCTTTTTAAATTTTTTTCAGCAATAGCTGCATAAACAAGACTGGGAAAATGGGGATATTGTGGACACATTAACATGGAAGGATAAAGATTTTGGGATGACCCAACTTCTAATGATCTACAGGCAACTAATGACTGCTGGGAGAAAGAGAAGTGACCTCTCTCAGAGACAGATCCGCGTATTTGTTTTCCAATCCAGAGTGGTCAGCCTTGAAAGCATACACAGACCAACAACAAAAGCAGATTCTAACAGTTGCGTATACCGTGTATGTGTGTGTGTGTGTGCGCGCGCGCAGATACATACATATATAACAATAATAATCAAAGAAAAAGAGCCTATCAATTTGAGAGGTGGGTGGTTATGGGACTCAGGGTCTATACCTGTGAGGGTCTGGAGTACAGAAAGGAATGGAAAATAGGGACATAGTTCTATTTCAATAAAAACAGATTAAATAGTATAAAGGACAAACATCATAAATCCAAAATTGTAATAATAATTATAATTTTTAAAAAGGCCAGAATGCGTATGTGAAAAACTATTCTTTGTCACAGAAGACTAAAATTTCTTCAAGGAGAAACTCTCACTTCTCTAGGTAAACAGACCACTGACCATAGCGCTACCTAGGAGGCAGGATGGAGAGGACCGGATCCCGCTGAGGAGGTGGCTTTGCCCACAGTGAAGGAACTTGAAGAAGGTGATGACTCCTAGACAGGGGAAGAGACACAGCCAGAAGCTTCAGCTGTCTTCAGGCAATCTGCGCTGCGCAGCCCGGAAGCCCTGCCCACCAGGAAGCCTTTTCTGAGCGTATACTCTTTTCAAAACCAGGGGGAAAGCTGCCAGGGCACTGGGTTCCATGCCAGGCTGTGAGCAGCCGTGTCTGCACCCTGCAGAAAGTCTCGCACACCCGTGCTGTATGAAAGCAAGCTTGAGAAGCAAAGAATGCCGGGAATGGGGGGTGGGGGGCATGGCTCAGTGAGAGCCCTTACTTACCTTTACTGGGTCCCCCACCCACCCCCCACCCCCAGATAAAAAGAGGAGAGAGGAGAAGAAGAAGAGGGAGAAAGAAGAGAAAGAGAGACCCGCAAGGGAGGAAGGGGAAAGGAAGAATAAATGAAATGAAAGGGAAAATAAATCCTGAGGAAATGAGATTGTGTGCGCACGCGCACTCAACTGGCTTCCCGGAGACTTGTTCTGTGAAGACTGACTGCTGCCTCCCTGGTCAGCCATGACTCTAATGGAGGCAAATGCCCGAGGGACCGCAGAAACCTATGGAGAAGGGAGACATGTGGGAAAGCATAGCTCAGGAAGGCTCGTGTCTGGACAGGACTGGGCCTTTCACCTTTGTAGAGCTAATTAGCTTCTCTCTAGAGCTTTCCTCTGGTTCTGGAGGGGCTTCACCGGGACCCCAGGTTCACCAAACACAGGTCTCGAGAGGCAGAACACTCAGTGACCAGGGTGAGACCAGGACCAGCCAGGCGTAAGGAGGAGTCAGAAGAGACCCACAGGCCAGTTCAGATCAAAGGCAAACATCACAGAAGCAGAGGGATGAATGTGCCTTAGGCTAGTTCACAGATACCTGGGCGGTGGCTGGGAGAAGCTTCCAGGCCAGTGTGTCCTTCCAGCAGAGGCAGCGCGTCCTATGTGCCGCATCAGTGCAGCTGGCCCTGGGCTAGACCACAGTTATCTTGGGGCACTGAGTCTGCGGTCTGCGCTGGCCAGTCCATTACCTTATGGTTGCCCTAGCCATGATTACTTTGCAAGACATTCGCTTTCTCCACTGAGTTTGGGTATAAAAGGTGCACCTACATCTTAGCCAGGAAAAACAAATATTGAAAAGCCACAATCAGGGTCTATTCAGGAATGAAGGTACCCCTGTTTCTCCATGATCTGCTGAGGGGCAGAGATAGAATCGCTCAACCTCTGGGGTCAGGTGTACACGGCAGGATCCCACATCTTCTGCCGGTGGCTTCTTCCATTGTAGACAAGCTAACCTCTTGGACAAGTTAGCCTCTCAGAGACATATTCTCCTCCCCCTGTAAAATGAGGATCATTGCATCCGACTCGTGGGATTTCATCGTAGGAAGATCGAATGTGCTTGGGCAGAGGTAGACCTGTTTTTTGTGTATAGAAACATCCTTTCTCTCTTTTCTATTGATGGAGCTTTACCAGACACACAGTGGTCTGAAGCAAGGATTCCATTTTCAAATAGGCCTGGAATCAGTTGTGCCATTTAAAGTCTGGCCAATGAGCTACACACAGAAATGCTGTGGTCAGCTCATAGGGGAAGCCCTCAACTTGAGAAAGCAGTGTGTCCTACCTACTTACTCTCCTTGATCGCTGGGGTTACAGAACGGGTAGCTGGGATTCAAGTAGCTCTCTTGTTCCAAGCAGAAGTACAATAAAGATGGTAGGAAAAGAAAAATGGGAGAGTTCTCGGTGCCTGTGGAATTCCATGTTACAGCACCCAGCCCTTAAACTGGCCCCTGATGTCTTACAAGAACGAACAAACTTTTTTATTTTTTTTAAAGACTTTATTTATTTTATATATGTGAGTACACCGTTGCTGTCTTCAGACACACACCAGAAGAGGGCATCAGAACCCATTACAGATGGTTGTGAGCCATCATGTGATTGCTGGGAATTGAACTCAGGCCCTCTGGAAGGCCAGTCGGTGCTCTTAACCACTGAGCCATCTCTCCAGCCCAGGAACAAACACAACACGTAACTTAAAAAAAAACCTAATCTCTATGTAAGACTACAGATAAGGTATTCCTCCCCTGCACTGCCTCAACCCCTTCCTTCATACCAAGGACATCACAAATACAAGCAGAAAGCAGAATCCCAAGAAGGAACATTGGCTGTCCTTCTGGTCGGGTACACTCCTGGTCCTGAAAGCAGGGCAAGTCTTCAGTAAGTCTTTAGGAAGAGGCCAAAGGCCACATGTCCACTTTACTCCATCTGCTAAGCCCTCAATCAAGAAGCAGTAGGATGCAGAGAAAGGGTACAAAGAGCCCTCCACTCAACACGCAAGCATTGGTTTGTCCCTGGCTTTCCTGTCTGCTAGCTGAGTGACTTTGGAGCCGACACTTCTCTGAGCAGCACTGTGTTAAATGGGACATAGGATGAGAAAGAGCCCTCAGTGCTACTGCCATGATACGCAAACAACAATCTGACAGCCGAGTGCTGGACAGAGCGCCCAAACTATAAGCATTTTAAGAAATGGGATGGTTCGAGGATGTGGTTAATTGGTAAGAGTGCTTGCTTAACATGCAAGATCCTTAGTCCTCAGAATCATGTGAACTGGGTGGGGTGGGGCAGCACCAGGTGTGCGAGCAGTATTCCAGAGTAGATGTCAGAGGATCAGGGATGCAAGGTCATACTTGGCTTCATAGAGAGCTCAAGAAAGACCTTGTTACAGAGAGAGAGAGGAGAGGAGGAGACAGACAGACAGACAGATAGACAGACAGACAGACAGACAGACAGACACACACACACACACACTCACTCACACAAACTGACAGAGGGGTGGGGGGAGAATATCATTTATTCCCATTCCCAATCCCAGCTTAGGCCCCAGGCAGCTCATCTGCCAACTGTGTCCAGATGGGCTGTTTCTTCTTCTCATTGATGTTCCTCTTGTTCAGAAGGTTTCAGGGGAGGGGTAGGCCTAAGTGTTACTTGCCTTTAAACCCTGGACGGTCCCTTCCTTCTCCCTCTAAATGGATGCGGCATTTGATGTCCAGCCACTCACTAACATTTACTACCTTGCTGGCTTTCATTGCAAAGCATGAGTCTAGCCTGCAAGGCAGAGGCTCCAGCAAGTGTGCGAGCGTGTGGAACATCCCCTTTCATCCCCTTTCCATCCTTCATTCCTTTAGTTTTGACTTAAAATGTTCAGGCCCCTGCGGATACTTTTGGAACAAGTAAACCCATCCCAAAGACCTGGAAGTAGTGCTAGCAAACTAATTTTCCAGCTCTTCTTCCAGCTGCTCTACGTTGCTGAGTTCTAAGCCCTTGGATGGCAGAGTCTGCCTATCGTGCCCTCATTTGTAGGCTTGTTTTCCATCTCTGACCTTGATTGCAGGAGCACAGATTACTCTCCTGACCTTGGGCAAGAGCCTGGGCATCATGGGGAATGGCTGAGAGGCCCTAACTTGGGAGAAATGCTTTACTGTGCCAAATCACAGCAATCAGAAAGTCTTTTCTGGGTGATGTCAATAGCATCATTGTGAATTTTAGCATCTTCTAAATTTGCCTTTGAAAGAAAAGTATTGCTTTGTTTTGTTTTGTTTTGTTTTGTTTTGTTTTGTTTTGTTTTGTTTTGTTTTTAGAGAAAGGATTTTTAGCTCTGGCTTGCCTCAAATTCACTATGTAGTAAAGGCTGGCCTTAATTGGATCCTTATGCCTCTGCTGCTCAGCATCTCAAGTGCTGGGATTATAGGTGTGTGCTACTATGCCCAGGTTATTCGCTGTTGGGCTTCATGCTAGGCAAGCCATCCATTAACTTAGCTACAAGCTTGGCTCTCAAAAAAGAAACAGAATAATATGAGCCAACACCATTGTCTCAGTGTAGAAATGCACTTCACCCATTTTAGACAGATATGGTGACTTGATTTATGTGTGTGCCCTTATCTGAATGCTGCCCAGCCACTCCTAGTGCTTCAAGGTAGTAGATAGCAATAGTGATGATCTGGTAGAGTCTAGAATATTCTTCCACAAGGACTGATGGGCTTTCTTCTTCCACACAGAATCGGAGAGTCCACACTCTATAAAGTTATCTTTTCTACTACGCAGCATGTCAACAGTTACCACAAAAATCGAATTCTAGTGTTGTCAAGATTCCCTAGTGCAGTCACATAGGACTGCTTAGAGGGTGTTCACTGGACTCGAGGTTTAGAGAGAAAAAAAAAAGACACAAAGTTGGGTGGGTGCAGAGATGGGGGTGGATGTGGGAGAAGCTGTGTAGGGTGATGAACATCACCAAAAGGTTAGTTCTCTCAAATTAATAGAAATACTATATTAATGTAGACTACAGGGTATGGGCATGTGGCTCAATAGAGTGGTTGGTTGACATGAATAAAGTCCTGGGTTCGATCTCTAACCCCACATAGAACTGGGTATGACAGTAGATAGCTGTATGCGGAATTTGGGAGGTAGAGGCAAGAGGATCAGAAGTCCAAGATCATCCTCAGCCATATGAATAGTTTGAGGCTAGCCTGGAGATCTAGGCTCCAGAAAAAGAAGAAGAGGAGGAGGGGAAGAGGGGGAAGGAGCGGAAGGGAGGAGGGAGGAGGAGGAGCAGGAAGAGAAGGAGGAGGAGGAGGAGGAGGAGAACAAGCACAAGAAGAAGAAGAAGAAGAAGAAGAAGAAGAAGAAGAAGAAGAAGAAGAAGAAGAAGAAGAAGAACAACAACAACAACAACAACAAGAACAAGAAGAAGAACAAGAACAAGAAGAACAAGAAGAAGAACAAGAAGAAGAACAAGAAGAAGAGCAAGAAGAAGAACAAGAAGAAGAACAAGAAGGAGAACAAGAAGAAGAACAAGAAGAAGAACAAGAAGAACAAGAAGAAGAAGGGGAAGAGGAATAGGAGGAAGAGGAGGAAGTGCCTTGTTTTTAATCCTACCCCTTCCTGTAACTCAGTCTGGAGTAGACCGAAGAATCGGCATTTTTTTTTTACCAATAGATCAATTGATCTTGATGCAGGAGGTGGTATGAGGTATGTGTTACGATGTCTCCTTTGTATTGTATTACTCCTGTCTTACACATAGGGTAGTGAGCTGACAGTGAGTTCACAGTCTGCATGCCAATGCAGGCAGAGTAGTTTGTGGGTAGAGCTCCTTTGATCCTAGAGACAGAGGAGGCTAGGAGAGCTTGCTGTAAAAGGTGGATAAACAGGATTTTTTTCCCTTTTGAGGAGGGGGTAAATTAGATCCTGGAAGCACTCCCAGACTGTAGAAAAGTGTGCTAGCTACCAGCTGTTCTGGGAGAGTGACTCACCACCCTTGTGCCAGCAACCAAGGGTGGTGAAATGGATCATAGCCACTTCTGTGGGGGGTGACAGGAGGTGGCGGTGTGACTCCAATAGAAGTGCATGCACCACACCGTGTGGACCTGTATATTTCAGAGAGGACCAGACCTCCTGCACAGATGCCGATCTGTGCTGTCAACTCCTGTGGCCCCAAAAGAAGAGGGAAGGGGGAGCCAAATAAGCCATCCCCAAATGACCACAGATGCAGCACTATTTAGTCATGGGTATGAAAAGCCCTGTGTTTCAAACTCTGGACTCATCCTCTCCCTTGCTGGTAAATCTGGTCCGTTCTACCTCTTACGTGTCTCCTAGGTAGGTCCCATCCCCCTCTCTGTGACACACTGGTCATCATCCTCTGTTCATTCCCACCACCATGGCCCATGCTTCGACCTCCATCATCTCTCATTTGTACTCAGTAGGTCTTCATCTTCATTGTCCTGTTTCCTGTCTTTCCCTCCATTCATCTTCTACCTAGCCTCAAATCTGTCTTCTCCAAAGTGCACGACTAAGCATAAGATTGTCTCACTTAAGATCCATAGCCCTTAAACTTTGATTTTCTTTAAACTCTAGTGTGGGTGATAATCACCCAGCAAGGCTGTGAAAACAGGGTGGTGCTGGACCCTTCTGGAATGTTCTTCATGGCTTCTTTATTTGCTGAATTCCTGAGTAAAGTTTCTTGTCTCCTGCACATACTGTGAACACTGAGTGCTGCTATTTTACTGAGTCTTCCTAGAGAGCATCGAGTACCATTACCCTCCCATCTTCCCAGCATCGTGTATTTGATGCACGTGGGGCTCACGCAGGCTTAGAACCTTGTTCAGAGTACACAGGTACTATATGAAGGAGCCTGAATTTCTCCTGACTTTAGTACCTGGACTGTTATTCAAGGAGATATTCAACTAATGGTAATTAAATAAATGAATTATACTTATTAACATCAGGTAAAATTTGTGCCTTGACTATGAGAATGAAAAACATTCTAAATGATTTAAGTTCTTCATGATATGTTAACCTGAGATACAGCTATCATTTGATACTGGGTGCACTGTTTCTTTTATCATCACTGTGACAAGATTCCTAAGAGGTCATCTTACAAGGAGAGGACTTTGTCTGGGCCCATGGTTTCAGAGGCCTCAATCCATTATGGTGGGAAAACATGGAGGGATATCTTACATCATGGAAGCCAAGAAGGGGGGCAATGCCGGCATTTTACATGCTTTCTCTTTTTCCCTTTCATTCAACCCGTGACCTGTGGGATGGGGCCCACCACATTCAGGCTGTCTTCTCTCCCCATCCTCCTTGGACGTATCCTGGCAGACACATCCAGGGATGAGTGTCATCGCTACTTAGGGGATTCTAAGTCCAGTCAAGTTGATGAGGCAGATTAACCATCAAACAAGACACCAGGTCCGTCTGTGACAATGTGTGTGTCTATATGCAAGTATCACTGTATTTTAAGGGCAAGAGCCTGAAGGATGGAGAGCTAGATATCATTGATCTCTACTTTAATGGGGCCACCATTTGTCCATTTCTTTTTCTCTTCTCTTTTCTTTATTTCTGTCTTCTTCCTCCTCCTCCTCTTTCTTTTTCTCCTTTCTTATTCTTTGTTGAGACAGGTTTTTGTTTTCTATGTATCGTTGGCTATCCTGGAACTTGCACTGGAGACCAGACTGGCCTTGAACTCACAGACATCCAACCTTCCTCTGCCTTTAGAGTGCTGAGATTAAAGGAGCATGCTACCACTGCCTGGCCATTTGTCCACTCTATCTGGCTACCCCCATTACTTCTTTGCATTTGTTTGGGGTTTTGTTTTGTTTTGTTGCATAGGGTTTCACTATGTAATACAACGTGGTGAATGACCAGAATCTTGATGGATCTTTGTGAATTCTTTGGTGAATCTCCAAGAAATTCACGGACTCTGCCATGTGAGTAGCACCTACAGGTGCCTGAGACCCAAGCCTGTACCATTGGAGAAGCCAGAACTAGCGCAGCTTCCAAGCCTTGAGGTGGTCTCAGGAAGTCAACGGAGAAGTCCTGTGATGCTTGCACTCAGGGTGGCCCTTTGTCCTGCTTGCTGAGTTCTCCTTTCTCAACAGAAGCCAGCAGCCAAGTCTGGCTCCTTCTTGAGATTTTTTTTCCTCCCTTGGATCCAGCAGAGACCTTTTTCTACAAGTCCCAGGGCTGTTTTCCCGACTTTACAAATGAGGAAGCATGAATCTCTGTAGAGAAACCTGCAGCCACTGGTTCTAAATGTTGAAGGGGAAAAATGAATGTATTCTTAGCCTGGGCCTGCTAAGGACAGACCATGCCCTGACACTTCCTGCCGGGTGCACCTTTCCTCCTCTTGCACACATGCTCCCCCTGCTGCTGGAAGCTGGAAGTGCGCCCGTGGGTGGGGCTGCGAGGACCACCTTAGCCCATGCTGATGCCCGCGTCAAAAAATTCCAAAGGAGTGGCCAAAGACGAAATCATAGTCTTAAGAGTCTTCCAAAAGTTCCGAATTAAGCTTTTCTTTTTGTATATCAGGCATATGCTTTGTAATAAAGGATGAATATACACCTCCGTACCCTTCCTTAAAGGGTTAAATGAACGCAGGGACTTGAGGGTTGGAGTGGGTCACAGTTCCAGGATTTGATGAGCTTCGGCTTCTTTACCTGTACTTTGAACACAGTGACATTGTGCATCTCACAGCACTATAGTGGCACACATCCATGAATAGGAGTGTGCTAAATGTTATAACATAAACAAAATTACTGTGTGCTGTCTCTTCTAACATCCTCTCTCCCTCTCCTGCCTCCCCCTCCTTTCCCTCTCCTTTCCTCTTCTTTCTATCCCAGCGCCTCTTTCTCTCCCATTTTTTAAAACACCTTTAAGTGGACATTATTGTGAAGCAACTTAACCCTCCCACACCCTAAAAGGAAGGAAAGCAAAGAAAGTTCAGCCACAAACCGGAAGTAACAGAAAAAAAAAGCCAACTCGTATCTCTGGCAAAACAGTAAAAAAGTGAAAGAAAGGAAGAAAGAAAAAATAAAGCAGTTTTAGGCTTTCGGGAGATCAAGTTCTATTTAGCTAACTTGGGTTGCCAGCCTGGCTTGACCCCCTAAGTAGGGGGTTTTAGAGATGATTGGATAATTCTTGACCTCCGTTTGACCTCATAAATAGGAATTCTCATTCAGCATTGTAGGAGCTCTAGAGCTAGTAGGTTCCTGCCTTTTTAAATGTAGGTCTCTCCTCCTTTTCGCCGGTGGCAGTGGGCGGGCATGGGCTCGCGGCAGGGAGGGGCCGCCACGCCTGCGCCCTCCTGGGAGCCGCCCTGCCCCGCTGCTGCTGCTGCTCCTGCGGGCAGCTCAAGGCCGGACTGGCTCCCTCCCTTCCTCTAGCAGCCCTGCCACGTGGTAGATTGGCTACTTCTGGGAATGTGAGAAAAAAGCACTCCAATGAGGGCCACACCAAGAACTTTACAGCTCTGTGAATTGTGTTAAACTTTCCTTACAAGCGTCTGTTTAGAGGAGATGTTCTCTATAGCACAAGAAAACAGGGAGCGACAGGACAAATCAGGACAGTGCTGGCTCTTGTGCTTGCTTAGTCCTTGAAAATGTTATATAATTCTCTTGTCTCTTCCTTCTTGGGGGGTGGGGGAGAGGTTTAAGGTAAGGAGGGGAGGGTCTAAAAAAGATGTGGGTGAACATCACCTCACCAGCTTTCATGGAAGTTTCTGCCCTAGGACTGAGGAAGAAGACAGCAGCCTTTCTGGCCCCGAACCTCTCCAAGTAAAGTGCTTGGGGAAAAGGGGACCTATGTCTCTCTTTAGAGTAGCCCAAGTATATGGTACAGTGACATGGAATCAAATAAAAGCATTCTTAAGGATGGATCTTGCCACGACTTAGGCTGTGTGTTTTGAAACCACTTAGCCAATGACCTTCCACTGCGCATGTGCAATGGAAACATGTGCTGGCTGTTGAGAGACTTGGTGGTTTCAAAGTGTTTAGACCTCTGAGCCTCCTAATGACCATGCGCCTGTCAACAAGAGGAGTCAGCCTGTGGTATTGATGGGAAGAGTGAAGAGGCCAAGGCCACAGAGCTGGTTTCCTGGGAAGCCCAGCATAGGTCAAGGCCTGAATGCCGTATTCGGTACCAGTAATGACGGGTCTGCCAGCAATCCTTCATGGTAAATTAAACAACTGGCATTTTAAAACATAAGTCAAAATAAACATTTAACCTATTTATTATGTATTTATTTTACAAATTACACTGGGTGTGTTTCCAATGCAAAAAAAAAAAATCATACTCTACCTCTTAGGTAGAGAGCACATTTTAAATTAAAACTTTATTTTAATAGGTCATTTATTTCTACAATTCAAAAGTCAAATTCTAGAACACACTGCACCTGAAAGGTCTTGCCTAAACCTCCCTCACATCATCTGATTTCTTCAGGTTCTTCGTTTCCTTCATCGATAACCACTTTTTTAATGTTACTTGTTTATGAAATTCTTGTAGATTCAGAGCCTGACCGTAAGTTGAGTCGCACACGGTTATGTTTTGAATTGGGTTTCTTCAAGTGGTATCTGGCTTGCCTAAACAACCTGCCTCTTGCTGGGGAACCCCAGGAATCACTGAGGACCCAGGAGATGGGCTACAAGAAAGAGAACCTGAGAGTTGAAGCTGCTATAGGGGAATAGGGTGACTCCATATGTTCTTCAAGAATCCAGCCAGACGAGGCTGCTTCGTCGAGTCCTGGGATTCTTGCCTGCTACTGATGGGGGTTGCTGGCTAGCTTCACAGGGAAAAGCTGTCTAAGGGGAGCTGCAAGGAAGCCCAAGCCCAGGACAGGTACAGGTCAGATGGCACAGATCCAGCCCTCCCACAGCTTAAGGGTTTGCTCTGAAGAAAGAACCCCATACAGAGCTGGACTCTCCAGAGGTTCTCCAGCTTGAACAAGGCCGATCAGCTGGCAGGCAGGGGTAGGCTGCAGAATCAGCTTTTTGTCTTGTTTGGACTTCTGCCAGGTCTGTTGCAACAAAGTGCAGCCAAGGGCAGAAGTTTCCCATTTTGGGGGTGATAGATGCTGGAAAGCTGAGAGTCTGTGCACGTCTGGGGCTTGAGAGTGATGATCTGGTCCAGAACTTTCTCCTTGCCTTGGACTTACTTGTCTGCTTTCTGTGTCTTCATCCTTTGTGTTTGTCTGGATTCCCAAGGCCCGGGACTAGGATCTACCCTAACGGCTTCATTTTAACTTCACCTTTGTAAAAAACAACACGAAAGCACCACTTATAAACAAAGCTACATTCTTGAAACATTGTTCAAAAATTTATAGAAACATCTTGCATGGAAGTGAGGATGCTATTGTGGTTTGAGTATGCCCCCGCCCCCAATTTCATGTGCTGAGAGCTTTCCCCCCATTCATTAGTGCGGGGGTATTGGGCTTGATACTAGATCATTAGGACAAGAAAGTGCTGCACTGCAGGAGTGGGTTACTAGGGCAGGAGTGCTAGACTTAGTATAAAAACATGACTGGCCTCTTGTTCACATGGCTGTTCCCATGTACTCTCTAGCTCTTCTGCCTTTTGCTATAGGACGACCCAGAATGAAAAGCAGCCCCTGATGAAATACCTTTATCAAGGAGTCCCTGACCTCTAGATAGTGAAAAAAAAAATCTCTCTTCTTAAAAGCTGCACAGTCTGAACAGGACAGTGGTGGTTCATGCCTTTAATTCCAGCAATCCGTAGCTAGGGAGGTAGGAAGATCTCTGAGTTTGAGACCAGCCTGGTCTATAGGGTGAGTTCTCAGACAGCCAGGGCTTTACAGAGAAGCCCAGTCTTGGGGGAAAAAAAATTGCCCAGTCTGTGAGGATTCTGTTAGAGCAGCACAAAATGGACCAACAGACTCTAGCCTTTACTTTTTGCTTATTGTTTTTGGGACAAAGTCTCATTTCATAGCGCTGCTGTCCTGGAACTCACTATGCAGACCACGCTGGCCTTGCGTTCACAGAGACCTACCTGCCTCTGCCTCCTAGTCGATGTTTCAAACCAGATTGGAACTGGGAGTCCTTTTACCTCTACCTCCAAAATGCTGGGTGTGCAGGCATGTACCACCATGGCTGACTCAAAGCTATTTCTCAAGAGAACACAACTGACATCACTGTCACCTCTTTGTGCCTTTTCAGATCCAACTGTGTCCACCTACCTGCAAAAATGCTGTCCTCATACCATTCTATCATGAAAAACCAAGCGACACCAGTCTGGGAACGTGTCCCGTTCCTCATCTGTGTGACAAGAGGGAGGCAGTGTGAGACCCCGAAGTGTTATCCTTCATTGTGGCCTCTGTATACGAAATACAGTATGGTCTTCATTATGGAGAATGGCCCTGCAGTTCCAACAAATCTTTCATCTTTATAAAATCCCGGTAGGGAAGCTCTCCCTCCAGTCACGGTCCTCTATGCCTAGATTCTATGAAACTGCTTATGACTTGGACTCAGATTTTTTTTTACCTGTGCTTTGAGATAGAGACTATTCTCAAAGGTTTGCCTGGGCCTTGGGTGTGATGGCCTTGGATGATTTTTTTCTCTCTTTGTTTCTGTTAAATATGGCCTGGCACCTTTCCTGGGATGCTGTGACAAACACTTCAGACCCATTTGTGTTGCCGGGTGTGGCTTTGCGTGCACCTCCTCCTCACAAGGTGAAAACAGGAGCTGAGTGCAACTGGAGGGAGGGATTCTGCTCCCGGAAATCCCCCACGGAGCCAATTCCGTTCCAGATCTTTCTCAACACCCAGAGGAGAAGCACAACAGCTGGTATCCACCCCCCACCCCCGCCTGTGAGGGACAGGGTGTGTGTGTGTGTGTGTGTGTGTGTGTGTGTGTGTGTGTGTCTGAAAATGTATATTAACGGATCTGAGGTTGAAAGTTAAGAAGTAGATTTGGAGCCTCAGTTGGGTCCAACAACTCTGGTTGAGCCTGGCCCACCCTCATTAGATCTCTTCACCAGGCTTCTACTGGGCGGTTACCATGAGAAGCAGAGACCTATTACTTTTCTGTCATCCTGGCCTTCCAGAGTTCTTGAGTTCCAGTCCGGTGTCCTGAGTTTCTGGGCTCCATCTGACTGAGGAGTGAGTAGAAGCCAAAAATGCTGGCAAGCTGAGCTCTCAGTACAAGGAAGAAACACACCACTGTGAGAAATCAAAATTATTCAGCCACCTTCCTCATTCATAGGGTCCCTCAAGGGACCCGGAGAAGGTGGTGAGTGTAGCCAGGGTTAGGTTATTTGTTCTTAGGGAAAGTTGGGGAAAATCAAGGGGTTTCAGGGCCACCTCCCTCTCTGGTGTCCCTAGGTCCTTAGCTTTCTTTCTCTGGCTCCACTTCTGACTCACCCCACCGCAGCCCTTGTCTTTAGAAGTACTAGAGTTCACAATCGCCTTCCAGGGAAGGTAAGAGCTGAAACTGGCAAAGGTGTAGCAGCCTTTGACCTTGTGCGACCCTGGTCTGTGACTCACTCACTGGACTCCCTGGCTGTTCCCATTCCCGATGGAGGCATGCCAGAGCTCACATGGAAACGTGACGTTGCAAGCTAACTCTCCCAGCACTTGATACAAAGTGATGTCTTGGTGGAGATGGTAACAGTAACCCCCAGGGAGCGTCCCCACCAGATGCCATTCCACTACAGGGTGGCAGTCATCACAAGAGGAGGGTACTGTTTCAATTCCCATTTTACCCGAGAGGAACCTGCCACAGTGAGGTCCAAAAGACAAAGTTAATACAGAGCAGAGCTGGGTTTCCAATCCTGCAGTTTGTGCTCTGAACTAATAAAAATGTGGGTATTTGTTGTATAACCGAAAAGGCAGAGTAAAGTCAAGTGCCTTGTCCAAGACTGCACAGCCTGGGAGTAACAGGGATGAGATAAACAGCTCCCCACCCTGACTCTAGACTTCTCCCCAGGCATAGGGTGGGGCGGTTGAGGGGTGGAGGAGGCAGGATGTAATTGCATCTTGCATCTGCCTCACCCTTCTCCACCTCGAATTTCTACCTTCCTCCTGAAGCTGTGAGCTCTCATTTCAGGTGACAGGAAGCCACTGGAAAAAGAGTCAGCTCCAGAGTGATCCGGTGAAGAAATCAGAAACCTGCCAATCCAGGAATGAGTCCAACACGCCCTATGGGACTGACACCTGGCTGCCCAGGTAAAGTGTCCAGATGCCCCAAGCTGAGAGAGGTGAACACTGGAGGAAGTTTCCAGAAAGACCAATGTGAAGAAGTAGAAACAAAAAACCCAAAGGCCACAGCTGTGATTTAAAAGACAGGTTGCAATCAGTGTCTCTTAGTTGGGAAGAGCCACTCAGAGAATAATGAGTAACCTTTTGTTGTATCAGAGAGCTGACACTGACTGGGCACTTACTGTCTACCAAGACAAGTGCTACAAGTTTACCTCAGGGCTAGAGGTGAGGAAAATAACATCAAAGTTTAGTTGATCCAATAAGAGAAAGGCTCTGGTAGTTTCCTTACTCCACACCCACTTTTTTTGTATTCCTTAATTCTTGATGACAGGGCATTTCAAAGACGATTTAAGAAAATATTGATGGGACTGGTGATATACCTTGGCTGTAGAGTGCATATCCAGCATGCATCAGGCTCAGGTTTGATTCCCCATCACTGTGCAACCAATTATGGCAGTACGTGCCTGTAACTCCAACACTCGAGAGGTAGAAGTGGGAGGATCTGAAGTTTAAGATCATCCTTCCACACATCCAGAGATGGAGGCTAGCCTGGGCAACATGAGACCTAACTCAAGAGAAAGAAGGAAAGGAAGGAAGGAAGGAAGGAAGGAAGGAAGGAAGGAAGGAAGGAAGGAAGGAAGGAAGGAAGGAAGGAAGGGAAGGGAAGGGAAGGGAAGGGAAGGAAGGGAAGGAAGGGAAGGAAGGGAAGGAAGGAAAAAATAAAAAGAAAACATTGCAATAAATTCCCGTGAATTTAATCTACTAGTTTCAATCATTATCATCACAAGTCATTCTTGTCTACTCTTCCTTCTATTGGACTATTTTGAAGTAAAGACCATACATATTATTGTGCATTATAAAATCCCATTATACACACAATAATATATATCCCAGAAAGGACTAGGGTAACAGCAATATAGTGTGTGATGGTTAATCTTGGTGGTCAATTTGACCACATCTGGAACCAACTAAAATCCAACCAAGGTGGTAAACCTGTGAGAGATTTTCTTGAATGGATATTTGAGGTGGGAAGACTCTCTAAATCTGGGTCACTTGAGTCAGAAGACTCACCCCAAACCTGATCAACACCTTTTGATAGCAGCCCACATAAAAGGGCATGGATGAAGGAAGCTTTTGCTTTTTGGCATGTTTGCCCTCACCCTCAAGTTCATCTGTCCTGTTCCTGAGCCATTTCTTCACTGATGTTAGAACTATGTCTTCAAGATCCCAATGTGGACGGAAGACCGGAAACTCTCTAGTGCCTTCCAGGGACTCCAGCACCATACTGAGGCTAGAGACATGCAGTCTCATGAACCAAACAAATACCAGATCCTTGGCCTTTCCATCAAGAGCCATCCATTGTTGGACTACTCAGACCCCATCCTGAAAGCCACTCTGACAGTCATACATTCATCCTATCAGTTTTGTAACTCTAGAGAACCCTGACGAATACACAGTGTTACCCCTAAAGAAAATGGAATGACTTTCAATATCAATTGAGGAACCAACCTCTTTTAAGGTATTTGGTTGGCTCCATCATATATTTTTACAGTTGGTTTATACAAACTGGAATCTGAAAATCATTTAAACATCGCATTTGGCCAAGTCTCTTAAACCCCTAATCCACATTCAGGTCCCATTTCCATGCCATTTATTTGTTGAATGAAGAAAGTGAACCCTTTGCCCTGCACTAGTTCTCACGGTTTAGATTAGTTGATCATGCACCTGTGATGGTATCTACCATGTTCTTCTGACCCCAGGATTTCCTGTAGAGGTGTTGCTAAGATCTAGTGGTTGGACTGAGTTGACATTTCATTGTTTGGGGAAGATGTTTCAGTGAGCATGGCAACCCAGCGCGTAAACACTCTTGTTTCCTGAACATGGAACCTCAAACCCAGAAAACAACACTGATGAATGGATGAAGGCTGGAACTTGAGTCTTCTGCTCCATTGCTGGTCTTGAGCCAAGATTCTCAGGTTGGAAGAATGACATAGTTGCCTAGTCTTTACCTTCAATCAGAGAGAAGCCAAGATGGGAGGAGGGTAGGGGACCAATTAAACCTTTCAAGAACATGAGAAAAGAGGTTCCCCAAGCTTGGTGGGGAGTGGGGCTCTGCACCTCTACTCTGCCAAGAGGCTGGAATCTTTGAGACAGAACTCTGGTGTGGATGACAGGTGTTTTTTTCTTTCTCTCTCTTCTTTTATAGACTGGGAACAGGTTTACCTGAGGAACACTTCATGTCTTAGACTTACTCATTTTAGTTAAAGGGAAAGAAATGTGTGCTCATGTGTGTTGTTGATGAACACGTGAGGTGACACACAGAATTCTCCCCAGAGGAGGACAGAGGAAAGGCTTTCTCTATCATCATCCCCCCCAACCCACTCAATGAGCATTTCCCCCAATTCCAGTTATGCAGAGCATGTGGCGTCAGATCCCAAACTGTAGGCCAGAAAGACACCTTCTATTCCGAAGCAGAAGCCTATCACTCTGAATCCCAAAGTGTGAGGCAGGGTAAAGATGTCTCAAGTACTTAATACACAGGAGAACTGACATTTGTAGAATACATAAAACACATCACATAACCCATTTGAACTACTCCTGGTTTACACTTACAGCAGCTCTCCAAGGTGAGACGTACCTGTTTCTGTAACCATAATTTGCAGATGAGGGGGACCAGTTTTGTATTAGAGAAGGCCATATCAAACGAAGGTTTTTCTCAACTAGAGACAATATTTAATACTATTACTAATAGTTAATAGTTATTACCGTTGTACTATATGGTCAACTAGTGGTTATAGCAATGAATTAACAGGAATTAAAAAAGATGTTACAGAGTTTGGGAGTGGCCCCAGGAACACGCAATGGAAGCCCCAGCGTTCTGAAACCTAGCGTCTTCCATTTTAAGATGAAACTTGGGAATTCATTAAGCAGGTGTAACAGATGAAGGGATGAAAATTTCTCACAGGAATTGACCCTGAACAAGCAATAATTAAGAATTTTCCCATTCTCTGTCAAGTCAAGGGCAGAAAGGTCCTCCAGGGACTATCAAGGTCCTGGGTGGCACACACGTGCTCTAACCTAGACACTAAATGCACATGTTCGGGGTAGACAAACTGCAATAAAGGCTCCCTATAGGAAGCTCCTCTGGCAGGCAAGAAAGCCATACTGGATCCCAAATCTTACTTAGTGGAGCATGGGGAGCAGTCTCCCCCTCCCCCCACTCACCCCGCACCCCCAATGCCCTTGCAGCCAGGAGCAAAGGGTAGCAGTGCTATGGTAGGTTAAGCTTGCTTCACAAAACAAGCTCCACACCTGCTAAGCCCACGTCCTTCCTGCTTAAACTTTGTCATCTTTTGATGGTTGTGTCATGTGACTGTGGTCTTCTTTCAGCTCCCAAGAAGGCAGAGCACCATTACTAGGTTATGCAACCTGCTGGCTTGTTTTTGAATTAAAAAGAAATGTTTTCCCCACATTCAAGTCCATAGCTTCCAAATTTCCCCCAACCTCCCTGGCTTGACTCGCCGGGTCAGGATGACATTATTCTACCTAAGCAGTCTATATACCACAGTGTTTATAACACTCTTTTCAACCAAGTTAAGCAGCTTCCGTGGCCTTTGTCATTGGATTTTGTTTGTTTTTGAGACAGGGTCTCTAGCCCATGCTAGCCTCAAATTTACGATATACTAGAGGATGGCCTTGAACTCCTGAGCCTCCTGCTTCAACCTCTTGAGTGCTATGGTTACAGGTGTGAATCTGGTACAGGCAGTGCTGACGCCTGAACCCAGGGATTGACCTCAGGACTTTGTGTGTGCTAGGCAAGCAAGCACTCTGCCAACAGATGTATACACCCAGGCCTGTCACTGGGTTTTACAAAAATAAGGGGGGGACGACAAAAATAATCGATATTTTACATTTAAGTTTCTTTGTAAGATTCGTAGTGAAAAGCAGAGAAAGGAAGTGTAATCAATACACAGGGAAGACAAACAATTGAAGGAGTTCAGGTTCCATTTTGGGGCACTGACACATAAGCTAGATTTTAACTGGGGAAAAATTGCTAAAGAGGGCAAGAGGCTATCATTACTAAGCAGTCTTGGTCAAAGGATGGTCCTGTCCATCTCTGTCACTGTTCCGGTCCCAAAAGGTCATAGCAATTGACAATCTGGCATTAACTTGAGGAGAGCAGTGTGGTTCCTACAAGATGATCTGTTCCAGGGAGTAGCCTCTTCAGTATAGGTAATTATTGTCATCTTAGGGACGAGATGTCCTGCTGGCTCACCATTTCTTGGAGATGGTTTTCGTCCCTTGTCACCGGAGATAATTTATCAACCAGCCCTGTTGCTCCTGGAATGCAAGGTGACTCAAGAGGAGAGGCTCAGGACAGAGACTTATCTCCATGCCTTCAGCCTTGATGTGGAATGAAGCTGGTTAGGTAGACAGATACTTCTTGAGAGCTTAAAATGCCTTCAGAGTCTAGAAAGGCTCGGAGCCAATGTCAAAGAGACAGATGAAGGTAAGATGAAGGCAGAGCTCGAGACTCCTTCCTGATTTTAGTTACCCTATGGTTGGAGGAGTCAGCGCTCTTCAGTGAGAGGAAATTCTTGGTGCCTGTTACAGCTTCCCTCTTGGGTTTGAATATCCTCATGTCTGAAGGAGTTAGAGTATCCTGGCTTAGAGATGAACGAGTGCAGCCAGGCGTGGTGGCGCACGCCTTTAATCCCAGCACTCGGGAGGCAGAGGCAGTCGGATTTCTAAATTCAAGGCCAACCTGGTCTACAAAGTGAGTTCCAGGACAGCCAAGGCTACACAGAGAAACCCTGTCTCGAAAAACCACAAAAAAAAAAAAAAAAAAAAAAGAGAGAGAGAGAGATGAACGAGTGCACAAGAGGCACACAAGCTGAGGTGGTGGAAGCAAAAGGAGCCATGCTTAAGTCTGAACGTAGACTCACCACTGTCAAAAGGATACAGGCGAGTGATAGAGGCAGAAAATATCACTTGGAAAAAAAATCCCAATAGGAGCCTTCTCTCTTGTTAAGTAGCTCTGTGGGTATGGACTACTAAAAATGAATTCTAATGGCAGGGACTTAATGTCACATAACAGATACTGGCATTGCCTCTAAGCTTTGATTTCGTCTGGAAAGAGGACACTTCAATTTTTTCCTGGTTTTGAAACCAGGTTTCTATGTATGCAGTTTAGGCTGGGCTCAAACTCATGGTCCTTCTGCAGTAATCTCTCATGTACTAGGATAACAGGTGTGAGCCATCGGGCTAAGGATGGCTTTGTTTAGATTGTGATAATAGCCCCCCCACCACCACCACCCCTTTCTGTCTCTGAATGATTTCTGAATGCTGAAGACAGCATTAACTGCCCTTGTCATGTCCCAGTTGGTGTGATCTGATTTCAAGTGGTGGGGTGAAGGGCTGGCGATGCAAATGACAAGTAGTCAGAGCTAATGTGAACCACTTGGGCCGAATTCAAGCAGCTAAGAGATATAGACAGAGTGGCTCTTAGACTCACCTTATCGGAGGCTAGTTATTACACTGATTTCTGTCTATCCTGTGGGTGATTGCCTTGCAACTCAAGAAAGCGCCGCTCCGCTCATTTGACTAGACGCTGTATTTCTGCTGGACATGGAGTGAATGCCTACGAGTCTGTCATCAGACGGCAGGGATAGGAGGATTGCACCAAGCTCAAAGCCAATTTGGCCTACTTAGCAACGCCAGGCCAGCCAGGGCTACATAGTAAGATCCTGTGTCAAAAGCAGACATGCAGGAGTCGGGATGTAACTCAGGTGGTGGGATGCTGCTTACTCTCAGGTTCACAAAAACTATCAGTGTTAGCTCCTGTCGGTAGGAAGGTCAGAAGTTCAAGGTCATCAACAGCTACATAGTGAGTTTGAGGCCAGTCCAGAATGCATGAAACCCTTTCTCAAAAAAAAAAAAAAAATCAGGATTAGAGAGATTGCTCAGCAGTTAAGAGTACTGACTGCTCTTCCAAAGGTCCCGCGTTCAAATCCCAGCAACCACATGGTAGCTCACAACCACCCGTAATGAGATCTGATGCCCTCTTCTGGCACGGCTAAAGATGGCTACAGTGTACTTATGTATAATAATAAATAAATCTTTGGGCCTAAATGAGCAGAAGTCCTAAAAAAAAAAAAAAAAATTCAATTCCCAACAACCACATGAAGACTCACAACCATCAGGAAAGCTACAGTGTACTCACATACATAAAAATAAATAAGTCAATCTTTAAAAAACAAAAATTCCTTGGGAACTTTGGCAAACAAGTTACATCAGTTTACACGGAAAAGCAAACACAGTCAGCAAGAACCAGTTTGAAAGTAAGCATTCGTTGGTGTTGTTTTCCACAAGTTTGGTTGTAAATTCTTTTTTGGGGGGGTGGGGGGCTCAAGACAGGGTTTCTCTGTATAGCCCTGGCTGTCCTGGAACTCACTTTATAGACCAGGCTAGCCTTGAACTCAGAAATCTGCCTGCCTCTGCCTCCGGAGTGCTGAGATTAAAGGTGTGCGCCACCACGCCTGGCTGGTTGTAAATTCTTTAGAGGAGGATAGAGACAGTGAGTTGCAAAGACAGGGGGTAGCCATGGTTAGAATTCTGCAGGAAGAGTAGCAATCAACAAAACAGTCTAGTCATTCCCTAGGAGTGAACTTTAGGGTAAGCTTGTAGACAGCACTATGTCATAGACAGCGCTACAGTAGAACCGTCAAGCTTTTTCTATTTGCTTCTCAAAACGCATTAAATTTGTTTCAATTTAATGGGTAAAGTAAGTTGCCAACAATAGGCTATTTTTATACATAAATCCTATTTTATTTTGTCTGTTTTAAAATGTACTTATTTATTTGCTTTGTGTATGTGTCTGTGTGTATATGTGTGTATGGTGTGTGTGTGTGTAAAATATGTGTGTGAGTGTAGGACCACCAGTGTCACAGTGATGCCCATGCGGGCATCAGAGGACAACTCCCATAGGAGTTGATTCTTTTCTGACATTTTGTGGGATTTGGGGATCAAATGCAGGTCATCAGGTCCATGTGCAAGCACCTGTACCCACTGACCAATTTAAAGTTGTTTTTTAAGGATCAGTGGGAAGGAAAAAAACTAGGTAAAAAAAGTTTTCTACATAAAGTTGGACGTGTGTGTTCACAGATGCAGTCCTTGGTAACCAATGACCAATCACTACATAAAACATTGTACGCAATATAGTGCCTGAGTGAGTAACTTTTGTTAAAGACAACATTCACAACACACTTAGGAACTCAGGAACACTAGCCTGAAAAGTGGTAACTCTGGCATTCATTTTAGCTTGGAGGGCACTGACATGGGAATGAGTTCTTCTAAGAAGGCTTACCTACTTGAACAACAGTTCTAATGGGTGGCTTGTGACCCCTTTTGAAGGGGGGGGTGGTCAAATGTCACAGATCAGACATCCTGCATATCAGATATTTACATCACTATTCATAACAGTGACAAATTACAGTTATGAAGTAGAAACAACGTAATTTTACAGGTGGGGTCACCACAATTTGAGGAGTCGTATGAGAGGGTCACAGCTTTAGGAAGATGGAGAGCCACCAGCCTAGAGGAACACAAACACATTCAACCTACAGAAGAGCCAGAAACGAGTCACCCTATACACACACAAATGCTCCTTGTATAAGGATCCAGTTTCGTTCAGCCTTTGAAGCAAAATCTAGATTTTTTGACTCAGTAAAAGAATATATCCACAGCACTGTCCGCCATGGACCTCTTACAAATTTAGAGGAAGATGCTGAGGATCACAGACAGACTCACTCTGATGGACACGTGTGTCTCCTGTGTACAGCAGCAGAACATTCAGTGATCAAAGCAAGTAAGAGCAGACCACATTTCTAATAGCAGGACCACCCAAACAGCAAGGCTTGTTTGTTTGTTTGTTTGTTTGTTTGTTTGTTTGTTTTTCTACCTGAATGCACAAGCATTCAGGAACAGAACATCAAAGCCTTCAAAGAACAGAAACATCAAATTTTCTATGGGTCATTTTCTATGTAGAAAATCTAGGCAAAGTTCATACTATATTAAAAAGCAATGCTTGTAGTTCTGCATGTATTAAACTGACATGTCCTTAAGTCTGCAAGCTTCTACATAACATGTAGATAAAAGTTCACACACCTAGGTTTACTCATTCTTGTCATAGAGTCACAGCATTTTCTGTGTTTGTTTTGACATGGTTTCATGTAGCCCAGGCTGGCCTTGCTATGTAGCTAAGGATACTCTTGAACATTTGATCTTGGCCCCCACTTCCAAAATGCTGAGGCTTCAGTTCACCTCTAACACTCCTGACTCATAGGATAGTAAGCATACTGGGATCGCCCTAAAATAATAGGCATGTACACAGCCGTCATTTAAAGGGCTTTAACACAGGGAGATGCTTAACTGAACCTTGACTCTGTTAAGTCTTCAATTTCCTGAGTGTTAAAAAGCTTGACCAACTCAGCAGAAGGTGTAAGTGACTTCCTAGATGAAGGTTACCTTGATAACACCCCAAATATTTATCCTTTAAACCAGGGGTTTTGTTGTTATTTTCTGAAAATCTTTCTCTCTCGCTCTATCTCTTTTTTTATTGTCAGTTTCGTTCGTTTCAGTTGTTTGCAAATGTTACTATGAACAAAACAACATCTTAAAGAAAGATTTGTTAGGCCAGGCATGGTGGCACATGGTACCTTAGGAGGCAGAGGGCCCACCTTGTCTACATAGTGAGTTCCAGGACAACCAGGGCCATGTACAGAGAGCCTGTCTACCAACAGACAAATAAAAACAACAGAAAGGTCTGCTGCTTTACCCAGAGAGTTGTATTCTAGTTTTATGTCATTGAAATGCATTTGCTTTTAGGAAAACCTCTAGATACATTTACATTTCATAACAGCCTTTTATAAAGGTTAGAATGTAGGCAATCATTTCTTAATACGATAAGATGCATTCTTACCCTTCTCACGTTCCTTCTCATTAAAACACAATTTAAATTCTTTCAGTTTTCTACATATGGAATTAGAATTCTTAACTCTCGAATTGGCTTACCCTTTCAGAGCCCTAGGGAGAAAGCAAGCATAAACAGTTTTCTGTACATTTGCCATTTAGGAAAACATAGCTATGAATAATCTCAACTACATTTTAAAAGAGAACAGGGCCAAGGAATATTTAGGACAGAATAAAATCAGAACACAACTGGTCCAACCATGTGGCTAAATTCTCTAAAGTCATTCCTTGGTCTCTAAGCAGGGAACAACAGCTGGGTTTTAAAATAACCAGTATTTTTCCACAACCTCAGATTCAGATTCATTGTAACTCTTGAATGCCTGCTGTTTACCTAGACCTGGTCAGTAGCTGGCCCTCTGCCTGTTTTCAAAAGAAAGAGCAGCAGAGGGGGAAAGGAGAAAAAAGAAAAAAAAATTAGCTGCTTCTATATAATTATGATACACACACACACACGTTTCAGATTAGGTGTGCCAAGAGCAACTTCAGCTTGCAGGTGGAGGGCAGACGAAGTTTTGCCCTGTGGTCTTGGTCTCACCACCAAGAGGTTTGCCATAGCTCAAGGTTCATGCTAACCAATCACCACACACCTCTGGGCTGCTGTGTTCCTTCTAAATAAGGAGCTGGGTGGTATCCTAGACACTGAGCATACATCAGAGGTCAAAGCACAACTTACAGGAGTCTGTTTTCTTCTTTCACTATGTGGGATCCAGGGGTCTATCTCAAGTCATCAGCCGAGGCACCATTTTCCCACTCAGCATCTCTCTAGCCCCTCTTAGACAAAAGCTTAATCAGACCATTGCTACTGTCAGCCTATTTTTTAAAACTGATCAAGTCAATCTCCATAGATACAGGGTTTGAGAGGCTGATTCATTCGATGACATATAAAAAAACAATTACATCAATTCAGTGCATTTTAAGGTAAATCATCATAAGTCTATAAACACGCTACTCAGCTAGAATCCCTCCTCAGGGACCCCACCCCATTCCCAACCCCCTCACCCCCAGCAAGAATGCTGACTTAGCATTCCTCATGGTTACAGAAACTACAGGATCTCCCAAATACCCTTGTCTCTGTGTGCCTTATAGCCCATGCCCTGCTCCCAGGCACAGAATTCAAGCTTCTAATGTCACACCAGCAGGATTCTAAATAGCTCAAAAGAAGTGCAGATTGGCTTGAAAGAGCCCCAAAGACAAAGCTTGCCCAGACAAACAGATGCCCAAATCACTCTAAGGAATCTAGGGACTCAGGGGAGCCCCACAATACAGGAACAGAGGTTTCCTATTAGATTAATTCAAAGTGAATCCAAAGAGTTCAAAAGAGCCTCAAAACACCAAGGGATCAGGAAGGACCACAGGTCCCTGGGGCCATTCCATCCCTCCGCTCCCTTTTCAGTCAAGTTCCTTCGAGTGGCTCATTCCCCAAAAGTGTCATTTCTCTGGCAGCACCAATAAGCAGGGCTCAGCTGCCTCTCCCGAAACACAAATTTAAAAATGGATTATGGTGAAAACAGAAAAAGGAGATTTCACCAAGGTGGCCACCCTGGGACTAACGGGAAGAATGGACAAAGGGGCCTGGCGGCCTTGGGAACACAGACCATTGCCTTTCTCTGAGGGCAGCCGGACACAGTCCCTTCCCACTGATTAAGCGGCCTGCTTACCAAGGCAGTCTTGCATGTTCCAAGAAGTATTTATAAAGTTTGAGACCCCAAGTTTGTCCTCATAATCAGTATCTTATAAGTTTTTGTTGGGTTTTATTTTGTATTTTTATTTTCTGTGCATTGGTGTTTTGAACTCAGGACTTCTGAAAGAGCAGCCAAGTGCTCTTAACAGCTAAGCCATCTCTCCAGCCCTTTATAAATATTTTTAAAGCCATGGTAAAGAAGCACAGTTAATTATGAAACATTACAAACCACTGAAATTTGGTCTTAATTTCAATTTTTTGAAAATGTATAGTAAGAAAATGAAGCTAAACAGAAAAAAAAATGTGTATTCACACATAGTTGCTGCAGTATGGTTTATAATAGAGAAAGCTGAAACCAGCTCTCCTTTATGGTGGAATTTTATATAAATTATGGTGTAAGAGAAGTGTTTTCGTGTGTATGTTCATGTGTGTGGGTACATGTTCATATGCATGTGCATGCATGTGGGGGTCAGAGGTTAACTTCAGGTGTCCTTCCATGGAGACATCCACTTTGTTTTTTCAGACAAAGGGATCTGTCTGCCTGTTTCTCCCTCCCCTGAGCTAGAATTACAAGCATACAACACATGGTTGGATTTTTTTAAACATGGTTTGGGGGATCAAACTCAGGTTCTGGTACTAGCTTTATTTTTAATCTCTCTCTCTCTCTCTTTCTCTCTCTCTCTCTCTCTGTATGTTTACATGATGTGTGTATATAGGGAGGCAAGCATGTCATAGCATTCATGTGGATGTCAGAGACAACTCTGTGATGTTCTTGCTCTAAATGGAGGATACACCAATTGCTTAGTGGGTTTCTAAATGAGATAAGAAAAGGGAACCTATTTGTGTAAGACCACACTGGTGATGTTTGGGTTGGTCATCACCCCTGTGTTCTGTTTCTTATTTTTAACAATGAACATGTATTCTAACTTTTGTTCACCAATGGAGAAATATAAATTATAAATAGATTATGTATATGTATATATGCATATATATGCATTATATTTATTTAATGGCTCTGGGTATTGAACTTAGTTTCACTACTGCTAGGTGGCATTCTAAGTTTAGTTTTATTTTATGTGCATTGGTGTTTTGTTTGCATGTATGTCTGCATCAGGGTGTCAGATCTTGGAGTTACAGACAGTTATGAACTGCCACGTAGGTGCTGGGAATTGAACCTGGCTCCTCTGGAAGAGCGGTCAGTAATCTCAACCAGTGAGCCATCTCTCCAGTCCCCCTAACTTTAATTTTTAAAGAGGTCTTTGAAGTCAGTCCATTCTCGGAGCACCAGAATGGAAGCAGAGTGTGCGGCGAGTCATTTTCACGTGCACACTCCTGGCCCAAACAATGAGCTGCTGCACTCTGCAGCTCAGCTCCGAGCATCAGCAGTCATCTTGAGAGTCGATGCAGAGACCCTGTGTATCTTGGGTGCTGCTATTACATTGCACAATCCTCTACATACCGCAGCAGTAAGAGGGGAACCCAGGCTTCGTACCAAAAAGGTTCACACGCTCTGATATTCACATTCTAGTTTCACTTTGACTTGAAAGTCACACAGAAACCAAATGATTAAATCTGCATTTCCTTTGAACTTTGTGTAGATGGTAAGGTAGGGATTCCCCTTGTAGCTGACATTCCTTACCAAAAAGGATTCTGGAGGCTCTCCGCTCTGAAGCTGTCAGCTACCTTGACACCAGCCCAATCCAGGGGAATTAGACACTTCCTGTGTTCTGTGGGATTTCACAGGTCTCTGTGCAAGCTCACACCTCTGTAGCAAATCATGGTTGCTTTCAGATCAACAGTTAGTTCTCACAGTTCTCCTGAGCAAGAGAGAGGAAGTGAGAGAGAGGCTTGCAAGCTCTTGCTGCAGTCCTTTTTCATCTATTAAAGACTGGGAGGTACCAAGGTGCGAGGTTGGCTCTGTTTTTCTCACAGCGGGGCGTGGTCCTCAAAGCATGGTCTTCAGAGCATGGTTCTCAGAGCAGACCTCTAACTCAAGGCTTTGATAGAATGGCCCTGCATGTGTTGTACTGAGTAATGCCGAGATGTTTGCAAGCCAATCATTTCGGTTAGATTCCTCTTATCACAGAGACCTCAGGAGAGTTTAAAAGTGTGGATGCAAACTCGAGACAGGGCTCCCTTCTAGTCCTGCCCCGAACCCCCTCTGCACATTACCACATTCTTCTAAGCTCCAGACTTCATGATTGTTGATAGTGTTTGCTACTTAGAAATAAGCAAGCTTGAAGGTTGTTGAGGATGGACCTCCTCCATAATCTGCGTTGGATGCCATCTTGCTTCCCTGTTTTATAAAAGGGGGGAAACATCATAATTGACCTTTTTAGGCATGTGGAAATGGAGAGAAAATATCAAGTTGCCCCAAGATCTAAGATCCCATGACCGGGGACTATGGATTAGACATAGGTGAGAAAGGGGGGCATAGCATGCTTTCTTGGGGTCCAGGCAGGGAAGATCTTCCTGCTTCAGGTAATGAAAACATGGTTATTCCTTAAACTTACTTAGTTTTCTTTCTTTACTTCTTGCTAATCTGTGCTGATGCATGATTTCAGAAAAAAAAATGGGGTGAGAGTCATATCTTTGGCCATGGGGAAGAGAGACTGAACTACCCAAAAAGATCCCAAGATTGCTGGAGGCCTTTTCGTAAGGAACAAAGACTTGTTAGTGGCTTCCTCTTGAAGAATTCATCTAAATAGGCCTGTCAGTCACTCAAGCAGGAAAATGCCCCTTGGGAAAGCTCTCTGCCCCCAGAGACTTCAGAAAGTACTATGAGTCACACTAAATGTGTAGCTCCTTGTAATGGTCTCTCTGGCCATTGTCTAGTCTCACTCTGTGAGAGTGTTTCCAATTACTCTGTAATAAACCTTACCTATAGCATCTACAATAGGTCAGTTGAGATCACAAGAACCAGGGAACCATTGGGAAGCGGGGGTGAGGTCCTGGAGATACTTCCATCTCCACACTGGTTACTAATCCGTCAGTCTCTGCCTGTGGCTCCATCCTGTTAGGCTGTAGTTCTGAGGAACCTGTCCATCTCTTCTAGGTTGTTCGGCTTGCTGAAGATCCTGTTCACCCCAGTCTCTTAGGCTTTGTGATTCTGCAGTACTAACTGTGACATCTTCTTCATTTTATGATGTCAATAGCTTATTTGACTCTTCCCTCTTACTAATCTAGGTAAAAGTTTGTTCGCTTTAATCTTTAAAAAAAAAAAGCTTCAAGTTTCACTGATCATTTCTGTTTTGTTGCTTTTCTTCTTCTGGGAAGAGATAAACATTTATTTGCCCCAGATTGGGACAGACCAAGGTAATGAGCCCACTCAAGTCAAGCTTGCTGGACTAGTTAGTATACTGAGCTTACAGGAGCACGAATGAACCGTTACAGAAGTGTGGGTGATGTCTAAACAGCTTTATCACTGCAACATGCTATCCCATCCTGGATAAAAACCCTATGGAAGCTGCATCCCTGAATCACACTTCTACTTCTGTGTGGGCTGGAGCATCTGCCAAGATCACTTGCTGGGGAAGGCGTGGAAACAGAATGGCTAGAATCCCAAGCAAGGGTACTCTGAGTATACTTTCCATCAGTATCTTGTCAATAACTTCCTTACCATTAGTACACACCTAGCTGTTGTTGTGTTCTTCTGCTTGTTTTGTTGCCATGGCTACTGGACCACCACTGTTTCTACTCTGTGATGTTCATGGGATAACTGATGCTCCACCACATGTTGATTCTTGGACTGCTGCTTCGTCTATTTATGCTCTGGTGTGTCCTATGTATATTATCCTACTAGATTTCGTATTGATTTTCTTCCTGTTCTCTCTCTCTCTCTCTCTCTCTCTCTCTCTCTCTCTCTCTCTCTCTCTCTCTCGCTCTCGTTCCTTGAGATATAGAGTCCGGTCGTTTATTTGAGATCTTTCTTTTTTCTCAATATTGGCATGTATCACCATCAACTTTCCTCTCGGGACTTCTTTGTGTCCTGTGTGTTTCCATTTTCTACATTTCTGTTTTCATTGGTAGATCAAAACAAAACAAAAACAACCCTCTTTTGGCTTCACACAAATATTTGTTTGTTTTGTTTTGTTTTGTTGAGACAGAGTCTCTCTATGTAGTCCTGGCTGTCCCTGGAACCCACTGTGTAGACCAAGCTGGCCTCGAACTCAGAGAGAGGTAATTAAAATACTATATTATACAAAGACAAACAAAACCCCACAAGCCAAAAAATTTACTTCTTTTAGACTGTCTCTGCCAACCATCTTGCTACAGTGACAAGAAATGTATCTACTAAAGTTAGGGCTGTCATGGAACTTCAGTGTCTAAAGATTTGGAAAACATGTCAGTTTTATTTGTGTTGAGTATCCTTTGCTGCATACAATATTTTCATAAAATTTAGTCTCCCAGTGAAACAATGAGCATTTTATCTCTCTGCTCTGAGTTAGAATTTCAGGACCATATGGAGCATACAGCTGCTTGGGTATCCCCATATTATGGATATGCCATATTACAGCAGCTGATTTCTCACACAGTGAGTGATCCAACAAAGCAAGGCTTAGAAGCTGCTAAGTATTTCCTAACCTAGTCACTGGAGTCACATGCCTTCCTTCCGAAATATTCTGTTACACAGACCAACCCCACTCACTGGGGAAGAGGTCTGTCTGCACTAACATGAGTCAGGTCACCAAAGGCCATCTCGGACCTGGGACATGAGACTCACCTTCTGGCACCCATTGATTTGTGGCTTTTAACGTGCAGAGTTGTATTCCTTCCAAGTCTCTCACTCCCATCTCAGCATTGCTTCAGCTCTGCCTCGACAGAAGCCTAGGAAGACTCAAGCCCATTTCTTGACTCCATCCTAAAACCCTGGATTTCTTTTGCCGCACCTTTTGTTTGTTA
The DNA here is from genome assembly GCF_978045245.1 of Mus caroli. Classification (NCBI taxonomy): domain Eukaryota; kingdom Metazoa; phylum Chordata; class Mammalia; order Rodentia; family Muridae; genus Mus; species Mus caroli. The sequence goes on along the minus strand of NW_028227259.1, from coordinate 66,982,676 downwards.
TCGCTTTATTTCCTTTTTCACTGGTCTTCAAGACTTTTTTCAATTTCCCTTTTGGTTTCACACAAAAGTTTTCGTTGTTATTGGTGTTTGTTTGTGGCCTAGGCTCTGAAGACATAGGTTATCTGTCTGCTGAAACCTAACATGAAACTCAATATTCAAGGAGAGCATGCGGGGATGACACACAGAGGAGAAAGATAGCCATCACACAAGACACACTGGTCCATAGCAGAACAGAAATTCATCAGGACCTGCAGGAGTCCCTCCCTGATTAAGAGCCAGAGCCAGAGAATAGTTCCCTCTGGTTCTCGGCTCCATCTTCTGTGCTTTCTAGAGTGTCTTCCCATACACACAGTCCATATTTTCTGCTTTCATGGTTTCCCTTCTTCCTAGAGTTCAGAGGCCTCTTCACTTTAAATTGTCCATGTCTCTTTGAGTCCACGTTAGATATGGCCTTGCTAAGACTATAAAGGTTGTGGTTCCTCTGGAAATATGAGTGATGCTCATTACATTTGTTAAGACCACAACCATGGGTCTTCTGAGAAGATCATTCTTGGATGTTAGGCTGCCATGGGGATTTGGGGACTGCACAAAAGTATGACCTTTAGCCTAGTTAGAAGCCTCTGTTGTTTCTTTCAGTTGTTCCCCAAGGCACTGCCTGGATATTCCCAGATCTTAACACGTGATTTTACAAGCACAAGGTAGGCTTTATCTTCTTATCATGCTTTCCTCTGATGCCTTCGGATGTTATCTTTACCTAGAAGGCATTTCCACAGTCTAGCACCGGGGCATCCACGGAGACTAGGAACTTTCAAATATAACATTTTTTTTTTTACTTTAAATTTAAAAAAAATTAAAATAGCTCTTCTTTTAGCTTATTTGTCTCATTGTATTTTATAGAAAGTCTAAACCCATACTCCTTAATACTCTGCCTGGGAATCTCCTCATATAGATGTCCCCATGTCAACAGGTGCATTTCTACTTTGTCCCAGGCAACAGCATGCTAACTTTCTTACCAGCACTTTAAAAGGTTCTCCTTTCTTCTCATGCAGAGTGATGTTTTCCTCATGTCCCAGTAGCCCCAGTGGCTGTCACTTCAAAATCGTTTAGGGTTTTCACTTTATCTTCATCTTCATCTTTATCCTCCTGGTTCTTACTCAGTGTTGGATTGCAGGATTCTACTCACATTTTAGATTTCGGATACAGCATTTCCATATAGTAAATCCAGGTATAAATTTCTCCCAAAGCAGTACCATTAAGCAGTAAGTGTAGACTCCTATGTTACCTGTGTAGCAGAAATGAGAACACCAGCTGATTGGTTCTGCCTTGGACATCCACTCATGAAGTTTTAGTCAAGATGTTGACCAAAGTTGTGGCCATATGAAAACTTAGTTATGAGCAGGCAAATCTCTTTCAGTGACTGACAAATGGTGTTGGTCATTAAATGGGGGTGGGTGGGTAGATGGGAAAGTGGTATTGGTTACTAGATGGGAGTGGTACTGGTTATTGGATGGAGGTCTCAGTCACTTGCCACTGAACTCACTTTCAGGGTAGATGAGTGCTCCCACGGCAACTGGCGCCCCTCAGAGGAAAAAGTAGCGATTGTTCTATGTCTTGTAATCTAATCTGGGAAGTCACACACCATCATGTAATCTCTGGGTCAAATAGGCTCACTCTGATCCAGTGTGGGAGGAGATTCCACCAAGGCAGGGCAGCCAGAAGGCAAGGGTCATTGAGGGATGTCACAGAGCTCAGTTACCACAGCATGTGTATTCATACGCTCAAGGCTTTTTTCCAGTGACAGAGCAGTACCCTTTTCAACAAGGAGCTATTGAGTAGCTACCACACACGCTGTTCTTAATGCCAGATAAATGCTGACTTCCGAAGCTTGCAGAACAGGAGGAGACTGAGGGGCTGGAGAGGAGGCTGAGTGAGCGAGTTTAGGCATCTGAGTGACAGGTTAGGGGCGGGGCGGGGGGCTGAGCAGGCAATGGACAGGATGCGAGGCATTTGTGTCGAGTGCTTTGTGAAACCATGAGAGACTTTGAAACCTAGCACAAATAGACTTGTTTTAATAGAATCACATAGCATCTATGCTGAAGAGAGTATAAGTGTATGTGTGTGGGGGACCAGATATAGGGGTCCAGAAATTAGACCATGAAAGTAATGAGGCAGTGATTATGGAAGTGTGGTCTGAGGAAGAGAGAAAGCATTGAGGGTGGACACTGTATTTCAGATGACAAGCCCGTGCTGTTCTCTAAGGGACTGAATAGAGTACACATGTTTGCCAAGACCAGAGCCTCTACTCCAAGTGTCTTTGCACACTGGGCCCCTTGTTCTAGAAGACTCTTCCTCAGGTAGCACCTCCTCTCTGCCTTCAGATCTTTAGACAAAGCCCACCTTCTCCACGACGTGTCTCCTCATGAAGCAGCAGTGTTCCACCCTCCTCCTTCAGCCTCTGCCCTCTGCCCTGCGCTGGTGTTCTCTCACCACACTGGTCAGCAGCTGACCCAGGTGTTCTGTTGTCCTCTGTTTCCTAATTAGAAATCTGAATCCGTGATAAGTAGTAGTTTTGTAGGCTTTGGATGCTTTTATTTAGCACTAGGAACAGTGTGCATGGTGGGCATTGCACTCTGTTTAAAAAAAAAAGAATAAATTATCCAAAAAAAAAAAAAAATACAGGGGTTGGCGAGATAGCTCAGTGGTCAAGATCACATACTGCTTTTGCAGAGGAATTCAGTCTCCTGCAGCTCTCAATTGTCTCTAACTCAAGCTCTGGGGGGATCAGATGCCTCTGGCCTCTGTAGGCATCTGCACACATATGCACATATCCACATCTCCCATGCACAAACACATACACCTAATTTTTTGAAATATAAAAATCAAAAGTGTATATGTAAGAAAAGAAAGCTTCATCGGGTTTGGTTTGAGTGGGGACAATAGTGAAATTGGCTTTTACTAAGGAAAATGGCAGGAAGAACGACTCGATGGTAGAGTTTAAATTAAGAGCACCGAAGGGCTGGAGAGGTGGCTCAGTGGGTTAAGGGCTTGCTATGCAAACATGGGGGTCTGAGTTCAGATCTGCAGCATCCATGTAAAAAGCACGTTCATAATCCACAGAGTAAGAGGCATAGACAAGAGAATATCGAGCTCACTGGTGAATCAGTCTAGCCAATCAGTGAACTTCAGGTTCAGTGAGAGACCTTGTCTCAAAAAAGAAAAAAAGAGCGTGATAGAAAGGACATCAATGTTGAACAGATATACATGAGTGTGCATTCACATATATGCCCTCATACATACATACACATGCATGAGCTTTGACATGCCATCATAACCTCAGTTTGAGATTGGAGATATCTACATAGAAACCTGATGACAAGTAGATTCACAAGGCTGACCTTTGAGGCAATGCATGTAGCTAGAGACAAGGCCTAAGGACTGTGTTCGAACCACTCTAATGCTCAGAGGTTGGGCAAAGAGAAAGAACAAGCAATAGCCACCAACGGATGGTGCCATCGGGGAGGTGGGAGAGAAGTCAGCTCCATGTTAACACTCTAGCAGCAAAATGAAAGGAGTTATCTTAGGTATTATTCTATTGCTGTGATAAAACACCATGTCTGAGGTAACTTATGGAAGGAAGCCTTTAGGATGAGTCCCTGATCTCAGGGAGGGAAAGTGTGGCAGCAGGCTGGAATGGCAGGCACTGGAGCAGTAACTGAGAGCTCATATCTGATCCAAAAGGTACAGGCAGAGAAAGGAAGACTTGACATGGTGACACACCTCCTCCAACAAAGGCCCATCTCCCCATCCTTTTCAAACTGTCCCACAACTGGGAACCAAACATTCAGATATCTGAGACTTTGGGGGACATATCCATTCAAGCCACCACAGGAGTCACAGGCATGACAGATGTTTCCCTGGTAAGTCAGACATGTTAAAGATTAAGAGCTGTAACGCAGGATAATTGATTATGCAGTGAACCCTGAGATTGTGTTATTTATTGAAAAAAATAAAACCTGTTTCTAGTTGTGGTGTGGCTCAGCCTTAGCACATGCCTTTAATCCTTCTGTCTGGAATTCCAACATAACCTTAGCACACTCTAATTGCAAACAATGAAGGTAACTTAAGTTTGTAGAACGCCCATGTTTGAAAGTGATGTCAAATTGAGTAGCAGAAAAGTGATGAATCAGAGAAAAATTTGATAAAATAGGATGTGTGCAATTCTCACAAGAAGAGAGAGAAAGAAGAAGGTAACATAAGAGGGGACAGCTCAGAGGGAGAAAGGAGAGGCAGTTTTACAGGGACAAGGAGAGACAGGTTGCAGAGAGAGAACAAGCTAGACACAGGCGAAAACAGAACAAGCCAGAGAATGAGAAAGAGCCAGAAAATCAGAACAGATTGCTAGAGTTAGTTTAAGTCCAAGCAGAACAATTCAGTCAAAGGCTGAGAGAAAAGCCAGATTGAATCAGCTTGGAGAGGAATTGGAGCCAGAACAGCTGAGTTGAATCAGCCAGCCAGAGTTCAGAAATCACAAGAAAGGGTGAGCTTATTCAGCAGTAAGTCTCAGAGGCTGAAAACATTCTAGGTCTAGATAAGGTTGTAGAGAGACTAGAAGCTTCCAGGACCAGGCCTAGGTTAGCAGATGGAGGCAGTAAGCCTCTGAGATGACAATTACATCAGGAGAATAAAAGTTACATTTACACACTTGACCACTCCCCTCTTACCACCCAAATCAATAGTGCTTTGACACTTCCAGAGATGGAGCCCAGGGTCTGCACAGGTAAGCGAGAGAGCTAGATCACTGAGGAGGGTCTCTGGTACCTAAATCGGCAGTTCTCTACCTGTGAGTCATGACCCCTTTGGGGAGTGAAGGATTGTTTCTCAGGGGTTGCTTAGGAATCTCAGAAAGTACAGGTATTTACATTATGACCCATAACAGTAGCAAAATTATAGCTATGAAGTAGCAACAAAAATAATTTTATGGTTGTGGGTCACTACAACATGAGGAACTGTATTAAAGACTTGCCAGCATTAGGAAGGTGGTGGTAAGTTTTGCATTACCAAGTGAACAAATGTTTATATTTAACTAGAATTCCATGATATATATACATATATACATATATATGTACATGTATACACCACATACTCAGACATGTAATTGTTTATAAATACTTCCTTAGCCCATTCCATGAACCTAAATCACATGCTTCGTATTACACACTAAACTATTCTTTCTCCATTGTCACCCGACCCCAAGCAAACTGCAATTTATTACATTCTTTGAAAGAATAAAATAATCAGCTCAAAGTGCACCCCAGGAAATGAATCAGCACAGTACCATCTGGAGGAAGCCAAGCTAAGGATACAGCCAAGACAGCTCAAGGCATCTTTTGGTTGCAGAACTCGGGGTATTAAATTCCCCAGGCTCCGCATGCTTTGGAAGGTAATGCCTGTAATAGTAGACACAATAGCACAGAGAGGTTGTGCCTGTCATGAATTAATGCCTGGAGCAAATGTGCTAGGACAAACATTCACCTAGCTCGGTCTTTCACTTAGAGAGTGAGGCGCAGGATAACTCGAGTCACACGCAAAACGCCACTTTTGGTTCATGACCTTGGGTGTTTTTAGGAACACTTCAAGTTGAGAGGTTCACAGTGATTTTATCCTGCAGAAGAAAAATTAGACAAATAGTACAAATAGTTACCAATGGGTCTGCCTGAGACTCTGCCCCATAAATGATGGTCAACCCATGAAAACAGCTGCCCAATCGACTAGAACCACTGCAGGCTGCAAGCCGCCCATACCGCCCATGTGTTCATCTGGGTGGGCTACCCAGATCCTGCTGCCTGGCAGCGTGGCAGAGAATGTTTGGAAACTTTCCATGAGATTCTATAGATGTAACAGTGGCCCAAGCCAAATGTCAGTTGCTGTGCATCATAATTATGCATTGCTTTCAACTCGGAAATAGTTATCTACCCATTTGATTGTAAGTCCAAGTCACAGGATTGGCCCCAATTGGCCTATGCTTTCTCCTAACGAATGAATAATAATGGGTGCTGTAAGAGTGCCTAGTAGAGAGGTCCCTCTGCTGGGCAGAGCTGAATGGGAAGGGGGGGTTGTTTTGTTTAGTTTTAGTTTTCTCCTGGCTACCTTCTATCTTCTCTGTCAGAGATAAGGAGGCAGACCCTGAAAGGTAGGAGGGTCGAAAAGGGACCTGCACTACTACATCTCATAATTAAACCATCCCAAAGGGAAGGATGAAAGCAACTGCTTAGAGAGATGAGAACACGGGACCCAGGCCTGTAACAAAAGTCAAGCGCTTGTCAGACTTGCCCAGTCCAGGGCTCCCAGTGAGTCAGAATCTCCGTGTTGGCTGAGAGCTTGCTTGTACATTTTATGTCCATTCATAGGATGAGCCTCATGCATCTCAAGTTGGAGAGCCGTGGAGGCCATTCAGCACGTCCTGGAAGAGAAATAAGACAAGAAATCCTTACCTTACAGTGGTCAGGTAGACACGCCTAGCACCATTCAAAGAGCCACTGGAGTGGGGCAGAGAGCCTCCCTAAAGAATAACATGCACCCATCGTCCCTTTCACCGCTCATGTTCAGGACAGAGCTGCCAGGTTACGGTGACTTCGTATTTTATTTCCTGTATTTAGCAACTTTTCAGCAGAGAATAAAGATGCATTTGAGATCTTTACCCCAAGTTTTTGTTTTTGTTTTTTTTTTAGGTTAAAAGATAATTGGATGAGCTATGTTTGAAGTCCTATAACAGAGCTACCTGAAGAGATAGGCCTGGGTAATACAGAGAATAAAAACAGTAACGACATTGTCCAAGCATTTATTTCCAAGAGTAGCTTGTGTGTAGTTAGCCTCCGCTTGCCCTTGATGGATGGGTCGGTCATGCCAACTCTACAGCTGTGCAACCCAGAGCACCTCGCCTAGAGAAAACCATGCCTTGACTCTCAGTGAGCTTTTATCACTTAGTAATGTGGTAGTCTCCAACCAGGCGGCTCAGAGGTGTCAAAAAAAGCTCAGCCACTTGTTTTGTATATTTTGAACCTTCAGAAAAACATGTTTATTTCCTAAAATCTATTTTAAGCTGACGAGATAGATTGGCTCTGCAGGTAAAGGTGCTAACCGCCAACTCTGATAACTTGAATTCATTTCCCAGGCCCCGCGTATAGTAGAAACAGGAGAAATGATTCACGTGAGTTGTCCTCTGATGGTCACATGTATACCATGATGCACATGTCCAAACGTATGCTCACGCGTGAGCATGCACGCGAGTGAGCGCTCACACACACACACACACTCACACACATAAATAAATAAATGTAGAAACATTAAAAATGCACTTACATGCCAAGATAGTTATAGAAACTAACATTCTAAATGTACACATGTAATGAGTTAACTTTCCACAGGAGTGGGGAGCAAATGACACAATTGTTCACACACTATCAGGAGTTTAAAGACATTAATTTTAACATATCAGTAATAGTTGAATTTGGCCATAGTGGTGCATGAGATTTCTAAATCTGGCAATGTGCGGCTTTGACCTATTTCTGTCATAGCCCTCCTTGAGGGTGAATAAAAATAAGTGGGCCAGAAGCCTGTATTCATAGACAACTCAAGCCAAATGGCCAACACTCACCTTCACGGGACCTGATGGTAGTGAGTTCTCTGCATTCGGTTGAATCTTAGGACACCAACCAGAAGTGTGACCTTAGGTAGGTCACCTCTGCTCTTTTCCATGTGTCTTCTAGTCTAGAAAAAAATAGAGGAGAAGGATTGCGAATTTCTGTTAATTCGTGTGTTCCAGTATCCTGTATGCATTTCTACAAGACCTCCCGTCTTGCACCCCAAAGATATGTTGCTAGAATTTCCTTGGTGCCAGTCAACAGCGTAAAAGCTTTTCTCTCCCTTTCTTGCACTTCAATTCAGTCTCTTGTGATAGGTTCTTTTCTTTGCCACCAGGCCAGCTCTTTAAAACCCATTTCATGAGCTGTCCCAATAATTAACAACTAATTAACAAGAAGGCCTGGCTGCTAGGGCTTGGTGCTTTCAAAAAGAAATGAGCAGGAAGGTTGCTTCGCTTTCTCTATTCACAGGGTCCCTACCATTGTCACTGGGATGGCTGGAGATGGCAGCTCCTGAATGGTGTGAACAATCTCATTAAAAATCTCTGCTGGAACAATCAATTCACTGTCACTGGACCATATCGATCCTCAAGAGCTGTCATTGAGTTACAGGGTGTCAAAAAAAAAAAAAAAAAAAAAAAGAGACGAAATTGACAACCGGAAGTGTGCTTTGTTTATTCTGGGAAAGAAACTGTCTTAGTTACTTTTCTATTACTGTGATAAAGCACTGTGAAAGCATCTCCTGGAAAGGGGGCTTATTTCATTTTATAGCTTATAAATCCATCATGGAGGGAAGTCAGGGCGAGAGCACAGGTCAGGAACCTGGAGGCAGGAACTGGAGCAGAAGCCATGGAGAAATGTTGCTTTCTGGCTCGTTCCCGATGGCTTGCTAAGCCTGCTTTCTTAGCGCACCCAGGACCACCAGCCCGTGGCTGGCACTACCCACAGTGAACTCCCACCAGGCAATACCCCCACAGGCTTCGCCACAGGCCAATCTGGTGGGAGCATTTTCTCAGTTGAGGCTCCCTCTTCCAAAATAACTCTACCTTGTGTTGGAGTTGGCATAAAAACTAGCCAGCACAGAGACCATTATCAGGTGTTTCTCCATGTCGCTCCTGCAGAAATCCTAACAGGAGTTTCCTGATGAGGGTTTAGCAGGATGCTCTCTGCAGAGACACATGACCAGCCTGCAAAGAGACTGCTCATTATTCTGCTGTCTTCTGGGATGCCTCTGAAAGTCCACCTTGGCACCGCTTCTGACATTCTCGATATTTTAAGTTTTATATTATGTGGCCTTGATCTCCTAGCCCAAGGACCAGCACATGAGTCAGTGGAACGGTCTAGTCATTGATCCAGAAGGGTAGTTTGGATGAGATAATATGGTTAGCAATGGAAGCAGAAAGATGGGCACAAATCTTCACACTGATGAGCCCAAACCTGTGGCTGCACAGCTGATTACCTGAGCTAGAGTATACCAAGAACAGCAAGCCAGGCCTCCACTGAAGCCCATCAAGGCTCTCCACTATGGGTGGAAGTGCTTCCCACCATCCTCTCCATGATAGCTGCTATGCCTCACCATCAGGAGAGCCCACGGTTCCCTTTCTCTTTAAAGGGTGAAGCTCTGTGAGTTACCCCTTTATTCTGATGTGACATGATGGCTAACATTGACTGTCAACTTGACAGGATTCAGAGTCACTTAGAAAATAAGCCCCTGAGCGTGCCTGTGAGGATTATCTAGATTAGGTCAGCCTCTGGGCACATCTGTGAGGGATTGTGTAGGTGAATTGCTATGGGAAGACTCAGACACTGTCCAGCGCACTGTTCCTTGAGCGGGGATCACCAGAGGACCTAAGAGCGGGTCTGCGCATGAGCACACGGATCGGAACACTGGTCTTTCCTTTCTCCGCCAGTGCTGTGGGAGTTTTCTCTAGAGAAAAACGGAAGCTAAAGCTGCCATTTCACTGGGGGCTTAACAAGGTAAGGACCAAAGTGAGACAGAGGTTTAACCTCTGGGATTAGGGCTCCTGACAGCATTGGGGTTTGTATTTATATTAGTCAAAAGCCAAGGATCAAGTGCCACCACTTCCCACATTGGGTTCTTGTGACACTTGTGTGTCTGTGGTCCTTGAAGAAGGATGTTTTCTGAGACACTGTGACAAAGGTAGGGTTGTCACATAATCTAAGGGTGTAATCTAATGTCTGTCCTTACTGCAGATCGTGACACAGCAGTAGTAAGAGCAAGATAGGCCTGCCCTGTCCACCCTGATGGGGAGGGACTGATATACAGAATGCCACTTTAAGAAAAAAAAAACAACTATTATTTTCAAGTTGTTCCCAATAAAAGCAAACATTACAGTGTGCTTTTATGCATCTGGAAGGATCTACATTATACTTTTAACAGCCAGTGAACCTTCAGGAAAATGTGGGATTGTAGACTGAGTGATAAGGCAAGGTAATTCTTTTAATTATATGGAACATTATTGACTATACCAAGAACTCATTTTGTGTTTCTTAGTTAATTCAAAAAATGTGCAATGTTAAATAGAATTTATTTATGTGCCAATCTCTGGCAAAGTGGACATATGTACAAAACACATACACAGGACTATGTGTACCTTACACACCGAAGAAATGTATGGTAGTGCTCACCTACAATGCCTGCGCTAAGGGGACAAAAGCAGAAATATTGCAAATTCAAGACCTGAACCACATAGCCAGACTTTGTCTTTAATTAAAAAACAAACCGTCAAGGCAATACAGTTGAAAGCCAGCCCGAATTCCTTTATCTACCAATCTGTATCAGATTCAAGCTGGGAAGACCATGGTCTATAGCCCCCCCCCCTCCCCAATGCTGGAAAAAAAATCTCTTTGACCTGTAAACTAAAGTGGAGAGAAATTCCAGACATGATGGCACAAAACTTTGACCCCACACTCAGGAGGCAAGAGGCAAGTGGATCTCTGTGAATTTAGAAACCAGCCTAGTCTACATAAGCTCCAGGCTTGCCAGACAGAATAATACGACCCTGCCTCAAGCCAAACAATAACAACAACAACAAAATGAGAAGAAAAACGTAAGGCAGCAGTAGAGGAAGGAGGTCAGGAGAGAACTTGGGGTGAGGATGGGATGTTTTAGAAAGATTCAGACTGACTTGTGGGAGCCAAAGGACATAGAGAAAAAAGAGTGAGTGACTTTCCCAGGACCAACACAAGGAGGTTGTAGCCTTCCAGACTGGGGACATGTTTACCATGGTTCAGGGACAGTGGTGTATGAATGGTGGAAGGACATACAAGGTGACCCCATGGCTAAGGTTCCTGTTTCTCCTAACCAAGGAACCCTTATGCTTCCTAAGAGGAGGGACTCCGGCCGTAAGTCAGCACATCATGGCTCTGAGAAACCAGACAGAGCCATCTCTACTCAGAAATCTCCCCAACCTGAAGGCTGGGCTGTCCAGACACACCAGGGCACAGACTTCACACTACCCCTCACAGTATGGAGACCTCATCCAGGGGAAGCAGGGAAGGGGTCCACTCTGAAAGGTAATGTGTATCCCAGAGGCTGAATTACCTCAAGAGTTGTCTTTTTTTTTTTTTAAATAGCAATCTAGGTATGGCACACAATTAAAAAGACTAAATGCTTAAATGGGAAGACACTGTCTAGAAGAAATCAGAATATTATTTCTTGGCAAATCTACATTTTCCTGCCTCTGGGAAAGATGCTTATGTGGAGCTCAGAGCTGTTTTGAAGAAAACAGAAGCGACATTTTCTTCCCACATCTCAATTGTGTTGAGAGAATTCGATGACCCGCTGTATTTACGTTTTTAAAATATCTCCTTGACTCGGATCACAGCCACTCTTCGAAGGATATTTCAGTAGGCAGCCCTGTTTTTTTTTATTTTTGGGGTTCCCATAGTGACCATTTTAAAGGGAGGCAATCTGCTTCCATCTTGTTTTTCAGACCATCCGTGGTTTGTGTCCCCCTATCCCACTATTTCCAGTCTTTCTGGGATAGGAGGTTCAGGCTGGCCTCAAACTCACCATGTTCTTGCTCCAGCTCTCAGTGCTGGGATGGGCATGCATGTAGCACCGTGCTTGGCATGGATGCACCTCTTTGTTTTGAGCTATCAGACTGGCTCCTGATGAAAGAAGATAATAATATGTATATATGTATATTGTGTTAGTCAGCTTTCCATGGCTATGATAAAATGTATGAGATAATCAACTTATATAAAGACAGGGTTATTTTGCCTCATCTTTTGGAGCCTGTGATCAGCTGGACCCACTGCTCTTACAAGTCTAGTGGGGGCCCTGATGGCAGGGAGGGGAGTGGGTAAGGGAGCAAGCCCACTCACTTCAATGTCAGGAAGAAAAAAATGTCGAGGAGGAAGCAGTGGCCACAGCGTCTCGCAGTCCTTTCAAGTATGCATATCTTAGTACCCAAAGACCCTCAGCCAGGCCCATTTGTTGGCTCCTCCGCATATTACCTCAACAGAGACCCTGCCTTTAATGTAGGGCCCAGTGGGAGACATTTAAGACAGAAATTGTAGTGTGTGTCTCTGTGTGTGTGTGTGTGTGTGTGTGTACACTTATAAACACAGATTTCGAGGTAGAATCTGATCTATATTAAAACATATGCAATAGTGTTAGAATTTAAAATACTTTTGAAGCAGGCATTCTGCAAGATGGTAAAAAGGTAAGAACAAAGTTGAAATTAATGACTCTGAGAGCTGAAACGGAAGGAAGCATTCTTCTCGGCCTGACAGCTCAAGAGATAAAAGGAGTCTGGCTCTGAAGCCATGAGATGGCTCACAGATTTTTCCATCCACTGAGCAGTAAGCGTGAATTTGAACGAGGTGTCTGCCCTCGTCCAGTTTCGGTTTCCTCACTGGAAGATGGAGATAACAGCGTGCGACCTGACATCCCACAGTTTCTGTGACGGAGGATGCCGCTGAGCAGGTAGGAACATTGTTCAACGATGATCCAGTGCTTGTGTCATCATGACGCTTCAGGTGGTGACCGGTGGAGCCAGCTCCAGAGCCCTCTTGCAAGATCCCCGACTTGTTCCCTTCCAGACTCTGTCAGTGTTCTGTAACACTGAAATGTCTCTAAATGTCTCTATAGTGGCATCCTGGAAACACCATGACAATACAGCCAGCAAATGAAGTACATAGTTAGTAGAACTTGGCCAGCAACTTCTACTGATATCTCTCACCAACTGCTTTCCTGACCTTGTACTCTAAGACGAACTGAGAAGAGTCGAGACAACTGTGTTTGCTTTTACTGAACACTCAGGTGTGCCTGTCTCCCAGACACTGTTCGCTAAGTATGCACAATGAGATGAGTATTATTCTGCTTGCAGATGGGGAGACTGAGACCTTCATGAAGATCACAGAGGGAGTGGCTGTCGCTGACACCCACATGTTTTCTTCAGCAACACTGCCTGCCCTGATACCCAGTCAGTGCCTGTCACTCAGGCAAGACTTGGAAGACTGGGACAGCCCAGATGACTAAAATCTCAGGTGTGTACCAACCAGCCTCGCTTACTTCTCTCCACACTAATTAGTAACAAATCAAACATATCATTGATTACATTTCCCTTTCTACCCTCTTTTGTTTTAAATATTGCTTGAGTCCTGGTTAACAGCAGCCAATGAGACACAGCGTAGGTGAAAAGGACAAAGGGAACAAACCGATGGGAAGAAACTAGGGACTTTCCTTCAAATAGACAGCAGTCCCTAAGTCTATCAGCGATGACATTATTACAGGCTGAATATGAGACTACCCAAGGACCTCTATAGCAAGCTTTTCTCAAGCTGGGGTCCTAACCCCTAGTTTTCTTCGAAGGAGTAAGGCAAATGACAGTCATTACAATATTTAACAAGTACTGCATCCATCCTGTATATTAAGTAAAGTGTCCAAATGCTTTGAACTAGACACACATAAAATCAGTGGTAAGTGTTCACTGGCACTTTCCTTGTACTGGGTACTTTGTGTCATACACTCTTCATACACAAATCAATCCAGAAAGAAGGACAGTCCCCTTTCATCGATAAGTAAACTAAGGAACAAAAGCCAAGTTCCTTGCCCAAGTGTGGTGGTTTGAATAGGTCTGGCCTCCATAGACTCCTGTGTTTGAATGCTTGGTTCACAGGGAGTGACACTATTAGATGTGGCCTTGTTGGAGGACATTTGTCACTGTGGGGGTGGGTTTTGAGGTCTCCTATGCTGAGGCTATACCCAGTGTGGTACACAGTCTCCTTCTGCTGCCTGTGGATCAAGATGTGGACCCTCACTTCCTCCAACACTGTCTGCCTGCATACTTCCATGCTTCCCACCATGATAACTAAACCTCTAAAACTTTAAGCCAACTCCAGTTAAATGTTGTCCTTTATAAGAGCTGCCTTGGTCATGGTGTCTCTTCTCACCCTAACTAAGACACACAGGCTGACAGAGCTAGTGGACCTAAGAATTGAGATCCCCTGGTTGTAATTAGTCATCTCCTCTGGAGTGGACTGTTTGGCAGATAAATATTTCCTTACTTATTTTAGTCAGGGAAGAGAAATTTTTTAAAAAGCAATTTATTGCAGGGCTTTTGCGGACCCGCCTGAGGTAAAATGAGGCATGGGAACTTCTATCTAGTTTAAAGCTGTTAAGTCTGTTGCTGATGGAGTGAGTCTGTCTGCTAGTTTATCTAACTTTACTTGACTTCCCAGCATACCATGTGACTAGCTCTCTACCTCCCTGTTCAGCTCTGGTCTTCCTTCTGTGTCAACTTGGAATCTTCCACCTCTGCTTTTGTCCTTCCAGTCTCTCTGCCTGCCAGGAAGTTCCACCCTCCCATTTCCTGTCCCGGCTATTGGCTGTCAGATCTTTACTATAACCAATCAGCAGTAAGACAACTCTGGAACACCTCCTAGGTTGCTTTTAGGCAATAGGGGCTGCTGGAGTTTCATGGTTTGGGGAAGGTGGAAAAGGAGAAGCACTTACAAATCAGAAGTTGGTGATGGGCTATAGAAACGACAATTCTAAAAGGCAGCTAACATTTAGCTCTCTGCTGGTACAGAATCAACACATGAAAATACAGGGACACACCTTCATACAATTTAATGAAGGTCACCACAACAGCAACACATGGGATTGAAGTGATGTATCAGGGGTTAGGAAGGCTAGCTGTCCTCACAGGGGACCCTGGTTCAGCACTCAGGCAGTAACTCACAACCTCCTATCTATCACTCATTTCAGAGGCTCTGACACCTGACTCCAGAGGCTCTTGCATGCACATGGCACACACACACACACACACACACACACACACACACTCCTTAAAGAAAAGCAATTCGTTATGGTCAGATGTTTGGGAAGATGTATGCTAGGCCAACCACTCTTGGGGGGCCACTGGAACTGAAGTGGCTTGTGTTCTGGGGAATTGGCTAGAGATCACCAGAGGTGATGGTAGACAAGGCAAACCTTGTGAGGACTGTGAAGTCCAGTAAGAAAATACACAAAATCAAGTGTGCACACATGCACATATGGTTCTAAACCAGGATTACTGGTGAGGGGCAATGGGTTGGGTTGCCTCAGTCCTGAGGCCACAATAGCACAATAACTTTTAGAACGTTTCTTATGTATCTGGGGGACTCCATAGGTACCCCACTTGTCAGTGTGGTTTCTATATCTTACTTAGTTGAGGGGTGGCATGATGGTGTACTTTTGAGAGTGAGTGTCCAGATTCAAATTCCACTTCCTCACTACCTATGTGAGCCTGGTCAGGTCCCTTAACCTTCTGTGCCTCAGTTTCCTCACCTGTACAATTGGGCTAGCAGTCAAAGTTCTGGCCTGAGAGGGTTGTGTAGACTGAAGAGTTGGTGACTATGGTGTACTTCAAGCAGTCTTGGCAAGCTGGAAGGTCAATGCCTGCTAGCTATTAACATGGAAGATGTCTATGGACACAGTAAAGAAACCATTATCTGCCTTGTGAGCAAAGGGGAAATGGTAGAAGTTGGGACAATGATTACCACCAGGTAAACAGAAGGAATTATTGTTGGAAATTTCTAGAGCCAATAATTACAT
This sequence comes from Mus caroli, assembly GCF_978045245.1. Lineage (NCBI taxonomy): Eukaryota > Metazoa > Chordata > Mammalia > Rodentia > Muridae > Mus > Mus caroli. The sequence goes on along the minus strand of NW_028227259.1, from coordinate 66,966,968 downwards.
TTTGTTTCTTGATCTGGATGGTGATTGTACAGGTGTTCATGTCATAAAAACAGACTGGGCTTTGCATAGGGTTTGAGCACATTAGCAAAAGCAAAGAAGCTAGGAGTTAGAAGAGTCAGAGGAGGAAGAGACAAGGATAGGAGAGATGACATTGTGCCTTCCCTGTGACCAAGCACTGTTGTGGCATAAGGGACCATGGTTTCAAAATCCAGGGCAAAGTCTGTAATTTCTATTTTTCATGTGAGCAAACTCTTGCATTAAGAGTTATTAAATGACCAGGCATGGATGGTAGTACACATCTTTCATGGCTGGTAGGCTGATCTTTGTAAGTTCGAGGCCAGCCTGGTCCACAGAGTGAGTTCTAGGACAGCCAGGGCTACACAGAGAAACCCCGTCTCAATAAATAAATAAATAAATAAATAAATAAATAAATAAATAAATAAATAAATAAGCAGCATCACATTCAAAACAAAATCTGATGAGTTTCAATATGCATCTTCCTCATCTGCCAGTGGATAGACCCCATGATCACATTAAGGGCCTCCATGTGGTCAGGAGTAGTTAGAAATGTGATACCCCAACTTAAGCCAGGCAGCTAACATCCCATGGGGTCCACAGAGAATGCTTGATGGCACCAGAGAAGGTGACCAGTGTGAAGACAGCCACGTGTCCTGCCTGTGTGTAGGCCAGAACATCTAAGGTCCTAGAAGGTCTGGCAAACAGCCTCATAGCTTGCAAGTCATCTAAACCAGCAGATGTGGGCCTTCTTGGACTAATGGTACCTCCCTTGAAGCCATTGGAGGAGCATTTCAGGTAGGCAGAATTGCCCCTTGACGGATGTTTATCCCCAGCTGCAGTAGAGGAAGTGCCAGCTCAGGTGCTCACAATGACCTTGGTGAAACACTGCCAGGCACGAATTGAGCTGTGACTATGAAGCAGGGAATGTGAGGGAACGATAGGAGGTGGGTAGGTAAAACACCTCTCAGAGAAGGCACGTGAGGCTAAGAGCGTCCAGCAGGGTGTGGCTCAGTGGTGGAGCGCCTGCTCAACAGGGGCAAGGCCATAGATTCAGGCCCCAGCAATACAGGAATTATGAGTTGTGCCTGGGCCAATCAAGTCAGGCTGGGCAACTCATCCTCAGTAGGCCAATTATGATATAATGAAAAGCAACAAAAGGAAATCTCTGCCATGTGGCCACACTGGGAAAGGGAGCCAGGGAGTCCTGTAAGTACTCAGAATCCTGACACGAGCTTTAAGTAGAGGGCAGGAGATAGACACCACTGAGAAGTCCTGATCAAAGTGTGGTGCCAGCCATCATTGTCTGTCTCCGCCCCAGTCTGTCCTGCAAGGTGGTCAGAGAGCTGTTGAAACTGTGGGAATCTGAGAGACAAGCTCCTCTTCATGCTGGCGCCAGACTTCAGCCCTTTCCTTCCCACAGCATGAGAAGCTCCTGGAGAAATTCCAAAGGTCTTGGGGTCCATTGTCTCAAGATTCTGATAGTCAAAGGGGAGGGGCACTTTGTGTCTTTTTAGTTAGAATATTACCACAATAAGCCACAAGATGAAGCAGTTGCCCTTTCCCTGGCCATAGAAAGGACTCCCATGTGCAGAATATTGCCTTTCATCTATAGTGGCCATTGAGAATACCACACCTTAGAAGCCAGAGAATGACTGAGTCTTTAAGGTGAGAATTACAGACTCAAAATAGACTCTTACAATTCTTTTTGTTTGGTTAGTTGGTTGGTTGATTGTTTGGTTTGGTTTGGTTTTGGTTTCGTGTTTTTCAAGACAGAGTTTCTCTGTGTAGCCCTGGCTATCCTGGAACTCACTCTGTAGACCAGGTTGGCCTTGAACACAGAAATCTGCCTGCCTCTGCCTCCCAAGTGCTAGGATTAATGGAGTGTACCACCACTGCCTGGTTTGACTCTTACAGTTCTTAGAACAAACTCTGACCCCTTTCCAGAGCCTCAGGCCAGCTCTCCCAAGCAACCCAAATCTATGATTCAACTTCCCGGGAGTCCACAATCTAAGACAATGTGTCTCACTGGAAACATGCCACTGTTCCTTTGATACAAATGTCCAGACATCCCTGGGACACAAGCCTCAGGAGGGTGAGTGTTCACTATTCTGCTTGCTTCTCATCCAGGGACTCCAGCACCCTGGGCAAGCATTTCCTAGGTGGACTTGCCCCTATAATTCCTCTATTCTAGCTGAATTAATAATGTCAATAAAATAGAGAGAGAGAGGAAGAAAAAGAATGAGGAGGAGGAGGAAGAGGAGAGAAGAAAAGAAGAAGAAGAAGAAGGAGAAGGAGAAGGAGAAGGAGAAGGAGAAGGAGAAGGAGGAGAAGGAGAAGAAGAAGAAGAAGAAGAAGAAGAAGAAGAAGAAGAAGAAGAAGAAGAAGAAGAAGAAGAAGAAGAAAGAAGAAGAAGAAGAAGAAGAAGAAGAAGAAGAAGAAGAAGAAGAAGAAGAAGAAGAAGAAGAAGAAGAAGTCGTCAGAGGGAGTTGAACATCTTGAAGATGCTGAACTCTTCTTGGCCAGGGTACCACACTCCAAGATCCCCAGAAAGAACTGTATAGAATTATATCCTGGAAGTGAGGAAGAAGGAGTTTTGGGAAGAATTAAAGCCTAGAGTTTTGAGGGATGAATAGGAGTTTTCAGATAAAACACAGCAGTGACTACTCCCAAGAAAGGGAAAAACATGAAGAAGCCAGAAACACTGGTTGGGATTCCACAGCTTAGGAACATAGGGTAGATATTTCTCTAAACCCAGTAAACAGATCAGATCGACAGGACCGGATCCCCAGGGAATAGCACTGACTAACTTTTCAAGTTCTACTTAATGGGGGCCTTCTCTCATAGAGAAGGAGGTGTTCTCAGCCCCTAACTCCAAGTGCAGAGAGGCTTGTAAGGATAGCCAGGTTCCCTCCCTGTCTTTGGAAGTTTGAACAGTGTGTGTTCAGGGGACCTTCCTTCTGAGTGAGGCTCTGGCCCGTCTTTCTCCAGATGACTTCTTTGAAGCAGCTGAATAGGTTTCTGTGTCAACCAGAGCTCTAGCTTCCCCCAGCTTGGGAGAAACTGGGTCAGTTTAATGACACTGATGTCATACAACTGGCTTCCTTAATGGGAGCCTTGATGGAGGGTGGAGTAGAGCAAGGTGGGGCAGGGTGTGGAGCTGAGGTCACCCTGCAGATCTGCTGGCCATTGCAGGGTTCTGGAGAAAGGTGAGCCCGTAGCCAGTGGTTGCCCCAAGGCCTTTGAAGTTTTATTTGCTGCATTTTTATGTCACATAGGGCAGTAAACCATACCTGGAGGCTGCTGTCCTTTGCTCTTCAGACAAGGGCGGTGGCATTCACATGAATGTGGTCACAGCAGGTGAAGGCTAAGGTTCAGAGAGCAAGGGGTGTGAAGCAGAGTCCTGACCTTCCAGACATCATCTCTGGACCCCTGTGTGCACCTTTTAGGAACCTCAGCTGCCATAACACACGTCTCTCTGGAGCTAAGTCCCTCTCACCAAGGTGACTGGATCTGGCTTTGGCATGTCTGTTCTTACTATGGTGAGGGTGAAGAAGTGGTCAGCAGCAGCACCTGTTCCACACAACATCTGGATAGAGGTGGCTGTGACTAGTGCAGGAGCTGTTGGATTTTGTGCTACACCTATTCATGGAATGGAGGTACCAGAAGCTGTTTGGGGGTCCTGATTCCACAGGCCTCAAGTTGAGCTCACGCTCTGTGGAAAGGCATTCAGCCAAGCCGATGGACTCTCTCAGATGTTACCTGACTGTCTATGTCCAGAGGGACTTGAATGAGGATTGGACACCCATAATTTGCTACTTATTGTCCTTGGCCACCCCAGAAGGGTTACCTGATAAGAGCTTATGGAACCAAAACCCATCAGATCTTGAGGGAAAACAAAGCAAAGCCTGCATTTTAATCAGCTCTGCAGAGAATTATTGATATGAGAAAATACCATGACCAAAGCAACATGGGGAGGAAAGGATTTATATGGCTTCCTCTTCCACAGCACTGTTCATCATCAAAGGAAGTCAAGATAGGAACTCAAGTAGGACAGGAACTTGGAGACAGGAACTGACGCAGAGGAGATGGAGGGGTGCTGCTTATTGGCTTGCTCATCATGGCTTGCTCAGCTTGCTTTATTATAGAACCCAGGACCTCCAGCCCACAATGAGCTGGACCCTACCCTACCAATCACTAATTAAGAAAATGCCCTACAGCTGGATCTGAAGGAGCCCTTTTCTCAGTGGAGGTTCCCTCCTTTCAGATGACTTTGCTTGTGTCAAGTTGGTGTAAAACTAGCCGGGATAGTACTGCGGGAACTCTGGTCTCTGTTGCATCATTTAAAGTCCATCACCTATCCACTGCCTTGCTGGAGAAGGCTGCCCAGGCCTCAGTGGGTCTGTGGACTGACAAGCCTGCTGACTCTGCAGCCTACAGGTCTAGTTCTGGTAATGGTTTCTGCTTTTACAACTTGAATTTGGACCTTTATATAGATCAAAATACATGAGTGATTCCCCTGGAGACACTTGTTGGATCAGCTTCCTCCTGTGCTGAATGTTGTCACAAACAGTGGATTTGAATGACTCCTTTATCATCTTACTCTGAGAGAATGGGAATCTGAAATTACCTCCAGCAAGGAATCCGTCTCCTAGCCTCTCCAGTTCCCAGAGGCCATCTGTACTGCTTGGCTTTCAGCTCCTTCCACCCTCTTCAAAGCCACCAGTGTAACATCATCCATCACACTTATAAGTCATCTCTCACATACCTCTATATAGATGCCAACCACCCCCGAGATTATGCTTGGCCCCCCAGCAAACAGGACAATCTTCCCATCTCCCATGTTTTTTTCTCCTTATTTTTTAAGACAGGGTCTCATGTAGCTCAGGCTAGCCCGGAACTCAGTATGTACCTGAGGATGGCCTTGACTTTCCGATCCTCCTGTCTCCACTACCCCGGTGCTGGGATAATGGATATATGCCACGGTACTGGGAATGGAACCTAAGGTTTCTTGTACAATGGGCAAGGAAGTTCTCTGTCATCTGAGCTATGTCCCCAAACCCTCTCCCCACCATGATCATAACTAGAACCCCCAACCCCTCTCAACCCATAAGATTGCAGTTCTGGAGAATCTATCTTGGTCATCTTTGAGAAGCCATGATTTTGCTTACCAGTGATTCCCAGTTTAAATGAAAGCACCCGGCCTTGTGTCCCACACATATGCACCCAATAGATGCAGTCATCTTCCTGTTTGTTTGTGTGTTTGGACCAGTGCAAGGGTTCTAGAATTTCCATAGTATCAAAAGGATCCATCCCTCTCTAGACTGTAGCAGGTCTTCTGATTAGTAGGGTCTTCAAGTCTTCATTGATAGGAGATGACTCAGTGGTTAAGAGCATTGGCTGCTCTTCAGAGATCCTGAGTTCAATTCCCAGCACCACATAGTGGCTCACAACCATCTGTAATGGGATCCAATGCCCTCTTCTGGTGTGTCTGAGACAGGGAGTGTACTCATATACATTAAATAAATAAATAAATAAATAAATAAATAAATAAATAAATCTTTAAAAAAAAAAAGAAGTTGACCATTGGTTCTGACATTCTAGCTCCAGGATAATGGTATGACACCAGCCAGCCCAGCAGGAAGAGGTTCATTTTCAATACCAGTCATACCAAGGTTTGGAAACTGTTCTCTGGGACTCAGTTTTCTCTTTTGTAAAAAGTCCTTGTGAGGATGAAATTATTCAAAATTGAGTATGGTGGCTCGTGCCAGCTGTAGAAGTTATAACTGGTTCTTCCTTCCAGCCCCATGCTCCCCCAAATAAGACTCAGACTCAAAATAATTTTACAGAACCCTTGACCATATAGCTAGGTTCTTCTTTGACTAGCTTATAATCTATAATAACCCATTTATTCTAATCTTCATTCTGTCACATAGCTGGTTACCTGTGCTCAGGGTTCATGTGTCTGTCTCTTCACATCTTCCTGGGCAAACCTGCCACTCTCTTATAATCCTTTTAGCTTCTTGCTTGTCTCACCTATTTCCTGCCTAAGTCGTAGGGCATCAGATTTATTATTGACAGGTGCCACATCCACGCAGACATAAACTATTTTCTCTACATTCAGCAACCCTAGCACAGTGATCTGTGTGGCTGTCTATTCGATGTAGCCCTGGGAATGTCATGTGACTGAGTGGGTGGTCTTGCAATAGCAGAAAAATCCCTTCCATGGGTTCATTTGCATCTCCTCAAATTCATGTATTTAAGTTCTAGCCCCCCAGTACTTCAAAATGTGACCTTACTTGATAATATAGTCCTTGCAGGTACAACTGGTAGAGATAAGGTCTTCAGAACTTTAATTCAATGAGTGTGTCTTTATAAAATGGGGAAATTCAGACACAGACCACATGGAGGGAAGAAAGTGTAAAGATAGAAGGAAGACATTATGAACAAGCCAAGAAGTTTCCAGAAGTCATAAGTGAGTCCTGGCCCACATCCCTCTCAAATGTCGCTGGGGAAGAACAATCATGATAGTGAGTACTTCTACTTTGGGATTTTTGTCTCCACAGCTAAGAGAACACATTTCTTTGCTTTATAGCCAGTCAGTTTGTGCTAGTGTGCTATGGCAGCCCCAGGACATTAATACAGCCAGTCTTGAAGTCATTTCCTCATTTCCTCATTAGTTACTGGAATACCCTGTGACACTGAACCCTGGCTGGGTCAATGGCAGGGCAGGGCTGCTCTGGGAACTAAGAGAAGGCCCAGTACCCATCATGCAAGCAAGCCAAGGTCTCCCATCACTTTCCTGGTGATGCTGGGCAGCACAGGTATCTCAGCTTCTGGAGAGCCAGGCGGCCCAGGGCTGGGGGCCATCAACTCTCCAGCCAGATCCTCTCCCACACTCAAGAAGCTGTCCTTGGGCGATGGGAAGTGTCTTGAGGACTGCCAAGTAAAGCTGGGGTTGTATTTCTGCAGTGTGTGGTGTGTCTAACCCAGTGGTTGGCACACTTTTTCTGATAGCAAGTATTTTGGGGCTTTACTGGCTGTATGAGCTATCATACCCATGCCACTCAGCTGTCTTAATCAAAAGCAGATACAGTAATGCATTTTTAAACAATTAACAGTGTTCCAATAAAACTTTATTTATAAAAACAAGCAATAGCTTAGATTTCCCCCTAACCCTGCTCTAACCAAGCCTCCGTGCTCTAACTACTCTCACTAAAGGGGCATAGATCTTTGTTTTCAAATTTCTCTTGATATTTGTGATAATTCATGTGATCTTGTGATAATTCCTCACAGAACCCTTAGCAGACACTTGTCAGGCAAAGCTCGTGAGATGGAAACTGGGGGGGGGGGGGTGGGGGGGGGGAGGGGAAGAGTGGGGAATGGGGCAGCTTCTTTCTTACAGCAAGGATCTCTGTTCTGAAAGGCAAGTAGTTGAAGAGGGCCTTTAGTCTGCCCAGCAAGTTTAATGTCCTTGGCTCTCAGCAGGACTCAGCCCTCACACAAAACTCAGGGTCAGGGTTCTAGGTTGACTGAATTAAAGGGTAACAGCCAAGCCCCCACATTGAGATCTTAGCTCCTTAGCACCTTCATCTTGATTGACATTCAGAAAATAAGCCCTCAGGAAAGTGTTCTGCAATAAAAGATGCTATTCACCCCATACCCCTTGCACTCCCCATCCTACCTCCTTACAACCCTATTCCCCCTTCCCCTCCTTCTCCCCTCCCCACCCTATCCATCTCACCCCTCCCCTTTTAAGTCAAGTCTGGAACCAGCTCAGAAACCTGTGGAGCTAGGAAAGATGATTCAGGCATTTAACCAAGGTTTTCTCTTGCTGTACTGACGCCCCCGCAGAAGCCACTTGTGGAGAAGGGTTGTACGTGTGAGGAATTCTCTTTCTTCCTCTACAGACTCCTGCAGCAGCCCTTCCTGGAGAAGGTTGGGGTGTGTGAACAGTGGGAGGAGGACCATATAGACATTCATCTAAATTACAGCTGCCCACCTCGTTGGCACCAGCCACGGGCACTGCATTCCTTAAAGCTCTGAATAATTATGAAAGTCAAACTTTGCCCCTCCTTAAAGTAACAGCTTACACCTTTAAAGTGTTCAATACCAGAAGCTTAGAGAAAGAGGGTGGAGAGGTAGGGTGGCAGCTTCTGGGTCTTGCAGGCTTAATAGAGACCAGAGACCAAATTCTAATCGCTCCATTTCTGCCTGCTATATAGGGTGGAGTATAGGAAGATATCGTATTATGCTTTTATTATATATTATAAATACCATAATGTATCATGTCATGATCAATCACAGCCTCGCCTTGACTCTGTGAGGGGACACTCTTCTCCCCATTTTACACAGGAGGGGACAGACTGGGAAAGTGACTTGCTGTGAGGACACAACAGAAAGAGAAAACTGCCATTCTCATAATCAAATCCTTCAGCAGGACAAGTGGTAGACTTTTTTGATAGGTAGGTTTGTTAATAGGTAAGTTGGTTGGTAGCTAGGTTGACTAGCTGGTTGGTAGGTAGACGGGCTGGTTGGTTGCTTGCTTGGTTGCTTGGTAGATAGGTTGACTGGCTGGTTGGCTGTCTGGGTAGTTGGTTGGTTGTTTTTCCCACACTGAGCCTCATAGAGCTGAGTGACGTAACAGACCGGACTGACAAAGTGGTCAGTTCAGCTGATGTGAGAGCCAGGTGCAGGCCAGGCCACCCACACATGCCAGACAGCAAGCAGCAGTGGGTGGTCTTCAAAGGCAATTGGCATTTTTCAGTTTTACAGAAGAGGTGGGTGGATCCACATGTTGGGGTGATATCATGGGAGTCAGCCTAGCCTTCTCCCCCATAAAGCCCATCTACTTCCTTTATAGCCAAGCCAATCCCAGACCACCTAAACACCAGGTGGTCTTCCTTCCTGGTCATTTTTAATTGACTGATGAAAATTAATTTTTGTCTCTTACCTAGCAGCAACCATTCCCGACTTAGGAGTCTACATCTCTATCACCGTAGTCTGTGGTTTTGGAATAACTAAGTAGTGACCTTCCAGGTCCTGTAATCAGTCCCTCAGACCACAGTGGCACCTGCCCCCTTGGGTTGCTAGCTCCATGTTCCTTTTCCATCTCTTCTTTGCTCCCCTTAGCTCTTCCTCCACCATGCCAAGACATCCCTTTAAAATCACTTGCTCCATCACATAGACCCCAGTGTTCTCTGAGGAGTTGGACTAATGCATTGCCTTAAACCCAAATGAGGACAGAAAAAATAAAAAGCCTAGCCAGAAAAATAAGAGAAACATTTTGAAGTCTAGCTAGTAGCCAGTTGCAGTTAGAACACTGAAAGAGTTGTAGACCAGAGCAGAGAGTGCACAGGCAATCTTTCCATCCTTGCCATAGCTCACCCTGATGTCACTGGGCCATTCATCATGTATTGTGATCTCATGGCCTCACAATGGACTGTGGGGAGGTGAGGTCCTCAAGTGCCCAGCCATCGCCTTAGCTGTTGACAAAAGCATCCTTTGATGATATTCAGAATTGTGAGAACTGCTTAATTTTGAAAAGTTCAGACAAAAGGACTCTAGATGCTAGATGCCAGTCTAATGAAGGCATCCACAGTGATGTTTCTGGTGATACCGTTCCAAAGTTTTTGAAAAGTTAAGCAAAATTAAATCCAACAGATAGATCCCTTGTCCTTAGTTGGTGATGAGACATGTAGTTATCGGGGGGTCTATAGACACCTCAAGTACTGTGTGTGCGTGAGCCAGGAGTCTAGTCTACAAAGTGCCTATCACACAAGCCTGCAGACCCCAGCTTGATCCACAGTAGTCAGTCAGAGTCTAGATAAAGGCATCTGTGATCCCAACTGGGGAGCCAGAGACAAAGCTATCTGAGGCTTGCTGACCAGACAGTCTATCCCTATTTGGACAGCCCTAGGTTCCAGGGAGAAAGTCTGACTAGAAAATCAAGCTGGCTGGCATCTGAAGAGTGACACCCAAGGTTGACCTCTGGCCTTCACATGCATGCACAGATACATGCATTTATACCTGACACTCATGAATCTGAACTCATGTGCACATACGCACACACACACACATTCTCTCTCTCTCTCTCTCTCTCTCTCTCTCTCTCTCTCTCTCTCTCTCTCTCTCTCTCTCTCTCTCTCTCTCTCTCTCTCTCTCTCTCTCTCTCTCCCCCCTCTGCTAATCAGCTTAAGCCCTTACCTCTAACATCACTCGTAACACATCATTTTAAGGAAAGGAAAGGCCACAGCTGCCTTTCTTCTTGGAAGCCCTCTGAAAGACTAGAAGAATTCTAACTCCCTTTAAGACTCAAATGTCACAAAAAAGCGAGAGTAGCTAGGCTTTGCAGAGGCCCATTAAGGTACAATGTGGCTGCTTTATAGAGTCATTTTTTTTCTTTATTCTTTTTAATTTAGTCTGTTATGTGTTTTTTGGTCAGAGGAATGAGGAATGAGTCATACCTCTGGCCCTGAGTGGAAAGAGAGATTCTGAATTGCTCAAAAGATCGTTAAGATTCAAGGACATACTATTGATTGCCCTCTTACTAAAGAGTTAACTAAATGATTGCCTGCCAATCACCTGGACAGGCAAGCACCCCTCAGGAAAGCTGTCCGTTGCCAAAACCTGACGTCAGCCTCTGCACACACACATGTAAATATGCATTCATATATTAATATGCACCATACTCACACACATGTATTTTCATACACACATACATGAATATGCATTCACATATCAATGTACACTCTACTCACACAACACATACATTTGCATATACACACATGTATCAATATGCATTCACACATGAATATACACCATATTCACACAAATAAAACTAAAAAAAAAAAAAAGAAAAAGAAACTTCAATAAAACTGTCCTGGAGCATCCTTCTGAGTGATGTGAAATTTCTTTCATCTTTGAGATCTACAAACAGGTGAGGGGCGGGGTTGGGGATGAAGACTGGAGAGATGGCTTGGTGGTTAAAAGCACTTGCTGCTCTTTCAGGGGACCTGGCTTCCATTCCCAGCACTCACATGGTGGTTCATGACCAATCACGACTCCAGTTTCAGGTGATCCAATGCCCTTGGCACAAACAGGCTGCACACATGCACATATGCACAAGCAAAGCATTTGCACACATCAAATAAGTAGATCTACAAAAGGAATCCTGAGTTCTCCAGGACCAATCCCTTCCAGAAATACACACTGTCACTAGTCGAGCCATTTAAAAGAAGTATAAAAATAGTCATCAGAAACCATTTGGATGTCTAGTGGAGATACAATTAAAATGTCCTTATCCTTTGCCCAGGCTTAAGCTGGTTTGTGTGTCTGTAACTTGTGTCTGCGTGTCTATGTGCATGCAAAACAGAAAACTGGAAATAGCAGAGAATAAGAGAAAGACAGTACGTTTTGGGTTTATTAGCCACTGCAGGCAAGTTTCTTGTTTATTTGTTTGTTTGTTTGTTTGTTTGTTTCTTCATTTGTTTTCTCCTAAGACTTTCTCACCTGGAAAAAAAAAAAAAAACCCAAATGGGCACGAGTTGGACAGCAAGCGGAGAAGTGAGCTGAGTTCTCAGTAACCCCGTGGGCCTGGGACAGAGCTGGCCTTTTGGAAATACTCACCACATGGCAGCTCCTGCTTCCATCAGACAAGAAGAGACTCTAGAGTCTATTTCTGATTTGTCTGCGGAGCTTCAAGAGAAAGGCAAGACCTTTAAAGCCTTCCATTAATAAAAGGGAGGAGCCCACAGAGTCATGGGCCCTCCGGGACTACTACCAGGAGTTTCAAACCAGAAATGAAAAAAAAAAAGCATCAATGTCCAATAAAGATTGTGCAATCTGTTCTGTGGCCTCTAGAGAGAAGGAAGGCAGCCTTGCATCTAGAGATGCCTACCTCCAGAGTTCATCTCCAAACTGCTTGAGACGGGGTCTCACTGTACTGCTAGGCTGCCCTCCAATTCCTGGGCTCACATCAAATTCCTACATCCAAGAGCATCTCTTTAGCTTACAGCCCATGGCTCTCAAAGGTTAAGCTCAGCCACCTAACTCCCGACCCTGGACTCTCTGAGAGAGTTCATATTTACCCAAACTCCACCTCACACCATTCCGGATTTCACTTATGTCCCTTCTTTTTAAACTCCATGAGAGCTTTGGTTCCAGGATAATGTGGGAAGGAGCTTCGGAAAGAAATTCAATTCAGGTTGGGATGCTTTGACTAGGAAAACCTTAAAAGTCATCTGGAAAAGAACTGACCTCTTTGTCTAAGAGCTGGAAGGCTCCTGGAGACATTTCACACCTCCAGCATTGCCTTGTATGTGTGCATGTGTGTCCGCGCGCGCGCGTGCGTGCGTGCTCTTGCGTGTGCTTGTGTTTTCAAGGAATGTCCTGCTCGGCATCAGCCCTGTGAACCTCACCAACTGGTGAGGTGGCATCTGAGAATGCCAATCCTGTCATATCCAGAGCCTCAAAACATCCCTTTAAAAGAGGCGACAATTCATTCCCAATCCGCAGGACGGTTCATTTGGCAGGAAGGGAGAGTAAAACTTGGTAAGTTGGCGGATGCCTGAGGAAGGGGTGGTAGAGAAAGAAGGCTTCCTTGTTTGTTTCCTGGGGCGGTGCCCTTCAGACAGTGGTAATTAGGGGACAGGGTGGGGCCTTCTGGGCTGAAAATGATAGGACAGGTACTGTCCTAATTATGGGAGTTTATTGAGACGATACTTGGGGTGTGGTTATTGTCATCTGTTAGAGTTCATGAACTAGACTCAGAAATGGTAGGCTCTAAGGGGAAGTGGGGATATTACAGACCGCCCTGAAGCCTCAAAGATCCAAAATGGTCAGGTTAAGTACAGAGGTGGGTTTGGTGTTTATCTGCTTGGGAGACAAGGATGCCTTTGAACCCTTTGTGGTCCTTTGTGGTCCTGTGTGGCCCTTTGTGGTCCATCCAGCGAGCACTGAGTCTCTGGATGCAACATGTGCCATACTGGGTGGTTTACTGCATATTAAGTTGTCTGCCCTGTTGAGCTGCTAATGGGAGAAAAGGTGCAGGGACCGCTGAGATGGGGGGCAAAGACAAGTCCTGGAATCAAGAAAGACAGGAAAGTTTCTCTGCAGGGGTTCATGTTACCAAGACCTCGCGTGGTGGCAGTCTACCTAGGATAAAGGGCAAGGGTGACAACCCACTTCTAGTGGGCTCACCCGCTGCTGCAGCTTTGGCTGCACATCTGAACCACTGGGGATCTTGTTTAAACAGCAAGTTATAATTCATTGGCTATAGGCAGCTTCCTGGTAATGCACCAGACCCATGGAAAACTACCTGAGAGTCATACTAGCTCAGGGACAAGTCCTGTAGCAGAAGTTCTTGTGTAAGGGATGAGAGTTGTTTAAAATACTAAAGTTCTTCAGCTAGCTATGGCTACCGTCCCATCTTGAAGGTTAACGGATGGACTGAGATATGAGAAACCCAGGCACCAAGGCAAGGCCCGGGTGTGCTGGTTTATAAATAGGGGACAGGAAAAGTACATCATGCAGCCTTACTGTTCAAATTAGCCTTCAGGTCACACAGCCTGACACTCATCTCAGAATTTCAAAATTTATACTCGCAATCAAACGTGTTGGATGCAGGTGTTTCCTGACTGGCCTCGCACACATCAGGTGCAGTTTTTATTTTTTTATAGCAGCTCAGCAAAAGCCCCAACAGTTGGACATGAGCGAGATTCTTAGAGAGTATCCAAACTTCAACATACCTCCTTCGGAAACATGATAAATAAAGCGAAAGCTGATTGAGGACAAGAGACTCGTTTCCCTACCCCAGCCCTGCAAGCTTTGGTGGTAATGAGGATGCAATCTAGAGCGTCCTGCTTACCATGCAAGCGAGCCACGAGCTGAGATGACCTCTCCCCAAACCAAGGAAAATGGACATTTAGACGAAAGGCATATCTAGAACCCAAACAGACATGAAAGGAAGAACTTCTCCGTGACATAGTACGTAGTTGAGATGTGAAGATACAAAGCAAAGACACCGTACAAAAACATGTAAGGGAGGCATGGCTGACAACCACACTCCAGTGGATGGCCCCATGAGGATATGGGCAACACAAACAGGACTCAGTCGCTTTTTTTTTTAAAAAAAAAAGGGGGGGGGCATGAAGTTGGGAGGGTGGGAGGATTTAAGAAAATGATCAGAATATATTACATGAAATTCTCAAGTAATTGTTACGTTTTTTTTTTTAATTAAGGAAAGAAAAAAAATGATCTGAAATGGGTAATAAAAATTGAGTTCTGACCACTGTGGGGGAGGGGAGACATGGAAAAAGGATCATGCCGGCACAAAAAAATTGTCTTAAAAAAGTAATAAAAATATGCACTCACCAAACACCGAGGATCCTGGCTGCATGAAATAAACACCAATGTATATAAAAGGTCAGACAATTCCTGGTACAATAATAATGGAGGATTTCACTTTAACTTTTATTTTGTGTGTGGGGGGGTGGGGGGCAGGGTGCACATGTGCCATAGCACATATGTGGAGGTCAGCAGACAACTTTGGGGAGTCATTTCTCTCCTAAAAAATGGGTTCTGTCAGGCTTGGTGGCAGACACCTTTATCTACTGAGCCATCTTCCCAGCCCATAATGAAGCATTTTAGTAACTCACTCATCTTAAATAAATCAACAAATAAATCTTAGAGTTAAGCTACCCCATAGATCAAACGGACTTAACAGACATCCACTGAATATTCCGCCCAACAGAACACAATGGACACTTTTCTAAGCAGCCTGTAGAACCTTCTCTAAATTAGATCAGGTCCTAGGCCACAAATCACATCTCCCCAAACACAAAAGCATCAAAATGTCTCTTGTATCTTATCAGATTAAAGAGCAATAAACTAGAAATAAACAGCAATAAAAACTATAGAAACCACACAAACACAGGGATGCTGAACCCTATTGAGTGACAAGTGACTCACTGGAGTCTTGAGAGGTTTTTATAAGTGAATTAAAATGGAAGCGTAACTTACTGACCCTTTCAAGGTAGCAGTAAGGGGAAGATTTAAATCTGTGGGTGCGTATACAAAACAGTGCAAAAACTTCAAATAAATAACGCAGTCAATAACTATGCACCTCAGAGCCCTAGGAGCAATCCAAACCTCAGGCAGTGTGGGGCAAGAAATTGTAAAGATCAAAGGCAAAAATGAATACAATGGAGACTGAAAGAAGCAACACATTGAACTTATCAGAAATGAGTCATTGAAGAAATAGACCAGAGTGCCACTCTTACCCAAAACATGCCCAAGTCTTTGTTAGGACAACAAGGCAAGAGGAAGGATACAAGTGAAGAAAAAGAAATCAAATTATTTCACCTGCAGAAGATATGATTAAAAGACCCTATCAACTCCACCATAAAACTTTTTTTAAAAATTGCTTAAACCTTTATTTTTATTTTTATTTTTATTTTTACTTTTATTTTTATTTTAGGTGTATGGGTGCTTTGCCTGAATGTACATCTGTGCACCTCTGTGTACCAGTTATGTGCAGGGGTTGTGAAGGCTAGAAGAAGACATTGGAACCCCTGGACTGGAACTGTAGACCATCGTGAGCCACTGTGAGAATTGAGCTATCTCCGGGAAGAGTAATCAGCACTCTCGACTGCTGAGCCATCTCTTCAGCCCTGACAGAATTCTTACACCCGATAAACACTTTTAACAAAGGACCAAGGTATACACTCAACACACGAAAATCAGTGGCTTCCTTATCTGCCAGTCATGAACTAAGAAAGAAAAATCACATAACCCTGCACCTCATAGCCCTAGGAGCAATCCAAATCCAGGACCTTCAAACGAAATAAAATATCTAGAAAAATCTAACCAAGGAGGTGAGAGACCTCTACAATAAAACCTTTAAGACACTGAAGAAAACGACTTCCTATGTTCATGGGTTGAGAGAATTGATGTCATGAAAATGGCTACACTGTTGAAAGAAATCTACAGGTCAAATGCAAGCTGGACCCCATCTTTCACAAAATTTGAAAACAAAAACAATATCTGATCTCAAATTTCACTGTAGGGTCACACAGTAACAAAAGCAGCACACTACTGCCCCCCAAACGGGCACGCTGATCAACGGGATAAAATAGAGGAGCAGAAGTGAGCCCACACAGTTTGCAGCTCCCTTTATTCAGAAAGCTATCACAAACAGACGTGGGAGAGAGCACAGCCTGCTGTAGTGTGGATGAACATGGGCGTCTCAGGCCTTTGGAAATGGTTTATGGAGGGAATGTGGAAGAGTTTAGAATGCAGGGAAAGAAAGATCTCTAATTCTGTAAGCAGAACTTAATGGTCTGTTCCAGTGGGTGCTTGGGGAAAGGTGCTCAGCAACTTCAGGCATGGGGAAGATGCAAATTAATGCTGCACCAAAATCCCATCTCACCCAGTGACCAGGTCTCTTCAACAAAGTGAAGGACAGCCTGGGAGGTGGTGGACCATGACTTTAACACCAGCGCTCAGGAAACAGAGGCAAGGAGATCTCTGAGTTTAAGGCCAGCCTGGTCTACAGAGCAAGTTCCAGGACAGCCAAGGTTATTATGCACGTCCATGTTTCCTGCTGCATTATTCACGGTAGCTAGAAATCAAAGCAGCCTAAGTGTCCACCAACAGATGAATAGAAAAAGAAAATGTACCCAAAAAACAAACAAACAAAAAAAAACCCAAAAAACCAACCAAACAAAAAAAGCCAGGCATGGTGGCACATGCCTTTAATCTCAGCACTTGGGAGGCAGAGGCAGGGGAATTTCTGAGTTCGAGGCCAGCGTGGTTTACAGAGTGAGTTCCAGGACATCCAGGG
This sequence comes from Mus caroli, assembly GCF_978045245.1. Taxonomy (NCBI): domain Eukaryota; kingdom Metazoa; phylum Chordata; class Mammalia; order Rodentia; family Muridae; genus Mus; species Mus caroli. The sequence goes on along the minus strand of NW_028227259.1, from coordinate 66,950,110 downwards.
CCACACAGAGAAACCCTGTCTTGAAAAACCAAAAAAGAAAAAGAAAATGTGATTTAGATAAACCACTGGGTAACGGTAGTACCCACCTTTCATTCCAGCACTCAGGAGACAGAGGCACATATATGTGTGTGTGTCATTACCTATGTGCATGTGTGCACACATGTATGTGTGTGATACACATATATGTATATAATGTATACATATGAATATTATGTATGTGTAATATACATATATGTATGTACATATGCATATACACAAACTGCATATGTCTGTAGGTGTATGTTTATGTGTGTTTGTAGGTCATGAAAAGGGGGGTCATGAAATAGAAGAAAGAGATCGTAAAGGGAGGTGGGGAAATACAGAGGATAATGGGTTACTCTGAAGCAAAGTGGGGGAGGGGGAGGCAGACTCATTTAGGAAGAAAGGGAACCAGCTGGGGGGGAGGAAGGAATGAGGACACAGAGAAGGTGAGTGGGGGAGGGGAACACATGAGAACAAGCTAGAAAGCACTCACGTATGAAGACACTGTGGTGAAACACGTTGCTCTGTGTGCTGACCTAAAATTTTACTTTAAAAAATTACTAGGGTCACTAAAATCTAACTCGGCATGCAATATACAAAAGAGAAGTTGTGCTAGTTAAGGGTGCAATCAGAAAAATGTAGACTCTTGTAGAAGGCTCTATTCTCATCCCAGCAGTAGCCATAGCAACACACCTTGCTGGATCCCCTCCATAACCACCAAACTCCATGAGTTAATCGTGAGAAACAACGGAGCCAGAACAATTCATCTTCATTACCTAAAGAAAGCAAATGAAAGAAACTTGGGAAACCAAGAAGCCAAAGTATAGGAAACTGTAACTTTCAAATATCCAATTACAGCTATACTTATCCATGAACTGTAAGCCATTACACAACCGTCAGAGTGAAATACCACAACTATCTATACATATTATAGGCAATAAAGGATTAACAAGACAGAAAGATGATCTCACTGTGTTGCCAGTGCTGGCCTGATTCCTGGATTTGGCAGCCTAGTGGGTTTTGAAGGAAAACTGCTTCACTGACTGGCTGGACAGAAGTACTCTCTTGGAGAACATTACTGCACTGTGGTTCTCTCCTTACTTTTCCTCTGACTCTCCTCTACACTTCCAGCAGGTCTCTCTCTCTCTCTCTCTCTCTCTCTCTCTCTCTCTCTCTCTCTCTCTCTCTCTCTCTCTCTCTCTCTCTCTGTCTCTGTCTCTCTCTCTCTCCCTCCCTCCCTCCCCCTCCCTCCCTCTCCCTCCCCCTCTCTTTCTCTTCCCCCTCTCTCTCCCCTCTCTCTCCTCTCTCTCTCTTTCTCCCTCCCTCCCTCTCCCTCCCTCTCTCTTTCTCTTCCCCCTCTCTCTCTCCTCTCTCTCTCTCCTCTCTCTCTCCCTCCCTCCCTCCCTCTCCCTCCCTCTCCCTCCCTCTCTCTTTCTCTTCCCCCTCTCTCTCCCCCCTCTCTGTCTCCCTCCCCTCCCTCCCTCTCCCTCCCTCTCTCTTTCTCTTCCCCCCTCTCAATCCCCCCCTCTCTCTCCTCTCTCTCTCTCTCTCTCTCTCTCTCTCTCTCTCTCTCTCTCTCTCTCTCTCTCTCTCTCTCTCGCACACCTGTTCCCGTGAATCTTCCAGTTTCCTCACATGGAATCAGAATTGCTCCTTATCACTAAAGAATAAAGTCCAAACTTGGCAAATACCTTTTTAAAAAACGAAAAGGCAGTTGGAACACATCTTCAAGACTTGTGCCAGACACACCATCTGTGAGCACACCACCCACAGCATCCCAATGAGACCAGACATCCAAGGAAGAAATGACTTCCCTTTTTCATATGTGACATTGAGTGTGTTCGTGTACCTGCTAGAGATATCTGTAGTGTCATTGTAAGAGCAAAGGAAAGTAAATATGTGCATGCCCATCTAAATGGTGTCTAATGTCTCTGAGATGCAGTCAGAACGATGTCTTTCAGTCTTCATTCAGTAGGCACAAGGGACATCAGCATTCTGTGCTTTTATAACTAGTGAACCAATGAGGCAGCAGCTAAGGTGAGAGAACAAACAGAGTCCTCCCTGGACCCACTGTGATCCTTACTCTCAGACATAGGCAGTTCCTCCAGGCCCATGGGCCAAAGCATGGGACGTCAAAACTCTAAAACCCTGTGAAACCAAGACCAGGCTTGTAAAAAGGAGAGGTTTCCAAAGCTCAAGGTAATTATCGGAAACATACATTATAATAAATGTTAAATTTATGTGCTAAGTTAGACACGAGGTTATCCCCTCCCCCATGAAACTTCAGTCCACTCTGCTTAAGTAATATTATCAGTGAGAAAAAAAAAAAAACTATTTGGGTGTGGGTGGGGTGGAAAATAAGCTTCAATACATGGGGAATGATGGGATGGATGAAAGGACTAGGAGCCCGGGAATGTGTATGAGTCTCTGTTCCCTTCCTCTACTTACAGAAAGTCTTCTTGTGGTTTGTTTCTCATAATATTGTTTTTTATTAGGAAAGTACAATATATATTTAGAAGATTATGAAATGGAAATAAAATTGAGTAAGGAAAAATCTAAAAATAAATGTTCTCAATAGAACCGCTTGACAATATCTATTTGTGGTGGTTTGAATATGCTTGGCCCATGGGAAGTGCTACTATTAGGTGTGCCCATGTTGAAATAGGTGTGGCATTGTTGGAGGAAGTCCATCACTGAGGGGGGTGGGCTTTCAGGGCTCCCAGTGCTCAAGTTCCACGCCCTGCAGTAGAGCCTCTGCCTGGCTGCCTTTGAATCAAGATGTAGAACTCTCAGCTCCTTCTCCAGCACCATATCTACCCTGCCATGCTTCCTGCCATGGATAATAGATTGAACCTCTGAAACTGTAAGCCAGCCCCATTTAAATGTTGTCCTTTATAAATGTTGCTTTGGTCACAGTGCCTGTTCAGTCATGAAATGCTAACTAAGACACTTACTATAACAATGGCCCTAAAAATGGGCCTTTCCTGTGAGTCAGTGACATCATCCTTAGGAATGCTGAGGAAATAAATCATGGCTACCCAAAAGTGCTTATATAAAGTGCTTATTATTGTGCCAGGGAAATGGATCAGTGAGCAAAAGCCTTGCTATGCAAGCCTGGCGATTTGAGGTCCATTGTAAAACCCATATTAAAAGCTGACTTTGGTGGCATGCACCGGTAATCCCAGCAGTCCCGTGGCAAGGCTGAGAAATGAGCATCACAGGGAAACTCTTGGGCTAGTTAGCCTAATGTAAGCACACAGCATCAAGAATAAGAAAGACCCTGCCTTGATACAGTGGAAGTGAAAACTGACTCCTGAAAGGTATCCTCTGGCCCCCACATGCATCCTATGGTGCTGCATGTACACATGTCTCTCTCTCTCTCTCTCTCTCTCTCTCTCTCTCTCTCTCTCTCTCTCTCTCTCTCTCTCTCTCACACACACACACACACACACACACACACACACACACACACACTAAAATTAAGTAAAAGTTAAAGAGAAAACAAAAATTTTAAATTCTCATTGTAGCACTAGCTATGAAAATAACAAACTCTATGCAATGTAAATGTCCAGTGGGAGACGATTCCTTAGGAAGCCTAGTACATTCATACAATGGCATTCTATGAAGACATGAAAACGCTAGAGAAGAGATTCATGATACACAGTGCTACACCTTAGGCTGGGATGGAGCCCAGTGGAGGAGCACTTACCCAGCATGGGTGAGGCCCTAAGTCCATGGATAGTGAACAAAGGGGAAAGGTGATAAAAATCAAGGCAACCCATGAAACTTTCTATTTTTAAGAAAATGCATATCTAACACTGGCCATCTCCACTTATCTTAGTTATAAGAGATTACATTTTTTATTGTTATATATTTTCTAAACTCTTTACACCAAATTTGATTTGGTTGTCTTTTCCCATGTGTTCTTCCTTTCTTTCCTTCTTCCTCCCTCCCTCCCTCCCTCCCTCCCTCCCTCCCTCCCTCCCTCCCTCCCTCCCTCCCTCCCTCCCTCCCTCCCTCCTTTCCTTCCTTCCTTCCTTCCTTCCTTCCTTCCTTCCTTCCTTCCTTCCTTCCTTCTTTTCTGTCTTTCTGTCTTTCTTTCATTTACTTATTTGACTTTCTGTTTATGAATGTTCTGCCTGCTTTATGGATGTGGACTGTGTGAATGTCTGGTGTCCACAAAACTTAGGAGGGGGACATCTGATCCTCTGAATTTACAAATGGCTGTGGGCTACCGTGTGGATGCAAGGAATTGAACCAGGGTCCTTTGTAAAAGCAACAAGTGGTGTAAACCACCAAGCAATCTCTCCAGCCCTTCTCCCAAGTCCTAAATGTATGCAGCAATATTATAGTAATGTCAGATGATTCTTTTAGGGTATAGTTTGAAAATACAAGAAAAAAATTGTCTAGGGTGTTGTCTAAGGTTTGACAGCCCATGTGCACAATCAAGGTGCAGAAAACATCTGCCTTTGATGCCTGTAATCAGCTCCCTCCCCACTCTGTTCAGCCCCGGGCTGCTTTTGACCTATAGCTGTTCTTCCTGTGGTTCTAAGCTTTCCAGAATGTCCAAGAAATGAAATCATACAGTGTATACTCTTCTCGATCTGGCTTTTTTAAAAAAGAAAAAAAACATGGCATAAAATTCTAAAAATTATTTAAAATATTCTTGGATGAGTAGCTCATGATAGAAACTCAAAAATCCACTCATGAACTGATGAGCACTTGGGGGATTGTCTCTAGACTTTTTTTATTATGTACATATTTTTGACCTTGTCTGATGTGTATATATTTTCACTTCTTCCATATTTCACATACACTTAGAGTTCGGGATTGCCAGGTTTTGCCATCAGTACACTCCTGACTGGGTAAGAAACCATTGACTTTTCAAAGTTGACTGCACTATTTTTCCACCAATTACTTGGAAGATGAATTGGTCTTGGGAGTTTGGCTTGCTTATGTTTTTGTTTTGATAGAGTTGTTTAAAGTTGTCCTAATACGCACAGAACCACATCCTCTGGTTTTGATTTGCATTTCCTTAATGAAGAACAGCGTTGGGCATCTTTTTCCTGGGCTCCATCACAGTTATGTCTGTTTGATGGAAAGGCTGCTCCACCTTTCACCTACTTTTAAAGGAACTTTGTGTGCTTCTACTGAGTTACAATGGTTCCTTTATTGGCTCTGGAAATCTCTTATTAAGGAGTGATCTGTAAGGCTTTCTGCTGGTATGTGGCTCTTCTCTTGACAGGAATTTTCAAAGAACAGAAGTACTTAATTCTGATGAAGCCCAATTTAATACCTTTTTAAAAATCAACTGAGCTTTTGTGTGGTGTCTGAGAAACCATCCTGCACCCCAATCATGAAGACCTCGTCTGTGTTTCCTTTCGGAGTCAATGGTTCTAGGTTTTACATTAGGATTTAAACAGCTACATATTTGCAAATTGTTCCTTCCCGTCTGTGTTCTTCTTTTCCATTTTTAAGATGTCCTTAGAGGAGTTCTGAATTTCAGTGAAGACAAATTCATTTTTTAATGGTTTGTATGACTTTATTTTTACCCTTACATTTAAACTAAAAAAAAAATTTTTTTTTAATGTTTGTCCCTCTTCTTCCTTCCTCTTCCCTCTCCCCAGGCTTTTCTACTTTCTTCTTCCCTTTCTTCCCATTCTCTCTTCCTCCCTCACCTCACTTCACCTTCCTCTCCCCAATCCCTCCCTCCTTCCTTCCATGGAGAGAGCCCTGGAGAATATCAGGCTGAGCTGTGGTTTCTAAAGGCCAGTTCCTCTGAGGTTTCTGCACAGTGGGTTTTCAGGCCTCAGGTCAGAAGCACACAGGAGGAAGACAAGCAAACCCAGTGATGAGATCAGTGACAGATACAAATGACAGGCCTGTGGTCATTAAAGCCACATACTTCCTAGCCACTCCGCAAAATCAAGAGATGCTTACACGATCCCTCACGAGTCTCAAAATGTAAACAGAGTGAGACTGTTCTGTGAGGGAACATAAATAATCTAGCTATGGCTGGTGTTGAGGGCATCTCCCACCACTTCCAGCACAGCTATTTGACAGTAGATGGCCATCGAGACAGTGATTGCTGTAGTACATTTTCCAGAGAGAGAGTGTGTGTGCAGTGCATCCTATTTAGTGGATTAACTAAGACCAGAACCACTTCAGAGGAGTTTTATGACCTGTAAGGATCCTGGGTTCTTAGACTGATTTCTATTTTACATAATATTTCATATGTATTAAGGGCCAATTTTTAAAAGTATAACACATCTGAACAAGAATATTTGAAATCAATGATAAACTGGCTGAAAGAACAATATCAAAATTTTAGAAGAAGGAAAGTTTTCCCTATGATGTCATTTAGGGAGAAAAATCTGAGGCCAAGAGTGATTTTTATTTTCAGATTCTGGTTTGGGAATTGTAATAGTCCTCTCTCTAACCCAGCTTTGGCTCAGACATGGGATTGGTTTAAAAAAAAAAAAAAAAAAAAGCAGTGCAGTCGTGAACTGAAATGAACTTTCTAATCCTCTTTCCACTCCCACATAGACAGCTCCACCTTGGAACCCATGGGGAACAAATCAAGACAGCAGAGAGAAATGATAGCAGTGTCTCCTGGAGCAAGCACATCATGCCCTAAGCAGGCATCCTCTGCCTTTACTGGGCTATCCTGTGTGTAGACACTATGAGGGTATTAAGAAGGGAAAGGTTGTCCCCACAGTCACACATGGAACATGGCTTTCGCCCTGCTCTCTGAGAAACCCTTAGACCTTATGGAAGTGACACCATAACCATTGGTTCATATTTCCCCCGAAATTCAGAACAAAGAAACCTCAGGCCAGGAAACAGCTAGTACAGGAAGCTGTCCTGCATTGTAAAGACCTGGCCATGGTAGGTCTTGAAATATTTTGTAGGGGAAAGACACGGGCCAGGCCAGCCTGGAACTCCCCTTGCTCTTAGCCTGCAGATAGGCCCTTGTGTTAGGTCATAGTGGTTCACATGGAATCACTTTTCCTCCTGGCTAAGTCTTCAGTTTCCTGAGGGCAGGGAAACCCCACAGCACAGCACAGTACAACACTATTAAAGGAATGCTAGAAATAATCACTGATTAATACCCCATGATATAAATAGTGGAGGCAAATAAACTTTCAGAGGCTTAAAAATGGACAACTCTTACAATAATACCAAAGAGTTGGACTAAAGAGCCCTACAATGAGGTATTTGTTTGAGACAATGTCTTACTGTATAGCCCAGGCTAGGATGGAACCAGTGATCACCCTCCTTCAGCCTACCAACTGCTGAGATTATAGGAGTGTACCACTATGCCCAGCCATTAAGGAGGGTGGGTTTAGGTTTGTTGGTTTGGTTTGGGTTTTCGAGACAGGATTTCTCTGTATAGCTCTGGCTGTCCTGGAACTCACTTTGTAGACCAGGCTGGCCTCGAACTCAGAAATCTGCCTGCCTCTGCCTCCCGAGTGCTGGGATTAAAGGTGTGCGCCACCATGCCCGGCTTATTTGTTTGTTTAACATAGAATTGTTAACAATGAAAATGCACCTTCCATGAATCTTTGCTATTATTTCTATGTAACTTTCCATTTCCTGCCAGCCCTAGAAACCTAAGTAAAAAATTCTTGATGTTTTATGACCTCCAATTATCCTTAAAACTATCTAAGGAAGCCTAATTCAGCCCAATGTTCTCGATCTCAAAGCATGCATAGAAGGCACTGTTTTCAATTGCAGAAAGGGTAATTTGAACAGACATTTCACCAAGAGATACACAAACTATGAATGAGCTCATGCAAAGATCAAGGGCAGGCAGCCACCAGTCATGAGAGATGTAAGGGAACCACAGTGAGACGCCATCCAAGGGGAAAAATAAAACCATAGACAACACCAAGTGTTGGTGAGGCAGACAGGGCCAGAGGAACCTTCACATAGTACAGACAGGAATGCAAAGGGGTATGTCATCTAGGAACACAGTTGAGCAGACTCTACTATAGACTTACTTTCTGTGTGCATGCTGAATTACCTAGTGTCTTAGTTAATGTTTTACTGCTGTGAACAGACACCATGACCCAGCCAACTCTTATAAGGGCAACCTTTAATTGGGGCTGGTTTACAGATTCAAAGGTTCAGTCTAGTATCATCAAGGCAGGAGCATGGCAGTGCCCAGGCAGGCATGGTGCAGGAGGAGCTGAGAATTCAACCTCTTCATCTGAAGGCTACCAGGAGAAGACTGACTCCCACATGGATAGGAGGGTCTCATTGCCCATGCCTACAATGACACACTTCCTCCAACAAGACCACACCTACTCTAACACAGCCACACCTCCTCACAGTGTCACTCCCTGGACCAAGCATATGCAAACCACCACACCTGGGAAACTCACCCCGTGTTTTCCCTCCAGAGAAAATAAAGTATATGCATGCAAAAATTATAGAAGCTTCTTTTTATTAACCAAAAACTTGAAAGACCCCCCCAAATGCCCATTGATGTGTAAACAAATTGTGATAAATCCATGCAATGACAAATATATTCATCAATAAAAGGAAACCAATATATGTGACAGCATGGATAAATACCATGTGTGTTGTGATGAATGAATAAAGCCAGACTCAAAAGGCTACAGATTATGTGCTCCATTTAAACAGTCATCTGAAATGGATGGAAATCCATAGCTGCAAGAGAAGCAGTGAAAGGGTTGATAACAAAGGGGCATGAGGAATGTAAAGGGATGGAAATGTTCTCTGTCCAAGTTGGGATAGTCCCTTGACCTTATGTACTTGTCAAAACAAGCAGATCCACAGAAACAAGCCAAAGAGACTGGTAGGCTGGACTAAGATTCAAACCTTGTCTCCCACATGTGGAGGATCTGAAGGGCTTGCTTGAGCACTGTCCACAGGAAGGATGTGATCTCTATGTCCTCCATGTCCTTTACTATAGGACATGAAGTACAATGGAAGTACTCACTGGGACCCAGGTGTCAGCTCTGTCCCTGAAGTCCTGTGGAGCAGATAGAAAGTCATCCCCTTTAAGTCCTATGCTTTCTTTTATAAAGTGTCTGTCATAGTCTGACCAGGCTACTATAACAAAACACCTTAGGCTACGTGGCTTATAGGCAACAGAAGTTTATTGATCACAGGTCTAGGGGCTGTGCAGTCCAAGATCTAGACGTTGGAGGATTTGGTACTTGGTGAAGACTCACTTTATGGTTCTTAAATGATATCCCCAGCTGGTGAGAGGGTCTCTGGGACCTGTTTCATTACATTCTTTAGACAGGGCCTCACTCTGAGCCCAAGGTGACCTTGAGCTTGAGCCCTCCTGCCTCAGCACCCTGAGTGTTAGGATTATAAATCTGTGCCTGGCTCCAAGGCCTCGTTTACAAGGTGGCTAATCTTCATGAGGAGGGATCAGCCCCCATTATTTAATCACCTCTTAAAAGTCTTCCTTCTTATGAATCCTCTGAGTTAGGACTTCAACACATGGATTTGGGCTTGGGAGACAAACATTCAGACTTTAGCAGAGCTTCCATTGGATATAATCTCAATGCTAGTGTGTCAGTCAGATTCTATGCCTCTGTGGTTTTCCCTGGGGAGAAGGTAGCCTTACCAATAGAGCTCCAATCTACCCATCTCTTGTAGACTTTGGATTCACAGCTATGTCTTTCTAGGGTCTACTTTTGCTTCTCAACAGGTTTAGGCATTTTGTAAAAATCTTTATTGCCCAGCAGTTCTTGAGTCAGATGAACCCAGTGGGCCAAACAGAGCATGGCGCTCCTCTCCCGTGATGCAAGCTATCCTCCCAAGCCCACCCCAGACGATGGAGACCCTAGTAGTGATGCCAACAGTCAACAATATCTAGTCTTGAGCTGGGGGAGTTACGTAATTGGTAAAGAGCTCACCTAACATGGGCGAAGTCCAGGCTTCTATTCCCAGCTCTGTATTAAACTGCTGTTGTGATGAACATCCAAAATCCTTGAACTTGGAAGAGAGAGGCAGAAGGATCAGAAGCTCAGAGTCTTCCTCAACTACATGGAATTTGTGGCTAGCCTGGGGTATATGATACCCTGCCTCAGAAAATCAATTAATTAAAAATAAAAAATCATGTCTTCATTGTATATTAGATGCTATGTGTAAGACTTCGCTGCTTACCCATTTAATCTTCCCCACAGCTCTTCAAGCAGTACCAGTTAACCCTACTTTAAATGTGGGGAAGACAAGCTCTGAAACCTCCCACCCACACTGCAGCCCATGCTCTCTATTCTCTGGATGGCATTCGGGCTACAAGAAACATCTACTCCACTGTGAAAAGAAACAGAGTAGTGAAAGGGGGAGACAGGGAGGAAGAAAGATGCCCAGGAAGGTCAGAAGGCAGAAAGAAATGGGAACAAATACGATGAAAACGAGCCTTGGTGACCGGAGGAGGCTCTGCATGGTGCTTAAAAGGCACACGACCTGAGTAGAGAGGAGAGGAGAAAGGAATGATGTGCTGGGAGCATGGAAGGAGGTTCCCCGCCACCTGACCCCCATGTCAGCCCAAACATGCATATAGGCAGAAATACATACACACACACATACAAATACACATACAAACACACACATACATGCATGCACACACAGACACACACACATACACAAACACACACATATACACACCCACACACACATATACATGCAAGCACACACAGACACTGTCTTAGACAGGGTTTCTATTCCTGCACAAACATCATGACCAAGAAGCAAGTTGGGGAGGAAAGGATTTATTTGGCTTACACTTCCATGCTGTTGTTCATCACCAAAGAAGTCAGGACTGGAACTCAAGCAGGTCAGGAAGCAGGAGCTGATGCAGAGGCCATGGAGGGATGTTCTTTATTGGCTTGCCTCCCCTGGCTTGTTCAGTCTGCTCTCTTATAGAACCAAGACTACCAGCCCAGAGATGGTCCCACCCACAAGGGGCCTTTCCCCCTTGATCACTAATTGAGAAAATGCCTTACAGTTGTATCTCATGGAGGCATTTCCTCAACTGAAGCTCCTTTCTCTGTGATAACTCCAGCTGTGTCAAGTTGACACAAAACTAGCCAGTACAGACACACACATATACACAAACACACACACATACACACCCATACACACACAAACACACACATACACACACAAACTTATACACACAGACACACACATACATACACACATACACATACACACAGACTTATACAAACAAACACACATACACACACACACACACACACACACACACACAGACGCATAAGAAACATACAGGCACACAGACACATATATACACAGAGACACATAGACACACACCCCACTACCCAAAACCTCTGTTCTTGGTTCTACTCACTATATGTTTATTTAAAGTCTATTTTAAATAGCTCTGGAGAGGAGGGAGTGGAGAAATGAGGTGTGGGGGACCTCCTTGTGAGTGACGAACTCCTTACTTAGGAGCTCAGTGATTAGAAAGGAGCCAAGATTAACAAGTGGGAGGAGGAGCTCTCTCTCTCTCTCTCTCTCTCTCTCTCTCTCTCTCTCTCTCCTTCTTCCTCTACCCCCAATGCCTCAGGCTTTTCCTGTCATAGCTGCCTTTATGTTGAGTGAGAAACTCTTTCTGAAGATCATGTATCTCCAGAGACCTTAAAGAGCAAGTCACTGTGAGACAATCTCTGATGGCAGAGACTGGCATCTCTTCACCAGTATCTGTGCTAAGAGAGACTAGAACTGAGACATGTAGTCTAGGTGAACAGCACAGTGGAGGAGGCCAAGAAACAGCCACCAATCTGCTCACCCCTCAGATTCACCATTTGAGCAAAGGGTCTAGGCCCCATCTTCTTACAGCAGGGCTAAGGACAAGACAGGAGACACAGAATACAAAACTGTTTTTCACAAATGCCAGGGGGCCAGTGGATGATAGACACCTAAGCAAGCTCTTGCTGACTGACAGACACCTGAGTGACAGCCGGTGCCGGAGGACAGCACTTCCCAGCTTTGTTAGAATGCCCCTTCAGAAGCTAAGGAGTGATGGGGACAGTCTTCAGGGGCGAAGATTTCATTACAAACATCAAACCAGTTGAACACTGTGTTCTGACCAGAGAGCTTCCTCTCTCTCTCCTCTAATGGAATGCCTGTCCCATTTAACATGATATGTCTGTTATGGGGCCTCTAATTAAAGACTTGTGAGGAAGATAAAGTCATTATGTTCACCTTAGGAAGAACTTGCATTACTTAGGGTTTTCTGTGGAAGGCCCTAGGGAACACCTGTCTTCTCAGACTTGGCAAATGCACCAGTCTTCTAAACTGTTCTGCACAGGATAACCAAGATACAGAGGGTCTAGGGCTCTAAGTGCCCCTGTCAGCAGCACTCCGGGGCACACGGAGCTTAATCTGGGGCCCTAAAAAGAGTGAAATGGAAGGATCAATGGCCATCAATCTCTAGTTCCTGTGGAAAGAGCAGGCACGTTGCTTCTGCAGCAGGTGACTCCATACGCTGTGTGGGAAAGACAGGGGGAAGGCAAATGAAGCGGTTCTGAGGAGCAGGGAGAGGAAGAGACTTCACCACCATGTTTGACTTGTACCTATCATATAGAAAATAGCCTGATTTGGGAGTCAGGAAGGGCTGGACTAGGGAGGCGGTGATGGGGCTAAGGGGGGCAGGGCGGGGCGGGGCTAGGGAGGTGGGGCGGGGCTAAGTAGGTGGGGTAGTTAAGTTATTGGGAAAGTTCCAGAGAAGCAGGAAAAATGTAAGACACAGAAGTGAGAACTGGTTGACTTTTCATTCACCTCAAAATTGTCTGTAATCCCCATCTCTATAAGTTCTCAATAAATGTCCACAGTGCATGGCATTTCCTGTCGTGCAAATTATACCCCAGCTATGGTTTCTCTTAAACTAGGATTCTGCAGGAACAGGGTTCCCTAGACCCATGCAAGCCCAGTGCATTAGAACTCAGACATTCTCAGAAGATCCAAAAATCACATTCAGCAAGGTATAAAGGGTATGTGCGTAAAATCCCTCACTCTGGGTTGATTTTTAGTTTTAGTCTATCCTGGACTATACAAGAAAAACCAAACCCTATCTCCCAACAAAAAACACGATTCAAATAAATAAACACAAGGTGTTTTAAGAGTGTATTAAGGGTGGGTATAACTTTGGAGTCTTGTTTTGGAGGCTACACTGTAATAATCCACAGCATTGCTTATACAAATATGCTTTGATTGGTCATTTAGAAATGTGTCATATTGTGACTATAATATTTGGTACTATGGGAGGCCTTTGCCTCGGTGGACTATGAGACTGATTTTGACGGTTCTTTTGAGCCTGATAATCAACAGTTATGTACTCCCCAGCTCCATTCCCCCACATCCTGGACTGACTTGGCTATTATTTCTATTCAGAACCAAGTAAAAAATAGTATTTAAGCAAATTCCCTTTCCCTTTGAGATTCAGTAATTCATCGCCTCTTGTCAGTCACCTGTGTCACCGCGGCACACATCTCCTTTGTGTTTCCTGAGTGCTTTTCTTGGTCGTTTGCCTAACGCTCTCTGAGCACCTCTGTGTATCTGTCTTGTTCCCAACTATTCAGCACAATGTCTGAGCTTATTATGTTTTGCAAGAGAGATGAGAAAAGACTGGGGATTAGAACAGGTGACTCCCATGCTACAAAGGATTGTGCGGCCACTGTAGAGATTTAGGGAGTGTTAAGGGGGGAGGGGGGGAAGAACCAGGTATAGGGGTATTATTGCCTGTAATACCAGCACTTGATAGGCGAAGACAGAGGATTAGAGGTTCAAAGCCAGCCTTTGCTCCAGGCTGGCCTGAACTACATGAGACCTGTTTGTTTGTTTGTTTGTTTGTTTGTTTGTTTTAAAAGAGAGAATGGAGAGGAAAGAAATGACAGGAAGAGAAAAGGAAGGAAGGAAAGAGGAAGGAAAGACAGAACGAAAACTGGCATCATTTCTAATATCATGTTTGATCATCTTTAATGATTTCATGGTGATCTTACACATCCACTTTGGTGTGTGTTCGTGTGTGTGTATGTGTGTGTGTGCGCATGTGTGCCTCTATGCATGGATATTCATGCATGTGTGCATGCATGTAACTAGAATGAGATGGTAGACTTGCATATCTCAAAACACACATTTAACACATTTTGGTGTTATTAAAATTCTTTATAACATTTAGTTTTTAACAGTCAGCACTTTTGCTTTGTTTTTTAACAACTTTTTTGCACTCAGTTTGCAGGCCACTTGTATCTTGGAGCCATTACAACAGATTTTACAAGGAGTATCTTTTCTTCCTTCTCTCTTTTTAATTTTTTTACTTTTATTTTTGAGACAACATTTCTCTGTGTAGCCCTGGCTGTCCTAGAACTTCCTCTGTAGACCACGCTGGCCTTGAACTCAGAGATCCATCTATCTCTGCCTCCCAAGTACTGAGATCAAAGGGGTGTGTCACAAGGGCTGGCTAAGGAGATGTCTTTTCAGGCATAGCTTAGAGGCTCGTCCTGTAGCTTACAGTCTTTGAAGTCAAATCCCAAGTCAATGAGAGTGGTAAAAATGTGGAAGAACCCAAAGTGACGGCTCACTTCTGTCATCCCAGCATTTGGGAGCTTGAGACAGGAAAATCACGGGGGTTCCAAGCCAGCCTGTGCTATACAGCAAGACTCTGTTCAACGAATACACAGAAAGGGAAATGTCTATTTTAGTTTTGTTCCAGGAAGTTATCGGTCTACTTTGAGTTTTCTGAGTGACCTTCATTAGGACATCATACTTTATGTAGATTGAATTCTGTGTCCTTCTTTCTCAGGCCTGAGTCATTAACCCCAAGGTCGCCAGGCAAACAGGTGCACTCTGTGAATGAATCACCCAGCACAGAGTTTTTTTTCTTCTATCAAAATCCCCAGCAAGCTTGGCGCTTCCCGTGCCCAGTTCCCCTCTGTCTTACCCATGGATGCTAATAGCTTGCCCTTCCTGTTTTCTGCCTCCTGAATGATGTGTGTACTTTGAATCACACTGCCCCACGCTGCCAGCTCTCATCTGTCAGATCCTGTCCTTAAGTCCAGGGGCATTTTCCACTGACAAGTCTTTCATTAGTTTCTCTCTCCAAGGGGTTGTAACACCTTGTCATCTGATCATCCTGGCCAATCTCCGCAAGACGATCGTATCATACAGATCATTAATAAGGATGAAGTGTGTGCACCCTAAGTGAGCTCCCGGCCCCACCCGGCACTCCACCCTGCGTCAGTTTCAGCCCTATGCATCCTGACACTTCTGTGCTTTCTAATTTCAGTTCACGTGACCAATAGTGACTTCACGAGCTGCACTCTGCAGTCAGAATCCCCTGCAGGGCCTGCATCCCTGACACACCCCTGATACCCCTTCCCCGCCCATAGATGCCCTGGATGACTTGCTACAACTGGACTCCACCAGGTTTAGGAACCTTGTTGGGAGTCCAGTTGTAGCAAGTCATCCAGGAGTGAGTCAGGGAGAGCTCTCTTAGGGTCCTCTGTAAATGTTGTTACAGGATGGCCATTGCTTCTTTACAAGGCAGCCCCTCCCCACCAGCCCCCAAATCCCCTCCATCTTTCTCAGCCCCGGGGATGGTAAGAACCCTATTGGATATCACTCAGACTTTCTTCCACTCTCTGGTGGCTTTACTACACCCTGGTCATTCTTATAAGACATCCTTTAAACCCTCCTGAACTGATCCAGCGTGAACATGCCATCAGCTCCTCACTAAAATTCTGATGGATACACTACAGCGTATGACCAGCCCCAGGCTAATGCCACTGCAGGGCTGGGCTGGCCACCACACCTGCCACCTCTGCTCCCAGACATTCAACACTGCTGCCAAAACCCTGTGGGCACCCAGCCTCCCTTCCTCTCAGATCCACAAATGTTAGGCGATTTTGGAGTTCTTACATTTGTTAATATAAAAGGGCTTTGAAATTCTCCTGGCAAGAGCAGACTTTCAGTGTTCCAGTATTTTCCATGTATTCACTTAACAAATATTTGTTGAACTCCTCCCATGTGCCAGACACCAAGCTAGACGGCAAGCACACATCTGTGGGCAAAGCAGACTCCCGAAGGTTATGGGAAGGAAGCCGCAGAAAGTGTTGGCATGTCACGATGGCCCCCTGCAACACAGGGCCTGAGGAATGTGTCCCCAATGGAGGATGTGCCAGTTCCTACTGGGGTCTTAGCTTCAACAGGTCATGATGTCCCAAAAGATCTTCCGTACAAGAATATACAAAAGCAATTCTCCCTCCAAAGGGTTCCTTTAGCAAGTGTGTGGCAGGGGGACCAGCTTCCATTTCATCAGCTTCAGGAACTAAGGGGCCCATTAGCTATGGCAGGGCTGAAAGGGTTTTGATACTTCATGTTGCCTGCCCTCTTCCTGACATCTTTCTGTGCCTGTCATCTGCTCTCACCTGATCTGCCCTACCTGTTAGACAAGATGTGTGTGTCCCAAGATGCCTACGGCAGCCTCTGCTCCCCTCTCAGCCTTCTGGCTTGGTTTCCCTCCCACCCAGTTCTAGATGCTGAGCCTTGGACTCAACTATGTCCAAAGGTGTTCCTACTGCACCTACCATGGGCCATCCTTCCCACTCTTCCGGGTCTTTGACTCCTCTTGATGAGACTGGATTGAGAACTTCATTTGGTTTTCTGTGTTCCACTAAGGATTCCTGTTCTTGGTTCTGGTTTCAAAGCCCAACTCCCAGACCGGTTCTGGATATTCCCACTTCTCTGGTCCAGCCCTAAACTCAAGGTTCCCTCTCAGTCAATCCCTTATCAGCTTCTCTTCAGAAGCCCCAGGAAGCCCCTCCCCTTCCCCTCCTCTGTCCTCTACACCCCCCCCCTTGCTGCTTCTCTCCATTCTTACCTTGACAAATTTACCCCTTGGTCTTTCTAGCAAAACCTAATGGTGTTTCTTATTTTGAAAATAGGCATTTAGTGCTGGGAAGATTGCTCATGGGGTAAGAGAACTTGCTGCAAAAGGAAGAGGGCCTGAATTAAAGTCCCTAGCACCTACATCAAAACTGGACCTGGCCACATGAGCCTGTAACCCCAGCGTGGAAAGGCAGAGATGGGCAGGTCCCAGGAGCTGCCCTGCCACCTAGCTAGTCTATTCAAAATGCTGAGCTTCGGTTTAGTGAGAGACCCTGCCTGCCTTTAAAAAAAAAAAAAAGAGAGAGAGAGAGATTTGATGGAAGAAGATGCCCAACATACTCCTCTGGCCTGAGCCTGTGCTCACAGGTGAGCTTATCTGAATGTATGTACACCATAAACACATAGACACACACACACACAGAGAGAGACAGAGAGAGACAGAGACAGAGACAGACAGAGAGACAGAGACACAGAGAGACCGAGAGACAAAGAGGCAGAGAGAGAGAGAGAGAGAGAGAGAGAGAGAGAGAGAGAGAGAGAGAGAGAGAGAGAGTTTTAAAAAAAAACGATAGGAAACTGGACATTTTCTCAGAGATTTGCTACAATTAGGATCTATAACATTTGAAATTCAGTGTGTCTAATAGAGGGATGAGGGTTAAAAAATAGCAACAGTAGAACTGCCAGCAACAGAGTTTCTTTTCTCTATTCCAGACAGGAGCTGTCCTGAGAACTTTGTATGTGTGTGTCAGCTCTCCATTTCTGAAACACAATACCAGAGAAAAACTCACTTGGGTTCATAGTTTTAAAGAGTTTGATCCACAGCCAATGGACACACTGCTTTGGGCCTGCGGCAAGGTAATAAATAATGTTAGGAGTAGGGGGAAGGAAGCTTTTAGCTCCTAGCTGGAAGGAAGAGAGAAGAAACATGTGCCCCCATGCCCCTTAAGGGCAGCCTCCATGACCCAAACCTCGGCCCAGTAGGATCAAGACTCTCACACAGGTATTCTTGGGGGTACATCTCCAGATTTGAACTGTAGCAGCTAAAATGCAAGCCAGGCCAATTCCATCCCAGATTCCAACTTTGCTTCGCTATGAGTTCAACGACCCTCAAAGGAGCAGTTTTGGGCTGTGGGAATCCACCTCTATCTGCTCAGCCTGAAAGGTTAACTTTTCAGATAAGGAGCATCCACAGTTAGCAAACCCATCCTCCATCACTGACGGCCAGAACACTCAACAGAGGAAAGTCCTTGCTGTCTCTCCTCCTGCTAGTCCTGCACTAAGTGTGGCAGTGGGCAGGACTCCATCAAGCCACCTCTTCACTCTGCTCACGAGTCCTCCTCTCTGGCTAGAGAGATGACACTCCTGACAGCTCCACCCCAGAAGCAGCTGTAAAGTTCAGACTTGCGAGCAGGATTGCATCTCCTCACCAATACAGCCTCATGTAGTCTGTGTTTCTAAGAGGAAGGACTTTATGGAGAAGCAGATACAGTTGGAAGAAGGTCATATACCTAGTTAAATTGAGCCATTAATAATGAATATTGATTCACCAAAGCACATACGGAACATTATTGCTATGCCAGATAAGGAACAAGGTACAAGGGCAGGAAAAAAAGAATAAAACTTTCCAAGTGACTCTGGGGTAGACTGTATGATCACCTAGCAAATATATATGCCCTTTCGTAGCCCCATTTCCTGCCCCACTGACTTGAGATGTGACTAAATAGAATACTTTGGTGCACTGTGATGGCTAATCTCAGTTGTCAACCTGATGAGATCTACAGTTATCAGAGAAATGAGCCTCTAGGCAACCCTATGGGGATTGTCTTGTTTGGGTTAGTTAAGGTGGGAAGACACATCCACTCTGGGTGGCACCATTCCCCAGGATGGGATTCTGGACTGTATGCAAAGGAGAAAATGAACTGAAAGCAATCATTCATCCCTCTGCTTCCTGACCATGTATGTGATGTGATCAGCTGCTTCAAGCTCTAGCTGTCTGGACTATCACACCATGATAGACTGGACCCTGGAGCTGTAAGTAGAATAAGCCCCTTTTCCCTTAAGGTGCTTGCCAGAGTAACTTATCACAGCAAGAAATTAAGATGCCCACTGTATGTGGGTAGAAGTAACAATATGTTAGTTTCAAGTGAATCCTTGAAGAGGTGTTGCAAACATCAGCCAACTTCCTGGGCCTTCTCTCCAACATGAGAACACTGCTTACCAACAGGGGTGTCCCTTATGCCTGGATCTTAAAATAAGAAACTGCATAGGGATAGCCTTGAGTTGCAGAACACAACACACACCACTGAACAAACAATATCTATTAGTCATGGAAGTCCCCTATCATTTTGGGATTGTTTGTTACATAGCATCATCACAACAAAAACTGACGAATCCACTCCCAGACAGAGCTCTCTACTGAATCTACGCTGAGATGTTTATAACACTTTAACAGAGAACACCTGCTCGTAAAGGAGAATCTCTTCTGTCAGAATACATGATGTCTCACACACCAAGAAGCTTTTTAAATTGAATTGTTGTTTCTGTATGCCATCAATTTCTCAGATATTTCCTGGACTGCTAGTTGAATGGGGGAAGCTGTCTGAACAAAACTTAGTTATCTTTGTGTTACATACTGTACCTTCAGAAGTCTCAGATCCCAGTGCCAGACCCTCTATAAAGAGTATTATTTGTCAGGACCAATGGCACAAGATCATAATCTCAGCTTTTTGGAAGGTTGAGGAAGCAGCAAGTTCCAGGCCATTAGATTTTTTTTTTTCAAAACCTGTTTTATTTAGGGTTCTTAAATACTTCAACCTCTCTTCTAATCCATCAACCAGAGGTAGGGAGAAAAGAAGGCTAATAGGAAAAGAGTGTTCTAGACCTGTTTAGAAATAATTTCTTCGGGCAATTCCATTTTTCATTGTCAGGATGCCAGCCGTCCAGTTCAATAGTAAACTACCAATATGAATCAGTAGTGGTGGCTCGACCCAGCAGAAATGACAAGGCTCTGCCAAATCAGTCTAAGTCATCAGAAGCAGCCAGAATCAACTGGAATACCACAAGAAGTTCTTTGGTGTGCCTCTCTCCATGAAGTGAAGACCAGCAAAGACCAGTGAAGTGTCGCATGGTGTAGCAATTCAAGAATGTCCTTTCTGTTGGTGGGGTTCCATTTATATAATCTTTTTAAACATGGTGTGCCCTCTCAAGCATCTGTTTTCAGAAAAACATCATGTGACACAACTGAGTTACCAAGCAAACCAAAAATTTCCATTTCACAATTCTCTCTGTCCAACTGAGAGAGATCCTGTCTCAAAATAAGAAGTTTGTAAAATGGCTGGGGTGTAACTTCAAGAGTAGCACACTTGCTTCACAAGCATTTTCAAAGCCCTGCGTTCATCCCTAGAACCACACACACATACACACATAGGACCAGAATATGTTATAGAATAGTATGTTACTCATACTACCCACATGTACTCTATTTTCTATTGTTCATTATTGATTTATTTTTATCATTGTGTGTGCAGGCAGGCACACATGTATTGTGGTGCGCCTGTGGGGAGTCATAGGATAACTTCCAGGAATCCATTCTCTCCTGCCTTACAGAGACAGAGTCTCTCTTGTGTGGGAAGCCACATATGCCATTACAAGTTGGCGCTGGCTACCGTTGGCCACCATCCATAAGTTTGGGTAAACAACCAATGTGCACATGTGCAGTAGAGTTTTTTGCCGAGTCACTGCCTGGCCCGAGGTATGTAAATGAGGTACTGAATGCATAAACCAATCGGGTGTGGACATGTAAATGAGGTGCTGAAAGCATAACCAATCGGGTGTAGACACGCCTCTCCTAGGCCTATATAAGCAGCGCCAGTTCTGGGCTCAGGGTTCTTTTCGCCTCTGCAATCAAGCTCTCCCAATAAACGTGTGCAGAAGGATCCTATTGTGGCGTCTGTTTTGCTGGCAAGTCGGGCACTCACACTCTTGGTCCTGTTTTGTTGTACACTCCAGACTAGCTGGCCCATGGGCTTTCAGGGAATCCTCCTGTTTCTGCTCACTCTCTCACTGTAGAAGTACTGGAATTACAAAGGCATGCCACCCCATATGGCTTTTTGTACCTGGGTTCCAAGGCTCAAACTCAGGTCATCAGTCTTATACTGCAAGTACTTTTAGCTGCTGACCCATCTTGCTGGCCCTTATTATTGTCTTAACATACACTGCTTCTAGGGCCAAGACTTCGTGTACACAGTCTGAAGGTATAAATTAGGTTAGTGTCTCTGATCCAAGACCAATCCAGAAAGACTATGTATGACCCGTAGTCTCTCATCTCCAAATTCTGTTCCAGTACCATCTGGTACATTGAAGAAGGTCAGTTGTCATCTTTCTATTTCTTCAGTCTAACAAATATAGACTGCACCCTGCCCTGCTCCTCCCATGCACCAAACATTAGGGATACCAAAGGAGCTAAGGCTTCTATGAACACACTAGTCTGCCACCTCCTGAAAAAGTAAATATCAAGGTGTCCTGGGAGGTGGCTCTGTGGCAGAGCATTTGCCAAGCATGCATAAGGTCCTGGGTTCCATCACTGATGCTGGGGGCTTAAGGGGACAATAGAGGTTACACTGAGAGAGGTAGCCAGAGGTGGGCTAGGGAAAGAGAAAGCCTGCAACCAGCAGGAGGAGGATGGGTAAGGGCCCCACATGGATTCGTTCTGATGCTGGCTGCTACATCCAACTGGAGAATGGGTGAAACTCTCCATCCATGTCCTTGAATGACTTACCATTCATGTTCATGGACTTGGTCCATGTCTGCAAACTCCTCCATCTCTGTGTCCACGAGCTCCTTCACTTCTACATCCATGAACTTTGTCTCATCTGTGACTGCAAACTTTATCCCGTTCATATTCACAAACTGTTATTCTACCCATCTTCACAAACCTGCATTCATGCGTGCAAACTCCACCCCCTACCCCCTGTGTTCATGAACCCTGTCCCACCCATGTTCATGACCTCTCCCTATCCCATCCATATCTGCCATCCCTTTGCTTGGCTCCAAATCCCAAGTCTCTGAGACTTCAGTCCTACAAGTACTTCATCTATAGAATCACCCCAAAGTAAAAGCCACCAGTGGGAAATGTTCATGATAACAAGATGGTGGCCAGGTGGCAAGCCAGCAGGAGTGCTCGAAACAGCCTGAGGACACGGGGAAAGAAAGAGCTACCCAGCAACCCCACAACTGCTGTTATCCCATGCTGAAGACAACTTGTTCCTCCCTAGACCTGCCTGCAGTAGACCTGGCTGCAGGAGGAGGAGAAAAGTCACAAAGGCAGCACCCCAGCCTTGCTTCAGTGCCTGACAAGGCGTCTTGCCTCCGGGAAGGAGCTCCCCATAGCTGCTTAGAGAAGCCAGGGCCCTGCACACCACACCCTACACCTCCCTCTACTTCTCTGCCAGGCTGCACCTGGCCTCTGGCCTCACCTGCCCCACCCGGTTACACCCATGATTCCAACAGTGGCCAGCAAACACAAAGCTATCAGCAATAACAAAACAGAAGGAAGAAATTCAAGTCAAACCAGGTTCCGGCTGCCCTCGGCTGCGCTCCTGCAGCACTTTCTGGGGCCTCCAGCCTTCTGCGTCCCAAACCCAAGTTGAACGTCCAGATCTTATCTGACTTCTCACTGGGCTCTAAGGGTACTGTGTCCTTTCTGTGTCTGGGCCCAGCACCCCTGTCTGAATGGCACCACAGAGGTCCAAGAGTGGCTGTAGCTTTCCTATGCATTGCACTGCATTCTCTCAGTTCCCTCACATAGCACCGTGCCTCGCTCTTCCAACAATTCAGCCTTATGGCCAGCCCAGGTTTTTTAGAAGCAGGACTTGAAACTCAAAAGGTGCAGCCTTCCATTAGACCAACAGTGAGAAACAGAGCCGTTGACTACCTGATTAAAGTAAGGCGTTTCTTGGAGCATCTGTCTTGTGTGCCGTGAATAGAACTACTTTCTAAAACAGGTTCGGCTTGGAAAGATCCTTCTTTTGATTGGCACCTGTCTGGTGGACCCACACCAGGCTGGGCTGCAGCAGGATTTATGTTTGCTGTCTCCCACCTCCATCTGAAATGAAGCTCATTTACTGAGTTACTCAGAATTATCCAGACTGGCTTTGCAATCCCTTCTCCAAGGGTCACACATGCTAGGTCAGGGGAAAGCATTCCTGAAAACCAGGACAGGAGACAAGGCAGGGCACTGGACAGACATGGGGACCCAGAGACCAGCAGACAGGCCTGGCACACTTCTAAGCATCCATGCAGATCCTAGCACTGATAGAGACTGATGGGGACAGACAGGAGCTATTTCTGGACCAAAACTCCCAGAGCACTGGGTGGAGGCTGGTGGGAATTAAAGAATAAGTGTTTCATGGGAGCATCAAAATCTCACTTGTTTCAGAACATTTCTTTTTCTAATTCTCTGGGGGATGCAGCCTGCAACTCTCTCAATGCTAAGAAAGAAAAGCAGCCTCCAGCCAACACTGAACAAAGGCCACCATCTACTGGTCTCAGAACCACATTCCCACCAGACAGATACATCGCCGGGTGTGCCCAAAACAGCCTGGTTTATTGGCACCCTGACCCCGGGTCAGAAGCCGGAGATAAAATGTGACTCCAGGCTCTTGCCTTGGGGCTCTGGGAACAGCAAGCAGGGACCCACCCTGCTCACACCAACTGGCCATTCTGGTTCATCAAGATGAAATTATTTTCCTTCGCAGTCGCACCCAGTGCTCCACCTTAAGAAGAAACAGGTCAGGAGCATCCATCAAGGTTTGCCCCTTTCATGGAGGTTCCTGCCCAGAGCAGTGCGGAGGTCACATCTGCAACCAGGTCAAGAGCCAAACTTTCAGGGACCCCAGGTGGTTCCCACAGACTCCAGAGGAGAAGAGAAAGGCCTCTGACCCCAAAGCACTGCCTCAAAGCTCTCTTCTTTTCTACCAACTGAAGCATTGCCCATCCACACTTAGGACAAACTCAGCTGAAGTGCAAGGTTCCAAAAGGCTGAAGGACTTGTTGAGCATCAGGTTGATAACTGTTCCTTCTCTTCCTTTTCTTTTTTTAACCTCTGCTTGCATTCAGACTCGAAAAGAAATCAGCCCCATTTAATTAAAGGTTGTTTTCTCAGACAAGCAGGATGTTCATTAACATACGATGAGAGCTTAAGTAAGTGCTGAAGTAATTAGGCAGGGAAGAGCTATATGCCTTATTATAATCAGGATCCAGGCCCACCTGGTTCTCTCCTTCTTCTCCCACCCATCAGGCAGGAAAGCTCCAAGCCAGGTCAATTATATGCTCATGGATCTCATGGCTAAGAACCTGAGATAAGTGGTGGGATATTGAATTTATCAAATACATAGGAAAGAAATTGGTGTTTGTGAGTTTGGGTGAATTAGACGTTCTTCGTTAATATTTTTATACAACATTGATCTAGAGACAAGCCTGGAATATTTATCTTTCTTTTCCCTCCAGCAACTGTTTCTTGTGGTTATTTCATTAGCAAGTATGGGTCCAAAATCATTTGAAGGGCTAGTCAAGGGTGGGGTGGGGGTGGCCCTGCTCTGGGAAGTATATATTGAAATAACCAAACTCAAGGGACATGGCTGTAAGGCTAACCTCAGCTCTTCATGGAAAGCATTAACACCCCAGCAGAAGTGGGCAGATCTCTCCAGGTCTAGACCTAACTAACATTCAGCTGTTGTATTCTGAGAGGGCTCTTGTGGGTTTGTTGTTGTTTTGTTTGTTTGTTTGTTTGTGTTTTGTGTTTTTTTTTTTTCTGACATGCTGGTTGAAGATCATTCTATGGAGACCTCAAACCCTAGAGGGCAGGTATTGACTGAGGTCTAACTTTGCTCACTGCCTCTTTCACCATTTGAGCCTTGCTTAATGTTTGGAGAGAGTCACACAGACAGCTGACCCCCTGCTCTGGCCACGCACTTCATCCATGAAGCATCTCATACCCAGAGGCCTCTGTTTGGGGAAAGGCATGACGACATGGCCCAACACCTTTCGGTGACATTAGAAATAGACTCTCAGAGACATGCCTGGATTAGAAGACAGCGACCTAGAGGTCAAAGGTTTCTGCTTTCGTGATATTTCTCATATTATATGCCTCTTGGCCCACAGTTACAGAAGCACCCTAAGCTTTCTGCATCCAAACCATTCTCTTCACTGACGCCCAGAGAGGTGGCATTTCCCAGGGCATTTTTACACACTGTAGAGCTTTAGTTGAATGAAAACATGTTTCTAGAAGTCTTGAGGATGGGGAGAGGAGCTGGGAGGCCTTCCAATCTGCTTGGTCACTTGTCAAGGCCAGCTGCCAGAATTTTGCTGCTGTTATTTTCTTTTCTGCCCCCTTGATCTTGTGAGCAAATGCTTTCAAAGGGTGTCTTAGTAAGGGTTTCTATTGCTATGAGGAAATGCCATGAATAAGGTAACTGCTATTTAAAAAAAAAAAAAAAAAGACTTAACGGGGGTTTTCCTTACAGCTTCCAAGGCTAAGTTCTTTATCATCATGGCAGGACGCCTAGTGGCATGCAGGTGGGAATGGTGCTAGAGCAGTGACTGAGAGCTTTACATCCTAATCCACAGGCAGCAGGCAGAGAACCATTTGGATCAGAGCAATGATGGGAGCTGGGAAATCAGGCAGGCACGACGGCTCAACTGTCCAAGCAAGAGACTGCAAAGGCTAGAATCAGGACGGCAGTGGTAGAGGGGAAGGGAAGGGAGTAGTTTGATTCCGAATTCCATCAGAGGTTGGAGGTAGGGTTTGGAAGGAAGGAAATCATGAGGTGGCTCTGAGGTAAATAATGTGAACACATGGAGGTTGGATCTGTTGTTAACCAAGGTAGGCAAGCAGGAGAGAAGCAGGTGTCTTCCGGGCAAGGTCAAGAGTTTGGTGTGGAATGGGTAAGGTTTAAGGAGCACACCAGACATCCACACAGAGATGTTAAGCCAACTGACGTCAAGTTCCAGGGATAAAGACACAGTGAACATCTGAACTGCTGCTTGTGGAGGAGATACGGGTGCATGACTACAAATCACAGAGCTGGGGAGACAGGACTCAATGCCCGGAGGCTAGAGAGCACCCCAACAAACCAAGGCTATTCCTGAGGTTGGAAGCCTACTGATATCTGTGCCATGAGTTCTGGGTCTTTCCTGGGATCTGTCACTCACGTGTCCTTTTCCTGCCCTCCCCTTTTGGATGACAAGTCTGTGCCTGCTCCACAACTACATTTTAGAAGCATGGGACTTACCCAGGTTGGCAGGGTCACAGCTAGACAGGGATTTCCTGAGTCTTCCTTTGAGTCTCCTCTGTACTCCAACTAGATGGCATTCAGAGCTTTGAGATGACTCTGGGATAGGTTAGGACTTGAGGCTATTGGAGGGCTGAATGTACGAAGAAGTTCCAGAAGAAGATCATGAGCTTTGGGGGTGGGGGGTGGGGCAGAGACACTATAGGGCAAATATTGGTTCCCTTTATTTCATTATTAGAAATCTCTTCCCTCAGTGTGACCAACTCAAGAAATAGGCTCTAGGCTCTGATTGGACCAGGGAGTTGAGCCCCCATGAAAGGGATTAGTGTCCTTAGTATATTTTCTTCTTTCATTTCTTTTGGGTTATGTGCATGTATGAATGTGTGCACACTTGTGGAGGGGCACACAAATGTGAGTATGTGTTCACAAGTAAGTGCGTGTGAAGGCTCAGCGTTAATGTTGGAAATTATCCTCTGTTACTCTTCCAGTTCACTCATTGAGGGGGTCTCTCTGTCAAACCCACAGGTTGCAGATAGGACTAGTCTCTCTGGGCAGCTTGCTCTGGGATCACTTGTCTCCACCTTCTAAAGTTAGAGTTACCCTCTGGGCCCCCACAGATACCCAGCAATTCCATACTTGAGGAGATCAGAACTCTGATTCTCAGAC
This sequence comes from Mus caroli, assembly GCF_978045245.1. Taxonomy (NCBI): domain Eukaryota; kingdom Metazoa; phylum Chordata; class Mammalia; order Rodentia; family Muridae; genus Mus; species Mus caroli. The sequence continues at coordinate 66,923,237 of NW_028227259.1, read as the reverse complement.
TCGCACAGCAAGCACTTTAGCTACTGGGCCATACCCCCTGCTTCCAATGAGTGTCCTTATAAAGAAACCTAGAGAGTTTGTCCCTGCCCACTACAGGAGCATGGCAATGAAGGTGGCTGTGGACTCACTAGACACAGCATCCCAGGAAGTCTTGATCTTAGACGTGCGGCCTTAAGAACTCTGAGGACTGAATCCACTAAACCAAGCTGCTTATGCTAAGACACTGTATTACAGCCTCCTGGCTGGACTGAGATGCCTTCTTTATAGTGGACATTTTAGCAAGCAATGTCCTTACTCAGTGGTATCTGAAGAGCAGAGACCTGTACATTTCAACCCTGAAAACAAGTGAAAGAATGAAATGAAATCCTCAAGCCAGCTCTACACGGTTCCCGTACATGGCAATAATCTGAAGGAGATACTGTGCAGACCCAGAGAACGATGACATCACAGGTCTGCTTTTTCCTGTAGCCCCTTCTTACGGCATCAGAACCCGTTTGAACAGGTTTCAAAGAAGACATGGGGTGGGGTTGGTTTACAGCCTCGTTTCTGGCAGGATGGGAAATACTGACAATCAGATTGCATTTTCTTGCTTAAATGTGAGCTGGTTCTATACAAGACCAGAGATGTGCTGTGTGTGGCACTTTAGAAATTTCTCTGCCTCCACTAAGTGCAGAAACAGTTCAGAGAGTAATAACATATAGATAATGGAATGTAAGAAAAGGAGACATTTTAAGCTGATGATGGGGACATCTGCCTGCAATCCCAGTAGCTGAAAAGTTGAAACAGGAGAATCTCAGGTTTGAGTCTAGCCTGGGCTACATACTGAGACCCTGTGGAAGAGAACTGAGGAGAGAAGGAGAAGGAAAAGGAGAAGGCAGGGGAAACAGAAACAGAGAAAGATGCCTAGATTCATGGGAGGGAGAAAGCATCCTATACTGGATCCAAATTGCGACGTGCTGAGCCTGCAACCACCCAGACCTCGCACCAAACAAGGGAACTGTTATATCAGTCTCTGAAAGGCCCAGGAAAAGCCTCTCTGCGGAGAAAAGGAAGCTGCCAGAGCCCCTTCCTCACACCAGAGGAGGGCCTCAATCCCAGGCTGCTCACAGAGGTCTCCTGATCCCTCCGTTTTCTCACTATCAAACCACACAACAGCCATTGGACCTCCACCACCCAAATAAACACAGGGCTCAATTATGTGTCTGATAGTTAACACGGGCTGTAATGCCACGGGTCACATGGGTTAATTCAGAAAGAAAACAAACGCAATCATGCCATTAATCATTGACTGGCGATCTTAACTCCCACGATAGGCTGAACACTGAGACTTTCTTCAGAAGAACAGTAATAAAAGAGAGTGGCCCCCGTGGGGCTCCTGGCAGCTCTCTAATCAGAGGAGATTTCAGGGGCCATAGATTTTCACACTGGCAATTAAGCTTTGGGGCTAAATCAGCGCGCAGACCTGGCTTATTTCCCTAAGCTCTATGTTCAATAATTCCATAGATTGGAAGTACACAGCACAAAAGCAGCTGATTCTCACTGCTGCAAAGCAAGGGCATGGAAGTTCACATTCCCCTTGGCAGGACGAGGCAGGGCACCTTGGCAACTTGGTCGGGTCTGGTTTCAATTCCCTACATCTGTGCCCCAAGGACTCGGTTCTTCAGGGGATGGTTGGCAACAGGAAGTTAAGACCAAGCACAGGGCCACTCTCTTTTATTACTGTTCTTCTGAAGAAAGTCTCAGTGTTCAGCCTATCGTGGGAGTTAAGATCGCCAGTCAATGATCTTAACTCTGTGATTGGTCTATTAGCTCCAAAACTGTTATTTACAACTTTACAGACATTGTCTCAGGGAATAAAACCAGTTTCGTGGAAGTGAATCAAGTCTCCCATAACTTGATGCTGTGCTGACCTTGTAAACATCAACCCCACAGCTTTTGGAGCTTATGCGAGGTTGAGTGTGGACACGGCTGAGAAATACTCTCTTTGCTTTAATAACAACAAAGTAAAGCAAAACCTAAACTAAAATTACCTTTATCTCCAGACCTCACAACCTATGGGAAGGACCACATTTTTTAAAAGAGGGAAGGAGAGGGCTGGAGAGATGGCTCAGCCGTTAAAGGTTAGGCTCACAACCCAAAAGGGGGAAGGAGGGGGCTGGGGATGCAGCTCAGTTCATAGAGCACTTTCTTTTTTTTTTTTTTTTTTTTTTTTGGTTTTTCGAGACAGGGTTTCTCTGTATAGTTCTGGCTGTCCTGGAACTCACTCTGTAGACCAGGCGGGCCTCGAACTCAGAAATCCACCTGCCTCTGCCTCCCGAGTGCTGGGATTAAAGGCGTGCGCCACCACGCCCGGCTTCATAGAGCACTTTCTTAGCATCCGTTATATCCTGGGTTCAATTCCCTGTACCTCAGAAACAAGGCACTGTGGCACACACCTGTAATCTGAACATTTGCTGGGTACAGTTAGGAGGATCAGAAGTTTAAAGTCATTCTTTGCCCTATAACAAAGTTGAGGCCAACCCAGGCCACAAAAGAACCTGTCTTTTAAAAAGTGTGTGTGTGGGGAGGGGGATCTACCATAGTCCCTGACACTGAATAGGGGTTGAATGACTATTCGAGGAACCAAGCACAAAGCAGGGGCCTTTCCAATACATTTTGGCTTGTCCATTTGTAGTAGAGTAAAATCTTCCTGCCCACAAACAAACATTTCAACACAAACACAGACATTGCTCACAAGTAACACATGCAGACTCTGCTTCAGGTGGAAGGTGGGAGCCACCTCCAGAAAGTTGTCATACACACACACACACACACACACACACACACACACACGGTTATTTCAAACATTTGCTAAAAATGCTCCATGTGCCAGACAAATGAACTCAAATCTTCCAAACAAACCTGTGAACTGAACACAATTTTTTTTTTTAATATTCCCACATTCGGGTGAAGAAATAATCACAGGGAAGTGGAGTGACGTGTGTAAAGTCGTCCCACAGCTGGTTAGGATGTCAGAACCTAGGTGTTTTGACTTCGCCATTCATTCCTGTACCTCTCCCAGACTTCCATAGTCTGTCCAGATCTTACCAGTTTATCAAGATGAGATGACTTTTCAGATGTATCCTTTTGAATTCACTCCCCCTCTTGAAATATCTGTTGACTAAAGGAAAAAACTTCCTAAACCTCTTAGTAACTGAACATCCCAATGGAAGGAGGAATCTCGGGTGCTGCTGGCTTTGGGTGGCAGGTTTTTCGAAGAGCACTTTTCAGTCATATAGCAATGTTAAGCTGTCTCCCATACCTCCATGCCTGCCTCTTGTCTCCCCACTAGCAACATCTACTGTCAGAGTGGGACCTTTATCATAATTAATAAGCCTACCGTGACACATTGTTATCATCCAAAGTTCATTGTTCACGTAAGGGTTCATTTTGGTGGTGTTTGATTGTGGGTGTGGACAACTAAGTACTGTCACAAGCCTGAGAGCTGGCACAGTAGATCATATCATAGTCATGACAAAGAGCTTTTCTCAATCTTTAGCAAACTACAAGAGCCTCCTGGGTACGCCAGGAACACAGGCGTCCTGTGCAGATGGTGGGCCATCTTCAGGGATCTCAGTTTCTTGTCTCTCTTTCCTTCCCAATTCTTCCTTCAAGTGTTGTTGGTTTCTGCCATCAAGACCACCAGCAAATAGGATCAGAGAGATGTCTCAGTGGTTAAAATGTTTGCTGTGCAAACATGAAGACTTGGGTTCAGATTCCAAGGATCTACATGGTCCATTTTTATTTTGTTGCTATGAGTAAACATTCTGACCAAAAGCAACTGAAGGAAGAAAGGGTTTGTTTCACTTATCCTTCCAGGTCATAATCTATTTTTGAGGGAAGTCAGGGACAGAACTTGAAGCAAGAGTTGAAGATAAACACTGCTTGCTGGCCCATTCCCACCCACTCACTAGTTCGTTCTTAGCTATACAGCCCAGGAAGACATGCCTGGGAGATGCAATGCTCGCATTATGCTGGGCCCTCCTGTAATAACTAAGACCATCAAGAAAATTCCTCACAGACAATCCCACTCACAGACCAACCTGATAAATATACTCAATTGAGCCTATTCCCCTGCCCCAAGGTGATTCTAAGCTATGTCAAGTTGACAGTTAATGCTAACTGGACACTCTACTCCTTGTCAATTGACATACAAGTATATCATTTTAAGTCATAACCTTTCTTTTTTGTTACCGTGATCTCATATTAATATTAAAATATAAAGCACAACCCAACTTTTAAATGGTCCACAGACTTTACATTTTTCAACATGTTAAAAGTAAAAATTCAAAGTCACTTAATTGTGAGTTCTGGTTAAATCAAGTAAATTACACAGGTTTTCATTCTGAAAAGGAAGAAGCAGGGCATATGAACAATCACATCAAAGCAAAACCAAAATCTACCCGTATAAATGCAAATCCTATATTACAGTTCAGTGTTCATGATCGAGGACTCACTCATGATCTTCTGGACTCCACAGGATTGTGCAGCCCCAGTTGTCCAACTCTGCTATTCACAGCACACACAGAGTGTCTTATGTGTTCAGGTTTGCTACACTCAACATTTTCCATTGACTTTGGTAGATCTCCCAAGGTCCTGGCTCCTCCAACATTCTGAAATCTCCATTGCAACTGGCTGACTTTCACCAACGGCTTCTCCCAGTCTCTTTTCAGGGACTCTGCCCCTGTCACACAGTGCCAAGCCTCAGCCCCTCTATATGATTCTATCAGAATTACATCTTTCATGTCTTTAAAATAAGTACCATATAGAGGACTCTTACACAAGACTAATCTTGTGTAAGAGATGCAGCCTTGGTCATCCCGAACTAAAGCATCCTATGTGTTGGCCTTGAAGAAATGCTTCCCCAAAGATTCCACATCAATGATACTGATCTCTTATTAATCACAATTAACTTCTCAGTTCCAGCTAACAAACATATACTGCTCCAATGAAGCATAAAAGGTTTCACTTCAGAAATTCTGGTCCCTTCTTCTTTGCAGCTGGCTCTTCAGCACAGCTGATCAGAAACCACAAATACTTGAAAACATATTACACAAATGATTCCTGGACTAGTTCTTAATTGACAGTTGCTCCTCTCTGAAACCTCACAAGTCTCTCAGCATTAATATCTTCCAAGCTCTCACAGGAAATAGCCCCTTAAGCTCTGCGAGCAGATGAAATGTGAGCTCTCAGCTGCTGCCCCAGCCAACATACCTACTTGCTGTTATGTGCCCCATTCTGATGGGCTCTAAACCTCTGAAACCATAATTCAAAATAGACTCCTTCTCTTATAGATTGTTTTGGTTGTGCTGTTTCATCACAGCAATTGAAAACTAACACAGAAGTTGGTTTAGCACTAGAAAGGGGGCTATTGCTGTGAGAAATTTGACGTGTGTGTGTGTGTGTGTGTGTGTGTGTGTGTGTGTTATTGTTGTTTTGTTTTGTCTTTTTTTTTTTTTTTTTTTTTGGTTTTTCGAGACAGGGTTTCTCTGTATAGCCCTGGCTGTCCTGGAACTCACTTTGTAGACCAGGCTGGCCTCGAACTCAGAAATCCGCCTGCCTCTGCCTCCCAAGTGCTGGGATTAAAGGCGTGCGCCACCACACCCGGCTTGTCTTGTTTTTTAATATGGAAGAATTTAGAGTTTTGGATAGAAGAACAATTAAATAAAATAATGTAAGCTGGTATGATGGTTTGTATATGCTTGGTCCAGGGAGTGGCACTATTAGGAGGTGTGGCTTTGTTGGAGTAGATGTGTCATAGTGGGTGTGGGCTTTAAGACACTCATCCTAGGGGCTGGTGAGATGGCTCAGTGGATAAGAGCACTGACTGCTCTTCTGAAGGTCCTGAGTTCAAATCTCAGCAACCACATAGTGGATCACAACTCCCTGTAATGAGATCTGAGGCCCTCTTCTGGTGTGTCTGAAGACAGCTATAGTGTACTTTTTTATAATCATAAATAAATCTTTGGGCTGAAGCGAGCGAGGCCAATCTGAGTGAGCAGAGTTGACTGGAGCAAGCAGAGGTCCTAAAAACAATTCAATTCTCAACATCCAATGAAGGATCACAACCATCTGTACAGCTACAGTGTATTCATATACATTAAAAAAAAAAAAAGACACTCATCCTAGCTGCCTACATGTCAGTTTTCTCCTAGCAGCCTTCAGATGAAGATGTAGAACTCAGCTCCTCCTGCACCATGCCTGCCTGGATGCTGCCATGCTCCTGCTTTAATGATAATGGACTGATTCATGGAACTAAAAGCCAGTCCTAATTAAATGTTATCCTTTTAAGAGTTGCCTTGGTCATGTTGTCTGTTCACAGCAGTAAAACCCTAACTGAGACAGCTGGGCTTACCAGGTTTCTTAGCAGAAGCTTCAAAGGGAACAATATTAGCAACCTGACTAAAGACTATCTTTTAATGTTTTGGCAAAGACTATGGCTGCTTTCTGCCCATGTCTTAAGAACTTGCCTGTGACTAAATTTAAAAATTATGGACTAAATTCTTTGATAGGGCAGATTTCAAGACACCTAATTGTCTTAATTAGGCCTTCCATTTGCTATGAAGAGACACCATGACCTAGGCAACTCTTGTAAAGGACACTATTTAATTGGGGCTTGCTTACATGTTCAGAGGTCCTGTGTGGATATTAATAACCACTCTTATGCAGGTCTACAATGAAAAATAGCAAGTGATGGAGAAAGAAATACTAACATACAGTTAGAAGAGAAAAGAACAAGGCGTGTGCTAAAAGAGAGGCCACATTTGCATTAAGGTAAATGAAAAGTGGTACAATTGGGGTACAACCCCAACCAGCTAGGCTTCTAATTTGTGAAAGGAAAAGGTCTAAAGAAATTTCTCCTCCTGAATTACAATGGTAAAGGAAGCTGCTTGCTGCAGATGTAGGAGGCCAGGGTCCACCCCAAGCGGGCAGGAAAACATGGCAGTGTGGTCCGGGTGAATCTGGCTTTAGACTTGTTGCAGGATGCATGGGAAAAGAGTCGTGAAATACTATTCCTTGATTAGGGATAGCTGCTGAGGCCAGGCAGTGTGTGGCATGGCAGTCCCTACATGAAGGCCCAGGGAAGGCAAGAGGTCCAGAGAGGCCATTGTGTGAAAGGAAAACCTGAGTTGAGTTGGAGACCTTGAAGTGCTAGAGGTGCCAGAGACATGAAATGTCTGCCAAAGAGATCTGTAGACAAGGAGTGGAACCATCCTAAGAGACAGAAGAGTCTCACAAACATCTGGAAGGGCAGAGCCTTCTGAGCCCTTTGGCATCAGGCATGGAGCTACAGGAATTGGGAGTTTGCCTTGTTGGGTTTCAGTCTTGCTTTGGTCCAATGTATCGTCACTACGGCTCAATGCCTTCCTTTTGCCTTGGATGTCAGAGATGCCAGAGCCATGGGCTATCTGCTGAAGAAAGCTGCTAACGGGGAATGGAACCAGCCCAGGAGAAACAAGTTTGTTGCAGTCAACAAAGATAAAAAAGGAGTTGGAGATCTGAAGACTGCTTTGGCATCAGACGTGGAGATGCAGAGTTTGGAGTTTGCTCAGCTGGTTTCTTGTTTTGCTTTGGGGATTACACTTAAGTGATCGAATGGATCTCAGAAGAGACTTTGAACTTTGGATTTTTAACATTGTTGAGACTGCTAAGAGGACTTTGAAAGTTAGACTACATATAATTTTTTATTATGCTATGGCTAGGTATGACCCCCCCCATAGAATTATGTGTTCGAAAAAGCCTATGGAGGCCAGGGAGTGGAATATGATAGTTTCTATATGCTTGGTCCAGGGAGTGGCACTATTAGGAGGTGTGGTCTTGTTGCAGTGTGTGTATCACTGTAGGCATGAGCTTTAAGACCTTCATCCTAGCTGCCTGGAAGCCAGTCTTCTCCTAACAGCCTTCAGCTAAAGAAGGTGTAGACCTCTCAGCAACTTCTGCACCATGCCTGCCTGGATGCTGCCATGCTTCCTGCCTTGATGATAATGAACTGAACCTCTGAACCAGCAAGCCAGCACCTATTAAATGTTGTCCTTATAAGAGTTGCCTTGATCATGGTGTCTGTTCACAGCAGTAAAACCCTAAGATAGACAATAATGGGAAAATATGATACAGTGTGTGTGTGTGTGTGTGTGTGTGTGTGTGATTTTTAAGGAATAAAACATTAAACTTAAAATTAAAGTAGACTAAGAATGAAATTTATAGTATAAATAATAAACCAAACATCTTTGTCTACAAAGTAAAAAAGAAAATCATCAAATTTTCCAAAGAGAGAGGAAAAGTAAGAAGAAAGGCCCATCAAATATAAGAAAGAGAACAAATAGTTCAGGAGGGAGTGCATTCAAACAGCAAAATCATTTAATTATGACCAGAAAAATGAAAATTTGCACCACTATAAGATTATCATCTAACGCCTGTTACCTGCCAAAACAAAACAAAACAGAAAAACCATTTAAACTTAAAATGTTAAGTGTCTAGAGATGCCACAGCAAAGGCGATTTCCCATCACTGATGGTAGAAACACAAGTCACCATGGCCTTTGGGAAGAGCAGGCTGACAGTGCTGTTAGAATCCAGTAAGCACCATCTACCCCCTGATGGCTAGTCCACTCTGGGAAACCATCCTATGAACATTAATAACAGCACTGGAGAAGGAATGTTTGCAAGGATATGGATGACAGTCTTGTTTGTAAAGATTAAATGTGATAGAATGACCATCAGTGGGTGAATGGTCCAATAAATACGTGTGCATCCATACCTATAGAAGGTTTGTGTAGCCATTAGAATAATGAAGACTAGCTTTATCAGTTGGCTTTGAGAGACCTCCATGAAGTATTGTCAAATAAAATGTACAAGTGTGTATAAAATGTACATTCTTGTAGGGTTAACAATGTCACATCTTCATTTGTATAGTTACAGTCATGGATGAAAATTTGTCAGAATAATAGTCTAGGCTATAAACATGACAGAGTCCAACAGGGAAAGGGGAAGGGAAAAAAAGGTAAAAGGAACAAGGAAAATAAGACTATGGGAAATGTTAATATCTATGAAAAATCATATGTGAACTTTTTTATATTATTTATATTTTAAGTTGGAGAGAAAGGCAAGGGTGGTCAGTGAATATTTTGTCTCATTGTCAGTGAGAAATCAGCCCCATAAAGCTGGAGTAGGCCAGGAGCTGTGGCCTCTGTGTGTGTGTGTGTGTGTGTGTGTGTGTGTGTGTGTGTGTTGATATCAGAGCATCTCTGCTCTGGATTCATGTAGTGAGATTTGGTTTAGTCCCATCTTTCCTTCCCTGTCTTTTCTCTTCCTGAAATCCTCCTGCTGAGTAAACAGGCATGCAACCCTGGGTGGTCATAAAGGAACCATCAAAACTAACAACAAAAAGAGTTCTTAAGGTTTAGAGGCACATTCCAGAGCCTGCAAAGCCACGTTAAGAAGACAGATGGAGGCCGGGCGTGGTGGTGCACGCCTTTAATCCCAGCACTCAGGAGGCAGAGGCAGGCGGATTTCTGAGTTCGAGGCCAGCCTGGTCTACAAAGTGAGTTCCAGGACAACCAAGTCTACACAGAGAAACCCTGTCTCGAAAAACCAAAAAAAAAAAAAAAAAAAAAAAAAAAAGAAGACAGATGGATACTTGCATCAGATGTGAATCCAAAGGCCCGGAAGCAAAATGCAGGTGAGACATAGAAAGACAAAGAAGGAGTGACTGACGAGTCTTGTAATCCAGTGGGACACAGTGACAGAGCATCTCTCCCACCATCAGTAAGACATTTCCAAAATCATCTCTGTAGTGCATCACCAAGATGGTGGGAAAGGAAGGCCTGTCCTTAGGCCAACTACAGAAGAAAAGCAAGAGCTTAGATGGCTAAGCCACTTTGCTCTTGGAGCTTGAGACACGCCTTGGTGTCACCGAACTTCTGTTTTGACAAGAGCTTTAAAGCCAGGTCTCAGTCAACATAGGAAGAATTAAGAATGCCCCGCACAGATCTAAGACCTCAGAGACCGGCACTGTCAGCATTAGGGGAACCTATAAATAAACTAACTCCAAAGAAGAGGAAATAATATCAGGGCAAAAGTTAATCAGTGTAAATATACACATACAATAGACAGGATGCATAAATTTCAAGTTATTGTTTGAAGTCATGTAGACCTAACTAACCTCTGGCAATCCTGATTAAAAGAAAAATAGAGCAATAGTGTTTTTAAATGACATTATGTGTGAGTGGAGTAATATAACTCTAGTTATGTGAACATTAAAATGACATGGTGGAGGGTTTTAGCCTCCCGATTCCCTACCTTTGCCTTGTGATAATCTTCCTCTTCATATACTCACTGCATGTGTGTGTTTCCTTACCCTAAAAGCAGTCTTTCATCACTGACAAAACAACAAAGCATAACAAAAAAATACAGGTTTGGTATAAATAGATTTACATCGACCAAATTGAAAGCAAAAAGATTCTTAGAAAATCTAAAATACTAAAATGTTATCAAAAACAAAGACAGAAAAACTGCAAATTTATGAAAGATACTAAAAATTAAATCTATAATTTAAAATCTTCTAACAAAGAAAATATATTATCTCAGTCTCAGATAAATCTCTTACACATCAGAAAGATAGGTGACTCTTCCCATTGTATAAACCTGGAACACCCCCTAGAAACCAAGGCCACTTTGTAAACCACAAGGCAGCTACTGTACCAAGGCCATGCCTGCCTGCCTGCTGCCGTGCTCTGTCATGCCCACCATGATGCTAATGGAATCTAACCCTCTGGAACCATAAACTCTTTCTTAATTGCCTGCTCATGGTGTTTTATCATAATAGAAAAGTTACTACCACACGTTACACAAACTCAAGCATTGCTAAGTCCAAGGCATTTGCACATAGCATGACATTCTTGGAGAAACATACATAGAAGGCCCTATTAGACTCTGCCTAATATTGTAGAAAAACTTAAGAGTAATGTGCTGCCTAGTCTTATGTCAACTTGACACAGAAACTAGAGTTAGCTGAAAGGAGCGAACTTCATTTGAGAAAATACAGCCTTAAGATTTGACAGTAGAACATTTTCTTACTTAGTTATGGATGGGAGAGGGCCCAGCCCATTGTGGGTGCTTCCATTCCCTGGGCTAGAGGCCCTGCATTCTGCAAGAAAGTAAGCCTAGCAAACCATGAGAAGCACGGTAGAAAGCAGTACTCCTCTATAGCCTCTGCATCAGCTCCTGCCTCCAGGTTCCTGCCCTATTTGAATTCCTGTTCTGAATTCCTTCCATGATGAACAGCGATACAGAAATGTAAGCCAAATAAATCCTTTCTGCCCAACTTGCTTTTTGGTCATGGTGCTTTGTTGTAGCCATAGAAACCCTAAGACGAGTAACATTGTAGGCATACAAAAAGTTACCAGGTACTGTTGAAACCACATATGTTATTGCCCAGCCACAATGGGCACATAGCAGCCTCATTTAAGAGACCAGGTAGCGCTTGTTCACCACACTGCTTCCAGCCCTCCACATACTGCCTTGCAGGCATTTGAGACTTCCATAAAGGTTCCTTCCAATGACTGTTGGAGCGACCAGACCCACATCCTGGCCCCACACACAGTGCTTTTGCTATCAATTTTCACCAGCAGTTTCTAGAAATAATGAAGAAAAAAAAATCACCATTGTGCAAAATAAAATTCCTTTTCCAGTCACAGATCTGGCCTTGTGGGCCTAAAACACTTCCAGCAACCCACTAGAGGAGAAACAAGGGAAGAGATCTTTTGACTGTGCCCATCATGGGCCTTTTCCTATAGCCCATGAGATAGCACACACACAAACTTTGCTTGTTGAGTTTCAAGGTCACTACCTCACACCATTGGTCCATCTCCAAAGTCCCCTTCTCCTACCAAGTTGCAGCTTTTACCCTCCATACTAAAATACTTGCAATGTCTAAGATTTAAATGCAAGCCCATAGTTTCTCAATCCTGACAGTCCCCAGACTCAGGACAAGGGAAGACTTTCTGTGATGACTAGGTTCCCAATTCAGGGAAATTTTAAGATTTCTGATCACTCAAGTTCTGTCCCAGCTTGAATTTCCTTCCTCTTTCTTGCCCTTTATGTTTGAGGAAGGTTTAATTTGAGTGAATCGTTGTTAAAAAGTTAGAAGCAAAACAACTCTTGATCACCTGCTAGAATCTAGACTTAAAATATTTTCCCCCAAAGCCCATGTGTAAAGGCAGAGGTTCTTAATCTTCCTTGTGCTGCAATGTTGCTACATAAGTGTGATTTTGCTACTGTTACGGATCATAGTGTAAATATCTGTGTTTTCTGATGGTCTTAGTCCCTCAGGGGTCACACCCCACAGGTTGAGAACTGCTGTGTCCCCCAACATGGTGATGTTGAGGAAGGATGGAGAGATATAAACTGGTTATTATAGGCCTTAAATAGGAACATAGGACCTTTGTCTCTTGTTTGCATCCCTTCTGTGGAGTGGATGTCTTTGCTCCCATCAGACACCACCACCATGATTGACCTCATAGTCAACCAGTCATGACTGAAATCTCCCGAACTGTATACCCAAACAAGCCTTTCTCTCTATGAGTTACTCTCTGCAATCAGGAGCAACAGGCATGGCTTATCACTCCAGTCTCACCTTTGCAGTTCCTGTGGGGCCTGGGCTTCCCAGAGTCCTCCACATTTCCATCCCTAGGATGTCCCTGCAGAGCACACCAGGCTAGAATCAGCTGACATTCACCTCTCTTCTGGGTGTGGAGGAAGGAGGCTAGGAAGGAGAGAACTGGTTAACATCTTATCTCTGGTATGTACTGCTGTAGCCTATCCACTGCAAATCCCAGCTCCTCGGTGGGTCGCGGTTTCCTCAACAGCCAAGGAAATCTCAGTCTATAGAATAGATTTTAGAGCTAGGTAGCTGATGTTCTGCAGAGACGGGGCAAAAGTGATGGTTAATCTTCATTATCAGCTTGACAGGACTTAGGAGCAGCAAGGAGACACACCTCTAGGTGAGAAACAAAGAGCTAATTTCATCTCGGAGATCTCAGCCCATCATCCAGGGAGGTCAGGGCGAGGAGCTCAGTGCAGGAGCTTGAAGCAGAGTCCATGGAGTGACGCTGCTTTCTAGCTTGTTCTCTGGTTTGCTCACAGGCTCATGCTTAGCTAGTTTTCTTCTGCAGTCCAGGACCTCTTACGTCAGGAAGATAGTTTGGCCCCATCTATAGCAAGCAATTAGCAACCGAGATAATGTCCACCAGCCAGGCTGATTTTGCAACTCTTCAACTAGGTTGTGTCAAGCTGGTGACAAAACTAACCAGCAAACCAATATACTGACTATAAACTCCTCCAAAACCGTCGGCCTCTGCTTAACTCTGTCTACTCCATTGTGGAGGGAATATTTGCTGTGCGTAGCTAATGCTTCTAAAATTCCAAGGTACTCCTCCTATAGGGACCATTATTTAGACTCTCTGGATTCTGTTACTGCTTTGTAAACCACTTCAGTCTTGTTTTGTTCATTTGCTTGTTTTTGATGAGACCCCCCTACAGCCTCTTTGGTATGGCACATACTATAACCCCAAGAACATGCCTGGTTGGTATGTTTCCTGGAACTTTCTCCAGCTCTCAGTCTTGTTCACATCCTCAGACTTCCTGAAACAGTTACCATCGAGTCGAAAATAAATGCCCTCACAACATGTGCTAAGCCAGCAACCAGTAAGAGGAAGTGAAGGAGAAAGAAACCATTACAGAGTCTAACTAGCCCTCAGCTGTGCTGGAATTCAGCCAGCCAAACACAACCTCTGCACCATCTACAACCTTCGTCCCTCCAGCACAGGCCCACTTCAGGAAAGAGTCCAAAGGCTTCCTCCTACCCTTCCGGGCATGCTGCTTTCTGGGCGTGGCAGTTACGGGTTTCTGCACTGATTGTTTTGTGCTTGGACAGCCTATGCTTTTACAAATAGACCCTAACAGCTCTGAAGTCAGTCCTGTTCAGGATCTTCAGAACAGGCTACTATATTGTTTTCATTTCCTGTGCTTTTAACTTCCTTGCCATAATATTATCCTATACTCATGGTGACGCCGCTCGTCCAAGGGCCTGAGGGAGAGACTGTCACGTGACACCAGCCGAAAATGTTACATCCAAATTAAGGCATGACCATGCTGAGGGGTTCTACAGACGCTATTTAAAAATTTGAGAGAATGGGGCTGGCGAGATGGTGCAGCAGTTAAGAGCACCAACTTCCTTCCCAAGGATCTAGGTTTGATTCTCAGCATCCACATGGAAACCCACACCATCTCTAACTCCAGTTTTGGGGGACCCAGCACTCCTGTCTGGCCTCTGTGGGTACGCACATGTAGGCAAAGCACTCACTCACATAAAACAATGATTTGTAAGAATGTTTAGAAAAGAAGACATAAATGTCACATGAACACAAGGCATGGCTTTAGGCATGCCATATGGCTTCCATATAGTCAACTCCAAATTAAGAATGGCTTAGAAGGAGCCATTGTGTCCAGAAAGCAACCAGGAGGCAGGGGTGTAGCACCCAGGAATGAAGAAGGTGTCCGCGGCACGCTGAGCCTCCTTCACTTAGGCCTCCTAAATCAGTAACTCAGAGATTATATGGCCACAGGCCAGACTCCCATCAGATTCCTTCCCTCTCACATGGCTAAGCTGTCCATACCGGTGTTCCACACAATGACCAGACAACCCTAGTCCCAGTTACTGTCACTGACCCTACAGCCTGCCTGTGACACTCAGGACTTCCAACACCCACAAGTAAACTCGATAGCCCATCCTTACCTAAGAACACTCTTGAGTCTGAGATTGGGAAGGTATCAGCAGCACTGGAAATAGCTAATGGTGATTATAAAGCATGAGGTGTTGAAAGACACTCTTGCATCCAAAACGTTAGAAAAAACTGAAACAAAAACAAACAAACGAACAACCCACTATACAATATTATAAATGTATTGACCCTAAAACATTAACATTTTAGCTGTTCGATTCTTTGCAGTGCTAGGTCCCTCCCATTATTAGTGATTTCAATGACTAGAATACAACTAATATTTTGACTGTGTTTTACATTTTATGCTGTGCATGAGATTAAAGCCTCAGATATGATCCAAGAGGAATTCTGGAGTCTCCACCCCGATTGCCCTCTTCTTTCAGGAAGAATTCTTTCTCCTGGAAGAGAAGCTGCATTGATTTACAAAATCAAAGGCCGAGGTGAGGCGAGTGTTAAAAAGAAGAGAAAAATAAGCCACCAAGATTTGGGGTTGAAACATCAAACCACCTTTTCATGATTACAAGTTGAGTAGTCATTCTATGTGGGGGGTTTCGGGTTCTTTGGGGGGGTTGGGTTTTTTTTTTTAATGGGGCATTTGAAACATAATTTTAAAAGAAATGTTAAGGATGTGTGTGTGTGTTTGTGTGTGTGTGTACATGAATGCAGTTATTTATGGTGGCCAGAAGAGGGCGATAGATCTCCTGGTTGTGGAATTATATATAATATATATATATATATATATATATATATATATATATATATATATATATATATACACAACATGGAACAGAACTTGGGTCCCCTGAAAAGCAGATGACTCATAACTGCTGAGCCATCTCTCCAGCCCCTAAAACATAATTTTTAAAATGCTGCTGGGTTTGGTAGTACAGGCGTGTAACTTCGCCCACTATGATGGCTGATGCAAGAGAATCATTAAGTTCAGGGTACTCCTTTGGAAGACCTTAACTCAAAAGAAAAAACAGAGGTCTGGGATGTAGCCCCGTGGCAGGGGTGTTGCGTGGCTAGCTTACATGAAGCCCTACATTCAGCGCTGAGGACTGCGGTCAGGAGACGATGCTAGCCCTTTCTTTTAACCAACAGATAATCTCCACAGAGCCAAACTGATAGAAACAATAGTATAGTCAGATATGAAACAAACATCCTACAACAGTGAAGATTTCACAACTGGACTGTAATTCCTGACCGTGTAAATGTTTCAAAACATGTGGTCAATCATCATGCCAAGTTTTTTTTTTAAAGATTCATTTTTTTCTTAAATTTTTTATTATTTAAATGCATTATATACATCAAACATAATAATATTGAGTATTTTGAGAATCAAATAATACATAAAAATTTGTTCAACTTTTATATTCATATCCTTTCATACCCTAAAAATATCATTAATGAATATTTAATACTATCCATAACTGAGGATCCTGTATCTAGTGTTGAATACTAAATTGTTTCAAAAATACAAAATATTCTTTCGGAGTTAAGCATAGTAAAGGAGCATAAAATATTAAAAATGAATCATTAAGAAATATATTCAAAGCCCTTATATGATACCACCTGCTGTAGTGACAGAGTATTTCATTATGTATCTGTGTACATTGTCTAACAATCAGATTACTTTAAAAAGATTATCAGGAGAGAAATTATTTTATCAGTAAGTATATTTGAAAAATTTCAAAATAACAAAAAACTCTTTGAAGTTAAACATTAAGAAAATGCTAATTTCAAGCACAATAAGAAAAATTATCAATAATATTTCCATGATGTTTGCAGAACATGATTTTAATATTTTCAACTGTTGCTATTCAACAAACAGAATAGTTATTTTAAGATATACTTTGTTGTTATGTCTTCCTTTTCATTTCTGATTTTATTAATTTGGATACTGACTCTGTGCCCTCTGGTTAGTCTGGTTAAAGGTTTATCTATCTTGTTGATTTTCTCAAAGAACAGTTGCTGGTTTTGTTGATCCTTTGTATAGTTCTTTTTGTTTCTATTTGGTTTGATTATTTCAAGCCACCTACTCCTCTTGGGTGTATTTGCTTCTTTTTGTTCTAGAGCTTTCAGGTGTGCTGTCAAGCTGCTAGTGTAAGCTCTCCTCAGTTTCTTTTTGGAGGCACTTAGAGCTATGATTTTTCCTTCTACCACTGCTTTCAATGTGTCCCATAAGTTTTGGTATGATGTGTCTTCATTTTCATTAAATTCTAAAAAGCCTTTAATTTCTTTTTTTACTTCTTCCTTGACCAAGTTATCATTGAGTAGAGAGTTGTTCAGCTTCCATGTGTATGAGTGTTTTCCATTGTTTTTGTTGGTATTTCAGACCAGCCTTTTTCCATGGTAATTTGATAGGGTACATAGGATTATTTCAAACTTCTTGTATCTGTTGAGGCCTGTTTTGTGACCTATTATATGGTCAGTTTTGAAAAAGGTACCATGAGGTGCTGAGAAAAAGGTATATTCTTTTGCTTTAGGATGAAATGTTCTATAAATATCTGTTAGATCCATTTGATTCATAACTTCTGTTAGTTTCACTGTGTCTCTGTTTAGTTTCTGTTTCCATGATCTGTCCATTGCTGAGAGTAGGGTGTTGAAGTCTCCCACTATTATTGTGTGGGGTGTGATGTATGCTTTGAGCTTTAATAGAATTTCTTTTATGAATGAAAGTAGGTGCCCTGAATTTGGAGCATTGATATTCAGAATTGAGAGTTCTTCGTAGTAGATTTTTCTTTTGACCAGTATGAAGTGTACTTTCTTATCTTTTTTTGATAACTTTTTGTTGAAAGTTGATTTTATTTGATATTAGAATGGTTACTCCAGCTTATTTCTTGGGATCATTTGCTTGGAAAATTGTTTTCCAACCGTTTACTCTGAGGTAGTGTCTGCCTTTGTCACTGAAATGTGTTTCCTGTATGCAGCAAAATGCTGGGTCCTGTTTATATATCCAGTCTGTTAGTCTATGTCTTTTGGGGGGAATTGAGTCCATTAATGTTAAGAGATATGAAAGAAAAGTGATTGTTACTTCCTGTTATTTTTGTTGTTAGAGGTGGAATTATGTTCATGTGGCTATCATCTTTTGGGATTGTTGAAAGATTACTTTCTTGCTTTTCTAGAGTGTAGTTTCCCTCCTTGTGTGGGTGTTTTCCATCTGTTATCCTTTGTAGGGCTGGATTTATGGAAAGATATTGTGTAAATTTGGTTTTTTCATAGAATATCTTGATTTCTCCATCTATGGTAATTGAGAGTTTTGCTGGGTATAGTAGCCTGGGCTGCCATTTGTGTTCTCTTACGATCTGTATGACATCTTCCCAGGATCTTCTAGCTTTAATAGTCTCTGGTGAGAAGTCTGGTATAACTCTGATAGGTCTGCCTTTATATGTTACTTGACCTTTTCCCCTAACTGCTTTTAATATTCTTTTTTTGTTTAGTGCATGGTGTTTTAATTATTATATGATGGTAGGAATTTCTTTTTTGTCCAGTCTATTTGGAGTACTGTAGGCTTCTTGTATGTTCATGGGCATCTCTTTCTTTAGGTTAGGGAAGTTTTCTTCTATAATTTTGTTGAAGATATTTACTGACTCTTTGAGTTGGGAATCTTGGCTCTCTTCTATACCTTTTATCCTTAGGTTTGGTCTTCTCTTTTCTTTTTTCTATTTTTCTTTTTCTTTTTTGTTTGTTTGGTTTTTGGTTTTTTGTTTCTTTGTTTGTTTTGTTTTTAGAGACAGGGTTTCTCTGTGTAGCCCTGGCTGTCCTGGAACTCACACTGTAGACCAGGCTGGCCTCGAACTCAGAAATTCGCCTGCCTCTGCCTCCCAAGTGCTGGGATTAAAGGCGTGCGCCACCACGCCCAGCTCTGGTCTCCTCATTGTGTCCTGGATTTCCTGGATGTCTTGGATTAGGAGATTTTTGCTTATTACATTTTCTTTAACTGTTGTGGCAATGCTTTCTATGGTATCTTCTGCACCTGAGATTCTCTCTTCTATCTCTTGTATTCTCTTGGTGATGCTTGCATCTATGTCTCCTGATCTCTTTCCTAGGTCTTCTAACTCCAGGATTGTCTTCCTTTGTGATTTCTTTATTGTTTCTATTTCCATTTTTAGATCTTGGATTTTTTTGTTCATTTCCTTCACCTGTCTGATTATGTTTTCCTGTAATTCTTTAAGGATTTTCTGTGTTTCCTCGTCATGGGCTTCTAGCTGTTTACCTATGGTCTCCTGTATTTCTTTAAGGAGTTATTTATATCCTTCTTAAAATCCTCTATCACTATCATGAAAAGTGGTTTTAGATCCAAACATTGCTATTCCAGTGTGATGGGGTATCCAGGACTTGCTATAATAGGAGAACTGGGTTCTGAGGATGCCAAGTAAGCTTGGTTTCTGTTGTTTATGTTCTTATGCTTGCCTCCTGCCATCTGCTTATCTCTAGTGCTACCGTCCCTCACTATATCTGTCTGGAGCCTGTCCTTTCTGTGATCCTGCTTATGTCAGAATTCCTCAGAGTTCAGCTGTCTCTGTGATCCTATGATTCTGGGATCCTGAGATCCTGAGTGTGTCCGAGCTTCTGGGAGTCAAGCTGCCTCTGGAAGCCTGAGATCCTGTTGTGACCAAGCACCTGGGATCCTGTGGACCTGGGTGTGTTAGAGCACCTGGGAGTGGAACTTCCTCTGGGTGTTATGGGACTAGCTGCAGAGTTCTTGCCCAAGGTCTGCTCAGGGCAGTGGCTCAAACTGGAAAGAACCTGTGCCACTGGTCGGGTGGAGTTCCTGGGTCCCACTGGTCCTAAAGATTTATTTATTTATTTATTTATTTATTTATTTATTTATTTATTTCATGTAGATGAGTACACCTTGCTCTCTTCAGACACACCAGAAAAGGGCATCAGATCTCATTATAGATGGTTGTGAGCCACCATGTGGTTGCTGGGAATTGAACTCAGGACCTCTGTGCTCTTAACTGCTGAATCATCTCTCCAGCCCCAATCATGCCAGCCTTTAAAGTACTGTTAAAGGGAATTGTGCTCAACAAATCCACTCCTAGGTGGATTCCTGTAGAAATCAAAATTTATCCATACAATATTATACAGGTAAACGCCATTTATGATAGCCAAAAGGTGGAAGCAATCCAAACATCCAGCAACTGGCGAGAGATGAATGCAGTGTGGCAGACATCCACACACTGAGTTCATTCAGCAGCAAAAAAGAAGGATCACCTATAATCAGCACTGCATAGAGCTGCACACATCAGACTAAGGGAAGAGAGCAATGGGCCACCGTCCTATGACACACCCCGCACAGACCAGTCTTCCCAGATCCATGAGACTATTGCAAATGGCTGTGAGGTGTTTGACTGGGGCAGTCGATAGATTTTAAAACTCAGCCACAGTAATGATTACCCCTGTTTCTTTACTTAAAATCATTGAATTATTAAAATAAACATTATTTTTATGGAATACTAATATGGCCTTTAAACTATTTAAAAAAGAAAAAGGGGGAAGGTTGAAAAGTAAGTGTGCCATTATGGTCGACCCAAAATAGATTAATGGAGGGAGCATGAGGGATAAAACTGGCTTTGTGAGTGGAAGGATTCATCAGCTGGAGGAAGGAACAACAGCACATGAAGGCTGAGTGCAGAGAGGATTATAGGATGCAACTGATGAGTGATTGACAGAAAGGGGAAGTTTGGAATGTAAGGCTAGAGAACCAACATCAAACATCAGTGTCCATTAATATAAGCTGAAGAGGTTGGGTGTCTGTGGACAGAGGTACTGACCATCATGCTTTGCTGCGGCATGGGGCTAAGTCAACATCTGTTTCTGAACAAAAGAAATTAGTCACCTCTGTGATCCAGTGGCCAAAGAGAGTTTCTTTCTTCCCGTAGGTAAGTGCTTATTACTTGGATACGGTTTCAAATGCATCACTTTGAAAGTAATTCACTCTGACTTTTATGATATATAAAATTGTATGTCTTATTTACAGTAGGGTTTTATGGGCCAAATGACTTAACTTATGCTGGTGAAAACTTCAAAAAACAAGAGGAAACACCTGGTCCTGATAAGGATTAAAGCAAACAGAAGAAAGTACCAAGGTCTAGGCAAACAGTAGCTTCCTTGTGCCACCTGGAAGCCAGAGGGACTCAGAGAAAGCCAAAGCACAGCACTGAGGGATTCAGGAAGGTCCTTGCTCCCCACAACTTCTGTGTCTGCTCCCATCCTGCCCTCTCTATGGCCCCCCATGTTCAAGACCTGAAGGACAGGAGGAGTGTTATTCTATCCACATGCCTGCCTGGTGACCCTCAAAAGGGTGAGTCTACCTGACATTATGAAGTATTAGAGGGCCCCCACTATCACTCCTCTCTGTCATACTCTGTAGCACAAGACACACGACCACCCCACACAGGCCATTCTCTCAGCCTGTGAGCAAGGAAGGCCTTCTACCAGAATAAACAAAATCTACTCAAGTCTTCAAAATGGCTTCCACCAGGACTTAGCTCTTACATGGGTGGAAGGGTGTGCCGCTGTGGATGAGAACACAGCAACCATATCTCAGCTGTGCAGAGCCTGGGCTTTAACAGCTCTGAAGATCAACGTCGACTTATTCTCCCCTGGGGACCCATGTAATCCTCACACCCACTGAAATCTGTGCAAATCACCTCTCTGTTTGCAGAGAAAGAAGCTGAGGCTTGGTAAGGCTTGCACAAGTACACTCAACTAATTCTAATCTCACGTGCTCCTTCCCCACCATGTTACAGGTTCCCCTGAATTAGACCGAAAATAGGTTGATTTATGCACAGGGGGGCAAAGTCAGAGTCTTGTTCCACTCCATCTAGATGAGCCCTAGCAGTAGCCTGGAGGCCATCAGTCTGGACAAGAGGATGTCCTTGTAAGCATGGTGCAGGGTGCTCAAGCAAAGATCTATGGGGTAGAAGACCAAAAGTGACAGAATTCCATGACAGCTGGTATCTCAAGTTTCTCTCAGTCTGCCTGTGCTTGGGTGGTTGTTGTTTATATTATTATTATTATTATTACCATCATCATCATCATATTTCTATTGTTTGTTTTGGTTTATTTTTGTTTATTTTTTTTGAGAGCCCAGGATTGTCTTGAATTTACGGTTAAGAAAAGGATTCACTTGCCTCTCCCCCCCACATACTAGGAACAGAGGTAAATGGTGCTGCGGATTGAACCCAGGGCTTCCTTCATACACTCTACCAACTGAATGGCATCCCATGTTTCTTCCCATTTTAAACAGGTTAGGATTTGGAATCAGAAGGAAAAATCAAAACAGATTTTAAACTTGGGCTTTGAGATATAGTGTTGAGTGATCGTGGGGAAGTGGCTGAAGCTCTAAGCCTCTCTGAAAGTGAAGATAATTCGTCTCACCTCCTGCACAGAGCCCTTTACAGACTTAAGATCACATTCTGGAGATGGGCTTTGTAAGGTGCTGTCCATATAGTAATCAATAGTTTATTAAATATTGACCCTCTAGCTTTTTAAAATTAGTCCAGTCTCCTGTTGTTTATGCCAGACCTCAATTTCATAAATGAATGCCCTGTGTCTTCATCCAAGTTGTTCAAACAGAGAAGAACCAGGGAAGAAAGAAGGGTGTGGGGAGGTGCAGAGGAAGCAAGTTCAGGGCAAGTCCCAGCAGAGACACAGTTCTATTGTCTGACACTGGCAGCCTCCCTCTGGATGGGAGAGCACATCTGATGAATGACAGCCCAAGTCTCTAACCGGCCACACAATAATCTATTCATCCTAAATCAGCCTGTGTTTCTCCGTGCTTCCTGAAACGGACCACGAAAGGCTCTCTCAAACACCTGGATGGAATCTGGCGTTGTCCTCGTAACCCTCCCCTGATCGGACAGTCCAGTTTTAAACAAAGAAACCGGGTCTGCTGGGCCATGTTCATCCCCCCACTCCCGCCCTTGATTCACATTCCCTTCTGGATCACCTTCAGAAATGAGCACGAGGAGGGGTGGGTGGAGGATGGCTCAGGGGTGGGGCCATCTCCTATTCAAGCATGAGGACCTGAGTCTGAATCCCAGCACCCACATAAAAACCTGGGTGCCGCACATGTCTGGAACATTAGTGCTGTGCTGGGTACAGAGACAGGGAAGCCTCTGGGGTTTGTTGGACACCAGCCAAGTTCCGGGTGCAGTGTGAGACCCTGTCAGGAAAATAATGTGGAGAATGGTGGAACAAGACACTTGACATCCTCTTCTGGCCACTACACACACTTGCACGATGCACTCCCCATGTGTATACTACACACACACAGAGAGAGACAGAGAGACAGAGAAAGAGAGAGAGACTCTTGAGCCACTTTCCACAAAGTTGTTCTAGAATGTTCTTTGGGAAGGCATTGAGGAAGACTTCAAAATGATGGCAAATAAATATCAGGCTTTATCTAAACAACATGAACAAGAAGCAGAATTTCATGGGCATTTTTGCAGAGAGACCCCAAACATCCATTCAGGGATTCCAAGCACATTGAGGATTAATGTCTCTAAGGATCAAGACTGGGGCAGAGGGAGTGGCTGAATATAATCCACCCATGTTGAGGGCCACATGCTGAAAGAGGGATTTTCCCCTAGAGTTCTTACAAAGCATCAATCCTTGACACAAAGAGAAGCTCAAGCTTTGATTGATGGTTTCCAGAGCCCACTGCCTCTTGCTCAGTGAAAATACATCCAGTCATGTCTCCTGGTGCTTACCCTGTCAACACCAGTGCCTGAAAATCATGCCTAGCTCTCTTCTTGCACCCTATTTCTCAGCTCATCCAGTGGAGTTGAGTCAAGGTTAAGAACACACCTGATAATTCATTTACTTCCTTAAGACTAGCCATATTGAATCTAGATTATTTCACTGAAAAAATAGGGATATCAGCAATCCAACTTCACAGGATGGTGGTGGCACAGGGCAAAGTAGGGATCAACAAGCTGTACATAAGGTAGCACAGTGCCTGCATTCTAAGCATGGACCAATTGCTCATACCTGCCCCCAAATCAGCACCGATTGCCATGCGACCTTGCATTTCTCACCTGAAGATAGAGTGTACCTGACACCTCAGTGGTCCTGACTCTTGGATGGCTTGTGACTTGTGCCAGCCAATAGAATGTGGGCAGCCCAAACAAGGAACACCTTCCAAAAAGAGGCCTTGAGTGTTCCATATTTCCACTCATTTTATTTGTATTTCTTCCATTGCCAAGCAAAGGGCATGCCCCAGAGGAGCACTGGATCAAGGAGAGTGGAAGTCTCATGCAGCTGACTGGATGCAGTCCACAGTGTAGAGCTATGCCAAGAAGAACTCAGCCTAGATCAGCCAAACCCTTGTCTGCCCAGCCCACGAACGGTGAACAAGAAACAAGGATGTATTGTTATACACCACAGGATGCTTTTAAGTGGTATTATTGTGATCATTTCTAGTTTCTTCTCAAACAGACCCATGATATAAGCTTGTTGAGAGCAGCTAAGTGGGTTCTGTTGCCATCAACCCTCTACGCAATGAACACGAGTATGGCTTTGGGAACCGGAGAGATGTAATTCACACAAGACATCTGGGTCTTTGTAACTGAGTAGCTTGGGGAAAGTATATTCTCTGGGTCTCTGCTATTGTTTGAGTAGCACCTCCAAACTTGTGTTGAGAATTAATTGCCAGTGTGATACTGTTGAGATGTAGGGAATTCAAGGGGTGATTAGCTGGATGGCATGGCTCATGTCTATAGTCCTATATTCAGGAAGTTGAGCAGGAGGTTTTCTGTGAGTCTGAGGTCATCCTGGACTACAGAATGAGTTCCAAGGTATCCTGAGCTACAAATAAAGATCCTGCCTCAACAAAGGAGTGATATAAGTGGACACCCATAAACAAATTAGCATTATTAATTAACATCATTAAGAAGTGGACAGTTACAGGAGACACCCATAGCTCTAATGCTATGGCAACACTTTGACCAAAAGCAACTTAGAGAAAAGGGAATTTATTTGGGCATACATTTTCAGGGGGATAGAGGCCACCATGGTAAGGGAGGGCACTGCACCAGGAGAATGAGGCCAGCCTGGTAGTCAAGAAGTAGAGATAACTTCTATCTATACATGAGAGACAGATAGACAGACAAACAGACAGACCAGGAAGTGAGACTATAAACTTCAAAGCCTGTCTCCAGGGGCTATTTCTTCCACCATGGTTCCATGTCCAAAGAGTCCATAAACCTCCCAAACAGTGCTACCAGTGAGAGGCCATGTGTTCAGATACAGGAGCCTTGGGGGACATTTCTCATTCAAACCAGCATAGGAGACCTGGCCTCTGATAACATGATAGCTTTGCTTCTCCTCTCTGTCCAAATTTTCTGACTGTTGCTGTGATAAACAGTACGATCAAAAGCAACTGGGGGAAGAAAGGGTTTATGTGGCTTACATTTCTATAGCATATTTCCATCACTGAAGGAAGTCAGGCCAGGAGATCAAGGAGGAACCAGAAGGCAGAAACCGAGGTATGTGCTATCTTCAGTAATAGGGTTTTACCATTGCATTCTGGTGGGCTACTGGGAGCAGTGGTGATAATCTGTATTGTCTGGGGAAATCTCCAGGGGCCTGTGACCAACAACTTGAAAAGGCATCCCATACTACACCTGCCACTGGTTTTTTTTTTTTTTCTTCACTCTATGGCTTCTGGAAAGATAATTATTTCCTATGGAGGGTAATTCCAATTAAATAGATATTTCAATTATATATACATATATATTTAATTACATATAATATATATTTAATTATGTATATAATGTATATTTAATTATATATATTTAATTATATATATGTGTATATATATATATATATATAGAGAGAGAGAGAGAGAGAGAGAGAGAGAGAGAGAGATTAGGCTTCCATATTCTAAACATGCTTAGTGTTAGCATTCTTACCCCCCCATTCTCTCCCCCTTTCATGTCATTTGTATTCTATTATCTTCTATTATCTCTACTCCCTTAAGATTCCACTCCCCACCTCCTCCCCACCCCACCCACCAATGGCCTCTTTCTAGTTCCCTGGGTTCTGAAGAACTCCAAATTAAACACACAGACCTAATGCTAAGATCCACATATGAAAAAGACTAGAAGCTTTCTGGGTGTGAGGAACTTGAAATCTTAAGGCACAAGAGTAAATCTATATCCTATGAAGGGGGTGAGATTTATTTAGCCAGTATTGTTCAGAATGCCCATTAATTCCAGGATGAGTAGAAAGAAATAGAAGATTTGCTAAAGAAAAACAAAGGGGCTCATGGGAATGGAGAGGGCCCATCAATCTCAGCTTAAAAGCTAATTGTTTGCTTGAACAGGTATTAACTCAAGAAATTAATTTGGTGGAAAGCGTTGGAGGTGTCAAAGACATCATTATAGTCTTGCTGTGAGACGGGAGTGGGGCATAAAAGCGTGGCCGGGTGGGGATAAACATGATGACGTGTTTGCATTGGTGGGTGTAGTCAGGGCTTGAAGGAGAGCAGAGACGGTGCCAAAGAAAGGGCAGGTGGAAAGGAAAATCAAACACGCTCATAAGCGTGCCCATGATTCTCGGAAACTTAAGGAAGTGTGGCACAGGTGCAAGGACAGGACAGCTGCCATAGACAGACTCCGCTAGCGCAGGGACATCTGTGCAACTCCTGGGCAAAGGTACCTGGGAATTCACATCGCTGGCATCAGGTCCACCAGGCCCAAGACAGCAAAATCCAAGGAAGCTGGTCGTGGTGCTACTTCTTAAAAAGTTATGAACTGAAATCAGTCTCGAGGTAGTTTTAACAAAAGACTGGAAGATTTGAATTGGAAACAAGGAAACTTTAGATGGACAGTTATAGTTCCTGAATGTTCATCTAGACCAAGTAATACTTAGCGAAGGATAAAGATCAATAAGAGGGACTTCTTCATCCTTGCTATAGACTATAGACAACAAAGGAAGGAAATAAAAAAGGAAGGGGAAATGGAAAGAGGAAGAAAACCCTTCTGTCATCTTAACAATGATGCTTCTCTGAGTTTGTCCCATCTCTCAGTGATTGTGTCCCATCTCTCAGAGCACACCCATGCTCAGCTTCGCCCACTGCCGCCAGCACACGAGTTAGACATTTGTTCTTTCTTTGTCATCACAGAATCTTGAATTATGAATGAATCTACCTCTGCCTGCCCTCACACATTCCTGCAGCCTTCATAATTATTCCCTTGAACAGTGTACCATTTTTGCAGCAAAACAACAACAACAACAAAAACACAAAACCTCTACCCTTTAGTGGTTAAATGCCTACTTTTGGAGCCAAAAAGCCCTAAATCTAAGCTCTGACTTTGCCATTTGTCATCTTGGCAACTGTGGTCGGCTTGGGTCCTCATGTCCAGTAAGTAGACAGTGACTACCACTTCCCACAACTACTGTGAGAGTTCAGTGAAGATACTGGAAAATAGACTTAAACGTGGTAACTGGCCCATAGGAAAGGATTGAGAAGCAGGGGCTATTTGATGCAAAATATAGAGGGGTTCCTCTAAGTTTCTCAATAGACAAGGCTGTCTGTGTCCCATACTGGGGGCAGAGGGAGCCAAAAGAGTATAGAGAGGCCATGTGCTCGCCCCTCCAAACAGAGCAAACCAGTGTCCAGATGCTTGGACCTCAAACTTCTCATCTGTTCTCCTTCCTGGGCAGGGAATTACCTGCTTAAGCCCCACTGCGAGGCTGTAGGGCAATACAGCATCACTTTCGGTAAACGGGCATTAGCCCCTTAGGGAAAGCAAGCATTAAACAGACCCATGAAGCAGACCATGAAGCAGAATCGTTGCCCAGAGCACGGTTGGCCAGGATGGAAGAATCTGTGCTGCTTAGGAAAACCTGCTCCTTTAGGGACAGGAGTTCCATGTTTAACAATATGCTATTCATGGAGACTGCTGGAACAGCTAAGCTCTGATGCCTAACTCAAGGGTGAATGCCCTTCGTGAAGTACTCAAAGGCATTTGCTACCTGAAGCAGAGCAGGCAAGTTATATACATATGTACTGACTTCTTTTATGTCAGCTTATGTCAATTGAGGAGGGACCCTCAACTGAGAAAATGTCCCCACAAGACTGACCTGTGGGCAAGCCTGCAGAGCATTTTCTCAATGAATGGTTGATGTGGGTGGGCCCACCTTCAGTGAGCAGTGCCATCCTTTGGTGGGTAGTCCTGGATCATATAAGAAGATGGACTGAGTGAGGCAGGAGCACACAGCACCCCTCCATGGCCTCTACTTCAGTTCCTACCACCAAATTCCTGCCCCTAAACTCTTCTCTCAGGGATGAACTATTACCTAGAAGTGTAAGACAAAAATCAACTCATTTTTTTCTCAAGTTGCTTTCGGTCATGGTGTTTATCACACTAGAAATCTTAACTAAGACCATACACATGTAAAATAGGCCGGTGGAACAGTTATCATTTCTATAATGTGAGGGGAATAATCCTCTTTAACAAATCAATTATTAAACATTCACCTACCTGGCTACTTTTAAAAATATTTATTATTTATTTTATTTGTATATATATATATATATACAATATATATATATACAAATATATACACATATATATACAATATATATATACACAATATATACAATATACAATATATATATACAATATACAATATATACAATATACAATATATATATATACAAATATATATATTGTGTGTGTATGTGTGTAGATAAGTGTGTGTGACAGACAGGAGTGGGGTATGCCAGTTCCCCTGGAGGCTGATAGGGTCTGGGATCCCATGAAGCTGACCTTAAGGATAGTGATGAGCCATCCTTCTTGAGTGTTGGGGCCTGAGCTTGGGAACTCTTCAAAAGCAGCAATTGTTCTTAACCGATGTACCATCTCTCAGACCCCAGCTGGCTACATTTTCTTGAACATTTATTAGGTGTCAGATGCTGAAGCAGGCATAGAAGCCCCTGCTGGATGCTGCTATGGCCTATATATGACTTGTGTGTGTTTATACATACACACAGAAGCAAAACTGATAGCACCAAAATGCCAGAGGAAATGATCTGGTAAAGTCTTGGCTCCATTAAGCCATCCTGACACTAACCCTGACCACTCTATTTCATGGCTCAGCTTTCCTGGATCTCCACACATCCCGTCCCTCCTCTTCCTGACTTTTCCCTGAAACATCATGTATACGTACATATATGTGTATGTCAGGTGGACATATTACACTTTATATATGCATATATAATTTTCTTATTGCTTATCTATTTTGCCCTGCTAAAATGTTAATCTCTTTGCAAGTAAGGAAAGAGAGGGTTTGGTTTTTTTTTTGGTTTTGGTTTTGGTTTTGGTTATTTTGGTCAGCTTTGATATATACCATGATGTATCTAGAAGAAAGTCTGGCATGGAATAAGCACTCAGTAAAGTTCCTCAAGTGTAATAGATCTGCTGGGGTAAAAGACAGTTATCCATCCATCCATCCGTCTGTCCGTCCATCCGTCCATCCATCCATCCATCATCCATCCATCCATTCATTGAGTAAGCATCTGTTGTCTTCTCTAGGTAAAGAGAAGACATTTTTTTTTTTATCTTCTCTAAGGGTTTGGTGACCTGGACACAGAACAAAGATATTCTGACTGCTCTAATAGTGTGATCCAAGACTGCAGAGACAAATGCACAGGCCACATTCCTGAGCATGCCGGACCCTGGGTGTGGTGGTGACTTGCAGCGGTGACTTGCTGGGAATGAGGCTGGCCAGACATTGTGGGCACCAAGTCTAGAAACCTGGTCCCCTGACTGAGCAGCTGAACCCTTAAAATCCTCAGAGACATAAGTTTCATTTTAAAATAACTCCCTCTAGATACAGACTTAGAACTCCATCAAAGCCAGCTAAGCCAGCCCGTTTGAGAGGCAGAAAGCCAGATGGCGGGAATACCAAGAGCACTCTCTTCCTTGTTATCACTGACACTGGTCAAACCACGTTTTACTGCTCTTCGAATCACAAAGGAATGGACTCACATTCACAGGTACTTTAAGAACATACTCAGGCAGCCTCCAACTGTTCACTGATCATTCCAGCCAAAGGATCAGAAGATGGTGTGTGGAGGAAACATTCTCCTGGCTCTTCGACTACCAGCCACTTCCAGGGAAGGAAGACTTGTGTGCTTGAGCAGAGTGTACCTTGGGAAGAACGGGTATGGGGTGCAGCTAGGAAACCCATATGCTCTTTCTACTTCAGGCTGCATGTAGCCAGCCCAAGGAGAACTCGCTGAACCTCCATGGGTAGTGAGTTCCTTTCCAGACACCAGAAACAGCCACAAATAGCAAGAAGGGTCTGGGACAGTTGATGATGATTGACCCTATGGAGCGGAGGCGATGCTATAAAAATCAGTTGCATACTGGCATCAGGAGACAGGCTGGCTGCTCCGGCAAAAACAGCATACAAAAATAATTCTGTTATAAACTGACTCTCTCCTATATATAGTAAAGACAAATAATCGCCCACTTCCCCCCGTTAATGTATCTTTCAAGTTCCTGTTTTTAAATAGCTTTTCTGAAAAGCTCACCTTGCTGAACTTTCTAATGGTGGCTACAAAGGGAATATCTAGCCATCATGAGATGACCATACAGGGGGACAGGAGGGAAGGGCAGGGCTATGAGAGAGACCCTTTAGCTCACCCACAGGGAAAAGCAGGCCACTTGGGAAAAATCCAGACGCATTAGTTCCAGTTTTTTTGTTGTTGTTGTTGTTGTTGCTGTTGGTTCCTGTTCTCTGGCAGGCCAGAGCACTCTGCAGAAAAGGGACCTCCCAGAGCCTTTCCAGCCTGCTTCTCCTGCATGACCTGCACCTGCTCTGGGGCACGATAAAATATCTAGGGATAACACCGGGGCGGGAGCCATGTGCATGGTCAAGGTCTATGCAATGTACTGATCTCTGGTGAGTTATGATGCTATCAAAGTTGCCTTTTCTCACCGGTACAGCTTAAAAGAAAAGAACCAGACGCCCCTCCTGTGAGTTGCTCTGCCCAGGTCCTGTATCTCAGCCCATGTGTTGAGACAGACAGACTCCCATTGTAAGCTGTGACCTTTACCCGCAGAAGCTTGCACTGTTTGTGGACGGAAGGAGACACAGTCACTCTTCCAACCCTCTCCGGCTGAGTCCCGCTGGGAGCTGCTACCTCCTGTACACCTTGTCGTTCTACCCTAGAGACTTCATTTTTCTCTTCCTTTTACCTGTTTCCTCCCTCAGGCCTGGGAAGAGATGTAAGCCCTCACGGCTTTCTTACAACCACTCTCCTGAAAGACAACTGACCAGGAGAGGAGACATCCCAGCAATAGGAAACACCATGAAGAACACCTCTCTAGAGTTCCATTAAGCGCTGGGGACAGGACCATGGTAATATTGTGCTGAGCATAAAGGGCTGAAATAGCTGCAGAGTGGTGGCCTTCCAGCTACTTCAGTGGGAGACTATGAATCCATTGTCCTTTCAGTGAGCGTGTTGGGGAATACAGTGTCTGCACCACTCAAGCTTAGTGCACTGTTCTAGACCCAGCACTGACTGGATGGTATCCAAAACCTGCCAAACTTCTGTCCGTCTTGCTATCATCATTTCCAGTGTATGATCAAGGCTTTAGTGGTCCTGAAAGATTGAGGGATCTCCCCAGGAGTACAGAGCTACATCATGAAAAGCCAGGACCAAAGTCCCTTCAGGACACTTAGCGGTCCCATTCTCCTGCCCCAAGAAGAGATGTCCAAAGGAGATTGTGCAACCCACACTGAAAGTTGGTTCCAGGCACTGCCCTCAGAAAAGTCCCTCACCGAGCATTTGAGCTTCTCTCACTTCAGTCACAGTCCATTTCCTCTTCCCGGCCAGCCGGCATGCGAGAGAATTAGGTGTGGCAACTTCCGAGAAGGGAGGGAGGGACCCATCCCCCCACCCCCCACCCCTACGCCCCGCCCCCACCCCACCCCTCAGGACATCCTACAGCTCTGAATGGGAGCATTCCTTCACAGTAGTTGTGCTGGAACCAAAACCCTTCCTGTGAAAGTCACCTGCCCCCATCGGGAAGTCCCCCACCCCCCTGCATCCTTGTCAAAAGCTCCTCCTCCCCCCCACCCCCGCCCTCTCCACCTTGGAGAGCAAAGGTTCATTAGCTTGCTAAGAAATCACATCTCTGCCTCTGGTGCAACAAGCCTGGGGTCTTGCAGCGGACAAATGGTATTTTTGGTTCCTTGGTAAGTCTACAAACCCAGGGTTCCATCTCCTGGCATTAAATAGCTTTCTTACTTATTGGAGCATGCCCAAAAGTCAGACCCACTACAGGGCTTGTTAAAATTCTGATGGCAGTACTCCACCCACTGGTAGGACCCCGGGGGCCTGTATCTCTAACAAGTTCCCAAGAGATGTTGATGCTGCTGGCCCTGGACCACACTCCCCATCTCCAGGGATTACTTTGTGGTACTGTTAGCCCCAGCAATGCCATTTTCACAAAGCACCATTTAAAACATGATTCCAGGATAACGTATTATGTAAGACCCCAGAAGCACAAATCAGCATGTGAGGTCAAGAGGTAGAGGAGAGTGAAGAGTGTGAAGCCAGGCAAGCCCTAGCCAAACACTGAGAAGAGAGCTCTTGAAGTCCTGTGCCTCCCATAAGGAGCGCACAGCAAGGGATAGTGGAAAAAGTCTTGTTTATAGTCAGGCTTTCTTTCTCATTCCTGAGGTGACCACAGCTGACCTGGGCAAAACAGGCTTGCCCTGCCCAGACCTGCCCAAGGTGTTCCCTCATTCCTTGGAGGTGAAGATGGTACGGGGTGGTGGGGGTTGTGGGAAGGGGTATGGGGGACATGGTCTGGGGATACTGTCTGTCTCAGCCTGCCAGCCCAAGTGGACTCTGGAATTCCAATCTGAGTAGCTGAGAAGACAGAAATGTTCTGACCCTTTCTGCAATCACAATTTCTTAAAAACATCAACATCAGAAGCTAAAACCTGAGAAGATTAACTGCTCAACTTCTTCCCAAATTCTTTTGCCCGTTCCATTCCTTCTGAATGGAAATTCCTTTCTTGTGGCTACTCCTAGTCTCCCCTCCACAGTCAGCTATGGCTCCTGTCTGGACGGTGGTCCCAGGCACTTCTCCCTCTCTGGCTTCCACACTTCCAGCATCCTTAAACCCTCGAGCATTCCCAGCCAACCAGCATCTCCTTTACAGGCTCCCTGTTCCTTTGCCTCCTCCCTTTGTCCTCTCTGAATCATCATTTTCTTTCCTGTGACATCGACAACAAGAACTGAAGAAACAGAAGGAAAGGTAGCTGTGAGCAGAGTGGGGCTGGAAAGGGATTTTCTCTCAGAGAGAGATTAGAAAGAAAGAGTGTAGAGAGGCCTAGCAGCCCCCTGGAGGTTTTGAGGAAAGAGAACCCAGGCAGGTTCTGGAAGCAACAGAAAGAAACAGGGTGGAGATTGTAGCAGGGGTGGCTCTGTGGTGTGGTTACAGAGTGTGAAAAATGCAGTAAAGGGGATACAGCAATTCTGAAACCTCCCCTGGTGCCCAGGACCCTTGTGCTTTAACTGCATCACCACGGTGGGACTAGGTGGCCTGGGCTTAGCCTTCATTGGCTCACCTCCGCATGATCCTTCCATCTTTGACCTTGCCCTTCCCAGTGTCTGGCATGGTGCCTAAGCTGTGGTAGATGCTCAGAAAGGGTCCCTTCTTTCCTCTCTCCAGCTCAGGGGCATCCTTCATGTTGACATGGGGGCAGAATTGGAGTTGAGGCTGATAGGACAATAGGAGATGAGGAGGGAGGGTAAATAATGCATAGCACCGAACCCCATCCCCCCTGGACCAAATACCAGCCGCACAATGCTGATCTTGGCAGGGGGCCCACCATCTACCAGCCCCCCGCAGGCCTCTGGGGTATGGCTAATTAAAGACACGGTTACTCATTTCATTCCCAAGTCACTATTTAAGGAAATAGAACCATGCCATTCCTCTAAGGCCTCTGACCCGATACTAGAGGCAAACAATGCCGGGGCTTGTCCAAGTGGCCATAAATGCAGAGCTGTTCAAAGAGCAATTGAGGGCCAGAAAGGGAGGACAGCACAGGCCACACAGCTGGGCCAGCTGCTGGATGGTCCCCTCCTTCCATTCTCCCCACTCCCTCCTCTTCCCCATCCCCTGCAGAAGCTAGTGGCAACCCTCCCACCCTGACACCCCCTCCCTACCACCTCCTCTGAAGTTAGCTCCTGGTTTTCTGAGCTCATTCAGACTCATAGCTGACTCAGAGAAGCCTTAGTGATCTCCGTGGATTTCAAGCAGGAGCAACTTGCAGCCTCTGGGATTTTTCAGGGTTTTTTGAGACTAAAGAAAAACATGGCTTTTGTATCTGTGTGTGGTGTATGTGCACATGTAAGTTCATGTGTACATGTCTATCTGTGCATGTAGGCAGAAGTCAGAAAAGGACACCTGGGATCTTGCCCCATTATTCTCCTTTTTATTCCTCCTAGACAGGGTCTCTGAACCTGTGTCTGGACTGGTGTATTGAGGATTGGTTCTAATGCTTTGATTTAATCAGGAATCTGTGTGTCCAATAGCTGAAGGACCTTGTCCCCAATTGGGTTTGATTGATTAATAAAGATGCCAGCGGTCAATGGTTGGGCAAAAGGAGATGGACCGGGACACTTAGATTTGGGAGGGCTTGGGATAGAGGAGTGGAGACAGAGGATTGCCTGAGATGGCTTGAGATGAGTTGAGAGATGGCTCAGATTTAGAGTGGCAGTGAGAGCCACTGAGCAATGTAAGAATTCTGGTAAATGGCCACTGCCCACTTCCCCATTGGGCCTGGGGTAGCAGGCAAAGGCTTAGCACTGCCTAACCTTTGAGCTAATCACAGCATTTCAAAAACAAGCTAGTGTGTGTGTATCTTTCATTCGCCAATGAGAGAGTCCCTGGGTGGGCGACTGGAAGTGTGTGACCGGCCGGGAGCACAAAGTGGAATGGTACATCTCTGCTCTTCCACCAGCCCCCTTCTCAGCATTGGGGTTAGAGGTGCACATAGAGCTGTGCCTGCCTTTTTATGTGCATCATGGGATCCAATTCTGGTCTTTTAATGCTCTTGCTTATGGAGTCATGTGTTCAGTCCCAAAACACAAACTTTAATCAACACACTCTTGGCTGAGATCTGCCTATGTCAGATGTGGTATTGAGAAGGGAAGGGCAGAGAATGCAAAGCTTTTGATAGACTGTAGTGATCGCTCAATAAAGGGCCTCCAGAGGCTGCTCTCTGCTTCCTGCAGATGGAGCCTCTGGAGAACTTCCTCTGACAGCCATGAGCTCTGCAACTCCCTCCCTGCTGTGATGAGCTGAAACCTCTGAACCCGTGAACCAACGTAAACTCTCCTCCACCATCTCACTCCTCTACCATCTCTCTCCTCCATCATCTCCCTCCTCCACCATCTCACTCCTCTACCATCTCTCTCCTCCATCATCTCCCTCCTCCACCATCTCTCTCCTCCACCATCTCCCTCCTCCACCATCTCTCTCCTCCACCATCTCACTCCTCTACCATCTCTCTCCTCCACCATCTCACTCCTCTACCATCTCTCTCCTCCATCATCTCACTCCTCTACCATCTCTCTCCACCATCATCTCCCTCCTCCATCATCTCCCTCCTCCACCATCTCTCCTCCACCATTTCTCTCCTCCACCATCACTCTCTCTCCTCCACCATCTCTCTCTCCTCCACCATCTCTCTCTCTCTCTTCCACCATCTCTCTCC
The DNA here is from genome assembly GCF_978045245.1 of Mus caroli. Taxonomy (NCBI): domain Eukaryota; kingdom Metazoa; phylum Chordata; class Mammalia; order Rodentia; family Muridae; genus Mus; species Mus caroli. The sequence goes on along the minus strand of NW_028227259.1, from coordinate 66,887,653 downwards.
TCTACCATCTCTGTTGGAGATAGTGGTCAGAATGATATTCAAGTAACAAACACAGAAAACAGATAGCAGAGAAGTAGGGTGACTTCTATGAATACCCCAAAGTCATCCTGCTTAGACTTTGGCAGCTGATTTGTGGAAGGAATTTGGAAGTTTGGGGCAGTGGACTGGAGAAGCCCTGACATGCTGTGAATGTAATGGATGATTCTGGTCCAAATGTAGAAGACCCAGAATGCTGACAGAAACACGGATGGCAAAGGACAGGCTCCAGACAAGGACAGGGATTGTATAGGGAATTAGATCTCAAGTCATTTCTATTATAGCTCCAGAAGGAGTTTGTTTGTATTCTTTACGGTCTTTAAATTTTGAAGTGAAGCTGGGTTTTTCTGTTGTTTTGTTTCCAAGGCAGGGTTTCTCTGTGTAGCCCCCACTGTCCTGGAACTCACTTTGCAGGTCAGGCTGGCCTTGAACTCAGAGATCTGCCTGCCTCTGCCTCCCGAGTGCTGGGACTAACGGTGTGCACCACCTCATCCAGCTTTGAAGCTGGTTTTTAAAAGAGTGGGCCAATTTATTTGGTTGAAAAAATTTCCAAGTCTTCACAGCGTTCAGGTTGGTACAGGGCCATTTTTGGCTGCTTTTAGTCAGGAAACTCCGAGCAGGAAAATGTGGGAAAACATGCAGTTTGAGAGAGAAAAACAAAAAACACAAAACACAAACTTTCCTAAAGTTGGAGGTAAAACCAGTATAGACAAAGCAGCTAATCTGTTAAACAGATTAGCATCCTTCAAGAAGCTGCACGCAGCACGAGGAAATGGGAGTGGAGGTGAGACCCCGCCCTGCTCTACGGTGTGAAAGTACAAACTCATTGAAAGAATTTCCTTTGTAAGAGAGAGTGAAAAACATGCCTTCCTAAACAGGGTCTTCCAGAACTGATACACATGTACTCAGAGAGACTGTAACGGTACAAACAAGACCTGCGTGGTTACAAATCAGACAAGAGCCCAGGATGGAGAAAGGGAAGTGGAGAAGTCCACTCCTGACCAATCCTAACCATCAAACTAGTTGCAAACAAAACTACTGGGAACGGGAAAATCTGTGCTCTTCAATGGAGAGATGCACAGATGTATCAATCCCACTCCAGGGTAGACTCCATGCCCAGGAGTAGTCGGCTAACACAAAGTAGACTCTGTGCTTGATTGTATGGGAGTTGCATTATTTTGTTTGGTATTTTTTCTTACTGGTTTTCTTTTCCTTTCTTTTCTTTTTTTTTTTTTGTTTGTCTGTTTTGATTTTCTCTTTCATTTTTCTTTTTTCTTAAGAGAGAAAAGACGTGAAGCTGTGTAGGGTAGGGAGATGGAGAGGAGCTGGGAGAAGTTGGGGGAAAGGAAAATGTATGATCGAAATGTATGGATTAAAAACAATTTAAAAAAAAAAAGTTTTAAAGCCCTCCTAGAAAAGCACTGACTAGAAGTATTTTCTTTGGTACAACAAAGTGGGCTCTCAGAAGCTGCATAGGCCTAGGGGCTACGTGTGTCTGACACTGTACAAGTGTGTGTGCACTCAGGGCTGCGTGTGCCTGACGCTGCCTGAGAAGCTACAGGATTCAATGGTCATCATGTCAGGTTTCAGTCTTGCTTTGATCCGATCTTTTTTGCTGCCCTCTTGTTTCTTTTAGAATGGCAACATTCAGCCTATGTCCTCTTCTATGCCATTTCAGTTTTGATTGAATGGCTCACAGCCCAGAGTTTTCTCTTGGGCCTCAGAAGAGACACTGGACTCTGGAACAACGTTGGGACTATTAAGACTATAGGAATTCTTAAAATTAGACACGATGCAGCTCTGGTCACGAGATGCCCACGAGCCTTTAGGTCCAGTGGTAGAATATTGCGGCTTGACTCTGAAGTGCCCCCACAGGCTCAGGCTTTGAGAGCTCATTCCCCATGTGGTGGTTCTATTCTGGGAGGCTGTGGAATGGGAAGTGGCGCTTTGCTAGCGGAAGGAGGTCATTTAAGTCAGACCCCAGAAGATAGCCCAGCCTCTAGCCCTGGCCCACTGTGACGTGAAGGGTCTCCCATCACATGCTCCGGCCGTGGGCTCTGACAAGTCTGCCCCACTCTGAAACCAGGAGTCGAAATAAACTTTCCTCCTTAGGGTGTTCCTGTCAGATCCTTTGGTTGAAGTAATACGAAAGCAGCCGATACAGAGAGGAAATCAGATACTAGCGCATCCGAGAGCATGATGTCGTCCCAGGTAGGACTATCCATTGGCGCAGTACGTTTTATGGGCTGGGGTTCCAGACTGAATATTAGAAAAAGCAACTTGAGCACGCATTAGCTCCTCTCTGCTTCCCAACTTGAGGTACCTAGCTAGCTGCCTTAATTTTCTCCCACCACACCTCCCCACCGTGATGGTCCACACCTTCAAACTGAGAGCAGAAATAAATTGTAGATGTTGTTACAGTAACGAGATGAGCAATGAACAGGCCATTTAAGACCAGAAAACATTGCGGGGCGGTGGTGGCACACGCCTTTAATCCCAGCACTTGGGAGGCAGAGGCAGGCGGATTTCTGAGTTCGAGGCCAGCCTGGTCTACAAAGTGAGTTTCAGGACAGCCAGGGCTATACAGAAAAAAACCCTGGCTCGAAAGAAACAAAACAACAACAACAAAATTAGAAAACATCTTTCAATGCTTCAGTGTCTCCAAGCAACTGTGGTGATTTTTTATTTTATTTTATTTTTATTACTTTACTTTGGTTATTTCCATTTAAATAATAAAAAAAATCCATCTGTACTAAATGACTTCTCATTCTTCTGACTGAATTGATAAACCTCACTGACACTGTGGGTGAGCTAGGACTGAAGAGATGACTGAGGTGAAGACACTGGTCACCAGGTCTAACAGGCTGGGTTCTGTAAATCCGCAGGGTGGAAAGAAGGAACCACCTCACTTGGGCTGCCCTCTGACCTCCACCGTGAGCCTTGATGCACTGTTTGAAACTGATTTGTAACAGAATATCTAGTAAAAAAGTTTAAGGTTACTAAGTAACTATAAAACTAATTTTCATTGAGCTAATCTGACAAAATGGCTTTAGACCAAGAGTAGGGCTTGGTCCCTAACTGAGTAATTAAAACCGATACCATCTAAAACAGAAGACCCTCTGGGAATGGAGGAAGTGTCTTTAGGCTGAAGCCAACTGGTAGAAACTGAGAGGATCCCCAAACATGCGTCGTGGAAACTCATCTTCAGGGCTCTCTGGCTGACTTGAGGCAGGGAGAGCGCTCCAAATCCCTTCCAAACGTTGTGGGTCTGATTTCCCTGGAACTGGAAAATCGCCTTTCCTTGTTGGAGGGATGAATTTTTTTTTCCTTTGAGAGGACAGAGTTTGTTCTTCTTTCTTGAGGCTAAGATCAAACTGATCCCTTTGTTCCACAGTCTCCCGTTGAAAAGGGAGACCATTCGGACCAACCAGCTTTTCCCAGCCCCACCCCAGCTCCCGCAAAGGAATCTGTGCCGAATCTAGCACAGACCTCCTCTCCAGGGAATCCCAGAGGCTTGTGGGCTGCAAGAGTACAGATCCCAATCTCTGTCATGGCTTCATGGACCACCCCCACAGCACTTACAAAGTCGTATGTATGTGCTATGCTCGGCTTAAGTGGGATCTGTCTATATTTTCACCAAAAGGATATCGATTCAGATTTCCCAAGACCCTCGCAACCTCTAAGAAACTTCAGTTGTCCATAGTGTTTTCCATTGGCACATCCTATCTGTACTGGTTAATTTTGTGTCAACTTGACACAGCTGGAGTTATCACAGAGAAAGGAGCTTCAGTTGGAGAAATGCCTCCATGAAATCCAGCTGTGGGGCATTTTCTCAATTAGTGATCAAGGGGGAAAGGCCCCTTGTGGGTGGTGCCATCTCTGGGCTGGTAGTCCAGGCTGAGCAAGCCAGGGGAAGCAAGCCAGTAAGGGACATCCCTCCATGGCCTCTGCATCAGCTCCTGCTTCCTGACCTACTTGAGTTCCAGTCCTGACTTCCTTGGTGATGAACAGCAATGTGAAAGTGTAAGCTGAATAATCCCTTTCCTCCCCAACTTGCTTCTTGGTCATGATGTTTGTGCAGGAATAGAAACCCTGACTAAGACACTATCAGCAGACAAATAACTAATTGATTTGGAAGTCAAAATTAAGTTTATACTGATTCTTGGCTGAAGGAGCCCTGGTAATGTTTCCTGCCATCTGAGTTTACTTATCTGTAAAATGGGTTCATTCCCCTCTCCAGATGATTTCAAAGGATAAATGAGGCAGTATAGATACAGTATTTATTAAGGTACTTCTCAGAGCCAGGCCTGGTGGCTTGTGCCTGTAATTCTAACACTCCCAAGTCATCCTGGCTACACAATGAGTTGCTGGCAAAGCTTGAACTCTATACAGTGTAAGTATAGCATACCTCAAAACAAAGCAGCGACAAATTCCAATGGTTGACAGGAGGTGTAAAGCAAGGTTTATGAACAGCAGCTGTTGTTCTTCCGGCCACTGCTGTTGAAGAAGAGGTCACAGGGACCCATCTAGGAGGGTTTCAGAAAAGAGAACACAGACTGGTTAATGGGAAGGCCCTGCTACAGATCCCTGTCATTGGATACTTCCCACAACAATGTGTAGCTTAAGTGGGATCAGTCACCTGGTGGTCAGATGTTTCCAAGTTCCTGGGGGTGAGACCATGCTCTGCTGGGGAGCCCAGGAACGCAGCCTGATTTCCTGGTTCAAAAATCACACCTGTGAAATTCTATCCAGGTGGGAAATTCTTCTGCCCTGAGACTCCTCAAGCCATGGTTCATTATCAAGTTATTTTTCCAGGTCACTCTGAGGTCACCTCCTTAACTAATACCACAGTCTGGGAGGATAGCCACCCAGGTCAGCTTCAAGGGCTTTGCCTAAAATTCCACAATAACACCTCTTTCATTGACCGTTTACTATGTACCAGTTACCACACATATGGTGATATGGGCATCTATTTAAGACTCTCCAGGGTCTAGCTACAAAACTCTCTAGCAAAAGACCAGGAACTCAGGCGTGGCAACTAACCCAGTCATTCATCTGAGAATACAGCCAGCAGGCAAAAGACCCAATATTCCAGGTCTTTCTGACTCTGGTGCCTGTTACCATCAGGCTAGATGCCACCGAAGCCTGTTAAGGCAATATTCCTCTCCCCTGTCACCTGTGTTTACACTTGTCAGGGAAGCAAACAGGGTTTAAGAATCTCATTTTTCTCCCCCGCTGAGGACACAACACAGCCTGTGGTCACGAGTCAGGTCCTTCATGGCTCTACATTCTCCAGAATATTCTCCAGCCTTTCTCAGATCACATCATATCTGCTCAGGACACAATGTAATAGCCCATATTTCCATTTCTCTAGTTTGGCTAAGTGGCCACATTTCTGAAACACCTGGTTGGAGCAAGAGTGCCACCTGCTGGAATATCTGGGTCACTGCCAACACTAATTCCTCCAGGCAGAGAGGGCAGGCCAGCAGGATGGGTTTCAGGAAAGTGGTGTGAAGCCCTTACTTCCTGGACATGTTCCTGGACAGCTCCAAGAACTCACTCAGCAATGTCCAGGTCCAGATTTCACTGAAATTGCCAGGGACTGCTCAAATACAGGTCTGAGAGTTCGAGTGTGTTCCTTGGGTTCAAAGCCCAGGCCTGGGATCAGGAAGATAGAATGCAGAACCATGGTAGTACAGGGTTGTAGTCTTATCTTTCTGTAACTATTTAAAATGTTGCTTGTCAGAACCTTTTGGTATTCATTTTGATGTTTTCAAAATAGGGCTTCACTTATTTACAGACTTTGCGGAGGCATGACTTTGTAAGGAGTAATCTTCACAAAATCTTCAGGCTTTATCAAGCAAACGGAAGACAGCAGTGGCTATAGCTGTAGAAACAGCATGGTCGCCCTGACAGAGACCCAGGCATTTGCCAGTGTGCAGTGTTTTTGGACACAGGTTGGTTGGAGGAGCACCTCTCCCAGATAAACAGATTCTCAGCAGCATGAGCCACTTCCTTCTTTGTCCCTGGCTTGCTGCTTCCAGTCATCTCAGCCCTGCCACGGTTCTCAAGTGGAGTTCTTGGAAAGCTGCAGCCTCACCTCTGGAATACCCACTCATCCACCCGAGGGCCTTGCAATTCTCCTACAAGATCATTTCTGTGCCAGCCTCACTGTTTCCTGGCAGCCCTGAGCATTTCACAAACACTCCTGTTAGCAAACATCCTCCCCGCCCCCCGCTCCCATTGCATTCCTATTTATCTATCTTCCTCACAATATGGGGGAAGACTTGGGAGAGCGGGCTACTAACTGTTACTCATTTTGGAATCCATAGCACTTAGCACAGATATTAAAATGTCTCAATGAACGAGTAATTACATTTTGATTGAGGAAACAATCACTTACAATATTTTTCCCTAAGAACATTCCTTGGCTCTTTCGGCAATATATGAGCCTTGGTAGGGTCGATTGGAAGACGGATTTCACCACCATTCTTTACATTTCTTGGAGGTGTGAGTCTCTGACAGTCGCAGCGTGTGGGCGAGGCTCAGCCCTGCTTGGCCTCTGGAGAAGTAACTGACATCCAGACCACTTTCTGAGCATGCGCAGTGCCCACTTAGCAGTAAATGGCTCCAGGCAAGCCATGGGTTTTGCTGCTTTTTGTAATTCTTCATTTGCCTCCACCCATGCTCAGAGCAAGAGAGAGAGAGAGCCAATAGGGGAATTCACAGGAGAGAGTGGCCATTGGCTGAAGCCAGCTGTCGCCTGGGAACCCCACAGCTTTATTGTCAAAGACCCAAACAGGAAATTGGTTGCCCCAACTCACTTCCGCATCAGGATACAGAGAGCTGGATTTCGTGAGTCGGACCGCTAGCTTTACTCTTGCTTCCTTTTGCCAGAACAAAATTCGTAAGAAATCGATAAGATCTCGGGGTGACAGCTCCAACCTTTGCTTCTCCCACACACTTCAGAGGAAAGCGAGCTTGAGGCAGGAGGCTAACGCAGCTGGTTTGCTCCCACCATGAGGACAAGGCTACAGGGGAAACACGGGGCTGAGCCCCATAGACTGTGGTTGTCACTGAGTGATCACCCACTTGCCCCAAACAACAGAACATGTTCCTGTGTTTGGCAGAATGGAATTCCTCACTCTGCCTTTAGGTCCTCCTGGTGTGGCTGAGCCTGTACAGTTTCCTCACACTGGATTTTCGTGTCCCAAAGCCACTGAGTCACGGGCAGCCGTTCACACCACTTCTCAAAGATGCCGGTCAGCTTCCAGATGTGGAATCAGAGGACTCCAGCTGTGGGTAGCAGGGATAGTTAAACATGCCATGGCCACATCGATCCTGAACATCCCCAGACTTCTTTCTTGTCCATTTTCTCTAAAATATAAGAAGAACATTGGCTTGCATAGCATTTACAATGTATTGAGTGTAATGATAAGTTTAGAATATGCATTTATGCATGTAAGATGCTACTTAAAGCATTCAAGAAATGTGCACAGGTTATTTTTAAAATATACCTTATTTCATTTATTTGTTTGCATGTTTGTTTATTCATTTACTTATTTGGGACTGGGGTGGGGGGGCAGGGTCACAATGTTGTCCAGTCTGGTCTTACAACTCCTAGGCTCAAGGGTCTCTCCTGCCCAAGCCTTTCTAGCGGTGGGACTCGAGGCAGAAGCCACCACTGAGGGTGTGAAGGGACTGCAGATGTGACATGTAGATCTGGAGTGGGTCCTGTTTCCAGGAGATCAACCTACAGGAGACTTGGTGTCTATCTGAGGTTCCGTGAGCAGTGATTTGACCCTCTCCTGACTCCTCCTCTTCTGGATTGCAGGCCCCAAAAACCCACAGAGAAGGAAAGGAGGTGAGAGCCGAATTCAGAAGCAGGCAACGGGAGTTCATGTTGTTACTCTTCCTTGGATGCACATGCACTTCCAGGCGCTCCAGCTATAAATGGGCCACCTACCCATCCCTAAGCCGTGGATCTCTGGCTTGTGCTGGTCTTACTTGTGGCTTCCCGTCTTAGGTCTCTTTCTGTTCTCTTTCCGATTGGTAAAGTGGGTGGGTATGGATTGATGGAAGTCTCAAACCCCAAGGACAAGAATATCAGGCACTTCCAAAATGTCCTCCAGCCAGGCCCTTTATCTTACATCCAATGATTACCATAGCCTTTGGTAAGTGCCAGCTGTGGCTTTTTGGATGGCAAAGCCTCTCAGTGCTGGAGTCTGGATTTCTGGGATTGTGGGGCGGTGTTCTGACTTATAAAGCTGTACTCTTCCTCGTCACACAGAGACCCCTGGTGTTTCAGAAAATGGCCTAGGAAGCGTTCATTGCCTGAGCCTATTAACAAGGACACCTAAATCAGGCCAAGGCCAGCTCCGGCATGCGTGGGGCTGGGGGTGGGGGGTGGGAGAGGTTTACACAGGCAGGTCAGGGTTGTTGGGACCACTCTTTATTCTGCTGACTTCATTCAGTTCCAGTGTTACAAAACTCGCTCTTTATATGGTGCCTGTTACAGGAACTGGTCAGATAGGGCGTGGACGAGTTGGGGGTCATTCCAAGGCCATGGAGACTCCCCTATGTCAGCACTTTAAGACTTGGTCCCATTTCCTCCTTTAACATATGCCTGAGCTTGAAGCCCGTCCTTTCACCCGTGCTTCTGTCTTCTTTTTAAAACTCTAACGGATGAGAGAAGTTTCTTGTCCCACTTCCTCTGGTCTCTCCTCTCCCCCAACCCCCACCCTCAGCCCCTGTTTCTGAATCAGCCAGTGCTCCAGCTCTGGGTGTGTAAATGTTTTCCCAAGAACTCTCCAGAAGCCCCAGGTTTTGCTTCTAAGTCAGTTCGGTGATGGTACATCTGGATATCCTTTCTCAGCGAAACACCACTCAGTGTGTAAGGAAAGGAAATAATGAAATATTCAGGAGAGCTGATCTGAATACAAAGGAATCCAAGAGCACTGGGCAGCATGCTGTCTAAACACACTTTGTTTCTTCAGAAAGAAAAAGCAAACCATCAGGGGAAAAAAATACATTTTACAAAATGGCTTATATTGGGAGGGAGCTGGAGATTTTTAAGAAACCTGAAATGTAAGAGGGTTAGCCCAGACTTCGTTATTAATATCTTGGAACCAGCTGGAGAGTGAAATTAGGCTGTAAAATCGTTGCACCATTTGCTGGGCCAAGCTGGAAATAACACGTTTCTCACATAGTTCTACAGGAGACAAATACCACACTGGGGCACAGGAGAGGCAGTGTGGTCTCACTGTCTTTGTTTGCTCATTTGCCGGGGGTAATAATTCCTTTCACTGAGCTCACAGATTGAAGGGTCAGAGTAGAGAGGTGAAGGCAGGGTCTTGGTGTCAGGCTGCTGGCTCTGTCCCCCAGTGATGGCGGGCTCGAACGCGCACCTCTCTGTGCCCTCATTCCCTCATCTAGAAAATGAGAGTCGTGCCCGTGATGGCAACTGGTCTGCTTAGCATCCAGGTGGAGCCTGAACGCTCTCAGTAATGCCAGCCACAGTTAGGTGATGTCCTTCTGGCCGCTGCCACCAGGTCCTCTGCAGCCCTCTTCAACATGGACAACTCCCTTAGGTAGAGTGACAGAGGAAAAAGCGAAAATACAAATAAGTGAAAGGAAGATGTCACCATCAATTTACAGAAACAAGCAGGCACACAAGAGGGGGTGGCAATTGCATGCCCATGAACCAGACAGCTTGACTAATGGCAATCTCCAGAAACACAAATCACCCAACTACACCCTCCCTCCCCCACCTAGAGAAAGGAAGTCCAGAGAGAGCTAGCTACCTCAAGAAACGGAGTCAACAGATTGAAACCTCTCTGTGACGAAATCTCAGGACCAGGTGGCCTCGTTTGTATGTTCTCCAGGACAATTGAAGAATGAACGCCTGTTCTCCTCTAAGTCTCCCAAGCGAGGCAATGGTATGAACACTTCCAGATCTACTCTGTGAGGTCAGCATTACCCAGAGTCAGAAAAACAAAACAAAGAAACAAACAAAATATTTTCTGACTCCTTTTAGAACTGTGCCCTCTCTCTAACCTAATACCTTTCATAGACTCTACCTCCAAATTCTGTTTCTCCTCAGCTTTGATCCCCCACCTCACAGGTTACCTAACTTGCTCATTCACCTCCTGTCTTCTCCATTAGCACCCACATTCCATCAGAGTAGGGTGTCTGTTGTCGGTTTGAGTGTCTCTTGGTAAAGTCTCCCTGTCTGGCATGTCATCTGTCACATAATAGATGCTCAAGAAAACTTTACTGATCAAGCGAGCACGCCGTCGAATCATTCATGGCTTGGGAGACTAGCACACCAACAAGGAAGGACAGAGTTGGCTGCCAGGAGAGGATGAACTTCCAAAGGCAGAGAGATAGGTAAGCAAGAGAGAGCCCTGTCAGAGGAATATGGAAATGAGCAAGGGCGCCCACTGTCTCCATCGAGGCCAGAAGGTCAAGGACTCAAATGTCCACAGGAACTTCTGTGAACAAAGGTCACTGAGCACCTCAGAGGGCTGCATTGGCGGAGTAACTTTGAGGGGCAAAAGAGTAACACCAGACCCTCAGATAATATAGGTTTAATTCCTTTTTATTAAATTCGCACATAGCCATTGTATGTATGGGGTGGGTACAGAGTGATAATTTATACATATACGTAATGATATGTAATGTGAGATATTCTGGTCGGGGTGGTGAGCACTCTCCCCTCACCTTAAGCGGCATCTCTCTGCTTGCTGTCTCTAAAATCGGTTCAGTTCCTGCTACAGGACATTTTGCTGAGTCTCCTAACTTAACAGTGCATTCCTATCTGTGTTCTGGTTTCCTCTTTGTCCCCTCTCCCTCTTGCCTTTCTCAGACCCCATTTCTACTTCTGCTTCTGAGAAGTGGAGTTGTTTGGCTGCCACGTATGAGTTAGGACACACAGCGTTTGACTCTGTGTCTAGTAGCACTTCACTGAGTGAAACATTCCATCCCGCTTCACCTCACTGCAGCCAGGAGGACCGACCACGCTTCTGTCTCTTGTCTATTCAGGCAAGACTTTGAAGGAGTTTGTTTTGTTTTGTTTTGTTTTGTTTTGTTTTGTTTTGTTTTGTTTTGTTTTGTTTTGTTTTCTTGCATAGAAAAGGAAATATAGAGATGGAGATATGCTGATAAGGATGTGGGACAAGTGAACACACGGTTTTTATGTGGGTACCACTTCTGCAAGTCCGAAGGCCTGTGGAAAAATTACATCTGTGTGTGAGGTGGGATATCCAAGACAGAAGAAGAGTTTGGGGAGGGAAGTTGGCCCTCAAATCACAGGATGGTGTCAACAAGGGGGAAAACCATCTCTCTGTCACCTCTGGCTCCAGGCAGGAAAGTAAGATGTGGCAAAATGATCCTCTGAGGAACCTGTCTCCTGAAACCCAGTCTCTTTATGGTGTGGCTCTTTCTCTGGCTCAGTTGAGGATGCTCAGAGGGCAGGGTGGAGGCTGAAGGGATGGGGAGCACAGCTGGGGGGTGGAAAATGCCTACTTCACTGCTGTCCTGTTTGTAGAAGACACTTCCCGTTCTGAGTGACGCTTTCCCTCTGGGGTGATTCCCATTACAATAACAACTTCCTCGTATCCTTTGGGGTCCCTCCTCAGCACCCTTCCAAGTGAGAGGAGAATCAGCCCACAGGTGAATTAGTGGGGGGAAACTGAACACGCACAGCCTTGCCCCTTTCCTTTAAGGAAGGGTACAGGAAGCATGGGTACAGAGCTTCACTACACACACACACACACACACACACACACACACACACACACAGAGGCCTGCGGGAAGGGGAGGCGTGGTCTGGCCTTGTTCTATGGGTAGGAACAGACAGAACCTGAGTTCAGCCTTAGGAAACCCTTTGTCCACAGAGATCTCAAGTGATGACTTGATCTCTATCTGCCTTTCTCCTTTGTTCTCCACTCTCCCCTCCGTTGTCTCACCACCAAAGCTGCCACCACCATCACCATCACCATCACCACCACCACCACCACCACCACTGCACAGAAGGTTCAAAAGAGAAACTGGGAAAAGCAACAGTATTGCTGCCCTGGAAACTATACCATCAAGCAAATGTGGCTCATGGAATGAGCTTCTCAAAAACCATTCCTTCTGAAACATACGCCCCCAACACAAGAAACAAATGGTTTTCGATAGCACTTAATAATGTGTGGGGTTGGGGGGAGGGAATCCGTTCTTCTCGAAGAGAATAACTGTTGCATAGAAATGAGAACCAGACCCTTTGATGGACGTGTTCAAGCCCCAGGACCTTACTTTCGCAATTCAGACGGATCAAAAGCACAAGGCGAGCGTTTCTTCAGATCTTTCCAGGATTCCACTGTTTTCTATCTGGAAGCAGCAATCACCACACGCACTGCTTCAAGCCTGAGAAAATGCGCCCCCCCCCCCCCATCATCTCAATATGTGAAGAGTCGGGCAGAGCAGCGACCATGCTGTGAAGGCAGGAGAGCACTCGCCACGGCACATTCCTGATGGGTGAGGGAAATGCCCCAGCCGTAGAGCAAAAGCAGGTGTTGGCACCCGGCGCCTGCTGCCCCGGGGTTCAGTCTTCAGCTTTCTCTCCAGCTTTCTCCGTGCCAAAGTGTTGGTCTCTGTAATCATTTTAGAAATGGTCATTATCACCTTCCCCGGCTGTTTCAATCTTCATCATGCAAATCGAAAAACATTGGGCTTGACTGACAATCTCTCTTTGCAACTTCTACTGAGTGCTTACGGAGCCGTCGTCAGCCCAGTTGGTGAGGACAAAGCCCATCCGTGAAATTTGCTCTTACAATTCAACTAGAGTGCTCTCTTAAGAAGCAGAGGGATGGAGGTTGTTCGGAGTGGGGAGTGGGAATTGGAATCTGTGGGAAGCTAAAAATCTAAGGCTGGAAAGTGGGTGGGGACTTTGTTGGTGGGGGTGGGGGTGGCGCTGCCAAGCCTGGAGCTTCTGTGTGGTCCTCACGAGGTTCTGCCTATGGCGAATGACCTCCTATCTCACATTATCCTGGCAGTTGTTTAAAGTGCCCAGAGGGGACTTTTTTCTTTTTCTTTTTTCCCAAGAAGCAAACATTCCCACTTCACCCCACCCCCAGTCAGATGACAACCCACAGAAGTAAATTTCATTAAAAGAAAGATTGGGTGCGGATAAAACGGTGGAACTCCAATGGGGGCCTACGCCAGTCAAACACTGTCATCCCTGGGCTCTGTGAGGGATAGGAAGGTGTCGTCTCAATGTCTTTATTCACTCAGCACTGCTCATTGTCTTGAGTCTGGCAGCCAGGCCTTCTCTCTCCCTCAGCCTTCATTCCCATCCTATTGTTGAGGCCTTTCTGAGCTGAAAGTAGGGACACTCTGGTGACCAGATTCAATCCTGACCTTCATGGGGTGCACAGCTTCAACAATGCAACTGGCTTGAAAATACACCACCCCCCTCCCCGCCCAGCCTCACTCCATTTTTCCCTGAGCCCACAGTGAGTGTAAAAGTTATATCCCAAACCTAGCCTTGATCTTGGGGAAATTCAGGTAAAACAGGATTCCACTGACACAGACTTGAAATTCCAAAGATGGAGAGCTTCAGGCTGGAATGATCTGAGAATAGAAAGGCTAACTAACCCACTGCAGAGTGAAGGAGAAGGGGTGTCGCCATATCACAGAGGACACCATTGTCATCCGAAGATCATGGTCAGTCAACACAGCTTACTGGAACTGTTGCCAGTTCTGGCACACAGCAATTTAAACACCCCCCACTTCATAGATTTGTTGTAAGAGAGTTTAACTTTGAACTCAAAGGTTGACTTGGGGAGTGGCGGATGGCTGAGGTCAAAGGTGCTTGCTGACAAACTTGATGATCTGAGTTTAATACCTGGGACCCACATGGTGGAAGGGGACAGTCATCTCTGCAGGTTGTCTTTTGACCTCCACACAAGCACTATAGCATCACGCACATGCACACACCACACACACACACATACACACACACACTTAATAGATAACAGATAAATGTGAGAATGAGCTGAGCTACCTCAAAAGTAGAGGAAGTGGGGTTGTACATCTGACACGGGCTAATCTACCTTTTCCATGTTTTTCATAGTGACATCTGGGTGCTCATAGTGGTCTTTGTCTTGAAAAGTCACAAACCTAGCTGACCTCCAGGCAGGTCTGAGTCTCTGGCCTTAATGAAACACTGCAGCTTCTCCGAGGCGCCTCCTCCTTATGGCAATAAGAGAGGGCTTAGTACTTAACAATCACGAGTGGCTTTTACTCAGGGTGTAAGAAGGTTGCTCAGATCCAGCTTTCACGCCCACATCCCAGCTGACTAAATGGAAGTCACCTGAAGACCAGATGAACCGTTCTTCGTTAGTGCCCAGTGATAACATAGTTGCCTGCTGCTGCAAAGCATGCTGGGAAGGTGGGTCTTGTTGCAAGAAGCCCTCTGCCAAGCTGATACCATGGCATCTTATTATTAGGGAAGAGGGAAAGGGTGATCCTGTAAGGCAATCTCAAATGCTGGGTGTGGGGTCTGATGATGACCCAAAGCCCTGAGCTCCCCAGGTACCTATGGCTACTTACTGATCTACATCTGGCTGCCTGTAAAACGTGCCCACATAGGAAAAAAAAAAATCTGTCCAGGCAAAGAGCGGTAACAGAATGTGGGGAGGAAAAGAGTTTTAGAGCCTCCTCCTTGTTCTGTCTCAGAGCCCCCTTTTTCATGTCCACAGCCATAGCCTTTACCCTCTGCAGCAGCCCCAGGTCCACATGGCGGGTGGTAATGAAGAGGTGCTTTAGCAGTCGGCTCTGCAGAGCCAGGCTTCACAATAGGAGCCAGGGCGCATCACAGGCGATTCGTTCTGCTGGTAAATCATTTCTACCACAGCGGTTAATGGAAATGCAGTTTTCATTACAGTAAGGAAATTGAAATCCCAGCCGCCCTTGGTGGGTTCCATCTGGCCATCTTTCATTTCTCATAAGACGTTGTGTTGTTTTCATTCACCCCTCAATTAACCTTTAGCTCGAAGGGCAGGGGAGGCCAGGTGATTGAAATCCTCAAGAACCTTTCACATCAAGCAAGAAGGAAGAGGGGCTAGACTTTTTTTTCTCATTTAAGGAGGAGACATTATCCTGGAGGGGAGGTTCCAGATGGGCTGCCTGAGTTGAACATCTGACAGGCATACAGAAGGAGGAGAAATGAAGGCAGAGTAACGGCAAAGTTTCCTGTGTCACTAAAAATTTCCCAGCTGTTTTCCCAGATGTATTCCCAGATAACATCCCCTGGGTGGGGAATATCTGAATATTATGAATGCCCCTGCCGTGGCCTGAAGGCTTATATCCACTGTGCCCAAATTCATGAATATCCTACCCATCCAAGTGGTCATGTTAACAGGTAGAGTCTTTGTGAGGACGCTGGGTCATGGGCAGAGCTCCATGTTCAAGAGAAGTGCCTTTAGGGACCCTAGGGAGATGCTTGTCTCTTCTGAGATGCAAGGGTGCAATAAGAAGAGGCCAAGTTTGAGCCAGGAAGGAGCCCTTGGCAGACATCAAACCTGTAAGCCTTTGTTGTTTATAAGCCACCCAGCCTAAGGCACTTTGTTATAGCAGCCCAAACAGGCCAAGAAATATCCTAGGACAAAATATGTTTCCAAATCAGTTTAGCTCTCTGAATTGCAACAATTTGTGGCTGTGTAAATTTTCTCCTTCATTAGAGACAAATGAGCTGAAGGAGGAAGCTACAGATTCTCTTCCCCTAGATGGTCTCTCTTCTGACTTTTGGGTCACATCTCAGCTCCCTGTGGCTCAGAGGACCCTTGCTGCCTTTCACTGTCAGCTTCTTCCTGGAAGATTTTATTTTTTTGCACCACCCACTCAACAGAGTCACAGAGCTAAGAGATTTGTGACAGAGAGAACATCTGCTCAGCCTCAGAAGTCAAAGTGCTGAATCTCATCGTTTTGAAAGAGAAAAGGCATCCTGAGACCAGTCTTAAGGTTTTAGTTTGTCTCTGTGGTTTCAGTCTCTGTGTTTCTTATAATTGGATAATTTTTTTTTCTGACTGCCTTTTTGTTTTTCTTTGCCAAGAGCTGATATTGTGTCAACCACTGTACTAGCTGGTTTTGTGTCAACATGACACAAGCTATAGTCATCTGAGAGGAGAGAACCACAACTGAAGAAATGCCTCTATAAGATAAGGCTGTGGGGCACTTTTTCAAATTACTGATTGATGTGGAAGATCCCAGTCCATTGTGGGTGGGGACAACCCTCGGCTGAAGGTCCTGGGTTCTATATTTAAAAAAAAAAAAAACAGACTAAGAAAACCACGAGGAACAAGCCAGTAAGCAGCAACCCTCCATGGTCTCTGCAGCAGCTCCTGCCTCCAGGTTCCTGCCTAGATCGAGTTCCTGCCACGGCTTCCCTTAATGGACTGTGATCTAGGATATGAAAGCCGGACAAACCCTTTCCTCCACACCTTGCTTTTGGTTGTGGTGTTTTAATGCAACAGTAGAAACTGCAAGGCAACCATTTGCAGTTTCCAGAACATGGCATGGGTAAAATAAGCAAGGCAGGAGAGTTTGGTTTTAGTAGACCACCAGAATCAAAGGCTCCAGAGTATGCAGGGGATGGCCCTGAATGCTCCAGCTATGACCACAAGGAAGGAGATGAGGACCCATTTGAGCAACCATGAAAGGAAGAGTATCTTTTCTACATTATGACACCCTCAGGAAGGGAATTGCCACAGTCCTCATTTCTTCAGAATGCCTCATCATCTTCTTCCCGCTCAATCCTCCTCTTTGGTGGAAAAATCTTGTGCTATGATTGACATCACTTCACAGGCCTCAGACCTAACTTAGTCCCTAAGAGAGCATGACAAAAAAAATTTGCAGGCAACATGGAGTCCATGCATGCAGGAATTGCATCTTTACAGTTGGGGCCAACACCTTCTTAAGCCTAGTAGTTGCCTGGCTGTTCACACCACAGGGGCATGGATCTGAAGGAAGGGAAGGGAGAAGTGAGGTAAGGGGGTAGGAAGCACAGAGAACCATAAGCTTCTGTAACAGTGAACTCTCAGATACCAAGGTTTAAAGAGGAAGGAAGGTTGTCTCTCTGTCACATAATAGTGATGTGAGCCGTATGAGTCTGTATGGAGGGTCCATATTCATTCATCAGGATTGCTGATTTTTTTGCCGTGTTATCATGGTAGAACCCTCAGGATCTAGTCAGATTAAGTCACCACCACACCCAGATATTGGACAACATAGAGGTGACATATCCCTGGTCTCAGGACCCAGGCCAAAAAGTGGCACCATCATGTCTACTTAGTCAACTTGCAAGAATACCATTGCATGGTCACACCTAGCTTCAAGGGAAGCTGGCAATGGATACCTAGCTTCAAAGGAAGCTGGCAATGGAGTCTACCTGGGAAAACATCAATCCAAATGGAAGAGGAGAGCAGACCTGGGTTCAAAGCCATTTCTTCCCATTGGTTTCAATGTTTGTTCAGCAAGGCCTCATCCTGCTTCCCTTGGCTCAGTTACTATCAGTTTTCTTCATTTAGACACTTCACTCTGGGATTATTTTTTCGGTAACTGCTATGTGTTAGAGGCTGTTGTCTGTCCTGGTAACCTAGCTGTGAACAAAACAGGCCAAGGAGTTAATTTTGGACTCAGATTCATTGCATGCTAGACTGCTAAGAAACTGTTCAATGACCTTTTCTTCTTATTCTTAACTAATATTCATCTTTATGTCTAATTTTTTTCAAATTGTTTTTCTTTAAAACATCCTTGGATTTAAATGTGCTTCCAGCCATAGAAGACCAGCATAGAAACCCACACATCTTAGTTGGAATAAAAAGAAACAAATGTATGCATACATCAAATGTAATGTTGATGTAAAATACAGACAGGACTGTGTATATTTATGTGCATATATGTGCATATATGTGTGTTGTGTGTGTGTGAGCATAAGTGTACCTGCAGATAGGTGGAGATCAAAAGTTAATGTCAGCTTTTGATACAGGGTTTCTCCCTGAATCTGGAACTTACCATTTTGGATAGAATAGCTGGCCAATGAACTGCAGAGATCCTTCTGTCTCTGCATCCTGAACACTGGGATTATAGGTATCTGCTATGTTTGGCTTAATTTTTTTTTTATGGTTTATGTCTAAGGTTTATGTGTATTGGCATTTTGCCTGAATGTAGATATGTGTGCCGTATCTGTGGGGGCCAGAAAAGTGCACTAGATCCCTGATACTGTGTGGAAATCAAACCCAGGTCTTCTGGAAGAACAGCTAGTGTTCTTAATTGCTGAGTTATCTCTCTAGCCCCCTTTCTTCTTTTTCTTTTCCTTCCTTCCTTCCTTCCTTCCTTCCTTCCTTCCTTCCTTCCTTCCTTCCTTCCTTCCTCCCTCCCTCCTTCTCTCTCTCTCTCTCTCTCTCTCTCTCTCTCTCTCTCTCTCTCTCTTTCTCTCTTTCTTTCTTTCTCTTTCTTTCAAGACAAGATCTCTACGTAGTCTGGGCTGTCCTAGAGCACTCTATGTAGACCAAGGTGACCTTAAACTCACAGAGATCTGCTTACCTCTGCCTTCTGAGTTCTGGGATTTGAGGCCGGCACCCTTACACTCACCTAGCTCATTTTGTTTTTAACATGTGCTCTAGGGGACCAAATTCCTGTCTTCATGCTTATACAGCAAGCAGGTTGCTGACAGAGCCATCTCCCCAGACCAGACGCGGGTGCAGTTGGAAACCCTCTCTGAGGATGTATCCTGTGAGCACAGATGGAATAAAAGGAGTGGCTTGTAGTTTATACTACCATGAAGATGACCATGAATCACACTCCTGCGAATAAATCTTTGTGTGTGCTTCTGAGGTTCTTTGAATCTATTTCTGGTGCGGAGTTAATGAGTCAGAAGAGCAAATGTTTTAAGGGTCTCGCTTGAGACAATGTGCTGTTATTGAGCCTTCTCTTTAGAGCTAAAAAGAAGCAGTTATCAAAGACCTAGATTTCAAGGCGTTTTAAGTATGTACTTAACCTTTTGTCATGTTAAAGATTTCGGGGGCATTTATACCAGTTTGTCTGAGCCTGACTGTGGCCACGATCCTATGCAGTCCTTTCATCCTCGACCTCCACATCCCTCCATGCCATTCTTTATGCTAGAACTGGGTTAGGTCATGGAATTTTAGTGTGAGAAACAACCCAGATGATAACAAGTCCACCCCATTTTCTAGTTGGGAAAACTGAGACCCAGAGATACTCCTGAACTGGTCAAAGCCTCATGCTAAGTTCTTCCTGGTCTATAAAGGCTCACTCTCCTGGTTTCTGCTTCTGCAACAGAGTCAGTGGTAAGTGAAGCGTCCATGTGGTATCTCATGGTGTACAAATGGCAGGCAGAAGTTTAGAGCCAATGTCATGGATATAGCTTGCCAGATTCACCTGTCCTGCAGGTGGTGGTGAACATTAACGTCACTAGATAGTAGATGTGGTCGTAGGACAGTGATGGGTAATGTGACATTCAAATGTTAGCGATGACCACTGGTGACAGAGCAAGAGACGTCCCCACATCAGATATGGGTCTCCGTGGGAAAGGTCACCGGTAAGGCCACCATGGCCTTGGGACCTGTGGGCCTGAACAGAAGACCTCAGTGGAAAGAGGCTGGTTTTTAGCCCCTAAGAATCCCTGCAGCTGGGGAAGGAGTCACATAAGGCCACCCTGAGGCACAGAGACTCTTCAGCCCAAATCAGGGGATAGACAGAGAAAGCTGCACGGCTGGAGGCCTCTGACAGGGTCAGCTTTCATGGGCTGCCAGGTCTCTCCAGGGAGGCCAGCTGCCCAGCCCAAAAGGATTGGGCCACCCTGACACGTGAGAAGACTCTTGTTCTGTCACCTCTCTCCTCTCTGGGCTGCATTCCAGGCATGCAGGGGAATGGCGCCTAGCAAGGGGAGGAGGTGAGCGGAGAGAGGGGAGGAGGAGGAGCAAGCTTCCCAGGGCAGGCTTCCAGGAGGAGGGAGTCAATGCCAAGAGAGAAAAGAGAAGATTTAAGGTTAACTCCGGTTCGTTGTTTTAACTATTACTTTGGACTTGAAAAGCTAAAATCTGAAAGAAGGCTTTTTTTTTTCCCAATTCAAAGGCTTTTTTTTTTTTTCCCCAATTCAAAGGCTTTTTTTTTTTTTAAATTAATTGCCTCAACCCAACCCAGAAAGCCTGACTTAGTCATGGAGGGGAACAGCAGAGTTTCTCCCTGTTGTAGATAACACTTAAAATGACATCGGGAGACTGTTATGTTTGTCATTGCTCTGATAGACTCCCTAACAAGAGAAACCTAAGAAAGAAAAGTTCATTGGTGGGGAAGCATGCGACCTATCATGGCAGGAAAGGCATGACAGGAGACTGTGGTCAAGAAGCAGAGAGATGGAAGCTGGTGCTCAGCCTCCCCCACCCCACCCCCAGTTTGCCTTTTCAGTCCAGGACCCTAAGAGATGGTGCCTCCCACATTTAGGGCTATTTTCTTCTCAGTTAGCCCTTTGGGGAGCACAGTCACAGAGTGGCTCCTATGTAATTCTGAATCTAGCCAAGTTGAGAATGAAGATTACCATAACAGAGACCCACAAAACTCAGGTTTCTGCCCCTATTGCTTTCATGGGGGTAAATTTGTAATAGTTAAGTGATAGATAGATAGATAGATAGATAGATAGATAGATAGATAGATAGATAGATAGACAGATAGATAGACAGACAGACTGATGGAAGACAGATAGACATGCCTCCTGCCAACTGCCCCTGCCTCATGCTTTTCTGATGCCGCGGTTACTCATGAGGTTGACTTGAGCTGCTTTCTGGCTGTCTTTCTTACACACAGTCAAGTTTCCAAACGAACCCTTTTCTGCCAAGTGGTCTCTCACTCTGCTCTCGTGCACTAAGCTACGAGCCAAAGTAATGTTTAGACTCCTCTTCCAAGTTTCAGCTGCATGTTGCATTTCTTAAAAGTTTTGTTTTTTCTTTTTCCTAATCTTTTCTTCCTTTAGAGCCCCAGCAACTTGCATGACCAAGGTCAGTGTCACTCAGAAGGCAAGCTTAACTCACAACTGCATCCACCAACTCGTCGTGTCTGCAAGCCATAGAGCTCCGAGTTCTCTCAAGCCCTCCAGGGCCTTCCCCAGTCGTCCACTCCTCAGTCATCCATTCCGTCGCTGTTGGGCAGCCTGCCTTTCATTTAAAATTATTTTTCAGAGTTCTGGAGTGCACACCAGGGAGCTGAATGACAGTCACTGCTCTCACCCCACCTAGGATTGTGCGGATGTAGAGTTACCTCAAGCAGGATGATCTTGGCCTTGTATCTTCAGGATACATCAGGAGAACAGTACTGCTGTGGGTTGAGTGTTCTCCCTGAAAGTCATGCCAAAACTTAATCCCCATTGTGAGGTGTTACGAGAGCAGAAACCTAATGCAGCAGCCTTTGGAGGGTGGGACATTTGGAAGCTAAGGTTAAATGAGATCAAGTGATGGAGCCCTCATCCAGTAGAACTGTGGCATTATGGCACAGGACAGACCTGAGCACACATGTTTACATTCAGTCCTTTCCACTAGGAGCAGGGCCCTCACTCTGTACTGACTCACCACAGAGACTCACCAGATGCCAGACAGACACCAGCACCACTCTCGGTGGGGCTCTCAGTGCTCCCCACATCCCTACGCGACTCCCACTCTTCACAGAAGCTCCAAGCAGATTCATGGTACCTTAGGGTGAGGATTATAGATTATTTCCTTGCTACTTTCAGCTTCAGAGCCTCAACCCTGGTACCTTCCAATGCACAGGTGTGCGCTAGCATTAATATAGGACCAGAGAAAGGACCGGTGATCTCACAGCAAAGCTTTAACAATGGCTGTGGCTTCTGTAATACACGATCCTTTTTTCTTTTGTCTGCTGAGAGATCTACTTTCTTTGCATTTTTATTGCTGTGGGTCACTTGCCTTGTAAGGTTTTAACATTATGCAACAACATATAATTGCGTCATGTGGTGCTTTCATTTAAAAATAATCACTTCCAATATCAACAAGTACTGGTAACTGGGAGGCCTCCAATCTCTTCTGCTCTTCCTGTAAGTCGCAAACCCTTGCCTGCTCTCTGGCTCTGTGCGACTCATCGCCCTAATAGGAAGCCAGGAAAAGTGGTCATCAGTGAATCCTACTATGTGCCAGGTGCGACTACTGGCCCACCCTCCCCACAACTTTGGCAGGCACTCTCATTCCCACCAGGGGTTATGACACCACAGTGGGTTCCAATGGATACCAACCACATCACACACATGATCAACATCGAATGAGTTGTCAGTGACCCAAGGTCTGCTTGAAGCCAAGCATTCCAGAACTTTCCAGGACACTGGTGAAGGCATTAGTTTAAGACTTCCTCAGACACCAGCAACAGGGCTGCTTCTCTCTCTCTCTGGGAAGCATCTTTTTCTTTTCTTTCTTTCTTTTTTTATCTCTCTCTCTCTCTTTTTTTTTTTTTTTTTTTTTTTTTAAATTCCAAACTCCTGCATCCCGGAAGCAGCAGAGAGCTGGTTCTCAATTGCCACCACCCCACCACAGCTACCACCACCACCAGTTCAGGAGCTTGCCAAGAGTCAGCCAAGCATAGACAGCTTGTATTCAGAGTCGCTGTGGTCTGCCCCACCCACCCCACCCAACCTCCTGCAAAAGCTTAAATCTCAGGCATGGAAAAAAAATCAGACAGGCCATCTTAGGCTAGGGGGAGGGAAAAAAAAAAAAAAAAACTCCCATCCAACAGCTGCTGCCTAATTGGCTTTCTAAATAGTTAGAGGCTGCCAAGTGCAGAAATGAATTAAATAAGCCTTTTCCCCCCTCCAGGGTGGAGCAGCAGGCTCCGGGTCTCCACCCAAGTCACACCCTAGTTGCGGCTATTTATAATATCTAAAAGCCAGATGGAACCTGCCAAGGGGAACAGAGATCGTGACAAAAAGCATAGATCCAAAGCCTAGCCCTCTCCTGGAGTAGACACAGTTCTGGAGGGGCCCCTAGGGACTGTGGGGGTTGCAAAGAATGGTAGAGGGATTGAGCCTTTTGCAGAGTCAGGTTTCTCAGCTGCAGGTACCGACTGGGAGTAGGGTGATGCGGGCTGTACCTGCTGGATCCAGAGGAGTTAGGTGATTCCAACAGTATTTGTTCCCTGGGCAGCTTGAGCCCAGTTAGAAGGAACAGCAGCCAGATGTGGATTTGCCAGGTGGAACAGCTGGACTGCTCCTCCCCTCAACCAAACAGAACCTGGAGCAATATGGTCCATGGTAGTCCAGAGTGCTTCCAGGGAGGTGGGGACAAATCCTGATTTCTTGTCTGTGAGATGTGCTTGTCAGTAAACCCTTGGAGTGTTTACATCCTTATTTATGAGACACGGGCTGTAATCAAACCAGCCAGATGGGATTTTTGAGAACGTTAAACATGCCCTAAGTGCTCAGGATAGTTTTGCAGCAGAGACCACAGCTGTTACTATAGGATTTGATGTCTGGACTCAAAAATGCCTCTGTGTTGGCCACTGTGTGCTGGTCTCTGGTGGGTTGAGTCCCCGTGTCCCTGCTGGGCTGAAGCATCTTAAAGACAGATTGAATGTTGGCTGTCTCCTTCCTGCCGGTGAACAAAAGCTGGTTTGAGCTAACAAATCATCAGAAATAGGCATCTAATTCAATCCCGTTCACATCTGGCTTCCCAGCCCAGCTGGTCTGGTCTTGAGTTAGGATCACTGCTCCCCCAAGCTTTAGCCCCATCATGAGAGCACAGCCCTGACCTGTACTGTCCAGTTTTCCTGACCCCCTGTTAAGGTACATCTTCTATGTCTCCCTAGGGTTTGTGAGTTGATTGAAGGCCCCGTTTCCTTGAAACCAGTGTCCCGAGTGGAAGACATCATGGTAGGCAACCGAGTGGATCACAGGTGTCATGGGTGAATTCATCTATTTATGGGCTCATGGCTGAATGAGTTTGGGAAGATGGGCTTTATACAACAAAATATGAGGTCCTCTTTGGCTTCCTGGGTGCTGGGAGGTGTACAGCTTTACTCCACCCCACACTTCTGCCATGATGTGTGACCTCAGACAAAGGCCGAAAAGCAGGCAGGATAGGTGGCCACGCAATGAACCTCAGGAAACCATGATCCCAAAGAATCCGTTCCTCTTCTAGAATAGTTTTGTCATGGCAATGGAGGGTTAATATGCCTTCAGACCACAATGATGAGGGTTTCCTTTTCAGTGCTCCTAGAACAAGGCCACAACACTATGGAGCTGTGACACACACACATGCTCCTTCAAAGTTTTTTTTTTAGTAGCCACATAAATAAAAGTCAAACATTTAAAGGTGAAATTAAGGTTAAGACTCTATTTAACCCACTCTATCAATAATGCTGTTTCAGAATGTTATTGATATAAGCATTATTACCAGGACACTGTGCACTCTCTTCTTACCTGAGGCATGTAAGCTCTGATGAGCACCTTATATAGAAGTGTGGCTGTCTGCTCTGGTTAACACACCCAGGGCTCTGAGGCTGCCTGGGCCCAGGGCTACAGAATATATCAGTGCCATTCTAGAGCATGTGTATGGCTTTCCTTGTCTTGCTTGGGAGTCTTCATCTGGGGGGCTCCCTGCTCTGTTGGGAAGATGGCAGGAGCTGTGTTCAACTACCCTCAGGCCTGTCTAAAGAAACTGGAGGGAAGGGTTGTCACTTGAAGGTGGAGCTAGGTCATGTGTGACCCAGGCTTAAAACACCTGCTACTTCTCCCAGGGCTTCCGGCTGGTACCACTTGGTCTGGGGTGGGCTTGCATGATGGGAATTGTGACTAACATAGGGAAAGTATCCTCCCTCATCCACTGAGCTGCAGGTCAAGGGGATGATGGCTGCTCTACTTGTAGCTGGAGTGTTCTTCCTCTCTAGTCAGACAATCTAGATACGAGGAGAGCACGTGAAAACAGCGTTAGAAACAGCGGTCAAGACAAGGGGAGAGTAAACAGGGATTGGGTCAAGCAAGAGTCCTTGGTCGTCTTGGAGAGGGTAAGCATTTTGTTGTTGCTGTTGTTAGGTGTTTTGTTTCGTTTGGTTTTTCTTTTACCTCTTCTCTAGCTGTCACAGCCAGAGGGAAGCTCTTCAAGGGAATGGATGGACTGGAGCCAGAAATAAAAATGGTGGACAGAGAGATGCTTGGGCCACCAGCTGATGGCAGGTGGGCAGCTTTGCAACACAGCCTCAGGATGCTAGAAAGGTGTACTGGCTAATTTTGTGTCAACTTGACACAGCTGGAGTTATCACAGAGAAAGGAGCTTCAGTTGGAGAAATGCCTCCATGAGATCCAGCTGCAAGGCATTTTCTCAATTAGTGATCAAGGGGGAAAGGCCCCTTGTGGGTAGTGCCATCTCTGGGCTGGTAGTCTTGGTTCTATAAGAGAGCAGGCTGAGCAAGCCAGGGGAGGCAAGCCAGTAAAGAACATCCCTCCATGGCCTCTGCATCAGCTCCTGTTTTCTGACCTGCTTGAGTTCCAGTCCTGACTTCCTTGGTGATGAACAGCATTGTGGAAGTGTAAGCTGAATAAACCCTTTCCTCCCCAACTGCTTCTTGGTCATGATGTTTGTGCAGGAATAGAAACCCTGACTAATACAAAAGGCTTCTTGGGTTTCTGGGGTATCTGCAGCATTTGGGGGCTCAGTGGACCTTTGCAGTTGACAGTTCCCAAATATGTCACGTGAACAATAGTTTCTAGTGAGCTGAGCTTCTTTTGATCTGATCTGCCCAGTCAGTGGTGCAGCACTTCCTGCCTGGGAGGTGTCTGTGGGGGCAGCTGTCTATGCCCCAGTGAGCCACAGGAGGACTGTGCTAGAACCTTCTAGAAAAACCTGGGAAGGGCAAAAAGGCTAAACGGTAATTTTGTTGATGCCTACCTCTCCTGACGCCAGGGAGGGAAGCCATGGTTTCAAACTTCTTTCCTGTTCCTGCCAGGATGGCCTAGGGTTGGCCTGTATTTCCCAGGCTTTCATTACTCTCTCAGGGGCCCACAGAACAGTCACCAGAGAAGAGCTGGAATCTGGGTGTAACCAAGCTGGCAGGAGGGAACATATTCCGAAGAGGGATATTTATGCCCCTCCCTTTGGCTATCAGATTATTGAAACAATGGTCCCCAAGGAAATGGAATTTCCCTGAATCTCATGACGAGAGAAGGATCAGGCTGTGGAGCCTGGCACCAGTTAGAGGGGGAACTTGTTTCTCAGGAAGAGACTTCACACAGTTCTCGTGTGTCAGACTATGTACTTCTTGTCCAATGTCTAAACCTAGACCTCATGAAGTGACCTTGAAGATGGGTCAGGGTTGGGGTCGTCACTGAATGTTGACAAGCCTTCATCTTCCTAGTGCATTAGCTTTTTCCACTCTCACTTGTATCTTTAGTTGGTCCGTTGAGGATGGTGGCTGAGCCTGGCTTATTAGGGCTGCCAGGGCCCGGGCTCTGACCCAAACTCAGGTAATAGGGGGAGTGAGAGAAATGACCATCCCTGGTTGGACATACTTCCACAGGCCTGTAATCCTGGCATTCTAGAGGCTGAGGCTGGAGGATTGTTAAGAGTTTGAGGCAAGCCTGAGCTGTATGACAAGATCAGTCTGAACTGAAATGACCTCTCATGGCTGATCCCGACAAAGTAAGTGCATTCCTACCCTCATGGAGCTGGCCATACTGGGACCAGAGCCACTAAGCAGGGCTAGGCCTCCCTTGTTTTGATTCTTATGGGGGAAACGGCCAATGGGTACCTTGTTCCTGAAGACAGTTTCCCAGGGAGATTGTTACATCTCCTTCCCTTGAAAAATAATTTGCTTTCTCCCTTATCACTATAAAATCTTAAAGTTAAAATGTCGAGGAGATGGGGTTTTTCTGATACTCCCCTTGGTTACAGAAACACTTTAAGTTTAACCAGTGATGCTGAAACTCTGTTTGTGGACCGATGCTGCAGCCCATCTTTAATCACTCAGGACCCACTGGGCTGCAGGGCAATGGACTCCAGATGGCAGAACCCATATGCAAGCAATGCACAGCCATCGAGTTGAGGAGCTGATCTCAGGCCTGCCACCGGCCGTGGTGTCGTTTGTTTCTGCCTGTGCTTTCTGTCAGGCCCCTTCAGTGAATTCATTTGGCAAGGGTTGGCCCTAAGCATAAGGGACTCAATGCCGAGGTTCACATCAGTGTGGTTCTACTGGAGGCCAGGCTGGGGTTGAAGCAAACTGTCTTTGGCTCCCACACGGCGCCTGACCGCATTTTGACTGTGGGATGACTTTAGCGTTCGCTTTGCAAGGGCGTATCCCTTTGGCTCCCTATGAAGTCATAGAAATTCTAGCTATTTCTGCAGTGCGTGATTGCCTGGTTATTTATAAGATCCATCCATCGGGACCAAGTGTCTCTTGTGTCTGGAGCCACTTGCGATATCGTAGTTATAAAATGTTTATTTTCTTAGATCAGCTACAGCTGACAAGGCACTCTGTAGCCATTAAAGTTCTTCTAACTCAAGATAGTTTAGATAAGAACATGGCTTTTCTGCTGGGGGTGTATAACATTAAGAGAGTATAACTGTCACACAGACCCTTTGGGACCTGGAGTCCCCTGGTGAGGAAGATTGCTGCCAGCATCTTCTGTTCCCTCTAGCTCCCACCCGGGATTGGGAAAAACAGCCTGAAGAGGCAGAGATGAGGTCACTGCAGAGGCAGAAGGACAGCGCCTATTTACAAACACCCTGGGCATAAGAAGCCCCACAAGAATATTTCAGTGTACTGAGGACTTGTCCAGGCTTAGGATTTAAAATGTGTAAGGCCAAATCCATCTGAAGGGTAAGATGGTGGTGCTCAATTGTTGAGTGACTATGGGAGAGTCTTTCCTGCCCGGGTGCTCCAGAATCTTAGGTTGAGGAGGACAGGCCTTCATCTCAGTAATCTTGCTTTCTCCAGGCAGGGACACAGGCAGAGGCCAGCAAGCATGGAATCTTCTGTGGGAGAGCAGCGGTGGTCAGGGGTAGGAGGACAGATGGAGAACAGGCTTCCCTGGTAGGGCGGTGAAAGTTAATACCAGCCAGGGGTTAGACGCAGTGATTATCTTTTGGGTGCTAGGATGTGGGTAGACAGAGCTGGGGAAGGCTTTTCTTAGGTTTTGTACATTTCTGTTACATTTGGGACTTTATTTTGCATGTGCCATCCCTATCCCTGAGAAGTGGCTTCAGAAAGACCACATATAGAAAAGATAGAAACTAGGCTTCCCTAGTGTAGACCTTCTCAGCCATACACATCTCATGCCAACAACCTTTTAAACTCCAGAGGAGCCAAACTCGGGGAACGATGGGCTAGAGTACTTTCCTGGGCAGCCCTGATGGAGTCAGTGCTGCCTCCCTGAACCTCCCTAGGCCAGACAGTCGCCAAGGGAGCTCAGACTGGTCATGGCTGTGGCAAAGCCTGCTCCCAAGCTTCCAACACTTAGCTAAGAAATCTGTCCTCCGATATGACAGCTCTTTGGGACAAAGCAATTCACTCGTAGGCAAAGTCTTGTACACCGTCCTGGAGTCTTTGTTCCTGTTGCCCTGGCTTGCGTATGAACATCACCCAGTCACTAGACAATGGGGGAGTATCTGTGTTCTACACCCCAGCACCCCACTTCCTACCAGGGTCTCAAGGTGCATGCATGCCCTATGCGTGCTGTGGACCAGGGAGACTTGCGTTTGTGTAGCATCTCTCCTAACTTCCTTGCCTTCTCCCATTCCCTTCACATGCTGAAGCAGAATTTTCTTATATCTCCCACAGTGCCTTTTTGGGGGAACGAGGGTAGAAATGGGTATGCAAGAAGGCTAATATTTAACTCCCCGGTGGTCATTCATTTTTATATCTTTACTGTTTATCTCAAAGATTCTCAGGCACACAGAGCTCCAGTGATCAACCAACAAGGAAGTGAACTGACACTACCCGTCAGCACTGCTGCCCCAGTAACTTCGCTCACATCTTTCCTTGTGGTTATCCACCTGGGTGGCTCAGAACAATCACTGGCATATGGCAACCCATATGTTTTCCCTGCTACTGTATCTTGACACTCTATCTATGCTTGCTTCTTACCAGTGATCTTTCTCTGGAATTGCTCAGATTTACAATAAATAGATCTGCAATGTGGGACACAGAGATAAGTGAATGGCACAGCTTGCAAAATATGGGCTTTCCAATGGTTAAATGACTTGTTTTTGCAGAGAATCTGGGTTCAGTTCTTGGCATCCACATCAGGACTCTCACAACTGTCTATAATTCCTGTTCCAGGGGCTCTGACACATTTTCCTGGCCTCCCAAGGCACCAGCATACATGGAGTACACAAACAAACAAGCAGGCATTGGCACGTACACATAAATAAAAGTAATAATAAAAGAATCAGCAAGTGTGCATGCGTGCGTGCATGTGTGTGTACACGTGTGTGGTCATAGTGAATTCTGGCATGTTCATACCACTGAGCGTATATAGAGGTCAGAGGCCACTCTTAGGTGTTGGTCCTTGTTTTCTACATTGTTTGAGACAAGGGCTCTTTATTGTTTTTTGCACTATATACCAGGCTACCCAATTCTCTGTCTCTACCTCCCATCTCTGTTTAGGAGCACTGGGATTACAGATACACTACCATTCAACTTGCTATGGGGTTCTGGGAATTTGAAATAAGGTCCTTAAGCTTGCACACTGATTTTACCCACAGAACCATCTCCTCAGCCCAAGAATAGGAACTCTTAGCACCGCTGTCATCGCTAACCCACATGCCTCCAGTGCTGTTCTTGTCGAGGGGCCTTCTCCCCTCCATACAGTGGTTTCAGAATCTTTAGTGCACACCAGTATTTTCCCTGGAAGACTTGTTAATGATCTAACTTGGCTCTCCAGAGTCCCGAGTTATTAGTCTGGAGTAGAGCCAGTAGATGCATTTCTAGTTTCTTTAAAGCTGACAAAAGTAGCTTTGGTCCAAGTCTACACTTAGTACCACTGCCTACCTTTCAATTGAAAACCTAATGTATCAAGTACATCTTGCTCAAATTAGGTCACTTGTAGTGCTTGTCAACACCAGTCTCAAGGTCCTGTCATCCATTACATGCTGTCGGAGGCATAGTCCCAAGGGCTGCATCTAGGTCACTGACATAGATATGAACCCAACTGGTTAAGAACTGATGAATTAATCCTTAATAAATTAAAGTCCAGATCACGTGATTAAACCCTGAGCCCTTTCGCTCATCTTAATGTATTATCAACTAAGGCACTGGTTTCTGATCTTAGCTAAGCTTTAAAATCACTGTGCCCTCTCATAGGGAGTCTGGCTTATCAGCTAGCGTTCCTCGAGGCACTGGGGTTTTACAGTTTTCTCTGGGGCTGTAGCTCAGGTGATAGTGCTTGTCTAGCGTGCATGAAGCCCTGGGTACCATCCCCCATACCAGGGGATCATAGCATATATAAACTCGACGTCATAGAATATATATTATCCTACTGCTGAGAAGTTGAAGGCAGGAGAATCAGACGTTTGTGTATGTACTAGAGAAGATAAGCAGATGGCATGACCTTGGCTACATATTGAGTTCCAAGCCAGACAGACTACATGAGACCCTGTCTTAAAAAAAAAGTTGTTGGGAGATTCTAATGCATACATAATTGAGCCTGAGAACAAATATCTAGGGTTC
This sequence comes from Mus caroli, assembly GCF_978045245.1. Classification (NCBI taxonomy): domain Eukaryota; kingdom Metazoa; phylum Chordata; class Mammalia; order Rodentia; family Muridae; genus Mus; species Mus caroli. The sequence continues at coordinate 66,856,894 of NW_028227259.1, read as the reverse complement.
TTGTGGTGTAAGCAGTCACAGGACAATGTCTGCAGCGGAGCTTGAGGTTTTAATAAGCTTTATTTACTATTGTAAGAGCTGCCATCAAAAGCATTGTGACATCAAAGGATGGTTTCCTACAGCCCATCTCGTGCTTGGCTAAGCACACTCAGAAACATAACAGTTACGATGGCCGAGGATGAACGGATCTTAGGGACTCCTAACAGTGATTCTCAGAGATCCCTATTTTAAATGTTTATACCCCACGGCGGAATTTCAAGCTCACAGATTAGATGCAGTTGGTTTATGGTATCAGAACACAATGCTAACTTTCACTGCTCGCTAATGTGCCTTCTGCCTCAGAAATGTGTGCTTTCCACAAAGACTTGCACAGTAAACATGCAAAATATTTATTTCTATTTTATAGACTTGGGTTCGTTTCAGCTGACTCCAGGGCCTCTGACTATAACAACTAAGGCTTGTTCCTTCTGTTACTGGCACCGGGTTCCATTTTGCTCCTGATATCTTTTTTTTTTTTTTTTTAAAGACTTATTTATTTATTATATGTAAGTACACTGTAGCTGTCTTCAGACACTTCAGAAGAGGGCGCCAGATCTCGTTACGGATGGTTGTGAGCCACCATGTGGTTGCTGGGATTAGAACTCTGGACCTTCAGAAGAGCAGTCGGGTGCTCTTACCCACTGAGCCATCTCATCAGCCCCTGCTCCTGATATCTTGAAAGTGCACCTACTGGGAAAATACAAACGAATCCAGGTTTGCCTAGGCTACGTCGGGAGGACCAGGCCAGCCCAGTCTATAGAGTGAGACTCTGCCCCTCAAAAAATAAAGTCACAAACAACATGGACTAAAGCAAAGGGTGGGGAGAGTCGGAATGAGTCATGGGTTAGAACCACGCTAACCAAAACCAAACGAAACCCCAAAGACTAGGACTTTCTACCGACACCCCCACATCGATGGTCCAGAACAGACAGCTAAGTAGGCTGAACCCGAATAAAATTTACTGAGAAAGTAATATGGGAGGGCTTTGTAGAAAAGGATGGTTTGGGAGCTGAACCAACCTGGCAAGATGTGGTCATCAACAGTGGCATGACTATTATGGGGGTAACCAGGCACTCCATGCTCAGATTTGAGGTCCTGTATACATGAGGAAACCCGTATCTAATACTGTAAAGCCTATCTACAAAATCTATTCCTAAAGAGGGCTTAGGCCCTCGGTTGTAACCTAAGACTGCTGCCTAGTAGATTAATATACTATCAAACCACTTCCTAAGTATATCTTTATATACACATATAGAAGCTACCCTTAGCCTTAAACAGGGGGATCTCCCCACCCTATCAGGCTGATTGGGAAATGACATCTGATTAAAATAATGAAGTGTACATTGTTCTCCTTAAGAACACAGGCTAGGGCTGGGAACAACCAGTGAGACACCACCTGCCTGGCATGCACAAAGCCCTGGGTTCAAACCCCAGTACTGCAAACACCACACTTTATCCTCAGCTTTGAAGCAAACTGTTTGCTTCATCCAAAACTCTTATTTTCTAATTTGTTGGGTCATTCATAAATACACACATAGTAGTATTAGAGGTTTACAGTAGCAACAGCCAGCTGATTACGTATCTCCTAGCTACTTAGAATATCATTTTAACGTTTTGTTATGTGCTTTTAAATTGTTTAAATGATTTGTGGCTGCTGTGTCAGGAAGCACTAGCTTGTATTCCCCCAGTTATACTAATAAATTCCAGACAGGACAACGGGAAACATCCGACTCATTGGAAGCATTCTTTCCCCCAAAGTCAAAGGCAAGTTTGTGTTGAAATTTTTCTTCTGAAAACATTTAGTTATAAAGATTTTTGTAAAAAAAGAGGAGGAGGAGGAGGAGGAGGGGTACGGTATCAGGCACATCACTTCAGTAAACACCTAATGGGGTCGGATTCTACTGCAGCCCTCTTCTACCCTGGAGCCCACACAGAGGGCCCTGTCTAGAACAGCCCCTTCCCCTAACTCAGGTATGATAGTTGTAGGAGGCAGTACAGGAGGCGGTTCCATCTGGATTCCTTATGATGATCTCCCTTGTCTACAGGGAACAGAATTTTCCCTGGTAGTAAAATTGATGCCATCAGACACGAGAGTCCTAAAGCTCCCTGCTGCCCAAATCTAGTGTGTGGGAAGCCACATGTGCCGTTGCAGAGTGGCACAGGCTTCTGCTGGCCACCACGCATACATAGGCAGGAAAATTTTTTGCCAAGATGAGGTTTTGAGAATTAACCAAAATTGACCAATCAGAAGAGAGAGAAATTGACCAATCAGATGAGAAATTGACCAATCAGATGAGAGAGAAATTGACCAATCAGAAGAGAGAGAAGTTAACCAATCAGATGAGAGAGAAAGTAACCAATCAGATGTAGGAATGCAAATGAGGTGGTAAGCATCAACCAAGCACAACACAATCCGGGTGTGAGACACGCCTCTCCTAGGCCTATATAAAGCAGCACCAGGGCTGGGCTCAGGGTCTTTTCGCCTCTACAATCAAGCTCTCCCAATAAACGTGTGCAGAAGGATCCTGTTGCAGCGTTGTTCTTGCTGGTCGAGTCGGGCGCGCGCAAGACTAGTGTGGTTGTCCAGCACCTGAGAAAGGGCAGCGCGGTGATAACTGTGCTGAGACTAGGGTGCTTGGTGAGATAGCTGATAGTCTCTCCACCAAGGAGTGGAGGTGCAAGGCTGCGGTCACACTCAAGCTACTGCAAGGCCAGCCTTGGCTATGTGAGCTTCAAACAAACAGTAAAATTGTATGGCAATTTACAATTTAAGTTGGGAAGTGTCCACTGCAAGGCAGACAGGAGACTGGGGATACACCCTGACCCTCTAGCCAACCATTTGAACCTTCTTTTTCACCCTTTATTTTCTTTATGAGGTAGGAGGAGACTCCCTCCAGTTTTCCTAGTCCAAGAATAATTTGTTAAACCAAATCCTTATGCAGCATTCACACTTAAGAGCCCAGGGCCCATCACTTAAGGAGACAGTAGGATAGGAAGTTACAGGTGTCAGCAGTCTTCCAGCTTTTTATCTGCAGAAATCAGTCTCTGAATCTGAACTTGGTAGGGGTCCCTAACTGTATTTAGACTCATGTTCTATCACTCAGACTACATAGGTACCAAAATTACTTGTTAGTTTGCACTGTCAACTTGGTTGACAGAATTAATTTCTCACAGTCCCTCTACCCTGAGGGTTCTAGATCAAAATGGGGTCTAAGACCTGTTGCTAAGAGACATGGAAGACCAAAGCGAAGGCCTGTTGTCCCTGAAGGCCATCTTGTCCAGCATGCCAATGGAGGCACTTGGTAATCCCAGTGTCATTACTTTTACTCCCAGCTCCTTTCTGCAGGAGTGCTGACGAAAGAAGGCCTGAAGCCTTCCACCAGACCCCTGGCTACAGAGCTACTCCTGGTCGCTATGGCAGCAGTAGCTTCTCACACAGTTCCACACTGCCTTGTAGGCCCAGCAGTCTGTATCTCAGACAACTGGTGTCTTCTCGAGTCATGCACCTCCATTTGGTTCCTCACTTCTCCAGCTGAGAAGCAAATCTAGTCTTCTGATCATAAGAGCAGCCCTTCTTCCAATTCCCCCAATCCCAAATGGACCCTTGCTTTTCTGTCTATATGTAGACCAGTGCACCCAAACCCAGGGACCACAACTGGTTGTCACCAGGCTCTATGTATCAGTGCTTAAGGGACTGACTCAAGTGTACAAGATAAACAGTAGCAAAGAAGGACAACCCCCAAGTGTACATGAAGTCACAGAGTTGCTAGGTCGCCAGCTGGGACCATGTCCAACCAATACCTATAGGTTTACTATAGGTATATGGTGTGGTACCTATAGGAGTATGTATGCATGCTACTCTGGCCCAATGGAATCTTGTGCTGATGAATGGTGTACATACAATGGGAGAAGCCCGTTTCATTGATGCTAATATTCACATCTCTGTGGAAAGGTGTCCCGACACCATCAATACTCTCGCACTGATACTGGAAGCAGAACTGATAGCTCAAACATGCCCTTGCTAATGGGATGACATGCACACCAAAGCCTCCTGCACTCCTAGCTGTAAAGCCAAAACTCAGAGTTTGAAAAACAGACGACACGAAGACACAGGTGTGAATAATCTGTTTTATTGCTCTTTTCTTAGTATAGAGTCAGTGTTTTTTGAACAGTAATAACATGTCCAAAATTCAACATTAAAACATTCAAATAATAAAATACAATGTGGAAAGAAGCTGTCCACTGTCACCCTCCTCTGACTACCCCTGCTCCAACCAACTGGGACTGGGCATGTTGGTTTATGGAGAGACCTCTCCTCTGACCCAAGACCATGTGGGAGTCTTACATCCCTCCTGGCCATTTGCTGTCCCTTTGATAGGGCTAGGAGATCCCAAATGACCCCAACAGTGGTGGTCTCTCCTTACACCCCAGACTTACAAGGCTCCTTTCCTACCAAGAGGGCTGCAGCAGACCTCCAGGAACAGGAGGGCCAACAGAGCCCAAGGCAGGACCAATTCTGACAGCCAGGCTCCTGGCTGGTGGTTCTTCCCTAACCTAAGCCTTTGTGTGTATGTTAAAAGAAAAAAAAAAAAAAAGCTGTTGCACACATGGGTGATGCTCTACACAGGACCAGCTAGAAGCAGGGTGAGTGTGAGCTGCACTCTGCTTGAAGGCACAGGGTCCTCGCCATCGCAAGGAAGGTGTGCGTGTGTTTGAGTACTTTCCCAACATACCTCCTACTTGTGAAAAGCTGTCAGCTGCCGCACACCTGGCTGCACTCTGGTCTCCTTTGCAATGGTTCAGAATCTTAGGAGCCCCTGGAAATCTTGGTGTTTTGTTCCTTCTATGAGAAATCAGATTTCCAAGGGGTTCAAGGCGCAAAGGAAGATGTGGCAGGGGTACATCATTTATCAACAGACAAAAATAAATACGTGACCCTATAGTGCGGATATGAAACAATCACAAAGAAATAAATATGTCAGACCCCACAGCTACAGGTCCCACACTAGCAGTAACAGGGAATCTAAAAACTGTGATTTCCTTATGAAACATTTACCTACTGTGACTTGAAAGGGTAAGCAAAAACCATACTAAAACACTGAGTTTGTAAAAGATGAGCTCTCTTCAGTACCAACGGGAGTGACTGTGGATTCAGGAACAACCAATATATCTGATTTAAATAAACCCCTTCCTTCCTTCCTCATGGTAACCTTAGGTCCCATAATAAAAATGGACAAGGACCCACTGCACCTCAGGTGACATCAAGGGCACCCTCCCAGGAACCTTTCTTGCAGAATGTCAAAGGGTCACACTTCTGTCTGAGGAATTATTTCAGACCCTTCTTGTTTTTGGAACACTGCAGTCATGAATGCTCTTTCCACACAGTGTGTCTCTGCAAGAAGGAGGAGGAACCATAAATGTAATTTATTCATGTCCATGCCATCTAAAGCTACAACAACCGGGACTGGAAAGGGAACGGATTAGAACCAAAACCAACAATAACTCTGAGACTTTTGTCCTCCAATCCCAAGTTCTGAGCTCAAAAGGATCTGCAGGCTGGTCAGCCAGTTTCCTCCCTGAGAAGTTCTCTCTTCTCTGCCTCTGACTTCCATCTCTCTTGATTAAGGCTTGGACAGTGTTAACGGTGCGCAGTCTCTCCTGGAAGCAGTCAATCGCCTGTGGGCTCCAGCTGGGTGCAGTCTGGCTCCGGAGTGCTGGGCCGGGTGCTTTGCCTCCGCAGCTCCTCCACCATCTGCAGCAGGGCGGAGCGCTCCACCTCCAGGGTCAGCGCAGCCTGCTTCAGCTTACTCTCACTGGTAAGAAGTTTCTCCACAGTGGCTTCAAGGCTTTGGATCCTAGCATTTGCAACCTGGAGAATGGAAGGAGAGATGAGTGTACCCGCCTCTGATTACACAAGTGGGGGTTGCTGTGAATGCCTCCACCCAGCCTTTGGGACTTTGGAGCAAGAACAAGCCTACTTATGATCAGTTCTGGTCACAGAACAATCCCAGCTTCCAGGGCAGATCTACTGGACCCTTACAAACGCCCCACCATTCTCCTGCATCTTCTGCTCTGGCGTAGCCCCTTTGGGGACCAGGGATTGAGGAAGCAGCATCAGAACATTAGAGGGACCTGGACCTCCGATCTACCCTGAGAGGAGGGGAGAACTCAAGTACACACTGGATGCTGCGATGGGTCAGACTGGAAGCACACAGCATAGACTATTCCAGCTAACCATATATCTACACTACAATTTCAAACTCACAAACGGCCAAATGGCTTCTATGTGATGGCCCGCTCATGTTAGGAATAGCTCTCTAACCTGAAATCTGGTTTTCTTATTTTTCATGTACTAAGATATCACTCTGGAAACCAGGTGTTTCCCATGACACGGAATGCTAGGAGCGGTAGCATTTTGCTGAGGTCTCTTTGTACCATTGCCCACTGGCCACCACCAACCTTGTAAAGCACAAACCTCCAGTCTTGCTCTAGGGGAGAAACACATACCAGGGCCAGGAAAGTTTTGTCAGCCCTAGCTCCTGTCTCCTGTCCTCTAGGGCAGGCATCTCAGGGGTGCTAGGCTCTGGTGACCCGAGGGCCCTCGGAGAGTACTGAAGCAGCTCCAGCCCTGCAGTTTATATTCCGGCCTTTCTGGCCCTACTCCAGCTCCCAGCTGCACTGCGGCCTTCTGCACTAAGGGGAGACCTACCTTCTCAATCCAGTCCACTCTCCCTTTGGAGGCCCATTTGTTTTAGCAAGGGAAAGTAGATGTACTATTTTCCTACCTCATTTTAAAACCAGGAAAATAGATTTTTTTTTTTTGAACAAGACAACCTTTGTGCTAGACAGAAATCCTGTGACTCCAAGTCTAGCGGCAGCTGCACAGCTAGAATATGGAGTCAAAGGAGAGAACGGATGGGGATGTGGGGGTGCAGGTCAGCAGCTTCAGAGAGGAGTGGGCATGCCTGGTGCCTCTCCAATTCTGCCCACTGTCCAGGTCTGGGTCTGGCCCGTCTCTGTGTTCTGGGAGCCATGTAGCTCTGAGACTGGGGGTGGGGTACTAACTAGTTTGCATGGCTGGAGAGTGAACTAATTTGCACAATGGTTTACCAATGGCACAGACGCAGGTCTCCTTATTACAGTAAAGAAAGCCCATCTGATCTCTCAAGATCTGGTCCGCACAGGAAACATTCTCACACCTGTCTATTTGCCACCACCTAGTATACAGAATTATCTTATCTACTGCTTGTGAACACCAGCTTCAAGGGTTTCATCTCGTGCTTATAGACAACTCTGTGAGACAACCTATTTTTATATTTACTCTGTGCGCTATTTTAAATGAACGAGCAACACTGTGCTAATTAACCACTGGATATTAAAGTGTAACAGGCAAAGAAAATTTAAGAAATATCTCAAGTGTTTTATAAATAAATAAACCTTTAATAGCATTTCAAATTAAAAAAATTAGTTCTAGTCTGCTAATTTAGATGGCATACATACACCAATCCATTTATAATTTAAGACTATTAAATGTCAGAAATGATTTCTGGCAATAATCTATGATCGCTATTTTATGTATATTTACATGTACTTGACTAACTTGTGCCACTCATGAAAAGTTAAAGATATCTTTGAACTTAAAGGTTTTGGCAGAACACATGTGCTCGCTGCATAGAAGACTGAACCTTAGTGTGTTTACTCAAGGTCCTTGGTGAGGAGACACAGCTGGAGGAATACGCAGAGCCAGCACCGGCTGTGGACGCTGACCTCACAGTGACAGTTACTACTGATATTTTGAGTATACAGTCTTTCACATTTTTTTTCTTCACAGAACATACATCTATTATACTTTTAAAGAAAGGCATACCACATGGCTTGTTTATTAATTTGCTTTTCTACTTAATACATCATAAGCATGGCTCAGCACATTCAAAAACCCCAGCTGAATGTTGTGTGTTGAGTGATGGCGTAACCTGACAGATCTGTGACCAGTGCGCTGTTTCCAGATTATTTTCTCTATCCTGCCTCTATAAAGACCCTTAGGTATGCTGGGCCAGTGGTACCCATTTGAGATTTTGTTAGGTACTGCTAAAGGTTGCAGAAAGATAGTACTTGCTCATAGTGATGGAGGGCAATTTAACTTTCCCACGCAGTCACTTCCACTACTGTCTTTACAACCTAATTTTTAAGATCCACCGTTATTAATGTACTGCAAGTATCAATATTGACAGGTTTCCCTGTGGTACATCAACTGTTAGGCGTTTTTTTTTTTTTACTCCAGCCTTCTTTCTCCTCATGAGAAAACAGGTAACATTGTGTATTATTTGTGTTTCTGTGCCACACTATATTTTCTTAAATGTTTAAAAAAAAAACAATAAAATTGGGTTTGCCCATCAAGTATATGAACAGAACCAAGCTACAGTATAGCTTGTACTATGTACTTTAGCAGGATACTGAAAACCTTATACAAAGGGAGAAAATATATATGGGATACATACTTACAGGGAGAATCATGAGGAAACCACCTCTACATTAGCACAGAGCCTAACCACACACCACAATCCCTTGCCCATGTTTTCAGGAAGGGCGATGTGCTACTCAGCTTGTGCCCAGCACAGCACAGGCTCGGTACCTCCAGTGGGCTAGCAACCCTGGATAAGACTGTCCTAGAAGTGTAGGAGCCCTGGCTCCAGAGAGCATGAGTGACCACGGTGCCTTTTCTTCAGTATGCCGGCTTCTCAGCAGTGACTCACAGCCCCCTCAGACAGAAGCAGTATGTGACTGCTTTCAAACCTCCAAATACGGACACAGGATGAGCCTAACCCAGGAACCTGTGTATACGTCTGCTCATTCAAAGCTGCAGGCTTCACAAAGCAAAGGGGACCTCTGTGGGACATGCTCACCTCAAGGTCTAGGTCAGGGTCCACTACTGGCTTGAAGTCACTGGAAATGACCTGCACAGTATGCCCTTGTGGGACAGAGCAGGCTCTTTGCTTTGTCCCCTTTAACTTCCCTTCAGGTGACAGCTGAGACTTCGAGGGAAGGGTGTAGCAGCATATTTTTAGTAAGGACAGACTAAGTGGTGTGACTTCAGATGTGCCTGGCAGTTAGGACGAGCAAGGGAAGCGGTTGAGGACTGCTGAGAGAAGGGCATTTGGATGGGTGTGGGGGGGGGGAGCAGAGCACTCAAATGCCCACCTTTCTCACCTCATGGACAAACTCAGGAAGTGGCGGCTTTCTATGGGGAAAGATCAGAACAGGGTACAGATGGAGAACATTTCTATGGAGCCAAGAGCCTCCATTCATAACCTATTTTAAAAGTGTCACTCTAATAATTTCTGAACACGGACACATTCTCTCATTTATACTATCAAACAAGGAGAACTCAAGGTTACTTAGTGCCACTGGACTGACAGAGAAGCCATGCCCTGCAGTGGCTTTTGCACACCTATCAGGGTCATTCCCTCTCCCTTCTGCATGGACTATTTATAGTGCTGGTCTTGTGTCCTTACCTGCATTCACTCACTTAAGATGGGGGGGGGGGGTGTCTACAGGGAGAACTATGCCACTTAATAAACAAATCTTCGCATCTGAATCCGACTTATAAATAAGCATCAACTGTTCTGATTTAACTCGTTAGATAGATTTCTAAGTTCCTTCCTCCCTTCAGTATCTCTCCAAGGACCTGGCCTGTTTCACCCCCAGGCAACAAAAGCTTAAGACTCTCTCATCATTATTCAAAGCACAATTGTTGGCAGTCAGCATCTGGGACCAAGCTGGTCTCCTGCAAAGCTTAGTGTAGAAAGAGCCTCTCAGAAAGCTCCTGGACTGTCTGACCGTGGCAAGGACATTCTGTCTGCTCTGCAATAAAAGGGCTGATTCTCCTGGGACACCTCTGATCGCAACTACAAAGAGCGCGGGGTGGGAAAGGTCCTGCGGTCCTGGGAAAGCCCGGGCTGCTGGTGCCTTTGGTGAGTTAATGAGCGACTACACAGAGGCTCAGGAAGCCGCTTGGCAAATACGCTCTACCTGCAACTGCTCCAGGAGGTCAAGGTTCTGTTTGCGCAAGCTGCTGTTGGTTTTCTCCAACTTCTCCATTCTTTGGTTGTCACTGAGAGGAGAGGAATCAATAAGTTCTTCCTGGAGCACGTGGTACTCGACCTCATAGGCCTGGAGCTGTTTGGCGATGTCCATCTCAAACACCTGTTGGGTAGAGAAGTCACCAGGATGAGTCACTGAGACAGGCCTCCCACAGGCACAGGTACCTGTGCTCACGTGCACGCGTGGAAGCGCACAGAGAGGAGAAAACTCAGCTCTGACAAGGTCAATGGTTTTACACGGCGAGGACAACAGACACCTAGAAGTAATTGCAAAGGAAAAGAATAAATATAGGTTCTAACACGCTTCTACAAGGCCAAAAAGATTAAAAAAAAAAAAAAAAAAAAAAGACTTTTCAAGGCCTAGAGAGACAGCTCAGCAGTTAAAAGCACTGGCTGCCCTTCTCGGGGATTCAGGTATAATTCTCAGCACCCACTGGTGGCTCCTAGCTGTAACTCCAGTTTCCAGGGGAGCTGACGCCCTCTTCTGGCCTTCACAGGCACCAGGCACTCAGCGGCATAGACAAGACTTTCAAAACTGTAGTTCTTAGCGGCTTTCCCTGCAAATGCTATGAAATACGTTGACTATAGGTTATTTGTGACAAAGGACTCACGTTCTGTTTGCAAGGTCACATTTAGTTACAATTCAGATGGGTTTTCAAGAGTTGTAAGAATGACAAAGTAACGGGACTGTTTATAGAAAAAGTCCTCTTGACCCAGATCTGCAGAAATGAGCCAATCCCAACTGTCACTCACACATGGACGAGCGAACACAAAACAATGCGGAGCCGTCTCTCTTCCTTTAACAGCAACAGTGACAACAGAGCCACACTTGTGAAACAAGCCCAAAGTGCAGATGCCACCCAGGGGGCAGTGTCTGCACTTTCTCCTGAGGAGGAAGAGCGACAGGGCTGGAGTGGGCCCAGTGTGAGTCAGCAGACTGCTGCTCACTGCAATGCCCCCTCTCCGATAAGGTAAGCCTGCAGGCTGAAGTCACCTAGCAGAGGCCCAAAACAGGTACTTTCCCCATACTGCTGTGATAAAATGGTCAATGAAAGTAACAAAGAACAAAGGGTTTATTTTGGCCCAGTTCAAGAGGTGGGGAGCCTGGGTGGCTGGAGCCTGAGGTGGTAGGAGGCTGAAGTGGCAAGAGACAGGGGTGTCTGGAGCCTGAGGTGGCAGGAGGCTGAGGTGTCTGGAGCCTGAGGTGGTGGGAGACAGGGGTGTCTGGAGGCTGAGGTGTCTGGAGCCTGAAGTGGCAAGAGACTGAGGTGGCTGGAGCCTGAGGTGTCTGGAGCCTGAGGTGGCGGGAGACAGGGGTGTCTGGTAGGAGTCTGAGGTGGCAGGAGACAAGGGTGTCTGGAGCCTGAGGTGGCAGGAGACAGGGGTGTCTGGAGCCTGAGGTGGCATGAGACAGGGGTGTCTGGAGCCTGAGGTGGCACGAGACAGGGGTGTCTGGAGCCTGAGGTGGCAGGAGTCAGGGGTGTCTGGAGCCTGAGGTGGTAGAAGACAGGGGTGTCTGGAGCCTGAGGTGGCTGGGTGCAATACATGCACTGCCAGGAAGCCTAGAGCCAAGTGTAGCAGCTCAGTTCACTGTCTCCTTTCTCTTCCCGGGAGCTGTCTCTCCTGGGATGGCGCTGCCCGTATTTAGGTTAAGTTTTCTCACTTTAATTAGCGTAATCTGGAAACCGTCTTAGACCAGTCCTAAGGTGATTCTATCTTGTCAAGCTGACAGTCGAAAGCAACCATCACAACTCTCAAGGTGGTCTGGCAGTCTAGAACACTCTTCTGAGAATGGAGTTGCGGCTTCTGAAGGACTGAAGCTGTACTCTACTGCATTTCCTAACTAATGCAGCCAACACCCTTCCTACCTGTGGGACGCCAGCTTTCCCCTAGGGTCCCCTACAGGGTTCCCTATGAGCACTGAAGCTGTCTTCCAAAGCCCTGCCACGTTCCTGCCATTCCCAGTTGTCTTAAAAAAAAAAATCAGCTTCCTAGTTTTCAGGTTAACTCCATGATTAATACTAAGTAGATTCAAAAGTTAGTCTATGCAAATACTAAGTCCCGTGCTGTCACATCTACCTGATTTCTTTTTGTTCCTGAGAGGCTCAGTGGGCATCATTAGCATTTCACATCCCTGGTGACTGGCTCAGACTGGGAGTCAGCTTTGACCCTGAGGATCTGAGTGACTCAGTCTCTCTGGGCCTCAGTTCCTGGCCTCCCACACAGGGCAGTAACACCTACCCCCTGCACTGAGCTGGGGATGAAGGGATACAGTTCACAGAAGTTCCAGTGCATGCCTGGAAAGCCTTCATCTTAGCTGGACCTTTTGGAATTGAACCTCGTATCCCAGCAGAACTGCAATGGATATGCACTGTGGGGTTTCCACTGCCATGAAACTGCTCCTGTCTAATTCTGAGGATGGAAAAACTCACTGAGTTTAAAGATCATTTCCTCTCCTGGGAAACTTGGCAACAAAACCTCTGGCCTTTTCTACAGAGTTAGGATGACATGTTAAGTTAAGCTGGACCACAGGCTGTGTGCCCTTCTGGGCCTTCATGAATTCTTAATAAATATCTTGGGTTCTCACTGTCTCGGTGTAATTGTTTTGTGCCCCAGGAATGGTCCAAACCCACAGCAGACTGTCTGGTGGGGCGAGAGCCCTATTCCCTGAGTAGGGCTTGCCTTGGCCAAGGGACTGAAGAATAAAGGGATGGCAATAAGGACCTTGTTCTTACCTACTTACAGATCACAAGTGACTGACGGATGCAGAAAGGCCTAAGATTAAAGCCTGACTCCACAGTGGTACCTCAGAAAAACAGGATCCATGAACTAAAGACCAAATGTTAGACACTGGGGGCAGGGCTGATGGGAAGGGGTTCACTTGTAGAAGAAGCCCAGCTTCTCTCCTTCTGAGCTTTCTAAAACCCAGGCCCTGAGCAGGGTCACTCCACACCACAACCCACAAGGAGCAGCCCTTGTCTTCTTTCGTCTGGCTCCATCTCGGATCCCACCTCGAACCTTCCACTCCTTCCTGCCTCTCCATTTCTCCACACTTTTCAGAAAACTGTGTTGCCAGAGTTTTGGTGCTGAAAAGAGCATTTTCTTCTGCTTGTCAAAGCAGGAATTATTCATTTCCTTATGCTCAGTTTTTGTCAAAAAGACATCCCATCAGCTTTATTACTGAAGCAATAAAGCTCCAGGCAGGAAGCATGGAGGGCAAAACCCCCAGTACAGCTTCCAATGTCTTTACACTGCCTTTCCTCGTCACTGTTATACGCATACTTTCCTAGTTATAACACAACTAACACCAAATATCCTATCCCACTCACCGTTTTTCTCATAATTTTATGTTTTAAGGGCTTTCTTGTGTGGCACCACGTCCCTGTAACTATCAGTACAAATGGCTTCACGATTCCCCACTAGCATACCGTAAACATATCAGACCACTCAATAACGTTTGCTATCTTGAAGTTTCCAATTTTTTGTTATTACAAGCATGACTCTTCAGAGAACTTCCTTACACATAGGCTTTCCCTGTGCTTGGGGCCAGCTCCTAAGGACGCATCCCAATAGTTGGGACTATGGCATCAGAAGGGTCTGAATGGTTTACTAGCTTGTGCTTATTGCCAAACCACTCCCCAGGAAGAACAATCTAGACAGATGCCACCAGCGTGCACTGATGTGCCAGACGCTGCATGCCCTTGGCACTGCACACTGGCATTAAAAAGCTGGCTTGTTAATCTAGCAGGTAAGGCATTATCCATGAAGCTAACTATCTCCCCAGCTCTGGGTCTGCTAGCTGGCTCTCCTTGTGTTTATGTTCTTGGCTCACTTGCTATTGAAGACTCAGGGTTCACTTTGCAGTCTTCAGACAGGGTATAATGAAGGCACTGTCGGGTGGCTTGTACAATTAGCTATATACTTTTGATTTTCTTAACTTTTAGACCTTTCCCCCAGTCTGTTAGTCTCAGTGGCTATTACAGCAGTGGGAGCAGCCTGCCTGGGTATCCACAACAAGGGGCACCCTGTCTACAGTAATTGTAAAAACAATAATAAAGCTAACTGAAGGTCAATCTGATTTTAATTATCATTACATGTGGTAGTGGTAAAGCGCTTTTCCCCCCGCTTGGTGTGGCACTATTGACTGTCCTTCTAACAAACTATTCCTTTCCACCAGTGCAGTGCCTCCTGAAAGGGCACAAGAGGCTGGCCACACTGCTGCTGTAGCCTCCTCTGAACACAGGAGTTTTGCGAAGACTGCTTTCTACCCCACCAGGTCAAGCACAACAGGGAACTTCTCTTAAAAATGCTGCTCACGGCATAGCTCCCACATGGTCCTGGGGATCCTGTAAACCCATGGATTCTGGAGTCAGCAAGTCTGGGTGGAGCCCCGATTCCACCTTCCTAACAAGTTCTTACGTGATTTGACAGTAGCAGTCTGGAACTGCAGTACAAAGACTAAACCACGTGACAAGAGGCCATAGGTCTGCCTCTTGTCAGAGGAGCCCTGTGACTTATCCGGCGTGAACTGAACCAAGGCTTCAGAGTCAGAGCACTCGCTGTAAGATGACTAGAACTCTGTTAGTGCTGATAATTCCCAGAGGGCCCTCTTAAGGTGCTCATGGCTTATCTTATCTAACAACTGTGGTGAGTACAAGGCCACATGGAGGAAGGTTAGTGGCTCGAGACACTCACCCTTGGAAATACCTCTGATGCTGCTCCCAACACGACCCAACTGAGCCAGGGCTCTGGAACCCTGAACCAGACACTCATCCAGGAGCCTGGCTGGGGCCCAGCTGCTTATGTGGTCTATGGAGAGCATCGAATGAACTGGGGTTACACTGTCAGAGGGGACGGCCCTCCACCACGGTCTGTCTATGCACAGGGCTGCAAGCTCTGTCATGTACTAACCACATCCCTCACTTCCATCCTGACAACTTCCCAGGCCACTGAGTGAGTTAGCTTGCTCTCTAGTGTCAGTTCCAGACTAGGCCACTGAGTGAGTTAGTTAGCTTATTCTCTAGTGTCCGTTCCAGACTAGGCCACTGAGTTAGTTAGTTAGCTTGCTCTCTAGTGTCCGTTCCAGACTAGGCCACTAAGTTAGTTAGCTTGCTCTCTAGTGTCAGTTCCAGACTTAACTACTCTTTCAAGGGGAGGAGACAGAAAGCCTGAGTTGTCAGAGGTCAGGTTCCATACTGAAACCTGAGTGAGGAGAAGAGCAGAGAGATACCTGCACCCCTACCTGTTTTCTATCAAGACTATTTCTGGGATGAAAACCTAGGCTTCAGATGTCCATTTCACCTAGCCTACCCCTCATTACCTCACCACAATGCTGAGCACGTCTCTCATTGGAACTACCCCATGTGTGTTTTCTCCCATGCCTCTGGCATGTAGCTCAGCAAATTACAGCCTGTTTTTGTTGTTGTTGTTTTTTGTTTTTGTTTTTGTTTTTAAATAATGTTTTACTGTATCATGGCTACTTCATCCCTTTACTGGCTGCAAAGGCAGGGCTGGGTAGCTACAGCAGAGGCCTTCTGAGCCTCCTAAAAGCTAAAAACCTAAAGCACCACTACCAGGCTGCCACACAAAATGCTGGCCATACAGCATCCTCGTGTTACTCTAGACCCAGATGGATGCAACTATGTCAGCTCCAACGCTCAATACCCAGGCCCCCGTGGTTACCTCACAGGCCCTTCCATTGCGATACGGGGTGCTGGGCCTACCTATTCTTACTGAAAATGCAAATAGGAACGCCATGACACAAATCTGCCAAGGAGTCAGAGAGCACTGCATGCCAGGTTCATAGAGGTTGCCCAAACCAGCTCAGACACATAGACCCAGAACTCCCGTCTTCCCATGTGGGGTATCCTAAGTCTCCAATATTGAATATTCCAATATTCCAAAGGGTCCCCGATGCATGCTAGAGTGCTCAGTGCTCCCACTAAGTACAGTTCTTCACAGAAAAGGCTGAGGAGAAAAATATCTATCCCCGCCCCTTTCTCTGAGGCTGGTTACTCAGAAGGTTGACCAAGGCCATGCTCTGGGGCTGGAATCAGGCTAGAAGTCAGCACTCATGGGACACGCAAATGTCAGAGATGAAGAGAATCAAGAGCTTTTCCTACAGTAAGCTGCAAGTCAGATCTTGAGATGGGCAGCGTGGGTAGCCGCTGAAGCACTCTGAGGTGTGATGCACTTGAAACCTCACCTCTCCCCTCTGCTACAGAGTGTGGACCAGCTAATTAACCACCCAGTCCTCAGGAACGTGCTCATGACTGCAGGAAGTCGTGTGTGTATATAAATGCTTCAGGACCTGGCCAAAAGGAAGGAGTCAGCAAGCTGAAGTGGCCCATACTGAACAATGGGGCCAGGCAGGTAGCCAGAGCTAAGTGCAGAATGGACAAGAACTCCTCACCACTGGCGTGTGCAGTGTGCTAAGATGACTGGTCGCCCTCAAAAGCTATAGGACGGCCTCTCCCTTTGCCCAGGCCAGATTGAGTATTTTCCTCCCGCCACATATTTAACCCCTGCAGTAGAAGAGCTGAGAGCTGTAGAGGCTGCATTTGGCTGCAATGCACTGGACTTACTGGACTGTCCTGAGCTATCTGGTCAATGATCAGAAAGCCTTACATAAGTATTTACTTAAAGAAAAAACAAGTATTTATTTATTTATTTATTTATTTACTTACTTACTTACTTTAAAAAGCTGTCTTTAAATGATTTTCTAGATTTTTATCTGTAGAACATGTTCTAAACTCAGGTGAGCTGACTGATGACTCTGCAGTGTGATCCAGTGATGACAACCCCTTCCAGGACATTCTCTGTGTGACCGTTACTTTGCTTGTCACTGCGTCTGGATTGACAAATGTTACGTGATTGGTAGAGCAAGGCTCTTGTGTGCCCATGAAGGCATTTTCTGGAGATTACTGATACATGGCAGAACAGCTCAGGAAGGAAGCCTTGTCCTAAATGTGAGCCGTGCCACCAACAGGCTGGTCCACAAGAGCAGAAAGAGGAGGAAGCCTGTAGTCCTAGCACACAGGAGTCAGGGGCAAGCTGGTCTGTGTGCTTCTGCCAGCCTGGTCTACAGAGTGAATTTCAAGGCTGCCAGGACTACACAATGAGACTCTGTCTAAAAAAAAAAGAGGAGGAAGAGGAGGAGGAGGAGGAAGAGGAAGAGGAAAAACGGGGGTGGGGGGGAGGGGGGAAGCTGCTGTCGCCACCCACTACAGACTCTACCAGACTCTAGCTCCTTCGGCTTCAACCCACAAATCTCCAGATCTAGCTGTGGACTATGACTGCATCACTGCTTCTCCGAGACTTCTGGCTTTGTGAACTGAACAGCTAATAAATTCTCTGGCTCAATAGTAGGCCGATGGCAATTAAACTACCTAGTCTCCAACCATGTGAGCCAATTTAATATTCCCTGTCTTATAATTTTTGGTCTACTGGTTCTGTTTCTCTCAGCCATACAGACTTTGCACACGTCTGGTGGTGACCCTCCCCTGTAAGCATCTTGATCTTTTATCGTCAGCAATCTCTACTGGAAAGTCATCATTCTATAGAACCGAAATTGGCTTCCACACCTGAGCCAAACCACTCACCATCAGCTACTCTCACTGTGGTTCCCAGCTAATTTACCTGAAACGGCCGCCATTTCAGAGTAATGGTGCTACTCTATTTAAAAACTAGACAGACCACAGCCTGCCAACAATAGTAACAATGGAACAGCAAAAGCATGACGCACAGTAGACTAGTCTCTTGATTACAGAAAAGTCACTTCCTGAGCATTGCAATTAATACCAGAGAAGAAAAACCAAACCATTCATTTTAACAAAATCCTGAACCCTACAAATGTATTTCAGAAGAGCCATGACGAGAATGGGAGCCTCTTACTGTAATGAACTACAGATGACATGTGCACACGATCATACCTGGATTCCTAGTGCCTTTTGCCATTCATACACACAACATACAGGCCCAGTCATACATTTTATCTTTTGATACATATCTGTGACCTGTCTTCCATATGCCAAGAATCAGGCAAGATGCCACCTGGAAGACAAAGTAGTGAGAAGCAGTTCTTTCTCAGGTGACACACCGAACCTCTGCAGGCATCTGGAGAGCTCAGTGTCCATACCTGACTGATGGTCTTCTCCATCTGCACCAGGCCCAGGTTGGGGAGTGTGTTCTTTATGAAGTCCACTATGGTTTCCAGGTTCTCATGTTGTAGAATCAAGGGCTTATGGCTCCCCAAAAGACTTAAAGCTACTTTAAATATGACCTCTGATCCCTGAAGGAAGATCATATCTGGGAAGACACAGAAATGCAGAGTTAAACCCTGCCAGTTCCTGGCTAAATACCACTATATTCTCTCTTCCTTGCATCATGGAGCAGAAGGGTGGGAAATATAAGCCCAAGTTACAAATGTTTCCTTTTTAAGAGCCCGTTATTTCAGACAGTGCTTAAGACAATATGGCAAACGAGAATAATTAAAACCCAGTAAATGTCAGCTGTAATGCAGACCCCTGTGCCATTCACTCATCTTCATGTGATCACATTATCTGTACTCAGGAATTAATAAAAACAGCAGCAGTAACTGTGCTTGGAAAAGCGCTCTAGTGCCTGGCATTGGAAAGCCACTGCAGGCCAGCTGAGCTAGTGTCACAGCGGCTCTCTTCCTTCTGGACTCTCCCCTTTCTTCTCTGTATTTTTTTTAAACGATTTATTTATTTATTTATTACATGTAAGTACACTGTAGCTGTCGTCAGACACTCCAGAAGAAGGAGTCAGATCTTATTACAGGTGGTTGTGAGCTACCATGTGGTTGCTGAGATTTGAACTTCGGACCTTCGGAAAAGCAGTCAGGTGCTCTTACCCACCGAGCCATCTTACCAGCCCTCTTCTCTGTATTTTTAAGCCGTTCAGAAACAGGCAGGAGATGGAGGGAACCTTAAGTGCAGCAAGCTGGATCCTACCACACTGCAGACTGCTTGCTGAGAGCAACACACATACCTCCTTTCCCTTGTGGGCCTTCCCACAGCCCTGGTACTGCGCTCTTTCCCTTGGTGACCTCACGCAGCCTCTCTTTTCCAGCCACCTGACTCTGTCTAGGGGAACCCTCTCCTACCCTTAACTTTCTCCTAGGAGGCTGCAGTCCTGTGCTTGTGGAGCCTCCATCTCCCTATCACAATGTGACAACCACTGTTAGGGCACACTCTGCAAAACCATGCTGTTGCCACTATGTCACACTGCTTGCAGACCAGTGGTTCCCTGGCCACAGGACAACTCTCATTTCTGACTCCATTTTCATTCTAAAGCTCCTGTGTGTTGTGTCAAGCCCTCAGCTTTACGCTCCTCTTCATTCTAGTCTCCCCGCCCCTGCAGCCTGCCCCCTCCAGCAGGACAGACAGACAGCTACTTTTCCCAAAGGCACATGTATGTGGTCAGAGGGTGAACAAAGTAAGCATTATTTTTCTTTCTTAAAAAAAGTCATTTCACTTTATATTTATGTGCCTGTGTGTGGGTAGGCAAGGCCAAAAGAGGTCATCAGAACTGTGCAAATGGAAAATCATAGGCAGTTTTGAGCTGCCTGATAGAGGTGCTGGGAACTGAACTTGGATCCTCTGAGCAATCTGTGCTCTTAGCCTCTGAGCCATCTTGTCAGCACCAGGGCAAGTGTTTCTTCCAAGGTCCCTGTTCCACTCAGATTAGAAATGAGGCCTTGGGGGCCTGGACAGAGGACGGACATCTAGCTCAGTGTGCTCACCATGGGGTCAAGGCACACACACTGACAGAAGCCACCTCTCAAGCAGCATGTCCTTCTTTGGTGGTGACCTATTAATTAATATGGGAGCTATGTTGGTGCAAGCTGGGAATCTCTTTGCACTCATTTATTGATTGATTGGTTGATTGTATTTGTGCGCATGCCCTGGCACTTATGGGAAGGTGAGGGACAACCTGCAGGAGTCAGTTCTCTCCTTCCACCATGTGGGTTCTAGGGACCAAACTCATGTTAGGACTGAACTCATGTTGGTTCTATCATGGCTGGGCAGCAGAAACCCTTAGCTGCTGAGTCATCTTGTTGACTCTGCAAATTGGCAATTGTCTATTCAGGTGTAAACAGAATTGCTGACAAAGGTTCACCTGCTTTAGGATTTATCTGGATTTAAAGGCTAATAATGAAAAAAGTCCAGGCCAGAAATGTCTAAGAGCCTGAATGGCAAAAGCAGGCAACCAGACTACTCAAGGTATGGAACTCAACAAGCAGGCTGAGGAAAACAGCTGGAACAATCTACCTTTCCAGTGGAACAGGCTGGGGGGGGGGGGGGGCTATGCAAAAGCACCTGGTGGGATGTCATAGCACACAGCCTTCTTTGGGCCCCTGCTTCCTGCCTGCACTCCCAGGAGCCCTTGTTAGTCAGTTAGGAACCCACTAGTACAGCAGGGAGCTGTGGACTCCAGGAATTTTGCAGACATTGGCATTTTTTAGGCACACTGTATATAAAACTCGAAGACTCATCACTCCTTCAGAGAAAAACATCCTGCCTGAACTGGTTTCAGCTTTTATTATTAGAATTTAAATCACGAGAACATGCTGCACAGAGCTCCAAGTGATTCTGCAGCAGAAAGGCTCCCATCTCCAGGGAGGAGGGGGCTGCTTGTTTTCCCGGTCCTTCGGCAGCTTACACAGCCTAATGAGTCTGCTTCCCCCAGAGCCCAGCACTGTCCCTGCAGGTGGCAGCTCCGCTTGGCCCAGGCAGGGGTGCCACTCATCCCTGGTAGCTAAGTCTGTGGTCAGTGCAGCCCCCTTGGCAGTTTCCCCACAAACCATGGAATTCAACTTCTCAGCTGTTCTCAGCCTGTCAACAGGCAGCTCTCCCTGCCCCCGTTCTAGTCCTCACATGACCCACAGAGAGAACAGATTAAGACAAAGAGGAAGGGTGTGAGGGCAGGGTTTTTTTGTTTGTTTTTTCCATTTCTAAGGTACAGGAAACAAAAACTCAGAAGTTATTGGCAAGAACTGAAGCCCACAGCTAGAGATACATCCTGTAACTCTTTGTCAGTATAGCAAGCACCCCATTTTGAAGCTTTTATTTTTATTTTTTGTTTTTTTTTGAGACAGGTTTCTCTGTATAACAGAGCTGGCTGTCTTGGAACTTGCTTTGTAGACCAGGCTGGATTCGAACTCATGCCTGCCTCTGCCTCCTGGAGTGCTAGGATTAAAGGTGTGAGTCATCACACCTGGCCCAAGGGTTTTATTTTTCTTACCTGTGGTCTAAATGTCATAAAATCTCATAATTTGCCTAACTGCAAGATAAATTTTACTCTCTAGCTTACTGTGGTAATTCAATCTGGGGAGAGAGTTATACAAAAGAGGGTCATAGCACTTTAAAAATACAGATTCCAGTCACAGAGGGGAGTCTTCAAAGGTTCCTGTGGACAAAGAGATAAAGGTAACAGTCCCTCACTTTACTGGGAGAGGAGGAAAAGAAAGCCAAGGCTCACTCAAAGACAAGTGTTCAGGGCAGACAGATGGCTCAGTGGTTAAGAGAATTGTCTGCTCTTCCAGAGGATACAAATTCAATTCCTAGCACCCCAATGGCAGGCACTCACACTACCTTTAATTCCAATTTCAAAGGACACACAGCACTTTTCTGGCCTCTGACACTCACATACATATGGCATACACCCTGACAGGCACATACATATACACAAAATAAACATAAATTTAAAAACAAAGTTTCAGCATTTTTAGGAATCATGTCTAGTCAAGTATATACAAAATAGTGTATGATCAGTGTTTGTGAACAATCCCTTGAGATGCTCTCTGAGGGGCTGGAGAGATGGTAAGCACTTGCCATATAAGCAAGAGGACCTGGGTTTGGAACCCTAGTACCACATGACAACTGGGTATCACGGTGCAAGCCTATATATAAGCCCAGTCTGGAGGGGTAGAGACAGGAGATTCTCTAGGGCTTATTGGCCAGCCAAAAAATAAGAGACAATGTCTCAAAATATAACGTGGAGAGGGCTAATGGAAGATACCTGCTATCACCCCCTGGCTACCATATCATGAGTATTCATAAGTGCACATGCACACACACAAATCTCCTCTCAAGTTCTAAAATAAATCTGTAAAAGTGTAATTGCATGTGTTTGAAAGTAGGAGAGGTGACTAATGGGACATGTCCTAGGCCAGGCCAGGGTCATCAAAAGTTCAACAGGACTTGAAAGTCTCCATTCCAAGCTTGACTAGATAGCTATAAAGACCAAGCAAACCACCAGGGTAGCAATGACGCTGCTTTGTGACAGGGGAACACTGGCTGGCAGATGGATGGAGGAAGCTCACCAAAGACTCTGGCTACAAAGCCGAGTGGGAACTGTGAGGCGAACACGGTGAGAAACCAGGGAGCCGCGTAGAGGCTGGGGCCGATCTCGTGCTCTTCCAGGTGGTTGTAGAGGTCTCGGTGGTAATCATGGAGGAGCCGTGACAGCTGGTACATCTGGATCTGTAGGAACACACGTCCATAGGGGCTGGGAACTGAGCACAGACTCCATGTATAGATTTACTCATCTTGTGTGTGTGTGTGTGGGGGGGGTGTTTAGCTCTGTTGATTCTCTATTTGGCTTAGAGTATCCACTGACCTAATGCATCCAACCAAAGCTTCCTGGGAACAGGCTCCCATTGATCAGTAGAAGCCTAGAGCACTAGTGCTGGGTCTGCTTCCACTCCATCGTCCTCCCCTTGTGCTTCCCAGCTAAGACCCTAAACATCTGTCTGTGCAAAGATCTAAACAATTCCCTTACATTCTTAGAAAAACTCTAACCAAGGGGAATTTGGAACAAAAATCTCCTGCTAGGAGTGAACCAAGGACCCCTTCATCATGGTTCCAGAGTGTGCCCTCTCTCTCTGTGCTCAACAGTCAATTCCCAGAGTCAGTCTACAGGTGAGAGTCAAGTCTTACAGTGGCTGCCTTCCCTTTTGAGATTCATGTTCACATAGTTCAAGCTTACAGGAAAAACCAAATGAACTTTTAATAATGCATACTGGTATTTTCAAACAAAGTCCTTAGCTCCAATGGTACATTCTAAAGCCCTAAAGTTACAGAACCCTGCTGGGAAATGAATGGATGACCAGCTAATAAGCAATGCTCTGGATACTCCCAGATCAGGGCCCTGAGCTTTCTCCACCTCTGGAAAGCAGCAAGCACAGTGCTTGATGAGCTGGGTGTACTGTTGTGTCTGGCCCTCCTCCTGCCCTGCCTGGAAGGTGGGGCTGGAACCCAGGACTTCACCAGGGGCTGGGAAACAACCACTGTGCACATCTAGACTTTTCTGTTTGTTTGTTTGTTTGTTTGTTTTTGAGACCGGGCCTTCCCATGGCACTCACCTATAGGGTAAACTCACTATACAGGCCGGGACAGCCTACTACTTTGGATTCTTCTGCCTCAGCCTCCTAAAGGTGGGCTTACAGCACCCAGCCCAGCTTGCTTTTCTGTTGAACTTGCTCATAAATCA
This sequence comes from Mus caroli, assembly GCF_978045245.1. Taxonomy (NCBI): domain Eukaryota; kingdom Metazoa; phylum Chordata; class Mammalia; order Rodentia; family Muridae; genus Mus; species Mus caroli. The sequence goes on along the minus strand of NW_028227259.1, from coordinate 66,833,237 downwards.
AATACTGACAGGGTTTCTATTCCATTCCAGGAACTGCTAGCAGCTAGGGGTATAACTCAACAAAATCTTCCCTCATTAAGGAAATCAGGATATGAGAAGATAGGAAGTAAATAACTAGGGTGGTTTATGGCACGAACTGTGTTGTCCTGAAGGCATGAGACAAGGTAGCATGACATGGTCTGTCTGTCAAGAGTGGAAATGAGGGACCCAGCGCCAGCACAGGCAGGAGGAGCTTCTGGGATACAGTTCCTGACAGTGGAGCTGAACCCTGGATGATGACAGTGGATGGAGAGAGGATCCCAGGCAGAAAACAGAACAGATCACAGGGTCAGAGGCACCAGAAACATTCATAGAAGGCTAAGGGAAGGGACATAAGTGAAGGTCCTAGAGCCAGACAGGCCTGGATTTAAATTCCACCTCTAGTCCCACCTTCCAGGGAGTGAGAAAGAGAAGGAAGGAGAAAAATACCAAAACCTCTAGCTGTGTGCCCTGGGCCAACTTCATAATCCATTTGCACCCTCAGTTTCCCTGTCTACAAGCTGAGTGAATTAACAGCATCGTCCTGAGAGCCATCATGGGAAGCACACAGAGCAACACCTAACACAGATGAGACGGCAGCAGCCAGCAGTGGACAGGAGCCTAGATCTGCCCATAGAGGAATGACACACCTCTTTGGCATCTTTTTACTTATGTCGCAAGGATGCTTGGTACCTGCAAAATAATCATGTCTGGTCGATACTGTTTCCGCAGCCCCATGTCAAACATCAGGAACTTGAGCATCTTGAACGCCTCTTCCTCACTCATGTGAAGAAGCAAAATGCCTGCCACAAAGCTGAGACCTTGACAGTATCCAACCTCCTGGTCCAGAAGTGAGTAGGCCTTTAGAATGTTGTAAAGTGACAGCTGACCTGCTCCAAGCTGGGCAGAGAAGTATGGATGTGTTGGGAAGGTTCGTCCTGGGAAAAGAATACAAGTTAGGGGTAGCATACAAGAGGCCCATGGAACCAGATATGCAGCATCAGGGAATGAAACCTAAAGGTGATCAGTCGTAACATCAGTGTGTCTTAAGTACCAACCACCTCTGATCAGTGAATGTAGTCAGCTGGGTTCTAAGATAATATTTGCAACAAAAACCCAGCAACTTACCACGTTTTGCAGTGTTTAGTTTATTTGTTTCTGAGATTGGCTCGGAGTTTGTAGCTCTGGCTGGTTTGGAGCTTGCTGTGTAGACCAGGCCGGCCCCTAATTTGCTGTGGAGACCAGGCTAGCCTCACAGAAAGCAGTCTAGCCTCCCCTGCAAGTGCTGAGATTTTAAAGGTGTGTATCACATGCACAGTGATTTTGTTTTTAAGTGCTAATTTAGGTAAAAGAAGTTATAACGACCTTTAGTCTAGTGAATATATGCTTTTTCAATAAAAAACAAGAAGGCTGCTTGTCCTGACCATAGAACCTCACTTCCCAAGAGCACGGTACTTTCTAGACATCAAACTGCCCAAAATAAAAATGTGGCACTTCTTCTGTGTGTGCTTTATTTCACCCAGGAGGCTTTCATTGCTGAAGCCTGCCAAAGTGATAGACAGAGAAGGAAGTTTCTAGGAACAGGAAGTGCCTCGTTAAGTGCAGGGGTGCATGGGCCCAGCTATGACACTGGCGAGAACCATGACCTAGCTCGTCATCAATGGCAGCAGGCACATCTGGGCCACAGCAACGCTAGCTGGAGTTACTGAACTTGCCTCAGTGGGGCAGGAGGAGATTCTGCAAATCCACAGGTTTGTCCTCCTTTCCCTTAGAAAGCTTTTAGTTCACCCTGAAACATATCTGCACTTGGGTTGAAGAAGACAGACACAGGCTCCTGCTTTGCATTCCAAGCTCCCTTCTTGCCTTTGCTACTCTCTTCATCAACAGACATTCCCCAAATGCTCTGTGTACACATCACTCTACAGCTAGGGAGAAGTGAGAAGCAGGGCACACACAACACAGTTCCCCTCCACTAACCTGGAGATCCGCACATCCATTTCCCACCCTGAGATTTGTCCTCTAGGCTAGATGCAGGGCTGAGTGAAGACTCCTGGAGTCTCTGACCATGTGTGGCTACATATAGCATTGTATATGTCCACGTGAGCAGAAGAGGCAAGGTATCTTTGTTCAGCTCTCAGTTAACAGCTACATGAGGCCATGATGCAAGAGCTAAAGGGAATCTACACAGGTCCGGTGTTACAGTGGGGCCAACGAGATGGCTCAATGGGTAAGGGCACCTGTATAAGCCTGGTAACCAGAGGTCAATCCCTGAAGCCTATGCACTGGTGGACAGAGACAACCGACTCAGCCAAGCTGTCCTCCACACATGCACATGGCACACATACGCACATGCCCACATCATGTGCACACACAATAATTTTAAAGTTACATGTGGAATTCATTTTAATAAGATGTTTAACCCAACAGACCCAATATTATCATCCTAACATGTAACCAACACAAAAACATCAAGGCATTTTGCCTTCTCTTTCCATGCCATTGAATTCCAGTGGGTTCTTCTGAGTGACAGCACACCTAAATTTAGGCTCATCACATTTTGAGGACTCAACAGCCACTTCCGGCTCCTGTATTGAATAGGCTAAGAGAACTGCTTTCTTAAGAGAGGAAGAACAGGTGGCACCCTTTTCTCTCCGTTCCCATTCCCTCACCAGGCCCCTCACACGTGGAACAGTCCTCCCCGCATGGACAGTTCTCTTCCCTTTCTAAAAAAGAATCATCTACTTATTTATTGGGTGAGTCAAGGGTATGCACATCTCACCCGTGCTAGGCAGAACAACCTGGAAGAGTCAGTTCTCTCTCATCCTTATAGGTTCTGGCACCAAACTCAGGTTGCCAGGCTTGGAGGCAAGCTGGGAGTTCTTGCCTTCCCACTATGTGTTCTTCTAGCTCTGTGCTACCTACCACTCCTGTGCTCCTGCTGTGGCCAGGGGATCCTGGGCTCCGAGAAGCTTGTTCAGGGTTCACAGGTTCATGGGTCGGTCTCTCTCTCTCTCTCTCTCTCTCTCTCTCTCTTCACGTACACTAGTGTTTTGCCTGCACATATGTGTGTATGAGGGTGTTGGATCACCTGAAACTGGAGTTATAAATAGCTCTGAGCTGCCATGTTAGACGCTGGGAATTGAACCTAGGTCCTCTGGAAGAACAGCCTGTCCTCTTAACCGCTGAGCCATCTCTCCAGCCTCAAAACCTTTCTTTTTATAACTACAGATGTCTATAAAGTCAGCCTTTTCTTTGTTTATTTCAAAGAATATAACTCCAACAACTAGATAAAGATAATATGATAATCCAGATGATTTATTAAATAAGCTAGGAAAGATATTTAAAAACTACAACATAATGTCACAGTCATCACTGGTTTTCTTTTGGAAAACGGTTGTTTTTCATTGTATGTTTATATAGTGAGTTTAGTATAGTCATTTTAAAATAAAAACTTATTTTTAACTTTGTCAGTTTTAGTTTCTAATGTAGTAAATAATTAATATAACATTTTCCATATAAGCCGAAGCTCTTTGGGCTATTTGATCTCAAAAGAGAAAGGGGTCCCGACCTCCCAGTTGTGAAACACTTGCTCTAGGCCCACACAGCTTATACACTTTCCTGGCTGCAAATCCACAAAGGAGAGCAAGGCAGGCTACTGGGGAGAGAACAGACCAGTTGGATTAAGAACATTTCCTGGACAACCCACTCTCATGAAGCCAGAGTGTGGCAGCCCTCCCGCCATGATCAGAAGGTGGTCAGATGGTGTGACGCCAGCACCAGGAGGGAGGGAGAACATTCCTCAGAAGACCTCATGGAAGACCCTGCTGAAGCAGGGCCTGAGCCTTGTGTGATGTCTCTCCAAGGACAATGTCAGCTCGGTGTACCTCACTGCTCACTCAAAGCTGGGTGACTATAGACAAAACACTGCCAGCTGTTTGCTCTGTTGGTCCAAACTTCAGGAAGAATAAAAGGAAAGTCCAGGGCTAAGTCTCTCCTGCGACAAGCCTGGCAGAATAGCCACTAGGTATATATAGCACTGGATCTGAAAGACCCTTGTCAGAGAATGGTAAGCAGAAACTGATGAATCCTTGGCAAATCCATTGGAAAAAGGGGACTTCCTTCATAAACTACACTTTATAATTCACCATGAGGTAGAGAACTGCAGGCCCTTTCAGTCTCTGTTAAGGAGAGGCCACTTTCATACACCGAAAGAGATTGTTAAATGGAAACTGTCAAAAGGGCACAAAGAAACTCCTGTAGACTGGGGAGATGGCTCAGAGGGTAAGAGCATTTGCTATACAAAAGCACAGACAACTGAGTTTGAACCCCCAGAATCCACATAGAAAGCTGGGCATGGTCACATGCATGCCTGTAACTCCAGCACTGTGGGTGGATGGAGACAGAACGGTCACTGGGGCTTGCTGGTCACCAGCTTCAGAGAGAGACCCTGTCTCAAAGGCATGAGGTGGAAAGTGACAGAGCTAGGCACCAGATGTCCTCCTTTGGGCTGTGTGCCCTTCCACTAAACTGTGCCTCCTAAAGTGACAACATGTCTAGCTGCTCAAGATGACCCATTGCAATTGCAGCCAGTGACACTGTCTGAGCTCTGTCTAAGCGCCCCAGAGTAAGCAGTGGCTGCTGGGACCTGCTCTCGGGGCTCGGCATGTGAGCATCTGTGACAACCTGCTACAGGTTTTCACAGGATTTCAGTGCGGCAGCTTAAGCCTGAATATTGTGGGAGTCTTGACACTGACTACTAAACACTAGACATCTTTCGAGGTGCTGGAGATGGCTGCTAACCAGTCTCTGGGCTGACGGACCACTGACTGATGGCGAGCGGGTGCAGGAAGACTTTAGTATCTGTGAAGGAATGAAAGTACACTCTGCTTCATCCATCTCAGCACTCATGCTCTATCCCTGCAAGGTTACAGGCAACTTAGTGTCTCCTGATGTTGCTGTGATAAAGTCCTCGGACAAAAGCAACCTGAGAGAAAGGGCTTACGTTACTTCACAGCTGAGGTGTACTCCATCATGGGAGGGAGTCAGGCAGCAGGGCTGGAAGCAGCTGGCCATGTTACGTCCAAAGTCAGAAGAGCAGTGAATGAATCCGTGCTACTGAGTGAGTGCATGGTAGTGTGTGCACGTGTACTAGTGAGTTCATGCATGCTAGTGTCTAGCTCACCACCTGCATTTCACACAGTTTAGGGTCTCCAGCCCAGAGAATGTTCTTGTTCACAGTGTAGATAGATGGGTCTTCCCACATTGGTTAGTCATAATAAAGATAATTTCCCATAGGCATGCCTAGAGGCCGGCTGGTCTCCCAGTGATTACAGATTGTGTCAAGTTGACAACTGACACTAAGCGCCACCCAGGGTGTATTTAGAATGACCAAACAAAAGCGGCTTCATACTGAGATCTTGAGAATATCAAAGGTGCACACTCTGGGATAACTTGTGCAGTTGTTGGTACAGGAATTTATTAGACTCTGGAACTGTGACTTCCACAGAACAGAGTTTAGTCTCCAACTGGACAGACAGGCTACTGTGCATGCATGACAAGTTCTAGGCATGCTTCTGTCTTTTGCCATAAAGGTTTTTTTTACCTGTTTTACAGTTAGCAATAAAGACCTACACATCTCGTATTAATTCTAAAAGAGAGGAGGGCAGACTTCTTTCTTTCTCAGGTTTGAGGTCTCTGGCTAAAACATATATTTGGTGGAAAGAAAATTCATGATAACACCTAACCTGGATCCATTATCTAAGTGACTCTCCTGGACATGCGCTCTGCTAGTAACTGACCCATCTGGGTTTCACTGTGGTCTCTAAGCCATTATCTAAGTGACTCTCCTGGACATGCGCTCTGCTAGTAACTGACCCATCTGGGTTTCACTGTGGTCTCTAAGAAGCTCATCAACAACAGTATTTCTGGGCTGGAGAGATGGCTCAGTGGTTAAGAACACTGGCTGCCCTTCCCAAGGGCCTGAGTTCAATTCCCAGCACCCACATGATGGCTTACAACCATCTGTAACGGGATCTGATGCCCTCTTCTGGTATGCAGGTGTACACCCAGATATACATTAAATAAAGAAAACTAAACCAAAACAAACAAATAAAAAAACCAATAGTATTTCTGACATTAGAAATGGTAGTACACCTATACTGGGCTGAGGCAGGATGATTTTAGGCTTGGACAGTGAGATCCTGACTCAGGAAAAGAACAGTAAAGCTATTACTGAGAGACCCAAGGGATCTTCAAAGAGTCTACAGAGTGCCACAGCTTTACACATGGTAACAATCACAATCACAATGAGACTGTAAGGAGCTGATAGAAGCAGTTTCAGCTTTTGCTATGACTTAATGGGATTCCTGTGTCTGGACTGGACTGTGTTCTTCCTATTAGACCTCCCATCCCAGGGGAGGCTACACAGAGTCACCAGGTAGAGGCAGATGATTGCTGGCCAGCTAGGATGGGGACCAGGAGAATGGCTGGGATCCCCAGTACCTTCCAGTAACAGTGTCAGAAAGTGAGCAGGAGCCCCAAACAGAAGGCAGGACTTTGGCAGCCCATGCTATCCACTCAGGATGGAGACCTACAGAGCAGAGGGGAGAAAGGCTATAGTCATCAGAAGGTCAGAGCAGTCCATTGAGCTGGAGACAGAGAAAGCCCCATGGCACCTGCTGAGCCTGGCAGCAGCTTTCTCCTGGCTGGCTGCAGTCTGTGCTAAGGGAAAGGCAGAGGGCAAGATGTAAGAAAGCAGGAAACAGAGCCAGCAGGACAGGCAGTGAGGCTAAGGAGCTCTACACAGAGCTGCCAAAGTACTTCCTCCAGTCCTTGGGCCACACAGTCCACAATAGGCTGGGTAAAGATGAAGCCAGGCCACAGCTGAAATCACATTTTGTAAACTAGAGAATATGACCAAACGATAAAGTCTACTGTTTTTATTCTTTGAAGAAACAAATCTTACAAAAAGCTGTTTAAGTAAAAGGCCAGTCTCATAAACCAAGAGACAGAAAGCAAACCACTGAAAAGCTAAAGTCCTTCTCCCCTGTGGTGTTCTTCCTCCAGCCACACACTGTAGGAAAGCTACACTGAAAGGCATGGACTGTGCCATCACTCTACACCACACACCTCTACTGGGCCCAGACTGCTACAGTACAGACGGAATATACACAACAGACAAGATACACAGTGTGGACTAAACAAAAGATGGTGACACATGTCATGGCCAGAGCTGGAGGCCTATCATGCTAGGCCTTATTTGACTCACAGAAGAACAGGAGTCCTGCAGAAGGCTGCCCAGACTTCACCACTGGGTCTAGGTCAGCAACCAGGATGTCTGGTTCACATAGGGACAAAATGATGCTGGCAGGATCCCTGGATAAACCCTAGGACCCTGGTGGAGGTAAGTCTCGACATAGATTGCTGCAAATAGAGGCTCTTCAGGCCCCTGGGAGGATGCTGGAGGTCATCCAAAGTGGAGGCCAGGCCAGCACTGGGCCAGAGGTGAGGAAAGAGAAGGGTCAACAGTGAGTGGGGGCTGGGTGCAGCTGGCCTTGGAAGCAGAAGGGAGAGGGTGGGGCTGAACAGGGGCAGAGAGGATGTGAATCAGGCACTGTTTTCTAGGGGAAAGGCCAGTGAGCTGGGGCTCAGACAAACAGTGCTTCCTAGGGAGAGGGCTGGAGGCAGGGGCGGGGGAGTGTGGCCAATCTGGACTTCATTCTCTTTCTGCAGAAAAGGGATGAGATCCAAGCAGTCAGAGGCAGAGGGCTGACCGTGTCCAGGAAGAGTAAGGGGAATGCAGACAAGAAGCCAAAGGAAGAAAATGCAGAACAGGGTGCGAAATTTCTTGTGTTTCCTCTCCTCCTCCTGTGCCATGGGGTAGTGGAGAAGGCAGGAGAGAGCCCTGTCACTCCTTTCCACACCCCTACCCCCAGGTCAGTTTTCAGTTCACCTCACAGAACAGGAACCCGATGCCACTGTTCTGTTACCACACTAACAAATTCAGCTGCTGCCAATGTACAAATATCCTCCACAGGGTCACCAGGCCAGATGGGCTTTGGCTGGAGATCGATTGGCCATGCCAGTCAGCCTCCCACTTCACCTGCCCAGTACTGGCATCTCTTAGCACCATGGAGCCTGTAGGGCTTGGAAGTCTTAGGCTGTCAGAATGATGGTGGATAGGTCCCGGCACCTCTGCACTGATGGCCATGCTATTTGACTGCTCAGTGCCTCGGTTTCCTCCTGTCTTAGGAGAAGCTGTGGAAGGTGTGTGAGAGCGCAGTGCCTCGCCATCAACATGGCAAAGATACATTGAGTACCTACTATGTGTCGGGCACTGTCCTTGGAGTTGAGAGTACACTCTAATACAGCCCAAGTGCAGCCCATGGAGGGCACCATCCTGCTGAGCAGAGGTAGGGTTAGGAGTGGATGAGCACGGTTCTCATGCAAATTAGTTATGAGATCATGAACAAGTTATGTAACCTCTCTGCACTTGTCTATGTGTACTGTTGTGAAAATGAAAAGAAATGGATTGAGTAAATTTCATACAACATTCAACTCAAGGTAAAGTTAAGTGTTAGCATTAAACAATAACAGCAATAATAATAATCACCCCAGTAGTTAAGTACCAGGGAGAAAGAGTGTGGGTTAGGAAGGGTGGGCTTGGCCTGTGGGCGGAGAAGCTACAGTCAGGACAGTTCTGAGGATGACATTCAAAGCCAGCACTGCAGAGTAGCCTGAGAGACTTTTCCAAGCATGAAGTTACTACTGTGTGTGGCTCTGACTCCGGCCTGACCCAGCTCACCATCTCTACTGCAGCTGTAGCACGGGGAAAGACCCACAGAATGGGCAGTGCAGTGCACTGAGCAGAGACAGGCGCATGTCCTGGGGAGGGGGACGACATCCTCAGCATCCAGAACTGGCCTTCGGGAAGGCCACGGAGCTAGCTCCCCACAGCAGAGACGGGCCTTGTGAGCAAGCAGGAAGGCAGGGCTCCATCCCTGCTCAGCCACCAACAGTCAGAGGGTCTCTTGTTCCACATAATTACATTCTAAGTCAGCGAGGTCTTTCCCATGGCAACTGCAAATCCAATACACTGCTTCCTTTCTGCGTTTTAAAAGCTATTCCAGAACCAAGGCACTGCCCACTTTCCAAGATGAAACTGCCAACACACAGTTTTCTACAATTATTCTGACAAGTTCTGTTTGTACACCACAGCCCAGAGAATGCTTCTAAAAGCAAACCAAGCTCGTGTGTGTCTCCTGTAGCCAAGCCAAGCCAATGTGTCTCCCAGGTTGCTCCTTCAGTGCACTGTAAAGCATCCCTTGGAAAATATGAATTACTGAGCTGAACCAGAGTTCTGTGTCAATGAACAGACTTGATGACCACTCAAGGCCTCCCCACACCTACAACATGCCGAAACAAGCCAGAACAAGCCCGCGGATGCTCTCAGAGGGCATCTGTGATCACTAAATGACCTGGATGGTCTCTCTACACTCTGGCTCCGGGGGCGGGGCAGACTCACCGAGGTCGATGAGAATGGCATGCTGCTGCGAGGTCAGCTTCTTCAGGAGCTCTTTGTAGGGCACATCCTTTGGCTGCTGTTTACTAGGAAATGGGTGTTTAAGGTGGAACTGCTCAGCTAGAAATTTCCAGATCTCACCCCGGTGATGACGTGGCACACCTTTAACAGAGTGAGTGGAAAATATTAAACCAGGCTTTATACACAGAACTCAGCTCATTGATTTAAAAAAAAAAAAAAAGAGTTGTGTCCTTTTTCATGACTGCAAATTCTTTGTGTGTACAGACATGCAGGGGCATGTGGGTATGGGTACACGTGGAGGACATGGAGGCCGGAAGACAACCTCAGGAACGCCATCACTCACTCACTTTAGTTAGACAGACATGGTCACTCACCAGGCTGCATTCCCCAGTCAGCCCCAGGGTTGTACCTTCCTCTGCCTCCCGCATCCCGAGCACTGGGGCTACAGCAGGCACTATGGCTCCCAGGTTTCCTTTGAGTTCTGGGAACCAAACGGAGGCCCTCACACTTGCAAGGCAAGCACTTCATGGACTATGCCAACCCCATTACAGGATTCTTGAGTTATGGCAGGAATCCTGACCTAACCCAAGCCTACCTGAAGCCAACCAACAATGCTCCGAGGCAATGAGAGGAAGATGCACATGTCTCAGAGCAGGAAGAGAAGCAAAGTGAGGTAGAGCTCAGGGGAAAGAGCTGGCCCTCTGCATCTCAGCAATCAGGAGCTCAAAGCCTCCGTCATGCAAGCAACCCTTAAAGATGAAGGAAAAGGGAAGAGAACTAACCAGAAGGAAGGTATCTTGAGTGGGTCAGGGTACCTTGGACAGTGAGTGGTTTTTCTCCACCCTGTAGATCAGCTTGGAAGAACTGTAAGGAACGGCCCTGTGCTAAGCAATTGCATTCCACACTTTCCCTAACCGTTTACCTCAGCATTAACTTGACAGCTCTGAGCAGGGAATGAAGAGTGGGCTTCTAAAGGCTACGTCCATCTCCTCACCCCTGGAACCTCTAAAATTGGCCTTGTTTCTGCAAATGTGGCTAAAGTCAGGACTGAGGATGCCATCATCGTGACTAGAACCTGGACTTTGTATCTTAAGACAAATGTTCCTGACAGCAGCACCCAGAGGGGGAGTTGAGAAGAGGAGTCAGTGTGTCCATGGAAGCTGAGGAAGACAGCTTTGAGGCAAGAAGTTACACAAGTGTAGTCAGCTACAGCCAGCAGAAGCTGGGCCCAGGTACAGTGGGCCTGACATCCTGACTTGAGACTTCACAACTGTCAAAGAAAAAAAAAAGATAGCTGGGCAGTGGTGGCGCACGCCTTTAATCCCAGCCTCTGGGAGGTAAAGGCAGGTGGATTTCTGAGTTCGAGGCCAGCCTGGTCTACAGAGTGAGTACCAGGACAGCCAGGGCTATACAGAGAAACCTATCTCAAGAAAAAAAGAAAAAGGAAAGAAAGTGAGAAAGAAAGAAAGAAAAAAAAGACAAAGAAAAAACGTGTGCATGTGTTTCGTAACTCTCAAGGTTAACTTTCTATTTGATCATTCTGGGCATGTGTGCAGCACACACGGATTACTGTCACGCTTTTCTTCCTAGTTTTTACAAATGTTTCATACAATCCACTTTGATCATATTCTTTCCCTCCAACTCCTCTCAGAACCCCCAACTCTGCTAACTTCATCTCCCTCTCTTAAAGTAAAAAGATACACATACACACACACACACACACACACACACACACACACCTGCCAAAATAAAGCAAGAAAAAAAAAGAAGAAAAGCAGCAGCAGCTAAGAAATAACAAGCCATAGCAAACAAAAAGCTCTCCAAACCCATGGAGTCTATTTTTGGTTAGTCACCTGCTTCTGAGCATGGGCCTGCCCTGGAACTTGACTGATACATCATTGGAGAAAAGTGTTTTCTCCTGTGCCAGCAGTTATCAATTGCAACTAACATCTTGGTTAGAGGTGGGGCTTCATGTCCACTTCCCCTTTGCAATATGAAATTTTGTGTAACTTGAACCTGTGCAGGTCTTTTCTTTTTTTCTTTTTTCTTTCTTTTTTTTTTTTTTTATTTAAACAAAAACTTTGTGTGGCAGTCAGAAGACACTTCTCAGGAATTGGTTCTCTCCTTCTTGTGGAATGCAGAGCTTGAATTCAGTTCATCACTCCTACATGCAAATGTATACACACCGAATGACCATGCTGGCCAACTTGTGTTGTTTTAGTCACCAAATCTGTAGTTATTTGCTGTGGTAGCAACCAGAAACTAGCATACCCTAATGGCTGCTTTCTTACATCACTTCGACTCCTTCTCTCCTTCCTTACCATGTGTACTGGCTATTTTTGTGTCAACTTGACACAGCTGGAGTTATCACAGAGAAAGGAGCTTCAGTTGAGGAAATGCCTCCATGAGATCCAACTGTAAGGCATTTCCTTAATTAGTGATCAAGGGGGAAAGGCCCCTTGTGGGTGGGACCATCCCTGAACTGGTAGTCTTGGGTTCTATAAGAGAGTAGGCTGAGCAAGCCAGAGGAGGCAAGCCAGTAAAGAACATCCCTCCATGGCCTCTGCATCAGCTCCTGCTCCCTGACCTGTTTGAGTTCCAGTCCTGACTTCCTTTGGTGATGAACAGCAGCATGGAAGTGTAAGCTGAATAAACCCTTTCCTCCCCAACTTGCTTCTTGGTCATGATGTTTGTGCAGGAATAGAAACCCTGACTAAGACAAATTGGTACCAGCAGAGTGGGGTATTCCTGTGACAACCTGACCATGTTTTGGGGAGGACTGTGGAAGGACTTTGGAACTTTGGGCTTGAAGATCCATTCGTTGTTAAGAGCTCTGTCAGATGTTGTGTAGGAGCTTGGAAGATAATGCTGAGAACAGTGTAGAAGATGGAGGCCTGGTTTGTGAAATTTCAGAGGGAAAATTAAAGACTCTCTTCAGGGCCATTGCTGTTTTTATTGTGAAGTTTTTGTAGTTCTGGTTAGCTGGGGCTGAAGAATCAGCTGTGATTAACAAGATACCAGAACTACTAAAGCAAAAACTTTGCATTACTGGGACTATTGATGCTGGTTAGCTGGAGCTAAGAAATTAGCGGTGATTAAGAAGAGACCAGCATCGTTGAGGTGACATCTTCTGGGAAGTGTTTTCTGAAAGCACAAAGAGGTTGTGTTCCAGAGATAGGCAAGTTTGTACTCCTTCTGCAGTGGGACTTGGTAATGTGTAAGGGTCACCCAGGTGGTACTGGTTTTGAAGGCATGAAGGGGTCACACAGCAGTTCAGGCTCGGCACTGTGAGAGGCCATGGAAGGCCATTGGTGAAGGTGCAGCCCCAGTTGTAATTGAAGGCCCAGGACTGAAGGGGTCACGCAGTGTTTTGGAGATGCCAGTACCACGAGATGACCACCAAGAGCAGCAGCAGCAGTGGAGTACAGGCATCTGGAGCCCAGAGGACGACATGTGTGCTACAAAGGGCATGGCTGGAGAAGTGACCCAAGCCCTTGGAGGAGCCCAGAAGATCGTGAGTTGGATCCCAGACTTTGGACGGTTGAAGATTGATTTTTGCTTTGATTGTGACTGTGCCCTGATAGTTTCCCTCTTGAAGGAAGAAACTGTTTTGGTGGAGCCCACAGTTAAGAGACTTTTAATTGTAAAAAGACTTTGGATTTTAAAAGAGACGGATATTTTAAAGAGATTGAAATTTTAAGAATATGTAAAGACTGTGGGACTTTTAAAGTTATTTAGATCTTGGGGATGAATAAGAATGTAAAGGTTGAGGCTTACTAGTGATGTGTTTGTGTGTCAAGTTGACAAGGGGTCAATTGTACTGGCTATTTTTGTGTCAACTTGACACAGCTGGAGTTATCACAGAGAAAGGAGCTTCAGTTGAGGAAATGCCTCCATGAGATCCAACTGTAAGGCATTTCCTTAATTAGTGATCAAGGGGGAAAGGCCCCTTGTGGGTGGGACCATCCCTGAACTGGTAGTCTTGGGTTCTATAAGAGAGTAGGCTGAGCAAGCCAGAGGAGGCAAGCCAGTAAAGAACATCCCTCCATGGCCTCTGCATCAGCTCCTGCTCCCTGACCTGTTTGAGTTCCAGTCCTGACTTCCTTTGGTGATGAACAGCAGCATGGAAGTGTAAGCTGAATAAACCCTTTCCTCCCCAACTTGCTTCTTGGTCATGATGTTTGTGCAGGAATAGAAACCCTGACTAAGACACCATGCCTGCTCAGATCTGTCTTAGGTGTGTGTGTGTGTGTGTGTGTGCATACACATACAGAGAAAGAGGGATGGGGGTAGGTAGAGAAGAACAAATCTGTAACACTGTAGACCCTGACTGAAAGCAAACAGTGAACTAGAACACAGCCAGCATGTTGAGTGATTTATAGAGGGGCTTTTTCACCAAATACTTTCTGTCAAACTGGAAATTCTTCCCAAGATGTCCAATTTCCTCTTATTACTAAATCATTCCCATTATCTTGTCAGAATTACTTGGGGGAGGAAGAGAACACTGGCCATGTTACCCAACAATACCAGATATTCTCATATTGCAGGATTAGCTGAGCCTGGGGTTTGAAGCAACAAGTCCTGCAGTCAGACGCAGCGCTTTCGCTTAGGTTGTCCTAAACCACCACCCCACCCCATCCCCCACGCTCAGGTTGGTTTGCCTCCTCCTATTTCCTGAGGAAGCCTGGTCACAGAGGCCAGCAGGCAGGGAGTTCTGGCTGCTCGAGAGACACTCACCCGGTTCATATGTGAACAACGGTTCATTCTCACTAATGTGAAAAGTGATACATGCTTACTGCTGTAAAAGAAAAAACTCTAGCAATGCAAAGGGTATAAAGACAAAAAGCAAAAACCCACCCACAACCAGAGTGGACATGCAGTTCCAACACAGAACGCTTCGGAAAGGAAGGGGAAGGAGGAGGGAGAGGAGGAAGAAGAGAAAGAGGAGGAGACCCATTGCTTATTTTACCAGGACAAGATCTGGTACATGGGTCTGTGCCAAATAACCCAGGAGGCACATTCATGTACCTATAACTTCTACATCTGCAAATGCATTGTGGGAGTTTCTCTACGTGAGAAAGTACCAACTTGTGAGTGAGACATGAGTACTGTAGTACAATCAACAATGGAAATGCCTACTGTGTTGTTTCCCTGGAATATGCATGGAATGGTCACATGGCTGGGTCACTTTGTTTTGGTTTCAGCTACTAAACATAGCACAGTAACTCACAGGTAAGTGGAGTTTGCATCTGACACATCCTGCTGATTGTTTATGTGGTCACTTCACAACATCCGAGAAAACTAGCTACTTGCTTCTAGGATATGGCACCTTGTTTTCTTTCTTTCTGTTTTTTCTTATTTAGTTTTTTTCGTAATTATAAACCTAACTCTGCAATCCAGCTAGACTTGAAGGGGAATGAGGAAAACCCAAAGAACCTCAGAGAGAGCAGAGATGACAGGACACTGTGAGCAGATGGGGTGGGGGAGCTCTCCTGAGCTACAGAAGGGATGGTTTGGTGGGTAAAATGCCACCAATTCAAAAGAAATTAGAGTTGTTCACAGTCGGAAATGGCAATCTTCTTGTTGGTCTTGCCATTCCTGGACCCAGAGCGCTCCATGGCTTCCACAATGTTCATGCCTTCTTTCCCCTTCCCAAAGACCACATGCTTGCCATCCAGCCATTCAGTCTTGGCAGTATAGATAAAAAACTGGGAACCATTTGTATTGGTCCAGCATTTGCCATGGACAAGATGCCAGGACCTGTGTGCTTCAGGATGAAGTTCTCATCCTCAAATTTCTCCCTGTAGATGGACTTGCCGCCAGTGCCATTATGGCGTGTAAAGTCACCACCCTGGCACATGAATCCTGGAATAATTCTGTGAAAGGAGGAACCCTTATAGCCAATCCCTTCTCTCCTTTCGTGCTCAGAGCATGGAAGTTTTCTGCTGTCTTTGGAGCTTTGACTGCAAACAGCTCGAAGGAGATGCGGTCCAAGGGCTCGTCATCGGCCATGATGTTGAAGAACACACACAGTGGGGTTGACCATGGCTGCAGCAAGCAGCGAAAAGCGACAGTGGGGTCTGCAAAGCCTTTGTCTTCTTTCAAGAAATCATTTGATGCACATCAAACTTTGAGTGACTTAATCCTCCACAGAACTCTTTCTCTTCCCAAGCTGACTCCTTAACCTGCTACTCCCTTCTCATGGCAACTTGGAACAATTTCTACATCCCTACTAGGGGGAAAGGACTCATCACCCACACAGGGACTGTTCTCTCTCATGGTCTCTGAGGTGACTTAGCCTCTGCTCGAAGAGTCGAAATCATGTTCAGGATCATTAAAAAACTCTGAGACATAGGTGACCAGTGGCCATTTGTTTGAAGTTTCTAAGTCTTCAGGTATTGAAAATGGATGACAGAGCCTCTGGTGTTTGCATGCATTCATTCCTTCAGGGAATGACCAAATCAGAGAGGTCAAAAGGAATTTGAGATCATCCCTGCCGAACCCCAGTCCCCAGGGTCCAGAAATCTGGAGCTTATCATCTCCCTCACCACTCGGAACAGGAACCACATGCCCAGATGCCAGGCCTCTGGTCAGCTGCCAGAGAGCAAGCAATTGCTTCTGAGGGGCCACTACAGAACACTGCCTAGTTTACTGTGAAAAGGGAAAGATGGGTGTGTTCATCTCT
This sequence comes from Mus caroli, assembly GCF_978045245.1. Taxonomy (NCBI): domain Eukaryota; kingdom Metazoa; phylum Chordata; class Mammalia; order Rodentia; family Muridae; genus Mus; species Mus caroli. Next base: position 66,816,993 of record NW_028227259.1, on the reverse strand, counting down.
GCCTTCTGTGTTTTCAAAACAGCTACCCGCAAGCCCCCCCACGTAAAGGTCATACTGCAGCAACCACAATGGGTGTAAAACCCACCAGAGCTGTACAACACTGCAGCAACAGTAAGTTGGGCCAGGCTTTCTCCTGCTGCCAGCCAGGAGGCAGAAATATAGAGAAGTGAAGATACCAACGCAGGGTCACACTGGCAACTGTTACCTGTACAGATCACGTGTCAATCAGAGGCAGTTTGGCATGATGGTGACAACTCCTGCAAGCTGTGGGCCCGGCTGTCACTCAAGTCTCCTTAATCCATAGGAAGGGAAGGTCAAAACCAGCAATACCTACCCATGAATACTAAAAGCCACCCTGTCAAAGCTCAGTAAAAGCGTTTGTTTATTTACGGTTTAAATGTGTGTGTGTGTGTGGGGGGGGGGTTGGTGGTATAGATGCTCAGGCATGTGCATCTAATGGCCCAAAGCTGACAACAAGTGTCTTCCTCAATAGCACTCCACTTTATTTTGAGTCAGGGTCTCATTGAACCTGGCGGTTGGGTTAGTCTTCGGAGGGAATCCCCTGGCTCTGCCTCCTGGGTGCTGGACTTATGGGTAGTTACCACACGTGTTTAGGTTTTACACGATTCTGAGAATGTGAACTCCAGTGCTCACACTTTGTACAAAAAGTGCTTTATCCACTGAGGTATCTCCCAACATAGTAAAATATTTTTAATAATGGCTAAAAGAGCTGGACTGACAGCTCAGTGGCTAAAGGCACGAGCCACATCGTGGCTCACAACTGTCTATAACTCCAGTGCCAGGGGCTCTGGCACCCTCTTCTGATCTTTTTTGGGCACCAAACATGCACATAGTATACGGACATACATGTAGGCAAGAAAACCATATACTTAAAAAAATAATCGTTGTTGTGGATGGCCCTGGTGCTGTTTGTATTTTGATGGTAGTAATTCTGCTTCCTCAAGAGGAGCTGCCCCAAAAAGGAGTGGATCACTTACTCGGGTGATCCCATGAGAACCTTCTCCCCATTTTAACTGGTCAATAAAGACGGTAGAAGCTAATCTCTGGGCGAAGGATAAGGTGAGATTTCTGGGCCCCAGGAGGAAGAGGAGGAGAGAGAGAGAGGGAGAAGGATTTGGACAAGGCTGTAGAGAGGATAGGAAGCAACAGACATGTAGGTCTCAGGGACTCCACAGGTGGTGGAAGCTAAGGAGGATGAGGCAGGATATTCTTCGCCCAGCAGTTGTGTTATCTGGCTGGTTTTAAAATATGAAGGCTGTCTGGTGTTTTCCATCCACAGTGACTCAGGTGGGCCAGAGAAAGGGCACAGCCGCTTGGCGATCGTTGGAGGTTTGGTGAAGCTAGCCGTGGGAGCTGGGTGAGATGGTCATTGCTGGCACCAGACAAGGAGCAAGCGTGCATCTTAAAATCACGTGCAACTCATCTTTATTTTTGTAAGAAGACTATGATAGAGACAATGTTTAGTTCTAGTAACCTCCTTAGCAATGAGTTACACGTGGAGGCTGCTTCCTCTGGACAACAAAGCTACAGGAAAACCCTGTGATGTCCACACAGACCTGAAACCCTCATTCAGAGCTAGAGTGAGCTGTCCTCAACAGCACTGAAAGCAAATGGCTCTCAGCAGGCTCCCAGCTCACACCAATGTTTCCTGAGGCTCACGGTAAGAGAAATCACTACTGCTATACATCAATACCAAAATCCATCTAAACTAAGCTCTAAAATGTAGTTTTTTATTCTTTGAGAATTTCTCATCTATAAAAGCCTGATGTGTTTAATTTTTTATTACTTGTGTGTGTGTACAATGTATGTGTGGATGTGTCCCATGACATGTATGTGGAAATGAGGGAACAGCTGTGTAGATGTTCTCTCTCCCTCCTTTATGTGGGTTGCATGGGGTCAAACTCTGGCTAACAGGCTTGCTTGTGTAACAAGCACTCTTGCCCTCCTGGTAACGTTGCCAGCCTCAGACTGATGTTTTTATAATACATAGTAAAAATGAGGTAGAGCAAATCAAAATGAGAGACATGCAGGGGCCACAGGGAGGGCACTAGGGGAGAAGGACAGCTGAGGACAGGGTAAACATGGTGTATATCCATGAAAACGGCAAGCCTATTATTTAGTGAGTCAACCCAAGTAACTAGTAACAATAAAAACAAAAACCCAGAATGAGAGAAGCAGAATGAGGAAACAGCCTCACATGGCATTCGAGGAACCGTGACAAACTGCTGGAAATGTTTCCAGATTCTTCTCAAGTTCTGCACTCACCTCTTCACAGACAAAGCAATCCCAACTGACAGACCACAGTGAAAGGCAACCACATGTCCCACCTTCCAAGCCATCCAGGACACAGACTCGTGTGCCGTGCTCTGGGGTCTCAGGTCACTTACTTTCACAGCAGGCATCACCACCCATGTCTTCCATGTGTACTAAGTAAGGCTCAGCAGCTAAGAGCATTTACTGCTCTTGGAGAGGACCTCATTTGATTTCAGGATGAGGTAAAGACAACTACCCATAACTCAGCCTCCAGGGATGCAAAACCTCTGACGTCAGTGGGCACTGCCACTCACATGTGCAAACACACACAAATAACAGCTTTTTAGAAAAATGTAAAAACCAAGTGGGGCTCTCCCAGAGAGGTGGGTCTTTGCTTAAGATTATACCACAAGAAGCTTACCTGGCCTGAGGTCCAAACCCCGACCACGGGCCTGGAAGGCAAGCTGAGCACTCTGTTGTTTCCCTGGGATACCCAACCAGCAAGAAACACACCGTTCCTTTTTAGTTTCCTATTTAACACATCACTCATTCAGTTCACAGGCAACTAAGCCTGGAGTTTTCCTATCAACATACTGGTGCCTGGTTTTCCTGGCATTTTAATTAATGTAACTAAGATCCCAAAAGGTGATGGAACCCACATCAATCAATTAGACATCTGGAAAAACTGTGAGTAAAGATGAAGAGGCCAGCCTACCACAGAAACCAGACTTGCAAGTACCCTTACTCCACCCTTCTCGTCATCACAGAGGGCGAGGCTGGCCACATAGCAACTGGTAAAGCTCACCTTGCCCAACAGCTGAGTGCACTTTCTCCATGTCAAACTTCATTTTGGATCGTCCTGGAGTGCTAAGCATCTTTTCCCACACTGCCGTGACTTCTTTAAGGCATGGAGTGATTTCTTCGTAGTCAAGCTTGAGGCGTTTGTTCAGCAAGTCGTTTTCAGAGGCTGGAAGAGGTGAGGGCGGGCAGGTGAGCAGGAGCTTCCGAGCTGGAGCCAGCAGCACGGGTCACACGGGACCCACCTGTCCCTCCTCTTACACACGCTGCCATGTCTCCTCAGCCATTTCACCCTTGCTATGCCCCAGCCAGGCCCTCAGGCGGAGTCAGGCCTGGTCAGGGCTTGGATGGAACAAATATGAAAAGCCTAGGAAATTGCCTTGATTTCGCCCCCATCATGGCCTTCTGGCCTTACTACTAAGGTTTACCCACTTCTTCTCAGTACCTTACTGGTGTTCCCAGTGCTTGGCCCGGCAGAGTCCCAGTAACTTCTGTTCACTAAGCTGCAGAGACAGTCTAAGGTCCTCCTTATTGAGAGGCAGGCCGCATGTAGGTGTTGTCAACCATTAGTGACATATCTGTAGCAGAGATCCCCTTACACAAGGCATCTTAGAAAGCTAAAACTAGCTATGACATCTCACCAAGAAAGACCAAAGCCTCAATGAGAATCACACTTAAATTACCAAATAGAAGCTAGAAACCAGTGAAGAAAGCCTTTAGGGTCTCATATTTTCAAAACTCGCCAATATGAGAAAGCATGTCACTAGAGCTGAGCTCACCACATCTGGCACATCAGGATCATCACTAGCCTCCTTAGGCTGACAGGAGCCAGCATTGGGCTCTGAGTACCAGTGGCTTCATTAGCAGTGACCTTTGTCATAAGCATGTCTGTGTTCCCCAACACTGCTCAGCAAACAACTAGAACTCCATCTCAAGTCCACAGAACGTCACACAGCACCCCCCCCCCCAAAAAAAAAGCTGCCAGAAGACTTGGCCAGAGGCTTAATCCAAGGATCTTATTGCAGCATCCCCTGCCTCAAATTCCCAAGGACACTGCTGCCTACAGTCAGTGGCCTGTGAAATGCCTTATCAGCTAAGGCAGGACCCATAGCTACGGACGCCTAAGCCTTCACAGTACTACTGAAAAGCTTTCGTGTCCACACCCATCCTGGACTGAGGCAAACAGGACAGAATGAAATCACATGTATTTTGCAGGATTTTCCCAACAAAGCAATGGCCACATGAACTAACTTGACACTATGACTGCTGTTCAGCTCTGAGGTATACCCACAGGGCAGGGCAAGCTCCTGGCACTCAGTCCCCAGGCTCCCACTAACTCCTCCCCCTGACCCTTCCACAAATCTCCTGCAAACTATTGCCATCCCTTGTAAGCTAGCTGGGAAAGTAAACTTTCAAGGGCTCAGCAATTAAATGACCCCTATGCTTAAAGAGATTTAAGAAAAATTATAATACTTTAAATTATTTCCTACAACAAACTTAAGAAAAACATTGTAAATTGAAAGGGCTTCAACTACAATTTAAGATGTAATGTATCGCCATGGATTTGTAGACTATATAACTTTGTAATACTAGTTAGGCATAAACTAGTATCTTAGCACTGGCATGCCTGGGCCAACGTTATGCTGTACTCCACTAGGCTGTTCACAGCTTTATTTTAAAATACAGGGAAAGTGAGCTTACGTAGAGGTACAGCAGGGGGCTGTATGCCCTGCAGAGATGTGATGTGTGAGTGCTGGCTGTTTCTTAATTTTTTTTAATCTTTATCAAATTGATACAGGTAGGGTCATCTGGGGATTTTCAATTGGAAAACTGCCTGTGATTTTCAATTGGAAAACTGCCTGTGATTGACGTGAGTGGGCCCGGCTGTCTGTGGGGAGGTGCTATCCTGGGGAGGAGGCCCACGGTTAAGAAAGGTAGCTGAGAAGGCATGTGAAGGAAGCCAGGCAGAACAAAGCAGTTCTCCAGGGTTTCTGCTTCAGTTCTTGCCTGCAGCTCCTGCGCTGAAATGATGGACTATAAACCCGAAGTCAAATAAACTTCCTCCTCCCCAAGATGATTTAAAAAAAAAAAAAAATCACAGCAATAGAAAGCAAACGAGGACAGCGTATCTGTGTCACTGGGAAAGAAACCCACAGTCCCAGCTGCCAAGTGTCTACACCACAGAGAGGCAGATTTAGACAATGGGGTTAACTTCTGTCTGGGATGAAACACTTCCAGAATAGTAATTAGTATTGTATCTATAGATTCCAAAAGCAGAAAATTGACTTAGCCAGAGAAAGACTTTGCCATGTGTGTTCCTCTAAAGAGCATGCAAGTCAGCTTGAATTTGATCAATCTCAAGAGTCACTCACCCCGCAGCTTAAACCTCTTATAAGAAGTGTATGAAAAAAAATCACAGAGTAATAGTTTTTGTTTACACAGTCAACGCTCTGATTGGGTCCTATCTGACCTAGCTTCTATATTTAATGGCCCCAACTCAATTCACTGCTATCAAGCTTACTAAATATTTTGAAGCAATCAACTTGCTACTGTTGATTATTTCTCAACAATATAGGTATAGCAAGGCTCATAAATGGACTAACACGTCCTATATTAAATTTAGAAACTTGATTACACTTTGACCACAAGATAAACATCCCAGCTTAAACAGAGGAAAGATAAATGAACCCAAGCAGCAAAGCAGTAAGAGCAGCAGAACAAACACTGCCCATAGCCTGGTAAAGTCGACAGTGGGCACAGCACAGTCATGGCAAGGTGGCCAAGGCAACCCAGCAGACACTCCCCTGCTCATGCAGGTCTGTCAGCCATTCCTGGCACAGTAGCACGCACTTTGTTTCTGAGGTATACTGATCCCATGTCACCAACTCTACTCATGACTTCTAACATTCCCAAGAGCAACCAACCTCTCCTTATACATGTATCTCAGGTCTCGTTTCACTGGGCTGCCACCTGCAGGACTGGCTAAAAAGCAGAAGAGAGCCGCAGAATGAGCATTAGTGACCTCTCAATTTTCAACAAAGGTCCCCAAATACACAGCTGTCATTTTCTTCATACCACACTTTGTAATGTTACGACTACCCCTCCCCCAGTCATGTGTGTGTGTGTGCGCGCGCGCGCGCGCAAACATCAGTAAAGCCGCAGACGCCATGGGACACGTATGGGGGTCAGAGAACAACCTTCAGGAGTTGGTTCTCGCTCCCTGCTGTGGGTTCTGAGGACTGAACTCAGGCCATCAGGCTTGTGTGGCAAGGATCTCTGCTTATTAGACTATCTCACAGGCCCATAAAATATTGTTAATTTTAATTTTTAAATATTTATTATAACTTCTTATATATTCTTGATATATACAAGGTATTTATTTTCTATTTTTCTTTTATTGTTTTATTATTTTTAAACAATATATTCTGACTATGATCTCCCATCCCCCAACTCCTCTGAGATCCTTCCATTCGAATTTACTCTTTCTGACTTTCATTAGAAAACAAACAGGCATTTAAAGAATAATAATAAAAGAAGAAACAAATTGGAATAGGACAAAACAAACAAACAGCAGAAAAAGAGCCAAACAATGACCACAAGAAACACACACAGGAATCCCATAAAACCACAAAACCTGAAGCCATAATGTGTACATAAAGGACCCATAGATTAAAAAAAAATTAAAAATATAAATAAATAAATGCCCTGAGTAAACAGAGGCTTCCTCCTGCAGTAAATGGGAACAAATACAGAGAGCCACATCCAAATGATGTATACTCAGCTGTAAACAGAAGGTCGATTCCCTCGCCTCAGAGCTCAGGGAACCTTACAGAAGAGGCGGCAGAACTGTAAAAGCAGGAGGAGATGGGGATGGAAGCAAGGCCTTCTAAACGCATCAGGGCTGATGTACATAGAACTCAGACACTGTGGTAGCATGCACACGTCCTGCATGAGTCTGCGCCAGATGGGTCCCAGGACCGAGAGAAGTGGACACAAGCCCCCATCCCTAACCCAGAAGTTATCTCTAATTGATAACAACTGGCAAATGAAAAACTAGTTTTCTCCAATGGAGTCTCAGGGGGTTTACAAACCACTCGTAAGGGCAGGCCCCGTGCCAAACACACACACACACACACACACACACACACACACACACACACACACTAGAAGAATGAAGTAGAAAAAAGCTTAATACTGAGCTGTTAAAAGCTGCTCACTACACCCTGACTAAACAACCTGTTCTCGGCGGCAATACTGTGAACAGAAGAGCACTGGCTTCTTCTCTAGGCAGCTGTTCCAACAGCTGGGCTACCATCACATCCAGGGCTTTATTTCTTCAGTTCACTTCCTCCTGATCAAAAGTAACGTCTACGTTTCTCCTTTGACATCTCAGCAGTCTGTGCCCTTCTCAGCAGCAGGCACTGTATTCCTCGTGACTCCTGATCACGAGGAGGACATCTAGCTACCACTGTGACACTAGCTAAGAAGAGCAGTAGAAAGTTCTAGCCAGCAGGGCTTCATGGGACAGAACTCCTTCTGAGAGTTTACTCCTAAGATCTGGTGTCTTAGTAACTTTCAGTTCTATTCAAGCTTCGGCGTTCTATTCAAAGACAAAAACCTGTGACCAAGCATAGTGCTCAATGAAACACACTCATTCCAAAACTGCAGGAAGGAATGGCACCGTGAGTGAGCCTCCTGCCACAGCCTACCTCCCTTTGGGAGGGTGTACTCAGACTTCCCGCTCAGAATCTTTAGGTCTTCAAATCTAGACAGTGGCTTACAAAAAATCTAAACTTCCCAAGTTCCTGTCATTTTGATAATGGAGATATCTGTCCAGGTAAACTTTTACCCAGGAACTCACTAAACAGCCACACAAAATGGAATTATATACCTTAAGGATTTACATAGGATTAGTCTAGTCTCACTACCCAGGCAGAAATTATGGCTGGGATTAAAAAGAAAAAGTAAATAAATCCCATAAACCAACCACCACAACAAAAACAACCAACCAACCAACCAACCAAGCAGCCAGCCAGCCAGCCAGCCAATCAAAACCACTTCTGAGACTCAGAGCTTATATGGCAGCTTATATTTCACAAGTTCTAGACGTGGTGCTTCTCATGCTACACAGGAATATGTGACAGTTGGTAAGACTCACTTTAAATGTCTGGAAAGTAAATGGTTTCACTATTACTTTGAAAACGTAAACAGACACGACAGGCGTCCACGTCCGTGAGGCCACCTGGACTGTTGGTTTAAGACTGTATCCTGAGGGCAAGGATTAAGTCAGAGCATCAGGTTTGCTCAGCTTCACTCTCCAAACCAACCTTGTAGCTTCTGATTCTCCTTCTCCATCCTGAGCAGCAGGATCTGCTGCAAGATGGCCTTTTTCCACAGCTCTCGAAGCTCGCGTGATGTCTTCCTCTTTTCTTCCTGTACTGGGCCAAATGGGCCATCCTCACACACCGGTTCTAAAGGGGAGCGTGGAGGGAGCTCTCCCAGCTCGGAATAATCTGGAGACAAACAAGAAGGACATTGCGGGATGATACTTCTTTCCTTTGAAAATCTGTGTGTGTGTGTGTGTGTGTGTGTGTGTGTGTGTGTGTGACAACATTGTGGAGTTAGTTCTCTCCTTCTACCTGTATGTGGATCCTTGCCACTGAACTCAGGACACTGGGCTTAGTAAGCACCTTTACCCACTGAGCCATCCCACCAGCCTCAGAATGTAAGTTTTGGGGACAGCAAGACAGCTCAACAGGGAAAGGTACTTGTCGTCAGCCTGGAAACCTGAGTTTAATCTCTGGGACCCACATGAAGGAAGAAAAGAACTGATTCCCAAAAGCCATCCTCTGGTTTTCACATGAGTGCTGTGTGCTCTATGCATGCTTGTCTCCGACCCGCACATACACATAAGTAAATGTAAATTGTGTTTTAATATTCACCACATTAAGTTATATATGAGCCACAAACATGAACTAAATGACACATTTACTAGGAAGCAAAAGCTTTAGTAGCTGGGGAAATGTCTGGAGACATTTCCGTTGACCTTTGGAGGTTATCTAATAACAATTGATCATAGAGTTGTTACTATGTTTCTATAATCACTTGTGTAATTCAACCACCCGAAGACTCCAGTATTTAGTTTTGTAAATCTAGTTTTATATTTTTAAAAACCTGATGTAACAACAAACAAACAAACAAGGTATAGGTGTTTGGGAGACTTTCCAGTGTCACACAGCCAGGGTGGGAACACAGCAGCTTGGCTTATACAGCACTTTCACTGTCCCATTAGAAACTGAGAGAAAGTTAAATATATTTAAGAGATAGTATGAACTGGGACTATTATTATCAAATCCCCCAGTCAACTGCAGGACACTAGTGGTACTGGGCATTTCTACAGGTGGTCACTTATCCTGACACACAATTGCCTGAAAAGAAAACTCGTGTCCAGAAGAAAATCTAGTAAGCAAGCAGGTGCACAGAGCTCCATCCCACTGTCTGCCTGGCTCAGAAGCACCTGCTGACCACTCGATGCAACTTCAAGTTTCCCCACATCAGTTCTAAATGTCTGTGTTTTAACGCCTCACATTTCACGAACTGTATTCCTTTCTTTACAGGAACCATGTTCTTGGTACACATGATAGTGTAATTCTCAAATATCTTACAGACATATACAATGCCATACCTATTCACAGTGACCCTCGAACTAAAGGGCAGCAGAGGTCATACAAGTGGCCCTCACATGACAAGAAGCAGCCCCAGGAGCCATCATGCACACTAAACTTAAGGAACATGGACCTTAACATCTGCAAGTGCAACAACATTCACAGGTGACTTGAGCCTCAAAATTACCCAAACAGAATCTGCTTTGGCTGCCAGCTCCAACAGTCCTGACCCCTCATTTCCCGAGCAGCCGTTGGCACCGTCTTTCCTGAAGTTGAATAGGGACCCTGCCATGAGATCCTTGAACTCACACTGAAGAGCAAATTCTTCATTTCTTCTAGTAACCTGCCCAACTGAATTCCTAGTAATACTGGGTTGCAACTCAGCCAGGAACAGGGAATAATCTTAGTAGTTTAGGCTGCTTGGTCTCAGGTCCAGGGTGGCTTCTGACTGGAGCCGTCTACAGAGGTTTATGGAGTACCAGCTTTGACTTCAGTATTTGCAGAAATTAGATCTGCAACACTGCGAGTACCGTTTGGTGACAGTGATGATGTGAGGTTTAAGGCATAAATCACCTTCCCAGTGTTCTCGGCCTTTGCCTATTTGCCAGTCACTGGGGCAATATATTGGGTAATACAAATAAGCTTGTCTGATTGTCATAAGAAAATAGACTTCAAACCAAAACCAATCAGAAGAGATGGAGAAGGACATATATACTCAAAGGAAAACTCCACCAAGAGGACACTGCAATTCTGACATCTACGCACCAAGTGCAACAACACAAAACAAACACTACTACAGCTTCAATCACAGGTTAACTCCCCCACACTGAGAGTGGAATCTTTCAATACCCTACTTTTACCGACAGACTGGTCAGTAGAGAAATATTGGACCTAACGCATTTATAGAACATTCCACCCAAAAGAGTATACCTTCTCAGTACCTCATGGGATTCTCTCCAAAACTGAACAAATAGTCTGATATAAAGCAAGTCTCAACAGACACAAGGAAACTGCAATGACGCCCTGCATCCCATCCGATCACCATGGAGCATGGATCATGACAACAAAAGGCTTACACAAACTCATGGAAACTGAACAACTCTCTACGGAGGGAAAAGTGGGTCAAGACAAAATTACGGAAGAAGGTAAAGACTTTCTTCCCTGGAATGAAAATGAACACACAATACAGCCAAACTTCTGAGACCCATGACGGCTGGTCTTACAGGCAAGCTCATCGCACTAAGTGCCTACATAAAAAAAACTTGGACAGGTCTCTTACTACTAACTTAACAGCATAGCTGTAAGCTCTAGAATAAGAAAAAGAAATCAAACCCCAAAGGAGTAAATGGCAAGAAATAATCAACCTCAGAGCTGAAGTCAATAAAATAAGAACAACAACACAAAGAATCAATGAAACAAAGAGTTAGCTCCTTGTGAAAATCAGTAATATTGACAAACCCTTATCCAAATGAACTAAGTGGCAGGAAGAGAAGATCCAAATGAATAAAATAGAGACGAGAAGAGGGATATAGCAAGACAGGAGGAAATCCAGTGGATCATAAAGGCATACTTTAAAAACATTTAATCCACCAAATTGGAAAATTAGAAAGAAATGGTTAGTTTTCTTGATAAGTACCACTTACTAGAGTTAGAGTTAGATCAGATAATCAATTTAAACAGACCTATAACCCCTAATGAAATAGAAGCAGTAATTAAAAGTCTTCCAATAACAACAACAAAAATCCCAGGCTGGGTGGTTTTAATTCAGAATTCTACCAGACTTCCAAAGAGTTCATGTGAATACTCTTTAAATTACTTCCCAAAATAAAAACATAGGGAACACTGCCCAATTTCCTTTATGAGGCCACAGGTATCCTGATATTCAAACTACATAAAGACCCAACTTGATCTTGAATTCCAGATCAATTTCTCTTAGGAACATAGATGCAAAGATTCTCAATAAAAATACTTGTAAAGTGAACCCAATAATACATCAAAAAGATAATCTACCATGATCAAGCAGGCTTCATCCTAAACAGGCTGGGATAGTTCCCCATCTGTAAACTGATACACATAATTCTCCATAGAAACAGACTGGAAGGCAAAAACCACATGATCATCTCATTAGATGCACACAAGGCCTTTGACAAAAGCCAACACCCCTTCGTGATAAAAATCCTAAAGAACTGAGGAATACAAGGGAAATACCTTAATAAAGGCAATATACAGCAAGCTCATAGCCAGCATCAGCTTAGAGAGAAACTCAAAAGCAGTGCCACTAAAATCAGAAAGCAGACAAGGTCATTTAGCCTCTCCAGATCTACTCAATACAGCACTTGGAGTCTTTGCTGCAGCAATAAAGTAACTGAAGGGGACAGAAGTTGGAAAGGAAGAAGTCAAAGTATCTTTATTTGCAGATGATGAGAGTATACATGTGACTTTAAAATTTCACCAGGAAACTCCTTCAGCTGATAAATACTCTCAACACAGAAGCTATATACAAAATCAACTCACTAAAATCATTAGCCCTTCCCCCACCCCCCAAACAACTAACAAACAGACTGAGAAAGAAATAAGGGAAACAACACTTTTTATACTAGCCTCAATTAATATAAAATGTCATGGGTAACTCTAAGCAATCAAGTGAAAGACTTGTAAAATAAAAACTTTAAGACATTGAAGAAGATATCAGAAGATGGAAAGTGAACCAAATAATACATCAAAAAGATAATCTACCATGATCAAGCAGGCTTCATCCTAAACAGGCTGGGGTAGTTCATGGATTAGTAAGATTAGTACAGTAAAAATGGTGACCCTACCAAACACTACCTACAGATTCAATGCAATCACCATCAAAACTCCAACACAACTCTTCACATATTTTCAAAGGACAATTTACAGTTTCATATGAAAATACACATACACACACCCAAACCGCAAACTCCAGAATTAGCAACAGAATTAGCTGTTTTATGATAAAACAGCTGGTGAGATAGCTCAGGGGTTAAAAGCACTGACTGCTCTTCTAGAGGTCCTGTGTTCAATTCCCAGCAACCACATGGTGGCTCACAACTATCTGTAATGGGGTCTGATGTTCTCCTCTGGTCTGTGAATGTATATGCAGAAGAGTATTCACACATGAATTAAAAAAATAAAATAAGTGTGGGAGGTATCACCTTTCTTGATCTCAAATTATACTACAAAGCTACAGTAATAAAACAACATGGTACTGGCACAAAAGCAGACACGCTTATTGGTGGAACAGAAAAAAAAGACCCAGACCAAAATCCATTACACATATCAGCACCTGATATGTGAAAAAGAAGCCAGAAATACACCCTTGGTCAAACTGGCTGGCTGTATGTAGAAGACTGTAAATAGGTCCATACTTATTACCCTGTATAAAATTCAACTCCAAATGGATCAAAGATAAAACATAAAACACTAAACACAATAGAAGAGAAAGTGGGACTAGCCTTGGACTCACTGGCACAGGAGAAGACTTTCTGAGTAGAACACTGTTAGCACAGGCACTAAGATCAACAGTTAGTCAACAGGACCTCATGAAGCTGAAAAGCTTCTGCATGGCAAAGGACACCATCATTTGAACAAAGCGGCAGCCTACAGAATGGGAAAAGATTTTTACCAACTCCATGTTCAGTAGAGGGCTAATATCCAAAATATATAAAGAATTCCAGAAACTGGATACCAAGAAAACAAATAACCCAATTAAAACACAGGGTACAGATATAAAAACAGAATTCTTAAAAGAGGAAACTCAAATGGCTAAGAAAAATTCAAAGAAATGTTCAACATGCTTAATTATTAGGGAAACGCAAATCAAAACTCCTTTGAGATTTCATCTTACACCCATCAGAATGGCTAAGATTAATATAACAAATGGCAGCTCATGCTGGTGAAGATGTGGAGTAAGAGGGGCACTGACCCATTGTTGGTGGAAGTGCAAACTTGTACAGCCACCATGGGAATCAGTGTGGCAGTTCCTCAGGAAGATACGGTCCATCTACCTCAAGATCCAGGTATACTGCTGTTAGGCATACAGTCAAATGACGCTTCATCCGACCAGAGACACGTGCTCACCCATGTTCACTGCTGCTCTATTCATAAGTCAGACACTGGAAATGAAGATGCCCCTTTGTAGATGAATGGATTTTTTAAAAAGCGGTACATTTATGCAATAGAATATTACTTAGCCATTAAGAAAATGAAATCAAGAAATTTTCAGGTAAATGGAACAGAATTAGAAAAAAATCATCTATTTAGGTTTAGTGGTTCACACCTTTAATCCCAGCACTTGAGAGGCAGAGGCAAGCAGGTCTCTGAGTTCAAGGCCAGCCTGATCTACAGAGCAAGTTCCAGGGCAGCCAGGGCCACATAGAGAAACCCTGTCTCGGAAAATCCAAATCATCCTGAGTAAGGTAACCCAGGCCCAGCAAGACAAACAGTACGTGCATTTGCTTATTTGTGGATATTAGCTCTTAAGTCAATAGCCGAGCTACAATCCATACAACCACAGGTTTATAGAGTAAAGGACTAGGGAGAGACAGACAGATCTTTCTAGGAAAGGGAAAACAAAATAGTTATGGATGGATGGGGGATAGAACAGGAGGAGGGAGGGAAGAGGGGGACAAAGAAGGGAAGAAGGGGTCAGGGGAGGGAATGTGTGTTGCAGGATATTTGACCACAGTGTGAACTCTGAGATTCATTTTCAAAAAAAAATTCTGTTTCTAGTTGTGGTATGGCTCAGCCTTAGCAGCCACCTTTAATCCCTCTGGCTAGAATACAGGCATTCCCTTAGCACACACCTTTAATCCCTCTGGCTAGAATACAGACTTGCCCTTAGCACACACCTTTAATCACAAACAATGAAGGTCAAGTTAGTTTGCTTAGTTTGTAGATCATGTTTTGAAAGTGATGTCTTATTGAGTGGCAGACAAAAGTATCAAATCAGAGAAAGATTTGACAGAACAGGATATGCCCAACTCTCAGGGGAAGAGAGAGGAAAGAGAGGTAACATAGAGGGAGCAGGGGGGGTGGGGTGGGGAAGGAAGGAGAGGCAGTTTTATGGGGCAGTTATAAAGAGACAGGTTGTAGAAATGGAACAAGGTAGACATAGGTAAATACCTAACAACTCAGAGAATGAGGAGAAAGAAGTTTAGAGCAGATTGCTAGAGTTAGTTTAAGGCTAATCAGAGGCTGAGAGAAAAACCAGATTGAACCAGTCAGCTTGGAGAAGAGTTTAAGGCAAAACAGCTGAGTTGAACCGGTCAACCAGAATTCAGAAAGAACTAGGAAGGGGGAGCTTATTCAGCAGTCAGTCTCAGAGGCTGAAAACAGTTTTAGGCCTAGACTAGGTTGTAAGGAGGCTAGAAGCTTCCAGGACTAGTCCTAGTTAGCAGACAGAGGCAGTCAGCCTTGAACATAACAATTATTATTACCAGGAGAATAAAAGGTATTTCTACAAATATGGGGAGAGACATCTAAAATTAAGGGGCTGTCTTAGGGAAACCAAAAGCAAGTAGTAGAAAATTCATAAAATATATACATGTATGAAGGGGATCTAAATGAAATAATCAAATAATGGGGGAGATAAAGTCCCAACTGGCTATCTCTTATCATCATATCAAGTTTCCAGTACTGGAACTGGGTTATATTTATTTGAGTTGTTGGTCAAAAAGGCCCCATGGGAACTCCCAAACAATTCAGGGTATTGCCAAGACTATAGGTTGCTCTTCACAAACTTGTGGCAAGGCCCACAATACCTACACAACTCTTTGAGCAAAGAGAATTCAAGCTGGTGCCTAAATAAAACCTTTACCCAGATACGCTAGCATCTTTGGTATAGGAAGTTGTTCTGGATGCTACCAAAAAAGACTAGATACCCTTGCTCTTAACAAGAAAAAGTATCGATAAAATGACTTGTAATGACATTCTGCTATCCTCATAGATCAGTGCCTGACTCAGCCATCGTCAGAGAAGCTTCCTCCTGCAGAGGACAGGAACAAATAAGAAACCAATCAGACAGTATGCAGAGAGTGAGACTTTGAAACACCTATCCCTAAACAGCAGGTCTCTGTCAGATCCCTCTCTCAGAGCTCAGGGAACTCTGCAGAAGGGGAGACAGAAGAAATGTAACCAAAGGACACCAAGGAAACAAGGCCCTCAATCAATGGGACTGATGCACATATGCACGTCCAGAGACTGAGGCAGCATGCCGTGTCTGCATGGGTCTATATCAGACGGAGTCTGAGAGCTGAAAGTGGACACTTGCCCCCACCACCCCTAGCCCAGAAGCGAGCTCCAACTGATAATCCCTTGCACATGAAGCTTCAGTTTTCTCTTCTCTAACTGGGGAAACAAACTACCGTAAAGAGTAGGTTGCGTGCCCAGCAGTAGATGGCCAACAGAAAATGATCTTAAAGGCACCTCTAGAGGCTCCCTGTCTCAGGGCCTGTCAAGCTTCTCCCTTAAAAAAAAAAAAAAATTAAACACACACACACACACACTTTTTTTCTTCTTTTCCCCCTACAGGTCCTTTGTGTATGTATCATGTCGTCCAGGTTAGAGTTTTTATGTGACTCCTGAGTGTGTGAGTGGTTATCTGTGTCTCTATGTTTCTTGTACCTTTTTTGAAGTTCTTTTCCTTCTGCTAACTTGTGTTATTATGATGTGTTAGTTTTGTTTTACTGTATCTTATATTGTTATGCCTAGAAACCTGTGTTTTCTAATGAGACAGAAAGGGGTGGGTTGGGATGGGAAGGGGTTGGGGAGGAACTGGGAGGAGTAGAGAAAAGGGAAACTGAAATCAGAGTGTATTATGAGAGAAAAAAATCCATGGCCAATAAAAGAAAAATAAGTTTAAAGGAAATAGTTATACATTAATTCCCAAACAAATGAAATTTAATTTACTTAATCCAAGAGTGTCTGTGTATTGTTTGATGGAAGAACTGGTAATGAATGTGACTACTACTCAGAACGGTCAGCATTCCTAACGCAAAGAGATTCTATTCTAGAAGGTGACTTCACTGAACACTCTTCACACCCCAGTGTGGAAACTGAGGCTCAAAGTCACGTGCCTGAATAATTCCTAGATGCTAGGTGGCATGCTTTATAAGTACCTACCAATTTTACCTCCATACCACCTGTACTGGCTATTTTTGTGTCAACTTGATACAGCTGGAGTTATCACAGAGAAAGGAGCTTCAGTTGGAGAAATGCCTCCATGAGATCCAACTGTAAGGCATTTTCTCAATTAGTGATCAAGGGGGAAAGGCCCCTTGTGGGTGGGACCATCCCTGGGCTGGTAGTCTTGGGTTCTATAAGAGAGTAGGCTGAGCAAGCCAGGGGAGGCAAGCCAGTAAAGAACATCCCTCCATGGCTTCTGTATCAGCTCCTGCTCCCTGACCTGCTTGAGTTCCAGTCCTGACTTCCTTTGGTGATGAACAGCAGCATGGAAGTGTAAGCCGAATAAACCCTTTCCTCCCCAACTTGCTTCTTGGTCATGATGTTTGTGCAGGAATAGAAACCCTGACTAAGACACCACCAGATAACCCAGGAACATATTTAGGGCTCAAGGGAAACACTCAAAACATAGGGCGACTCAGTCCATAGAGCCAGGAGTAGAACTCGGAGCCCAGACTAACCCGCCCGCCTGCCTCATTCAGGTATGGGAATACTGGCAAAGAGGAGCCAGAGAGAAGCATGGACTGAGTCACACTGATGCTGCCAAGTCATTCACACCAAACAAGCAGGCTTCAGGCCTCCCTGGCCACCTACAGACACATACGGAATTATAAGCAAAGTTCCAAGAGCACTTATTGGGTAAGGTTCAGTGCTTGATTCTAACATTAGTGACTACATTGTTCTAAAACCAGAATCTTTGGGCAAAACCTTTGTGCAGCTTAGATTTCTCCATAGACTGGAGATTTTTCAATATTTATATGTATGTCTTTCTTACTTTGTGTGTGCATGTGCGTGCGTGTGTGTGTGTGTGTGTGTGCATATGTGAGTACCTAACCAGTGTGTGTGTGTGTGTGTGTGTGTGTGCATATGTGAGTACCTAACCAGTTCAGAGAAATGTCAGAGGCAGCTGTGAGCTGCATGCTGTGAGTGCTGGGTGGAAGTCAGAGACAGGTTCTCTGCAAGAACAATACATGTTCTTAATGCTGAGCTGTTGCTCCAACCTGGACTGCAGATTTTTTGAAAGGAACACTCATACTGAAAACACTGGGGAAGAGAAATGCTTGCTCCATCTTAAAACTAACAGTAAGGCCCCAGGGCCCTCCCTCAACAACAGGGGTCCTTCCTCCCCGCTTTGGCCCAGGACCCATGGCTGCTTAACAGCATTGTCAGGGATGGACCATCTCGCCTGTGAGGGCTGGGATGGCCTTTTAGCCCTCTCTGGCTGGCTGACTCCCCACTACCACCATAAAGCTCAGTCCTAAGGTCATGCCCCCCCAATCCCCCTCAGGATGGTCGCTCTTGCTTCCTGTTCCTGCCTGTGGGGTCCTAAGGCACCTACCCTCTGCTACCATAGCTCTGGTGCAAGCCTTTCCACTGCTCTGAGCCCCAAACCCACACAATATACAAGGATCCCAGAGAAGGGAACCAGGGCAGCCTGGAACATCCTGAGAAGACTGAGCAGAAGAGAAAGAAATCAGAGGGACAGAACATAGCAAGGCCCTAGAGCATGTTATGTTGGTAGCAAGTGACTGGGCTGGGGCTCTCTAAAAACAATTGTATTCTTAAATTACACAGTCCATCCATCCATCCATCCCCCCTCCTCATTGAAATCTACAGAGATATATTACACAGTCCATCCATCCATCCATCCCCCCTCCTCATTGAAATCTACAGAGATAGTAACACATACATACCTTTATACACATATGACTTTATAAGAAACATATGGCCGATTCAGTCTTAATCCTCCTGTGACCAAGCATCCATCCACTTCAGCCCAAAACAATGGTGAGATAAAATCAAGTTCTGTTCCCAAGGAGACAGCTGAGTGGGCCCCATTCCAGTCAGTGTCAGGAGTGGTTGAAGACAGGTCAACGGGGGTAACAGGAGTTCAGAGGGGCCATTACTGATGAATGAGCCAACCCGAACAGCTTTTCTGTAGAGTTGGGGCAGACATCACGTGCTGAGTCTGAAGGCAGCTGCCAAGGCCAGGGAAAGCTACTCCCTGAGAAGTGCAGCATGGGCAAAGCAGCAGATAGAATCAGAGGCCACAAAGAGTTCCACCAAGACCAGGAAAAGGAGAGAGGTGCAAGTATATTGCAAGAAATAGGTCAAGTTGGTAAGGTGGGTCAACAAACAAAGGGCCACCTGTTAAGCAAGACCTCCATCCCGATGCATGCGCAGTGAAGAAGTAAAAAGGAGGCTTGTTACAAGTTCTGTGCCAGAGCCTGAAGGCAGGGACCATGTGCGCTTAGTTTACTGGTATTCACCCTAAGCCCAACAAAGAGTTTTTAAAAGATGTCAGAGCACTCAGCATTCGTCACTTACACTGCTGATGTCCAGGACTACAGTTGCTGATCAAGCCTCCTCTTCCCACAGTTTACCAGAGGCACAGAAGACGAAAGCTGCCTCTGAGTCCCGCTAAGAGCATGTGGGTCGCAGTGTCAATGAGCTGAGTCCCCGGGACTGCTTCCCAGAATATGGCCCTAATAGCATCAGCAAGAGGCAACCCTGAGAGCTTGTGAGAAATGCAGTCCCAAACACCAAGGCCTGATAAATCAATCATAAACTCTAGGGTAGACCCAGCAAACAAGGCTTACACAACTGGGAATTCTAATTCACAGACCTGTTTGAAGGCCCTGGATCTGGGCATTCAGTATGTTCACTGAAGTTAAATTTTTTTTTTTTTTTTTTTTAACTTTTAAGAGACATTTAATTGGGTCTGGCTTACAGTTTCAGAGGTTCAGTTCATTATCATCAGGGCAGGAAGTATAACGACATCCACGCAGACATGCTGGTCATGGTCTCCTGAAGTGTCCGACTCATTCGTTCTACCTGCCCTGAACTTTGGGGTCTGTATGCACAATGTAATTTCCAATCCACCCCAATGTATCTTGCTACATCCTGGCTTACTTACAATGGACACAAATACTGGTCCACTGTCTGACCCTATCATGTGGGGGAATCTATTCCTGGGTAGGATATCTTCTAGCAACTTTTTAGCTACCATTTTCACAGTTTCAGTCTTTGTTGGAAATGCTTCTGCCCATCCAGAGATGGTATCCATGAACACAAGTAGTGCTTGTAGCTGTACTTGCCCTGTTTGATTTCTGTAAAATCAACTTCCCACTAGGCCCCCAGTCTCTAACCTCCCAGACTAGAGCCAGGATGTTGGTCAGTGTTGTGGGTGATGGTCAATTGACAAGGTTTGCAGCTTGACACTATATTCTTGATAATATGTTGCATGTTTCTGAAAGTCACTTTAGATTGTCTCACTGCATCTGCCATCTGTTTTTCTCCAGTGTGAGTGACTCTGTGTATTTTCTTTTCTTTTCTTTTTTTTTTTATATTTTTATTACATATTTTCCTCAATTACATTTCCAATACTATCCCAAAAGTCCCCCATAGCGCCCCCCACTTCCCTACCCACCCATTCCCATTCTTTTAGCCCTGGCATTCCCCTATATTGGGGCATATAAAGTTTGCAAGTCCAATGGGCCTCTCTTTCCATTGATGGCCGACTAGGCCATCTTTCGATACATATGCAGCTAGAGACAAGAGCTCCAGGGATCTGGTTAGTACATCATGTTGTTCCAACAATAGGGTTGCAGATCCCTTTAGCTCCTTGGGTACTTTCTCTAGCTTCTCCATTGGGAGCCCTGTGATACATCCAATAGCTGACTGTGAACATCCACTCCTGTGTTTGCTAGGCCCCGGCATCGTCTCACAAGAGACAGCTATATTTGGGTCCTTTCAGCAAAATCTTGCTAGTGTATGCAATGGTGTCAGCGTTTAGAAGCTGATTATGGGACGGATCCCTGGATACAGCAGTCTCTAAATGGTCCATCCTTTCATCACAGCTACGAACTTTGTCTCTGTAACTCCTTCCCTGGGTGTTTTGTTCCCAATTCTAAGAAGGTGCACAGTGTCCACACTTTGGTCTTCATTCTTCTTGAGTTTCATGCATTTATCAAATTGTATCTTATATCTTGGGTATCCTAAGTTTTGGGCTAATATCCACTTATCAATGAATACATATTGTGTGAGTTCTTTTGTGATTGTGTTACTTCACTCAAGATGATGCCCTCCAGGTCCATCCATTTGGCTAGGAATTTCATAAATTCATTCTTTTTAATAGCTGAGTAGTACTCCATTGTGTAAATGTACCATAATTTCTGTATCCATTCCTCTGTTGAGGGACATCTGGGTTCTTTCCAGCTTCTGGCTATTATAAATAGGGCTGCTATGAACATAGTGGAGCATGTGTCCTTTTTACCGGTTGGGACATCTTCTGGATATATGCCCAGGAGAGGTATTGCTGGGTCCTCCGGTAGTACTATGTCCAATTTTCTGAGGAACCGCCAGACTGATTTCCAGAGTGGTTGTACAAGCTTGCAATCCCACCAACAATGGAGGAGTGTTCCTCTTTCTCCACATCCTCGCCAGCATCTGCTGTCACCTGAATTTTTGATCTTAGCCATTCTGACTGGTGTGAGGTGGAATCTCAGGGTTGTTTTGATTTGCATTTCCCTGATGATTAAGGATGTTGAACATTTTTTCAGGTGCTTCTCTGCCATTCGGTATTCCTCAGGTGAGAATTCTTTGTTCAGTTCTGAGCCCCATTTTTTAATGGGGTTATTTGACTTTCTGGAGTCCACCTTCTTGAGTTCTTTATATATATTGGATATTAGTCCCTTATCTGATTTAGGATAGGTGAAGATCCTTTCCCAATCTGTTGGTGGTTTTTTTGTCTTATTGATGGTGTCTTTAGCCTTGCAGAAGCTTTGTAGTTTCATGAGGTCCCACTTGTCAAGTCTCGATCTTACAGCACAAGCCATTACTGTTCTATTCAGGAATTTTTCCCCTGTGCCCATATCTTCAAGGCTTTTCCCCACTTTCTCCTCTATAAGTTTCAGTGTCTCTGGTTTTATGTGAAGTTCCTTGATCCACTTAGACTTGACCTTAGTACAAGGAGATAGGAATGGATCGATTCGCATTCTTCTACATGTTAACAACCAGTTGTGCCAGCACCATTTGTTGAAAATGCTGTCTTTCTTCCACTGGATGTTTTTAGCTCCCTTGTCGAAGATCAAGTGACCATAGGTGTGTGGGTTCATTTCTGGGTCTTCAATTCTATTCCATGGGTCTATTTGTCTGTCACTATACCAGTACCATGCAGTTTTTATCACAATTGCTCTGTAGTAGAGCTTTAGGTCCGGCATGGTGATTCCACCAGAGGTTCTTTTATCCTTGAGAAGAGTTTTTGCTATCCTAGGTTTTTTGTTATTCCAGATGAATTTGCAGATTGCACTTTCTAATTCGTTGAAGAATTGATTTGGAATTTTGATGGGGATTGCATTGAATCTGTAGATTGCTTTTGGCAAGATAGCCATTTTTACAATGTTGATCCTGCCAATCCATGAGCATGGGAGATCTTTCCATCTTCTGAGATCTATAATTTCTTTCTTCAGAGACTTGAAGTTTTTATTATACAGATCTTTCACTTCCTTAGTTAGAGTCACGCCAAGATATTTTATATTATTTGTGACTATTGAGAAGGGTGTTGTTTCCCTAATTTCTTTCTCAGCCTGTTTATTCTTTGTGTAGAGAAAGGCCATTGATTTGTTTGAGTTAATTTTATATCCAGCTACTTCACCGAAGCTGTTTATCAGGCTTAGGAGTTCTCTGGTGGAATTTTTAGGGTCACTTATATATACTATCATATCATCTGCAAAGAGTGATATTTTGACTTCATCTTTTCCAATTTGTATCCCTTTGATCTCCTTTTGTTGTCGAATTGCTCTGGCTAGGACTTCAAGTACAATGTTGAATAGGTATGGAGAAAGTGGACAGCCTTGTCTAGTCCCTGATTTTAGAGGGATTGCTTCAAGCTTCTCACCATTTATTTTGATGTTGGCTACTGGTTTGCTGTAGATTGCTTTTATCATGTTTAGGTATGGGCCTTGAATTCCTGATCTTTCCAAGACTTTTATCATGAATGGGTGTTGGATCTTTCAAATGCTTTTTCCGCATCTAAGGAGATGACCATGTGGTTTTTGTCTTTGAGTTTGTTTATATACTGGATTACGTTGATGGATTTCCGTATATTGAACCATCCCTGCATCCCTGGGATGAAACCTACTTGGTCAGGATGGATGATTGTTTTGATGTGTTCTTGGATTCGGTTAGCAAGAACTTTATTGAGGATTTTTGCATCAATATTCATAAGGGATATTGGTCTGAAGTTTTCTATCTTTGTTGGGTCTTTTTGTGGTTTAGGTATCAGAGTAATTGTGGCTTCATAGAATGAGTTGGGTAGAGTACCTTCTGTTTCTATTTTGTGGAATAGTTTGTGAAGAACTGGGATTAGATCTTCTTTGAAGGTCTGATAGAACTCTGCACTAAACCCATCTGGTCCTGGGCTTTTTTTAGTTGGGAGACTATTAATGACTGCTTCAATTTCTTTGGGGGATATAGGGCTGTTTAGATCATTAACCTGATCTTGATTCAACTTTAGTACCTGGTATCTGCCTAGGAACTTCTCCATTTCATCCAGGTTCTCCAGTTTTGTTGAGTATAGCCTTTGGTAGAAGGATCTGATGGTGTTTTGGATGTCTTCAGGATCTGTTGTAATGTCTCCTTTTTCATTTCTGATTTTGTTAATTAGGATGCTTTCCCTGTGCCCTCTAGTGAGTCTGGCTAAGGGTTTATCTATCTTGTTGATTTTCTCAAAGAACCAGCTCCTTGATTGGTTGATTCTTTGAATAGTTTTTCTTGTTTCCACTTGGTTGATTTCACCCCTGAGTTTGATTATTTCCTGCCGTCTACTCCTCTTGGGTGAATTTGCTTCCTTTTGTTCTAGTGCTTTTAGGTGTGTTGTCAAGCTGCTAATGTGTGCTCTCTCTAGTTTCCTTTTGGAGGCACTCAGAGCTATGAGTTTTCCTCTTAGAAATGCTTTCATTGCGTCCCATAAGTTTGGGTATGTTGTGGCTTCATTTTCATTGAACTCTAAAAAGTCCTTAATTTCTTTCTTTATTCCTTCCTTGACCAAGGTATCATTGAGAAGAGTGTTGTTCAGTTTCCACGTGAAGGTTGGCTTTCTATTATTTATTTTGTTATTGAAGATCAGCCTTAGTCCATGGTGGTCTGATAGGATGCATGGGACAATTTCAATATTTTTATATCTGTTGAGGCCTGCTTTGTGACCAATTATGTGGTCAATTTTGGAGAAGGTACCATGAGGTGCTGAGAAGAAGGTATATCCTTTTGTTTTAGGATAGAATGTTCTGTAGATATCTGCCAGATCCATTTGATTCATAATTTCTCTTAGTTTCACTGTGTCCCTGTTTAGTTTCTGTTTCCATGATCTGTCCATTGGTGAAAGTGGTGTGTTGAAGTCTCCCACTATTATTGTATGAGGTGCAATGTGTGCTTTGAGCTTTACTAAAGTTTCTTTAATGAATGTGGCTGCCTTTGTATTTGGAGCATAGATATTCAGGATTGATAGTTCCTCTTGGAGGATTTTACCTTTGATGAGTATGAAGTGTCCCTCCCTGTCTTTTTTAATGACTTTGGGTTGGAAGTCAATCTTATCAGATATTAGAATGGCTACTCCAGCTTGTTTCTTCATGCCATTTGCTTGGAAAATTGTTTTCCAGCCTTTCATTCTGAGGTAGTGTCTATCCTTTTCTCTGAGATGAGTTTCCTGTAAGCAGCAAAATGTTGGGTCTTGTTTGTGTAGCCAGTTTGTTAGTCTATGTCTTTTTATCGGGGAGTTGAGTCCATTGATATTAAGAGATATTAAGGAAAAGTAATTGTTGTTTCCTGTTATTTTTGTTGTTAAAGTTGGCATTTTGTTCTTGTGGCTGTCTTCTTTTAGGTTTGTTGAGGGATTACCTTCTTGTTGTTTCTAGGGCGTGGTTCCTGTCCTTGTATTGGTTTTTTTCTGTTATTATCCTTTGAAGGGCTGGATTCGTGGAGAGATAATGTGTGAATTTGGTTTTGTCGTGGAATACTTTGGTTTCTCCATCTATGTTAATTGAGAGTTTGGCTGGGTATAGTAGCCTGGGCTGGAATTTGTGTTCTTTTAGTGTCTGTATAACATCCGTCCAGGATCTTCTGGCTTTCATAGTCTCTGGTGAAAAATCTGGTGTAATTCTGATAGGCTTGCCTTTATATGTTACTTGGCCTTTTTCTCTTACTGCTTTTAGTATTCTATCTTTATTTAGAGCATTTGTTGCTCTGATTATTATGTGTCGGGAGGTATTTCTTTTCTGGTCCAGTCTATTTGGAGTTCTGTAGGCTTCTTGTATGTTCATGGGCATCTCTTTCTTTAGATTTGGGAAGTTTTCTTCTATAATTTTGTTGAAGATGTTTGCTGGTCCTTTGAGTTGAAAATCTTCATTCTCATCCACTCCTATTATCCGTAGGTTTGGTCTTCTCATTGTGTCCTGTATTTCTTGGATGTTTTGAGTTAGGATCTTTTTGCATTTTACATTTTCCTTGATTGTTGTGCCGATGTTCTCTATGGAATCTTCTGCACCTGAGATTCTCTCTTCCATGTCTTGTATTCTGTTGCTGATGCTCGTATCTATGGTTCCAGATTTCTTTCCTAGGGTTTCTATCTCCAGTGTTGCCTCATTTTGGGTTTTCTTTATTGTGTCTACTTCCCTTTTTAGGTCTAGTATGGTTTTGTTCATTTCCATCATCTGTTTGGATGTGTTTTCCTGTTTTTCTGTAAGGACTTCTACCTGTTTGATTATGTTATCGTGTTTTTCTTTAAGGATTTGTAACTCTTTAGCAGTGTTTTCCAGCAATTCTTTAAGGGATTTTTGTGCTTTCTCTTTATTGTCTTCTGCCTGTTTAGCAGTGTTCTCCTGCATTTCTTTAAGTGTGTTATTAAAGTCCTTCTTGAAGTTCTCTATCATCATCAGGAGATATGCTTTTAAATCCGTGTCTAGCTTTTCCGGTGTGTTGGGGTGCCCTGGACTGGGCGAAGTGGGGGTGCTGGGTTCTGATGATGGTGAGTGGTCTTGGTTTCTGTTAGTAAGATTATTACGTTTACCTTTCGCCATCTGGTAATCTCTGGGGTTAGCTGTTATCGTTGTCACTGTTTAAAGATTGGAGCAGAAGCTGCGTTCCACTCACCAGCAGTCTCTAAATCCTGCGGCGGGGGTCGTGGGTAGCTGATGGTACCCCGGTGCTGGTCCAGCCGGAAGAGGCCTGTGGTCCTACACAGGCCGTTTTTCTGCTTCCCTAACTAATGCAGTCTCTGGTCCCGCGTGCAATTGGATTGGAGCAGAAGCTGTGTTCCACTCTCCAGAAGTCTTAAGATCCTGTGGTGGGTGTTGTGGGTAGCTGGTGAGTGTCAGCCGACCCTGCGCCCCAGCTGCCCCGGTGCTTTTCTGACCGGAAGAGGGTTGTGGCCCTATGTAGGCCGGATTTCTCTCTCCCCAACCAGAGCAGTCTCAGGTCCCGCGTGATTGGACTGGAACAGAAGCTGTGTTCCACTCACCAGCAGTCCCAAAATCCTGCGGCGGGGGTCGTGGGTAGCTGGCGGGTGTCAGGCAACCCTGCGCTCCTGCTACCCCGGCGCTGATCCGGCCGGATGAGGCCTGTGGCCCTACTCAGGCTGGTTTCTGCTTCCCTAACTAATGCAGTCTCAGGTCCCCCGCAATTGGATTGGAGCAGAAGCTGTGTTCCACTCACCAGCAGTCCCAAAATCCTGCGGCGGGGGTCGTGGGTAGCTGGCGGGTGTCAGGCAACCCTGCGCTCCCGCTACCCCAGCGCTGATCTGGCCGGATGAGGCCTGTGGCCCTACTCAGGCCGGTTTCTGCTTCCCTAACTAATGCAGTCTCAGGTCCCGCGCAATTGGATTGGAGCTGAAGCTGTGTTCCACTCACCTGCAGTCCCAAAATCCTGCGGCGGGGGTCGTGGGTAGCTGGCGGGTGTCAGGCAACCCTGCGCTCCTGCTACCCCGGCGCTGATCCAGCCGGCTGAGGCCTGTGTTCCTACTCAGGCCGGTTTCTGCTTCCCTAACTAATGCAGTCTCAGGTCCCGCGCAATTGGATTGGAGCAGAAGCTGTGCTCCACTCACCAGAAGTCTTAAGATCCTGTGGCGGGTGTTGTGGGTAGCTGGAGAGTGTCAGCAGACCCTGCGCCCCAGCTGCCCAGGTGCTTTTCTGACCAGAAGAGCTAAATTTTATATATGTATCTTAACTGGTAGCATCATACTATGTGACACTGTAGCACGAGAAAACAGGCACGTCTTGGATTTATTTTATTTTTGCAGTGCTATGGATCTTAATGAGGGTTTTGTAAAGTATTCTACCACTGAGCTAACCTCTTAGCCCCAAGGGTACCTTTAAATATGTTTCAGATTAAACAATGACTCTACCCATCATGTTCACCATGACTATTAAATAAAGTATAAAAATACATCTGTCTTTTCAAACACTGGCCAAATCACATTATCTTAGTCAAAGGCAATTGTTTGAACTCAAATTAACACCATTTTCTTAAGAAATGCACTCAGAAAGGGGCCCCTCCCTACTGACCCAAATCCACCACCCACAAAAATCGAACAATAATAAATTCCCTTCCAAAAAACCCTCCAGATCTGAACATAAATAGTCAGGGACAGAAACCAATGAGTCACTCACACAACAGAAAAATATACTACAGAAAGCTAAGGGCACCATTGCCCAACCCATGTTATTAGCTAAGTGCAGTGAAGCGGCTTGGAGTGTGCGCACACATGTATATATATATATATATATATATATATATATATATATATATATATATATATATATACACACACACACACACACTACACACACACACTCTGCCTGTGTACCTCTCCCCAGCTCTGGCCTCTGCAAACCCGGATGGCAAGGGGACCAGGGGCTCTCAGTTTCTACTGAGGCATGGTAAAAAGTACCAGAGAAGACACCTACTTCCTTATTTGTCCCCAAGCCTCTCCCAGCCGCGGCACAGGTGTAAGCATGGCATGGGTGCTATGGAGGCTAAAAGGAGGCCTGGAAAAAGTCAAGAGGTTAAGTTATGGAGCAGGAGAGAGGAGGGAGTATGCTTTCAAATAAGCCCATGCCAGGGGCTGGGGAATAGTGAGGAGCTAGGGAGTGGCTGGGAGCAGGGGAGCAGTGGGAAGCAGAGCTGCTGGGCTTCTAGGCTGTTTCTAATCTCCTACCCAGTAGGGGCCAGGGCTTCATCACAGGCATCTGGGAGGGAGCAAACATTGAACCCATAGGAGAGGCAAGGGCCAGTCTCAACTGCCCCTACATTCTACTTACACCAATAGGGAGGAGTCCTGCAAACATGGTGTGTCCACTGCATTATCCCAGGGCAGGGAGCATGTCCTATAGTTTTAGACATGTATTAAAGTTTTCATTTGGGCATGGTAAAGACTATTACAAGGGCTGGAGGTACACCCCTAGTGAAGCCCGTGATGAGCCCTTGTGAAGCATTTTTTATAAAATGACCCCCCCCCACACACACACACACCTCTAAACAAAACAGAAGAGAGTTGTGCCAAGGGCTCAGAGGCCAAAAGGATGGTCTGAACTCCGGTGGGAAGGACAAGCAGACTAACATAACAGCTCAAAAACGCCCAAATTTCCCTTTCTGGGCCAGGGAAATTGTAAGATATTTATCTACATACTTCCATACCTTTACCTCTTAATGACAACATACACTTTTAATGGGCGAATTTCCCAAGGACACCCACTCCTAATACTTCCTTACACTGTCCCCTGGCCTGTCCCTGAACTCCTGCTGCATGTTAGCATTTGCTAGCACTGCACTCCAAGCAGCTCTCTGGCGACTAAATCTTTAAGTGCCATGATGGGGTGCAGGGTCTGAAGCACCTGAGCATATGCGTGTTGTGGCAAGGCTCTGAAGCAGGGCAATCGTGAAGGGTAAGCTGGGGTGCACACTGGGGCTTCCGCTCCGAAGAGGAAGCTTTATATCCAGAAGCAACGGAAGAAGGAGCAGAGTCACATGGCAGCCCATGCTGGGCAGACATTCATAAGTGCTGGGGCAGGGGAGAACGTAGGAAAGGAAGCAGGCAGTGTGAGAAGACTCTCAGGGAGAGAGTCCCAGGAGGAGTACAGGGAAGAAATGTGTGAGCAAGGGAAGAGTCAGAAAAGCCATGGCTAGGTAACAACCGGAATTCCACAGGGACCTTTAGCTAAGTCGCTGCTGGACTGCAGGCCTGAGATAGAACTGCATGCCTGAGTGGCTCACAGCTGTAGCCAGGACCTCTGCTGCCCTCCTCCCCCGCCCACCTGCCTTGTGGGCATGTGTCACTGAAATTCTAGTCCCGCCCACCTATTACACAATGCTTATCTGGGTGTGATCTAAGGCTGGAATCCATGAAAATAGCAAGGGAAGATGTGTGTGTGTGTGTGTGTGTGTGTGTGTGTGTGTGTGTAGGCGCGCACGAATATGGAACCCTAGGGCACCGGGAAAGCACCAATGCTGTGAAAAGAGTGTGGCGCATTAAAAATACAAGGGTCATCTGTGTGTGTGTGTGTGTGTGTGTGTGTGTGTAGGCGCGCACGAATATGGAACCCTAGGGCACCGGGAAAGCACCAATGCTGTGAAAAGAGTGTGGCGCATTAAAAATACAAGGGTCATCTGGTCAGGCGCCCCACTTCTGGCATTTGCACCAAGGTTCACAGTTAGTCACAACTGCTAAGAAATGGGTACTAAAAAAGGCCAGTCAATATAAGTAAGCAAAACCACACGTGTCACACAAACACAGCAGGGATAATTTGACCTTGAAAGGGAAAACTTGCTATGAGCTAGCAAGAGGAAACTACTTAAATAAACTTGAAACAAGAAGACAAAGGCTGCACTTCACAGGAACCATCTAAAGTAGCCACATTCATAGAAATAGAAAGTAGAACAAAGGTTAGTGTGGGCTGGGGATAGGGGAAGGGCGCTAATGGCTTTAAGGGTTTCAGTTTTACAAGAGGAAACTCATAACCAAAACTTACCATATCTCAGCCTCTTTGAGGTCTAAGTATGTGTTTTACACAACAAAAACCAATCCCCGGACACTACTCTGATCTGCAAGTACCTCCAAGGTCACCCGCTTTCTCTCAAATGGCCAGAAGCAAATTATTATCACAGCGGGTGTTAGCAACCAGCATGGAATTTTACTTTTTAGTTTTTTCCTTTGAAACAAGTCTGGCAATGTGGTACAATCTGCCCTTGAACTCTCTGCTCCTCCTGCCTCAGCCTCCAGAGACTATGGGAGTGCCCTCTCACACCAGGCCTGGAGTTTTGCTTTGCTTTGTTTTGCCTCCTGACACACCAAGAAAACAAAGGCTTGCAGGCTGGCAGGGGCAGTGGAAAAGAGCCTACGGGTTCCCCACTGGAACACCACAGCTGGGAAGGGGAGGAGGGCATGGGAGGAAGAGGCTTGGGATGAGGAAGACTTCTGTAAGCAGGCGGCCTCCCAAAGGTCACGTCACTTTGACATCACAGCAGTCCAGAGCTCAGGATCTATCTCCATGTGGATGTGTGTGGAAAGTTCCCCGTTCTTTTCTGAAGACTCCCACTTCTGCCTTGTGTGGGAGGCCTGAGCTCTGATGCGCTGTGCAATGCTGCCCCCTCACAGCTCCACAGTGACCATAACACATCTTACACAACAAGGAGCAGAGATAGGGACCAGGCACAGAGCTGAGAGGAGACAAGCAGGGCAGCCCCGCTAGCCCATGCTAGCCCATCTCCAAGCATCTGACAGGCTACTCTGTAAATGGTCCCCACAGAACACTGATCCCAGACTCTTCTAAGTAAAGGACAAATAAAGGCTACTGTGAGCACTGGGGCTATGGATCTCGGTCTTCTCATATATAAAATGAGGCACTATAACAATTTTCTTGTTTTGTTTAAACATGAAAAAAGTTCCAGGCTATCAAGAAGAACTTTTTACAATCTATAGCCTTGGGGTATTGATGACAAGAATTTAGTCAAGTACAAAAAGAATCTTTCCACCTTGCTTGCCATCAGTGTCTGTAGAAGTGACTTGGTGCTAAGAGCATGTACTGCTCTTACAGAGGACACAGTTTTGGTCCCCAGTACACACATGGGTGAGCTGGCTGGAGTCACCTGCTGATCTTAGAATTCAATAGACACTGAGGGCTTATCTTCCTCCATTGTTTCCTGAGTGCCCTTAGGCACAGCTACACAGGGAGCACAGGAGATGGCTAAGAAGCTGAGAACAACTTCCTGTCATTGAACTGGAAATGAGTGAGACAGGAAGAGGAGGCAAGAATTGGAGAGAAGAATCTACCACCAAAAGGCCTGGTGACCAACAGGTCCTGTTCCCACAAGCCTCAGCTTCTTCATCTATAAGGAAGTTGAATAGATGACTTTCAACATCCTCACCTGCTTTTAGGATTCCTTGAAAGTGGTACACTTCATATCTATCACATACTCTCAACAATGCTATTTTGGGGGAGAAGTGTGGGCAATCTTGACTCTGCCTATAGATGGCCATGTCAGTGAACAGAGAACACATACACTTGGGCACTGCAGCTTCCATCAGTAGTTCTGAGTGGCAGGCAGTACAATGAGAAATCTCCTTAGATCCTTCTTGAGCAGCAAATCTAAGGAGGCAGGGGGATGGCAGGATGATACTACTGAACTGGGTGCGGGGGCGTGTTCTAAACCTGTGCTCTTGAATACTGTGTGATCTTACCTGTGGCCTCTGAGCACCTAAAACGATGTTACCATGAGGAGCTAATTTTTTTTTTTTTTTTTTTTTGGTTTTTCGAGACAGGGTTTCTCTGTATAGCCCCAGCTGTCTGGAACTCACTCTGTAGACCAGGCTGGCCTCGAACTCAGAAATCCACCTGCCTCTGCCTCCCAAGTACTGGGATTAAAGGCGTGTGCCACCACACCCGGCTAGGAGCTAAATTTTTGTTGCTTAGTTTATGCTTACATTTGAGTGACTGTACCAGTATCATGGGGTACCACAAATAACCAGAGGTAAGAAAGAAAGCTCGCCCATAGGGACCATCAGAAACTGGTTAGGAACGGAGAGGCCCACTATGTCCCATGAGGAAAGGGGGAAATGTTGGTACTGAGGTGGCCTGAAAGGATGAAGGGAAATCTGCTAGTGTTAATACGTGATGGATTGTCTGCCAAGGGGAGAAAGTAAGTAGGAAGTGCTTTATGGGCAAGAGAAATCACCCATATGAAATCATGGCTGCCTGAACATACAGCCCGATATTCAGGAAGCAATAGACAGAGCTCCACACAGGCAGTGAGTACTACAATCCTCAAGCCCTACGCCATTCCTACTCCCCAAATACCAGACAAGGCAGCAGTAACACAGGCAAAAACAAAGCCTCCCAGCTTCCCTGCTCACTCTATGTGGCCAGGTGACAAGGTTTCAGACAATGACATGCAAAAGAGAGTCCACTAGGCATTTGTGGGAGGACTTTACTTTCTGGATATAAGGGCTTACAATTGGGCATCACAGCCCTCCTCCTCCTCGGTGGTTCCTTGTTTGGCTTGGACATGGCGGGAAATGGATGAAGGATGCCTGAGAGGCAGGGAAAGGGAAAAGAGAGACAAGGCCAGGTGCACTGGTAACATTACAGGGACAAAGAGAGGGGCATTGCTCCTTTTTTTTTTTTTTTTTTGGTTTTTCGAGACAGGGTTTCTCTGTATAGCCCTGGCT
Source organism: Mus caroli (assembly GCF_978045245.1). NCBI lineage: Eukaryota > Metazoa > Chordata > Mammalia > Rodentia > Muridae > Mus > Mus caroli. The sequence continues at coordinate 66,784,338 of NW_028227259.1, read as the reverse complement.
GTCCTGGAACTCCCTCTGTAGACCAGGCTGGCCTCGAACTCAGAAATCCGCCTGCCTCTGCCTCCCGAGTGCTGGGATTAAAGGCGTGCGCCACCACGCCCGGCTGGCATTGCTCCTTATATTAAGGTTCTCTAGAGTCACAGAACTTATGGATAGTCTCTATATATTAAGGGAATTATTTGTGATAACTTACAGTCCATAGTCCAATCAACCCAACAACGAGCAGCTGTGGATGGGAAGTCCAAGGAGCTAGTAGTTATTCAGTCCCACGAGGCTAGTTGTTTCAGCTGGTCTTCTGTAGTAGGAGGCTCCAACAGATGTGCTGGCAAGTAAATGCAAGCAGGCGAAAAAGAGCGAATCTTCCTTCTCCAATGCCCTTATGTAGGTCTCCAGCAAACAGTGTGGCTCAGATTAAAGGTGTGTACCATTATGGCTGGATCTGGGATTTGCTTTGTCCCAGGTTGACCTTGAACTCAGATCTCCTTGCCTTCGTCTCCTGGGATTAAAGACATGTACTACCTTGCCTGGGCCTAAGCTTTTCATAGCCACTATGCCTTAAGAGCTCCATGCCAAGATCCAGGTCAGAACTTGTGTCTTCCAGACTCAAGATCTCGATCACAGGTCTTCTGGATTGTAGTTCATTCCAGATATAGTTAAGTTGACAACCAGGAATAGCCATTACACTCCTCTTGGCCATACTTCTCACAGAAGACAAACGAGTCTCTCTGGTTACATCACTGTGCACTGGCTCAGACAAAAATCTCTAAATGATCTCGTTTGAGGCTGGAAATGAGAGACCATCAGGACAAAGCGAACTGAGCACCAGGATGCAAGAAGGGACCCTACAGAATAAAGGCAATTCACCAGGCTGGTTATATACTGGGAGAACATATGGGCTAGGTGTATGCAGCTTGCTTTTCATGGGGACAGATACCCAGTGTACTGGAATTGCAGAGTTAGGGAGAGTCGCAGAGACTTCCTCAGTGTGTTGCATGCACGCTTTCATGATGAGTTCTAAACTTTCTTTCTTTCTTTGCAAGCATGGATAAGAATGAACAAGACTTTGAGAAGGGAGGAATCCCCTCTCCCCCTGCTGTGCCTTCCCATCTAAATCCAAGGCACCAAGGAACTCTTACAGTGCTGAGAAAGCCAAATGTTTCTATTTTACCCCACCACACCCCTTAACTCAAGCCTTGGCAAGAGAAAAGGCTGGCACTAGTATAAACTTTCTCTTGATAAGTGGGGAAGACAGAACTGCAACATACAGTCTTAGAATGGGGGCTGAGGTAACAACAGTACAACTGTTGACATGAGCCCAGACATGGCTGTTCATCCTGGTAAAACCGAGCCTACACTCTGACAGGAACCTGTTCTCAGCATTCTGGGGGAAATTCAGTATTCTCTCAAGTATAAAATTTATCGTCTGCCACTACCAATCATATTCAGAATTATGTAAGACCATAATAATTACAGTGCTCCTGTGTTGGTAAAAGATGTTTAAAAACTTTTAGGACTTAGACTGCAAATATTTTCATTTGTATGAAAGCGTTAAAATGAATTTACTTGGAAAAGTCCATTTAGACAACAGCATAATGCATCTCTTGGCTCTGTCTCAGGATTTTTACAAAAGCAAGAGCTCGCTACAAGTGCCAAGAGCTATAACTCTCGAGCCACCAGCCCATGAACAGGGCATACACTGCATTGCCACCTCTGAGAGACAAACAAACATTCCTTCCTTTAAATGTAAAGGACAAAAACCATCTTACTAGGCAGATTCTAACCCCCCCGCCCCAGAGTTTTGGGATTCCTGGTAATGCCTAAAGTGTGCTTTATTAGAGAATTATCAGGTAAGTCTGTAAAACTTCCAAGTTAAGGCGTGTTCTTTTACTGTGACATAGCCTCACTCTGATCAGGAGTTAGCCGAAGTGAGCAAACCTCACTCTCAGGTATGTATTCCTAAAACTGTGAACAGTTTATCTGGGCAACTAGAGATTGAATTTAATGCTAATCAGAATTGACTGGAACTGGGCTGCATTAACTAATCAGAACAGAAGGAGCCATGGGTGTATCAGTCAAGCTGCCCACCATCTTTTTAAAGATGAGTAATGATACCCTGGAATTTAGTATGTATAAAAGCAGAGACACTAAATGCTTAAGACACACTGGGGATAATTACAATGGCTACTGCTAGTATTCAGTGAGTGGGTGGGTGTGCAATGGCACCCGATCTGCTATAGGATATATCGATTTTTCATTCTGATGCTATCTTACTGTTCACTTACAACTTTTGGAAGCCGAGTTTAGGTCAGAAATAATGGGCCCTTTTCTGTAAGTCACTGGGGCTTGAGGCTTCCTCCCCATATAATTTAATCTCCAGAACTTTGGGGTGATGCCCTGTAGCCTATGTTTCTACAACTCCCCCAAAGCATTCTGGGGTGTGCTAAGCTTAAGGATCGCTGAAAGAGACACGATACTCTGCAAATGCAACTTTGCAGATGCAGGGCCCTCTGGCTGGTTCCCAGGGGGGAAGGCAAACTGTGGGAACCCCAGGGAAGGCTCTTTGGAGATCAGGCTTCCCATGAGCTCATGAGGACAGTACCAGTACCCAAGAGAATCAGACTGAAGTAAAAGCAAAGCAAACAAGGCCAGCCCGCAGCAAGAACCTAAGTGCCTCCTCCAGCTCTCACTTGGCAGGACCAGCCCAGCGTCAGCAGTGCAGGCTCTCCCCCATGGGAAGGGCTTCTGCACCAACTCACAATTAAAGTCTTTTTTTTTCTTCAGGGCTGGGATCACACCTAGACTCGCATGTATTCTAGGCAAACCTCTACCATGGTGTCACACCCATAGTCCTAACTCCCTTTCCTTCTTTTTCTCTTTCTTTCTTTCTTTCTTTCTTTCTTTCTTTCTTTCTTTCTTTCTTTTTCTTTCTTTCTTCTCTTTCTTCCTTCCTTCCTTCTCTCTTTCTTTCTTTTTTAAAATTTATTAGATATTTTCTTTATTTACATTTCAAAGTTCCCTATACCCTCCCCCCACCCTGCTCCCCTACCCACCCACTCCCACTTCTTGGCCCTGGCGTTCCCCTGTACTGGGGCATATAAAGTTTGCAAGACCTAGGGGCCTCTATTCCCAATATGGCCGACTAGGCCATCTTCTGCTACATATGCAGCTAGAGACACCAGCTGGGGGCGGGGGGGGGGGGGGAGGTACTGGTTAGTTCATATTGTTGTTCCACCTATAGGGTTGCAGACCCCTTCAGCTCCTTGGGTGCTTTCTCTAGCTTCTCCATCGGGGGTCCTGTGTTCCATCCTATAGATGACTAATGATCATCCACAAAACTCCTTTTCCATCAATGCTCAGAATAGCGCTGTTCTTAATAGCCAAGAGGTGGAAACAACTCACATTGTCTACTGACTGGGACTGGGAGACATTAAGCAGAATGTAACATGTGTACAGGTCGGAGCATTAGTTTCCATCAGAGAATAAGGCACTGACATGACACAAGACTTAAAGAACATCATGAGAAGGGGAGGAGCCAGCAGAGGGGCCACAAATTCTGTGGGTACATTTATAGGAAGTGTCCAGGATAAGAAAATCTGCAGAGACATGTAGATTAGTGACTGCCTGTCAGCTAGGGGTGGGGACAATGGACTGAGAAGTGATGGTTAGAAAATTCTTTATCTAGTGATTTAAGGATTTTTAACTTGTACTACAGTAATTACTATAGTAATAGCTGCTCAGTACTGTGACTGCATCTCTAAAAATAGTAATACTGAACTGTGGGCTTTAAATGGGTGATTTGTACAGTATACAAAATATATCTCAATAGAGTTGCTTTTTAAGTAAAATTAAACTGTGTTTTCCAAAGAAAGAATCCCTTCCCAGAGCTCATGCTGCCCTCCCCTTCGGGGCCATCCCTGTACCTAGGGAGGCTGGAGGGTATAGAGCTTCGGGGGCCAGCAGGCTGGTGCAGTATGAAATGTCAGCAGACATTCACCAGAGGGAAAGCTGTGGGTACAGAACAGTACCTACAGGCCATGGAGCCTCTGTGCTGGTCATACTCAGACCAGACTGCACTAAGTCCACAGATTTGATTCCCCTGAAAACACTGTAAACTTCTTGCCATTGTCTTATTTAAACTCAACAGCTTATTGAAACCTTGAATGGTAACAAATTAAGCTAGAGAAGAAAATCACATCTGTAATTCCAGTACTCACAGGATTAGGAGTTCAAGCACAGCCTTAGCTACACAAAGTTCACGACCAGTATGAACTATGTGAGACCCTGTCCTCGCCACAAAATTTAAAATGAGAATGACAAATCAAAACCTCCACTTTGGACTTTGTCCTGGGGGCATGCTCTGAGCAGTCACTTGACCCTAAGGAGGAAGTCCCTGGCAGCTGGATGCTGCAATCAAGTCCTGGTCACCTCACTCCCAGGACCCCCAGCTCTACACTGCAGTATAGAAGCCTCAGCTCTACTCCTCAAGCCTTGCTAGCAAGCAGAAGTGGTCAGGGTGACGGTGTTTTCAGACCACTTCATAAAGTGGAAGAACTTGCTGTCTGAATTCCAGAGGTGCATCAGGAAAAGCTGACAGGGCTACCTTAGCAGTGTTAACAAGTACAGGCAGGAGCAGCCAGCCAAGGCCAGTCACAGTGGCTTCTAGGATGATATGCCAAAGACAACACATACAAAAACAAACACAAAAAAAGGAAAACCAAAACAAAACAAAATCAAAAAACCTAAAACTTTACATGAACAATCAAATCCTTGGTTTGAAAACTCCATCTGAAGACAGGCCTTTATTCACCAAGAAAAGCAAAGTTAAATAAAGCTGAAGGAAAACCAATCTTGCCAGGGGAGGTGGCACATGCCTGGAACTCCAGTATCTGTGAGGCTAGGGCACAGGCTGCCAAGTAAGCCCTACAGAGCCAGACCCCATCTCAAAGAGGAGAAATTAAAAATAATCACATCTGTCAACTGGACCCTGCCTGTTGTTGCCCTTGCCATAAAAGCCTGGAGAAAGGGAGACTATCCCATAAAGTCCTACAGAACCACAACTCCCTGTGCAAATAAGTTACATGTGGGCAGAAGGACAGCTACCTTAACTCAAGCACAACAGTACTGGGGAAGGAAGCAAGCTCTTTCTTGGAGATAGGAGAGCAGAGCCACCAAGACCAGGGAGAAACACTGCCACCAAGTGGTGACAGGCTCTCCAGTCACCTGAGGCTGCCTGGTCTTGATGTGGCAGCAATCCCAGTTTTGGAGAACCCACATGAGTCTGGCCTGTGAGAGGACAGGTCCAGGCTGGGTACTTAAGAATCTCCCCAGGGAGACCAGGGATAAAGTCCATGTGGTTGAGTACTTGCCCCGCAGGCATGCAGCCCTTAGTCCAACCTCAGCACTAAACTAACACACAACACAAAAGCCAGAAAGACAAGATACCACCCACTACCACCACCACCAAAACCCAGGCACGGGGGGCACACCTGTGGCACCCCGGCACTCAGAAGTGGAGGGAGATCAGCATCAGCTATACAGTGAGCTCAAGGGCAGCCTGGGCTGACCCAGTCTCAACAACGAAGTCCCCGTGCCCAGTGAAAGACAAGCACTCCTGATCAAGAGAAAATGAGTGTGCAGAGATGAAGACGGTGTTTGCATTATTTCACTTATGTTAGCCATTAAAATCTCCCTGAGGTAAAACAATTTTTGAAAACAAATCAGCCACTAAGTGCTTCCTACCTTTAGCACAGTAACACAGAAGTCACACGGAAGACCCCTTACACGCTTTAGCTTGGCCTTAAACGTTTACTTCTTGGTTCATGTGTTATCTAACCTAAAGCTCTTCAGGGTTTAGGCAACCCAGCTGTACTCATAAGCCAAAACAAAGCAAAACGCCCAGCCTTGGCTTTCCTGGACTATACACTCACATAAAGCGCTTCAAGTCAATAAATCACTCTTATTTATGCCAAAAAGAGTTTCCGTCCCCTTTCCAAAACATGTCAAAATCTGAAGGCATCTATTGTTGGTAAAATGCACACTGTGATATGAAATACTTAAATGAAAAGAACTAGATGAAGGCTAAAACTGTTCCCTGGCACAAACGGAACAAAAAGATTCTCTCCGTTCCAAATGGAGAGCTGCCTAAAAATTATTTCATAATGACAAAGAGTTCTCTTTCGTATGGTACAGTGAGAAAAGAAACTAAAGAGCACAGCACAGACTAGCTAGTTAAGAGCTGGTTTCCAGCACCCTCTGCTGTCCTGACAATGAGGTGAGAGCCCTTGACAACGAAAGCCGACTTGTGTAGACAGTGCATCCCTGGAGCACAGCACTGGGCAAAGCCCGCCTGCAGAGGATGAGGGTAGACCGCAGCTTTCCCAGGCCCATGTTTACCCTCTTACTCGGTATCACTGTTCTCCAGTACACCCTGCTTTCTTACACACGCATCCTTCTCATAAAAGGCCCCTGGCAGCTCGGTGGTGAGCAGTGGCCCAGCAGGCAGCAGGCCCTGTCTTTGTTCCTGCCACCACAAAGAAAACAAGAAATTCATTGAGAACTGAGATTATGGAGGCTCTTGGACCTTGGAGAGCCCTGAGTGTAGACTGCAGAGGTCCAGAGACTAGCTAGGCCTGGAAAACCCATATCATACCCACTGTGGCTGCTTTACACTATGCCCTAACTACTCAAAATGGGCTATTCACAGCAGTATCAGTGGGAAAGAAAGCCTTTCAGAGACAGAGCTGGGGATGCAATTGGTCCCACCTCAACAATCCACCTTTCAACAAGATCACCAAAGGACCCCAATCTCAGAAAGCTAGTGAAATCCACAGACAAAACCACTTAAGAGACAAGTGTGTGCACAACTTTGCCCAGGGACAAGTGTACCGCCACCCACTTGTCTGTGGTAGGGACAACAGTGAGGCTCTGAAGACCAGAGACTTAATTGGTAGGTGGAGCACCACTGTCCTCTACTCAGAGAAAGCAGTGTGTCTGCGTGCCCTCGGCCGTGCCCTCGGATGAGCACAGCCCGCCGGCCTGCCACAGCTTCTCTCTGATTTACTAGCACCCCTGCCACACCACCCGGGACAGAGTGAATCTTTACCAAGTATGGTCCTTCCAAATGCTCAGTGCTGAGAGCCTCACCCAGCCAGCCAGTGGCTTCCCTGGGTTCCAGAGACAACAATGGTAAGCAGCCACTACCGTGTGGGAGTACCAGTAAGCCCTGGGCTTCATATTTCAGCCACCAAGCAGCTTTTAGCATCTCCCTTCACAGTCTCTGTTGGCTTCGCTGTGGAAACAGTTGTCTCATCACAGCTGGATGGAACTTGGATTCCTATTTATCTCACAACTTTGCTTCCACGTGGTGAGTGCGGCACTGCATTTAACCACCTGAGATGTACCAACCCTTTGTAGGCTCAGGAGCAGGGCTAGCCCTCTCAGACTTTGCTAATTTAAACTTGTCAGTCTCACAAAACTCCAACTAGTCACTGCTGAACTCAGAAGGAGAGGGGGCCCGCCGGAGCACAGCTCAGTGGTAGAGTATCTGCCTGACATGCGCAAGGACCTGGGTTCTATCCATAGCACGGGTGGGAGGCAGACACATTGAAGATGTTTCCTTAGCTTTATTAGACAGTGCATTTGTAAGTACAGTGTAACCCCTCCTTAGATAGGTTTCTAATGATGGTATCTGTCCGTCTAACCTTTTCACCACTACCTCACTGCTCACCCTCTAGTTCAACCTCGGTTTTATGAATTTTGTCCTTAGAAACTAATCCTCCCCACAGGATTCGGCTCAGACATAAAAATCAGAACCCCCCATGACTACACAGAGAAACCCTGTCTCAAAAAACCAAAAAAAAAAAAAAAAAAATCAGAACCCCTAGTTCACAGACCACACCACTGCTCTTGCAGTAGTATCGCTACTGAACAGCAAACACCATGCTTTTAAAACGACTACAGGCTTGTGTTAGGAGCAAGGAAGGCTGAGAGCTGTCTCTGCCTTGTTCTTTTACTTAAGGAAGCAGTAAGGCTTCCTCTCAGGGTAGCTCACGATTGGCCTCCTGGAGTGTGGAGCGTAAACACAGAATGGACAATCATGGAGCGTCTGAGCTTGTACAAGGAACCACCGGAGTTGTTTACTACCCACACTTCATGACTTTTTTTCTTAGATTATGAATTTTAAATACCTGGCAGGAGTGATGGGACACACCTTTAATCCCAGCTCTTGGGAAGCAGTGGCAGGTGTATCTCTCTAAGTTCAAAGCCAGCCTGGTCTATATAGAGTCGCAGGCCAGCCAGGACAGCACCCCCCACTCCGCCCCAACACACACAGAAAATGTTTCTAATTAGCTTTCTGCTCCCTTATGTAGGTGTGGCAAAAGTCATAAGCCTAGGTTACTCTGAGAATTTTAGAGAGCTCAATCCAGGTTGAAGTTCTCTCCAGGGAGAAGTAGAGTCTGAATAAGGGCTCCAGGGCCCCCTTGTCCCTGTCTGAGACGTGAGCAGGGTCCTAAGTGACCTTTTGTCCTTCCCTAATTTCATCTCAGAGACTGCCTGTGACACTCCAGCCAAATGGTCCTCTCTCTACCTCCTTCCCAGGAGCAGGGCGTCCGAGACCTCTGTGGTGTTTACAAGGGGTGAGCCTTCACGGGTGGCCTTACCTTCATATCTGCTTGGGGAATCACAAGCCTTCTGTGGAGTGGCCACTCGAAGGAATATCTGCTGTCTCCATGAGTGCCGCCGGGTCTTCACAGGGGTCCCATCTGTGTCACCCAGGTGGTTTGCTTTGGATTCAAAGTCCCTAAAATGGCAAGATGGCCGATTCATGAGTGATGGGAGGCGTCAGAGTTATAGTTCAGCTGGCTTTATCTTTCCATAAACAGATCCCCTGATAGCCACAGACCACAGACGCTAACTCAGAGTCACAGTGGGTCAGTACTCTTAAAGGACACTGTGAAAACAACAAGTTCACATGCCCTGTACGGCTATCATAGAAGATAATTAACACGTATGCTCCATAGACCGTAGCTTCCAATTGAGCCTTTCTGGGTGCTACTTCAAAAGAGAAAAAACTACTTAGCTGGGGCACTGTCACCAGAACCCCAATCCACACTAGCCATCCTGTGGGGTTACGTTCCTTAGCCCAGCCTCTATCCCATGATTGGACTGCCATAAATCTCTCTCCCTCCCTCTTCTTCCTCCCTACACACACACAGTACACACTACACGCAGCATACATCAACACCACACATCCATACCCGGATCACACCTACACAGCACACCATCCACACACATCCACACACCACCCCCCAGTCCTTCCTCCCACCCGCTTCCCCACGCTCATGCATGCGCGCTAAAACAGAAAAGCAGCTATAATTTAATTAGAGAACCATCAAGGAACTAATGATACAATCACTGATGATGGTGCCTACTTTAAAACCTTTAGCTTTAAAACTATAAAACAAAGTATAATTGTTAATATATAAATATCTCATTAATTTTCTTTCCACTCACACGAGAGTTTGAGCAGGACCCTGCAGTTCACACTCAGTATACACCACAGTGAGGCAATGATCACAGCTGGCGGATTGGATCGCTGGCCGCATGAGGACAGGCATAGGCTACTGCCCTTTAACAGCCCCACAGAACCATAGACTATATTCTGATAACAGAGCCAGCAAAACAGCCCTATACAAAACCGCAAGGTGGCTACGTGCTTTACAAAGGGCAGGGATGAGGAGAAATGGCTTAAGAAGTAGACACAATGGGCTTAGCTAGAGTTCTAAATGGCAGGAGAGCAGCGGAAATGTCCCATCTATCAAACAACTCAGCACCCAGCACATCATCGCATCCAGACCTGGCAGATTTAAACGGAGCCCTACCTGTTCGTGTTCTTAAAGTCACAGGTGTTATTTTCATCTACGGGAGCCAGAAATTTTAGAAAATTTGGCACAGAAGAGGAAGAATGGAGTTTTTTCCGCAGGGCATTACGGTAGAAGACACTAAGAGTTTGGTTAAAAAAAGAGTTTAGGATAAAGAAATATAAACACACAAAATACGCACTCTAAGCTTAAAAAGGAAAGTTCTTCACTGTGATGCTAAGAAGTAGACCAGGTAAGACATAAAATATTTTGTGACTGAAACTGACTCTCCTTTTCAGTCAATAAATTAAAAAAAAGATCACCACCCTCCACATAACACACTTATCTAAATTAATCAGAAGCTTTCTAACGTGGTACAAATTACAAACACAGCTGTTAGCTTGCGCACATGCACGTGTGTGCTCCCATAAAGATCAAGGGATGTGCAGGTTACATGTTAAAACAGTTCACCACTGAGACACTTCACAACAGCTTAAAGAAAACTAAGAGTAAAATTAAGTCAATTCAAAGGACAGCTGAAAATAGCAAATCCGAACAATAGCAAAAGGCCCCCCTACACACACAAGCAGTGTTGGGGCTTCCTGCAGGGACAGCCCTCATGCGGCTGGGCTGACTCCGTGTGAATGCCTGGCAGACAGACGACACTCAACTTGCCATGCGAGTGTGCTCACCTTTTTGGCACAGCATTCCCACTTTGCTCTCCACTGGAATTGTGTTTTAGGTACTTAAAGAAGTTTGGTGAGGAGGCGGAAGGGTTAAGACGAGGTGGAGGCGGAGCTGAAGGCTGCCCTGGGCAGCCCTGAGACTCACCCCCAGGAAGATGGTCCACACTAAACAGCAATCGGAAAAAGTGGGATTAGACTGGACAGGGTACGCTGCAAAGGGAGGACAGACACGAGAACAGGAGGCTTTGCTGAGTGTCTACAGGAATCAGCAGTCGGGGACCGCTGTCACAGACGAACCCTGTCAGGACCTTGATCGGTTCTATGCTTCCAGTAATACTTTCTGCTCATTTCCCTTGTTGGGAAATGACAGATAAGATTTTAGAAAATAACTCAGAATTTAGAAGCCACATTTCCCTTAAGGACATCTTGCCCTGGATTTCAAAGTCCCGTTTCCAATAGACTGAGGAGGAAAGTTCACAAGAGAGAAAGCAAAACAAATATGCAAAAGGTGGGCGTGTCCCCACCGTCCCACAGCTGGTTCATCACAGCCCACGACAGAGCCATACTCTCTGAGAGGAAAATCGAAGAATCTCGGCACTCGGTCCTTTCACCTGAGGACTGGCACTACAAATGCCATCGAGAGGGAGTGGGCACACAGCCATGATGGGGAGCTGTGTGCTCACAGGGTGCTGCAAAGTGCGGAGCCTGTCTCAGAAACGTCAGACTTGTCAACAGGTCCTGGAGGAAGTCCTCCCCTGACATCAGTCACCTGCCCAACTCTAAAGACCCAAGGATGATGCCCAACGAGCGGCCTAGGAAAACAAAGCTGGTGGCTCTGTGTGTGGCTCAGGATTATCAGTACATGTCACGCCTTCCCGCCACACTCATCAAACACCAACCACTGCACTGACTCAAATGGCTGCTCCTGGTACAAGTCACATGGGCACAGATGTCCCCAGCTTCTGCTGTCAGCAGCCAGTGGGAGGCTGCTACCATATATGAGTATTGCCTCATTTTTCAATGTATTTTAAAGGATAATTTGGGGACCAGTCAGTCTCTGGTTCTTGGGGTCAGTCACTAACAGACCTGGAAGAGTACGGGAAAGCTTTTCAACACATTGCTTATGCTTCTCTACAGCCAGAAAGGTTTAACTGTTTATTTGAGCCCAATTCTTAAGTGCAATGTGCTGGCTAGTTTTGTGTCAACTTGACACCAGCTAGAGTCATCAAAGAGTAGGCAGCTTCAGCTGAGAAAAACGTCTTCCTAAGATCTGGCTGTAGGCAAGCCTGTAGGGCATTTTCTTAGTGACTGATGAGGGAGGGCCTAGCCCACTGTGGGTGATGTCACCCCTGGGCTGGTGAGCCTGGGTTCTATAGAAAGCAGGCTGAGCGCGTTAGGAAGAGTAAGGCAGTAAGCAGCACCCCTCTGCCTCTGCATCAGCTCCTGCCTCCCTCAGGAGCCCCCAGCTTGTCTTCAATAATGGACTAGGATGTGGAAGTGTGAGCCAAAATAGCCCCTTCACCGCAACGTGCCTTTGGGGATGGTGTTTCACCACAGCAATAGTAACCCTCCCTAAGATAAGGAGTGAATGATGAATCTAGAATTCCCACAGTGACAGATTTCAGAAAGCATCAACTCAAGTTCTATCATAGACAGCCAGTCATCAGATGTGCCCAGGCCTCTGGGTGTCATCGTGGACACCCACGTACAGCTTTCTCTCCCTGCTTTATGGACATGGCGTCCCCATCCCACCACAGCCCAGATCGAGAAGTTCGAAAGAGGAAACTCTTCCACTCACACCTACGTGCCACTTTTCCCCAAACCAGCAGGCACGTTCCAAAGACAACATCTCATGCATTAAGGACTGTCTGACACACATAAGGACCATTTTTGCTCCTGTCTACCTGCTTGCTATCAATGTCTGCACCGACCTCTACATACTTCCTGAGGGAGCCAAGAAGAACTTGACACTGCTTCAAGTTTTATCTTTTGAAGCCAAGGGTCAAACTCGGCTCGGGTTATTCTTTTGCCTGAAAAGTATACGCAGCATATACAGTAAGTCTGACACTTTAAGCAACTCTTACTTGCGTTCATGAGGCGTCTCTGTGCTCACGGAGTGGTACCGCATGAGTTTCCTTTGAGAGGCCCCTGGAGAGCTCTGGGCAGGTTCTGGAGGCACAGGGCACTCTACTGGGAAATGACTCAGGGTGTTGGCTCTCCTTCTGAACGCCTGCTGGGGTGACAACAGGGCAGACTCTTCTGCAATGTGGCCCTCTGAGTCACTGGACAGGTCATCTGAGGAGCCAAGGAGCTTGAAGGAGGTCTCAGAGACGGGGAAGGCCTCCTTGTCACCCATGGACAGCTCCTAAGAGCAGACAGACAGCAGATTAGATATGTGACAGGGGGATGGGGGGACTGGCAATCTAAGCACACAGACACATTACGTTCATAGGACTGTCTCACTAGAATGTCATCTAGAGGTTACCAAAGATATAAGGGTATTAAAGCTGTTATATACAACACCTGCCTCTCAGAGCCAGGTTCTTGTTTCCTGCAGAGACGGGGAAAGTTCCAAAATTAATAATGAAGTTCACAAGCTACAACACTGACTGCTCAAATACCATGACCAGATTGCTAACTCCAGAAAACAGGCTTTTCACAGGCTTATAGGAAGTATGGTCCTGTATGGAGAGTCCCCACCACTTCACCAACTTCTTTATCTTTGCCTAGTATGTTCATGGATGTTTACCCACAGTTCAAGGCTCTTTCTGACTCTGATCTAATGCTGAGATGTAACTTGGTACTCTTGATGCTAAAACTATACTGCACGTTCTGCCTGGAGTAGAAACATTTTTGTCACCTGTGACTTGCCATAATTCAGGGGAAGTCATTTAACTTCTTGCTGCATTCCACTGTCTGCCTCTGTAAGAGTACAGTGAAAATTCACTGCACCATTTCTTGAATTAAGCAAGATGAGACCACTTTAAAGTGGCTTGTATTCCGACTGATGCTACAGAAATAAGCTAAAGTTTCACTAAGTCCTCCCTCCTTACTGTATGCTCAAACATTCAACAAGAGTCCTAACAAATCGACCTTGGTGGTCATGCCTATAATCTCTGCTCCTAGAAGGCAGAGGTCAGAGGATCAGGAGTTCTGGGCCATCAAGGTCACCTTGAGCTAGGTACAAAACCAGAAAAGAGGATGGAGGGGACACATAAAAACAAAGGATGGGAGTCTTAAGAACTTCATAATCAACACTAAGGTATCTGGAATCCCGACTCCCTGGCTACTTCCTTGGCACAATGCCCAGGCGTTCCACAGGATTTAATTCGTAGCATCAGTACCTTCCCTTCTCCAAGCTTTCTACTACCAAACCACACCTCTTCCCCTCACTCCTCTGAGGTCCAAGCCACCAGTATCTGTTGTCTGCAGCTCTTGTCACACTCCCCCTCATGTGGGGTTTTCTTGTTCAACTGTCCCTTCTCACCTATGGACCCAGCCATCTTTTTACAATAGGTAACCAGCAGCACACGACATTTGCACACTTGAACGGGGAGGTACGATCAGTGTGTGTCCTGTGAAGGCTGGATGACGATGTGGCCTGCTGTGCCTTAACTTAGAACGCTACATGGAGAAGACTGACTTCCAGGTCTTCCAGCACAACGCCAGTCTACAAAAGCAGCAGGAGCAGCGACACTGCCTTGCTGCCTAGCAGTGTCAGCATTGAGATCCCAGCCAGAACAAGTGAAGCACAGAGGCAGCTTAAAGTCTGAGTCATGTTCATCTAAAGGAATGAGTCTCAAACCACACACTACACACACCAGTAGGTAGTAATATCAATTTAGTGGCTTGCCAGGAGCATTTTAAAAATAAATGAGCAGAAATAACAGTGTATGCAGCCCATTATCCAGAGAGCGCTTTCATTTTAACTCATTTTCATTTTGTGTGGGAGGGCTATGTGTATTTGCAAACTATGTCAAATGTTAAATGTCTTTCTTATTGTTGGCGAGGATCTGAAGTCTTTGAAAACTCCAAGTCTAGGACAGAGCTTTGGAGAGGGGCTGGGGCTCACAAGCTTCCTCGTTCTTACATCAGAGCATGCTGACAATATGGAGGAAGGCTGCCTCCTGACTGGCAGTCGTAGGGTTAAATAAACCAGGTCCAGTCATGTGTAAATGCCCCTGGAACAAGATAGAAAGCAAGGGTTGGACAAGCAGGTGTGTCACCACAGAAGACGGTCAGGCAACACATCATACCTGTGTTCTGTGGCAGACCACGGGGCAAGGCTTGGCTGCTTATTTAAACAAAACAATCATGTTTTCTCACAGTCATGGGATCAGCTACAGGCCACAGTCTCAGGAATTTCTGCTGCACAATTCCCTGAATTCACAACCCCCTCCCACCTTTGAAGCTCTCTCAATCTTTTATTATTACAAAATCAACTTTGGATAAGAAGCTCATGGTTGTTACAGATTAGGTCTCATCTGTCTAAAAATATGATCTTGATTCTCTGTTTATAGCAATAGTTATTGGCCTTTTTATTTAAAACTTTTCCCACAGCTTGCCCTCTACATGTAGAGAAGTCTGGAAGCACTAAGTGTTTTATGACTAGAGGGACATGGGGCTTTTTTGTCCTGATAGCTGTGTAGAGTCAAGATGGGCAAGTCTGTTGGCTGCATCTTCAGGGCACCACTGAAAGAGAAACATGCTTACTTTGCTGGTGTTACTTAGAGTACTAGAAGTGGAGCTGTCCAGATCCACACTGGCGGAATGGTCCTGCAGGCCTCTAGCTTTATTACCCTACGAAAAGAAAAGGCAGTTGAGCCACAGCCCCAAAGTCATCACCATCTGGAAGCAGCCTGGCCTTGTTAAATAAATCGGAAAATAAACTCATTGACAAGCACAGCTCAGCACAACCCTGCACTAACCATCACGTTTCTGTCATCATTTTAAGAATCATACCAACCTAAATGATCCACAGAGCCTCATGGATCAGTCATGTGCTAGGGACAACAAACAGCAAGAAGGCCTAATACATCTATCATGATCCCCAAAGCATATTCAATAGCTCCTTCCTGAGTCATGGGCGATCGTAACCGGCCACCTGGATGTCACTCAATCAACCTGCATCCCTCTGGGAACTCTCAAAGGCAAGCCCTTTCAGTCTTGGTTTATAATTGGATTGTTTTGAATTATCTCTAAGGATGCTTAGAAAAATCTCAGCAATAGCGTTTCACGAAGTCATCTTTAACTGACTAAAGTTTATGTTTCAGAGGGAACATGCCTAACATCTGGAAGAACTGTAACAAAATAGGGTAAGCACCAGAGATGTGAGTCTTTAACATAAAATCAAGTTCTGATTTGTTAGAAGAAACATAAGGCTGTTCACACTCATAGGGTAGGAGGAAGCTTTCCTAAGGGACTCCAGGTGACGCTCAGGGTACTTGGATCTTCTGAGAGAGCCCTACATTGGCACATTTTTTGGTCATCTGTAAGTCATGTGGCCTCTGTGACAAGTAGTCAATTGTGTACAAACGTAGCCTTAGATAACAGGTAACTGAATGACACTGTGTAAATAAAGTAAGTTTTATTTACGAAAACAAAGAGGCTCATAGGATTTGGCCCATGGGTCAAATATTTCATGAATCTGCTTCTAGGGAGTTCCAAATACCCAACGAAAGGAGCTGACAGGATAGTTTTTGAAGTTGTCCTTAGGAACACCAGGGAAATAGGACCTACATCTGGCATACATAATCCATGTTCTTTATAGGAACTGTATAAATAATAACACTCTTGGGAGCAGGAAATCCCATGGGATAGAAAAAAAAAGAGTATAAGTTCCCAGCACTTGGGAGCCCTAGGCACTCAGATTGGGAGTGTGAAGTCAGGGTATGCTAAATAGCGTGACACTACTTCAATAAATAAATAACATCTAGATAATAATTGCTTTAAGTCTGATGAAACATAAAATAGAGTTGACCCTGCTTTAAAAATGATTCAACCTCAGTGAGAAGAAAGGATGCCACTTACCCGTGACAGAATGCTCTCTAGGGATTCTGTTAAGGACCTCTTTGCTCTGTTCTTCAGAGAATCTAACCTGAACCGGCTAGCACTGGGTGGCAGTTCACTCCCAATATTCTCTGCTGCCACCTGTAGTGTCTAGAAAAGAAAAACAAAGAAAAGTGAAGTCCATTAAAATTTCTACCCTTTGGTGCACAGGAGGGAATGGCCTGTGGGGCCCATCCTCTTGAAAGCCTGGGGTCCCATGTGCTCCTTAGCAACATGCCTGCAAGTTTCGTGTGCATTCTACTCCCCCAGATAAAATGAGAAAATGTGCTCAGACCTAATCAGCCAGCTCGCTCAGGCTACTGAATCAGAAACCTGCGATGTCATGACTGTGGCCTTGTTTTCTAACTGAGCCTAGATTTCTCCCCTAGTAAACTGGGAGTACCATAATCTAATCAGATCACGGTGCTACGAGACTACAACAGGTGGGAATATGGCAAGCACCAAACACAGGATCTGGCACAAAACTTTCTTTGACAACCTTGTAAAATAAAGCAGTATCTTACCTATGGGGGCATTTGAGAGACTAAGTTAAAAATTAAATTTATCCACTGAATCCATCCTTCCTATAGCTTTTTATAATCTCTCTCATTTTTCCTCTCCCTCTTCCGGTCTTTCTCCTATGAAAGCAGTCTGCTTTTTCTCAGCGAGGCTAACATTGAGCCAGAGCACGGTGGAACCCCACAGGCACTGAATACGTGATGCTCCCTGTTTGCAAGGAAGTACGTTTCCAAGAAGTTACACCCCAATCTGAGCACCCCCCTGCTCACACAGACCTTCACTGACGGCTTTGTCTGCTAGAAAGGAAAGACAAGCAAACAGATTCTCCATCCCTCTAAATACCAGCACACTCTCCGCAGTAGTCAAGCACACAGAAAGTACAGAGACTAACACAAATACCTCTGCCATACTTAAGTCTGACCAAGTTAGCACCCCCAGACGTTGAGGGGTGAGAGGAGCAGGCCGCTCTGGAACTCACTGTCAGGTCCCCAGCTGTGTAGCACAGCCAGTGCACTCCCTGCTGCCCCTCTGAGGTCCCCCACCTGTAGACGGAACTGTCTTCCCAGATATGCCATGGCCTTTAAATGAATGAATGGTCATTCCAACACCAAGCAGAGTGTCTACTCACGTCTGTCACTTATCATGGCTGCTACCTACGTTCTGGCTTCTTTCTGCCCCTAGACCTTTACTCTTTACTGGAATCTCCCAACCACCAGTACCACCCACCGTGGCAAGCACTCTCTTGAATTTGGTGCTTATATTAGTTCATATTTTGTATTTTTATTTACATCTATTCATAAAACATATGCTGCCTCACATGTAAATAACCAGCTAAGGAATAGATGCCACTATTAGTGTGACCACTATCAAAGTCAGCAGGAAGATTCTTCAAAACTCTAGAAAGAGAACTACCACGTGACCCAGGTAGGCCACTCTTGGCTGTGTACTCTCAGGATTCAAAGCCAGCGTACACAGAGCCACCTTCACATCCATGTTTACTGCAGCGCTAGTCAAATTAGCAAGGAACAGAATCAGCTTAGATGCCCATCAACAAATGAATGAATAAAGCAAGTGTGGTGCAGGTATACAACAGTTTCATTCGGCCACATAAACGAACAAAATTATGCCATCTGAAGGAAATGGGTGGAACTAGAAATAAACATGGTAACTGAAATAAGCCAGACTTAGAAGAACAAATGTCACTTTTTCTCTCATATGTGAAATCTCGATTTAAATAACACACACACACACACTCACAAACACACACACTGCCATACCACACCACACAGGTCTTTCTGGAATTATCTTTCTTCTCCCAATATTGTTTTAAATATTTATTCATGTTCACAAATGCTTCTGGCTGACTCCCTTCAGCCAGAGTACAGTCTGAGTGCATTGTATAACAAACCTATTCCTGTCCCTGCTACTAAGTATTATTTACTCCATTTTCCGACTTTTAGGATGGAGGCTGCAGTGAACTCTCTTGTGCATAGCTCCTGAAGCACTCACATAAAAGGTTTTGCAAGGGAAATAATGGGGACAACACTGCTGGGTCACAGGGTCTAAGCACTACAGTGACAGCAGGTATCCTCAAGTTTCTCTCCTGAGATGCTTCCAGGTCATAGCCATGGCACTGGGGCACAAGAGAATGCCTTTCCAGGACACCGACAGCGTTCTTACACTTCTGCCAAATGATGGATACAGAACGCTCTCTGACTGTGGCCTAATTCCTACTGCTAGGACACATTTAAAACATGTTATAACTACCCCAAGACTCTATGTCTTCTGTGAAATAATGTAATCTCAATTCAAAGGACAAAAGCAACAAAGACCAGCTTCTCCCACGTGCTGTGGCTATGAAACGTCTCTCGCCATCTTTAAACACAACCAACCGTCCCTCGTTTTCTCCAGCTGTGCAACAATGAAAAGGAAGCCTATGGGAGGAAGAGGCTCTCTAGCTTCTGCGACTAAGTAAGCAGCCCCATAAGGGCCCCCACCCCCACCCTGGGGTCAGAGGGCGCTCACCTGCTTTGGCTCCCCAGTGTGGCTGTGCTCTTTTTGCTTCTCTTCATATAAGCACCTCAGAAAAGAAATAATTAATTCATTCTCTCGCTGCTCGTTTCTTGGTCTCAATTTCTTTTGGGGAAAAAAATCAGAAACATAAACATTACATTTCTTTTTTTTTTTTTATTGTGGACAAAACTGCAGTGTGCTAACAGCCTCCACCCAGGAACGAGTGCTTTTCTTCCATGACCTCACTAGGGGGCACCAGTCTCCCTAAGAGTGCAGGCAATTGTTTAACCGAATGGAGGGCAGAGCTAACTGGGCTGTATTTAGGAGTCATCTTCGATGTCCTTCTACCCAAGATAAAAATTTTAACGTCAAATAGTGGGGGTTAAAATAGTTAATAAATAAACAGCTTTTAAAAAGAGATAAAACAAAATCTATGTAAACACCCAGAGTCAAGTCATAATGGTTACACATTTATAAGCTCTTAAGATTAGGGATCTAGAAAGGAACTCAATTGGATCCAGGGTCACACTGCTACATGGTGAGTGTTCCCGTCATGTGGCACGTGTGTCCCTGTGAAGCAGACACTTTGATGAACACCTATATGCCAAGTTCTCAGTTGTCCTCCCATGCCCTCCTCTCCCCTCCTCTATCTCTCTCCCTCCCTTTCTACCCTCTCTCTGGTCCTTTAGCTCTCCTTTTTTAAAGTTCACAAGGACTTTTAATTTGCCAGCAGTGGCAAGGCACACTGCTTAACAAATGAGAACATGCTACCACTCATTCCATCTAGCCATAGTGGCACACAAAATACTGTGGGCTCTCCCCATCCACCTTCCAAATCTTTGCATTTGAATTATCAGCCACAGGGTATTTTCAGAAGTCATCTAATTCAACACATTCCTTTCTGTGAATGAAAATAAAACCAATTGCCCAAATCACCCCAGAGAGACACAGAGTTCCTGGCCATCCGCCTTGTTCTTCTCTAACTCCAGACTGTAGCCTGCCCTTGAACAGGTCAGGAGTGACGAACAGATGGATCAGCTACACACGCAACAGAGTCTGTGTCAGTGCCACCACTGGCTAATTTCTTCCCAGTTAACGAAGGGACAGTGGTGTTATCCTTAGAGTCACAAGCGTTAACGATAAGGAAAGCTTAATCCAGAATTCTGATAATCCAGACTTCCAGAAAAGGTCATTTGGAATTGCAAGTTTTAAAGGCTGATAAGATGCCTCAGCGGATAAAGGCACTCACTGCCAACCATCTGACCTGAGTCTGATCACGGGAACTATGCAGTGGAACTCTGAGTGCTCGTGCACACACATACCAGCAACAGAGATCCAGAGAGAGGGGGGCAAAACTTCAAACTGGCAGAAAATGAAGTCACAAGCAGGCATGGGGGAGCCTGCAGGAGCCAGGAGACCCCCAGCGAACTCATTAACCACCCCCAGGCAATGGCTGCAGTGCAGCAGAAATGCATTCTCTGTGGTGTCACACAGAGTCAAGAAATAAATACTTCCTCAGAATCACTGTGAAGTATGGCGACGTTACCCTCCCACTGCCTTCAAGAAGATCAGGGATGTGTCACCACCCTAAAATCTCTCCTGTGGTTCACCATTCTCTACAGTGGTTAAACCACTACTTCTTTCAGTTTTTATGCACATCCATTAATCAGAGTGACAATCACAAAAATGATTATGAATCAAGTTGAGTAGCATCGCTTTGCAGTCAATAATTTGTTCACAGTCAGAGGTGCCAGGAGCTGGGATGGCAGTTACCAGGGGCAGTGATACCCAGGACAGTGACAGGTGCATTCAGCAGCAGAGAAAAGGCTCCATGCTCACCCTCGGTGCTGACCACAATGGTGCATACAGCATCCACTTGTGTGCTTTTCTATAAATGTGTTATATATCAATTTAAACAATCAAAAACAGCCAAGCTGCTTGGGAAAAGTACCGAAAGTTAGTTTCTCAACCTTGTTCCCCCAAGGGTCCTCTAGAGTACCATAAAAGCAACAGAGAAACTTCTGACACTGATAGTGAGTATGCAAACACTGAGAAAGCTTAAGACGCTGCGAGGACACCAGGTAGGCCATGCTTTGCTGGAAGGACATCAGGTAAGCCATGCTTTGCTGCGAGGACACCACGTAAGTCATGCTTTGCTGTGGGAATGCCAGGTAAGCCACACTTTGCTTGAATACCACGCTCAGGATTTAACTAAAGACTTGGAGCCATTGTTTTTACTATCACTGCTGCAATGTCAGCTTGAAGGCAGATATTTCTGCTGAAGATGGCTAGTACAATCTGGGGCAATTAAAAAGATTAGGACAAGCCGGGCATTGGTGGTGCAGAGACAGGCAGATTTCTGAGTTCGAGGCCAGTCTGGTCTACTGAGTGAGTTCCAGGACAGCCAGGGCTACACAGAGAAACCCTGCCTCAAAACAACAACAACAAAACAAAACAAACAAACAAACAAAACCAAAAAAGATTAGGACAGCAGGAGAAGAGAGCAGGACCCTGTGGTATCATTGTCACAGGTGACCCCTGCTCATGTTTGAAATATCCTGTCAAGCACCTTGTAAATAAAATGGTAGTTGTGTGGCGTCCTGAGGTCTTTCAGGTGAGGACAGGCTAACACCCCAGAGCCTGTCCACTATTGAGTACTCTGAGGGTTCAAGGTCAGCCACCATCATCTCCAGTACATTTGCCTAGTTATTATTTAAACTTTCTCCTAAAGAAACACTTAGTATGATACGCATCATTACTAATGACACAGTATGCATCACTGTTAATGGTAATTACATTGGCTTTATAATAATTGACCTTTGGGAGAGCTTTTCAGAAATGAATTACCCTCCAGGAAAGAGTACATCACATTTTTATATGACCTTTTTGACCTATGTGAATTTTCAAATACGTTAGTAGGGACAGTCACTGATTAGTGACCAAGACTAGAAAAACCATGAAAGCCACTCAGGAAGACCATCAACATGCCATCATGGAAGATCAAATATGTCTCTCTCACAAAAGCCTACGTCTGCATTGGTGGAAGGTAAAGGATGAGCTGGGGTTTCTCAGCCAGTGAACAACATGGCTGCTTCTGTTCTGCAGAGCCATCAGAATCTAGAGCTGTGGAGAGCACTAAAGTGCACTCTGCAATAGCATCACAATAGTTCCGCTTTTCAAGTACACTTGTATTATGCGCTGTTTTCCCATGTCTCTGCTCACAGACGAGGGGGGTCATGTCCATTAGACTCCTTGCTACTGCAGTCGGACATCAAACAGCCCGTTTGCAGGAGGGTTTTGGGAACTGCCTTCCTAAGGCATCGCCCCTCTGCTCAGAGAAAGCTACATGGTGCTGTCTACATCAAAGTGAAAACCATTAGGGAAGGGAGGTGCATCTTCCCTGCCTGCCTGCCTACCAGGAAAATGCTCCCGAGTGACCTGGTAGCACCGTGGCCTAAGTGGTTCACACTGATGGCCTTGGCTGCAGTTGCAATGCATTAAGAATAAGAAGCAAAGCACAGGCAAATAAAACAACCCTCGAGGCCATCTGCTAAATGAAAACAACCATCACAAAATCTTCCTAGTCTTTCTACAAATGTATGCCAAGCCTACAGAACAAGGGAACTGAAAAACTTTAGTGAGAACAGAAAGAAAGCTGAGCTTTTTCATCCCCTCGCCCATGGGGATGAGAACAAAGGCATGGCTACCTGCTTGTCTGGTTTAGTCGGCCCCTAACTGTGGAACTTGACAAGGCACTAGTGGGCACACACAACACACACACATGCACACATGCAAAGACGTATTAATTCTTTGTCTTACTGCACTTGCCAAAACCCCACAAAAATGGCTCCAGGTACTGGCATACATGAAATCCGTGTTGAGCTCCCTCCTGACAAGCAGGCCTTAGGCAGGCTGACACAGTGGCCTGGTTTCCCCAAATGCAGCAGCTTCAAGCACGGTAAAAGCAGACTTCCAGGTCTAATGCATGCAGCTCATGTGTGTGCTTCTGTGTGTGCTGGTTTCAGTCTGTTTTGATTTTTGCGTTTCAGTTTAAGGCTCTAACATATGACACATATATTTTCAAAACAGACAACAAAGAATACAGAAGGGCCAATTGTGCTCAAACCCATGTACAAATGTCTTGTGACTTCATGGGAAGAAACTGACAGAGGCTCCCAGGAACAAAGGAGAGCATGTGGCCTTCTGCCTTCTGGTCTACCCACTTTTTAACAGGACACCGGCTCATGCCCCTGGGGAATGGTGACACCACTGACTCCTCACCACCCACCGAACACTCCACAAGCACACTCCCTGCTGTGCTTCCCTGCTACATGCTACTGTACCTGAACTTCCTCGAATATGGTGGCCTGCTCCTGATTGGTCAGTGTGGTCAAGTGCTTCTGGAGTTCTAATTTGGTTTTAGATGAATTCATTCCTGTCGAGAAGAGAGAAAAAGACAAGGGGTCTGTGGGGGCAGTCCTGAGTTGGATTTACCACCTCCCAAACTCATTTCCTTCACCTTCTCACCCACCCACTTCAGGACACTAGATTTGACAATAGCATCACTGTGAAGTAACTGAATGCTGCTGTGTGAAGAGCTGCACTCCGAGACCGAACTTGAATTTCACTGAATTCTCAAGACAACTCCATGAGTGTGATATTATCCAAATCTCATACGCAGAAAGACCAAGGACACAGAGTTTTATAAAGCCACTTCAAATGCGGCCCTTGTATACTCTGCCCGAGGTGCATGCAGCTCCAAATTACTGTTAGTCTGCTTTTACCATGCTTGTAGCTGAAAATACTGAAGGCAACCCAAACATTTCCTTCAACAATGACAAACTCTTCTAACTACAAGAGAACGTGAATACACCCTTAATAACAAGCAGCTGGTGCTGATTTGAAACTGAATCCTACTTCTTCCTTGACTTCCACTTACATCCCCGAGAGACACACGCCCTTGTGTGGCTGATGCTGTTCCTCTCATAGCGTGTTTAATTGTCTTAAGACCAGACCATGGCCATTACCGAGGATTCTGAGGAAACGCTATAAAAATGACCACATAAAAGCCCAGCACCGATTACAATCTCAAGATATTCCATCCCTGCACGAATACAGTACAGGGCTTAGTTTGTGGTTTTTTGATGTCAGGTATAGAGTCAGAGAACATGTGAAGTCTGAGAACTTGTTAGTCCGACCTCCACAGAATAAAGACCTGTTGGTAGTTTCTGCTAGCCCAAGTCTCCCCATGCTGAGGAAGGAGGCCTGCTCAGGGGCTGGACAAAGCTGATAGTGAAATAATTGATGGCCACCAGAAATATAAGGCCAAACAAGAGTCCTTTATTCAAGATGGTGACAAAGAGCAAACTCCTGCCACCAAAAAAAAAACCTCTTGGCCCCGAGGCAGGGTAGGTTTTATAAATAAAACCGACCATTACATCATACCAAACCAGGTATGTATAGCTGGAGTGGGGAGCAGGGAGACTCAAAGAATGGAATTCAATTGATTTAAACGGTTTGTTTCACTCTGTCAAACAATGACCCTCCTGAGCGGCAGCTAAGGCTGCATGGGAATGTTCTGCACAGCAGGATGTGCTTAAAGAGCCCTGGGGGGCAGCTAAGTAAAGACTGTGGCTACTTAGTTAAGTAGCAGGAGCAGTGGTCAAAGCATCTCCATGGATGACTGAGGGCTGGAGAGAAAGAAGGCTGCCAGAGCAAGGAGCCGGGTGACTCAGAAAACATACTTCTACTGCACAGCTGAGTGTGCTGTGTCCACGGCTCATGACTTGGGAACTCACGACAGGCCAGAAGTCTGTCAGTAGCTAGTCTGTCCCAAAGCCAGTGTCCCGCTCTCTTCTTTCAGTTGGAGGTCAGCCCAGCCCTCCTTACTGGCCGCACAGGCACAAGGTCCTGACCCTATGCAAAGTCCAGCAGGCACTTCAGCTTCCAGAATGTTATTTTTCCTTATTTTGTCTTAAACCAAGATGAACTCTACCAGGTCACCATAAAATTAATGCCATTTCATTCAATACTTCCTATGTTGAGATCTCAAAATAATCACAGAGGTAGGGATTTTTTTTAGTTATCTTTTTTAAAAAATGTTTATGTGATGGTTTATTTATTTTTATTTTTTAAAGATTTATTATTATATATAAGTACACTGTAGCTGACTTCAGACGAACCAGAAGAGGGAGTCAGATCTCATTATGGGTGGTTGTGAGCCACCAGCAGTCAGTGCTCTTACCCGCTGAGCCATCCTGCCAGCCCTGTTTTTAGTAATTTCAATGTATAGATAAGAAACTAAGATGCTAAACTCATATATTTTGTCCAAGGTTACCCATCAACTAAGGAGGTGAGTTGTCTGCTTCCAGAACCAGATCACTATGGATTGGTAGAATCATGTGGTCCAACACACAGATAGCTCCAGGACATAAGTGAATACAGAGGTGGGATGAGGTAGAGAAAAGGCCAGAGGGGCAGGCTCAAGGCTTTCTGTAGCAATACTTCAATACTGAAGCACAATGGTGTCTCAGTTTAATAAGTACCCAGTGAAAACCAACTAAAAACCTTTCCAAATATAAGAAAAAGTCCCTGATCTAGTCTAAGCAACAAACTCTGCACTGTTAGCCAGTGAGGGAAGCTTCAGGCCTCTGAGAAAGTTAGACTACACACTGAAAACCTCAGGCTGAATCCTAAGCCTCTGCCTCTTCTTCACCATATGGATGGACGGGTCCTCTGACTGGGCCTAGCTAAACTCAAGATACCTCACCACGGTAGACCCGTCTACCCCAACTCAATATGTTGTTTTTCAGAGAGAGCATGATTAATTTTAGCAATCTCCTATTCCTCTAAACTCGGAAATAAGCAAAATGCTCTTTAAGTATCACAGCAGTTTTATGGTTATAAAATTCAAGTACATACTCCAGAGTAGCTTTGATTCTTAGAAACTGTGCTAGCATGCTAGCACTGAGTATGTGGTGTACCCACATATATATTATTTGTGTATTTAGAATAAATGCACATGTATTTCTCCTATTTTATACATTCTGGGACATAACTCAACTACATCAACTGATTAAAAAAACATTCTCGGGATGGCGGGATGGCTCAGCAGGTAAGAGCGCTGACTGCTCTTCCAAAGGCCCTAAGTTCAAATCCCTGAAACCACATAGTGGCTCACAACCACCCATAATGAGATCTGATGCCTTCTTCTGGTGTGTCTGAAGGCAGCTACAGTGTACTTATTTATAATAAATAAAGAAATCTTTGAGCCGGAGTGAGCGGGGCTGACTGAAGCAAGCAGAGGTCCAAAATTCAATTCCCAACAACCACATGAAGGCTCACAACCATCTGTACAGCTACAGTGTACTCATATACATAAAATAATGAAAAAATTCTCTAAGTCTTTATTCTTATGGTAATGTTACTGGTCCTTCCTATAGTTTGTGGACTGCTTGGTCAGAACATAACTTCCCGATTGAAGAACTTTCTCGGGGGGTGGGGGTGGGGGGTTGCAGGATACAGAATTGAACCCAGGGTGTTATGCAAGCAAGGCAAGCACTCTGCCACTGAGCCACAGCCTTGCTGATTTTGGAGCCTTTTCGATTTCAGGATTAGGGATGCTCAACTGGCAATGATAAAATGCTTGGTGGGAGTTGTTGGCCTAGAACCTGGGACCTCATGCATGCCAGGTCAGGATGCTACCCCTGAGATACGTCCCCACCCAAGACCACCCTTACAACGGCTTCTGAGAAATCATTCCATTCTACTTATTGGACTTGCAACCATAAAAATTAAAGGACCCAAAATCTGTTCTTCTTCATACCTCACCATCTATTCCGTTAGTAATGTCTCACACACAGTGAGTAAAACACCCACTCCCAGACGCCTCGTGGCTCTGTTCAATAGTTAATGGATGCTCTCTATAGCTGTACAGTTTTCTGCCACGGTTGGATTTTATCATGTAAAAGGGAATTGAATGATTATTCTCCAAACCACAACAGCAAACCCTTGGTCCCGAATAGAACCTCCAGCTGTAACTTTCTGCATGCTCAGGCCCAATGCTGATTTACCAAGTGGAACTCAGCAGAAGCCAGCTCTGCAGATCAAGATCTCCTCTGCCTGTAAGGCCCAAGTCACTGCTGGCTGAGTTGGCCCGTAGGGGCATTTCTACCATCATCTGCCTTATCTTGACAGCTCGTGTGGAAAGCGCTAGCGAGCCTCTCAGTTGCGCTCTCTCGTTAAAGCAAAACTCTCATTCCAGATATAGTTTATATGCTATCAGCAAGCAGTAACAACATGGAAATGTTTTTTTAAAATGAATCAATCATGCTTCTTTCAAGAGCACTGGAATGACCCAAGTTAACCTTTTCAGGCTTTATGATGTTTAATTTATCTCATAAAAAAAAAATAACCAGGTAACATTTCATACCTATTAGGACAGCTACCATTATAAAAATCACTTCTGTAAGGATGCAGAGAAGTTAAGATCGGTGAATAATGGGAATATAATTATTATAGAAGAGTACAGGAAGGCCTGAAAGTTAAACAGACACACTGTGCGGCTGGTTTTATATCAACTTGACAGAAGCAAAAGTTGTCTGAAAGGAGGGAACTTTGATTGAGAAAATGTCTCTGTAAGACTGGGCTATATGCAAGCCTATAGGGCATTTTCTTAATTAGTGATTGATGGGGGAGGGCCCAGCCCATTGTGGTCTGGCTATCCCTAGGTCAGTCATCATGGTTTCTATAAGAAAGCAGGCTGAGCAAGCCATGGATTGCAAGCCTGTAAGCAGCACCCCTCCATATCATTCCTCTATATCACCTTCGGCCTCCAGGTTCCTGCCCTGTTTGGTTTCCTGTCCTGGCTTCCTTCAATAATTAACCTTGATGTGGAAGTATAAGCCAAATAAACCCTTTCCTCCCCAAATTGCTTTGGACATGGTGTTTCACCACAGCAACAGAAACCCATATGAACACTCACCATATGAAGTAGCAAATCCACTAACTCTAAAGAATGGAAAGCAGAAACCTGAACAGATGTGTGTATACCAAAATTCTTAGCACTACTGCTTACACAGGAAAAGGCAAAAAGAACCCGAATGTCCGGTGGTGAATAAATGAATCAACTGATAAAATATTATTCAGCCAAAGAGAGAAATAGGATTCTGACATGTATAAAATGAGCAAACCCAGAAGATGCAGTGCTAAGTGAAAGAAACCAAAACCAAGAAACCAAATCCTACTGATTCCACTCTACAAGGTACCAAGATTAACTCAATTTGTAGAGTCAGAAAGGGAGAAAGCTCAGTGGTAAGAGACTTCTGTAAGCAACTGAACCTGCAATCAAAGCAGGGCACTGCTCGGGCCTCTAACTCCTGCACCGGGAACAGAGACAAACAGACCCTCAGCACTTAACAGCAGGACGAATCCAGCCAAAACCAGCTCTGGTTCAGTGAGAAATCCTGTCTGAAGTCAACAAGGCAGAGAAAGACAGAGGAAAACCGCCATGCCCCTGCTCTGGCTTCTACACACACAGGCACACATATGTATACATTCAGACACCACAAATTACCCCAACACACACAGACACACACACAGGAAAACACAAAGTAGAAGGGTGGCTGCCTGACTGGTGGGTGAGCTGTGACTCAGGAAGATGAAAGGAAGGAGAGCAGTGGGAGCCTTAGTCAAGAACCAGACTCTTTAAAACACAAAGGTGAAAACGATACACTGTATATCTGGGTATACTTTCCCCACAATTACTTAGGAAAAAAAGAAATAGGTCTAAACGTCAATATAGTTTTTCTTTATAGAATTACAGTTTGTGACACATATTCGAGATACATAAGAAATGATCATGCCTTTGTTTCTACAATTGGATAATTTAAATCATATGACAATATCCAAAAACCATACACCTACAAAATAGAATTAGATGCAAAATGAAGAAAAGGGGCACACAATACTTCTTCCCAGATTCCTTCAAAGGAGTCCTGACCACTCACTACCACCCTATCTGCTGCCCCTCCCTGATGACCAGGGCCAGACTTCACTCTAGCCTGAACAGTTCTCACTCAAGAGAGAGGGTAGCTGCAGGTAGGGCCTGCCTGGTAGTCAGACAGTGGATCCGGGGCTTGCTATACCCTAGTTTATCCCTAGATGGCTCTAACCTCTCAACTTATTTATAAAATTATTAATAATTTTACTTTTTCTTCACACCATGATGAAGTTAAAATTGTCAGTATCTTTTAAAAACATCTAAGCACTGTTTCCCACAATTACTTAGGAAAAAAAAAAGAGAAACTAGGTCTAAATGTCAATATAGTTTTTCTTTACCGAATTATTTGTTTGTGACAAGTATTCTAGATACACAAGATGATCATGTCTTTGTTTCTACAATCGGATAATTTAAATCATGTGACAATCTCATCTTCATGATAGAAAGGCTTACTACCAAACAGTAACTCTTATTATCAAATAAATCCTGCAAATGGTGACATTTCATAAGCGTCTAGAAACTCTAGTTAAGATTGTCACCATGGTTTTGGGGTTTTGGGTTTTATTCCTTCCCACTCACTTCTCAATCGGAACCCGTTTTCTGCTCTCCTCCATTAAAACTGCCCTGGCAGAACTGCAGGTGTCTCTCTACTAGAAAACATGGTAAACTTCTTAGGTCTCATTTCACTAGATCTCTGTTGTGTTCAATCTGAAAGACCCACCATTCTCACACAGCTCAGTAAATGTTTGACCACACGTATTCCTAACCTCTTTATTCCTCCCAGGGTGTCTTGGAGGAGAGTTGGCAAGAGGGGGTGTGGGTCCTTAGCTTTGACTCCATCATGCCCAGGAAAGATTCTTGTCACACAGAACACATCCACTGCACGATGTGAGGTCTTCTATGATCCCTCTGACATGGTCCTACAGAGTAGTGCCACAAGCACTCCCACCCAAGGCCTTGGTGCTACACGCTACAAGTGCCCCCTACTCACCCTCTATCCTTTCGCAGAGCTTGTGCAGGCCTTGCAAGGGGCAGCCCTCACAGAGCTGGGCTGGTGCCTTAGCCGTCTGCTGCACCGCAGCTACCGTGAAAGCCTGCTTCAGAGTCATCATGATCTCGTCAACCTGCATAGAGGAGCCAAGGGTCAACAACAAGTCAGCTGGGCCGACTGACCGGCTGACTGATGGCGACAGCAAGCTCACAGGAGAGACTTTGTGTGGTAAATTGTTTTTTTTCTGGGCTATTTTTCACAGACTGACAGGAAATAGTGGAAATAACTGCTAGGGTTGCTTTTTGTTGTCAGAGGATGACTCCTCTAGTGTCAGCACTCTTAACAGGTGAGACACAAGGTAAGAACATTGTAAATGAGTATAGAGCAAGGACCTCCGGTCCAAAGTCCACAGGAGTTCCTTTTCTACCTACCTTCCTTCCTTCCTTCCTTTCTCTCTCTTTTTCTTCTTTCTTCCTCTCTTCCTTTCCTTTCCTTTCCTTTCTCTTTCCTCCCTTCCTTCTTTCCTCACTCCCTCCCTCCCTCTCTCCCTTCCTCTTTAAGTACCACAACAGAGGGTCATGAACTTGCTGAACAGCTCTAAAGCTTCCAGTCTTCCTACCTCCAGCCTACATACTGGGACTTATAAGAACAGGGCTACCACACTCGGGTAAAATGAATGCATTAGAACTCTAAATGCAGCATTAGAGCAAAGGGTGAAAGCAAGCGTATCTTTCAAAAATACTGAAATTTAAAATGAAAATGCAAATGAGTCTCTCGGATGCGTAGCAGAAAGGTATTAGTCACGAGTGGATAATTAAGGCAAATACTGCTCTCTCAGCAAGGCTCTCCAGCTTTGGCCAGCCCAGAAGACTCAGCAGGATTGAAATTGCTCACAAGGTTTGCAGTGGGCAGTGTCGTCCTCTTACCAGAGCTTCATTTGTGCACTGGAACACGTAACAGACAAAATGAAAGCCGCCGCTGCCGCCGCTCGAACACTCTCGGCAGATGAATCCAAAGTGGTCCACATGTCTGATGCCCTGTGGAGAAGGGGGGACGTTGTACTGAGCACTGCTGTGATGGCTGAAGACAGCCCCATGGTCACACTGCCCATTTACAGAGCACTACAGAGCACTGAGCACATATCTTCAAATGAAGATTAGCATCATAGCAAAATATCCCTTTGATCATGCGAGAGTCAAGGTTTGCACATTCAAGTCCGAATGCTCACTTTAGTACTAAGAGATACGCAGAGTGGCTGACAGAAAAACTAGAACTTTGGGGAGGTGGTACAGGAGGAACACTAAGGCGTAAACACTAAAATTAAAAATCAACAGCACACCAGAGATTAACACACACATTCACAACCAAGACATAGGAACAATATGTATACACAATTCACATATATAAAGGTTAAAAATAAATCAAAATGCATTTGTACTAAAATTGCAAGCCAATAGTAAACGGAACTGCATGAAGAATGAGCAAAAAATGACTTATAAATCTAGAAGAGCAGCTTCAAAATCTTGGAAACAAAGGTTTGAGAACTCTGCCAATGTCCCACAAGCTCTTCTTAACACACAAACCTGACTTAAATTTGCCAGGAACAGATGCTGAGAGACAGCCTTACCAGAACAACTGTGCAGGGTCTCTAACTTTTTTAGACTTATTTAATGTGAATGAGTATCTTGCCTCTATGTACATATGTATTCTGTGTGCACGCCTGGTGCCAGTGGACACTGAAGTGGAATGAGACACAGTTATAAACCGCCATGTGAGTGCTGGAATTGAACCTGGGCCCTCAGCAAAGCAACACGTGCTCTCCAACAGTAAGCCAGAGCTCCAGCAGCAACCATTAGCTGTCACTGTCAACTGAGGTGCTGGAGAGTCACCTGGGAGAAAGGCCTCTGAGAGTATTGGTGGGGATTTTATTACATCACTTGAGCTGAGTAGACCCACCACGAATGTGGATGGCGCATGGCCACACCCTGTACTGAACAAGAAAGAGAGGAAGCTGAGCACCTGCATGTACGCGTCCACAGTGACGTCCCCCACTATAACCAACTACCAGAACTGTGACCAGCATAAAAGCTGTAAGTGGCTTTTTCACGGTATTAGGAAAGGAAACTAAAAGAAAACCTGAATACAAATGAAGTACCTTCTGTGACTATCAATGTATCAAGCCTTCTGAAAGTATCACCAAGCAGAAATATGGGTGCTAGTAACTTAGGCTGAGATGACCTGACCAACCTCACTTCTTTAAGAAAGAATAAAGCACCACACCGCTCTAAAAAATGCAAAGGTCTCCCAGTGCAGTGGTACACAGCTCTAATCCCAGCACTCGGGGTGGGGATCAGGGGACAGAGGTAGGCAGGTAGATCTCTGAGTTCAGAGACCAGAATGGCTACATAGTGAGTTCCAGGACAGCATGGACTGCACAGAGACACTTTATCTCAAGAGAGAGAGAGGGAGAGGGAGAGGGAGAGAGGGAGAGAGGGAGAGAGGGAGAGAGGGAGAGAGGGAGAGAGAAGACAAGATCTAACACTTTAATATTTCTACATAATTAGGAGTAAATCAAGATTCTGTGGATAACATTACTTTTAGGCAAGCATTTCCAGTCAGTAATTGCTGATATATCCTGATCTCAATCAGTGTCCTCCATCAACAAACTAAGCAATAACAGAGGCTGCTACATGGGGGAATGTCATTTATCAAAGTACCTTCTTTGAAAAGGCTTTCCTATTCAACTTGTTAAGGACATTGCTTATTTTCATAATTGAAAGTATTATCTTTTTGATAACTTAATTAGCTTACATTTTAGATTAACAAACAACCAAGATTTTTGCATTGTATTACAGACATGAAAAGTTAAGAGTTTAAGGAAAAAAAAGTCACCAAACAGTTATATAAATGGTATTTTATTTGCCAGGACAATCTGGAGAAAACTGGCTCATCACAGTGACAGATCCCTCCCAAATCTGTCTATGAATCACAGCTGGAAGATTAACTATCAAACATAGAAAGTTTCAAGTAGACACTGCATTCTGGGTAAAAACCTCCTCAAAGATAAGTATCATCTCTCATAGTTTACAGAAGAAATAATGACAACGTAAAAAAAAAATAAGAATTTCAAGAAAGTAGATATATGTTTCTCTACAACTTATATATAAAATACACATATATAATTATGTATAAGCCATATGCACACATATATGTCAATTATATATAAAACATGGGCACACATATGCATACCAATTATAAATAAAACATGCACACAATATGTCCCTGGAAAGCATTAGTACCAATAACAGGGAAAAGAAAGGAAGGTAGACCTATTTTCTCCAGTACATTGCTCCAAAAGAGCAAAATTGTTAATTTCAAGATTATAATTTGCCTTACACTGTAAGACAAAGACCACCAATCAAGCATCAAAAGCATGCTTTGTTTTTACACAATAGCATGTCTACTGCATACATCAGGATATTTTCTTTATTTACATTTCAAATGTTTTCCCCTTTCCAGGTCTCCCCTTCGGAACGTCCCTAATCCATCCCCCTCCCCTGCCGAATTAAATCAATAATCCGTGTGAATTTACCTGAGAGCAAAAGGATATCTCCTTAAAATTTTTCTCCAGTGCAATCTTTTTGGTGTCAGGACTGATGAGGTAAACTTCAGATTGGCCAATCTTAAAAAAAAAAAAAAGAAAGACATGTGGTTCTCCTAAAAACTGAATTCATTATACATGTCATGACCTATGAGGAAGTAGAGGCAACTGGAGGGCTCTTATAAAACTCCAACACATCACTGTTAGGAGTTTCAGAGGTTACAGCTTATGCCACTGATGCACATGACAGCAGACAAATACCTACAAGATACATCAGTATTCTCAGAGGAAAAGACCACAGAAACTAAACCGTAATAGTAGTAATCCTCAAACAATCCTCAAAGCCCACATCGCCTTCATATAGTTTTCTATACAAGTGAACATTCCAGAAAACAATAGTGCCTATTTTAAACTTCCAAACACCTAGGCAGCCGAGTGCTGTGCTGCCTGGCCTGCTGTGGAAGGTGCCTGAGCTCTGCCTCCACATGCTGACACTCCCCTTCCTGTGTGTTGGTTTCTGCAGATTCAGTCCCTCCTCTGGATCCACAAGTTAGCAGTCACATGCTCGGGGCACTCTTAACTCTCAAGCTCCTCTTCCAAGCTCTTTACCCTTGGATCTGGACTACAAGTCAGAGGTGTAAACCAAAAGTAACTGCACCCTTAATGAAGATGTCCAAACCGTGCATTCTGTAGTTCAGATTGTAGGTTTGTACAGAGCAGTTTTTGCTCTTAGTATTTCTGAAGTATCCTTCAGGCAAGCAGGACTGACAAGGTGCAGAGAACTCAAGGGTAGGAACCCCCATCACTGAGACAGCAGCACCCTTCTTGAGCAGCCCAGACTCTGGGTTGTCCTAGGGAGGCACCCACTCAGCATCTCCCTTACTCGACAACAGTAACTGCATCTCCACATTGTGTACATTTCATCTTAGCACTCTTCTGTTTTCATCTATCTAATGAAGATGATCATCATTATTTCATCTATCTAATGAAGATGATCATCATTATTTTTTTTAAACTCTCTCAGTCTTATTTGGATATGGCTAGGTGATAAGGAACAAATGACAATTTAAAGTCAGATGTGAGCCTAAGGGTCTTCTCACATCTAGTCCACCACTCTGTCCCATGTCAGCCATGCACTCCTGCCTACCTGAGGCTGTGTACCTCTGTCTACCTGAGGCCTCTCACCCCTGCCTACCTGAGGCCTTTCACCCCTGCCTACCTGAGGCCTCACACCCCTGCCTATCTTGAGGCCTCTCACCCCTGTACCTGAGGCCTTACACCCCTGTTTCCCTGAGGCCTTATGCCCTTATCTACCTGAGGCCTTGCACCTCTGTCCACCTCTCTTCAACCCTACTGTCTTCATATTCTAAGCTCCCTACCTCTCACCTGGACTATGGCAATGGCTTCTTAGCCCTCTGTTCATTTTCCTTCCCTAAGTATTTCTTTGCTCTATAGCCAGAGCTATTTAATGCTATACTTTAAATCTTTCAATGACTGTCCAAAATTTTTGACTAAAAACAAAATTCTGAGTGTGACCTATAAGGTTGTGAATAATGGAGCCTGACTAAGCATTGTAGCCCTATCCCCAGTCACCTTCCCAATTTCTGTAGTCTGTTGACCGTCTCACTAAGGATCTACCTGAGAATCCTGGGTCACCAAGGTCTAGGCCCTAGTGACTATGGCGGCAAACGACAGACGGAGGTCTCCAGCCTCATGGAGACTGAAATTCCAGGGATCACAGGAACACAAAGTTCTTTATTTGTTTACTTGTAATTAAGCTTAGAGCCAGGGCTGTGAGTGCTATTGGTCTCTGAGGCGACTGCTTCCCATGTCACATCTGTACCTCAGGAGAGACCTGAAGGAAGGAAGTAAAGCCAGGATAGCTGAGGGGCTGCCAGGCGGAGCAGTGGAGCAGTGTCTTCAGGACTCTGCAGTGCAGCTCCTTCCCACCCTTCTCACATCTCACCTGCTGCTCTCTGAGCCCAGGAGACCCCCCCCCCCCCACCATTGGCCACAGGGAACCTCTGCCTAGGGAGAATCACATTCTCGAAGATGCCTCTCCTGATTCCCCAGGTGTTTCCACAGCGTCCACTACTTCTCCGTAGTGTCTGTCAACTTAATCGTAATTACTGGTGCATCAGGTGCCTGTCTGCATTGCTGGAATCTACATTCTGTGTGGGCAGAGTCTATTTGCAGATGCATTTCTAGCAGATTACAGTCACTTAGATGCACTGAGCAGCTTTCTCAACAACACTTCAGTGTCTGGGGAAGAGCACACAGATCACTGTGTACAGCCCAAGTGCTACAGCCACCCAGCATTCTTAGTGTACTAGGTAGAGTACCCTGACACAGCATCTGGACTTCTTAAAGATTAATTTATTATATTTTAACTGTGTGTGTGTCTGTTTGTGTCTGTGTGTGTATACACGCACGTGCGTGCGGACACGGGTGCATGTGAAATTATAAGCAGTTGCAAGCTGCCTGATGTGGGTGCTGGGAACCAAACTCAGTTCCTTTGTAAGGGCAGGATGTGCTCTTAGAGGCTGAGCCATCTCTCCAGATCCAGCGTCTGGACTTTTAAAGCCCGCTGTATCCACACCACACTAACCTGTGTCAGCTTCCCTAGTCCTGGGCCATTTCACTGCCTTAGCTTAAGCACAGTACGGCTATACACTACATCTAAGGCAGCTCTGTTCACTTCCTTTATTAAGGTGAGAAGAGGCAGAAATACACCAGGGAAAAGGCGACAGACAGCTCACTTTAGGGAAGGGCAGAGTCCTGTCAACTCCCACCCAGGAAAATCACCCATCCAGAAAACCACAAGCCGGCATGCAACCCCTGAGCTGACTGGGTATGGCTTATCCATTCCTTTCCTTCCCTGTGGCTATCAGTTTAACGATTTTCTGTTTAAAAAACAAAACAAACAACAAACAACAAAGCAACTAATCTAGGGTTTTAGTTTGGTCATAAGTTTTAAATAACAGGTTATTTTTTTAAAATCCTGTTACCCTGATTAACAATGGGTGTTTTATAAATTAATATTTCCCACTTAAAATTGTATTGAAACATATTGCTTTAACATCCCTCTTGAACCTCTTTTATATAACTATATTCTGCAGTGAAAGGGTGTCTACAAACATGGATGTGTAAGACAGATTTTTCAGACCTCAAGCGGCAAAAAAAACGACAGATTTTACCGTGAACAGCATAGTTCGGTTCTCCTCCATGTCTGTGGGCTGAACTACATTGTGCCCACCGATGAGGTGGTTCTCGATGTCATTGTCAAAGGAGCTAAAGGTGCTACTGCGGAGGCTAGCGTCCTGGAACTCCTTCCTGAAGGCCAGCGAGCGCAGTCCAGGCTGTGAGAAGGATTTGCGCATGGGCCTGGGGCCAGGCGCTGATGGCTGCCCTGTGGGCGCTTCCCAGTCCGTTCTGCGACCGCAGCTCACATGGTTGAACTTCTCTATACACTCGTCGATCAGTGCGGGTGGGGCCTTCTTGTGAGCCACGGTCACCCGGCCACAGAAGAGCACCTCGAACTTTTTGGCGAAGGTGTCGTCAAACTCAGAGGGGCAACGCAGCTCTTCCTGGCGGGCAATCTTCCCGGCCTGCCGGATGGAGCTGATGATCTCAGGCACCTGTGCAAAAGAGGGTGTGGTTAGAGACACCTGGCAGCAGTGGGACCAATACCAAGGTCACAACTCAGAACCGCAGCTTCCGGAGCAGGGAACCCTGGCTGACAGAGGGGCTGGGCTGTACTGGCTCAGATCACAGCACTCTCTAAGGTTAAATGACCAGCCCAGGGCGGGCTAGCATTGTAACCCCTAAGGGCCTCAGGGCATCTCCACTGGGCTTTGTCTCTGATACAGTTACCTAAACATACTAGCTCACTCTGAAGAGTCTAGTGTCCTTAGAAAAGCCTTCCTCAGTATGTGCTGAGGCGAAAGGCTCTTACGCTTATTGAAATTACAGCACCCTTGTTCTTTTCATTGGCAACTAACAAGTTATGACTTGATCCTGTATTTCCTAATGTGGATTGATAAAACGACGGAGAACCCATGCCTACTGCCACAGTAAACCACTGAGGCTTCTCACAAACAGCTTTGCTTTCCCAATGTAAACATCTCAGAGGAGAGGCTCTCCCACCCTTCGGCATCCCTGCCACTCCATCTTGTCTACTTATGCTAGGTTCTCCTCAGGAGCTTCAGATATAAGAGGGGTGCGACACCACAGGGAATCAACCCGAGCCAAGTGACTAGCAGCCACAGCACTTGTGGGACACAAGAACCCTGGACTTGTTGGCATGGGCTTAATCTTCTGGCTGCCGGGACAGTTTCTGCTTTGACTGGACACATGTTTTTGGACCAGTATTTCCCATTTTCCTGTGCCTAAGACTTTTGGCTGAAGCCCAAACACCTATAGGCCCCTGTTTATTTAACATCCTAACCAAAAAAATTCCAACCCCTTTTTCCAATTCAGGTAAAAATTCCAACCAGTGTGCACTGTAGAGAAAGATGACTCCAGTTCATTTGAAAGCAAGCTTGTGTTCTGTGCCATGACATAACTCTCAAAAACCCACTGAAGAGTCAAAGTTATATTTAGAGACACATTTTAAAAATATGATTCCAAGTCTGGAGAGTTGGCTCAGCAGGTAAAGACACTTAATGCTCTTTCAGAAAACCAGGGTTCAATTCCCAGCAGCATCATGGTGGCTGACCACCATCTATATATAACTCTCTTCTGGTCTCCTTGGGTACTGCATGCATGAAGTACACAAACATATGTGTAGGAAAAACACACACACACATATATATATACACACACATACACAATCTTTAAAAAAAAAGTGATTCCTGAAGCACAGATTTAATATTTAAAAGCTGTATTTTTAGCTGGTCACAGTGGCAGAGGCCTTTAATCCCAGCACTGCAGAGAGAGACACAGGTGGATCTCTGTAACTTTTAGGCCAGCCTCGTCTACATAGAGTGCCAGAACAACCAGGACTACACAGAGAGACTGCCTCAAAAGCAAACAAACAAACAAATGGCTAGATTTTAAAAATAGGGTGCAAGTGCAGGGGGCACTGGGTACATTCTTTGGTGTGCACGTGGAGGTCAGAAGACAACCTGTGGCCTCAGTGCTTTCTCTCCATCATGTGACCCAGGGACAGAACTCAAGCCCTTAGCTTTGTCAGCAGGCGTCCACACCAGCTGAGCCATCTTGACAGTCCAAGGCCGAGGTTTTGCCTGGTAATCCTGTCTGCATGAGGACTTTACATGCTCCTCCTATAGCTCATTCCATACTGCAAATCACTGTGTACATCGTGTGGCAGCCTAGAAACGGCTATGGAGAGAAGATATTACAGAGAAAAGAAACAGCGGGAAGTCTACACTATAGCCACAACTTTGCTAATGATTCACAGGGTCAAAGCAAAAAACAAAAGCCATGGCTTCTCTCTGGGGAAGAGAGGCTTACAAGATCAGAAGCACTGAAGACTTCCTAGAGAAAAGTTAGTTCTGCACGGTAAAAATGGTGCTCCTTCAAATCACAATTGCCAACTTAGACTTTGGAAGTGTACCACTTTCTTAGTGATGGTGTGAGACTATTTTATAGGAGTCACATATTTCCCAATTATTAATTGTTCTTTCTGAGCAGAAAAATGCAGCTTATTCCATCTTCTGAAGTCTGCAAAAATATCCAATTTTTCCATACATTACACCTTCCAATACCTCAAGAGAGCAATGATGTTTTTCATTGTGTTTCAAAGAGGGGGAAAGTGTATGAAGCCATATGAACTAACAGCAACTCAGCAATGAATGGAACAGATAGAGACCAAGGCACTCAAGTGGCCCCTTCATTCCGGAGTCAGAAGGAGCTAAGGGGCACACCACACCCTGGTCAGAGTTCAGGCTGCCACTGTTTTCCTAACTACAGATTTCTCCAGTGCTTTGATTAGAATAAAAAAACAGATAGACTTCATTCAAAGACCAAGACCCATCTTTCCTCGCTCTGGTGGGCCTCACTATTTAGACATCAATTTACTCTCAAGCCTCCTGCCACTCAACACCAGGAAGGTACATGTACAATGGGAGTAAAGTAGACCAGCTAGGAGACCAGCTCCTGCAGGAGAAGGGGTTTGAGGGAGCTGGGGATGGGGTGCGGGGAGGGGTGCAACAGAAGGGAACAAAGGGGCCCTGGAAGACTGAAGGGACTAGGGAAGAGCAGACAGTGAGGCAGGACGGAGGCAAGGCAAGGGTGAAGCAAAGATGTCTTAAAGGCAGGGAGACCAGTCACATGAAAGTAGGCCGGTTGGAGCTTGAAGCTCACAGTAAAAGGAGATACGTAAAAGGAGAGTTGTCAATATTAAGCCCACAATAAACACAACCAAAAACCAGCCTGTATGGGCTATAGGGACATATACATCAAGTGACAATGACTCCTGCCAAAACAAACAAAGACCTTTTCAGGGCAAATGAACTGGAGAATTATTCCCTCTGATAAGATCTGGTACTTTTAATGAAAATCTTGCCTAGTTCGGTCAGAGGGCTAAGAGCTGCGTCATTCCTGTTTGCAGATAAGCCGATAAAGCCAATCCAAACTACCGGAGCCGAGGAAAGGAGCTGAGAATGTTTCCCTGGAATAAATAAATCTAACAAGGATTTGGGTTTGGTTAGAGTTTCTGATACTATGGGAACCACGACAAAAATGTTAGGTAATTAAGATCAATTGTCCCAAATTAATGAAGCAGGCCTGTTTAGGTGTAGAGAATCCTCGTACTAATGGCTGCACAGTAAAGGCAGGTTTTGGTGCAGGCGCAAGTCAGTACTATTTCATAGAGAGGGAAAACGATATTCAAGAATCAGCGATACGTCTGTAAATAAAGCCCTTATTCAAGCACTTGGGTCGGCTTTGGAAGGATTTGGGGATTTTAAGGGATTATAAGCACACTGTAACTGTAATTTTATTCACAAAGATTTAGGAAGGCATTTCTGAAATAATCTTTAGAATAAAGAAAAGTCACTTTTATTTTGCATTTACAGGTGTGCTGGCGTTAACATATAACTATTTAACAACTCCTTAAAACTCTAAAGTCTGCAGCGTCTGCTTCCTGTACTCGGCCTGCAGTGACCAGTGAGGATGGTCCCCTCCTCTCTTAGCCAAAAACCCTACAAAATCCTGAAAGTCAAGAGGTTCAAACCTCTGTGTTCACTTTATGAACACCCACAAAACTACCCAGGCTATGAAGGGTATATATGTCCAAAAAGCCACCAAGTAACTGAACAAAGTCACTTTAAAGAAGCAATGTGTCATTCCAGTGGGATAATATAGGTGCGCTCAGTGGGGCTGGTCACAGGGTTGCCAAATTTCTGCTGTACATGCCTAAGTAAGTACTGCTGGCCTTAAGGATTTACTTGAGGTGAACAGGCACCTGAGACACTCCAATGAACTCAGAGCTCAGGGACAGAGTAACCCACACATGAGTTGCCCTGCCACAGAGATGGTCCTCCCTGGAAAGGAATAAACTGCTCCAAAGCTAGAGGAGAAGGCTGCACAGAAGGAAGAGACAAAGACACCCCAGAAGAAACAAAAACTTACACCAGTGAAATAAATCCAGCATAAAATAAGCACAGCTAAAAGTTGGTTTAAAAAAAAAAAAAGCCATTACTGTCTCTATTTAAAACAATAATGACTTTCCCAATTACATAACAGGGAAAACACTTTGAAACTGCAAAAAAGGGGGCAGGAGATAAAGCTTTGTCCCTCAGAGGAAATGTTTCATATTGTTAAAAAAATGTAATAGAAAAATAGTCTGCTGATAATAAGAATTAGTTTAGTGATTGTTTGTTGATCATAAGGGAGAATCTACATTAAATCAAGTTTTTCCTCACCACACCCTCTATGTCTTTAATTTCAAATAAAACTCCTGACAGCATCTTCTCAGGTCTCAATATATTATTTAACAGGGAAAACCAAAACCAGCCACCACTCTCCATACATAACAAACATGACCGTTCACCTTGTGTACTAGTTCCGGCTCACAGGATGAAACGCAACTACAAAGGCCTAAATACACCTCCTCCAGCGACTCCCTGTGACCCTACGGGGCTCCCAGCCAGGGAAATAAGATGCTCATATGTTATCTCTAGCTAGATACCAGAACAGAAAGCTAATTAGCACAGAGAGTGATCCCACGTTAGGGCCATCCTGTCTGTCCCCGCTTCCCCGGGCCAATCAGTACCTCAGTGCTTAGCATTAACCAAAGGACTCAGTCCGTCTCCCAAACGAGTCTAAGCAAGCTCACTGGCTGGTCAGAAGCATGTGGCAGGGATTATGATAATGAGTGTACCCCAACCCAGAGCCATGTGCGCTCATTTATAGCTGCCTTATCTTTCTATCCCCAACGCCTTTGTCTTTTGTCACATGTGAAAGAGAAACAGTACTCAGCGTCCCTAGTTTTGAAATGGCCAATTCTATCAGTAGCTTCTACATCCCAGGAAGATGCAGAATATGTACAAACAGAAAACCCAGAGTCATAAAAAAAAAAAAATGTCAGGGAAGTTCTCAGCAACTGTCCACCACGCCAACACTGCCCCACAAACTTATAAACGAGAGATGAGAAACACTTTAATGGCTGTCTCCTAAGAAGTTGGAGTTATGAAAAAGAACAGTAAAATGTACCATTTATGAGGTAAAAAACTGTGGCTACAGCCGGGCGATGATGGCACACGCCTTTAATCCCAGCACTTGGGAGGCAGCAGCAGGCGGATTTCTGAGTTTGAGGCCAGCCTGGTCTACAAAGTGAGTTCCAGGACAGCCAGGGCTACACAGAGAAGCCCTGTCTCGAAAAAACTAAAACCAAAAACAACAACAACAAAAACAAACTGTACAGGTGGCTCAGTAAAGTTAAGTGTGGGCCATGGGAGACAATTCAGTGGTAATGTGCTCACTATACAATCATACCTGAGTTCAGATCCCCAACTCCTGTGTAAACAAACAGCAGGTATGGCAGCATGTGCCTATGACTGGGCCTGACTGGCTGTCCTGCCTAGCCAAAATAAGAAGGTCCAGGTTTGAAGTGAAGAGACGTTGTCTCAAAAAATAAGGAGGAGAGTTAATAGAGAAAAACACATGATACCAACATACATACATACATACATACATACACACACATATACCACATATACACACCATGCACACAGCACATATAAATACACTATATATATCACATACACACACAGAGCACACAAAGTTAATAAATTAGTCTGTACAGTTTCTAAAACAATCTGACAAGTTGGAACACTGGTTGGCAGCACTAGTGCTGTTAGAACTCTTTTTTTTTTTTTTTGGTTTTTTTTCGAGACAGGGTTTCTCTTTATAGCTCTGGCTGTCCTGGAGCTCACTTTGTAGACCAGGCTGGCCTCGAACTCAGAAATCCGCCTGCCTCTGCCTCCCGAGTGCTGGGATTAAAGGCGTGCGCCACCACGCCCGGCGCTGTTAGAACTCTTTAGCTTGCTGAATATAACCTGGACAAAACATGGGTCCAGTCTAATCCCTCCCACTGTATACACCAAATCTTAACTCAAAGTTGGCTGTGCACCAGAATGGTCAGTGTTCCTAAACCCTTATGTCTGTTGCCAGAGTCTAAAGGGGGCTGTCTGTTGGGAGGCAGGGCCCTAGCATCTGCATCTTTAGAAGAGACCCATCCCTTGTGCCATTTCTTAATGTCAGCTGGGTCCAGGTCTTTATCACTTGCCCCTCATCAGACCCTAAGGTGAGGCTTTTCCATCATAGGAATGTCTCCTCTGTGCAAGGCTAAGCCAATCAATTTATTTGAGACTTCAGCCGAGGATGAATGGAGCAAAAGCAGCCACACTACAAAGTAAGTCCCCAACCAC
Organism: Mus caroli; assembly: GCF_978045245.1. NCBI lineage: Eukaryota > Metazoa > Chordata > Mammalia > Rodentia > Muridae > Mus > Mus caroli. The sequence continues at coordinate 66,740,724 of NW_028227259.1, read as the reverse complement.
ACTGTGTGGTGAGTTCCAACCACATTTCACAGACATGGGCTAACTGTCAGAGACAGAGCTACCAAGTCTGACTACACAGGAAGAAGACTGAGCACAGGAGAATAACTGACCAAGGTGGGCACCATGGGTCACGAGAATTCTCAAGAACCAAGGAAGAAACAAACAAAAATCACTGTCACTTTTCAATAATCCATCCTTTAAAAAGGGGGGCCGGAGGAGGCAGAGGTGAAGACAGGGTTTCTCTGTGTAGCCCTGGCTGTCCTAGAACCTGCTCTGTAGATCAGGCTGGCCTCAAACTCACAGAGATCCGCCTGCCTCTGCCTTTTGAGTGCTGAGAGAGACTAGAGGCATATGCCACCACACCCCCAAAGATGATCCACATTTAATACATCTTCACAGAGAAAAGAAGCCCTGGAACGTAACATCAGCCACAATTCAAGCCCAGAAACAGGTACAGGGCTTCTTTCCTCCATGTGGCTCACCACGTATATCTCAAGGTAATTTACACACACACACACACACACACACACACCAGGAAAAACAAAAACTGAGTCTTGAGTTTTATTTTTTTCAAAGACTGGTGAAGCCTATCTCTTCTCAAATTAAGTTTTACAGTATATAAAAAATGGTAGCCTAGGGAATAGGAAGAATTTGATATTCTAATAAAAATAATCTTGATACAACATCTTGTTGCCATATTTAACAATACTCACTGGTGAGTCACATTCTACTGTAATTAATATCACTCAAAATAATGATGAACAGAGCATTTTCAAAAATGTATCATCTGTAGTACAGGGTGAAAATGCTAACAGAGTGAGGGACGGCAGTGGCTCCAGGCAAGAGACTCACAATACAGAATTCTTGGGACTTGCTGAGTGGCAAGTGGTAAGTCCTTAGTTACTCGTAATATGACACTTGCCCATACCTACATTTATGCTAATAAGTGACTCAGGGTGGGTCCCCAGAGAGCCAGAGCCAATATGAGGTTTAGAAAGTTGGTTCTGTTTACATGCATATCTACTAGGAGTAATTATCTGGCTAAACATCCATCACCTGTAACAGCTCCACAGGTCCACTAAAGGTGTAAAGCCATAACTAAGTTATTGGTGAAGTTTTGTGTAAACCCAATAAATATTTTATCTTCTGTCCTAGAACCTATAATAAATCGTCAGTTCCTTTTTTGAAAGAAAGAAAGAAAGAAAGAAAGAAAGAAAGAAAGAAAGAAAGAAAGAAAGAAAGAAAGAAAGAAAGAGAGAAAGGGAGGGAGGGAGGGAGGGAAGGAGGGAGGAAAGAAAGAAAGAAAGAAAGAGAGAGAGAGAGAGAGAGAGAGAGAGAGAGAGAAAGAAAAAGAAATTTGGATCCATTATAACCTCTTAACTGGGCAAAGGTTACAACCAAGTTAATTAATGAACTAGTAACACTTTATTAATATACCTATAAAAATTCCCCCCAAAACAATGGGGTCCAGAGCTCCCCATTTGGTGAACACAGAGGTGGCACATCCAGAGGGCACGGGAACCCAAGCACGGTCTCTTCCCTAATGAAAACCTTGATCTATTTATTTCTTCCATCTGGCTCCTCCCTAGATGCATCTTTGTTAAACGGGGAAATATAAGAAAAGAACTTTCTGAACTGCATGTGCCACTAGCAAATCACTGAATCCAGAATAGGTGGGAGTGAACCTGATGGGAGTGGTCAGAAGGGAATCCTGGGGCTTACAAATGGCCCTGCAGTGGATATAGTGCTGTGGGACTGAGCCCTGCGGGGCATACAGTGCTATAGGACTGAGCCCTGCAGGGCATACAGTGCTGTGGGACTCAGCCCTGCGGTGCATACAGTGCTGTAGGACTGAGCCCTGCGGGACATACAGTGCTGTGGGACTCAGCCCTGCACTGCATACAATGCTGTAGGACTGAGCCCTGTGGGGCATGCAGTGCTGTGGGACTCAGCCCTGCAGCGCATACAGTGCTGTGGGACTGAGTCCTGTGGGGCATACAGTGCTGTGGGACTGAGCCCTGCAGTGCATACAGTGCTGTAGGACTGAGCCCTGCAGTGCATACAGTGCTGTAGGACTGAGCCCTGCAGTGCATACAGTGCTGTGAGACTCAGCCTGCAGTGCATACAGTGCTGTGGGACTCAGCCCTGCAGTGCATACAGTGCTGTGGGACTGAGCCCTGCAGTGCATACAGGGCTGTAGGACTGAGCCCTGCAGTGCATACAGTGCTCAGGGGTTGGCTCAGGTAGTAAAGTGCTTGCCACACAAGCAGGAAGACTGAGTCTCGATCCAGTGTCTTAGCAAAATTGGACATGGCAGCGAACTCCTTTAACCCCAGTGCTGGGTGGAGGTGGAAATATATATGTAGATAGGAGGAATCCTGGAACTCCCTGGCAAGTTAGTCTAGCCAACTGATGAGCTCCAGGCTCAGAAAGAAACTGTCTCAAAAACACAAAGTAGAAAGACATAGAAGATGTATTGGCTTCTGGCCTACACACACACCACATACAAAAAAAAATGTTGAAAGTAGATCATAGTACTGTGGTTTTGTTAATATGATTACAGGAGCTGCTAATGAATCTTACTGAGTTCATTAACAATCAAAGGGATAATGTAGATTTTAGTTGGAAGTTGAAGAAAATAGAGATGTAATATACTGTTTTCCCCATCCAACTGCATGTCCCCAACTTCTTATCCTCTGAGCCCAGATTAATGACCACTGAACTGAAGGAATCCAGGAGAGAATTACCCCAGGAAAGACTCTGACAAAAGAAGGCTGGATAGACTCAAGGGCTGGGGGGCAAGGAGCAAGGGACCTGGAGGCTGATACAACCACATAGTCCCTGTACAGCAAGACAACTCAAAACTAGCTAGAAACAACATGGCTGACTAAAATCTCCAGAAGTCTTAGCAATAAGGTCCTTAGTTGTATTTATAATGGCATCTCCATGTCCTTAGCTTTACAAAACTGTCTGCTCACATCATGCATCTGACTTAAGATATATCTGGGAAAAACATGTTGAGAGACAGAAAAGCCTTCCATTCCTGGAATTTCCCCCATCATCCAACCAACAACACTCAAAAATAATTCCCTGATTCCATTAATGTTTGCCCATTAAATGCGCTATTTAAAAACCCTCAAGATCTGACTCTTGATATCTCTTCATGTCTTCTGAAGAGAACACTCCACTTTTCTGAAACACCATCATTTTACTTAATAAACTTCCCTGCTTGCTTTACTGAACATTTTGCTTTGTACTGACATTCTCAAAGTTTTTTTCTGCACCTGTGCAGAGAACCTAGGGTATATGATCAACAATGTTAAGTTGTGCCTCCCAGTGCCATAACCCACCATTCATCTCCCTTTGAACCACGGTGTGTGTGTGTGTGTTATATGTATATGTATGACCAAAGCCATCCCTGCCATCCCAAAGTCAGCCGAAATGAAAAGCTATAACTAAAGTCTCTCACTTAAAAGGACAAAATGTAATTCCTGAAGAAAGTAAATTGTGAACAAAACTCAAGTATTTATTAGTTATAGTACCAAAATTGGCTTCCATATGCTATAAATTCATCAATGCAAACACATTACACCTTGTTCCAAATGTTACAAGTAGCAATTTAACAATTTACACTTCATTGTCCAGTTAGTCCTTGTATGTAACTTAATCCAACACAGAATTGGCAGGATTTTGTGCCTTTTCAACTGTCAGCCTCGTGTCATCCCTGACAGCTGGAATCTTTGCAACCTCCCTTCAAGAGTCTGCTGTTTGGGTTGTGGTTCACATCTGAGAGTCAGGCAAGAAACTCTCGCTCTTGAATGCTTTCCCATCAACTCCCTGCGAGTCTCCGTCTCACCCCAGATGCTGTACTGGAGATCACGTCCTGCTTGCTTTGTCTCCGTGGACCCTGCAGATGCCCTTTAACATATATGGCACAAGAATGGCAGCTTTTAGTTTTTCTACCTTACATGTATAAAATGGAAAATATAACAATTCACTTCAATTCACAAGAGTTACCTGAAAATGTTCCAGTGTGCTACAGGTAAACACTGTAGGTTAAAATGGAAACAAATAACAGAAAGGCTTCAACTTCTAGCTTTCCCTATAGTTTTGGGGAAAATGTGACCAACAATTCTTCACCCTGCTCTGTGAACACCATCTTAAAAGAGAAGCCAAATTTCTGACACGGTGTTATTCCTCACACCATGGTCACACAGGGTACGTGGCTGGTGAAGGAAGAAATTTGTTATTTTCATACTTATACGGTGTTCTCTCCTATACATCATACATGTTAGTGTTACAAAAGAGTTTTAAAACTGTGAAGCTCACATTGGGAGTCTGTAGGCAGCACACCCGTCTTTAATTCCAGCACTTGGGAGGCAGAAGCAGGTGGGTCTGTGTGAGCTTGAAGGTGTCCCATTTGGGGCACAATCACCAAAAACCAGTCTTTTCAAAGTTACTGACTACTATAGTCAGGTAAGAGCTTAGATAGAAAGCTATTAGATAGAAAGTTTAAAAGAAGACCCTTCCACATCAGGAGCACAGTGATATAAGTAAATTACAAGTTGCAAACACAAAAACCCCTCGAGCTGGTAAGAACCCATGGCAGACTCAGCTTGCCAAAGATTCATGTGAGCGAGATTTAAGGCCCCAAGTTTGCTGTAAGTCTGGGATAAGCCTACAGAATGACCTGAATAGTCAAAGAATGGAAGGAACAAAGCCCTAGGGCATTAGGAGAAATGTCAACCTCACATCAAGAGAGGGGTCACGACCTCACAGTCCCTCTGGCCAGTCAGGCTGCAAAGGTTCTGATTTTAGAAGACTTCAAAAGCAACAATGAGGGTGGTGTGGTGTGTGCAAAGCTCTGCACAGAGAATGGGGGAAGAGCTAAGGGCTTGAGTGTAGGAAGGGCCTCCAGCCCCCAGGGAGTAGTGAGTCTACCCCCCAGCAAAGGCTTTACTCTTACATGCCCGCAAATGAGAGACAGGTGAGTGAGCTCCACACCGAGTCGTGGTTCGAATGTCACCAGGTACACAATAAATACATGCAGTTTCTGTGTGTCTTTTTTATTTTTATTTATTTATTTATGTATTATTTAGGGTGTGGGGTGGAGGTGGTAACACTAAGAACCTGCTTACAGTCTCCACCTTCAAGGGCTAGCTGAGCACAGGGCCTGCGGAACTCAGTTTTCCCTCCACCTTCAAGGGCTAGCTGAGCACAGGGCCTGCGGAACTCAGTTTTCCCTCCCTGCTGGGGGACGCTGACTTCTTTCACGGGATCAGACACTCACTATCAGGAACATTCCTAGAGAACCAACACAGAAACCAAGCCTGACAAGAGATAAGGAGACTGCAGCCGACAGAAGCTACTGCTGGGAATGGCCCACAGCTGGCTGGCTCTCCCATGCCAGAGAACACTCCAGTGTGGCTAGAAGTTGAGACTTGCTTAGACTGAACTCTGATCTACCCATTACAATTAAATTCCATCTACTAAGAGGGAACTAAAGTCTCTAAATCCTAAGGACATTTTCCAAAGTGATACTCCATCTTGATTTAAAAGGACGAGAGGGAAAATAAAATCTAAATAAGCCCAGGAAGGGTAGGGCATGAGTTCACGTGTACTGCACAGCCACCTTGGACTGCTGTTAAAACATCTGCTCTCCCAAATCTAGCAGAGGACTTCTGGGTTCCTTCATTTATTCATCCACTCGTCTACCCATCCACCCTGCTCATTTTAGAGATCAGGAAAAAAGCCACAACGGGCTAGAGTGCCTGGCATCGAGTCACAAAGCTCAGGCACACAGAACTAGCCAGACATTCCCAGTCAAGGTTGGTTTCCCCGCCACAGGATTTGCTTTGCATGATGAAGCAGGGATGGAGTAATCGTTAGTGTCAGATTTCCTTATTTGGCTGAAACCCCTAAGCCTCCAAGTAGATAATAACCGCAATAACATTGATAATAACAGAAGAATATGCCTAGGGACATGCTGTAGGGGGAGACTCTGAGACTCAAACCTTACCACTTCTCACTCTATCTATGCTTAGCAGTGCTCCATGACAACAAAGAACCTGTGCACCCACCCTAGGTCAGCACAGGACGGGCTTGAGGGCAGAGTCACCCTTCCTTCCACTTTGCTGCCATCTACCCACTCCAGATGACACATACACGTGTTAGAGCAATGTAAAACCACACACCTAAGTCAGCACATGGGTGCTCCAGGTCACTGCATTCCTTACTAAATACTCACATCCAGAGCATATCTGTGGCTCATGGACAGAAAACATACTGTGTGTTCATTCATGAATGTGTGGAGCTGTGCATGCATGCACGCATGTACAGGCATATAGCCAGACAACAATGCCAGGTGTTTTCCTCTATCGCTTGACAACGTTTTTGTTTTGTTTTGGTTTTGGTTTTTAAGATGGATTTATTTTTGTTTTATGTCAGGGGTGTGTTGCCTGTATATATGTTGGCACACCACAAGTGTGCAGCAACCTCAGAGGTCAGAAGATAATTTCAGGTCCCCTAGAACTGGAGGTACAGACATTTGTTAGACACCGAGTGAGTAGGTGCTGGGGATGAAGCTGGAAGAGCTGCAAGTGCTCTTAACTGCTGAGCCATCTCTCTAGCTCACTCATTTGTGAGACGAGGTCCCCAACTCAACTCGGAGTTCAACAACCTGAGTCAACTACACAGGCTAGCCAATGAGGCCCAAGGATGCTCGTGTCTCAACCCCCATCCACCCCATCCACCCCATCCACCCTATCCCACCCCATTCTACCCCACCCCACCCCACCCCATCCCACCCTATCCCAGTGTTGGGATCACAGGTTCTGATTCACTCACAATGAAACTCCATCCACTTAGGTGCTAGGGACTGGACCTGACTTAACGCAGTTAGCCCTTTACTAAGCCCTTTGCTGACTAAACCATTCCCCGGCCCTCTGGAAAGGGGGATTTGAATCACATTTCAAAATCACATTTGAAAAGGCAATTCTATGTGAAACAGGCATCTACAAGCAATTTGGCTTCCAACTACTCCTTTGCACAGCCCTGCCTTCTCCCAGGCAAGGCCTCACTTTGTGTGCACATGGTGGGCTTGCACAGTAAGCATCAACCTGCACAGATTGATCGCCTGGAGCAGGCAGGATTCTCAGCAAATGTCTAAAGTCACTATCCCAGTCCACTGAACGGGGGTGACGACGGGACATGAGAGCAGGGTTGGGACTCCTGGTCTAACACAGGATGCTTTTCCTGGGAGCAAAGCAGTCCACACACCACAGCTCAGCAGATTACCACGCTAGAGAGCTGCCTCAATGTAATGTTCTCTCACGAACACCAAAATCAAGTGGAACGGACCGAAACATCAGGGTGATGCAAAGTCCTAGGCATTAGTCATGGATTTCCAGAAATGAAAATAATTTAGAAATCTTTCCACTCACTTGGAAACTTGGGAACATGGCTATTTCTGGAACAATAAGAAGGCCTTGACCATAGTACATATACTAGTAGTATTTCATGCTTACCATATAATTTGTTAATAATCAAAAGACAAGGAGCCAGTCGCTTATTACTCATTAGTGGGTTTTTGTTTCTTCTGAAGCCAAATTTGAGCTTTATTCTGAAGCTCTACTATTTATACTTGGGAACTTACATTGTATTAAAAAAAAAAAAAACTTGACAATAGAACAGTCACAAATGACTGTAAGCAAATACTGTCTGGAGGATCTTGGGTTATTTTCACCTAATGACTGGTTTCCTTTGGGTCCACCCAGTAAAAATAACTTCCTCAAAATACCATTCTTGGCTAATTCTCTGCCTTTAGCAGGCCTACAATAGTAAACTTCACCCAACAAATAAACTTCCTATTTTTATAGTTTTCCAAAATTGGTGTGTCTATGTCTTTGGTTGGCCAACTTTTTCTTGTTTAAAAATCTTGACAACAAAAAATTCTTTACAGCATATGGAGAGGAAAAAGGGCAGAAACTGTAGCGTACTCTGCCTGGTTCAGCAAAAGGGGGAAGGCCCAGAGTTGTGACCTTGGACAACGACATTCAGGCTCCAGGAGGCAAAGAGCTGTGTAATTTCTCTGCCCCACGTCCCCCCCACCCCATGTTCCTCTTATCTCATCTGAATGAGCTGATGCCTGACCGGAGCATCATGTTCCTGTTCTGTCCTACAGAGCTTATGTGTAACCCCAGAACCGCCTGTCGAAGCAACAGACAGCACAGCACCTAAGCAGGACAGCAGCAAGCACAGAAAGATACAGACAGCACTGGTCGGGACTCAGCTGCCAGTGCGTGGATGAGGGAATGGGCGCGTGTGCAAGTGCGCGTGTGGGAGCACATACAGTGAGTGCATGCATGCAGAAGCCAGGCGGGTGTTAGAGGACGCCAGGTGTCATGTTCTGTTCTGCCATTCTCCACCCTCTGCTTCTGCTGTGGCCTCTCTCACTGAACCCAGAGCTGCATTCCCAGGGAATGCTCCCATCTCCACCCCACGCTGTGCTGTGGCTGCAGGTGTGCACATGGTATACGTGGATTTTCACATGGGTGTTGGAAGATTTGAACTCATGTCCTCACACTAGAGTAGCAAGTGTTCCTACCCACTGAGCCATCTCCCTGGCCCCTAACTGTCGACATCCTAGCTGGAATCACCTCAGCCATGAAGGGCTCCATTTTGCTCATGTTTAAGAAGAGGAAAAGCTGAGGCTGTAGCTCACAGGTAGAGCGCTTGCCTGGCATCCACAGGGCCCTAGGTTCAAGTCCCACCACCATAAGAGAATAATGGTGGCCGCAATCGTAAATGAAAAGAAACAGAACAGGCAACTGCAGTCTTCTCTACCCACAAATGCAATGAGGTGGCGTTGATGAATCGTGTTTAAGTGGTAATTTTGCTCAGGAATTGTTCTATACTAAGTAGCTAAATGCTAAGTAGCCTGAAGGAAAACTATTTATCCCATCTTTACTGACATTTAGAAACAGTGAGACAGAACTGGCTCCAAGGACCTGAACCCTTGTATTGGACATGGAGGAAGATTTATAATTCTGGTCTGAGGTGCAATCCCAGAGACAAACTCCACATGGAACAGAAATACAGTGGTCATTCAACACCATATGGTCATCTATCAGCAACTGGGGCCCAGGGAAGGCAAAGACACCCAAGCTGAAGAGACCGACTGAAAAGATGTGGTTATATCCGTTATTTCTAGAAATCCAAGCTAAAGAACGCTTGGCAAGCAACGTGTGCTGGTGCAAACCCACAATCCCTGTACTGAAGGTCTAGGTAGGCATCCATGAGTCCCAGGTCAGCCTTGGCTATAGAGACAAGGATGAGGAAGGAAAAGGGAAAAGGAGAGAGGAGACAGAGTGAAAGAAGAACGGAGGTGGGGTGGGGAATCCAGTAACCAATAAAATGAAAACCCCATCACCTGGAAACTGACCTCTTGGGTCTACCTCATTGCCCTTGACATTCTTCAATCCTGACCCATCTTTAACTTTCCACCATGGTTTCTCTCTCACCTATTTTCTTCTCTCTCTGGCCAAGAACTCCTGATATGTAGGGATACTGGAAGTGTGTCACCCACAACTAGCTTCACCCTTGTATGCCTATTTTCAAAAGCAGCCTAGAGTTAATCATGTTATACCTTTCTTCTAAGAAAAGAAGTTCCACTTCTCAGAGGACAAGAATCTTTCCAAGTTCTGCCAACCATGTTTCATAATGAGAGCACTTCCTCCTACCCAGACAGCGCGGCTATCACAGATAAAGCCTGCTGTACTTAGAGCCATATAACTCAACCTTTAATCTTTGCAGTTATGACTTGTGCTGTTCCACTACAGCTAGTACTGGTGACTACATCTAGAAATGCATCATACTCTTAGGAAGAACTAAGACAACAGATATGAAGTGTCTCTCTATAAAAATAGTAAGGATGTAAGATAAGCTGTACACCAGTCAGCTAGATTTAGTCATTCTATGCTGTAGATATGTCAAAACATCATAGTAGGTATAGTAAATATATTTTTATCTGTCCATAAAAGCATAACTTTAAAAATAGCTATGATGGGGCCAGAGGAATGGCTCAGCACTTTTAAGAGCACCGGTTGCTCTTACAGAGAACCAGGGTTCAATCCCAGCACCCACATGACTGCTATCAACTCCAGTTTCTGGGGATATAACCCCCTCTTCTGGCCTCCACTGGCACTGCACACACAGTGCATAGACATACATTCAGGCAAAACACATCACATAAAGTAGAATAAATAATTTTTTGAATGTTAAGATGGCTCTGGTAAATTACCTAACTTCTCTAAATGTTGGTTTCTTTATATTCCCTATGCACACACCAGCAAAAACACATAGGAAGAGCCAATAACCACACTAGGATCATAATTACTCCAAGAATCAGGTATGTTACAGAACTTGACTACTCCCATCATGGCTGGCACACATAAAGTGTCCAGATATGTAATTACCTCTTCCTCTCCTTTGTCTTTTAATGTTAATTCAAGTTTCCCCTTCTCTTAAATGCCTAATATAGGTAATGCTTTTCCAAACAAAATCCATCACCCTTATTGAAGGAAAGGAAATACATTATACATATAGCTCATTTCCTATGAGTCTTCCTGTGAACAAGAGAACTAAATAAATGGAACAGTGAGTCACCACAGCCCAGTGCCAGGGATACTCTGCCACACTGGACCCCAACTGCTCTCTCTCTGCAAAGGTTCAGGCCATACTTTCTACCTGCACACAGTTCACACAGCTGGTCTCGCAGGCCACGAGCCTCGTGTTAATGACACTTTTCATAAGTGACCTCCACTCACCCCAACCACTGCTCATAATGCCTACCCACCCCTGACCCTTTCCCATGCCCACCATGATCTGAAATTCACAAGTATGCTCTCATGTGGTTAAATAAAGATATGAGAAATACAATACATTGCTTCAAAGATATGTATAGCTTTGACTCACAAGTCAGCAAGGCAATATTTAATGTATACAAAACCCAGAGACAAGAAATTCGGGGTTAAGTTTAGCCATAAACTAGCTATGAGAACTTAGTGACCAAAATTGACTTCATTGCTCTGGGTCATTGCCAGCTTCTTTATGCAGAAAAGAACAAACGGAATCACATTCAAAGCTCCATTCCACTTTGAACAACAGAGCTAAGTTCCACCGGAATTACCACACCTGAGCCACAACCATTAATAGGATGTGCTGGGATGAAAAAAAGCGCCTTCATTTCTGAATCTACCCAAGTCTCAATAATTTGGTTAAAATAATAGGCCTTCCCCAAGGTTAAAAAAGACTGGTGTCAGAAGGAATTATGCAAGCTACTAAAAGTGGGAAGCGACCAACAGTCCCACCTCCACCTCGCTGCGACAGCTGTGAAACACAAGAATGTGAGGGAGGGGGTGGTAAGATTATAGGAGCCCAAGGACCAGGAAATCTGTCAGGCTGTCTCTCCTAGAACGAGAATGAAGCTTCACTCATGATACCTCTACCATATAAATGAACAAAGACACTGACAGACATGTTAAAGTAGAAATCTCCTGGGGGCTCCACTCCTAGACAAACAACCACTTGTAACTATGTAACTAGTTAACTACAGGATGCTGAGAGTGGCTAACTACTTGGTGTTGGACAATCAATTAGAGTACTATTTCTTCCCCTCTCAGGAAACTCCCACTAGTGCTTCCTAACCATGTTCTCCCTTAGCCTCCCACACTGTGACCTGTTTGCCCTTTCCTAAGGATTTCACACAGACCTCACCTTCCATTCTCCCCAGAACCCTGGCTGAGCCCTGCATACACAGCCTAGTTAAATTGCAATTAACCTTCCCTCACAGGCCGCCTCCCCCACCTAAACAGCAGGAAGCTCAAAGGAGTGTTGTCTTCTCTCATCTCTGTTCCCTCAGCACCTCACACTGTGTGTGTAACCATCATCCACTCACCCCAACTACCCATCCAACCAGGTCCTAACAGACTATGTTTACAAATGGTCTTCAGTTTCCTATTCATAGTCTGATTTTAACAAACAAAGGGAGATAGAAAACAAACAGATATTAAGGGCTTGGGGTTTTTTGGTGTTTTTTGTTTGTTTCTTTGTTTTAGAATGAGAAAACAGGCTCTGCAAATTTAACCAGAACAGTTTGGGTCAAAATAAGCCAACAGAGCTCACACATCTCTTCTTGTTATACCACGTGACAGATATAAAATAATCTGCAGGAAAAAGAGCATGAACACTAGGAAATGATCGTCCCATCTTATTGTTGTTTTTTTTTTTTTCAGATAAGTCTAACAAAACATTGTTGAATACAACATTCCTGTTAAGATTATCAAAATCCAGCTCTCAGCCTTAGCTGTCATCTTCCTTGGAGAAACACTTGCGTCGTGTGATAGAAGTGGAAGCCAAGAGAACATGCCAGTTGAAGTGAAAAGAGAGTGCAAACAAACTGGCCTGGACGCCCCGGGAGCAGAGGCAAGACATGCTAACTAAGGACGAGAAGGGAGACAGACGGCTGGTTCCAGCTGTGGAGAACACGCTGGCATCGTGCTGTGTCTCAAAAGATCTAGGACTTCTTCCTCACCATGTCACCCTGACCAATTCTGAGGGTCCCACCTTGTTTGGCACAACCCGAAGAGTCCCTCTTGGTCCTTTGCCCCTGGCACTCTGCAACTGCTCTGCTGTCTACTGTGGTCAATGTAACGCATGTGCTACAAAAAATTCTCTGCTACTGTCACAAAAAACAAAAACAAAATGTTATTAACATTAGACCACCAAACCCTGGCAAGGACACAAAGCAATGGGAACTTTCCCTATTGCTAATAAAATGCAAAATGGACAGTCTGGACATCCCTCACAAAAATAAATGAACTTTACTTTATGACCCAGAAATGTGCCGTAGTCTCCACCCAAAAACATAGAAAATATATGCCCACAGAACAGTCTATAAGTATGACAGTAGTAGCTTTAATTATAACTGCCAAAACTTAGACACAACTAAGGCCCTCTTCTAGAAGGAAATAAGTTAACCACAAACTATCCAAACAATGCAATATTATTAAGCAGTAAAACATCAACAACAACAAACCCTAACAAACAAACAAACAAACAAACAAACAAAGCTCTATTGAGCCTGGGTTGTGAGGCAGGACGATGGTAGTTATCAGGAGCACCTGCCCTTCTTGCAGAGAACTGGAGTGTGATTCCCAGCACCCACACGGTGGCTCACAACTGTCCATAACTATAGTTCCAGGAGTTCTGATGCCTTCATCTGACATCTGCAGGCACTCACCTGGCGGCCCACATACATGCAGGCAAGACATATACTCATAAAATAGAAACTAAAAAACCAATGAGAAAATAGAAAGGTATATTACTAGATAAAAGGAACCAATCTGGAAAGTTGTACATGGTACGATTCCACTACACGACACTCTCTGTAGGCAAAAAACACACAGACAACAAGAAAAGATGCATGTTGGTCGCAGGCTCAGAGGGGAGAATGGACAGAGGGTTTTTCCAGGGCAATCAGACTGCTCTGTAGGACACTGACGGCTGGTGCAGCTCACTATTCCTTCTGTCCATGCCCAGAGAGGACCAACACAGTGTGGGGGAACTGTGAGGAAGGTGTAGGCAGGGCTGGGCAGGAAACCTCTGGATCTTCCACTCAATTTTTCTCTGAAACAAACATCGTTTCCTTCTTATTTATTCTATCCTGACTGTCCTCAACTCCCTATGTAAATTGAGCTAGCCTCAACCTCCCAGAGATCTGCCTACCTCTTCATTCCAAGTGTTGGGGTTAAAAGCCAGGAGTGTCACATCTGGCTCTAATAGCACTTGAAATGCATTTTTGTAAGAAAGGAGAGGAGGCAAAGTATCATTTTCATCAAACACTACTCCAATTTCTAGACTGTGATAATATTCTAATGTTATGTTGAGCAAAGATGTAAGAACAAAGAGGTGTTTACACCAAAGACTTTGAACTTGATAAATTGAATGGTTACTACATAAAAAAATTCAAATTTTTAAACAAGGTGCTGGAGTATGAGGTACAAACATACCTCTTCCACTTTGGTTCCCTAGACAGCCAATTTCAAGGTCACTGATTTTCTTTTTTAGGTTTCTCTTGCAGATAAAACAAACAAAAAATAATAAAAAACAAAATACAGAAAGAAAAAAATCCAAAAACCCAAGTGAAACCATGACATATGTTTTTGTTTGTTTTCGAGACAGGGTTTCTCTGTGTAGCCCTGGCTGTCCTAGAACTCACTTTGTAGACCAGGCTGGCCTTGAACCCAGAAAATCCGCCTACCTCTGCTTCCCAAGTGCTGGGATTAAAGGAGTGCGCCACCACTGTCCGGCATAGCATAAGTTTTAAAGAAAATATGACAGCCTTCTTACTTACAGTGCAGTCCCCAGACCAGCCACATCACCCAGGCACTCATTAGAAGTATTCCCATTGAGACCAAGAAAACTACAGCCACATTACCTGGGATACCCATGTGACTCATACACACTGGGATAAAGCCCCCCCCATGCTGGTTTTCACAGTGATTTCAGACTAGCAGAAGAACTACAATACTTTAATATCTACAACACAAGGCACCTCACACAGTGAACCAACAGCTTACAATCTGGGGAAGATAAGCTATGGTCTCTACAGGATCCCCACTGTCCTGGGATAAAAGTTTTTCTGAAGGAGGCCACATTTCACATGTCATCTGTCCAGCCTCACCTGAGCTGATGCCCAGTGTCCCCCACCTACAAGAGACTGCAGTCCCCACACCATACATACTCAAGGCTTTCCCCTGGCAAGTCTGGCTGACAAACCCAACCCCGTCCCGCCCTTCCCATTATTCTCTACTCACCCAATGAATGATTAATCAGAGATGCCCCGGGAAAAGGGCAGAGGATGGAAGGGTTTTGACAGAAGGGGACTACTAGGGTACAGACATGCAGTCTAAGATGAGTTAGTGAACTCATACAAGGAACAGAGTATGATTAACCTTGTTGTCATGATGAGGCCTGCTCTGGGCTATGTTCTGCTGGAGACTGTCTTCCACTCTGGCATTCCTTCATTCTCTCTTCAGAAGAACAGCCTATGCTTGAGTTATTAGCCCAAGACAATCTGCATCACTATAGGCAGAGATAAAGTCTTCCCCCACAGCTGTACTTAAGTGTGGCTTACTCCAGCTGTGCTTAGCAGAGGCAGCACATTTCCCAAGTTCGAGGGATGGCTTGACTATTATTAAGGAGTTCTTCGCTCTTTATTAAACTTAAGCAGCCACTAATGAATGTAGCATGAACAAATATAAAGAAAGCGCCTGTGCTTTAAGGCTACATCTCATGGACAAACCAACACAGGACTGACTTCAAAAGCAAGACTGCAACGTTGCCTATAGAAACATTGGCAGCAGACAGGTGGACCCCTCCCAGGAAAGGGACTCTGAAGTGGCTGTGCTGTGCTCTAGAAACCTGAAGAGCAAGTCCAGTTGACCACTGGCACCCAACATGGGCTACTCCAGCCCACAGAGCACCTCCACAGTGAATAAATACAAGCTGGGAGCCAGGACAGGACTTGCCTGAAGGCTGTGGTTAGGAGCAGCTGATCAAAGAACAAGACACACTTGTACTCTTGAACAACAAATCGCTCCAGGAAAGCAGACTGAGCACAGCCAGCAAGACAGATCATTTCAAATGCCGAGAAACAACAATGTGGCCTTCCTTCCGCACTACCCAAGTCTAGGCTAACACCACCACCTTCCTAACAGAGACACTGCAGCCCAGAGCACAGCCCAAGAAACCCCATCCACAGCGAGCAGCAGTGGACAGCACCCCCTTTCCACCATCTATGGCTCCTTACTCTAACAGCGAGTCCACACCCAGCCTAGTCTTTAGACCTCTCATTAGCAGGGCCTGCCTACAATCCCCTTCACGACCTGGAGGGACCTCTCTGCACCAGCTCCCTGCTGCTGGGCCCCACCCCAGCCAGTCCTCACATTTCTTTCTCTACTTCTCTTCCTAGCACTGACCACCAACTAAAACTACTTTGGTTATCATTTGCTTCTCTGTCTCTCTGGATTAGAAAGACCACAAAAACAGGGAACTGGCCTACCTCTCTGCAGTCGAACCCCCCAGCTCCTCACAACAGCCTAGCATACAGCAGATGCACTCTTAAGTACATGTTAAGAGCCTATCGATGAAGACAAAATGTAAAAAGCTTGGTTTTATTAATTTGCATTCGATTACTTATTTAAAAAATTATTCCTCTCCTAAAGCATTTTAAAATATTTGCCTTACAAAACTAAGTGTGAGCTACGCATGGTGGTGTATGTCTTTAATCCCAACACATAGGAGGAAGAGGCAGGAGGATCTCCATGTGTTTATAGGAGAACTGCCCTGCCACACACACATACATACGTGCAACCTCCTCACCCCCCACCCCCAAACACACATACCTCAGAAGGCAGAGACAGGGAAATCACAACTTTGAGGCCAGTCAAGACTATATGGTGACACTGTGTCTCAAAGAAAAACAAAAATGAAAATCTTCAATGTGCACAGATTTTTAAGGACAAACCTGTTGTGTAAAATGAACCTCTAGTGCATGAGTACCGCCTGGGACACAGAGTACCCAACACATACTCTCTGAATAAACCACAGGACCTGAAAAATAATACACGACCCAAACCCATATGGAAAGAGCTTGAAATTAAGACACACAAACCCGCCTACATTTTTATATGCCACTTGCCATTTTCATTTGTCAACTGATATATACACATATACTCAACATCCTGTGACACTAGCAATAGCCCAAGTCACATTCCTTATGGGCAGGCAGGTTTTCTGAGGTCAGCTTTCACTAAGAGATACACAGAGGCAAAGAGTCAATCATCAGACAAGCTCAAAGCTGTTTGGCTGGGGGAATGTCTGCAGGTTTAGTCTAAAAATGATAAAGCTTGAGACGGTCCTTTGTACTTTTGAATGGGGGACAGGAGACAAGTGTCCCCAGGAAGATTCATGAAGAAACTGTCCTCAAAGCCCTGCCCCACCTTTTTAGTCAATGCACACTGGTACCCACGCTCTAATTCATGTCTCGCTAAAAGCACAACATGGTGTGTTAAAAACAAAACAAAACAAAACAAAAAAAAACTATGAAACCTTTTCCCATCTAGGTTATACAGTCCTTCCTTATTAAACTGCTCTCTTCACACAAGGAAAATGGCAGCTCAGGTGGCCGGCTGCATCAACACCCCCCACACCCCTTTTTTTCTCTGCCAGGTGTAGAGCCTGGGTTCCAAAGGTCAAAAGGGAAAGAAATCAGCTGAATGACACACAGGTGTGGTGGGAGGTCCGTGCCTGTGTGCATCTGAGAGATCTTAGGCATTTTAAAACTGAACGTAAAAGCACGTTAGGATTATGTCCATAGTGTGTGTTAGTTATGCCTTTGTCTCCGAGTTTAGACCATTCTGTACTATAACACAGAAAGTCTTCACCATAAACCGAGCACGGGTCTGCACAAGTCCCCATAGAATGAATGGCTTTTTTTTCCTTTGGTTTTTTTGTTTGTTTGGTTGGTTTTTGTTTTTGTTTTGAGACTGAGTTTCTTGAAGCCTAGACTGGCATACCTAGCTAAGGATAACCTTGAACTCCTTGATCTTCCTCCTTCCACCTCAAAGCTGGGATTACAGGTATACACCACCACACCCCAGTTTATGAAATAAGCTCTCAAAAATAAAAGTCACATTCTCCACTTGCAAAATAACACTGGGTGAAAAAAAATTAACTCAAGTTGTAATTTATAATAATTGCACCAGATACAGTAGGTTAAATATATATCTGGGCACGGAAGCATCCAATCTTAATTCCAGGACATGAGCAATCAGACTAAGTACGGGTGGATGGATCTCTGATAGTCTGAGGCCACCTTGGTCCACCTAGCCAGTTCCAGGACAGCCAGGGGTACACAGTAAAACCCTTTCTTTTCAAAAAGTGACAGGTAAGGAGAAATTTGCTCTAAAAATACTGAGTGGGTTTTTGTTCTATTGTTTTTGCTATTGGCGGCATCAGGTTTTAACACCAGTTCAGGGAAAGCATAACTCAAAATCAAGCAGAATCAAAATCAAGCTATGAGCACACAGTGTGGCTGTCTCTTCAGAAGTACAACCTCTTGAAGGAGTCTGAGTCTTCAGAGGTCCTTGGTGCTATTTGAAATAAGGCTTTGGTCTACAAGAAAGTAAACAAAGATCTATCTCACTCCTACAGTGAACAGAGACTTAGTAAACATGTACCAGAAGAGAAGTAAAAGAAACTAAAAACACAGAAACTGTAGGGTTGGTTTTTGAAAAAAGCAGCAGCAGATCTTTACAATTTACGCCTTGCTGGTGTTAGAATGAAACATGTCTGTGAAGCCAAATTTTTCCTTTTACAGTACAATATTAAAAACCAACAACAATAAAGCAACTCAGGTCTGCACCATACACTGAGTACATACTCTGAATCGCTTCGTAAACTACAGTAATGTTTTTTTTTTTTTTTTAAAGTTTAGTGTTACATAGAAAATGTTAAGTGATGGGCTGGAGAGATGGTTTAGCGGTTAAGAGAACTGTCTGCTCTTCCAAAGGTCCTGAGTTCAATTCTCAGCAACCACATGGTGGCTTACAACCATCTGTAATGGGATATATATATATACATATATATACATATATATGTATATATATATATATATAATCAATTTTTAAAAAGTTAAGAGATTCTTTAAAAACAAAAGTGTAGGCATTATCATTTTTTCCCCAGTAGAAAGTTATACTTTATGTACACGGTCAAAATTTTTCTACAGACCCTCTCAATGTAGCAGCACAGCTTGTGGAAGTGATCCTGGTGAGGACTCGGGGTTGGAATGATGCTTCTTGGTGTCATTTCATAACTAACCATTATCTAGTTTCCGTCTCCACTTTATTACCCTAATGACAGGCAAAGCCACATCTGCCCCCATTACATTCAGAGAAATGTAATTAGGAAAACACACCACACACACACACACTGAACGCCTCACATAACTGGAGCTATAACCCCTACTTAATTACTACCTATAAAGAGTTAGAGACAAGCTAACGGGTTTAAGTTATTACTCAGCTACAGAGAGAGAGACAGAGAGAGACAGAGAGAAGAGAGAGACAGAGAGAGAGAGACCCCACAAGAGGAACTGGGCGTCTTTCATGGCTGGAGCAATGCCATCAGTCAAAAAGTCAAAACACACAGAACCCAGGCAAGGCTGGAGGGAATCCTGGCAACTCCGCAGTTTTGCAGGTTAAGCCACCGTGCGGTGGCCTGGATCTCTAAGGCTCGGCTCTGAAAGCGCGAGTGTTGCAGTCATAAAACTTTGTGCAGACAGAAAGTTACATTTTCATACACGGAGATCTCGGAGCTTGTCCTCTGAAAGCAGCAGGTTAAAAACCTAAAAGACAGGCAACATCCTCGGCGACCCACTCCAGCCGCCGCAAGCAAATAGGATCCAGGACAGCAAGGTCGGTCCCACAGTCTGGGACTACACCTGGTGCTCGGGCTGTGCCTCAGTCTCCCCAGCGGGGGAAACAGGCGCGACGCCTTCTGGGAGGCTGGCTCGCGGGCTGAGAGGAGGAATGAATGAAAAGTGGCTCGGCGCTCGCTGGAACGGCCTGGCATCCGCCTCCCCCACCCCCCGCGCCGCGATCCGGCAGTTGGAGACCCCCCCCCGCCCCCCACGGTAGTTCTAGCCCGCCGCCGCCTACCTTGGCCACCCAGCTGAACAATGGTGACATCGCGGGCCCAGCAGCGGCTCCTCGCCCGCCGCTCCCGCTCACACGCGCCGGCCCGTGGGCCTGCTGACGGCCGGGGGCGGGCTCGGGGCGCGACGGGGTGCGGGCATCGTCCCGAGACGGCGGCCAGCCTGCGGGCTCCTCCTCTCCCCGAGCGCGTCACAGCCCGAGAGGTCGCGCCCGCCGGGCAGGCAGCGAGAAAGGGAAGTGGGCGGGGAGCGCGGGGAGGGCGGGGGATGCAGGGGCTCCTCCGGCCCCGCCCCTCGGATGGGCACGCCCCAGCCCCGCCCACCCGGACCTGCTCACGCGGGAAGTTGGGATGTGGGGGGTCGCCCCCTGCGGAAGCCCGGGGGTATTCAATTCCTGTTGACTGGGGGGCGCTACGATTCGCCCAGTCTCCGGGGCTTTTCGTGCAACTTCAGAAATCTTAAGTCTCTCGCTTTCTT
The DNA here is from genome assembly GCF_978045245.1 of Mus caroli. NCBI lineage: Eukaryota > Metazoa > Chordata > Mammalia > Rodentia > Muridae > Mus > Mus caroli. Next base: position 66,720,470 of record NW_028227259.1, on the reverse strand, counting down.
CCTCTGATTGGATTTTTAAAACCACAGACTTGGAGAGAACGCCTGGCTGCCCTGCTTTCCACAGGTTGGATCTCCCTCCTGTTTTTTTCAAAACCAGAGCTGAAACAACAAGCATCCCAGATTTCCAAGGGTTGCTCCCAACCCCATTGCGTTTCTTCCTAACTTCTCCGGATAGCCGGGGACAAATGCAGCAGTGTTACCCAGCCCCTGGTCCTTGTATGTATGGTGTGGCTTCGTAAAACCCAGCTACCTAGACAGAAATGGTGCACAGGCAAAGGGCCTCTCCAACCTGGAGGTAAAGGCAGTGGGGCAGGGTGAGATCATGGCTGCTACAGGGGTTAAACTGACTTTCCAATCCAGACGCTCCCAACTTCCACATTGAGAAAATAAAAGTCCAAAGGTCTGCAGTACCTGATGCAAAGGAGTGCTCCCCGCACCTCCGCCCGCTGGCCAACCCAGCCCATGAATCCTCTTTCCACTTAGATTGTGAAAGACCTTCAATGTATTCTAGTTGTCACCAAATATTTGGCATCTTATCAATTGTTAGTTATCTGTTGCCACTTAACAAGTTGTCCCCAAATTGATTGGTAGCAAATCTTGTGGGCAGGAACTCAGGGGCCTAAGTGGGTGTCTGTGCCTTCAGGAGGGCAGTGAGGTTGAGCGGCATGTATCCCAGGCCTGGATGTGATAGAAGAAATCACCTCCAAGCCAACCCAGACTTGTGCCTAGGATTCAGGACCCCTTGGGAGAGTTGGACCTTAGGGGCTCAGTGACTTGGTGTTTGTTCCCCATCACAGAGCTGATCACCACTCTGTACATCAGCATGAGTGTCCCAAAGCAGGAGTCAGTCCTTTTGATGAATTAATCTCTTCAGTGACATCTCAGCCCTTCTACATTTTATTTCTTTCTTTTTTTTTTTTTTGGTTTTTTTTTAATTAATCTTTTTTATTTGGTATTTTCCTCATTTACATTTCCAATGCTAACCAAAAAGTCCCCAATACACTCCCCCCCCCACTCCCCTACCCACCCACTCCCATACCTTGGCCCTGGCATTCCCCTGTACTGGGGCATATAAAGTTTGCAAGTCCTATGGGCCTCTCTTTCCAGTGATGACATACTAGGCCATCTTTTGATACATATGCAGCTAGAGTCAAGAGCTCTCGGGTACTGGTTAGTTCATAATGTTGTTCCACCTATAGGGTTGCAGTTCCCTTTAGCTCCTTGGGTACTTTCTCTAGCTCCTCCATTGGGGGCCCTGTGATCCATCCAATAGCTGACTGTGATCATCCACTTCTGTGTTTGCTAGGCCCCGGCATTGTCTCGCAAGAGACAGCTATATCTGGGTCCTTTCAGCAAAATCTTGCTTCTTAATGCAAGGAAAGAAGCCAGTTCAGTTTGGGGGCGATTGCCCAAGGGCATGCAAAATAACAGAAGGCTGTGTTCTCTTTCCCCTTCCTGGTAAAGTACACGTGTAGGAGATAAGCCATAAAGGCGTGGGCAAAATCAAGAGTGAGAATGTTTCAAGGCTCAATCAGAGTCATAATCAAAGGAACCAGGTGCATCTTTGGGACCTGTGGGGTCTTCGTTCATTATTCCGTGACATCCCTAGAAGATCACTAAGAAGCATGGATGGAAAGGGCTTTGCAGCCTTTCCGCCACATCGTCCTCCTGTCACCACACCACATTCTGGAACAGACAGAAAAGAAGAAAGCTCAAAGCTCTATTAAAGCGAGAGCCTCCCTCGGCAACCTCAAGGTGAGCAGCGGACCAACAACCTGAGCACGGCCTGTCAGTCCATTAGCAGCCCAGACACTCAGCCTTGCTCAGTCAGGACTTTCATTGTGAGATGGATGCCTTGGCCTTTGTCCACAGTTACTGGTATATACGCTCTTTCCAAAGGGCAACTGGAGAGATGGATTTCTCTTCGGCCAAAGGAGGTCACAGAAACTCTACCTGCCCCCCACATCCTTGCATGGATCTGGCCTTAATGAGCTCTGTGACCTATCTGTTCTTGTCCAGTGACAGGTCAGAACAAGCAAACAAAAGCACCTCCCTCATTCCGGATGGGGCCTGCCCCATCTCTGGAGGAAGGACTGCTGCTCTGAGAGGCCGTGAAGAACAGTAACATAGACAAGCCTTGTTGGGTCTCCCAGTCTATTAGTAATCATCACCATGTAAAGAGGGGTCCATAAAAACCCAAAGGGCAGGGCGTAGCTTTGGGGTGGAGGAACATATGGAGGTTCCAGGAGTGTTAGGCTTAGAAAAGGCAAATGTTCGTGCCTCCCCCAAAATTCACTCTGGCATCTTATTTGTAGCCTATAGAGCAGTGGTTCTCAACCTGTGGGTCGAGACCCTACAGGGGTAGCATAGCAGATATCCTGTACATCAGATATTTATACTGTGATCCATAACAGAAGCAAAATTACAGTTACGAAGTAGCAATGGAAATAATGTTATGGTTGGGGGGAGGTCACCACAACATAAGGAACTATATGAAAGGGTCGCGGTGTTAGGACGGTTGAGAGCCACTGCTGTAAAGAATCATCCGTTAATAGCTGGTGTTTCCCCGAGTTGCACCAAATTAACTGGACCTGAGGAGGCAGGTGTGGGAAACTTAATTTCTAGAAGTTGGGTCAGAAGTTCAGGTAGAACAAGTCTGGGATGGGAGGGGGCACACATTTGTTATTCCCGCCAGTCTGGAGGCTGAGGCAGGATCCTGAATCCCAGGTCAGTCTGAGCTCTATAAAGACCCCGTGTCTAAAAAAAAAAACAAAACAGATAACCAACCTAGGGCTGCAAGCTGGCTTCTGATTGGAGGCAGGATATCTAAAGGACTGAGTTTCTACTCTGTTGTATTGGACACAGCCACGTACACAGCTCCAAACGGAATTGGGTTAGAGAACATTCAGCCAGTTCCCTCTACAGCAATGTCAGCTGCTTGCCCACTAGGAGAACAAAATCCCCACACCTTTGAGGTCATAGAAGTCTCTACAGATTGAGGGCAGAGAAAAATGGGCAACTTGTCTTTTTCTTAGACACATCCAGTGACTAGTTTACACATGAGCATTGGTCTTTAAAGTATATTGTGAATGAATTATGAACCAACAGACTCTTGAGGAAATGGTTCAAGTGAGTTCTGGATGGTGGGAAGTATGGGCTGGGGCCGGGGGGCACACTGGGGCGTCTCGATGTGAGTCAATGGTTGAAAAGGACCGCAGGAGAAAAGCTGGACTTCGCTGGATGTCATCACCCGCCATCACTCCAGAACTTCCCAGCATCCCGAAGCCACTCTGGAAAATGGAAGAGGACATCCTAGAGTTGTCTAAGGAAAATGGAAGTGCCTGGGGCTAAATTTTCTGTTAAAGAAGATGAGGCTGCTAAAGAGAGTTTACATAGCATTCTAGAGAATAAGGAGTTTAATATTAAACCAGGTGTGCTGGCACATGCCTGTATTCCCAGCTACTGGGGAGGCTGAAGCTGGAGACTTCCTGAGTTTGAGGCCAACCTAGGTAATATACCAAGAGCTTTGTAATTAAAACCCTAGCATTTCTAAAAAAACAAAAAACAACAACAACAACAAAAAAAGAGGGTGCGTGCGGGGTAGGGAGATATGAGCAAACTCTGACTTGTAAGAGTTACGAGGAGAAAGTGTACCAACAGGTGAAATAACAGACAGGAAGCCTTCATCGTTTAATCCCGGACTCAGGTTTACGCATGTGCATCCAGGGTACAGGCTCGGGCACACTCCAGTCTGAACTTGCCCTAAGTTCATATACTCAAAGGCCTCCCTCTGAGCCAGGTCTCATGGCCTGGGCCAGGAGCAGACAATATTTCTTTCATGGGAAAGCAGGGGCTTTCACATTGAGTGGATTTGATAGGGACGTGTGGCATGTTAACACCAAGCATTTTGAGAAATACACATGAAAAGTCCTTCCCCCCCCCCCGACTCTCTTTTAGTTTACTGGCAACATGCAACAAACCAACCACACTGCACAAAGAAATTCTCTGTTACCGTCTGGAACTTCACTAAAAGTAAAGTATTAACATCCCACATTCAAATACAGCCATTTCCCTTAAAATGCCACCTTCCCTCTCATTTGAAAACCATATAGCCCCCTGACACCCCCAAATATGCCTACTGGAGAATGTGTACCCCACACCCTCATGGAATTCTATAGGCAGCAATCACAGGCTGCAGTTAAGTCTAGCAGCTCCCAGGTGATCTGAATGCAGCCAGAACTTATGGCTCCAGGACGCTGGTGGTCCTTAGCTGTCTAGCTGTCAGTCACGTGTCATAGAGGTGGGGGAGAACAGGTAACTTGGTCGCTCTCAGACCAAGATCAAATTTTTAGAAACTGTAAAGGGAAGGTGAGTTATACAGGTCCTGGGAGAGCCACGAGGGAAACAGTAAGGAACGAATGGATAGGAAATGCGTCTCAAGAGAACACATGCTCTGACATTAGCACACTCTATCCAGTCAGTTGCCAGGCAACTGAATTTGGCTGGAGAAGAGAGATTATTATTGATGTTGACTTCTAGGTTTGCTTAAAGCTTGGATAAGATTTATGAGATGCATCGTATGCGTATTCTAGTAAGTGATCTATCAGGATTGAGAGTCACTTCCACATTCTATAAGAAGGGGAGGGAGTGGGTAGGAATTACCGACTTGATAGGACCTAGAATCACCTGAGGGACCCACCTCTGGGCACATCTATTAGGAAGTTTCAGTAGATGAACTGAGCTGGGACCAGCCACCTTAAATGTAGGTTTGGACCATCCATCCCATGAGCTAGGGTCCCACACTGAAGAAACTAGAGGAAGCCACTTGAGTGTCAGCTTTTATGAGCTTTTACATGCATGCAATGTAACCTGCCACCTCACATTCTGGCTGCCCTCCCTTCCTCCATCTGATCAAAACAGACCCTTCCTTCCTTCCTTCCTTCCTTTCTTTCTTCCTTCCTTCCTTCCTTCCTTCCTTCCTTCCTTCCTTCCTTCCTTCCTTCCTTCCTTCTTTCCTTAAGTTGATCTGATCAGGTGTCTTGTTGCAGCAAGGGACATAGTCACTAATACAGGAAAGTTGTGCTGTGGGCAACAGACTAATCAAATAGCCCTGGTTGACAGTGTCCGTCCAGAAAATGCAAGGTGGTTCCAAAGGATGGTCGGATGGACCACCTTATCAGTCTTCCTGAGACATGAAAAGAAGGCAGGCTGCAGAACGGAAGAAGGTTGTTCCTGTCATGCCTGACCATACCCCACAGACAAGCCCAGACACTCCTGCCCAGCTTTTCTGCCAAGTTCTGCCCTTGGTGTTTGATTTCTGTGGCTCTCTGCAAGCTGTCCATCCCATGCCCACGGCAAAAGTATATAAATGGCAAAGACATCTCTCCCACTCTGTGGGCTGTTTGCTATGCGTTCAGTGGAACTTTTCGATTTCCTGCGGTGCCATTTGTTAACTCGAGAGCTCAAGAAGCAAGGACTGGAAATGGCCTGCGTATTCAGGAAAAGATGGCAGAAGGCTGCATGTCTCCAATCCAAAGGAGGAGGAGGAGGAGGAGGCCTGGGAGGGTAAAGAGCATAAGAAAGCATGACCTCACTCCCCAGCTCCTTCCTTACCACAAGACCTGGTTAAAAATAGGACCATTGTAAGACTAATTGTACAAGGAAATTCAGCAGGGTTTCCAGTGAATCAGAACCACTTGGCAACTAGCCAGGGAACTTACTCTGTTCACATATATGAATATTCATTGGTACCTATAGTGAAAGGCAAGGGAATCTTCGCAGGGAATAGAGACAGTGAGTCAGACCTCAATCCTGCCCTCAAGGAGGATAAAAGCCAGGAAGTGCAAACTGGGACCAGAGAGTAAAATGCCAAGAAAAAGGTAAGGCTTCCAGGCATGCTCACAAGAGGATGAGGACTGCAGGCTGCAGAGACAGAATGGCCTTCTGGGCTGGAAAACAAATGTCAGGCACTGTTCAGAAGGTAAGAATAAAAGTGGGGGAGTAGGCTTTCCAGAACTAGACAGGACAGGTTTGGAGGAGATGGCCCACATGGAGTGGGAAGATGGGGTAGGAGATGAGAGGAAGGGGCAGAAGGGGAGGAGAGGAGAGGTGAGACATTGATTTAGTAAAATGGCAACATGAGTGTTATCTCTTCTAGTCAAAAAAGTTTGTTTCTAGAAAAAGAAAATATGTGGGACTGAAATGCTGGCTCTGTGGTTAAGAGCACTGACTGCTCTTCAAGAGGACCTGGGTTCTATTCCCAGTATCCAAATGGGTATTGCATGTGACTCAAGTTTCAGATGATCTGACGCCCTCTTCTGGACATCTCAGGCACCTGCACACGTGTGGTGCAAATACAGACAAGCAGGAACACGGACATAAAATAATGTCTTTAAAACAATTTTTCAAAAAAGATTTCCTAAGGGTAATAGCAAGTACAGAAAAACTCTGTGGTAGTTTGAATAAGAATGCTGTCCACTGGCATACTCCTATATGTGAATATTTGGTCATCAGAGAGTTCAACTATTTGAGAAGGATTAGGGGGTGTGGCCTTGTTGGAGGAAGAATGTCACTGGGGGTGAGCTCTGAGGTTTCAAAAGCTGGAGCCAGGTCCAGCATCTCACTTTCTCTTCCTGATGCCTGGAAATCCAAATGTATAACCTTCATTCACTTCTCCAGCCACGTATCTGCCTGCATGCTGCCATGGTCCTTGCCTTGTTGATGACGGACTTAACCTCTGCAATGTAAGCAAGCCCATTTTGAATGCTTTCTGTTCTTTTCTTTCTTTTTTAAAGATTTATTTTTTGTATCTAAGTACACTGTAACTGTCTTCAGATGCAACAGAAGAGGGCATCAGATCTCATTATGGATGGTTGTAAGCCACCATATGGTTGCTGGGATTTGAACTCAGGACCTTTGGAAGAGCAGTAAGTGCTCTTAACCCCTGAGCCATCTTTCCAGCCCTAAATGCTTTCTTTAATAAGAGTTTCTATGGTCATAGTGTCTCTTTGAACCAATAGAACACTGACTAAGACAAACCCCAGGACTGTAAATGCCTGTGTATGAATGGAAACCAGATGACTATACAAAAACCTGCCCATGAATCATGAATGTCACTTACTGTACAGCAGTTTTTAAAAGGCACATATTAGCAACTTAATGTCCTACACTTCAATCTAAGCAAGATGCATTCGAAGGAATATTATGCACAACATGGGTAGACTTAGGCAATATTGACATATAGTCACAAAAGACTATATTTAGTGTGGTTGCATTTATATGAAATGTCCAAAGCAGGTATGTATAGAGAGAAAGTGGGTCAGTGTGGTTACCCAGATCTCTAGCAGTTTCTTCCTAGATTGAAGCTTCTTAAGCCAGAAAATAAACAACTCAAAATAGCTTCAGGAAGTCCCTGAAACCAATCAGATTCACTAGGCCCCTGTCTCCCAATGTAAATGATCAAGATTGCAGTCAGTCACTCTCAGGCCAGAAAAGCTGCGAAGAAGACTCTGAGACCAGACCTGGGTTGGAAGAAGCAGAGAGCAGACGAGTTGCCTGAAACAGATCAGCTGAGGTGCCTGGAGAGAACAGCCTCTAACCTGTTGAGCTGCTTGCAGGCTGTAATTTGTTCCAGGTTCCCAGATTTTGTGAGCTGTCACCATGTTGGGGGATGGGACTTTGGTGATATAGATGTCTTTGAGTCATTTCTGTCCCCGTAAGGAACCCCTCATCCACATTCCAGTAAGTAACCCCAATAAAAGCCATTAGTTCATCAATTTGGACTTTGGTGGTATCCATACTTTGCTTGGCTATGGGTTCCCCACCCAGGGCGAGTAGATGTGGACATTGTCCCTCCCCAGGAAAAGTCTTGTCAGACAACACCAGGGCAGGGTTTGAGCAGGGGTTGGGGGTATGATGGGGAGACTGCTAATGAGTGCTGGGTTTCTCTTTGCAGTGATGAAGTATTTTGGAATTAGAGAGCAAGGTTGGTTGTAAAGGTTTGTGAAGCAAACTTTCCTACTACATGAGTCACATCTCAGTTCCACACTCACTTTGTATGGTGATGGCTGAACAACCTTAGCAAGTCAGGACCTAGAGCCTTTATCGGGATAGCACCTGCTGTTAAGGGTGGCTTTGGGCATGAATGAGATGACACATAGAACGCACTGAGCTGTGGTGATGCTCAGCAGATGCTCGGATCTGCGCGCATCTGTGTGTACCTGCAGAGATCGGAAGAAGATGTGGGGTACCTCCTCTATCACTCTCCACCTGTTCCTTTGAGGCAGAGGCTCTCAGTGAGCTTGTGCTTTTTGGTAGCCAGCGAGCCCCGGCTACCTTCCCTCCATCGTCAGTCCAGTCTTTGCCCCCTTCAATGCAGGATAACAGGTGTGCACAGGACCACACCCAGATTTTATGTGAGTGATAGAATCTGTACTCCAGCCCTCATGTTGCACATCAAACACTCTTAACCACCAAGCTATCACTCCTGCTCCAAGGATGATCAATTTTAAATTGTAGGGAAAACAAATGATTCAAAGGCCCTGCATTCAGATACGTGTTACAGACATATGCAAAACAGGACAGAACAAGCTGTCAAATACAAATCCTGGATGGGTCTCTCTCGGTGCTTTTGTCTCCTGTTTTTATGAGTTGCTATATATTTACAAGACTGTGCTCTGTTTTTTTTTTTGTTGTTGTTGTTGTTGTTTTTTTCTTTAACTCTAGAAACCACCACTTCTCCTCAACCCCGACTTCTTTTCCAGAACACACCTGCACTCGCATTTGAAGTCTCTCAAGAGTCAGAACAGGGCCTCCAGGTGACAAAACAGAGCCAGCTTCAAAGACAACGATGCTTCGAAAGCAGGAACCGAAGAGCCGAGAGGTTAAAGGAAAGGGGAAGACAATCTGGTGAGCACTTAATTGGAGGCAGAGCACATACATTTAGGTGATTTTCCGCAGAGCCTTCTACAGGCAGGGTACCCGTCATCAGAGGTGTTTTAGATGGGGGTATGGGTGTACGGACTCAAGCATGAATACAAAATTCACTTCGTTTCATCTCTACCTAAAATGTTGAGGTTTGGTCTGTTGCTCTATACTGTAGTGCTAAGTTCTGTACCCAAAGGTCTGGGCCTACAAGTGGATTCTCACGATTACCAGCTTTTGTTGTGCAATCCTTGTTCCTTAATTTAAAACTAACGGTTAAATTAAAAATGGCTACAGCCAATTACTGGAGGGGTTAGAGGTAGGTAGGCTTCTGAGTTACCTGGTTGAGTGGGGTGAGAAGAGGAGAAGGGGGAGAACAAGGGGAGAGAGAAGAAGGCGCCGTGAGGGGAGGTGAACCACAAGCTCACGGCCAGGAGAAACAGCGAGTAACTGGGGTACACACCACTGGGGAGGCAGCCAGGCCAGCAGTTAGAAGAGTAGACTAGGGGTTAGCCCCAGTAACTGTAAGCTAGTTGGAGATAAGCTTAGATTGGTTCAACTACACTTATATACTCAGCATGCTGATGTCACACCGCATAAGGGTGATGTCACACAGAATGATGGTGATGTCACACAGAATGAGGGTAATCTCATACAACATCTTTCCACATCTACATTTGACCGTGAGCATCTCAGAACACTGGTCCGGAATTCTCTACTTGTGGCATCACATTCGTATTAGGAGGTTTGGGATGTCCAGATGAGGACTGTTCAATCTATACTTCAGTGTATCCGTGTCAGTGTTTAAATCGAGGTCTCCGGCTTTCTCTCAGTTTGCTGGTTTTATTTTGTCCATGGGTGCATGTGCCATGGCCCACATACGGAGGACAGACTATGGAAGTTGATTCTCTCCATCTACCATGAGGGCCCTGGATTTCAGTTAAGTCATCAGGCATGGTGGCAAGCTCCTGAACTCACTGGTCTAGGCCTCTAGTGTTATGTGTTGATCTTGCAGATGAATTTCAAATTCTTATTAGCCAGAAAAACAGCCAACAACTTTACTCTGAGTATATTCAGTGACTCTAGCTGCCTTCTCTAAATTCCAAAAGCCTTGCAAAATTAAAAGCTGGCTCTACCCTACCTAGAAACCCTAAGATTGTGCAAAATGGAGGAAGTGACTGAACTTGGATGGCCTCCAGAGGCTCCCTCAAGAATAAAGTTCATGCCATCTCTGGAGTGCCTCTGTTCTGTGTACACATAAGCATGAACACTGCTTGTGAAACAAACTTCTCTCTTCAACCATAATAATAGTCAATTTATCAAAATGCTGTGCCTTTTCAAAACCAACCTTCTGATTACATTTTGCTACGAATATCTGTTTTCTTCTCCATATTTTACTTTCTGTGTCAATTGGGCATATTTACTTTTTAAGCTTGTATGGCATTCCAAAACTAGAAACAGCATTTATCTATTTTTAGCTCAGTCTATAAAGTTAAAGCAAATAATCTTCCTTCCAAAGCACTATCCATATTTCAAGTTCATGGGGGAGAAAAACTGGGTAGCAGTAATGAGCTCATAAAAGAAAACAGTAAAAAATTTATAATCAAAAGATTTTGACATCCACACCTTGTGTTATAATGAAACAGAGGATCTCGGCTTTCATCTCAGACATCTTGTGAACATTTATAATGGAAACATTTGAAAAGATCCAGCTGTGTTTCATGAAATTTCTCTGTGCACTAAATGCCATTAAAATAATGACTACTAAACGGAAAACATACGTTCCTCCTTTAAAAAAAAAAAAAGACCTAGAAGAGGGCTGGAGAAATGGCTCAGACGGTAAAGTGCTTGCCTTTCAAGCACAAGGACCGGGGTTCAATCCCCTGAACCTGTGAAAGAAAACAGCAACAACAACAACAACAAAAGAGCAGCAGCCAGCCAGGCCCAGGCGGTGGTAGGTTTGTAATCTGAGTCCTGGGGAGGAAGGAAGACTGGTGGATCCTTGGTGCTTCCTGAATGGCCAAGCCACATAACCTAGTAGGTGAGTTCCAGACCAGCGAAAGACTGAAAAACCAAGGGGGACAGTACCAAAGCTAACCCCTGGCATGTGATCTAACACACACATGAACACATACACCACACAAATATAAAACAAATATTAAAGACGGAAAAGTATGAAATGCTATTTCCTGACTGGTCTATTAGCAAATAAAAACCCGATCCAAACTCTTCCCCTCCCTCCTCAGCAGGTCAAAGTTTCCTGTTTTAGGTGGTTGAATTTACCTTTGAATACGATTTTTTTTGTAAAATTTTTAATTTCTAAGACTTTCTATATAAACTTAATCCCAGGTTTTATCCACAGCTGAGTCCTTTCTGACAACGTTCACTCTTTTCAAGTCTGAAATGAACATGCTTCCTTATGCAAAAACACGATCCTTTTAAAAATTTAACATTACTATTGTATGTGCCGGGGCATGACAAGGGGAAGAAGGCGTGGGTGGAGGTCAGAGGCCAACTTACTAGGATTGGCTCTCTCTTTCTACCAAATGGTCTGAGGGGTTGAATTGGGGTTGTCGGGCTTGGTGGCAGGTGCCTTTACCTGCTAAGCCACCCTGTCATCCCTAAAGCTGTGTTTTTGCTTTCTTGGTGTAACCTGAGATTTCAAGGTAAAAGCCAGTGAGTCACAGACTCCTGCATCCTGAGTGTCTGCTCAGGCTCTTCCTGGTGCGATTGTTGGTGCACTGAGCAAGAACACTTTCCAGAAATCATAACCCAAGTTAGTCCCTGGTAGGTAACTGAGAGAGAGGAGAGGGGAGGAGGGAGGGGCAGGGGGAGGGTGAAAGAGAGAGAGAATAGGGGGAAAACAACCTCCAGTCGTCTCTGGAGATTTAGTGCTTAGCAAAAGAACACCTGCCTGGGTTGTAAAATAAACCACCCATGCACACTGCACACACACACCCTGGCCTCTCTGTACAGCTGGAGAAAGAACAGAACTAAAACCAGCTCCTACTGGCTCTGACAGACACCAGGGGTGAGCGGACCTAAAGAGAGAATGGCTTCTCCTTTCCATGTGTGTTAGAGTCTCATCCATCCTCTTAAGAGCTTTTATGCAGTGGTGTCTGAATTGTAGGTCTTCTAACCTGCAATTTCCCAAATGTGACAACGATAATACAAGCAACGTGAAGTTTCATGTTTTCATGAATTTCAACATAAACTCAGCTTTCAGAGGAGGGCCAGGCAGCTTCTTCTGTGGTTTGGATTAACTTTCTTTTGAGCCTTTGAACTTTGCTCTCGATGAGGCAGAACAGGGGTGGCTTGGGGCCAGGTGGCCTCGGATGTTCTGCCAGCTTCTACCTACTCATTTCAGGGGCAGATCACACCTGGATCCGTATCTACCCTGTAGCTATTGTGGAAGTTATTATGGACTTAAAATCTCCAACATTCCTCCCAAGCTGTGACATTTACATTGAAGTGAATCCCATGGTGGCACACTGCTGAAAACCCAGCACTTGTAAGACCGAGGTAGAGGGATGACGGATTCGAGACCAGCCAGAGCTGCATACAGGATTTCAGACTAGCCTGAGCTCTGAGACTCCATCTAAGATGAACCAACTCATGATGGGTTAATGGTCTGGTGGCCCTAGCTCACGGGTATCTTTGATGGTTAAACTCAGAGTCACTCTTAACAGATCACCAAAGCCCTGAGAACTTTCCAGAACACAGACTCGGTTCCTTCCTTCGGAGGAGAGATCAAGAATGGATGCCTGCCTGGTCTCTCAAAGCCTTCTCGAAGATCACTATTCTGGAGGGAAGCAAGCAATATTCCCTGAGCACTTAGTGTCTGGCAGATGTTTGCCATTATCTTGTTAATCATTGCAGCTCTTGAAGATAAGAAATGATCGTGGTGATGGAGCATAATGCACAGAGTGCTTTGCCTGTCAGACTCGGAGGAAACCAGTGAACCCTGGACAAAGTCCATTGGCCCCCCCACGCATTGTTCCAAATCTCCATAGTGCATGAAACAGGGAGCCTCCTGACCTCCTAAGAAGGGGAAACTGAGGACCAGTTGGTAATTTCACATCTACATCCTGGCCCCACCGAGGGATAGGCTTCAACCATCCATTAGTCTACTAATGCCTATGGCTCATCACGGCACATCAGTTCCCGGGGTGCAACGGTAGACACACCACCTGCCCTTGAAGGGACGTGTTACAGTCCAGCAAGCAAAGAGGAAACAGCACAGCTGAGTGCTTGAGGCAGGGAGCTGGAGAAGGGGTCCTAAGCCAACGGCAGGCCCTGTAGGCAGCTTGGAGTCTGACCAGGCATCCCAAAGCCTCTCACAGATAAGAGAGGAGGAAGACTGTCCCTAATCTGTAGAGCATTAGAATTAGGTACTGACAGGATTTTTCACTGTTTTGGGTAAGATTTATTATTTTATAAATGTTTTGCCTACACGTGTCTGTATATCACATGTGTACCTACAGAGGCCAAAAGAGGACACTAGAACCCCCTGGGACTGGAGTTACAGACAGTTGTGAGCCACCACATAAGTGTTGGGACTCAAGCCCTGGAAGAGCAATAAGTGTTCTTAACCACTGAGCCATCTCTTCAGCCCCTAGAATTTATCAAACCATTCATGCTTCCTACAGCTTAACTGGTAAAACAATCCTTCCCCTGTGCCCCCCGCCAAATGAAATAGCCCAGGACAAATACACATACATTCTTATGGTTCAAATATGGTTTGACCCTCCAAAAACACATGCTGGGATTCACTTGCCATTGCCTGGGTGTTGGGCCCTCGGGATTTAGCTTGGTGGGAGGCATTTGGGTCATAGAGTCACCACACTGATGCAGGGATGAATGACTTTCTGGCAGCCATGGAGTGGCTCTCACACGACATTGACTCTGTCTCCTCTCTTCCACTTGGGTCTCCTTTTGCTTCTACATCAGGAATTGAACACACCAGGCTTTCACCAGCTATAACTATCTCCTCTTGGACATGATCTAAATAAATCTCCATTTGTTTAGGAATTTAGGCAGCCACGCGTGTTCTCTTGTGGCAAAAGAAAATGGACTCTGACATCCATGTAGCTACTACACAGTCACAACAGTTTTCGATGTTTTTAGACATACAGGTTTTTTGCATGAGCATATATGTATGTGGTGTGTGTATGTGTGTGCATGTTTACACTTATGTGGATGCGTATGGGAGCGTGTAGAGGCCAGCGAGTTGATACCAGGTGTCTTCTTCATCGGCTCTTCACTTTATTTACTGTGGTGGGGACTTGCTGAGCTCAGAGCTCACTGATTCAGCAAGGCTAGCAAGCCAGCTTGCCACAGGTTGCCCTATCTTTAATTCCCAAGTGCTAGAATTGCAAGCAGGCTTCTCTGCTCACCTGGCTTTTTATTTGGGTTCTCAGCAAACTCTGCTCCTTATTTACGCTTATGAGACAAGCGCTTTTCCCACTGAACCATCTCACCAGATCCCATGCTAAATTATGGTTTCCCTACCACTTTAAAAGTTAACACCATTGTGCACCAAGTGGGTCACCTCTTCCCCCTATTTTTATTCACCCCACAAATACCAATCCACAATAATACAAAATAGTCATTTTTGCTTATACATTTCCCCTACATATAGTATTAGTGTGTGTGTATGTGTCCTTTAGAAACTGTTTATATTTGACATTATATTATTAGCTGCTGAAATGTGTTCAAGCATATGACTATTTCATGGCTTAATCATCTATTCATTTTTCAATGGACATAGAATCTCCCTATCCCTACTTTATTTACTTGCTATCTTCTTATTCACTTGTCCGGTTGCCTAGTGTCATAGCGAAGGCTCTTTTTTTTTTAACTTTATTTATTTATTAGCCTGAGAGAAACATATCACCATGATCAGCTATTATAGACTAATTATTTATCAATCGTTCTTTGACATAATTGTTCAGTAACAATACTGTTGAAGAAACCCAGTTTAAAAGTTTAAAAGCCATCAGGCTACTGAGATGGCTCAGCAGTTAAGAGCACTGACCGCTCTTCCAGAGGTCCTGAGTTCAATTCCCAGCAACCACATGGTGGCTCACAATCATCTGTAATGGGATCTGATGCCCTCTTCTGGTGTGTCTGAAGGCAGCTACAGTATATTCTTATACATAAAATAAATAAATCTTTAAAGAAAAACCACTGCCATCTAATAAACATGCAGAATTTCAACTAAGTATGCTCAGTGCTTTCATATCCCAGGTCTTAAGGCTTCATATGCAAAAAGGTATTGGAAGAGTTCCTGTCCATTGCTCAAAACACAGTTAAGTTAAATGATTATGGTTAGAGACTTTTGTGGAGATGTTAAAGATCCTGAGAGAGGCACAACTGTGACACTGTGCTGACCACAAGATGCACCTGTCAGTGGACTTTAGTCATTTCTGAAGCATTCCCTTTGTTGGTCGGGTTTTTAGCATCCTCATAATAATCCTAAGAAAATAGTAATCATGTAACCAAATAATACCATAGTTACTAATCTTCTCACAACCAAACAATAAAGGGTATGAGAGCTGGGGAGTTCTCACACAGCTGAAACTACAAACAGTGGTGAAGAGGAAAGCTGAGGGGTTGGTTAATTTGTTTATCCAACAAATATTTACTGTGTTTCTCCTCTCACAGAAACATATATGTATTTACTGGGTACCAGACATCTAGTTAAAAACTATAAATTTAAGCACTAAAATGGCAAACATTTAAACATATTTAAGCATCCCCAACTATAGCGCTAAGTGACCAGATAGATGGGAGAGGATGCATCTAGTCCTGCAGCAACGTTATGGGTGAGGGTGGTATTACTCGGGGAGGGGGGGTAACATCCATGGGGTTTTCCCCTTCTCAAAAGAGAAGAAGGTGGAATGGGGAGAGGACTTATGTCAGGGGGTCCTGGGAGAAGAGGAAGGGCTGATATTGGGTTGTAAAGTGAGTGAGTGAATGAATGAATACATACATACATACAGACAGACAGACAGACATGAGGCCAGCTAGAAGCAGTTAGTCTGTTCAAGACTGCATAGCTATTTAATGGGAAAAGGCTGATTATGATGAGGGAGTTTTATTCCAGAAATGTTTCCCGTCTTGTCACCCAAGGTGTGACTATTGGTACTTGGCCTAAGTTCTGAGATATATGACTCTTTCAGAAGAGGGGCCTAGCATTTCTTCAATATGACATCTTTATTTGCAGAGGAAATCTATTTCACCTAGTAGAGAGCCATGGATGGGTGGAAGAAGATGCCCACACCCAGTAGACACTCACCTTTGACCTGCTGACCCGAGACAAAACGTTACTTGTATAGAAAATCCCACCACAGAATCAGTTCCAGGATAATGGTGAGTGTTTCAACCTGATGGTGGGCAGAACAGTCACTGTGTCTGCCCCTGTGGGTTCTTGGTAGTGGGAGACACAGGCAAAAGCACTTAAGTTCTCAGCCATCTTATGACTTGTCTTCAGGAGAGAGGCTGACATCTTCTCTCTGAGCCAGTAGGGCATCCTAGCAATGAGACTTGCATAGTCTCTGGAGATTAGCTCTGAGTATCTTTTCATTGAGAAGCAACCCAGAACATGTAACCTATTTTGTCTCTAGCTACATCTAGATGGCTTCTTGTGAAATAGCACCTTCAGAGACTTAACCACCACCCACTTTCACCAGTATCAGCAAAACCCACAAACACGCGATGCTAACAGGCTTGTAATTTAGGAAATTCACAATGTCATGGAACTCAGCAACTACACAGGAACCCCTACGAGCCTCCCAGGTGATTCAGATTGACACCAGCTGCTACCTAGGTCGCTATCAAAGCCTCGGACCGAATCCAAGGCCCTGGCATGAAAGGAGAAGGAGAAGGAGAAGGGAAGTTTATCAACACTGACTAAGCAATCATTTTAAGACAACTGATACTTTAACTAGAAGTATGACCAGCTGCTATGTTCTTTTTTCTCCTCTGCCCCAAGAAAGTACGTTTGCGCCCTAGCTTCTAGGACTTCCTTCATGCCTTCATTTGTCTCCTGATGAGCTGGGAACAGAAGACGTGGGAAGATCCTGACCTGACCCTGGCCTTTCCCCCCTTCTCCTTTGCTATTTCCTGTCTCCTGTTTTGTCTACAGGAATAAACCATGCTCTCAGAATCTGCGGGCCTCCTTTTGAGAGGACTGAGCGAGCACGGAAAGCTGAAATAGAATGGAGCAACATGACCACTTGTATTTAAACAAAATGACAGTGATGGTACAAACCACTGTTCCAATAAGGAACTTACACACTTAAGACATGCTCTGAGAGCTAGGATGACTGTTACACTCCTAACACAGGATCTGAGAGCCAGGATGACCTCTTGCAAGGAGCCCAGACCTGAAGTCAGACAGACGTGCCTGGGAATTTCAGTACCATCACTTTCTCTGGCAGTGAGATTTGGGCAAGTTACCTGATGCCTAAGCCCCTTTTCCCGTACCCATACAACAGAAGCAACATCCATCCACCAGACCTGCAGAATGTTCCAAACCTCTCAAGAACAGTGCAGAATAGCCAAGGCATACAGCTCAGTTGAACAGTGTTTTCTAATTTCTAACTGGCTTTTGATTTCACTCCTTACTGCCCTTTAATAAAGCCACCTTTTTAAAAAAAAAAAAACATAAAACATAATCCACCCTGACTTCTATTCAACTCTCTCTATTCACCTCGGATCTGTTGGAAGTGGAACATGCCTCAGCCCCCTTTCCGTTGCCATGACAGAATACCTGAGATGGCTACATTAAGAGATGAATAGAGGTTTGTTCAGCCCATACTTAGTTCCAAAGGCTTGGAAGTCCAAGATTAAAGTAGGTACACTCAGAGAGGACTCGTGCTGCTTCCGCTCGTGGGAAAACAGAAGGGGAAGCTGGAACTGAAGACAAATTATAAGGGACAGCTTCACTGGGTATCTTCCCACTCCCACAATATTGAGGCCAGTTCTGGTTTCTTGAGCTCAGCCTAAGCTGTGGGTCGAAACCTCATCGAGGGTTGCAAACTGAAAGGGGGGTGGTGGGGAAGTCACAGTCAACTTGATAGAAACAGGAAGTTTCTTAATATGCGATGGGCTAAAAATTAATTCAGAATCAAACACATAATGAATCCAAGGTGCTTCTGGCAGAGTTGACCCATATCACGTCATATAACTTTACCATGGATTCGGTCTGAACATACTACAGATACACTGAGTACTGGCAATCTATCACACAAGGACCAGCCCTTGACATACCTTGGCTTGGATTAGAGACTACTATAAGCAATTAACTGCTGTGTTTTTGCTGTACCTACAGAGTTTTCCATCCTTAGGGAGCCATATGGTTTAGTTACAGAAAACAAAGCCTTAAATGTTTACCCACAATCGGTTCTCAGCATTGAAAGTATCAAATTAATGTATTTTTGGACTGTCTTACGTCAGTCTCGTTGCTTTTCATACTGATGTGTGGGCCACCCAGATGGCTCAGAGTAAGGGAAAGACAATTGCTGACACGGCTGATGATCTAATGTTGATCCCTGGGAGCCAGTAATGGAAAGAGAGAACTGATACCCACACATGTCCTCTGACCTCTACATACATACTGTGACATGTATGCACACACACACATACACAGACAACTCACAATAAATAAATAATTAAATGTAATAGAAATTGAGAGAGAGAGAGAGAGTTAGTTGTAGGCCACTTGTCTGCAGCCCTACCCCATTATGCTACAAACAGAAATGATTGCTAATTGGTCTCTTTGAAAGTATCTATGTTTTTGTTCTTGGTCCTGGACACTGAATTCAGTGCTATCCAAAAGTTGGGATAAGTTTTCTACCACTGAACTATATTATATGCCCAACCCTCAAGACGTATTGACACATTCTATTTTATAAATGGCATTGAAATTCACTCTCTGCATTTTTTCCCTCTATATGAGTCCTAGAGAGGAGACAAACAGCGGTGCTGGGCTGTAGAGGTGTGGAAGTAACCCCAGTCCTGAAGTGTTACAGAGAGGGCAGCCTTAGAGGTGCAAAAGATAGGATGCTTCTCTGCAGTGGCGGTCCAGCAAACCTCACTGCACAGAAGCAGCAACGATAAGCAAACAGCCTGGCAGTGGTGGAATCCGGCCCCATCTGAGGGGTAGAATACAGTGCAGAATCTTAAACCCAGAGGGAAAGGCACAACAAACAAACAAACAAACAAACAAACAAAAATTTCCAGCCCAAGGTCATCAAGGTTTCTGTCAAGCTAAGGTATCGGTCTAAGATGAAAGTGGCTTGCTCAGAAAAATGGGTTGTCTAGATGAATATGTGTTTGCTGAAGCAAGCTTTCTTCCCCTACCCAACTTCAAATTTATAATATATGCGTGTGTGTGTGTGTGTGGTGTGTCTTCCCCTCTCTCCTCTTTCCCATTGCTGATGGATATTGTGTAACAGATGGTAGATTTTCACGATGCCCTGTAGACGGCATATTTATTTTTAGATACCAGATAAAATGATCACTAGTCCCTCATGAAAACATCACTTCAGCCACAGTTGTGTTTTGTGTTAGATGCTATATTTGCTGATCTCTGCTCCAAGTAGTAGAGACACAGATGGGGGGAATGGCTGCACTGTGGCCACCTGTAATGCCTCTGTTCCCCATAAACATTTATGGTGACTAAATATACATAAATTTATAAGTTTACATATACATTTTATAAAACTGCTCTAAGTTTTTATGGAAAAAAAGTGGTGTGGGTGACACAAGTTAGAGACAGAAGACCATTGGCATCTCAGTGACTCCTGCTTACTGTGCATTCATGGCTACAGCAGGTTTAGTCATCTTTAGCAGCCTCTAGGTATTTATTACCTTAGTGATCCCAAAGAGCAAAGCATTACATAACATTATGTGACACATATATATTCACCTGCTTCCTTGTCTGAGAAAGGACAGGGCAGACCTGCCTCGTTGTCCTAATGTGTAATGTGGGCACAACGTATGCAGACTCAGCAGCTTTTGTGATCGCTCAACTCATGACAAGATCCTAAGCGTCCGCACAATCAGCATGATGCTTCATGAAAGGGAGGCGGATAACGGCAGAGGTGAACTCCCTCCTCACTCAGGGTTCTCTAGAAAAGCCTTGTAGTGAGAATTCTGGCTTCCTTAAACACCCAGGTATGGGATACGGGGCTGCTTCAGTTTGTCCAAAGCCGTTCACTATGATTGTCTCACATTCCAGGAGGAGCGTTGATTTTTTTCCAGCTGCAGAGAGTTTACGCTTGGGACTCTGGAGGGGGTATAAATGGGAGAGCCCCAAGAGGGCCTATGGTGGCTGCTGCTGGTTCCTGCTGCTACATTTGCTACTGCTGAATTGCTGGTTGGAGATATTCTGATGGTGGAGATTGGAATGTGTGTGTGTGTGTGTGTGTGTGTGTGTATGTGTGTGTGTGTGTGTGTGTGTATGTTGGTTGATATAGGGTATTTCTGTGTAGCCCTAGCCTTCCTGGAACTTTCTCTGTAGATCCTGTTGGCCTTTAACTCACAGAGACCTGCCTGCCTCTGCCTTCTGAATGCTGGGATTAAAGGTGTAAGCCACCACCAGCTGAGGCAAATATTTAAAAGTCAACCAACCAGCTGAGTGCGTCATCCTACCAAAGTCCCAGTGACTCTCCCTTCCACACGCTGTGATCAGTAACTATGGATTTCCAAACACAGTCCTGACTCCGATCTACCGGCCAATGTCCTAGGCCAAATACACTCGTCTCCCACAGAATCACTCCATAGATCTCTTCACTATCCTCCACATAGATGTGCTTGCTTCTTAAATTATAGAGTAGATGACATTCACCCAAGGACAAGATCAACTCATTCTTGTCACGATTTCGAAGACCTCTTTGTATATGGCAACCTACACATGACAACTACCTACCCAGTAACAGACTCCCATATCTTCATTACACCAGAACCCTCTTTTGTTCAAACTGTAAAGACTCTTCTCATGTTAGCCCCAAGGGGGTACTCATGAGTTGGCGAATAATAAGCCACCATTTTTTAAACCGAATAAGTAAATACATTTCTGTTTCTCAAAAATTAGTCTAAAAGTTAGCCGATGGCCCAAGTCTGGCCAATAAGAAGGCACCTCAGCCATTCTTCCTGCTTGGAACTTGGTTGTTGGAGGAGCTACGGCAGCTATCTTAGAACTTTGAGGCTGCAAACCTAAAGGCTGAAAGGTCACCATGCTAAAGACACCAGAATGAGATGCACCGCTGTATTCTTGAAGATGTAGAAGCTGCCACACGAGCCCAGCCTACCTGCAGACTATTCTTAGTGAGACAGCTAGCCATCTTTATTGCTGGAACCACATTTTAATGTGCCTATGAATCACTTACAAATCTCATTAAAATGAAAATTCTGGTTCAATAGATCTGAGGCAGGACTGAGCATCTACATTAATTACAGGCTCTCTCATGACACCACTAAGTACTGAGTCTTGAGGGATGATGATATGAGCCATTATAAATTGCCATTTGATTATTTTGAGCTGAACTTGTACTAATTGCTGCCTATAGTCCACATACCAAGCTAACCGCACTAACACTGCGACCTTCTCACTCCACACAAATGGTCTTCCAGGCTTGGCCTGAGCCCCAGCCCCGCTGGAAGCAGCCATAAGCTTCTTTCTATAGGTGGAGTCATCACTATTCTGCACATCTGCCTTGGTCACTTTTCCTGTCATCTGTATGTATCCCAATTTCCCCACCTGTGTTTCCTAGAGTCTTATTCAAAGTCGTTTCTTAATGGTTACAGTCTCATGCTTAATGGGCAAAATGTTATTGAAAGACCTCAAACTTAATTGCAAAATGATTGAATTCCCTAGTCAATGTTCTGTATTATACTCCATAAATGGTTGTGTTCTGATTCAGTAAGACAGAAATTAAAAACCCCAGGAGCAACCTTCCATTATGAGTAATGGCATGCAGGTGCCTCTGCTTGATGAAGCCTTAATTGCATGTGGCACTCCGAAAGCTTTTTTGAAAAACAAAAACAAAAACAAACAAACAAAAAACAATGCCTCATATTAAAATGTAGCAGCACCAAAGGAAACTCGATAATGCACAATCACTCCCAACTTAAAAATACCATCCTGCTCTTTTCTAAGATATTCCTACCTGGCTCTCATCATTCATTATCACCGAGTTTCCGTACTTCGTTGGAACATTCCAGAATTGAGCCTTCATACCCTCAGTTACTCAGTTTTTCAGAAAAAGGCATCAAATTACTATGACTGAATGGAAAACCTGTCCCCAGTCAGAGTGGGAACAGGAAGAGGCTGTGGACAAGTGGACAAGTGTCACCTGCAGCTGTCACCACACCCTGCACATCCATTAGCGAGCTGTCAATCAGTGGGTGGTGATGAGCACACAGTGTTCAGTGAGCTGCTCTAATCGCCGCTACAAATAACCATCCCGGAATCTGTGCAATGAAAAGGGCTACCTAGGAGAACTGGAAACCAGGACTCAGAGGTTCTCACTCGAATGTCCAGGACTTTGCAGAAGACTAGAGGTCCCCTTCACTCAACAGGACTTTAAGTCACTGTCTTAATTTCCCTGTCCGGGTGCGGGGGTGAAATACCTTGTTAAAAACAACATTCCCAAAAGGTTTATTTCAGCTCACAGTCCCAGGTTCCAGTATACCATCTCTGGGGAGCCACAGCAGGAAGAGCTGGGAGCTCCGTCAGTCACACTGTATCCTCTGGAACAGAGAGCAGAGAGCAGAGAGCAAAGAATGCTCTGAAGCCAGAGCTCCGCTGGCTCCTCCCCTTTCTCTGCTGACTCCTCCCCTTTCTCTCTGGTCCAGGGCCACGCCTCAGGAACTTTGCTAACCACATTCAGTGTAGGTCTTTCCACCTCAATTAATAGATGGAAGAACATCCCTCATGGGCTGGCACAGGGGCTAACGTAATCCATACCTTGTGCATCTCTTCCCGGGTGATTCTGGTGTGTCAAGTTGACAATTAAAACTAACAACCCTCGGTTACATAGTGAGATTTTTTTTTTTTTAAACTCAACCAGATGAGGATCATGATGGGATTTGAAAGAATGGCTTGAGGAAAGATAAAGAGCCTCGGGGCCATGGGTCTGAACCTCGAAGTCCCGCAGGCTTTGTGAGAATCGTGACCTAGCTGCAGAGGTGTCTCCACTTTCTCCTCCAAAAATCCCCTGTACCTATGTGAGCAGATTATAATCTAGGAAGTGCTTATTTATTGCTGGGGACTCTCAGGGATTCACATACAGATTTGTGTCCTCAGAGAGCTGGGCTTGGTGAAGCCCTTGTGCATTACCAAACGACCTGCAGGTCAGTATTACAAAAGTTTAACGTCCTAGTAATTTATTCCTCTGAGCAAGTCTCTCCATAGATCCCAGTGTTTTACTGCCCTAGACAAATGCTACAAGCATTCTACAGATCCCAAAAGCTTTACCCTGGCCTCTCTTAAAAACCTCGTTTTGAAAAAAATCTTCCTTTCCAGTATCGTCTCTGAGATTTGCTGATGCAGCCTACTTCCCCATCTTTGCGGAGGCCACAGTGTCTTCCCTTTTCAAGCCCAGTGCCACAAGGTTCATGCCCCTTCCTCTGATCACATGACCTAGGTCTTGCAGGAAGTCTAGAGTATACTTAGGAATGAAAGAGCCTGTCCTCCCAATATGTTAAAGACTTGGGACCTACTGGTTCCCAGCTCCTAAGCAGGAATAGTTCCCTTCTACTCATCTACCATGGAGTTCCTACCCCAGTAAAGTTTTGTTTATAAATTCTGAAGTTGGGGGGAGGGTCTTAAACAAAACACTTTAGGACATTTTCAAAGAAATGGGGAAGTAGTATAGCGAACCTCTAGGTCCTGATGCTCAACTTCAACAAATGTTATCTCAGAACCAGTCTTGCTTTCACCATATCCACACACAATCTCGCCAGAGGTTATCTGAAAGGTTCTCCTTGGAACCCTATTTCATCTATGAATAATTCAGTACATATTCCTAAAGATAAGGCTGCTTTGTGTTGCTTTACAAAGATAACAGATGTTCAAATAAAGACACTAAGCAGGGAGAGTGTACACAGTATTGGCTAGCCATGTATATTTTACACAATAAATCATAAACAATAATGGATTCATGTCAGTATACAAATGCCCAGACTCACAGAAGACGCACAGAGTAAACCCTAAGAGTTAAAGCACAGTCTTAGCTGATCTTGATATGTTAATGTAGACCTTTTCATTGTAGCTCCTGGCAGGCCACAGGAGGTTTTGCCAGTGTGAATGAGGAACCCTGGCAATCTCCCAACCCTCCTATCCTTCCAGTTTGTCTATGAAGCTAAAACCACTCCATTAAAAATCAGGGCCTGGCGCTGGGAAGAGGCACATTTGTTGCGCACACATGAAGAACTAAGTTAGAGACCCAGAAACTCCATGCTAAGAAGCACTAGGAGGTGAAGAGAGATGAACTCCTGGGGTTCACTGGCCAGTTAGCCTACTCAAATCAGTGAGCTCTTCCTCACCAGGAAGAGACTGTCAAAAAATCAAGGTAGATGACTTCTGAGGAATGGCACCATGGTTATCCTCTACATACATATGCACATACCCACAAACCAAAAAGGGGAAAAAAAATAAGCACACAAAGACATACCCCCACCCCAATAAGATGAAGTCTTAAATTAAAAAATCATTGATCTTAATCATTAATCTTAAGTTTTCCCACAAAAGAACCTCAAGGCACTTTTCCATAGCTATCAGAAAAGCATGATAAAGCCATCCTAATTTTGACAATAGCTCAGTATTAGGCACCGGACACATTTATTCGGATGAACTTGAACAATCCTCCTGAAGGGAGAACTGTAGCAGGTTCTGCGATAAACCCTGGCCAGGGTCGTTCAGGATCAGTACAGCAGTTCTGTGTCCCCTCTTTGTCCCCGTGAAGTCCTGCTCTGGGTGGCAATGTCCTGGGTCTGCAGTTCAGTGCCCTATCAACAGCACCAAGGAAAGGAACTGGAGTTTGTCTTCTTGTGGCGTCAGGAGGCCTGAGTCAGGGTTTGTGAACAGCAGCTCGGGGAAGCAAGACTAAGATGTGGTGAACCAGTTACCTCTGGGAGTGACTGGGTTCTTCTCAAGGAACTGTGGAAAACGGGAGGTTAGCAAGCAGCAGCCAGCTGGTCACATGAGTCCACTATGCTCTTTTATAAATAAAGTTTTATTGGAATACAGCCAGTCCCAGACTTTACATACAGTGTGTGGCTGTTCTCACGGTGACATAGCAGAGTTGAGCAGCTGGGACGGTAACTGGGAAGGTTGGGAGGTTGAAAGCTCTCAGGCCCCCAAGAGCAAGGGGTTGCCGACTTCAGACATAAACCTTAGAAGGGAAGAGAGGGAAAGCTGGGTATTTATTCCCAACATTTGGGAAGCATCTGGAGATGTTAAATTCCTGGTGCTACTGAGGTATCCAGCAGGCAGGGGCTCCCAGAAAGCCTGGGCTGAGCAGAGAACACTGTGGAGATAAAAGACTGCTCCTGTACCTTGCCTACTCCCCACCCCCCCAAAAAAAAAACAACAACATTTGTCAGGTAGTCTTGGCTACAATGCCTGTGGGCCTTAGAAGCCTCAGAAGCCTCGTCTATAACAAAGATAATAACACCTCGTACAGACACTAGGGTAGGAATTATACCAGAAAATACACGCCGGCTTTATAGCAAGTGCCTCACACAGGAGAACAAATATTATCTACTATTTTGCTAACAGTCTTCCTAAACACTAGTAATTAGGAAACACTATCATGGAGACCTATGGTCTCCATCTGAATACTTTATACAAGGGAAAAAATATATTGCCAGAGTCCTCACTCATTTTCTTAATTACAAAGTAAATAGCCTTCTGCTTGCACACATTTGTGCCTGCAATGTGGACCCTCTCACAAATGGCCATCACTTGTTTAAGTAAAACTGATTGAGAGCTGAATCTGGTGGCACAGGGCCTTGAATCGCAGCACTTGCATTTGGAAAAGGGGGGACGGTAAAGCGGGGCTGTAGCTGGTAGAAGGCGTACCTCACACATGTAAGGCCCTGGGTTCCAAACCTGCACTGACATCCCCACACAAAGCAAAAATTAAAAAGCTGAGAATAGCAGTGCTATTCATAACAGTGGGAAAACAGAAACAACTTCAGGAACAGTTAACTGATAATCAGTCAATCAAATTCCACGTTAACACAACGTCGTCATTCAGCGCCCAAAACTAACAAGTTAGCATTGCATGCCTTACACGGACAATCTTGAAAACATTCTGAAAAACAAAACAAAACACAACACAACAAAACAAAAACCGCTAGGCACAGAGGCCACGTGGAGAGGATTCCGTTTATAAGAAGTGTCCAGAAGAGGCAAGCATACACAGACCGCAAAATGAGTGCCTGACTAGGGTAAAGGAAGGGAGGGAACCTGAGGGTGACAGGGTTTCATTAAGGGAAGCCAAAATGTTACAAAAATACATTGTCAAAGGTTGCACAGCCCTGGGAATGTATAATAACCAAAAGTTACTGGGTGTACTCTTAGCTGAGTGAGTTTTGTTGCCTGGGAATTAACAACTGAATAAGGAAAATCAAATTCTTTTTCTTTGCTTTTTGAGACAGGGTTTCGCTGTCTAGCTTTGGCTATCCTGGAATTTGTTCTGTAGACCAGGCTGACCTCCAAGTCACAAGTGCTGAGATTAAAGGCATTCACCACCACCCCTGGCATTAAAAGCCCAATGCACATGTTTAACAGTTCTCATGAAGCATCCCAAAATTCTTGGGTGCTACCACTGCCCCCTAGAGGTTGTTCTGAAACGCTGCACTGTTAGGTCTCTTGGCTGGTTTAGGTGGCTAGTCAGATCTGCCCTACCTAGAGCCAACAACATGTTAACCACACCTCTGGGCTGCTGTATAGTACTAGGCAAGTTATTTAACCTCTCTGAACTTCAGTTTCCTCATCTGTAACAGAGACAGTAACAAGCAGTGTCTAGTTATTAGTGCGTATGACCTGGCATTTATTGAACCCATAACAAGCCTTGTTCTTTTTTGTAACTTTTGACATTTTTACAATAAGCTTACCTATGTCCTGTGTAAAGCTTCCCATGTGTCGATATATGAACGTACCTGGGACACCAATACATTTCCATTACACCTCAAATTGTAATCCTCCCCTCTCTCTAGGCAACCACTGCGCTGTTCTTGCCACTGGTGGGATGTGGCATTTTCTAGAGCTTTATATCATCTTTATATGGAATTATGTACTGTATACTTCTTTTGGGAAGGTCTGCACTGCCACACTCAGCAGAATGACCCTGGGATCACCCCCAAACCAGACAGACAGACAGACACACAAATATATCAACACACAAACACTACACATACGGACACAAACACACTACATACACATTCACACACTACATACATCCACATGCACATAAACACTATACACACAGCTATATAAACATACATGTACACACACACACACAAACACTAAACACACACAGGTAAAAACACAAACACTACATACATAGACACAAACACACAAAAATATAAACACACAAACATTATACATACAGACACAGACACACTGTACACAAACACTATATACACAGATATAAACACACACACACACACACACACACACACACACACACACACACACACACAAAAGTATACTGATTTTATTTGTCACAGAGCATTCTCTTCACCATTCATGAACGTCTGGGCTATCTTCAGGTTCTAAGTGACTTTCCAGTTCCTGTAAGACCCTGTGTGAACACAGACTTTCATTTCTTCTGAGTTCATAGCAAAGAGCCAAGTCTTATGGCTTTCTGGGAATTTTGCAAAGCCCAGTGAAGGACATGGCTTCTGTCCACCGGTAGAGAGAACTGGTGTCAGTACTGACTGGACTCCATGCCCATCTTACCGCTTCCCCCCAGACACCACTGTCACCCTATCTGCTTGACCTCAGCACCCACATTCAACTTCCTCTTCCTGCAACAGACACCTCTAATTCTTTTCCTTTGACTCCTACTGACCTTTCCATACCCTGGCCATGGTCTTAGCCTCTCTCTGAGACAGGATAAAATCAGTCATTTCCTGTGTAGACAAATTAAAGACATTGTTTCAATAGTCACATGATACAAGCTTCCGAGCCTTTCTTCCCTCCTATGACTGTTTGGATAACCATCAAGATACAGAGGTAAGAAAAACAATGTAACTGCGATTAAAACACCAGAGGTGATTGCATTCATTCATGTCTACTTTGATATTGAAACTAGTATCGTCTTTAAAATGGCCAGAGTACAAGCAAAATATTATGACTCTCATCTCAGTTATACATGCTATAAGACAATATTTTTGTGTATTATCAACACTCAAACATCTGTGTGTTCAAATGAATCACAGCTAACTTTTATTTTGACTGTGACTCCAAACTAAAATTTTTCTCAATTCATCTATTTTAAAATTACTAACCCAGAGTAAGGCCTGGTGGTATAAGCCAACTACCCCAGAGACTGGAGCAGCTAGATCCCAGCAGGAGCAAGGAAGTGAAAACCTGTCTCAAAATAAAAGCAAAGAAATAGATGAGAGTGTAATTCAGTGGTAGATGGTTTGCCTAGGATGTGCAAGGTCCTAGGTTCAAGCCTCAAAACAGCAAAAACAAGATCTATAAAGAGATAAAAAAAATCTAGCCATTATCTGTTCATTAGATTATATAAAAAAGATTTAATATGATTCAGGTGTGGTGGTACATGCCTTTAATCTCAGCACTTGGATCTCTGTGAGTTGGAGGCCAGCTTGATCTACACTGAGTTCTAGGCCAGCCTGAGCTACATGGGTAGACCATGTTTTTGAAGGAAGGGAAGGGAAGGGAAGGGAAGGGAGGGGAGGGGAGGGGAGGGGAGGGGAGGGGAGGGGAGGGGAGGGGAGGGGAGGGGAGGGGAGGGGAGGGGAGGGGAGGGGAGGGGAGGGGAGGGGAAGGGAAGGGAAGGGAAGGGAAGGGAAGGGAAGGGAAGGGAAGGGAAGGGAAGGGAAGGGAAGGGAAGGGAAGGGAAGGGAGAGAGAGAGAGAGAGAGAGAGAGAGAGTATCTCTCACAGCTGGGCAGTGGTGGCACACACCATTAACTCCAGCACAGGTAGAGGAAGACCAATCTCTGAGTTCAAGACTAGCCTAGTCTACAGAGCTAGTTACAGAACATCCAGGGATATACACAAAGAAATCCTGTCTCAAGAAAACAGAACAAAACAAAACAAAATGTCTGTTATTTCAGAAGTATATAAAATGGAAGCGCTGCCCTTTTAGATATGCATAGAACATTGATTTTAGCCATAACAGTTTCATACAGGACTCCTATATGTCCTACATAACCATACAGCATATGAGGCTTGGTTTAATGTAGAAATTCTGTGGAGGGGTTATTTAGTAGAAAAAAAGCATATGGAACCATTAAAAAACTCGTGTATAGCATCTTCTACAGGCAGAAACCCAAGTGAAGATTCACAGTGCCAAGGAGGTTAGAGAGGTGTCCTCAAGTTCTTGGGAGGTCACAGTGGGTACTGACAGATCTGAGGTCCTACTTTTGGAACCATCTCAGTTACTGAGTCAGGTTCAGCCACCTGATAACCACAAGTGCAATGACCTAATCTCATTTAAGTCCATCATTCATTTATTGCTGAGTACAGCCTCCAGGGCACCAAGAGTCAGCCACCCACCAACACAACAAAGAAAATGAGCAGGTGGCCACCAGGAACTAACTTTCCAGGTAGTCAGGTGATGGAGGGTTAGGTCTAGAAGTTTACTTAAGCAGAAAATACCCAGAAAAAAAAATACATTTGGATAATTTATGAGCAGAACTCTCCACGTAGTTTATTCTGTGAAGGATTTCTGTGTAGGATACTGTTCTCTTGGGTCACTAAAATCTGACAGGGATAAAGCACAGTGGATACTTCCCTTCCAACAGAACCTATCTTGGCTTACCCATAAACTGATAGACAGGGTCACATCCTTGATCAGTCTCAGGCAGGTAATACCCAGGGCTTCTTAACATCATACACAAGAAGCACCAGCATTGAGAGCCAGTGTGCTCCCTGCTTGTGGGACACCTGTGATTCCCTGTGAGTTACCAACCATCCCCATAATGGCACCTGGGCAAGCCTTGGGACTC
The DNA here is from genome assembly GCF_978045245.1 of Mus caroli. NCBI lineage: Eukaryota > Metazoa > Chordata > Mammalia > Rodentia > Muridae > Mus > Mus caroli. The sequence continues at coordinate 66,690,324 of NW_028227259.1, read as the reverse complement.
TAACCAGCCATTTTATTCCCAAGTAAAAGCACCAGAGCGCACGCTTCATATACAAAGGGCAAGCATACCATAGCTGCTATGTCTAGCCCTGTATAACTTAAGAAATAATTCTTATCCAAGAAGCATCTTATAGACACTCGGATGAACGGTTACCAACTTATCATAATGGTTCTTTTTAGAATGGAATAGGACTAAGAATTGTGGACTCAACATTTCCTAATTTTTATGCCCGTCTGAGTTGATGGAAATCTTTATTCTAAGTTTGTGAGGTCATTCAGTCTTGATTGGCTGTCTTGTTAAGAAGTTCTAAAACAGGTGGAGGCCTGCCCTGTCCATTGATAAGTGCAAGGCCTCACTTTCACCAGCTCTCTAGCCACAGATGGATGCCTGAACTCACCCATCAGATATTCCTGTCTGAGGCTGCTACTCTCCCAGGGGTAATGTCAAGTCACAGGGTTAATGAGAGCTGAAACACAAGAAAGGCCATGGAGCTGTAGCTAATGCCCAGCGGCTGCAGTGCCAGGGCATCGGTGTCTGATAGCAAAGCCAGGGTGGTGCCCTTGCCAGGGTATCCCTGTGATGTAACCATGTCTGTGGTTTCTCCTGCCTGATGTCTACCCTTCATGGCTTGGTCAGACTGGCTTTTCACACGTCATGGTGACTCTGTGAACTACCCTAGGATTCTTCTAAATGATTCTCTTTTCTACCTTTGTTGGTTAGTGTTGGTTTTTGGAGCTAAAGAATTTTTACATACAATTTGTTCATTCGTTCATTCATTCACTCACTCATACAGTTATGTGTTAAGGACAGTTCTAAGTGTGTGGGTCATTAACAGAGCAAGATGGAAATCCCTCTCTTGAAGATTACAGTCTACTGAAGCCTATGATTTTCCTTGCAAATTTGTGCAAGAGAGGCTTTCTGGGAAAGTGGCATGCAAGCTTAGAAATGGCAAGTTAAGTTAAAGGTAGCCAGCTAGGGAGGGTACTGAGCGATCTAGGTCACAGGAACAAAGGGAATCTGGGATGCTCTAGAACTAAGAGAGACCATGGAATGTTATAGACTAGACAAAGAGGATGACGTGGGCCTAGGATAAGGAGATTTGAGATGTAAGCAACTGGGAGAGGTAGGGCAACTGGCAAAATGAGACTCAGAAGGCCGAGAAAATCTTAATAAGCCTCCATGGCTTGTTCTCTGAAGGGCAGAGCTATGCTAGACCATAAGTGGAGAGGGCAGCAGAAGGGCGCATCACCAGATCTGCAGCAATGATGGTCATGCCTGGAGCTGGCTGCCTTAGAGCTGGGGAAGACAAGGGTGGAAATGTGGAGACTGTTAAGGAACTTGCCCAAAACATCCAGATAAGAAACACAGTGTTGGGAGCTGGAGAGAGGGATCCGGGGGGTAAGAGCATTGACTGCTCTTCCAGGAGATCAGGGTTCAATTTCTAGCACCCACGTGGCAGTTTACAACTGTCTGTAACTCTAGTTCCAGGGGACCTAACACCTTCACATAGACATACGTGCAGATAAAACACTAATGTACAAAAAATAAAAAAAATAAACTAAATTTAAAAAAAAGAAAAAGAAATACAGTGTGGGATTAGAGTGAAGTAAGAGAACTTTCCCAGTCTTTTCTTCTGCAGCATAGCAGAGGTCACAGCAGAACATAAGAGAGAGGCAGCTTGAGGCCTCAGAACAAAGATTCTTGGCTATTGTCAACTCAGAGCGCACAAGCCCCAGAGCTGCAACTAGAGGATCCTTGTGCTAACCACTGAGCTTCGGGGTTCATTTATTTCTGTGGCACAGTTGAGTCTATATGAGGATGAGAGGGAGAAATATCCATGTGACAGGACCCTGGGGAAGTATCACAGGTGACCCCTCTTACCCTGAACTCCTCCCCACAGAAACTGCAAGTTACCCTGGGTCAGACTGCCCTCTGCTCGCCAGGTTCTGTCCTACAGAAAGGAAACCCATCTTCTGCGCCCTCATCTCCCTTTTCTTGATACGGACTTCTTGACCAGTTAGCAGGCAAAGAAAACATTCCTCTCCCACCGTCCCACTCTGCCCCTGTCCTGCTGTGGCCTTTGGCTTTCTCTCTCTCTTTAGTTTCCAGTCTGGTTCTTGGACACAGTTCTGGCTAGCCTTGTTCTCAGTCCTGACCTTATCCCTGTGATGGGAATCCTGGACTTCACTTGCCCTGGCCTAGCCTCTGAGCATCCTACACCAGTGCCGTCCAAATCCATTCTGACTCATCCTGTGTGTCTGACCTTGCTCCTGGACAGACAGCTGCCTAGCCAGCTGACATTTCTAGATTCCAGCAGTCTGGATTCTCATCTAACCACAAGCCAGACCTGCAGCCCTAGTACACAGAACCACAACGCATGGTGTACCCACAGCTGACATTGCTTGTGCAGTGGTTCTACCCATTGGATCCAGAGGGCCACCACTGATCAAAACCAGCTGGCATACTGAGTGTCTTCATTTACACAGAACACATGCAGTACAGGGGGCCTTGCTAGCTTTCGGTATGCTCTGTGTGCCCCACTTGCCAGGCTTCTGAGACATTTCTGGCCCTGCGTCAAAGATCAGGACTGGTCATGTGTGCTCTGTTGAAACATAGTTTTTCAAGACTAATAAGCCTACGCAGAAACTCAAAGTCAAATACTAAATTGCTTTAAAAGAACTGGGGAGATGGCTCAACAGTTAAGAGTACATACTCTTCCTCCAGAGGTCAAGGGTTCAGTACCAAGTACCCATGTTAGGTTGGGTGATTCACAACTGCCAGTAACTCTAGCTGGGCAGGGTGGGTTAGGGTAGGGATCTGATGCCCTTTTCTGGCCTCTGAAAGTACACACATACATAAATAAATAATACATAACTGTAACAGGTTAAAAAAAACCCTCAAAAAACTATGACATGTCTCTTGGCTTAGACCCAGTTCTCAGCGCCCTGGCAGACCTCACAGGCAAGCCACCCCAGTGAAGCATGGTAAGGCAGCCTCCCAGGCTGGTGTAATCTACAAGGATGCCCAGATCATGCCAATCTTGACTTCAGAGTGCTCACCACTCACCATGCTGGGCAAGGTCACAGCTTGCTGGATGTAGGGCAGATGCCAAATCCTCAGCACAGATCTTCTCTTTTGTCCTCATACTCTATCTAATGGAAGCCGTGGCACCCTCAGTTTACTGATGGTTAAACTTACACTTTAAATGTCTTTCTAGCTGCCAAGGAACACAGCCACAGCAAGAAAGATCTGTGTTTTTTGGGGGGGCATCGTGGCAAGGCCTGGAATCCCAGAAGGTAGGAGGGGGAACAGGAAGATAAGGAGTTCAAGGTTACTCTTACTACACAGCAAGGTCAAGGATAGCCAGAGTTACAAGGGTCCTTGTCTTACATAAACATACCACACACACACACACACACACACACACACACACACCACACACACAAACACATACCACACACATACACACACACACTCTATATACACACAAGCACACACACACACACATATACCACACACACAAATACACACCACACACCCCCACAACACACTCCACACATACACACAAATACACACATACACACAAACACACACACACCACATACACACACAAATACCCCCCACATTCCATACACACAAACACACACACATATACCCCCCCACACAAATACACCTTCCCCACACTCCACACACACAAACACACACTCCTACACCACACACACAACCCCCCCACAAACAAACACACACACACATACTCCACACAAACACATACACACACAAACACATACACATTCCACACACACATCCCCCCATACACACCACACACACAAACACACACCACACACATCCCCACACACAGTTCACACACACACATCAAGGGCTGGGGGAGATGGCTTGGCATCTATAGACTCTTGTCCCCAAGCCTGAGAACCTAAGCTTGACCCCAGGCCCACATTGTAGAAAAGAGAACAGACTCAGATGAAGCTGTCCTCTGACCTCCACACTTACTATGGCTTGTGAGATCCTCCAACACAAACAAATAAATAAAAAATCTAGGCTTGTTCAGTTCCAGAGCCTACACACACACACACACACACACACACACATTTTACCATTTTGCTCTTTATGTATGTACTTAACTATGTATGTATGTATATAAGACTGTAAAGGTGTCTATGCATGTGCAGACATATGCACATGTATAGAGAGTTATATATGTTTATATAGGAAAACATGTACACAAATATCTATATATATATGAATATGAAGATTGTATATATAAATGTACATATGTACATTTATATGTGTGTGTTTGTAAATATATGTGTATATATATATGTATATATATATAAGCACAATATGTGTATATTTGTGTGTAGTGAAAGGAATGAGTGGGGGTTTTTTGTTTTGTTTTTTGTTTTGTTTTTGGTCTTAGGTTAGAAGTCAGGTGCCAGACCCCACTTTAAGCATATTGTATCACATCTAAAATAATATGATACTCTAAAAATGTCTAGAATGATTTTAAAACTACATTGTATGTGAAAAACATTTACATAGAATTGGTGCACTCAGGGTGATATGGTGGTAGACTGTAAGCCATTTAAAATTGTTTTGGGGCCTGGAGAGATGCCAAATGGTTAAAGGCGCCTGTTGCTCTTACAGCAGACCTGAGTTAGACTCCCAGCACTTCCATGGTAGCCCTCTTCTGGTCACAGATGGCTCAGCACACGTGCAGTACAGTGACATACATGTGGGCAAAACATAGGTATATGTAAAATAAAAAATAAATTAAAACAATAAAGAAGAATCACTCTGTGACAGTCATATTTGGTGGCACATACCTTTAACCATAGCTTTAATCATAGCCTTGGGAGGCAGAGGCAGATGGAGCTCTGTAAGTTTGAGGCCAGACTGGGGCTACCTAATAAGTTCCAGGCTACATAGACCCCAAAGAGGAGGAGGAGCAGGAGGAGGAGGAGGAATAGAAGAAGCAGGAGGAACAGGAGGAATAGGACAGGAGGAGAGGAGAAAGAGGCGGAGGAAGAAGAGGAGGACGACAAGGACAAAGATGAGGATGAGGACAATGACAATGACCATGAAGATGGGGGAAGGGAAGAAGAGGACACCAGAAAGAAACTGAGCTGTTCGGAGAATCAGACCCTGGAGTGTAGCTCCAGTTTTGCAATTCCCAGCACCTCACGTTTCTGAGAGGAAGATTTTTTTTGGTGGTGGTGGTGGGGTTTCAAGACAGGGTTTCTCTATAGCCCTGGCTGTCCTGGAACTCACTCTGTAGACAAGGCTGGCCCCGAACTCAGAAATCTGCCTGCCTCTGCCTCCCAAGGGCTGGGATTAAAGGCGTGCACCACCACACCGGAAAGGAAGATTTTAAGGTGTAAAATGAAGAATCTTGACTTGAGGTCTTCTCAGGGTCGTTCTTATTCCCAAATCACACAACCCAGGAAAATTAAATGTCACACTGAATTCCCTCTTGCAATAATATCTAGATTACTAAAGTGGAGTAATACTGGGTTCTAAGTGGCAATGAATTTATACTTTTCAATGTAAATGCCTTTTCTACCTGAAATCTTTATAATATCCTATGTTTCCCCAAGAATCAAGAGAAAGAAAAAAAAAGTCTAATTCATAATGAACTCCCGACTGGTGTATATATTAAAAGCAAAAATCATTCGACTTTGTTGGTGGTGATTCCTAATTTCCTGCATGAATTAGAAGTAACTGAAGTTGTAGCTTTTGTTGGAGTTTAGTGGGGTACAGTGTGCACCAGGAAAGTCATGAGTGATGGAGAACAGAGGCTATTTTTGTAAAGGGCAACCCTGAAGGGGCTTGCTGAGGAGCCATCCTTCAGCAGTGCCTGGGAGTTGGATTTCAGAGACTCCACTAACGACCTGGGTTGTTTACTCTGGCTGCTGCTCACACATGCGATCTTACGCTGCCCCTGGGGGGAAACAGTGACGGAGGAGATCGAGGTTTTCCCAGATGATTCCTGTTCCACCAACCAAAATTCGCAGGAGAAGAAAAATACAGCAGAGACTCCAAATAGAAGGCTTTAAATCCAACTCATCATCTGGGACTTTCTTCCTCAGTCCTGCTTGGTTAGCATCACAAGGCAGAGTCATAATCGGAAGAACGAGAGTTAAAGGCTCCTTCGCTTCATAAAAGGATAGGTTTGTAAAAACCAGACGGAATGAAGGGGGTGAAAAGATCAGGGGATTACATGCTTGGCGTTTTTTGTTGTTAGGGATTTTAAAGGGAACTGAAAATAAAACACACGAGAAATTACCGGGTGAATGGCATAAATTGGACAAAAAAATTAATGATGAGCAATGCTTTTATACTTTTCTTCCAGGATTGATAATGTACGGGGGGAGGGTCCTAGGGGGTCCTATTAGACAAGCACTCTGCCACTGAGCAAAGGCCCCAGCCCTGTTCTTACTTTTTACTCTAAACAAGAATCTCACCCAGTTATCCAGGCTGCCTTTGAACTCACTCTGTAGCCTAGGCTTGCCCTGAACTTTTCCTTCCTCCCACTCAGCACCCTGTAGCTAGGGATTCAGGCCTGCATCACCAGGCTCAGCAGCATCATTATCTGTATATAAACATAACCTCTGAAAAATCTCAGTCTGTGTAGTGTGTAGTGTAGGTCTGACAAGTTCAAGGCTCTAAGTTAGATTTCTAGCATAGCCCTGAATGTGCGCGCGCATGCGTGTGCACACACACACACACAAACACGCACACACCAATGATTATGATGACAAAAGAATACTTTTTAAGTTTAAGGGAATGCAGATGTAACTGAGTCCCAACCATATATATATATAATTTTTTCAGTTCTTACCTAATCCATCAAAGTACGTGGCATTTAGTATTTCACTTTATTTCAAGTTAGATATAAGTCGAATAAATGTTTTTATTAAGATTTCCTGAGTTGCAGAACTAAGCACATAGAACCAACACACAAGGCATCTGAACATGCTGAGTTTGTGAACATGTACTCTGTGAGAACAGACACAGAGGTTCCTCCTCTTACAGTGGGGTCATAACCTTATAAACCCATCATAAATCAAAAACCTGGGAAGTGCGTATGTAGAAATAGTTAGTGGATAGCACCCTACACAGCCTCATGATCCTGCAGCTAACTGAGCTGTGGCTAGGGGTCATTAGTCTATCCCATCGTCAGCACAAAGCAAGGAGCAAACTTAGAATAACAGCACAGGCTTTGAAACCTCTATGACATTTCCAGTGACATGCCCTCTCCAACAAGACCACACCCCCGAGCCTCTCCAAACAGTGCCACCAAATGGAGCCAAAGTATTCAAAGGCTGGAGACTGAGGGACAAGTCGCCACACCACTTCCTTTCCTGGAAGAGAAGTAACTTTCTAAATAACACATGAGTTCACCCTCTGCATACCCGGGGCTCTAGATGGGTGGAGCTGTGGGGCATGTATGCAGATACACAGAGCTGTGCAGTGTGTACTTCCCACTTGCATTCATCTGCCTTATATTATTTTAAGTTTACCCAAGTTGCTGCAGAATCGTAGTGTATTCACTGTAGTTGGTATTTTATATTCCCTCTAGTTCACAAGTAATCCACTTTACTGCCGATGGTCACATATATTGCTCACAGCCTTTTGCTATTATAAAGCATACTTTTACAGACTTTACATACATGCCTGCTGACATTAATGGGCATGATACAGACTTAGGAATGGAAATTCTGGATCACAGGGTGTATCAGCCAGCGCTCTGTTACTATCATAAGATACCTGAGACAAGCTTCTTTATATAGAGAAAGAGGTTTATTTAGCTCAGGGTTTTGAAAGTCTAAGGGCATGGCAGCTGTGTCCACTCAGTTCTGGGAGCCACCCCACCCCCCACCCCCCAGCTAAAGACCTATCATAAAGGTAGGTGTGTGTGTGTGTGTGTGTGTGTGTGTGTGTGTAAGAGTAAAAGAACTCTGGGTTGGATCCCCAGTATCACAAAACCAAAACCATCCAAAAGTCTAAGGAGACACAAGACTGAGTGTGGTTTTCCACTGAACCTACTTTCGTGACTTTCTGTGCACCAACCAAAAGGAACTGTGATGGGAACAGGGTGTTTCTGAAGCCACAGTTCTGAAGCCTTTCAGATAGGACCAAACCACTTCAAAGAATTCTGCCTGTGCTTTGTAGGAGCCTAGATTTCAAAAAGTTGCCTGGGGGGTTGGAGGGATGGCTCAGTGATTAAGAACTTTTGCTTCTCTGGCTTAGGATCCATGTTCAGTTCCCAGCACCTTTTACAACCATCAGTGACTCCAATTCCAGAGGACATAATGCCCTCTTCAGGCTTCTGTGGGTACTGCAAGCATGTAAATTAAAAAAAAAAAACTATAGTTTTTTAAAGTATGAAAAAAAATTGTCTGTCTATAATAATTATAACAGGGTAGGAAGTGAAGGCAGTGACCACAGGCCCCAACCACTAAAGTCAAACAGCATCTGTTTCTACAACAGAAAACACTAGAGTCCCTCAGAGTTGGATTTCTTACACTTTAGTGACATTTTGGCTTCTGATTAAGAAGCACACCGTATTCCCGACTCGAGCAGCCAGGCGTCAGCTCCTGTCTCAGAAAGAGCCCTGAAGAAAACTGGCACAGGATGGCTGTTTATTGTGTGCAGACAAGCTACAGAGTCATGATCCACAATTTCAGAAGTATACGCACTTTAAGGGCTGGCAGTCTCACAGCAGTGAGCAAGACAGAGTGAGAGCCAGGCAGGCTGCATAAGATGTAAAACAGAGCCAGGGCCTTGCCACAGGACCCTACAGAAGCAGACCCAGCAATCATGCGGGAAAGGAAAACAGCCCATTGTGCTCACTGCATGGACTTTGACTCTGATATAAACCTCACCAGGTCAAGAGGCAAAACAAAACACAAAAGTTTACAAAACAGAAATGCTACAGTCTGCTTGAATCTCTGCGGGTGTCATCACAATTGCCTTGCTGGAAATATTTTTAAAAAGCAGTACTAAGAGTTAAGCATGGCTCCTGGTGATGGCGGCACTCACCTTTAATTCCATCACTTGGGAGGCAGAGGCAGGTGGCTCCAGGAATCGAGGTCAGCCTGGTCTACAGAGTGAGTTTAAGACAGCCAGGTCTACACAGAGAAACCTTTCTCAAGAAAAAAAAAAATAGCAAGCAAACAAACAAAAAATTGGCATGGTGGTACACACTATTACCCTACCTCTAAGCTGGCTGAGGCAGGGGATTGCAGGTTGCAGGCCAATTTGAAACACAAAGTGAAACATGGGGACTTGGGGAGGTGGAATAGTGGTAAGAACACTTACTCTGCAAGCATGTATGAGGAGCTGAGGCTGAGGCTGAATTTCGAGGACCCACACAAAAAAGGTGGCATAGCTGCAGATGTTTGTACTGAACCCCAGAACTGGAGAGCGGAGACAGGGGATCCCAAGAGCTCCTGGTACAGTAAGAGACTGTGTCTTAAGGAGACAAGAGTACAGAATGATAAAGGAAGATGCCTTTTATCTTGCCCTGACCTCTGAATGCATGTGCACAGGCACACACACCTACAAGATCACAAGCATGCACCTTCCTCGCTCCACGGGTGCGAATACACACACACACACACACACACACACACACACACACACACACACACAGTACACGCATACTCAACAAAACAAACATGATAAAAACGTGTATACCAATTCTACTGGGCTTTCAGAGATAATTATATTAATTTTAAGGTTTTACTAACACAAGCCAATTTAAGCACTATATACATACTAACTCATTTAGTCTTTTTTTTGTAACTGAAGATACTAGAACTGGCTTTATTCCCATTGTACAACTGGGAAAAAAATTGAGTCATAGAGCGGCTAGGACTTTCTCCCAGGTTCGTAAACTAGTATGTGGCTGCATGCATGTTGAGGACAGCCACAGGAAGAGGAAATACTGACCTGGATTTTGATCTAACGATATTGTAAAAGTTCACCTGCCGGATGAAAGCATAAAGGTTTGTATTTTAGCAGTTCAGCTTCCTCCGCACCACGCACTTCCACAAAATTATATTTCATTTGCATAATGGCATAATGATTTGTTTCTAACATGAAAAACTCATTCACTGTGTCTGAAGCAAAAGAATGGGCTGCTTTTGCTCTCACAAAAACAGCATCCAGTTAAGCAAAAGCCTGTGGTGCCTCCCGAGGGAATGGCGGAATTGGGCTCCCAAGAAAGCAGGGTTGAGGAGCAGTAAACAAGGCCAGGGATGTGGCTTGCTCTGCAGAGAGCCTGAATAAACTGGAACTGGTGGGAGATGTTTATAACCCCAGCCCTCAGGAGGTGGAGGCAAGCAAATCAGAAGTTCAAGGTTACCATGACTGCATATCAAATTTAGGGCCAAAATAGAGAGCCTTTACTTTAAAATATAAAAGCAGTAGATAGAAAAGACTACTTAAAAACAGCTTAAAGGAGGCTGGGCAGTGGTGGCGCATGCCTTTAATCCCAGCACTTGGGAGGCAGAAGCAGGCAGAGGCCAGCCTGGTCTACAGAGAGGGTTCTAAGACAGCCAGGGCTACATAGAGAAACCCTGTCACGAAAAAAACAAAAAACAAACAAACAAATAAACAAATAACCAAAAACACCCTCAGCTTAAAGGAGAGGCAAATAAGTCCTCATAAGTTAAAGAACAAAGGCTATGAAATTAGATCGATAGATAGGTAGATAGGTAGATAGATAAAAGATAGATAGGCAGACAGGCAAGACAATAGATTTATGATATTGGTAAAAAAAAAAAAAGAAAGCTTCACTTTCAAATGAAAAAATAAAATAAAATGGGGTTCCAGACTTGAAAGAACTCGCTTAGCTATTTTTTCTTGCCCTATTAACCCCTACATTAATTTAAATAGCAGGTAATAATATTATTAAATATATCAAGCAGTTATATGTAGAAAGCTCCTTGCAATAGCTATGTGTGAGGATTAGAGGACTGTCTAAGGTTCTCATTTCTCTAACAGAGTTGGTGCTGACAGTGCTGAGGGTCTTCAGGTGCAGGTAGTTTTCCATAGGGGCTTGGCTTGGATGGGAAGAACAGATCTGAATTACACTAAAGGCCATATTATGAAGACTCACTTACAAGTAGGGATATAACACTTTATGTCTAGAATATCTATAACACCTCCATCCCCAGAGGACAGCAAGCCTCAGAAAGAAATAGAGTACCATGTGTTGCTCAGTGAACTAGGTGGACTAGCTAAAGAAGCAAGTGACAAATGAGCACACTGTGACTCTATCTACCAAGCTCCACCTAGAAGAAAGTGCCTGGCTCATTTGCACGAGGTTCCAAATTCTCTTTGGGAACAATGCTAATACATCAAGGAAGAGCACAAGAAAGCAGAGGTCTGATGGGACTCTTGTCCTGCTGCTTACCCAGTGTCATGTGAGTCACCTTTGTCTCTGCTGTAGCTGTGAAATGTACACAGCTGGCCCTCCTCAGGGAGGCCTTCCTGGATGCCTCATCACTGGGTACCCTCCTTCCAAAGCACACACATTAGTTACATAGTTACTTGTTACTCTACACAGTTACGGCCACGCAGACAGATTATGGAGTATCTTCGCCTAGCAATGATGAGTAATGGACAGCACCATCCCTGTGTACCATCTGGCTCCTTCTCCAGCATGAACGCCCTCCAGGCAGAAGGATATAAACCAACGGCAACTGAACTGAATCTCGGAAACATGTCAGAGGTGGGTGGGGCACTTTTAGAGTCTATGTCTGTCTTTTGTTTAACAGATGACATTCATCCCAAACTACTTAGATACTTTTTAATAAAGTGGTTATATCACCTTATTAGAAACCCTGCAGCTGAAATGAAGACAAAAATGAAGCCAGGCGTGGTGGTACACGCCTTTAATCCCAGTGTTCAAGAGGCAGAGGCAAGTAGATCTCTGTGTGTTCAGGGCCACCCAAGGCTCATGGTGAGGTTGTCTTTAGAAAAACTAAATAAGTAAATAACGAAAGGATTGTCTTACTTTTCTATCACTGTGAAGAGGCACCGTGATCCAGACAATTTATAGAAGGAAGCATTTAATTGGGTGCTTGCTTCCAGCTTCAGACAGTTAGCATACATGGCCATCATGGTGAGGCATGACAGCAGGCAGGCAGGCAGGCATGGCCCTGGAGTGGTAGCTGGGAACTTTCTCCAAGTTGGAGGCAGAGAGGAAGACTAGAACAGCCTGAACTTTTGAAACCTCAAAGCCCACCCACAGTAACAAACCAATTCTGACAAGCAGTAGAGAAGCTAAGTAGAAACACTGTGCTTGTGGTAAAAACAAAACAAACAAACAAAACCCAAAACAAAACAAAATTTGTGTCTTAATGTACTGTCAACTCAAGGGATGATATTTGCAACTGAATGTCCATAATGAAACCAATGTAGATTTTCTCACTTGTTAAAGGCTTATTCCCCTCTCTAGGAAAAGTTTTTAAAACAAAACAAAACAACAACAACAAAATCAAACCCCCTTGTGTCTGCGTCTGCACTTACACAGTCACTTAGCACTGACAGAAGAGGAGATGCTTGTGTTGTTAAACTACCTAAGCTGTTTATCTAAACATGTATTTAAACATAGGAGCCCGAGGATTCTACATTTACGTTAGTTCTTCTAGAAGCTGCCACTGAGGAATCGTAAATTCTAGTAGCTGTTCCATCCCCAGTAACAATCACATGGAAACTCCTTACTGAATTAAAAAGTTAACTTTAAAAGTTCTTTGGACTTTTTTTTTCCTTTCAGCCTTTTTACCTCTCCTGTTTCTAGTTGTTTTTTTTGTTTTTTTTTTTTAATGGTTTTTTTTTTTTAATATTTTTATTACATATTTTCCTCAATTACGTTTCCAATGCTATCCCAAAAGTCCCCCATAGCGCCCCCCCACTTCCCTATCCACCCATTCCCATTCTTTTGGCCCTGGCATTCCCCTATATTGGGGCATATAAAGTTTGCAAGTCCAATGGGCCTCTCTTTCCATTGATGGCTGACTAGGCCATCTTTCGATACATATGCAGCTAGAGACAAGAGCTCCGGGGTTCTAGTTAGTACATCATGTTGTTCCAACAATAGGGTTGCAGATCCCTTTAGCTCCTTGGGTACTTACTCTAGCTTCTCCATTGGGAGCCCTGTGATACATCCAATAGCTGACTGTGAACATCCACTCCTGTGTTTGCTAGGCCCCAGCATCGTCTCACAAGAGACAGCTATATTTGGGTCCTTTCAGCAAAATCTTGCTAGTCTATGCAATGGTGTCAGCGTTTAGAAGTTGATTATGGGATGGATCCCTGGGTACCGCAGTCTCTAAATGGTCCATCCTTTCATCACCGCTACGAACTTTGTCTCTGTAACTCCTTCCCTGGGTGTTTTGTTCCCAATTCTGAGAAGGTGCACAGTGTCCACACTTTGGTCTTCATTCTTCTTGAGTTTCATGCATTTAGCAAATTGTATCTTAAATCTTGGGTATCCTAAGTTTTGGGCTAATATCCACTTATCAGTGAATACATATTGTGTGAGTTCTTTTGTGATTGTGTTACTTCACTCAAGATGATGCCCTCCAGGTCCATCCATTTGGCTAGGAATTTCATAAATTCATTCTTTTTAATAGCTGAGTAGTACTCCATTGTGTAAATGTACCATAATTTCTGTATCCATTCCTCTGTTGAGGGACATCTGGGTTCTTCCCAGCTTCTGGCTATTATAAATAGGGCTGCTATGAACATAGTGGAACATGTGTCCTTTTTACCGGTTGGGACATCTTCTGGATATATGCCCAGGAGAGGTATTGCTGGATCCTCCGGTAGTACTATGTCCAATTTTCTGAGGAACCGCCAGACTGATTTCCAGAGTGGTTGTACAAGCTTGCAATCCCACCAACAATGGAGGAGTGTTCCTCTTTCTCCACATCCTCGCCAGCAACTGCTGTCACCTGAATTTTTGATCTTAGCCATTCTGACTGGTGTGAGGTGGAATCTCAGGGTTGTTTTGATTTGCATTTGCCTGATGATTAAGGATGTTGAACATTTTTTCAGGTGTTTCTCTGCCATTCGGTATTCCTCAGGCGAGAATTCTTTGTTCAGTTCTGAGCCCCATTTTTTAATGGGGTTATTTGACTTTCTGGAGTCCACCTTCTTGAGTTCTTTATATATATTGGATATTAGTCCCTTATCTGATTTAGGATAGGTGAAGATCCTTTCCCAATCTGTTGGTGGTTTTTTGTCTTATTGATGGTGTCTTTAGCCTTGCAGAAGCTTTGTAGTTTCATGAGGTCCCACTTGTCAATTCTCCATCTTACAGCACAAGCCATTGCTGTTCTATTCAGGAATTTTTCCCCTGTGCCCATATCTTCAAGGCTTTTCCCCACTTTCTCCTCTATAAGTTTCAGTGTCTCTGGTTTTATGTGAAGTTCCTTGATCCACTTAGACTTGACCTTAGTACAAGGAGATAGGAATGGATCGATTCGCATTCTTCTACATGTTAACAACCAGTTGTGCCAGCACCATTTGTTGAAAATGCTGTCTTTCTTCCACTGGATGTTTTTAGCTCCCTTGTCGAAGATCAAGTGACCGTAGGTGTGTGGGTTCATTTCTGGGTCTTCAATTCTATTCCATTGGTCTATTTGTCTGTCACTATACCAGTACCATGCAGTTTTTATCACAATTGCTCTGTAGTAGAGCTTTAGGTCCGGCATGGTGATTCCACCAGAGGTTCTTTTATCCTTGAGAAGAGTTTTTGCTATCCTAGGTTTTTTGTTATTCCAGATGAATTTGCAGATTGCACTTTCTAATTCGTTGAAGAATTGATTTGGAATTTTGATGGGGATTGCATTGAATCTGTAGATTGCTTTTGGCAAGATAGCCATTTTTACAATGTTGATCCTGCCAATCCATGAGCATGGGAGATCTTTCCATCTTCTGAGATCTTCTATAATTTCTTTCTTCAGAGACTTGAAGTTTTTATTATACAGATCTTTCACTTCCTTAGTTAGAGTCACGCCAAGATATTTTATATTATTTGTGACTATTGAGAAGGGTGTTGTTTCCCTAATTTCTTTCTCAGCCTGTTTATTCTTTGTGTAGAGAAAGGCCATTGATTTGTTTGAGTTAATTTTATATCCAGCTACTTCACCGAAGCTGTTTATCAGGCTTAGGAGTTCTCTGGTGGAATTTTTAGGGTCACTTATATATACTATCATATCATCTGCAAAAAGTGATATTTTGACTTCATCTTTTCCAATTTGTATCCCTTTGATCTCCTTTTGTTGTCGAATTGCTCTGGCTAGGACTTCAAGTACAATGTTGAATAGGTATGGAGAAAGTGGACAGCCTTGTCTAGTCCCTGATTTTAGAGGGATTGCTTCAAGCTTCTCACCATTTACTTTGATGTTGGCTACTGGTTTGCTGTAGATTGCTTTTATCATGTTTAGGTATGGGCCTTGAATTCCTGATCTTTCCAAGACTTTTATCATGAATGGGTGTTGGATCTTGTCAAATGCTTTTTCCGCATCTAACGAGATGACCATGTGGTTTTTGTCTTTGAGTTTGTTTATATACTGGATTACGTTGATGGATTTCCGTATATTGAACCATCCCTGCATCCCTGGGATGAAACCTACTTGGTCAGGATGGATGATTGTTTTGATGTGTTCTTGGATTCGGTTAGCAAGAATTTTATTGAGGATTTTTGCATCAATATTCATAAGGGATATTGGTCTGAAGTTTTCTATCTTTGTTGGGTCTTTTTGTGGTTTAGGTATCAGAGTAATTGTGGCTTCATAGAATGAGTTGGGTAGAGTACCTTCTGTTTCTATTTTGTGGAATAGTTTGTGAAGAACTGGGATTAGATCTTCTTTGAAGGTCTGATAGAACTCTGCACTAAACCCATCTGGTCCTGGGCTTTTTTTGGTTGGGAGACTATTAATGACTGCTTCTATTTCTTTGGGGGATATAGGGCTGTTTAGATCATTAACCTGATCTTGATTCAACTTTGGTACCTGGTATCTGTCTAGGAACTTCTCCATTTCATCCAGGTTCTCCAGTTTTGTTGAGTATAGCCTTTGGTAGAAGGATCTGATGGTGTTTTGGATGTCTCCAGGATCTGTTGTTATGTCTCCTTTTTCATTTCTGATTTTGTTAATTAGGATGCTTTCCCTGTGCCCTCTAGTGAGTCTGGCTAAGGGTTTATCTATCTTGTTGATTTTCTCAAAGAACCAGTTCCTTGATTGGTTGATTCTTTGAATAGTTTTTCTTGTTTCCACTTGGTTGATTTCACCCCTGAGTTTGATTATTTCCTGCCGTCTACTCCTCTTGGGTGAATTTGCTTCCTTTTGTTCTAGTGCTTTTAGGTGTGTTGTCAAGCTGCTAATGTGTGCTCTTTCTAGTTTCCTTTTGGAGGCACTCAGAGCTATGAGTTTTCCTCTTAGAAATGCTTTCATTGCATCCCATAAGTTTGGGTATGTTGTGGCTTCATTTTCATTGAACTCTAAAAAGTCCTTAATTTCTTTCTTTATTCCTTCCTTGACCAAGGTATCATTGAGAAGAGTGTTGTTCAGTTTCCACGTGAAGGTTGGCTTTCTATTATTTATTTTGTTATTGAAGATCAGCCTTAGTCCATGGTGATCTGATAGGATGCATGGGACAATTTCAATGTTTTTGTATCTGTTGAGTCCTGTTTTGTGCCCAATTACGTGGTCAATTTTGGAGAAGGTACCATGAGGTGCTGAGAAGAAGGTGTATCCTTTTGTTTTAGGGTAAAATGTTCTGTAGATATCTGCCAGATCCATTTGATCCATAACTTCTGTTAGTTTCACTGTGTCCCTGTTTAGTTTCTGTTTCCATGATCTGTCCATTGGTGAAAGTGGTGTGTTGAAGTCTCCCACTATTATTGTATGAGGTGCAATGTGTGCTTTGAGATTTACTAAAGTTTCTTTAATGAATGAGGCTGCCTTTGTATTTGGAGCATAGATATTCAGGATTGATAGTTCCTCTTGGAGGATTTTACCTTTGATGAGTATGAAGTGCCCCTCCCTGTCTTTCTTGATGACTTTGGGTTGGAAGTCAATCTTATCTGATATTAGAATGGCTACTCCAGCTTGTTTCTTCAGACCATTTGCTTGGAAAATTGTTTTCCAGCCTTTCATTCTGAGGTAGTGTCTATCTTTTTCTCTGAGATGAGTTTCTTGTAAGCAGCAAAATGTTGGGTCTTGTTTGTGTAGCCAGTTTGTTAGTCTATGTCTTTTTATCGGGGAGTTGAGTCCATTGATATTAAGAGATATTAAGGAAAAGTAATTGTTGTTTCCTGTTATTTTTGTTGTTAAAGTTGGCATTCTGTTCTTGTGGCTGTCTTCTTTTAGGTTTGTTGAGGGATTACCTTCTTGTTGTTTCTAGGGCGTGGTTCCTGTCCTTGTATTGGTTTTTTTCTGTTATTATCCTTTGAAGGGCTGGATTCGTGGAGAGATAATGTGTGAATTTGGCTTTGTCGTGGAATACTTTGGTTTCTCCATCTATGTTAATTGAGAGTTTGGCTGGGTATAGTAGCTTGGGCTGGAATTTGTGTTCTTTTAGTGTCTGTATAACATCTGTCCAGGATCTTCTAGCTTTCATAGTCTCTGGTGAAAAATCTGGTGTAATTCTGATAGGCTTGCCTTTATATGTTACTTGGCCTTTTTCTCTTACTGCTTTTAGTATTCTATCTTTATTTAGTGCATTTGTTGTTCTGATTATTATGTGTCGGGAGGTATTTCTTTTATGGTCCAGCCTATTTGGAGTTCTGTAGGCTTCTTGTATGTTCATGGGCATCTCTTTCTTTAGATTTGGGAAGTTTTCTTCTATAATTTTGTTGAAGATGTTTGCTGGTCCTTTGAGTTGAAAATCTTCATTCTCATCCACTCCTATTATCCGTAGGTTTGGTCTTCTCATTGTGTCCTGTATTTCCTGGATGTTTTGAGTTAGGATCTTTTTGCATTTTCCATTTTCCTTGATTGTTGTGCCCATGTTCTCTATGGAATCTTCTGCACCTGAGATTCTCTCTTCCATCTCTTGTATTCTCTTGCTGATGCTTGCATCTATGGTTCCAGATTTCTTTCCTAGGGTTTCTATCTCCAGTGTTGCCTCATTTTGGGTTTTCTTTATTGTGTCTACTTCCCTTTTTTTAGGTCTAGTATGGTTTTGTTCATTTCCATCATCTGATTGGATGTGTTTTCCTGTTTCTCTTTAAGGACTTCTACCAGTTTGGTTGTGTTTTCCTGTTTTTCTTTAAGGACTTGTAACTCTTTAGCCATGTTCTCCTGTAGTTCTTTAAAGTCCTTCTTGATGTCCTCTACCATCATCATGAGATATGCTTTTAAATCCAGGTCTAGTTTTTCAGGTGTGTTGGGGTGCCCTGGACTGGGCGAAGTGGGAGTGCTGGGTCCTGATGATGGTGAGTGGTCTTGGTTTCTGTTAGTAAGATTCTTACCTTTACCTCTCGCCATCTGGTAATCTCTGGAGTTGTTATAGTTGTCTCTGTTCAGAGGTTGTTCTTCTGGGGATTCTGAGTATCCTCTGTCAGCAGACCTGTACAGACTAAGTTCGGCGGAGTCCCGGAGCCAAGATGGCGCTCCCTGCAGGGCAGGTCACTGTTCTCCGGCTGGGAGGGTGTCGGATGTCTGCGGCCCCAAAAGGGTGCTGCCTCAGCAGTTCTGTGGCTCCCGCCTGTCCCAGAAGCTGTCTGCCTCTGTGGTCCTCACTCTGACCTGTACAGACTAAGTTCGGCGGAGTCCCGGAGCCAAGATGGCGCTCCCTGCAGGGCAGGTCACTGTCCTCCGACTGGGAGGGTGCCGGATGTCTGCGGCCCCTAAAGGGTGCTGCCTCAGCAGCTCTGTGGCTCCCGCCTGTCCCAGAAGCCGTCTGCCCCCGTGGTCCCCACTCTGACCTGTAGAGACTAAGCTCGGCGGAGTCCCGGAGCCAAGATGGCGTTCCCTGCAGGGCAGGTCACTGTCCTCCGACTGGGAGGGTGCCGGATGTCTGCGGCCCCAAAAGGGTGCTGCCTCAGCGGCTCTGTGGCTCCCGCCTGTCCCAGAAGCTGTCTGCCTCTGTGGTCCTCACTCTAACCTGTAGACTAAGTTCGGCGGAGTCCCGGAGCCAAGGTGGCACTCTCTGCAGGGCAGGTCTCTGTCCTCCGGCTGGGAGGGTGCCGGAAGTCTGCGGCCCCAAAAGGGTGCTGCCTCAGCGGCTCTGTGGCTCCTGCCTGTCCCAGAAGCCGTCTGCCCCCGTGGTCCCCACTCTGACCTGTAGAGACTAAGCTCGGCCTTTTAATGGTTTTTTGAGACAGGGTTTCTCTGTATAGCCCTGGCTGTCCTGGAACTCATTCTGTAGACCAGGCTGGCCTCAAACTCAGAAATCCACTTGCCTCTGCCTCCCCAGTAGGAGGCATGCACTCCCACTGCCTGGTGTATGCTAGCATTTTATAAAATGTTTTATATGCCAGAAATGTTATATCAATTTTTAAAAGGGTATGCTGCCCATAGCAAAAACCTGAATCATGGATAATAGATAGATGAAGTGTCCGTTTATATATCAGTTTAGAGACTGACAAAGGCACTAAGGTGAGCCTTGAGAGCAAAAAGCCAGAAACTCACCAGGATGATACTGATTTTGTTAGTAGGTACAACATAAAAACTAAGGAAAAATCTGAAATTTTATTTGGTCTAATTTTATCTTCTTTGTAAAGCACAAATGCTGGCTGCTGCTTTTTGGCATAAAACAATGCCCCCCTCCCCCCTTTCTCATTCCTCACTGTCATAGACAGGCCTGAGGCAATCCACAACTTGGAGGAAGGAGAGAGACAAGAACAGATTTTAGAAATCTAACTAGTATATAAAGGATGATCACAGAATGGAAGTCGCTTGGATGTGACATTTATTCTCTTGCATGTACAATTGGTCTCCAGTTGTTTCTTTTTAAGCTTTGAACCCCATTAAGGCATGCCATCTTAATTAAACTGTAATCTCTGGTTTAAAAGTTAACATCAGAGAAGCAGCACAGAGCAGCAACAGGCTCTGAGCCATGCCTGCTGTTAAGGGCATTATCTTCTTCTGCCTTGCTGCCAAGGGGGAGGAACATGTGTCTATGAATCTATATTAGTTTGATACATCTGCTTGGAGATAGCTGTAACGCCGATGCAAAAGAAACAATCACAAAAGAGGGAAATGGGGAAACATCGATGATCAGTTAATAGGAGTGGGGAAATTATTGTAAAATCCAGATTGCAGTAGAATACATAAAATTATTTCTTATAGAAAGATCTGATTTTATAAATAAGAGCATATACTTATGAGGTTTTAATGTTGGTTTCTCTAGGCAATGCGAGTAAAGGGAAGCTTTTTTTGTTTTGTTTTGTTTTAGCCCTGGCTGGCCTAGAACACACTGTGTAGACCATAGAGACCTCAAATTGAGCAGATTCGCCTCCCTCTGCATCTCCAGTACCGGGATGGTAGGCTGTGTGTCACCATGTCTGCCTTACAGAGAAACTTTTACTTCTAACTTTAAAAAAAATAATTAAAAATTTTTATGTGTATTTGAGTTTTGCCTGCATGTATATCCTGCACCATGTGTATGTTTGGGGCCCAACGAGGCCAGAAGAGGGTGTTAGATTCCTTGAAACTGGAGTTACAGGTGGTTGTGAGCTGCTATGTGGGTGCTGGGAATCAAACACAGATTGTCTGAAAAAAAAAAAAAAAAAAGCAAGTGCTCTTAACTTCTGAGCCATTTCTCTAGCCCCACTTCTAACACTTTAGACTAAGTTTTTTAACACTGAAAATAAATATATCTACTGTCACAAAAAGAGCATTTTTGTGTTAGAATGAGCAAAGATCCTGGGCCCATTTTGCAGCTGAGAAGACTTAGCTGACAAGCTCTTTGTCAGAGACTGTTCTAGGTCACTGGAGCCCCTTTCTTAACTATCCCCAATAAAGGCCAAGACAAGTTTGTGTGAAAAACGTGTCTTAAAACCCGAGGAAGAGGACTGGGCAGATTTCACACTACAACAGTGGGCATCACTCTAAGGAGACTCTAAGCCAGTGCTTCTCAGCCTTTCTAACACTGTGACTCTTTAATACAGTTCCTCATGTTGTGGTAACCCCCAACTGTAAAATTATTCCTGTTGCTACTTCATAACTGTGATTTTGCTACTGTTATGAATCATAATGTAAAGATCTGTATTCTCTGATAGTCTTTTTGGGGTCATGACCCACAGGTTGAGAACTACTGTTTTGTTTTTGTTTTGTTTGTTAATAGATATATATTTTTTTTTTTTTGGTTTTTCGAGACAGGGTTTCTCTGTGTAGTTCTGGCTGTCCTGGAACTCGCTCTGTAGACCAGGCTGGTCTTGAACTCAGAAATCCTCCTGCCTCTGCCTCCCAAGTGCTGGGATTAAAGGCGTGCGCCACCACGTCCAGCTTTCTTTATTTTCATTTCAAATGTTATCCCCTTTCATGGTTTCCCCCACTATAACTCTCTACCCCCTCTCCCCTCCCCCTGCTCACCAACCCATCCACTCCTGCTTCCTGACTCTGGCATTCCTCTACATTGGGGCATAGAACCTTTACAGGACCAAGGTCCTTTCCTCCCATTGATGACCATCCTCTACTACATATGCAGCTGGAGCCATGAGTGCCACCATGTGTTTTCTTTGGTTGGTGGTTTAGTCCCTGGGAGCTCTGGGGGTACTGGTTAGTGAATATTGTTGTTCCTCCTAGGGGGCTGCAAACCCTTTCAGCTCCTTGGGTCCTTTCTCTAGCTCCATCATTGGGGACCCTGTGCTCAGTCCAATAGTAGGCTGTAAGTAACCATGTCTGTATTTGTCAGGTACTGGTGGAGCCTCCCAGGAGACAGCTGCAACAGGCTTCTGTCAAAGAAGCTCAGGCAGGGTGGTCAGAAAAGGGGCCATCTCAGAACACAATTCTGATGTCAGAACAATCTGTATAATGATATAGGCAGGGAACTCCTGCAGCTGCTCAGGGGTCGGGGGTGTGTGACAGCTCATGTCCTGTGTAAGCTTGGATTGGGTGATCCACGGGATGCCCGGTGATCAGTTAAACATTGATTCTGGGTGTGTCTGAAACAGTAACCTTTGAATGGATGGACTGACTACAACAGAAAGAGGGAGAGGGAGAGGGAGAGGGAGAGGGAGAGGGAGAGGGAGAGGGAGAGGGAGAGGGAGAGGGAGAGGGAGAGGGAGAGGGAGAGGGAGAGGGAGAGGGAGAAGTGCTGAGGGATCTATCAAAATCTCGAGTGTCAGAGAAGGCAAAGGCAGCCAGACTGAATGCCCTCTGCCTGCCTGTGATAAGTGAGGAACATTGAGTCTCCTTCTTCCATACTCAGTTCATCCACAGATGCCTTCCTTTGCTGGGTACCAAGGTCTAGCAGTGATAAAATCAATTAAGGACCTTCTCCCCGTAGAGCTTAGGCAGGTGAGTGGATGGATAAGCAAAAAGCAAGAATAAAGTGAGATGGTGCCCCATAATGGGAATTACCTGGGATGTGTTCCTAATGATTCCAGGTAATGTGTATCCTAAAATAACAGTCCTACACTCTGCTAGACTCAAGAACAGGCCACAGCTTTATAGAGGTCACTGCATACCCTATCATTAACAAATAAAAGCATCAAAGAAGGGGAACTCGTGGCCTCCCTGTGATGAATAAGGAGGTTGTTTCCAGAAATACTGGGAAGGTCACCTGATATAGTCTAGTTCGATACTAACCCGTGAAAACAGAATGTAAGCTATACTCGAATTTTTAAATTATCTGGTAAACACATCTGAAAATGATAAAATGAATGAAGGAAACTTAATTTGGGTCCATGTAACTTAGCCCTGAATATACAAAACCTATTTTCAACACATAACCATCATGGAATCTTATTGAGACATCATGCATTCTGTTTGTCAAACTGTGCCTCAGAATGCAAATGATGCTTCCACTGATGGGCATCTCCTTCCAGAACAGCCACATGTCACTGGCTCGGTAGCCATGTGGCCACTATATGAGAGAGGAAATGTCTAAACTATAAATACGTCCTTTTACAATACGAGTTAACTTTAGGTTCAACAACCTTGTAAAATCTATTCTTCGGAAAAGCATTTGCCTAAAACTGCAAGGCAAGTAGCTCATGTTGAAAAAGAAAAAAGAAAAAAAAAAAAGAAAAAAAACCAGACTTAGAAAAAATTAAAGTCCAAGTGCGTCTCCTGAAGCCCATGGCTCTAAAGCCCTCAGACTCATTTTTCAAAGTCAAAAATAAATTATGTAATCAATCCAGCGTCGCGAACAGAAACCTTCCAACAAATACTTCAGAGTTCACCAAGTCCTGGACATTCTTTTTATAGATGAGAAGAATCCTTGCCAACCCTGGCAACAGGCAGCCGGCTTCTGTCTGGCCAGACAGTCAGTCAACTAGCTTTTAGCTGACATGGATACTACACTGTCCCCTGCAACTGCACAGTAAGTCCTAGATGACAAGCCACTCCAAAGGAGACTTCAGAGAATGAGTTGGTATTGGATAGTGAAAAGTCTTCAGAACGGGACTAAGAAACCTTCTGAGAGCCCTTTCCTCAACAGTGAAAAAGGAGACAAACAGCTGGACTCCTAGCACAGGTAAAACCACTGTAGCAGGGAGAATGGCTAAGAGTATCTGAAAATATATACTATGTTCTTCAGAGTCATTGGACTTGGGGACACAAGGCTCAGTGTGGCCTTTGCCCATCTTCACTTAGGCAAGGAGAGGGCTAAGCTGGCAAACAGATCAGCCATGCAAGGGGCCCACGGGTAGCCAGGCTCTATTTAGAGTCCTGAAAACTGTAGTGTGGATAATAAATTGATACCTTAACATTCCAAACAGATGGTAAATTTGATTGTTTTGAAACATGGTTTCACTGTGTATGTCTGACTGACCTAGAACTTGCTCTATAGACCAGGCTGACATCAAACTCACAAAGATCAGAAAAAAGTCTACACCACCACACCTGGCCCAGATGCTGAAGTTTTAGCACAAGTTGGCCTTGGGTAAAATGTAAACAAAGCTAACACCAGAAGGAAGCAACCTTAACTGTTTTAAACTAAGTAACAGAGTAGCCAAAGCCACCCTGGCTTTGATGTAAGCGAGTTGGTGTTAGGGTTCACTGTTGCCTTATTAATTACAATCTCCAAAGAAACACATCTCAGCTGACATCCCTGAAGATATCTATGAGGTTTCCGAGTTTAACTGAGGAAGGAAGACCCTGCCTGAATGTGGGCAGTATGTTCATAGGGTTAATGGGTAGGATCCTGGACAGAGTATAAAGGAGGAGGTGGGAAGAAACGCTATCATCCCTCTCTCTCTCTCTCTGACTGTGGACCCAATGAGACCAGTTCCACACACTCCTGACCCCACACTGTCACTGTCACAATAGACTCTATCCCTGCTTAAACTGTGGACTGAAGTAAATCTTCCATTCTTGAAGCCATTGGTCTCAACAATGAGAAAAGTGGTAACCCAGGAAGACTAAAGTACCAGTCAAACTAGCTGCCAAAATCAATTTCATACCACCCTCCTATTTAGTGCAAGGTAACTCAGAGCAGGGGTGGGGGTGGCGGTGTTCTTAGTCCCCATGGGGCTCCTGAGTAAGATGCTGGACTTGCAGAGAGTCTCAAGTAAAGATGCACTGTCCTTTGGTTTTGTTTGTACCAAAAATGTCAAAAGGTAACATGTATTACCTTTTAAGTCTATGAATGATTACAGAGCCTTAAAATTACTGTAAGGGTGCCTACACAGTCACTTCTGAGCAGTGTAGTTTATGGGTCAGCGAGATGTCTCAGTGGGTAACGATGCTTGCAGCACAAGCCTGGAAACTTGAGTTTAATCCCTCCAACCCATATAAAGCTGGAGAGAACTAACTCCATAAGTTTGTTCTACACAATCTGGCACACACTGTTTCACGTACACAGAAAGTAACAAATAAGAAATTGTAAAAAGACCTGTAGTTTAGTTGCCATAGAAAAGAAAATCCTTTTCTCTTGTAGGCTGTAATAAGTGTACAAATACATCTTCCCCAGCACCATCTATCTTCTCCAAACAGACTTCTAGGCATGCATCTCCTACAAGGTACCCAGCTTCACTCCACTGACCCTCTCCATACCCCAGTTCTTACAGCTCGTGTCCCCCACATCGGCTTCTCAAACTTAGCATCTCTTTTAGTAACAGAAAAGGAATACTTCCCCTTCAAGAGTCAGAGGCGAGAGGCTGCAATAACAAACATCTCCTAGCAAGAATGGAAAGGGGGAGCTTAGGGACATCGCCCACCCCAATGACACCTGTCCTATCACAGTTATCAAACACCCACACTGTGCCCAGACTGGACAACAACTCCAGAAGACCAGAAGCAGAGCCACAAATGGTATTTGAAGAGCTCTGTTCCAATTTGATAAGGAACAATTAAAAGCACTTGACACCTTTATGGAAAGGCCACTCAGTGGTTAAGAGAACTTCCTGAGGATCTGAGTTCAGTTCCTGGTACCCAAGAGGGGCAGCTCACAACCACCTGTAAGTCCAGCTCTGAGGGATCTGATGCCCCCTTCTGGCTTCTGAGGATATCCACACATATATGGCATTCATCCATTCACACAGGCACACAAATACATATGAATAAAAATGACAAAAATACATCAAGAGGCAAGAAAGATGCTCAGAGGTGATGAGTGCCTACTGTTCTTCAGTCACCCAAGTCTGGTGGCTCACAGCTGTCTGTAACTCCAGCTCTAGGAGACCAGATGTCCTCTTCTGACCTCTGTGGATGCTTGCACACACGTGCACATACTTTAGGTCGCACACCAGGTTACTTAAAGAGACAATAGTTTCTAAAGAATCAGTGCACGATGGTGCAGAATCATGAATGCATAAAATGTCATTAAAGCACAGGATAACCCAATGGGTTTTAATATGAAGCATGTGCAGAGAGCCTAACATGGACTCGGATTTTACACTGCAGCCAAGCTGTAAGAAAGTATCACCTGCTGAGCTGTAGTAGGATTAAGAAAAAGTCACCACAGCGTCTCGGTTTGTTCACTACCTATCTTCCTGAAGCCACTTTTTCTTCAGATGCCCAATGGAAATGGTGTACTACAAAAGAATGGATGGAGAGCAGCTAAGATGGCAAGCTAAGCTACCATCTTCTCCTAAACAGATATTACAGAGATCGGAAACAATAAAATCCGGCCACTGTTAACTGCTAAACACTTTTCGGAAAATATCATTACAATCCCTAAAATGTTGTTTATGATAACAGATAAGGAGCTCGTTGCTTTTCCGTTTAAATAAATTTAAAGTCAGTATCTCAGTTTCAATTTCTAACAGAGCAAGTATTAATAGCAATGAGCCACAAAAACTAATACTCATTAGGCTACTTGATAACTTTGTTTTGTTGAGCTAGGATCTCTCAGCCGAGCAGTGGTGGCGCATGCCTCTAATCCTAGCACCTGAGAAGCAGAGGCATGCAGATCTCTGAGTTCGAGGCCAGTCTGGTCTACAAAGTGAGTTTCAGTACAGCCGGAGCTATGCAGAGAAACCCTTTCTCAAAAAACCAGAGGAACTGGGGGAGTTTCTACCTATGTAGACTAAGTGGCCTCAAACTCACAGAGATCCACTTAGTGTCTGCCTCATAGGTGCTGGATTAAAGAAGCAAGCCACCACTCCTGATTGATGACTATTTAAAAGGGAACATTGGCCCTCAGGCAAAAACATTTTGGGTACTACTTGGTCATAGATACTTTGCTCTATGAAGCCATTCCAGAATGTCCTATGGAACACACAAGGAAAAGGCTCTATCACGGCCTACCTCTAAAATAACCCTCTGCCCATTCTCCTTAGATATTCTGCAGTAAGTTAACTCAATGCTGATCAAAGGATTTCCTCTCAAGCAGGAGTTCTATGTCTACGCCCATGGCGGCGAAGGTACATTTGCTTCGGCAAGCATGATCAAGGCTGACCTCATCCACTTAGAAGACTCCTTAATCTGGGGAATTCTTGCACTGAGCAAATGTTACAGAACAGTCAAGAGAAATGCCAGTGCGGGTTAGCATGCTCCTTCCACAGATAATCCTGTTAGGAGACATGTCTCGAGGTGTCTTGAGAACATAGTAGATATGTCAGTTAGAATCAGGGCCACTGTCATTTACTGTTCTATTTCTGACAAGAACAAAATGCCTGACTTAAGTAGCTATGCTGTGAACAACTCTCTCAAATAAAATGAGTGGGATAGCAACAATTTATCATCTAATGACAACTCATGTTGGTAAAAACTGTACACAAGCCAAAAAGAGCTTAAGAATTAATTTATACTACCAAGGTGGCTTTTTAGAATATTTAGAATATAGAGACTATAAAGACTAGTTCTCTACCTAGAGCAAGACTGAAAGCCTCTGTTACAGAATTTTGTTATAAATCTCTCTCTTTCTGTCTTTCTCTCTTTCTCTCTCTCTCTGGTCGGGTGTCCAAGTGACTGGCCAGGGTTTTTCATAAATGTCTGGGAAGCTTTGTGGAAGTTGAGCTTGTAAAATGTTGATCAAGTCTGACAAACATGTCACCAGAGAGCTGAAGACAGAAGACTCACATTTCCATACACAACACTCTCTTTTCTCCAAACCCTTGGAGATTGCTATTTAATCCACCTCTATAAAACTTTCCTAGCCGGGCGTGGTGGCGCACGCCTTTAATCCCAGCACTCGGGAGGCGGAGGCAGGTGGATTTCTGAGTTCGAGGCCAGCCTGGTCTACAAAGTGAGTTCCAGGACAGCCAGGGCTATACAGAGAAACCCTGTCTCAAAAAACCAAAAAAAAAAAAAAAAAAAAAAAAATTTTCCTGAGTACAGAGGCCTGGGACATGGCTCAGTGGGTAAAGGAGCTTGCTGCCAAACTTGATTATCTGAATTCAATTCCCGGAACCCAGGGTAGAAAGAGGCCACAACTCAAAGTTTTCCTCTGGTCTCTACCCATACTCCACGGCATATACCCCTCCCCCATCAAGTGCACACAAAATAAAGAGATAAAATATAATTTTAAAGCCTTCTCGAGTAAGTAGTTTTCATGGCCATAAATGCTTATTACTATGGTCAATTTCTTTCTTTTCTTGGCAGTGCTTGAGATAGAAGCCAGGGATTGCTGTCTGCTAGGCAACCGTTCATAACCTCCAGCCAGCACTCTGAGTCTCGGATCCCATTCTACCTCACTTACGCCTCCCAGCAACTGCATGAGATAATTACTATAATCATTCCCATTTTACAGATGAGCAAACACACTCAAGTGCCCGAGGTCACTAGTTTATAGGTAACAGAGACAGGATTTGAATCCAGAAGGTATGTTCTCTGAACTTTCAAGGGCGGATCTGCAGGGTGGATCTGAGATGAGGCATGGCAACTTTATCTGATTCATACATAGTCCTAGGGTATTGGGTAGGACAGTGGCTTTTAGCACCACCTCAGTTTGGCTTAAAAAACAAAAAAAGAAAGAAGGAAACAAAAAAAAATCCTCTTTGCTCCTCTCAGGGCGTGTGTTAGACCTCATCCTGCCTGTCCGCCATGCTCTTCACATGCGCCACTGACCCTGATCCCTCCTGGAACGTCTGCTTTCCTCCTTGCTTCAGCTAATGGCTTCTGAGACACTAGCTCTGAGAGCAGCAGCCACTGAGTCAATTGAGTAAAAGGAGCAAACAAAAGTGAAACTCCACAAATCCATTGCTGTCCCTCGACATCCTCAGGGGACTTGTTCCAGGATCCCCACAGACTCCAGAACCTGCAGATGCTCTAGTCTCCCATACAAAATATCAGAGTTTGCAAACAGCCTCCACATCAACTCCTATATCCTTCAAATAACCTCTTGATTGCCTAGAATGCCTAGCGTGGCGCCGGCACTCTGTGAATTGCTATACAGAGCATTAACAGCAAGAGAAAGAGTGTTTGTATATGTTCAGCATGGTTGCAGCTTTTTGACAAATATTTTTCTCTCTGCTGTTAGCTGAACACACTGACACGGAACCCAAGGCCGTGGAGGGTCAAGATTGATTTGGCATCAAGAACATTCATTTCCAAAGGATATTCTTAACACCCTGGAGAGTATGCAAAAGAACCTGGTAGGAAGCAATAGAAAATGTTTGGCATTTTTATTCACATTCTAAACTTGAAATTAGGAAGACATAGCTGGTCATAGTGGGGCACTCATGTAACCCCAGCGTGTTGGAGGTGGAAGCAGGAAGATTAGCAGTTCAAGACCAACCTCTGTGACTGAAAGAAAAAGAAAGGACAGAAAGGAAAGCCTGAGAATCACAGACTGTACTGTCATTTCCTTAGCATCCTCGCTTGGTACAATTGACCTATACAGTTCCAATCACACCAGGATGCTTATGCCTAGCACCTGAGACAGCAGACATATTCTTCAAGCCACTCATGAAGTTAGGACCTATGACTGTCTCTTGTGTACTGTACTAAAGTATATTTTCCTCCACAGGTCCAGTTGAGAAACTACTTACATTGATCCTATTTTCATTTTTTTACATACACTGATATTTATGAAATAGATGAGGGACTTGAAGTGAGCCCTGCAAAGAACTGCGAATAATTCTGGTCGCCATGCAAGCAGAAAGTAGACAGGAAATAGCAGAGTGTTGACCTCACCTCATACATTCCTCTCAGACACATCATAATACCGGGTTGATTGGATCTGACCAGAAGTTGGTGACAGGAAAAAGGCACAAAAGAGCCCTGATTGTATCAAAGCTTAGATTCATAGCTCCTGTTCTCATCAACGACCTTTGTCTGAGTAAATGCTATCTGTGCCTTTGGGAAACTAGCTACAAGTATATTTCTATGGTTTTAAATAACTATTTTTCTTAGTGGTTTATTAATAGCTTAACTTTTTCACCAATCTAGAACTTTGCTACTCAAAACACAGTTTGCAATAGAATAGCCTGGCCTTCACCTGGTCGCTTATGAGAAACTCGGACTTGGGCACCATCAAGCACTGGACCATGATTTTAATTTTCTTTTTTCTTTTTACTTTAACCCCCATCACCCATGGCTCACATGCACATTGCAACTTGAGAGACACTGAAGTTTCTAAACAAAAGCCTTGAGGAACAAGAGTCCTGACAATTCAGTTCTTATCTATAAATCTAATCAGGTTTTTTTTTCTGTTGAATTCTTGAACCCCAAAGCTTATCGTTTTAAATATACATTATAAACATCCTTCGACAAACACTATAAACTGTCCCCTTAAATCCCAAATTCTGTTAAGCAATCTCTGTATAATGGCAGCGTTTCCTCATTACTCCCCATATACTTGAAATGAGCATCCCGACCCTGGCACCGCACAAACTCTGGCCGTGCATCTTTTGATCCCTGTCTCAACTTACTTTTGTTTGATCGTCCGCTTTAAACACATAGCAGAGGCTCTGCCGGTGCGCAGCATCCTCCTTAATGAGGCAAGCAAAGTAGCTCGGGTCGTGACTGTTGTGAATCAGTTTGTGCACACGCTGAGGCTTGCACTCAAAGATGCTGGAACAGATGAGCGGGTCCCATGGTTGACTCTTCTCCAGGTCAGGCTCGCACCGCAGTCCGGAGGGCGAAACCCAAAGGCGGACTTGCTTCGTCCCAGGCTCCTTTTTAGAGCACTGGCCACTAAGTCTGCGTACCTCGGCTACCACCCACGGCAGCATGGGCATAGTGGTGAGAGAATGCACGGGTAAGGAGCCCACCAGCTGCAAGCCGAAGTCCACGGACACTTCGTTAGGGAACGGATGCTTCCTCGCTGTGAATGTGATTGCCTCCATCCTGGGAGAGGTCTGAAGAGCCAGGAAAACGTGCTACTGTTTTCCTACTTTAAATGAAGTAATCTATTTCACATGCTTCCGAGGGCAGAATCCTGGGGAAGAAGAAAACAGACCATTAGAATTTAATGAAGCCACAGTGATAGCTGATTGCAGCGTTGTCATTCCAGAATTTAACAGTCTGAAACCAAACCGTAAGAAGAAATGGATACTCGTTCAACTAAACCCTGCCTAGAATGAGATTTCCTGAAATTGTGTTACATCTAAAATTAACCAGTTACACCGAAAAAGGGTGTAACTGTCACACTCACTGTGGGACACAAAGACCCTCCTGGGGATCTGTTGGAGAATATGAGCCTCCTACTGTCAGGGTGCAGGAAAAAGCATGGTGCAGGGGGTGGGGCTAGAGAGATGGCTCCACGGTTAGGACCACATGTTGCTCTAATGAAGGACCTCAGCTTAGCTCCCAGCTCCCACATGTTGGTTCACAGCCACCTGTAACTCCAGTTCCAAGGGATCTGCTACCTCCTTCTCACCTTTGCAGGCACTAAGCACACACATGATACACAGATACACATGCAAGCAAAACACTCACACATAAAATGAGTAAATCACACATACACACACACCCCACATATATTAAGAGCACGGGAGAAAATGAGATGGCTCTGACAGTTACAGTCTGGTGGATTACTTTAAAATTATGTCATGGAATTTTACAAAGATAATACAATTTGCCACCCCCAAAAGGAATCCTGTAAGGGGAAAAAACGTATCCACCCCTCTTTATAGTTTTCTGAAGTAGACCCATCTAACAGTTGACCTAATCACTTACAATAATTTCAAATTGACTTTTTGGACAAAAATCTAGGACCTCTTTCATTCTAGGCTACTGCCCTACTACTGAGCTATAGCCCCAGGACAGACTCATCTTATTTAACTTTACTTGATTTATGAAGCAAAGCTCGAGGGGTTTTCTTTTGTTTATGTTTTAATGTATATGAGTGTTTTGCCTGAATATATGTATGCGTATCACATTGAATGTCTGGTACCCAAGAAGGCCAGAAAAGGAGACAGAGTTATAACTAGAGGTATAGATGGCTCTTCGTCTCCATGTGAGTGCTTAGAACCAAACTGGATCCTCTGTAAGAGCAGTCACTGCTCTTCACTACTGAGCCGTCTCTCCAGCACCAAGAGGTGGCATTTACTAAGATATTTTAATATACATTTCAAGCACTAGCATCAGGAGCAAGGAAGGAGATGGGAAGAAACTGAGACATACCTGAGCACATGGGTATGGGCTCGGCAAAGCAGAGTCTCCCATGCTCAACATGCAAGGGGCTCTTCTGGAGTCTGTCTAGATCAGGGGTTCTCAACCTTCCTGATGCTGTGGCCCTTTAATACAGTTCCTCATGTCATGATGACCCCAACTATAAAATTATTTTGTTGCTACTTCATAACTGTAATTTTGCTACTGTTATGAATCATAATGTAAATGTCTGATATGCAGGATGTCTGACATGTGACCCCCCCCAAACGGGTTGTGACCCACAGGTTGAGAACCACAGGTGTAGGGGGGTTGGTTCTGACGCTTTGATCAAGAATCTGTGTTTACTGATGCTGAAGGTCCTTGCCCCCAATTGGTTTTTGATCTATCAATAAAGATGCAAGTGGCTAATGGTTGGGCAGAAAGAAAGAGGCGGGACTTCCAGGTTCAGGCAGGCTAGGAAAGAGGAAGAGAAACTAGATACTTGAGGAAGAGAGACAGGACAGACTTGGAGCTACAGGGGAGATCTTCCAAAATCTAGGAAGAAAGGGAAAGCGGCCCAAAAGTGTCTTGGGCAGCAAGATCAATGGGATTCGGAGAAGGTAACTGGGCAACTAAGCTGAGAGCAGATGTAGAGGTGATGAGCTAGGAGTGAAGGTAAGGGCTAGCCACAGAAGGCTTAGCCACAGAACCAATAAGCCAGTTTAAAATGAGCTAAAGTGTGTGTGTACCTTTTATCCATGAATCCAAGATAGCTCCTGGGCAGGTGTAGGTGTGTGTGTGTATATGTGTGTGTGTGTGCAACCAGCCAGGAACACAAAGCGGTGCACACAAAACTACAGGCTACACAGGAGAGGCTCAGGCTCACAAGTTCATACTCCATTAAAATATCCTTGTACTTTTCACATTCTAAACACTAAGCTAAAGATTAGTTTGCTTGGCTCACTGGAAGCCCACACTTTAACCGTTGTCACTTTACCAACAGATGTCAATAGCATCTTTTCCAAACCCAAACTCTCTTGATTAACTTTCTTTCTGTATCATCAGCATCTACCCTTGATGCATCTTACAGCTCATCCCAGGGGATGGCAAAGGCCTTTTGTGCTAAACTCAACTGCCAATAGCATCTAACCTCTATTCACCTTTACCCTGACCCAGCCTTGAGTCCGTGCCTCCCTGTAGAGTATTGACCAACACAGAAGAATCTCCAGGAAGGGACTGGTCCTGTACCTTCACTCTGACTCCCCACCACCTGATACAAGTAGGGCCTCCTCAAGGATATTTTAAACTACCTGACCCTGAGTCTGACACAGAGTGGAGCCTCATGGTTATCTTAAAGTACGAGAGAATCATCCCCTGTCCTCACAGGCTGATGACAACAAAGGATGAGAAGGAGGGGCATTTTTCTTTGACATCGACCCACCCTCTGCCTCAAGCCTTCCATTTCATTTTCTCACACAAATCTCTCCCAGATGTTTACTCTTGCTGCCTTCTCTCTCTGTTGCCCATCCATTTCTGCTTGCATCCTCCCCTGCACTGGAATGACACTGAGAAATCTATGTGTTAAAGCCACTCAGGTCTTCCAGGTTGTGAAATCCTGAAACAGCAAAGTGGTCCTTCCACTGCCTTGCTCCAGGCAGACCACACCTCCCTTCTTCTTTTTATTTCTTCCCCATTATCATACATCTTGTGTACATGTGTTTGCATGTGTGTCAGTGGACGTAGGTGGGTGGGAGTGTACATGGAGGACAGATGGTGATGGTGACAGTCATCCTCCAGTTCTGCTCCAGCTTATTCATTTAGGTAAAGTCTCTCAATCAAGCCCAGAGCTTCCCAATATAGCTAGTTTCCATAACCAGTTTGTTCTGAGGATCCCTTTCTCTGCCTTCCCAGGCTGTGATTACAGGTAAGTACATGTAATTATCATGTGCAGCCAGCATGCATGAGGGTTCTGATGATCATAACTCTGGCCCTCACATTTGCATGGCGAGAGCTTACTTGACCCCAGCCTTTGTACACTCCCCTTCTTGAGACTCTTCTGGCTCCTGCCTTACCTGCCAGGTGCTTCTTTTCAGGTTATTTGAAGGCCTCCAACCTCTGACCCTACTCTTTCCCCTTATTACACCTGCTTTTTCTTTAGACAATATTACCTTTTGGTGCCAACAAACACATCCAAATAACATTACTGGCAATTTTACGCATGCTATGTGTTGTCTTAAGGCGACTCTTATGAACCAGGAGATCAAAGTTCTTGAAGAGCTTGTCACAAAGTGACACAGAAGAATTTGTATCAGGTCCCAGAGGCTACTCTCTTGACTACTAACCCCATACACAAAATGAGCTGACCATAGACACTCTAATAATTTCCAGATAGTTTTTCCTTACAGACACTTTTCTGAGTTCAAGATCAGCCATTCTTACTTTTATCTCACCTTCTTTGCTGATAAGTACCTCAGCCTGACTGTAGCTGTTTTACAACTCAGTCTCATCCCCCCTTCCCAGAACTTCTCCTCCCGCATCTCAGCAAAGAGCATCACTGTCCAGTCACACTGCACTCCTAGGGCAAATGCCTGAGACAACCAACTTAGAATGAGAAAAGTTTTGCTTTGGCTTAAGACTGCAGACATTCAAACTGTGACAGGTTGGCTATGTTGTTACTCTTAAGAGATGACATTCTAGCAGGAAGGTGTGGCAGCTACATCACTTAATCCACACAAACAAACAAGAGGACAAGGAAGGGCCTAGGGTCCCACCATCTCCTTCAAGGGCACATCTTAAGTATCTTAGAGACACCTCCCCACTCCCCACCCCCCACAAGGCTCACCTTTAACAGTCCCATCATCTCCCAGAAGTGGCTTCTCAAAGACCAAGCTTTTACCACTTGGACCTTCTGGCAGCGTTAGGGATGGATATGACAGCACTGGCCACAGGCTCTGAGATTCCTCCCCGATCCCATCAGTCCTGACTCTACCATATAAATATATCTGACCTTTCCCTCCCCTAGGGAACGCTTCGGCTATTCTACCAGTCATCACGGGCCATGAGCTCCACACATGCACATTCTCTTGGACTCCCCCGCCTTATATTCCCTCTAATGTCCTCTTCCACATACTTTTTGACTCTTAAGATAGAGAAGCAATCACAGTCACCATCTAAGATGTGGTTTCTCATGGCCTGGTGCCACAGTACATGCTGTTCCATTCCCCTCTTTGGAACATCAGGCTTGTCACTGACTGTAAGGGGCCACACACATACACTTATGCATATGTGTGTGAGTATGTGTGTGCACATGAATACACTTGTAACGGATAAGCAAGCCTTCACAGTTCAACTGCTGAGGGAAGAAGTAAATTTCCCGCGTGGAAGGTAAAGGACCAACAGCAATGACCAGAGTCAGCATTGATGCTAATTTCCCAACTTCCATGGTCCAGATGGCACCTATCACAGTGAATTCCAGTAAAAGAAGCTGGGCTTAGAGAACTGCATTATGGGGAGGGGTACATTGCACCAGAGGAAGTCACTGTTTCTATCAACCGTAGATGTTTACGGCAGAAACATGATGAGAAATGTAGTTCAGAACAAAGGCACTCGGTATCCTTGCTCGGGGGATGTGTAGAAACATGAGGGACCCACAGAGAAGAATCATCTCTCAACCAGCCCCACTCTCATCTTTTGATTCCAACCTAAATATTTGCATCACTGCTGAAGCAACCACAGCCTCTTTCTTCCCAGTAGCTCAGAGCCGCCAGCAGCACGTCCTTTCCATTACTGAACTCTGAGGCCTGTCATTGTGTTTATTTTAAGAGTCTGAATAGGCATCCTTCAACAGGATTGCAAGCTTTTTAAACTGTTAAAGTTTGGAGTTAGGAAAAAAATCAATATTCAAATTCTAAACCTTTTCTAAGATCAAAATGAAGTCTGTTCTTTACTCTGTTTTCCCATATTTCATATATATGAACATCCATATATATGCATGTATTCTAAAAGTAACATTTTGTATTTTGAACATAGCTTAGAACTAATTTTCAAGATGTATTTTTGTTATTTCTAAGTATGTGTGTGTATGTGGGTATGAGCCCATGAATGCAGGGGCCCTTGGAGGTCAAAAGTATCAGGTCTCCCTGGAGCTGGAGCTGCAGGCAGTTGTGAGGCAACCAAAGTGGGTGTTGGAAATCAAGCTCTAGTCTTCTTAAAGAGTGGTATCAACTCTTAACTGAGGAACCTCTCAAGCCCCAGTGCTATAGGTTGGCTTTTTTATTTATTTTAAATATTCAAACCTCCAACAATAAAGCAATATTACTTTATTTAAATATTGCTATCTTTAAAAAATAAAGATAGTCATGTAACAATAAAGCAATATATGCCTGAAAATATTTTATGAAAGTGGGAGTCTCTCCCTCTCATCCTCTACTCTAGCATACAGCCTTTCATGTAACAGATAGCCATAAAAGTTCATATAATCCAGTAAATAATATTCTCTCCCCCTTTACAGGTAAAAGCCTGGCTTGACATCCAGCCCTGTAACTGAATCTGCCCTAAGTTCTAACCGTTGACAGCTGTTAATCTCAAGACGTGTTTAAAGAAACTCTAGAATTAGCACAAAGGGCAGACCTGAGGTCTATCAATTATTTTAGGTAATGCACTTATAAATCAGGTGGCAGCAAGCATGACAGAATCCTTCTCCGCTTTCTTGTCATTTCAGTCTCCCAGTGAACAATCACTCATCGAATTAGTTCTGCCATTTTATTGGCAAAAGCATCTGAATGCTTTGGATGCTTCCCTTTCCAGCCACCTGTGTGGGATTCTGGCGAAAGCAGTTAGACCTTAATACTGCTTAGAAAAAAAGAATCAAACTGAAGTTCAATATCACACATAATTATTTCTGAGTAATTCAGATTATTCTAATGTAAGTGTTACGGTTTGGATATCAACTGACGCACAGAGGCTCCTGTTCTGAGCAGTGGGTGCTGCGGTTTGGGGAAATTGTATGGCCTTTGGGATATGTGGCCCAGCTGCTGGAGACAGAAGTGGGTTGGCTGCTGGGGACAGGACCCTAAGCCTATATCCACCTCTGGTTTCAGCCTGTGCTCTTTTCCCATTCTGTCAAGATGTAAAGAGCCCCACCATGCTTCCCGCAGCACATGCTTCCCTTTCCTCCTGTCAGTCACAGCAACACAGGTTGGCCAACTCAGGCCACCATGATGAACTGGTATTTCTTGAGCTTGGGATCCAAAATGGAGTCTTCCCCCCTCAGTTGCTTCTGCTTGATATTTTGTCAGAGCAACAAGAAAAGTAACTAACACAATGGGATTCAGAATAACTTAGGCTAGGTAAATGATCATATTATCGTTCAATCATGAAATTGTCATGAAATAAATGAAATACCCCATAATATTAGCAAATCACCGCATTGTTTTCAGAACTATTCCAAGTCACCTCACTTTCAGGAATTAACCCTTGCATTTCAAACTCCCAAGTGAACTACCTATTGTGAGGTCCCTTCTGTCTTGTACCCATAGCAGTAAACATCTCCACCTGTTCCTAGGATCTTGTTAGCAAAGTCATGTGTGTGCAAGCCTGAACCTCCCAGATAATCTTTAAACATAGCCACCCAAACACAAGAGCATGCTTTTCCAGGAACCTTTTCAACAGTCTTGTTAAGGAGATCTGCTACCCCTGAAAGGATGCACTTAGGATCATAAAACTTTAAAGAGAGCCAGGTCCTTTTAAGCCATTTAGGAATTTACCTCATATATGAAACGAAGTGACTAGGTTCTAGAGAAGTGGCTTGTCTAAATTAAGTGACAGATTTGGGACAGTCCAAGCCCCTGACTCCTATCCACAGGCTGGAAAGAACCTCAACTTCCCCCATGAGAACACTTTTAAGAGTGAAGTTAAAAAAGCAAGTCTCTTAACTTCTCCAAATCTGAAGTTTATTCTTATAGGAGAATAAAATGAGATCATATTTCAAGTTTCTTCTGTTTCTAAAAATCTGGTGACTGCAATTTCCATAATGCAGGATACCAAATGTCCTCCACATTGTGTGAGGATATAAAGCTGTTTCCATCTTAGGTTGAAGAACAAAAATGTGGGGGAAGTACACGAATGCTAAGAACAAGAGAAGCCGGTGCACTTCTCTTGTGCCACGCTGCACAGTGGGAACCCTCTTTCTTCCCGGCTCCACAGCACCCCATCCCAGCAAACCACAGAGGGTAGGATAGAATTTTTCAATAGCCAGCCTGGGCAGTTTCAGCTGTCATCTGCCCAAATCCTGGCAGAAGGGTACCAGGGCTCAATGTGGTTTGAGTGGATGCCCTAGGGTCATGTTCAAGAAGACTGGCACTCAAAGTGGTGGTGTTAAAAAGGTTTGGGACCTTTAAGAGGCAGGGCCTAGTGTTGGGTGGTTGGATCGAGTCCCCCCTCGTGAAGAGATTAAATACTACTCTCATGGTGAGTTGCTTCTGCAAGAATAACAAAAGGGGTCTCACATAAGGGGTCTGGTCCATCCCATACCCTCGTTGCTACTTCCCCTCGTCACTCAAGATCTCTACTCCTCACACAGCCTCAGCCTTGTGATGCTATTCACCAGGTTATGTTGCATCAGGGTGCCCTTACCATATGTGTGTTCCTTGATGTCCTAGTTTGGTTCCTGTTGCTGTGGTAAGACACTGACCAAAAGCAATTTTGAGGGGTACAGGGTCTATTTGGTTTACACTTCAACATCACAGTCCACTAACGAGGGAAGGCAGGGAAAGAGCTTAAGATGATGGAAACCTGGAGGCAGGCATTGAAGCCACAGCCATGGAGGAATACGGCTTATTGGCTTGCTCTCCATGGCCTGCTCAGCTTGGTTTAGTATATAGCCTATAACCACCTGAGTAGGGGTAGCCCCACCACAGTGGGCTGTGCCCATCCATATCAATCAGCAAATAAGAAAATGTCCCACACGCCCACAAGCCAATCTGATGATGACAGTTCCTGAATCAAGAGTCACTCTTCTCGGGTGGTTCTTACTCTGTGTCAAGTTGATAAAAATGAACCAACACATAGGGCATTTGGGATCTCCTCACCAGAAATGTAAACCAAATAGCACCCCCCCAAAAGTATTCAGGCAACAGGGTATGATGGTGCGAGCCTTAACTTTTAGTACTTAGGAGGTAGAGGCTAGTAGATCTCTGTGAGTTCAAGGCCAACCTGGTCTACATTGTGAGTTTCTGGACAGTCAGGGCTATACATTGAGTCCCTGTCTTGAACATCAGAATTTCCAGCCTCAGGTATTTGAGTTTTAGTGACACACAAAAAACAATTAAGACGGGGCTGGAGAGATGGCTCAGCGGTTAAGAGACTGACTGCCCTTCCAAAGGTCCTGAGTTCAAATCCCAGCAACCACATAGTGGCTCACAACCATCCGTAATAAGATCTGATGTCCTCTTCTGGTGTGTCTGAAGACAGCTGCAGTGTACTTACATATAATAAATAAATAAATCTTAAAAAAAAAACAATTAAGACAAAAAAGAAAGAGGCAGAGAAAAGGGGGTGTGTGCCTCCAGTTCCTAACCAGGTTAAGAAATAGCCAACATCAATTAGCTGTTGGGGGACCTTGGAAGAATCAGGAAATTTCCTGAGGGCCACTCTCTTCCTATGAGTCAGTGCTTTAATCAAGTGGGTCTGAGCCGAACTGCATTCCAACCTTGTACTCCAGTCTCACACAGTATGACCACTGCTTACACACAGTATGACACCATGGCTGTCACTTCTCCCTGCCCCAGCCAGGGCAGTGATCAGATAAAGATGGTCCTTACAGAGGTGGACATGGAGTTACAGAAGCCTGTGGTCCCAACCTGTTCATCATCTTGAATACTGAGTGTCGGGGTGTGCCTCTCTAATTTGATATGTCAAGTGATGACATTTTGGAATGGCTTCTTACATAAGTCAGAGCTAATTGACACCAGTCCTGTACCCTACTGATATTATCTTACACTTTGTTATACAGGTTGTGAATAACCCTCCCTCCTGCCTGTCTGCTTTGAGTAGTAACAACAGTCAACACAAAAGAGTGCTGTGTAGCTACCAACTGACTTAATTCACAGCCACCATAGACAACCGAGTGAAGAAACTGTGAGGGCACTTGCCAAGTTCAAATGCTTAAGTACAGAATCGGGATTTGAACCTGGTTCTTTTGACTCTTGGGTTCATGCTTACCCCTCATTGCTGGAGGAACACTTGTGGCTAACCACCTCTTGGCCCTTTTGCACTCCCACAACTGAGGGGGCTCAGCTTTATCTTCCTACTTCACAGAAAGGGTTACCTCCCTAATAAATGGGGAAGGCGGGATTTGAATCCTGACCTGTCTTGTGTACAACTCCTGTTCTTTTCACTCAAATAGTATCGTTACCCCTCAAGCATCTTCTAGTTGGGGTGGCTTGTTTGTTCTACCTACATTTTCCATGGCCTTAGAAATTCAAGCTTAATGTCAGAGTTAAGATATAAAGTAAATAAACATAGTAGTAAATAGCAGTAATTTTAATTAGGTTCCAGGAATGTTTTAAGCACTCTAAATGTTTATGTTCATAAATTCTGACAAGCCCATAAATCTTGTCTTGCTTGCAAAGTACAGATCCATCTATTCCATATAATATTTGTTTTGTTATGTTTTTATTTTTATACTAGGCCTCCTCCACACTAGGCAAACACTCCAAAACTGTTCTATATCCCCAGTCCCCTTTGCCTTTCATTAAGCAATGTTCTGTCTTAAAAGTGAAATTCTGTCTTACTCTCCATCTTCCTGCCTCAGCTTCTATAGTAATTGGAATTGCAGGTGTGTACTTCTGTTAAGAAGTGAATAATGATTTGCTGAAATTTAATGAACTTGTTATCTTTGGGTGGGGTTTGGTAGGTTGGTTTGGAGGCTTAGGGCTACAATGGCCTGTCATCAAGGAAGGCCACAAACTTACTACATAGCCAAAATGGACCTTAAGCCTTCTGGCCCTCTTCCTCCCAGAGTACTAGGGGTTACAGGTATACACCACCACACCCAAGATAGGTATTATCTAGTAAGAGAGAACTGGTTGCTATTATCTCAATATCCATCAAACTCAGCATTCAATGTATTTGTTAGTACTAAGACATATTTCCCACACTCTCCTTGATCTCACTGAAGCCTAAGTATTAGGATTATTTTATACAATCTAAAACTTTCCTATATATTTGCAGTCTGAGAAGGGGTCCGTTGCCTTTAGATCTACGAAGCTATCAAATTGAATTTTTGACTGAAAAAAAAAATCAAAACTCTTGACTGTGGAAACCATCATGTCTTTTGTGAAGAGTCTTCTCTTAAAATGTTTTCATTGATGTATAGAGTTAAGAAAGAAGGAGATGGGGGTGGGGGGCAAGGAGGGCAAAGCAACATGCACAGGAACAGCTCTGAAGACAAAAGTCCGTTTCATTCGCTCCTGGGATGTGAATCCTGCATGCCCTGGTTGCTGCTGGAGCCTTTCGGTCACTTTAATGGACAGATTATGCTTCTCCAAGTTTAATATCCAAGGAACAGGCCTGACAAGGATGAGAGACAGATCAAGTTCTAGGATTACCTCAGTCGTTAAACTTGAGAAGGGTAGGAAAGCAGACACAGAAAGAGCAAGGCAAAATAACTGTCTCATACACACACACAACACACACACACACACAGGTGTGTATAAGTGTTTTAAGTTTTCTTGAGACTAGAGAAACTTTGGGCACTGGGGCCTACTGGGATGGGGGCGATTCTGGAAGTTTTCATTTGCTGATTTAAGAGAAGCATATTTGAAACAGCACCCTGCAAGCATCCTTCTTGTCTTCCTTGTCCCTTATTCTATCAAATAGCTGTTGGGGGAGGGGCATTAGTTAGTCCTCTAAGGGCACACCCTAGAAAATAATGGGTCACAAAGTAGCTCCCACCAACACCTGGCTCTGCACCTTGGCTGGGGCCTTCTTAGTCCAGGTATTCCAGGAATGAAGGATCAGAGATTAACAAAGGCTAGGTAGTGAAGGGCTAAGGGGGCAGTCAGTGATCCTCCAGACACCCATCCATCGCCTCCAGGTTTCCTCGGGTACTGGGACTTGAATGTTAGAAGGGTTATACATTAGTAGGGTTATCAGGGAACCCTCAGGCTCTCCTGGAACAGATAAGGGTAGGTTGTGTCGGGGAGGCTCACTGCAAAGCTCTCCTTTGGTATTAATAAGTCATAACTACAGTAATGCTTTTCCCCTTTTCTATGGGTTTGTAAATGACTGAACAAATCCACACACCCCCAGAAGCATCCCTTTTAATGGTCCTCTGCTGATTTCAGACTGTCCATTGCACCACATTTGGTCCCTTGGTCATTAGTTCATACATGCAGCCTTTTATGGGGTACCAGCTAACTCACTGCAGCATCTACCACTCAGTAGAGCTCATGGTACATCAATGGTTTCTTACAGATAAACTTAGAGTGTTGGTCCCTTTAACTTGGTAGGAATGAACATTAAACACTGGCACATTGGAGGCCCAGCTTCCCATTGCTAAGAGTTTTGCAAAGCACCCACCCGCTTATGCACTCTTCATGCCTCTTCCTGACTCCTTAAGAAAGTCCTCAGGGTTCCCAGAGAGGAACTGATTCTGCAGAAGGGGGACCCCGGTGAATGCTGAGAAAAGAGAAAAGAACTCGCTAGCCTCAGCGAGCTCTCAGGCAAGGTAGTGAGACCCTGAAAAGTGATATATTCCTACCTCTGCGTACAGCTGCCCTCTCCTTCTCCCATCCCACCCCTCCCACCTTGAGCAAGCTCCACAAACAATAAAGCCTAAGTGTGGCCATTCTCCAACTCATGGGAATCCTACTTCACATCTAGGGGGGGCTTAAAAGGGATCTTTTGCCCATGGAGGTGCAACGCAAAAAGTTTAGAAGTTTAGACTTGTAGAGACAGCTGAGCTTCCTGGGTGTGACCCATTTAAATTAGGTCATTCAAAAATTCCCTTCTAACACCTGGTTCTAAATAGAAGAACGGCTTGCAGCCACTAAGAGGACGAAGGAGGGGTGTACGTAGGAGGTGAATGCCTGCCATCATCAGTACCAGGGCGCTGAAGATGTTTGCTGAGAGAAACAATCATCACTTTCAATTTCTTTTCCTTTTTAAGCAACTTCCGGAGAACAAGGCATTTAAAATAAAATCACAACCCGGAACGCCACACCTAGGTGGGGTTCAAACAGAACAGAAACATCTTTTAGAAAAGAAGAGAACAGCAACCTGTGAAGTTCGAGTGAGCCTCATACTAACGTAGCAACCCGGAAGCTGCTAGGAAACAAGCCGGGTTTCAAAATGACCAGCACAGGATGTGCCCATAGAAAGAAATGTTGCGTGCACCGAGAAGCTGCCAAAGTTACCGCTGCAAAGTACCCTGAACTTTCAAAAGGTGGCCTGGGGTCACTCTGACTGGCCTCGACCAAGCTGGATGCCTTACAAACACTTGCGCCCCGGTGATATTTGGCGGGAGGGAGGGGGGCGGGATATGCAAGGAAGAGGAGCAGGGGACCTGAGCACCTTCGTCGCAGCGCAGAAAGCATCAAGGTTTCGTTCCCCCCTCCCACCCCCCAGCAGAGGACAACAAGGTAGCTCTAAAATCCTGCCTCTTCCCCCTCCCCCACCAGAGCACCCCCGAGAGACCCGACAGCAACGCCCTTGGGTGGCGGGACCGCGCCTTCTCTGCAGCAAGGGAGCTCAGGGGCATGCTGGAGGTGGAGGGCTGCCCCGCACCCTAAGGACCCAGGGTGGAACCTACCAGTGAGGTGGCACGCTCAGAACTCAGGGCTGAGCTAGGGCGCGCAGGTGCTCCCGGGCACCCAGAAGATGGCCTGGGCGGGCGGGGCGTTCATGGTCCTCAGCTGGCTGTGCTCTTGCCGCCCCACGCTGCTGGGGTGGGGTCCACTCCACAGTCTCTGCTTCTCTTGCGGGTTGAAGAGACGGCCGGTCCGAGG
The DNA here is from genome assembly GCF_978045245.1 of Mus caroli. Lineage (NCBI taxonomy): Eukaryota > Metazoa > Chordata > Mammalia > Rodentia > Muridae > Mus > Mus caroli. Next base: position 66,646,187 of record NW_028227259.1, on the reverse strand, counting down.
TGGCTTGCAGCAACAGGCACCGCGGTGTGGCCGGCGGCGGCGACAGCAGCTGAGGAGGAGGAGGAGGTGTCTGCGCGCGGCTCGCTCGCGTTTCCTCCTCCCGGGCTGGGCGAGCGCTGGGGAAAGCAGAGGCGGGGGAGGGGGACAGCAGCCGGAATCTCCCTAGTGAGTCCCCCGGGAGCCAAGAACAGGAGTAGATGCCCTCCCTTCCCCTCCACACCACGGGACTCTGGCTAGGCGACTCGGCCCAGACCGGCGAGTCACTGGCGAGCAACAGCTGCTGCAGTGCGGGTCCTCAGCGGCCTCCCTCCCCTCGCTCCCCAGCGGTCCATCCTCAGCCCGCCCAGGGGCCACCAGGCGCCACCCCACGAGAGCTCGGAGAAGGTGCAAGCATCGCCACCCCATCCAGCCTCAGCGCGAAGTCCTGGCCCCGAATATTCCCTGCGTGCTCACAAGTGATTATGGCCCTCGCGGCGGGATGTGTGGTCACACACCGGGCTCTTGACCGCCTATTTATAGCAGGTAGCCCTGCCCTTGGCTGCTTTGGCCTTCGAGGCTCTCAGCAGGTGGTAGCGGAGCCCGCGCTCCCTGAGGGATCCTGCTTCTCTGCACGCACTCCTCCGAAACGGACCCGGAGATCACTGCGCAGCATACCCGCAGGCCACCCAGCCACCAGCCCTTCCCCCGCATCATCCTTCTTGCATTGGGGTCGAATGGCAGGTTGGGGGCTGGTTGTGGGAACCAGGAACCGAAGCAGGATGGGACGCTGGCACTCCAGGCAGCAAAATCAGGGATTCTGAGAAACACCCGGGATGAAGCGCCCTCCGCGGGTTAGCCTCTACTAAACCCATCTCTAGCCAGGTGCGAGGAGTGACGCAGAGCCCGGACCGCGCGCTTTTTCCCTCTCTGCGTGCGGAGCTCACACACGCACGCACTGCGCGTCTGTGTGCACGCCAGAGAGCCACAGAAAGCTCTCAAAGCACCATCCCCGCAGGTTAAAGAGGCAGATTCACTCCAAAGAGCAGAAGGGATCCAAGAAAAGTGAGCGGTGCACGTGGCTTGGATTGTATCTAGAGCCCTCAGTAGCTGCCCTGTGGGGTTAATTCATTCTTTATTACACCATAGTTTGTCTTCCTAGTTTCAGATCTTAGAGAGAGAGAGAGAGAGGGAGAGGGAGAGGGAGAGGGAGAGGGAGAGGGAGAGGGAGAGGGAGAGGGAGAGGGAGAGGGAGAGGGAGAGGGAGAGGGAGAGGGAGAGGGAGAGGGAGAGAGGGAGAGGGAGAGGGAGAGGGAGAGAGAAGGAATAGATACAGCCACGAATAGTTTAAGGAAAAGAGTGTTGATTGGTTCATGGAAATTGCTCCGCAGGAAAAGATCAGGTTATCCAGCTAAACTCTATTGTCTTCAGCATCATACTATCACTGTTTCATGCTTTTATCTTCAACCCCATTGTTAAGTTGTCGTTCCGCTCTGTGGCCTACAGACCATGGGGCTACTTCCAGAAGGTCACCATGTCAAGACAGGTGACATGCCTGCCATTGGAGGAGCATCACAGCCACATTTGGACCTATTGCTTAACTACCCTGCCTGGCAGTCCCCACCATAGAAGGGACAGAGAATTTCTGGAGCATACTTACAGAACAGGGCCAGAGCCACCTCATCTACCATTTCCTTTCCTTATCTTGTCCTCACCCTGCCACCTCCTCCCTGCAAAACTTTTGATTCTGGAGTGCAGGAAGGCTTAGCAGTCAAGTAGAGACCAGATAGTAAAGGAGGGCAGTGTCTGGGTAGAGTAGCCAGGCTCCCGCTGGTGCTGGGAGGAGGGGGAGCAGCTTATTCCCCCATAAGCTCGCACAAATCCCAACTCATAGATGTATACCTTAGAGGCAAGCAACCATGCTAACCCTGACCTGGGTTGGGAAAGGGTTGTGGCCTTATACCAGGCAGCTATCTCTACATCACCTTTCTAGTTCCCAGAGACACACAATAAAGAATTCGGAACAACAACAACAAAAAACCTTAACTGGCTTATTGTAGACCTCAGGAGACAGCCTGCCTGCCTCACCCTTTGGGTTCCAGCAGTTCAGGAAGAAATAGTAAAATCTCTAGATCAAGGCTGGCATGTGGGGTTTGCAGAGTTAAAAGACTGTCAAACAGGAAGAGAAATCTGTAGTCCCACTGTGAGCAGGGCCAGCCAAGCTCTGGGCACCCACCTGCACCTGTTCTTGTTCTAGGAAGGAAGTGACTCCTCCTCCTGAGGCACAGGAGTTCCCAGAGCCCCTAAGGCCACCTCTAAGGGGTTGGGACTGAAGTGAGGCAGCAGAGAGTTCCCTCTGGGCTATAGGATGACATTGGGCTGGTTGACTCTAAACCATCAATAAGCCCTTCTGTGCTTCTGCCTCTCAGAGAGAGAGGTGGTGAAGATCTTCCCTACAGGGACTCCTAGATAGCCTTAGTGACCCAGAGGTTCCTGGATAGACTGTCTCCGCTGGCTTGATGGATAAAAGCCACCTCTATCAGCCATGGATGCTGCTCGGTTGCCTTTAGACAATCTCCTCACTTGCCTCCCTGCCCCCAGAACCTCTGAGTTCTTTTTAGGACTCCCTCTAGAGAGTCATTCCTATGCTCCAAATTTAGTCACTTGCAGTATAATTAATTATTTATTGGCAAATACTAGCAATATTAATACCAGCTGTAAGATAGCTGTAAGCTCCAGAAAAATAAAACTTACCTTTCCAGTAGAAAGCCCGGAGACAAAGAAAACAGAGGCCACATGGCTTTTAAAACATAAAAGGAGCCACTTTTAAATCTAGTCTTTGGCTAATGTAGAAAGAAGACCTTTAAATGACAGGGGCTAGGGATGTGGCTCGTTCAGAAGATTGCTTGCCTAAGCTGTGTGAAGAGCTGGCTTTGACACCCACATAGGCCAAGGGTGGTTGAACATGGCTGGAATCTAGCAAAACAGAAGTAGAGAAAGGAAGGCAAGGAGTTTGAAGGACACCTGGGCCATAGGAGACTCTGTCCCCAAAAACAATAATATTTAAAACAAAATAACAGAAGATTTTTCTTTTTGAGACAGGGTTTTACTATGGAGTCTAAACTGTCCTCAAACTTGAAATCCTCTTGCTTCAGCCCTGGAGTGCTGGTATTACAGATGTACACCAAACCTGGCTATTACTAAATCTATTATATAGGTATTTAAAATGTTTATATTCCTGAGGAAATCAAATCCTAATTATTACCACAATAAATTTATACTTAGTTTCAAAATGTGCGCGTTAAGTTCTTAATCAATGATCCCTTTTCCAAAAGTGGTCTCAGTAAAGACAAAAGCGAATTCGACACTGGATAGAATCCTAGGTTGACAAAATGGTTCTCATGGCCTGCTGGTGGCTTTCTGGACACAGAGGTGGCCAGGCTCCTGAGCAAGTCCATGGTCAGTGGGAAAACACACGAGACTGGAAGGAGGCAGCTTCCCAGCTGACTGACGTGTCACCCGGACAGTGCCAGCCTAAGGTTCGCTTCTGAAGAGGAACCCAGGCCTTAGCCCTCCATCTTAATTAGCTACCTTGAGCCATCCTTCATGACAGGAAAACAAATTAAAATCAAGAGCAGAGCCATACCCACTGACCTGCCTCGATGTGGTTCGTTGAATTTACTTTCTGAAAGGTCCAGGAATGACAAACTGTGTTGTAAAAAGTTAAACAGAGCAGGCAGATTTTGAATTTCAGCGACTCGGGTAAACAGAAGTCTGACTGACTGCGTGAAGAACTGGGATTTGCTAAGGATGGGGCAACATAAATCTATGTGGAGTGAAAACAGACAGAATGTACACTCCAGCCCCAGGCACAGGGCTTCTGGGAAGTGTCTGATCTCCTTTTATGGACAAAGCAGATAAAACTCTTGCGAGCTAGCTCCACTTCCCTTTTCAGCAGCCTCTCCCGGCTCTATGCGCATGCTCCGTGCATCTCTCTGATACTATCCCGCCTTCATGTGGGGTTCCCACTCCTTATCTGAGCACGTTATGAGAGTGAGCAGGAAACACAAGATGGTGCACGGGACAGGAAACATATGGGACGGGTGGCACACCATCCTTCATTATGAAGTCTGCATTCAGCTAAGCTCAACAAGACTCTTTTTGCAAGTTCTCGCAGCTAATCAATTCATTTCACCAAAAGTGGGTAAGCTGAATAAGCTTTCCACCCTGCAGGATCCCCTTCATCTTAGCCTGTGTGTCATCCTGCTGCTTCTGGAGAAATCTCAGCTGGAATGCAGTAGCTGGCTAACTAACAGCTTCCTGTGCCCGGCCTCACTGTCTTTAGTCTATTCCAACACAGTGTTAAAGTGTCTGCTAAAGTACCAATAGGGTCACTTGAACCTGCCCATGGCTCCTTAAACTTCCCAGTGGAAAAGTCAAATAATGGTAACATAAGAATTATTTATAATTAATATATCATAAAATAATAACAAATACTGTTATAATTATTGAATAAACAAGAAATAAAAAAAGAAAAGACATTACTGCTCTTTGGTACAGTGAAGGAGAAAGTTTATTATAGATAAAAGGGGATAGCTGGAGGCAGGGACATCTGGGAGAGTTCAGAGTGAACATGACCAGACTGAGGTGGGCCATGTGGGAGAGGTGAGAGGGGAAGGGGAAGGAGAGGGGAGGGAGGTGCAGCAACCAGAAAGCTGAAGAGACATAAAAGGGCAGGTAACCAAAATGACTATATTATATATGGAAGAGCCTCTGGGGAAAAGACAGCCCAGTGTCTGTCAGGGTAAAGGGCGGGGTATGTCACCCATACCCTGAAACAAGTAGGAACTGAGGGATGCTGGGAAAACCTGGAAACCAGGCCTGCTTTGATGTGTTAAAAAGGCACCTCAGCCTTTTGTCCTTTGAAACTTAACAATTATTATATTGTGATGACATCTCTTCCCCTTCTGTGCCCCACTCCGTCCCTGGTACTTCATCACCTGCTCCCAGGCCTCACTGACTCTGCTTCAGTAACACCGACCTTGTCACTCACAGCTACAGGCACACCACTGCATCAGGGCCCTTCCCGCTTCCCAGGGTGACCTGCCCTCGGGTGTCTCTGCTGTCCTCTACTTACTCTGATTCTTCAGGACTTCACATCATATCATCTCTAGAAGGTCTTTCGGATCAATTTTTGAAAATGGAGGTATTGTTGCGTATACACACACACACACACACACACACACAGTTCTTTCCATCTTTATTGCCCTTCATTTCTCTAGTGCCTTTGCCCATTCCTATGTTGTATTGGTGAAGTGTCTATCTCATTTGTCATCTGTCTTTCCCCAGGAGCAAAGAAGGTTGTTTCAGTTTCTGCTGTGTTTCCAAGGCCTATACTAGATGTCAGTACATAGTGGGCACTCAATCGCTATATGCTGAATGAGAGAATGGATGGAAATAAGTCATGATGGGGCCGGAGAGATGGCACAGCCGTTCATAGCACACTGTGCTCTTCCAGAGGACCAGAGTTCGATTCACAGCCACCTACCTACCTGTAACTCCAGCTCCAGGAAATCCAGACACCTGCATACACTGGCATGCATCCACATATGTGTGTGCGCGCACACACACACACACACACACACACATGTAATAAAAAGTAATAATTAAAAAAATTATGAGCGGGACGTGGTGGCGCACACCTTTCCTCTGAGCACTTGGGAGGCAGAGGCAGGTGGATTTCTGAGTTCAAGGCCAGCCTGGACTACAAAGTGAGTCCCAGGATTCGCTGACTCTTTCTAGGACCTTGAACCTCATCAAGATTCCAGCTGTGCTGAGATGTCTGCCTGCCCCAGGGGAGCTGAAAGGTTAGCTATCAACACAAGGCCTGATTTCCAGAGACAATGAAAAGTCACTGAGCCCTCTCCTGGAGCAAGGTTTGTCAAAGGTTTGTTTGACACAATATGATTTCACAGACCAGCATAAAAAGACACACAATCCTGATGGCCCCCTGTGTTAGAAACAAACAAAAATCTCAGTGCTGCACAAAGGACACACAGTAAAAGTTGTTTCGTGACTCTTGTAAAAAGAAAGTGACAGACACAGACAGGGCTAGCAAGGACACAGGGGCCAAAATGTCTCTCCCAGTTTTTACTTCTGACCTAGGTAGCAATTGCATCTCATGCCGTAAGTGGGAGGTTGAGTTCACAGTCTGATACAATTGGCCAAACAGTGCAGAGGCAGGAGAAGGAAGGTTCAGGATATGTGAGACTTTGTAGGGCTAAATATCTTTGATAAGACAAAAAGAAAAATTCTCACACCAAGAATATGGATCCCCTAAAGTCCAGACAGAGCCTGACCAGCCTATAACCTATGAAAACTCAAATATTTAGCAAGTGGTCTTTAGGAAAACATCAACTGAATTAGAAAAGTTTCAGGAGCTATAGATGATGCTGCATCTGTATCTACGTGATGATTCCATGTATGACTTGAGCAGACAGCACAAGGATGTGGAGATTGCTCACCAATCCATCTCTTCTGGTTGAGAAGGCCTTCCAAGACCTTGGTGGAACTGACCTGTGAGTTTGGGGGTCTCTGTAAATGGTAGCTCCTTCTTCACTATTTCTCTAAGCTGACCCACATTCCCTGAGCCCAGAAATTCATCCTACAGGGTATACTTAGTAACAGCTAAAGGAGAAGGGCTGAGTGTCTCCAGCTCAGCTTGAAGCTGAAGGAAATTACTGAGTCATGAAACTAGCTCCCACCATAAGGCTGTTGCACAATAAGAATTATTATGTAGTAGAAGAAATCATCCAAAGGAGGCTATCTACAACACAACTCTTTGCTATGTGCTGGTCAAGGGAACCCTGGTTCTATAGATCCTAACATCACAGCCCAGCCAGAGCCCAGATGGACCAGGACTACTGGTAATATGGAAGACTGTTAGGAAAGCCAATGCAATAACCAGACCCTCCATGTTTCTTATTAGCAAAACAAATGAGGCAAGTCTGTGAAATAGCATGCTTAAAACCCAGCAACTTAAAAGGCAGTAATAGGGCTAGAGGAAAAAGAGTTAAACTCAAAGGCAAAATTAGTCTTACAGCTATTTTAAAATGGCAACTTCCCCCCTGTCTCCTTCTGCCTTAGATAACTCCCTTAAATTCTCTAAGCTTATAGAACAAGGGCAAGGGGCACCTCATCCACACCCCTGAGGTCTACTGAAAGGAATAGAGAAGATGAGACAGAGAAATAACAAAGGTCTGTACTCAGTGGAGACAGTATGCATGGTGCTGGCGAGAGGAGCATTTGGGCTGGGTGGAGTAGATACCACGTGACACAGGCTGGTGTCTTTTGTCTCCTTTCTGTGCATTTATTACTTATTCATTCATTCCCTCATCTCTGACAGCCACCTCTCAAAAATGATCAAAAAATTTATGTTAAATGCATTCAAGACAACAGGAATATGTATCTGTTTACACTCATAAGGACACACGTGCATACACACATCTCTCTCTCTCTCTCTCTCTCTCACACACACACACACACACACACACACACACACACACACACACAATAAATCAGATGGAAGAAAGAAAAGCCTATTATTTGATGTGGAACAAAGCAGTACAATAGAAACAAGTCTTCTTTGGGTTTCTGAGCCGATAATAAAATTTCTCCAATACCTGGAATTAACAAAGGAGTCCTATCGAGCTGTTTTCTGTTTTAAACCAAATAAAGACAATGAAAACTAAAATAGGAGAAAACTCAAATCTCACCATTGACTGCCACCACAATTTTATAAAATAAGTAAACTGTTAACATCTCTAAAATAGGAAGGCTGTCAGCTCAGAACACAGGGCAGTCTCGGTCTGTCTGTTCGTCTTTTACGGATGGCAATTATTACCAGATGGCAATGGCTTAGAAAGAGCCACTTTGAATCGTTGCCTCGGTTCACAAAATGACCCGTGTCCTGGCTAGCTTTATGTCAACTTGACACAAGCTAGAGGTATCTGAAAGGAAGAACTTCAACTGAAAAAAAAAAAAGTCTCTGTAAGATTAGGTTAAAGGAAAACCTTTTGGGCATTTTCTTAATCAACGATTGATGAGGGAGGGTCCAGCCTAATATGGGTGTTGTCATCCCTGGATTGATGACCTTGGGTTCTATTAGAAAGCAAGCCGAGCAAACCATGAGCAAGCCAGTAGGTAGCACTGGGCCCTTCCCCTCATGGCTTCTGCATCAGTCCCTGCCTCCAGGTTCCTGCCCTGCTTGAGTTTCTGTCCTGACTTCCTTTAATGATCAAAAGTGCTATGGAAGTGCAAGCCAAATAAACCCTTTCCTTTCCATCTTGCTTTTGTTCATGATGTTTTGTCACAGCAATAGAAACCCTAACAAGAAAACCTGAACTCATACCAAATATGCCTGGAGTCTACCTGGCTGCGAGCCAGTTGCTCAGAGAAAGTCTTCCTAGAAGGGGGCTAAGAGAAACTTTCTCTGGCTTCTCCTTACAATACATTATGCAAAGTATTTAATGACAATAACATCCCAAGGTGGGCTATAATCTCCTGACAAAAGAAAACGGGACACAACTGTGGTAAATGCTCCTCACTTGTGAGAATTAATATAATCACACACACACACACACACACACACACACACACACACACAGAGAGAGAGAGAGAGAGAGAGAGAGAGAGAGAGAGAGAGAGAGAGAGAGAGAGAGAGAGTTATATATAGCCCTGACTGGCCTATCACTATGTAGACCAGGCTGACCTCAAATTCACATCAATTCTGCCTCTGCCTCCAGACTGCTGGTATTAAAGTTGTTCACTATCACACCTGGCCTAATTCTTGCTATCTACTAGTTATTTAATACTGTTTTGTTCTGTTGTTGTTGTTTTGTTTTGTTTTGTTTTTTGAGACAGTCCCAATTTATAGTTCAGGCTGGCCTTGAATTCTTGATCCTCCCAAATGCTGACATTACAGATGTATATACCACCTCACCTGCTTGTTATATGCGTGTATTTTCCCATGCTGACAATGCAGGGAAAGACTCTTACGTTGTAATAAGAACTGCTACCCATAACTTGTAAATGCCTTGCATTTCATTGCAGTTCACTGAATGAATCCTTGGAGTCTATACACAGATCTGTTAAGAACGTCTGATGTTAAAAACTCTTTAGAGTCTGTGACAGCATTTAACAAATCGGTACTAAATTCTTCCTTAACGCTTCAAGATCACAGAGTGGCCAAAGTCCCCTTGCTATCCACAGTCCTAGGCAGGAGAAGTGGTACCTGCCATACTGAGCGGCATCCAGCAGTCAAGGAGCACTTATTCAGCGTCATGGATTGTATTTCACAGGACGAGGACAGAAGTCACAAGGCTCACCTGATGCTGCATGTGAGGGGACAGGTAGGTCCTAGGTACTCAGCAGTCTCCAGCGTGCAGCCGAGCCTGTGATGGACAGCCTTGGGACTCAGTGCTAATAGTTCTTTGCTTTCTCCCTTCTTGGAATCTTTTCGGCTTCCTCTCTTTTTCTCTTCTATCTTCCTGAAGGGAGAACAGGAAGTCAACCCAAGTGTCCATTTACCATCAGGTAAAAACTGAAATAACTCCGATCTTTTGGAAAATTAAGACTTCAGAAGTTCATCAGTTGTGCTATGTCGAATCATCCTTTCCTTTCTTAATGGTTGGGGTTCTGTCAGCCAGGGCAGGAGGGCTTAGCGAACATCAATCAGGACATTGTTATAGTTAAGTCTTTCAAATGCCCTTCAAACCCAGATGAGATACTATGCGGGAGACATCCGGGGTGAGTGGCCCTGTAGCGATAGTGAGTGGTCCCCTGTGAGGACTCAGAGGTAAGTGCACATCTGTGTGGAGTAAAACAGAACAAAAGGTTTCCAACCCACAAGCTAACACCACACCTGGCTGGAAGTTTCCTGGGCTGCAGACCCAGGGAGTTGAGAAGGCTGGGCTGTGTGGCTTTGTCACTGTTCCCCTAAGTAAGACTCCTTGGTTGCTTTCCTCTGTTCCCTCCCTGTTCTTATCTGTCCTCTCCCGTGCAGAAACTCAGGGCACTGCCCACCGTCTGAAAAAGTTCGGGGGAAGAAAACCTAACCAAACAAAACTCAAAAGCCACTTCCTTCCTTATCCTAGATCAAAGTGGGTCTGACTGAGACCCAGGGCTGGAGGTACAAGTGGGGGAAACCGGGGTGATCTGGGGGGAGAGTTCACGGGAGTATGTAGCATGAATATCGGTGTCAGGCTTACACAAGTAATACAGAGGTAGGTGAAAAGGCAGAAAGCTGTGGGAACGTGGGAAGAAAATGGAGCCGCCTTCCACAGCTGAGAACCAATCATTCCTGTACAACTAGCTAGTGCTGGGAAGACTGCTGACACAGAGACGGTATTTATTTTAAGAATGCTAAAATAACAGGAAACCAGACTTACACTTGGTGTGATGGCTATGACCTCACCCCTCTCCTGGATATTTTCTAGAACTCTCACAAATAAGGTCATTAGCCTTGGTTTACAGTGAAGGAAGGTCTCCTGCACCCAGGTGCTCTACAGTGCTCAACCGAAGCCCCGCCCAGCCCTGGCCCCGCCCACACAGCGCAGGAACTATGCTAATCTCTCATTTAAACTCCTCAAGCAACTCCCCAAAGATAGTAAATTGAAAGAAAAAAAAAATCCTGTGTGTGGCTGTTGAAAAGAACCTGATACTCACTCTTGGGTTGGTCTCACTGTTTTCCAATTCCCTCTTTTTTAAATTAATCTTTATGCTTAAGATTGACATTTAAACTATCCTCTAGTAAACTCTAATTCTGTTTCTACTGGGTCATCCTGAAATTACTTTCTGCAGCTAACCCAAAAATCCAGCTTTAACTGGATGACGAACTCTGAGAAAGAATGCTTCTTCATGTTGCTAGAGGCCTGTCTAATCCCTGGGGCCATTGACAATAAACATTCCTACACGCAGAAGGCTTGGCTTCTTATTTGCTGTCGTGTTGTGTGGTTTGGTTTGGTTTTATTGAAAATGGCTCTTTTATTCCACTGCATAATATATCCTGACTATAGTCCCCCCACTTTACTTCTCCTAGTTCTTCCCCACTTCCCGTTCCATCCAGATCCACCCCCTTTCTGTCCTTCATTATTAACCAAACAGGCTTCTAAGGGATAATACTAAAATACAATAAGATTAAAAACAAAAACTAATACATCAGAATAGGGCAAAACAACGAAACAGAAGGAAGAGAGAGCCCAAGGAAAGGTACATGAAACAGATACAGAGAGACCCATTTTGTTCACATTCTTGCTCATATATATATGTATGTGTGTATATATATATATATATATATATACATATATCTTATAAATAAAATAAGATTAAAATTTAAAACAAACCAAAGTGACATGACATTATGAGACAAAGAACCTCCAGTGATGTGACATCATTGAGTTGCTTCTATCAGCTACCAATTCCTGGGCACTGCAACCTACAGTTACATTTGTTTCCTCAGTGAGACTCACTTGGAGAAAACTACATTTTCATTTGTAAGTGGTTATCCATTAGAGAGAGCTCTGGGTTAGGGATGAGGGCATGTGTCCACTCCTACTTTCAGCACTAGGACCCTGTCTGGTGCAGCCCTGGGTGTGCTGCTTCGGTCTGTGAGCTCAGGTGTCTCTGGGTTCATATGTGCATTGATCCTCTTGATTTAGAAGGCCTTGTTTTCTTGGAGTCCTCCATCCCCTTTGGCTCTTACATTCTTTCTGTTTCCTTTTCTGCAGGATTCCTTGAGCCCTGAGGGGAGAGATCTGGTGGAGGCAGCCCTTTTAGGGCTGAGTGTTCCAAGGTTTCTCGCGTCTGGCTGTGGGTCTCTTTATTTGCTCCCATCTGCAGCAGGAGAAAGCTTCTTTGTTGATGGTTGAGCAAAGCACTGGTCTACGAGGATAGCAGAATGTCATTAGGAGTCATATTGTTATGGTTTTATTGTTGTTGTTGTTTATTCATTTAGAACAGTAGTGCTTGGTTGTATCCTAAGTCTCTGGGCTATCAGCAGGTTCTTGGTCACCCAAGCAGTATCACGTATGGGTTCCATTTTGTGAAGTTGAACCTTAGGTCAAATCAGTTATTTGTTGGCTACTCCCACAGGTTCGGTGTCACCATTACATTGGTGTGTATATCTTGCAAGCAGGACATCATCGTAGATTCAAGGGTTCGTGACTGGGTTGGTGCTTATGCTTCTCCTTGGGTAGCATGTGGGGTAATTTCCTTCCTGAACCATAGATGTTAGCATGTAGGGGTGAAGACTCTATGTAGGCACCAGTGCAACGCCTCCATGTTGAGTTGTAGAGATATTGTGGAGGGCAACCTATAGTCTTGGCAACAGCTTGGGTTGTTTGGGGGTTCCCATGGGAACCCTTTGGCCAGCAACTCAATTAGGTGTAACCCAATCAGGGGACTGGAAGCTTCATTTAGTAACAAGAGATGTCCAGTTGGGGCTGTGTCTCCCCAGTATTTGATGATTTCATTTAGGCTCCCTTCATGTAAGTATATATTTTATTAAAGCTTCCTTCCCTCTTCTCCCCTCTTATCTCCCCATTTGATCCCCCTGTTCCAGTGCTCATCCATCCATCCATCCATCCATCTATCCATCCATGACTGTCTATTCTATTTCCCAGTCTTAGGAAGATATATCTGTTCCTCCCTCATATCTTACTCTAATGCTAACCTCTGTGGTTCTATGGATTGTAACTTGGTTATCATTGACTTAAGAGCAAATGTCCACATATAAGGGAATACATATCATATTCTTTCTGGGTCAGGAACTATCTCCGATTTCCATTTACTTCCCTGCAAATATCATTTTTAAATAGCTGAGTAACATGCCATTGTGTAAATGAGCCATATATATATATATATATTTTTATCCTTTCATCTGTTGAGGAACAGCTAAGTTGTTAACAGTTTCTGGCTATTATGAACGAACACGGTTGAGCAAGTGTCTGGGATAGAATGAAGTGTTCTTTGAGTATATGCCCAAGAGTGGTATAGCTGGATTTTTAAAAAAAGAGTTTTCAAACTTTTTCTTGGTTCTTTGTGAACTTCCCGTCATGCACCCCAATCCCACTCATCTCCCCCTCCCTTCGTAACCACCCTCCACCCATGAAATCTTTCCCTCTACAGAGAAAAAAAAATCTCGATGTGGAAGCTGTAGTGTGTCACGGTGGGTCCCACAGCGTTTCCTTTTGTCCACACTTTGCTTGCACATATTCACTGCAGTGACTCACTGGTGTGGTATGAGGCCTCTGGCTTCTGCTACTCTATAGATACTGGATCCTCACAGGGACTTCTCAGATATCCTGCTGTTGCCCTGTGCCATGGAAACCCCGTAGATTTGGATCTGTAGAACCTGCCCCTACATGCATTCCAGCAGTTCACTGAGGAGGGTAGATGTTGGGGTGGACCAATTGAAAGCCCTGGATCCGGGCCTGAGAGGTGTCAGAGATGGTGAGCCTTCTCGTGCTCTCACGCCCTTGGGGCTGGCTTACCGGCAACCTCAGCAACCAGGGCCAGCGCTACACTGCTGCCCAGGCGAGATGCAGAGCCTGCTCTTCTGAATGCTGCAGGCAGTGAGGAACATGACCAGTTCTTCCACTCTTACGACCCTGGGGCCAGCTTTTCCATCTGGATGAGGGAGGGCAGGAGGATGTCCCTCCCTCAACTGAGTCATCACCCAGCAGACAGAAGGCAGAGCAAGCTCTCCTTTGCTCATGCCCTTGGGGTTGGCTCACCTGCAACACCACATCCAGGGCCAGCTCTACTGTACTGCCCAGGCAAGGTACAGGGCCTGCTCTTTCCAGTGTTACAGCAGGTGAGGAGCAGGACTAACTCTCCTGTCTCATGCCAGCTTTTCCACCTGCCCTAGGTGGCAAGGGACCAGGGTGGAGAACACTGCAACATGGCAGGCAAGAGGCAGGACCAGCTCTCCCACACTCACACCCTCAGAGCCGGCTCCCCCACTATCAGGGTCAATTTCACTGTGCTGCCCAGATGAGGCACCAGGGCCTGATTCCCTGAGTGCCACAGAATATGATGGGCAGGGACAGCTCTCCCATACTCATGGTCCCATCAGGGTCAGCTCTCCTGCCCACCTCTGTTGGCAAGGACAAATGAGAGGAGAAGGGATCTCTCCCATGCCAACACATCGCACAGAAGACAAGAAACTGGGCCGGCTCTCTCACACTCATGACCTCTAGACCAGCTCACCCAGAGTCCTCACATCGAGGGTCAGGTGAGGTGCAGGGCCAACTCTTTTGCTCTTATGACCCCAGGGCCAGGTCTCCTGCCTGCCACAGGTGATGAGGGACAAGGGGAAAGGGGTTATCTCTCTCTCTCTCTCTCTCTCTCTCTCTCTCTCTCTCTCTCTCTCTCTCTCTCTCTCTCTCATCCATGATGCTACCACAGGGGCATGAGTGGTAGGGCCAGCTCTCCCATGCTGGCTAACCCACAACTCCGACAATGTGTGGGACCTGATCTCCCAGTTATTGTGACTGGCTTTCCTGCTCTTCTGCTCTCATGCCTCTAGGGCCAGCTTTCCTACAATGCCTTGGTGCTGGATGGGGCCAGTTCTACCCAGCCCACAGATAGCAACATGTCCCCAATAGCAGCTCAGACCAGGGACATCTGCCTGGCCTTTGGTGGTAACAGACCCTTGCTGCTGCAAAGATACAGACCCAGATGTGGCCCTGAGTGTCAGCACAGGTCAGGACCCCACCATGGTCCCAGGTGCTATCAAGCAAGCCAGTAAGTAACATTCCTCCATGGCCTCTGCATCAGCTCCTGCTTCCTGACCTGCTTGAGTTCCACTCCTGACTTCCTTTGGTGATGAACAGCATTGTGGAAGTGTAAGCTGAATAAACCCTTTCCTCCCCAACTTGCTTCTTGGTCATGATGTTTGTGCAGGAATAGAAACCCTGACTAAGACAAATTGGTACCAGCATAGTGGGGTATTCCTGTAACAACCCGACCATGTTTTGGGGAGGACTATGGAAGGACTTTGGAACTTTGGGCTAGAAGATCTGTTTGGTGTTAAGAGCTCTGTGGGATGTTGTGTAGGAGCTTGGAAGATAATGTTGAGAACAGTGCAGAAGATGGAGGCCTGGCTTGTGAAATTTCAGAGGGAGGATTAAAGACTCTTATCAGGGCCATTGCTGTTTTGGTTGTGAAGAGTCTGTCATTTTGGTTCGCTGGGGCTAAAGACTACTCACATCAGGCTGTTTCTCATTACCCTGGAGTTTCCAGTTCTGCCTCTCCTCACTGTGCCCACATCCTTCTCTTTCTTTTTCTCTTCCATTTCTCCACCACTTACTTGCTCCTGTTAGTGGCCTCCAGGGACTCTGGGGTAAATTCAGGAGTGCTCTGTCCCACTCATGCATTACAGTGCCAGGCAGGGGTCATCTTGACCATGATTTACTCCCTCCCTCACTCCCAAGGCTTGAAGTGCACGAGACTGGTATTTATTTCAGGCAAGCTCCCTGTCTGTGCCCCGGGGTGCTGATCTGGTGCTCATTTCAGACTTGCTCCTCTACTGGCCCACCGAGTGGCCATCTGTCTTGGGCTCACTCCTGCCTGGGGCCCATGGTCCCAGGTGGGGTTCTTTTAGTCTCTGGCTTGCTTCCTGTCCTGGGAGCCTGTCCAGGGCTGGCACTGGAGTAGTGGTCATCTCAGGCTAGCTCCCTGTCCAGGCCATCTGGCCAGACTGGTGGTGGTCTCAGGCTCGCTTTTTTTTTCGGGGAATGTTAGGCTACAAATCATTCAGATGCCCATAGGTCAGAACAGCTTCTGTAGATATAGGCCTTTTTTCCTTTCTGCCACTGACTGAAGTACATGTGACATAACAGTCATATCTGCAATGGCTCTAGGGGCAGAAGTGTAGTTGGATCTTAAAGTAGATGGATTCTGATCTTCCTGAAGAACTGCCCCCCTGGTTTCCATAGTGAATAAGTTTGCAGCCCTAGAGCAGCGGACTTTATTGCGCACTGCATAGTAGGCAGGTCTGCTTCACATTCAGGCTCATCACTCCTGCTTTCAAGTCTCCTGTGCACCTTGGAATGGCTGAGGTCTACTTTTCACAGGGGGACTCCAGCTTAGGAAATCCTAACAGACCTAGCAAGCCTGCCCGTCCTTCAAAGCAGAGGGAGACAGCCATCCATTATCTTAAACATCGAAGTAACCTGCCATTGCCTGGAGGGTGACATTACTCTTTTTCTAAACTGTTTTCTGTACAGACATCCTTGAAGAGATAATCCAGGAACAGCTCCATCAATGTCTGTGGTGATTTGTATAGGAATGGCCCTCATAGACTCATGTGTTTGAGTGCTTGGCCCACAGGAAGCCACGCTGTTAGGAGAGATGGCCTTGTTTGAAGAAGTGTGACCTTGTTGAAGGTGTGACCTATGTCATGGTGGAGGCTGGCTTTGAGGTTATGTATGTTCAAGATATGCGCAGTGTGACAGACAGGCTCCTGCTGCTTGTGGCTCAAGATGTAGAACTCTCAGCTCCATATCCATCATCTTGTTGGCCTGAATGCTGCTATGCTTCTCACCGTGATGATAATAGACTGAACCTCTGAATCTGTAAGCCAGTCTCCACTGATATGTTTTCTTTTATAAGAGTTGCCATGGTCATGGTGTCCCTTCAAAGCAACAGAAACCCTCGGACAGTGCCTCTGCTCAGAAGATAGGCAAAAGGCGAAAGCCCAGAGACCTGCCTCTAAACACTTACTTGCCTGCTCTTACCCATGTGTCCTCTCATCCATGTGTTTGGCCTACTTTGTCTCTTATTCTCCCATCTGAATTTTTAAGTTGGCTTTTTATAGCTTGTGGGATAGTATTATGTTGCTGAATATCAATTGTGATTTATGTTTTCATGCATTTAAACATACATTTTTATTTTTAAAAATATTTACTGTATCTTAGAAATAATAATTAGATGAGGTCTGGAGAGATGGCTCAGCAGCTAAGAGCACTTACCCAATGTCAGTTCTCAGCACCGAGTGGTGACTCACAACCATCTGCCAAGTTCCAGGGGATCTGACACCCTATTCTGACCTCATGGGCCACTCCATACATGTGGAACACTTACGTACATGCAGGCAGAATACTCACACACATAAACATTTTAAGTTACTTAATTATAATTAATAACTAGAATTGTAGATGTGCAAAGCAATTGTCTTTGAAAGGTAAACAGACCAATTCTAACAATAACACAATGAAATCCTTGGGATTTGGGGGAAACACACACAGAAACTGCTTTGCAACAGTGTTTCTTTGATGCAAGGCACAAAGGATGTTTACAAGTGAAAGAAAACTTACACACACTAGGAACAACTCACCACCCATCGCACAGCAACATGAACAAACACTGTATGAGACATCAGTAAGGAAAAAAAAAAGAACATTAAAGATTGATTATACTGAAACATGGGGCGGGAGGGAGGCACAGCACCAGTGGAAACCGTAAGGATGGAATGAAACATAATAGAAAAGACAGGGAAAGATTTAGAAAAAAAGCGAGAGGAAAAAAAAGAACATTTAGAAAGATTTTTAAAAATTATTTGTCCTGATTAGCTTTCAATTTAACTGTCAATTTAACCAGCCTGGCTAACCTGAGATGAATTTGACCAGATGAGGCCTGTCTGTTGGGGATTGTCTTGATTGTTAATTGGTACAGAATGGCCCACCCCACTGCCTGAAGGCGGTAGCCTTCCCTGGGAAGATGGACCTAAGCTGATACAGAAGCAAGCTGAGCCCGTGCCTGCGAGCCAACCATCCCTCTGGTTGTCCTGGAATGCACTAGGTAGACCAGGCTGGCCTTGAACTCAGAGATTCATCTACCTCTGCCTCCTGAGGGCTGGGATTAAAGATATATTCGTCTATGTGCAGGTTCCTCCATGGTTTCTGCTTCAAGTTCCCATTGAGTTTCTATCCTGACTTTCCCCAGTGATGGATTGTGAGCTATATAAACTGAAAAAAGCCCTTTCCTCCCCTAAATTACATTGGGCAGAGTGTTAATCCCAGCAACAGAGATGAAACTGCATTGAAATTAATAGAAAATAAGAAAAAAATCAGAGAGAGAGAGAGAGAGATTAGAAAAATAGAAGACAGTGCTGACGAAATCTGAGAAAATAGCCTGAGATGAAGAAATGCAGACCATCATTTAACATGGGCACAATGAAACTGCAAAATTCTAATAGTAGAGCAGGCCAGGAATAGTCCCACATGAGTACATGCCTGCAGGGCTGCGACCTGCCTTGCCACTGGGGTGCCTGAAGTGCAGCCAGCAAGCGGTTCAGGGGAGACAGAACGAGGTTCATCATGGGGGCCCTCAGTTTGTGTTTTCTGGGAGTGGGAAATCGTGGAATCTGGGACGATTGCTGTGGTTCCCAGTCTCCTGTGTACCCAGGTGCTGCTGGGAGTATCTGCGAGTCCCAAACGGGGGTCTCTGGTCCACACTTCCCCTCAGGGCATGCGCGCACCAGGCAGGAAGGGGAAAGTCAAGTCAGAGACAGGGCAGAACCCGGTTCGATTCCAAGTGAGTGGCAAGAGTATGGAGGGGCTAGAAGACTTCTTCAGGAGCCCCTCCTCTCCCCACCCCCACCTCCCACCTCCTTGGATGATTCAGTCCTTGCTTCTTCAAATGGTTTTATTTGATGGCAGGTGTGAATGCATACACTGTACGCAGGATGAACCAAGGGATTAAATATCTTTTTCAGGAAGGAATGTCCAGGAAGAGATGATCATAGGCTGAATACACAGGACCTACGTGGATATCTCATTAGCATAGAGAACTCTGAGATTCACAAGGTCTGAGCTCACTTGACCTTACCAGTTTTTCTGTCTGGTAGCACGGTCCACTGCCCCACATGTGACCCAGCCTCACTTGTATGAGTTCAGAAATAGGTAAAACTGCTTTGCCAAAACAGTCGTTGCCTTTGGCAAATAAGGGAGGGTTCTGACTAGGTGGAAGAACGCGGCATGCCAGGAATGTTCCCCATCTTCACGGATGTATCAGAAGGCTGTGAGTCTGTGCTCCTTACCATACACGTATCTCAAAGTGCATGTGTGCACGCACGCACATACACACACAGACACAAGCTCGAAAACAGCAATCAAAAGGAAGAATCTATAAAGGGGTTAGCATCTTAGTTTTGGTCAGAAACAAACAGTTCTGAACACAAATAGCAATGCCACAGTATTGCCCGCCGCTTTTGTGTGTCCCCCTGGTAAGAACACGCTCAGGGCAACCGGAATCTTCTGCAGCACAAACTTTATTGCTTACCCCATCAGGAGCCAGTGGAGAAGAGAGCCAGAGAGAGAGCTCCAGAGAGAGATGGCGGAGCCCCCTCCCTTTTATGGAGGACTGTCCTCCGCCTCGGACGTGTCACTCCCTGATTGGCTGCAGCCCATCAGCCAGAGTTGTCGTCACGGGAAAGGCAGAGCACATGGCGTGGAAAGCTACCCCGGCACATGCGCAGCTTGCTTGTTTACTACTTAGAACACGGGTGTCAGTGCCATCAGCGCCATCTTGTAATGGCAAATGTGAAGGCGGCTCCTTACATCTCCCCCTTTTCTTTTATTTAAGAGCAATAGGCCACCCATTCTAATGAGAGTGGAGATAGAGGTCAAATCCCCAGTGTGTAAAATAGGGGCTTTACACAAAACCTCCTCCCAGGCTCATCACCCAAAGGGGTCTTGGTCCGCTCCCGTGTCGTTTTTCCTGGGGGAAGGACACTTGGACACTCAACCTTCTTGAAAGATGACATGTCTCCCTAGAATAGGCTCATATATGCCACAGAGCCCTTCTACTGCAGTGCTTAGCCATGCAACTCTCTCGGGCTGCTGAAGCACACTCACTCTATCCCGTGCAATGAGACTAGCCTCGTGGGGTGCAAGAGCTGAGTGGCCAGCGACCTATTGCTTAAGCATAGATAACCATATATCAGGGGAAGCACCATGTTCTAGTGCTGCAAGCGCCTGGGAAATAACCACCATGTTTGTCTCTCCTAGTTTGGGCCTTAAGCTTACAGACCAATCAAAGAAGCAACACTAATCCACAGCAAAGAACAGCTCCAAATAATTCCACCCCCACCCATTCTTTAAAGAAGGAAAATGTTGAAAAGATAGTCCTTAGGTCAGGGACAGGTCCAAGTGCATGGGGCAAGTCTCAATTTTCAAAGGGTCTGTTCAAATTTAGCCGTCCAATTCTGTATCTCCCAACACTGCTCTCCCTTTGTTGTTGTCGCACTGGACATCACCAAGACGAGGGACATCAGTATTCCCTTGGTCAGTCTGGATTTTTCGAGTGAGTCTTTCTAGTATCCAAAATGGGTTGTCTTCATTCTGTGGAAAAACACAAACAGCTCCCCTGGATCTTATCAAAATAGGATCCGGGCCTTTCCATTTGTTATTTAAAACATCTTTCCATTTAACCATCTCTTTGGGCCTATCTGGCTCTGAACAATGTCGTTCAGCCGCGGTATGGCCATGAGAATCAAGATTTAAAAAATTGAGTGTAAAAAGTGCTGTAGACACAGACACTCTTGGTACTCGGGGTAGAGCCTCCTCGACTCCCCCTTTCTGTTTTATTAGATGGAAGTCCAGTCAGGTGGGTCACGTCCATCTGACGGCAGAACTGTTGGAATTTTTGAGATGTATAAGCTGGTCCATTATCAGTCTTAAGGAGTTTGGGTTTTCCCCAAGCACTCCATGCCTCAAGGCAATGTTGAATCACATGTGAGGCCTTTTCTCCAGTTAAAGGAGAGGCAAACAAAACTAATTGTATCTACTGAAAAATATTGGCAACTTTACTGGAAGGCTTAATCACTCCAGCCATTTCTAAAAAATTGAGGGGTTGTAAAAAGGTTTTTAAAACTTCTAAAACCACTAAACATTCTACCACTTGAGGTGAATTTTCATTATATTGTTTGGATACTACTTTACCATTAGCCACATAGACACCTATGCCAGTTTTTGATCCATCAGTATATACCACAACCCCATTTTTAAGTGGGTTTCTTACTGTTATTTGTGGAAACACAACAGATTGATTTTGGGCGAACTGTAAAATTGGATGTTTTGGATAATGGTTATCTATTTGTCCTGAAAAGGAGGTAACTAAAACTGCCCAATCATTAGATGTGGCTGCCAAGGTCTGAACCTGTCAAAAGTCCAATCTCTCTGCTCTGGAGTCAAAGCAGCAGCGTTTGCTCGGGCCTGCGTTTGTGCAGCCTCTTGCCATAGAGCTCTCCATTCCGTATATTTGCCCGCATTGGGGAGAGCGGCTTTTGCAATCATTTGCCAGTCGGCAGGAGTTAGTGCCATGCCGGCAAGTCTATCTAACTGCACCAAAGTAAAATTAGCATTGGCTCCATATTTACGGACCGATTCGGCAAGCTCTTTAACCGGAGCGTGAACACGCCCACCCTCGGCTCCTTCAAAGACCGGAAATGCCTGTTGTATCTTCCTTTGTTCCTCTCTTGGAATGAACGAGTCTGCGCACTGCCTCTCTGCGCAGGGCTGACGCACTACGCAGGGCGGGGGCTCCGCATAGGGCGGAGGTGCACTATGACCCTGAAGCCGACTGCCCTGAGGCCAAGCAGCAAGCTGGCCTTTGCCAGTCGCTTTTGGCTTTTTTCTTGACCTATAAGCTCGCATTTCTCTCTCATAATAAGCTGCTTCCTCCTCCAAGTCTGTTTCCTCAGAAGGGCTAATTTCTTCATCTGATTCACAGCTATTAAGAACTGGCTCTTTAAACTCATCTCTTTTCTCCTCTTTCCTTCTAATCTCTCCCCAGGTATTTTTCCCTGACATTAACTTTTCTTTTTTCCTTTGTTTTTTCTCCTCTTTCCTTCTAGTCTCTCCCCAGGTATTCTTCCCTGACATTAACTTTTCCTCGGGTTCAAGACCCGTGGAAAGGCCTGTATACTTATTTCGCGCGCCATGCTTTCTCTTTTTTCCTGCTCTCTCTCCCCGCTTTACTTCTGATAGACTGTCTTGAATTTCGTTCAGAATTCTCCACCCTGTCTTAACCGCTTGTTGACATATGAAAAGAAATAAAAAGGCTTTTAACACTAGAGAAAGTTCAAGACCAGACATACCTTGTAAAGCTGTCCGTTCCCCAGCTGATGAGTTCTGAACCTACACCGGGTCCTTCTCAACAGTCTGTTTCCGGGAACACTTCATTAACCGCTCCTTCTCCGTGATGCAGTAGCTCGCGGGTTCCGGCACCATTTATTGCCCGCCGCTTTTGTGTGTCCCCCTGGTAAGAACACGCTCAGGGCAACCGGAATCTTCTGCAGCACAAACTTTATTGCTTACCCCATCAGGAGCCAGTGGAGAAGAGAGCCAGAGAGAGAGCTCCAGAGAGAGATGGCGGAGCCCCCTCCCTTTTATGGAGGACTGTCCTCCGCCTCGGACGTGTCACTCCCTGATTGGCTGCAGCCCATCAGCCAGAGTTGTCGTCACGGGAAAGGCAGAGCACATGGCGTGGAAAGCTACCCCGGCACATGCGCAGCTTGCTTGTTTACTACTTAGAACACGGGTGTCAGTGCCATCAGCGCCATCTTGTAATGGCAAATGTGAAGGCGGCTCCTTACACCACAGTACCAGGGGAAATAAACATCCACGAAAGGCTCCTTCCTAACGAAGTAGGATTAATGAATGCAGGCGACTACAGACATTTTCAGAGCAAGATGAAAACAGCCTCTAAACTACATGCGTCAGCAAGTGTGCAATGGAGAACCCGTGATAGGGACTAGATACATTCACTTCCAAAAATCAAGACATTGTGGCACTTTAAAAATGAAGTAGATTATCCTGCAGGGACGCACAGAGACATGCAAAGATCCAGGGCAAGGTTATTGTCTGCACTGCTGCAGTTTGACAGAGCACAGATGAGAAGTAATCTTGGCCTCAGTAAGGGAACTGATTTGAGCTATGATGCAAAGAAAACATATTTTGGTTGGAGGCAGATTTCCCACCATTAACAACTGCAGAATGTCAGTGTGTTTGTAACAGTGAACAGGGATTGCTCAATGACTTCTTCTCAGGGAATAAGTCGGGAGATGAAACATGATTTCACAATTGCATAGTAAAACAGGCACTGTGGAGAACAATGGATAAAGACTTCTACCATTTGTACAAAACAAATCAAGACAAAAGAATTCATCCAATGATTGCTGTGTGCCCTTGAAGCTGATGAACATAGCTCTATTAATGCATGGACTATGTATAAGGATAAAGATATTTCTCTGTATGCCTTCTGTATCCTTTGAGCTGTGAGTCTTTTGAATATTTGCATAAGATAAACATTAAAACAATACAAGCCTTGTTTAGGTGGAGGAGAGAGATAATAACTTTGCATTGATTATGCAAGAATAGATATTAAGATTTAGAGAGAGTTGGGGATGATAACCCAATTGGTAGAGTATCTGCCTTGCAAACATAAAGACCTGAAAAGAATTCTACAAAACTGACATAAAAAAAAGTCCCATGCTTGTAACCCCAGCAGAAGATGTGTAGGCAGAAACAGACAGATTCCCCGAGGCCACCTGACAAGCTCCAGACCGATAAGAGACTCTTATTGTGATGGTTTGTATATGCTTGGCCCAAAGAGTGGCACTAGGAGGATGTGTGGCCTTGTTGGAAAAAAGTGTGTCACCAAGGGGGTAGGCTTTGAGAGACCTTTCTAGTGACCTTCAGATGAAGATGTAGAACTCTCAGCTCCTCCTACACCATGCCTGCCTCGACACTGCCATGCTCCTACCTTGATAAGGGACTGACACTCTGAACCTGTAAGCCAGCCCCAATTAAATGTTGTCCTTATAAGAGTTACCTTGGTCATGGTGTCTGTTCATAGCAATAAAACCCAAACTAAAACACTTGTCAAAAAATAAGGTGGATGAAAAAGAAAAAGAAAGAGACAAAACAAAAAACCAAGATGGGCAGTGGTGGGGGCACACACCTTTTATGTGGGTGCTCAAAAGGTAGAGGCAGGAGGGTTTCTGTGAGTTTGAGGCCAGTTTAGTGGTCTATAGAGCTATATACAGGACAGCCAGAGTTACAGAAAAAATGTTGCCAAAAAAAAAAAAAAGACAAAAACAAGGTGGATGGTGGATGATACTTGAAGACTGACAGTTGTGATTGTCCGCTGGCTTCTACATGCTCACACACACATGCATATACACAATCCTGCACAAACACACAGAGACAAAAGACCTAACAACAGCAACTACTAAAATAGTTGAACTTTAATGTGCAATTAAAATAGTGCAGGAAACTAAGATGGGTAAAAGAAGTTCTCTGAGCATCTATCTATAAGTGATATATATCTATAAGTATATATATATATATATATATATATATATATATATATATATATATATACTTTGGATATGGCATGTTCCTGCAGGTTCACGAGTTTGAATACCCATTTCTGAGGTGATAGCATTGTTTAGGGACCTGTGGCCTAGGGGGGCACTGCTAGAATCAGGCCTGGAAGGTGATCGCTCAGCCCCAATTCTGGCCCAGCTTTCTTTGCTAGTCTGCCAGCATGTGAACAAGCCACAGTCACAAGTTGCTGTCACCAAGCCTGTGTCACCCCAGCTGCCAAGTCCTCCACATCATGGTGGACCATGCCCTCTGTGAGGCAGAATAAATCTCTCCTCCCTTAAGTGGCCTAATTAATATATAGACATATTAAAAGCATTTTTATTTTCTCTTTTGTGAACTATAATTCCTTCTCTTTCTATTGCATTATCAATTTAATTTTTATGTTTATTTATTTTATGTATATGGTTGTGTTTCCTGCATGTATGTCTGTGTACCATGTCCATGCCTGGTGTTGTGTACATAGAGGCCAGAAGGGCAGTCAGTACTCTTAACCACTGAGACATCTCTCCATCCCCATACTGATTTTTAAAAATCATTTTTACACACACACACACACACATATGTGTGTGTGATATATATATATATGTATATATATATATGTGTGTATATATATATATATATATATATATATATATATATATATGGTATTATTTTACATTAGGATGAGAAGCCTTTGCCTGTGATAAGGTTACAAATATTTTTCTCTAGTTTGCTGCAGAAGACATTGAAAATTTTTCAACTATTTTGTTGTGATGTGAGACCTTTCCCACTACAAGGCTACACTGGAATTACTACTTCCTTTCTCCTATTGCTCCTGGAGGTCCTGGAAGAACATAAATATCTCAGGAAAACTTCTATATGTTCAAGAATAGTAATAATGGGCATATCCATATGCCATCCAGAAAGCTTAATGTGAGGTCTACGAGAGGTAATGATTTCCACAGACAAATCAAGTTTCTCCTTAAGTACTGACTAGTATCCTTTATGGGCAAAGCAATTGAAAAATATCCTTAGGGATGGTTTTCAAAAGCAAATTTTATCCCATTTCTATTACAGAGCAAGTCACTGACATTTTGAGATGTCTAGAACTGTGTCGCACATCACACATAAGTAGTGGAATTGCAAGTGAAATCCAGATGCTCTGGGTGTAGTACCCTAGTTGTAAGCTGCCATGAGGGTACTAGGAACCAAACCTGGGTCCTCTGGAAGACCAGCCAGTGCTATTCATCTCTGCGTCAATGTTCCAGCCTTTCTAGATGATTGTAGAGTCTTGCAAATTGGTCCTAATTCTTTGTCTTATTTTGGATTGAGGGTCCCTGCCCTCAGCCGACTTTGATTGATAATAAAGAATTGCAGTACAGCCAATGGCTGGACAGGGAGACCGGGCGGGGGACCAAGGGAGGGTGGGAGAGATAGAGAATCGCCAGGACTCAGAGGAAGAGGGATCAGATTTAAAAGCTGCAGGAGAGAACCATCTAGCAATGTAGGTGAAAAGGGTATGTGGCCCTATGGGGGTGGAGCTGCCCAGAAGGTAACAGGGCATCAAAGATAAAATGTAGATTTAGAAGGCGTTAAGCCAATAATACCAGAGGGAAATGTGTGCTAGCTGCGGGGAGGTTTAGAAGTGCCCAACCATTGAGCTAGTCAAGGCATATCAAAATTAACTGGTGGCATATCAAAAGTAAATGGTGTGTGTGTGTGTGTGTGTGTGTGTGTGTGTGTGTGTTTGTGTGTATGTGTCTTTCATTTTCGACTGTGAGAGCTCTTGGGCAGATGCACCGTGTGTGACCAGCCTGGAGCCAAAGTGGTTTAACTAATTCACCGTTACACTAGAGCTCATCAAGTGGACAAGTGAGATTACTTATCATATTATCATTTTAGTTCGTCTCCAGTGAAAATGGAAAGGGAAAGCTGACTTTCACACATCATTCACTGATTTATATTGGGTAAGATTGGAAACAATTGGAATAGATCTTTTAGCAATGAGATGGGAAAGCTGCTTCAGGCTGAATAGCATAGTGTGCTCCCATTTGTGAGCAAATGCATGATATTTCAATAGTGTCATATTCAATAGTTTTCATCATGGGGACAACCAAGATTGTCCCCAAATAAAACGTAAATGTTGTCCATGAGTTTAGCAAGTCAGCTTCATCTACAAGATCAGGACACTCAATATATGTGTGCCCATACATGCATCTATCACTCTCTCTCTCTCTCTCTTTCTCTCTTTCTCTCTCTCTCTCTCTCTCTCTCTCTCTCTCTCTCTCTCTCTCTCTCACACACACACACACACACACACACACACACATTTACAAAAGTGGACAAACCTATCTTTACTTAAACCTCTTGGTGCCTTACCAACAAAAACTGTGGTTACAATCCTGTGTTACACTTCAGAGAACAAACCCTCCCAAGGAAGGACTCACCTTTCTGTGACTTCACCACTCAAAGCCAAGCCTTCACCAAAGCTTTCTGTTGGGCTCTCCCACCTTGTTCACACTTTTCCTCTGCTGATCATCACAAGGAAAACATCCAGGTTTGTCCTAGAATTCCTATGTAATCAAGCTAAAAGGAAATCACTAAACACGCAGGAGGCTGTGGAGGCCAGAGAGATGCCTTAAGCACTTGGGGTTGATCTCCAGCTGACATCCCTCTGTATCTCCAGTTCCAGGAAGAACCCAGTGCCCCCTTCTGGCCTCCACAGGCAATGCACAGGTGTGGTGCAGGGATATAAAAGCAGGCAAAACACCCATGGACATAAGTTAAAAGTGGGCAAATCTTAAAAACACAAAACACCATAGGACTGTGACAAATCATTGTCTTTGAAGAACTGAAACCCAACGGAGGTCTCTCAATGCACGGAGCCCTCCATCAAGATGATGTGAATTACTAAGGCTGTATGAGACAGTGCATTGGCTATCTCTACCCCTTCTACAGGAAGCCTCCTTCGCTCAACTCACTGTAAGTCTGTCTATTATATCAATTGTGTGGCATGTGGCATTGGACATGTTGATTCATTCCTGTGTGTGTGTGTGTGTGATTTGCCTGCATGTATATGTGTAAGTAGGTGTGTAAGATGTTGCTGTTTTAGTTAGGGTTTCCATTGCTGTGAAGAGACATCATGACAAAGGCAACTCTTATAAAGGCCAACATTTAATTGGGGGTGGCTTAAACGTTCAGAGATTTAGTCCATTATCACCCTGGTGGGAATCATGGCAGCCTGCAGGCAGACATGGTGCTGGAGGAGCCTAGAGTTCTACATCTTGATTCAAAGACAAGCAGGAGGAGGCTCTGATTCCATACTGGGTGGAGCTTAGGAGACCTCAAAGCCCACCCCTTCAGCGATACACTTCCTCCAACAAGGCCACACCTACTCGAACAGGGAACACCTCCTTTTTAAAATATTTATTTATTATATGTAAGTACACTGTAGCTGTCTTCAGACACTCCAGAAGACGGCATCAGATTTCGTTAAGGATGGTTGTGAGCCACCATGTGGTTGCTGGGATTTGAACTCAGGACCTTTGGAAGAGCAGTCGGCGCTCTTAACCACTGAGCCATCTCACCAGCCTCCAGGGCACACCTCCTAATAGTACTATTCCCTGTGGGCCAAGCATTCAAACACATGAGTCTATGGGGGCCAACCACCTACCATTCAAACCACCACAGTTGATATCAGTTGTCTTCCTCAATCACTTTCTTCTTTATTTGTCTAGACTGGCTGACCATTGAGAGCTCCCTGATCCCTCTGTTTCTGCCCACCGACATTGGGATTGCAGGCACACAGGGTTTGTATGTGGGTGCCAAGGATCTGAACTTAGGTCCTCATGTTTGGACCCTCATGTTTGGACCCACTGAGCTATCTGCCGTGCCCCTCATCTTTTCTTTTTAGCTGAATTCTGTTGCCATCTACCTAGCCATCTTTTAAACTTTTAAAAATTTATTATTGATGTATTTGCATGAGTTACATGGGTACACAAGCTGTGGCACTTATGCAGAGGTCAGAGGACAACATAGTAGAGTCAGGTCTCTCCTTCTACCTTTACAGATTGATCCATCTCATCGGCCCAAGCATTGTAAGTATGAACCTCTCTTAGCCTCTGCCCCCTCACCCCATTGATACCAGAAAGTCAAATCTGTGTCAACATGCTTCTTAAAGGATAGTACTGGCTACCAGGAAATACAGAGCCAAGAAGAACAAGCAAAACACACCAAAAGCAAGGAAGCAAGGAAGCAAACAAGCAAAAATGGAATCCAAACAGTGGTAGCACTATGATCAAACCTGGTAGTCTGAGACAACAAATCACAAGGGAAAAAAATTCTAAGAAGGATAAATAATTTCTATATTGGCTGATTAATCAAGTGCAATGAGTGAGGGCCTGAAATCTGATCCAGCAACGCGTAAATGAGACAAATAAGACAAACCGGAAAGTCTTATGCTGACTGGATCATTTTGTTGATATCAAAAGTATCAGCGTTTTTAGGTGTGACTGTGTGTGTGTGTGTGTGTGCGTGCGCATGTGTGTGTATACAAGTCCTTGTCTCTTAAGTATTTAGAAGTCCAATGACAGGTCTGGGATTTGCTTCAGAAATCTTGTATGGTAAAATGAGGTCACAAGACTGTCCAGGAACTGAGGTATGGCTATTACCAAGGGTGGGTGCTAATATTTTATTTTATTTAAAAATTCTCTGTAAGTATGTGAAGTGTGATGGGAAGAAAAGACAGGTAGAGCCAAGACATGCAAAGCATTGACAGTTCTCGTCAGGGGTATAGGCACAGAATAAGAGGGAAGGGGAAGAGAAGCGGGGAAACAG
Organism: Mus caroli; assembly: GCF_978045245.1. NCBI lineage: Eukaryota > Metazoa > Chordata > Mammalia > Rodentia > Muridae > Mus > Mus caroli. The sequence goes on along the minus strand of NW_028227259.1, from coordinate 66,616,941 downwards.
TCATGGAGGAACTAATTGTGGTCAGGATACACTTGCTTCCATTAAGGACATCTAGTGGGAAAGTCCAAGTAAGAATGTACGGATGCCAATATCAGGACTTGGAAGGGGAATTTGGAACCCCAGAACATCGATAGCCAGGAGCATCCAGAGACTTGCTAAGGACAGAGAGCAGTGAAGGGTCTGAAAGGGAAATATCGGAAGCCATTGGAACCTTAACTCACAGGCTAACCTCAGCTTGTGACCACATTTGACTGCTGTAACTTTAAACCTGGGAACCCATATCGGAAACGGCTCTATACTTCAATCATGCCATCTAAGGATTTTTGTTCTTAATTTTTTTTTTCTCCCAGTGAGGGTAGACAGAGCCGTAGCACAGTGCATTAAAGGATAATTGGGCTTGTTCATCTCTGTAACTTTCAACCCTAACTTCCCTTTGGAAATTGCACAATGCTATGTTGAAATGGTTTCAACAGCCAGTAAGACCTACAGCTGGCTCCAGGGCTGGGTTCCCAACTCCATCCTGCAGCAGGATTTGGCCAGATGCTAAAGTGGCTTCACCTGAGAGGTCACCTACAGTTTGCTCCTTAAATTTCACCAAGGAACCAGCAAAGGAGCAGGCGGGAGCCTTTCACATTCTCTGCTCCTATTCTCCACACTCTTGACCATGGCGTTGGAGTTTCTCATGCGAACTGGTTTGTTCGTTTGTTTTTGTTTTTTATCTACTGACTGATATAGGCACCCATCATGCATGCATTGCTTCTGTGGAGAAATCTGTAGATATGATGCTATTTCGAAATTTGATTCTCACATGCAGTGACTGGTATTTTTGGCTGTCAACTTGAGTACATCTGGGAATAAACTAAAAACCCAAGCATCTGGGGACACTCTTGAGGGAGGTTTAATTAACTGGATCATTTAGAGTGGGAAGATCCACCTTCAATACAGATTACGTGAAGTTGGAAGATTCATTCTAAATCTTGTGGCAGCCTACATAAAGGATGAGGAAGAAGGATGCTCTTGCTCTCTGCCTGCTTGCTCTCATTCTCATTGGCAAGTTCATCCATGGATGTATCACTAGAATTAGAGCCGTCTGTTAGTTCTGTTCTTTTAGAGAACACTGACTAAGTTATCTGCCATAGAGTGTTTGGGAATTGAAACTAGGGCCCTGTGCATGCTAGCTAAGCACTTTACCCACAGAGCTACATCCCTAGGCCTAATGTCTTTCCATTAATGGTTGAACTACTGCCTATTCTGGTACTAAGACTGGAACACAGAGGTGCAGAGATGCCTCACCAGTTATGAGCACTTGCCGCCTTTGCAGAGGATCCAGAGTTGGTCGCCAGCACCTACATCGAGGCTCATAAACACCTGGAACTCCATTTTCAGGGGACATGATACCCTTTTCTGGTTTTTACAGGCACTGTGCACACATGATGCACATACATACATACAGGCAAGCATTCACATATATAAAATAAGACTGTGTAAAATATTTTTAAAGAAAGAATGGAACAAAGAAAGGACAGAGTCATTTTGTTTTAGGTATGTTACATATTTGAGCATGACAGTTCTGATAGAGCCATGTTCAAAATGGGGTCTCACAAAATTGCATGCACAGTTCAGATGCCTCTCTACTGTACCACACAGCACAGTGTGGGCATCACCTGCGCGTCTGTGGATTTCTCTTGCTAGACTACATGGGAGATCAAAGCTGATTGTATTTATTGGTATCCTGAAAACTGCCCAGACCCTGCAGGATTCAAACACGGCTCAAGTGACAAAGCAGGGACAAACAGGAGCCTCTGAGGACACTGTCTTTTAGGGTGTGGACATGGTAATTTATATGCTATCTATTCAGAAGCTCTTCAGAGTGGGTTGCATGTATTAGTCCTGTCCCTTAGCACATCTTTTAAAATGACCTCAATTTCTACCCTCAACGAAATAGCAATTCTTTGCCTTAATAGCGTCACGATTGGGAGACATCAATGTGATAAATAAGTGAGAAGCACTTGAATGGCTCTTTCTTGCTGATTTGTTTTTCAAATGGAAGCTGCAGGACAATTATCAGAATTTAAGAGAAACCTCCCCAAAGCAGGCAAGCTGTAACGCAGAAGCTGCTCAGGAGAAGGGAATGAAATGCAGAAAGGGGGAAGCCATGGTTGTCTGAGTTACCAGCTTCGAGGTCCACGGTGACCTCACGGTAGGAAGTTTGCAGCTACGCGATAGGGAGGGGGGCCTTTAGAGAAAGAGTAAGGAAGCCCAGAGTATCAGACAAAGCATGCTCAGGGTCTGGTTGGCATTCACATGAACGGGACAGGGAACAGGAAAGGGAGAGCTGTACCTTTCTGAGTCCAAAAGGCAGAGAGGTCCATCTCATAAAGGAAACGGATGATCGGCACAGCTGGATCTCACAAAGGAGTAACAGCTATTATTTTAGAGACCATAAAAACGTAAATTAATGGGGCCACGCTCAGGCTCCGTAGGGTGTGAGCACAAGGCTGCCATTTGGGGTGTGATATACTTGTCTCCTATCTCAGACCATTAAATAGAATAAGTGAAATAAAAGGAGGAGGACCCCTCTGCTCCTAGAGCATGGAGACTTACTGCAGATATAAGGAGAAAGCAGAGGGAAGCGTCCAGGCTGAACATGGCCTGCAGACTCAAGTGGACCATGAGAGGAGTGAGGGGGAGGGAGAGCAAGAGAGATGGCCCAGGTAACCAAAAAGACTGAGTTATATAGTGATAAGCCTGGGGGTGAGAAGCAGAAGCCCAGCCCCTGAGAGGGAGAGGTTTAAGGTAGGATAGGGGTGAATAAGGATGGGAGAGCTGGCCAGCATCACATCTGATATGTTAATAGGCATATCAGCCAGCCTGTTGTCCCTGGTTTCTGAGACCTAACAAGAAAAAGGTCTTGTAAGAGAGCAGTTTGAATTTTGACATAGACCCACTGGTGATGTACAGTGATGGGTGCCCTTTATAGATTTCCACACAAGTTAAAAACCTGCAAAAAGGGAATGACCTCTGAGACCAGAGTGAAGTGTCTTCATTTTAAAAACAACCAAGTTGGAGAGGGATGGTTATACAGCCTAGCGGATAAAGGCACCAGCTGCCAAGCCTAGTATCCTGAGTTTGACCCCCAGAACTGCTATGGTAGAAGAACCCACTGTGCAAGTTGTTCTCTGATTGCCCACCCTGGCTCCTTCCTCCCTTCCTCTCTTTGTCTCTCTCAACACACATCAGTGTAATAAAAAAAATTAGAAACCACAGAGTTATCACCTTGTGTTCATAAATTATATTAGATTCACTCTTCACTCTTGGTGTAGCACAGTCTGTGGTTTGGAGAAATACATGAGATGTGTCTATCACAATAGAATCTAACAAAGGACTTTCACTGTCATAAAGCGCTCTGCCTGTTCAACCTTCCCTCCATGGTGGTCTCCAGCAGTCACTGGTCAGTTTACTATTTGCATAGTTTGGGTGCTCATGCCTGTAATCTCATCTGGTATAACATGCACACTCTCATGGAAGGATGCTAAGTGTGGAGCTAGGTGTGCACAGGGGCAAGGAGTCTAGTAACATCACTGTATGTTCCTCTCAATTTTATGTGAAATTAAAACTGCCCTTAAGCCGGGCAGTGGTGGCGCACACCTTCAATCCCAGCACTTGGGAGGCAGAGGCAGGTGGATTTCTGAGTTTGAGGCCAGCCTGGTCTACAGAGTGAGTTCCAGGACAGCCAGGGCTACACAGAGAAACCCTGTCTTGAACAAACAAACAAACAAAAAAGCAAGCAAACAAACAAACAAACTGCTCTTAAAACGCACACACACACACACACACACACACACACACACAGACAAAGACAAAACCAAAACTTTGTGAGGTTAAGCAACCTGCCCAAGATCACTGAACTACTGAATAGGTCAAGTTGGAAACTTGGGAACACTGTTTCAAACCATGGGCAGCTGTGTGTACCACTGTAGTGTATAATTATTTAAAAAAAAAATCAATCTATGCTATGGCCGGCTACCCACCATCATTGGTGGTCTCCCCAACCCCATGGGGAGACCCAGGTTCCCATGGCCTGTGAGGAGCAGTTCACACTTTCCAATTCAACTGCCCCCTGTGGCTAGCCTGCAGAAATGGTTTGCTCTGATCTCCTTTGCCCTGTAAAATGAAAACTCCAGAGGCTTGTAATTTACAGCCAGATTTATAACAGTAAATCTTCAATCCCCCAAATGCCCATACAAAGAACTCAAAATTCAATTGATATAGATACAAGCTGCACACCTGCATTGGACAAATGTGTCCTACATTACTCAATCGTCTATCTATGAAGTCCCCAGTTACTTATGGATCCTAGCACCACGTGGTTCTGTCTCATCATTCTCTCCTACAGGTTCCATCTTATCTCTCCAGTCTCCGTCTCTCTGCCTCTCTCCAGGTCCCCTCTCTAAAACTTTTTGCTCCGCCTTCTTTTTCCACTGCCCAATCACAGGCTCTATCTAGCCTTATCTGAGTAATAAGATTTCACCTGATCTCACCTGTGTATAGACGCCCCTTTTGAGGGGATGGAGAAAACAGACAACAATCCCCAACACATCACGTGGTGATGTTACTGTATATTCTGTAGTAACGGGAGGAAGAAATACCACAGCATGCTAATTCTTAAAAATCCAGGTGACAGAGGAGGGAATGGGGGTGAGGGGGGGTGTGCCCTCACGTTTCCTCCCAGAGGTATTCACCATCCTTGAATCTTGTCTACATCTTTGCTGATGCTGAGGTCTGGGTTTGGGAAACTGTCTTCAGAGGTTGGTCCTTCACCACAAATCTCCTGCCTGTGACATTCCTCTGAGCAGACAGAAGCCCTCTCCAGCCTTCTACGCTACTTGAACGGAAACCCTGTGACAGCAGCAGAGAGCACAGTGACATTAGATACCTACTAGACTACGAGCCCCGCCAAAGGAAGACTGGGTCTCTACCAGCTTTATTCTTCCAGATAGACTGACGAGGGACATCACACAAAACAGCTGGTCGACAGGTTCACAGTAATTCCTCACAGTTCCTGCTGCCTCAGGACGAAAGTTTGCATTAAATATTGCTAGACTAAAAGGACAATAAGTAGTAAACTATGTTTCAAGCTGAAAATTCTGAGTTGTCTGTCCTGTCCTGCTGACCCTGCCTCAACCAAACCCCACCCAGATAAGAGTTTCCCTGTAGCCGGGCGTGGTGGCGCACACCTTTGACCTCAGCACTTGGGAGGCAGAGGCAGGCGGACTTCTGAGTTTGAGGCCAGCCTGGTCTACAGAGTTCTAGGACAGCCAGGGCTATACAGAGAAACCCTGTCTGGAAAAAAACAAAACAAAACAAAACAAAAAAACAAACAAACAAAAAGAGTTTCCCTGTGTAGCCCTGGCTGTCCTAGAACTAGAGATCTACCTGCCTCTCCCGTCTGAGTGCTGGGATTGGAGATGTGCACCACCAGCCACTGACCTGCCTTGAGTTGTTTGGTTTTAATGATTAGAGAGACAACACGAATTTCAACACAAACACAGTGTCAATGCAAAATAGCTCTCACCTCAAAAGCATTAAGAGTTTAGTCAGGAGCCAATATGAGTGACCATGGTCCAGGACCATGGGTTGACATTACCCCAAATGCCATGCTCCAACATGGAATTGGTTGCATGTTATTACAGAACACAGGAAAGTCATGGGGGCACTACAGGGCAGCCTCTGCCACAGGTCTGTGCTAGCTGATGACGTGCTTCACTTTTGGATGTGGAGAAACTGGGTATCCGTTAAGATGACATTCTGAAGCTTACCCTGACAGTCAAAAAGTTAGATCAGGACATGGCCTGGGAGGCAGAGGCAGGTGCATCCCTTTAATAGTGCCTTGTTTACATAGCTAGTTCTAGGCTAGCCAGGGCTACACAGTGAGACCCTGTCTCAACAGGCGCCCACCCCCACTCCCCCCAACGGATGTGAAGGACTACTGAGAGGACTAAAGACAGTCCAAGGTAATTTGGTACCTTATTTATAACATTCTAAGTCTCCACAAACAAAAGCTGAATACGTACACAATATTATTAAAACTAAAGTCTTAGGTTAAAAAAATAAACCTTATTAGCTCATTTGATTTCTTTTATTTTATTTTATAAGTAACTGACGGAAACATAGGTATAAATATTTCTATAAAGTGACTACCCTAGACACAACTTAGGAACCATCTTGGTTTTCTCTCTCTTCTAACTACTCATACAAAGAGTTACACAGAAGACATGTATGTATGCAAGGTAAGGCATATTGTTTAAAATCTACTTTTTAAAAAATTAAATCTTTATTTAAAAAATTCAGATAATGCCCAGATTTAACATTTTCAGAGAGATGTTAGTTTGTTGGGTTTGACCAAGCTTTTTTTTTATTCACTTTTCAGGCTAAAAATAATAATAATAAAAAAAAAACAACAAGGAAGATAGAGCTGTTGAAAATATGTAAATACTTGTGGTGATTATCTGAATCACTTGGCCCTAAAAAATATTGCTTTAACAATCAAGTTCAGTTTATTGGAGGTAAATTTAATCCTATCCAGCACTGGAATGTTTTATTCTGCTTTTGGCTGTAGGTTATATTTTTGTGGCTGGAAAAAATGTTCTTCAATGGCACCGACTAACTCATCCAGTTCCTTTTTCAGCTGCTCCGGATCACTGAAAAATATAAGCAGGGAAACCCGGATTAATGGATAATATCCTGATGCAAAACAAGTACACATATTAGATATTCTTTGAGACAGTGTCTGTGGTGGTTTGAATATGCTTGGCCCGGGGAGTGGCACTATTAGGAGGTGTGGCCTTGTTGGAGGAAGTGTGTCACTGTGGGGGTGGGCTTTGAGAGACCCTCCTCCTAGCTGCCTGGAAGTCAGTCTGCTCCTGGCTCCCTTTGGGTGAAGATGTAGAACTCCCAGCTCCTTTTGCAGCATGTCTGCCTGAACGCTGCTGTGTTTCCTGCCTTGTTGATAATGGGCCGAACCTCTGAACTGTAATCCAGGCCCAATTAAATGTTTTCCTTGGTCATGGTGTCTCTTCACAGCAATGGAAACCCTAACTAAGACACTGTCTCTCTATGTAACTATGCAGATTGGGGTAGCCTCAAACTTACATGTAGAATAGGCTGGCCTCAAACTCACAGAGACCCACCTGCCTCTGCCTCCTGAAGGTTAAGAAAGAAGCATGCAGTAGCATGTCTGGTCTTGATTCTTTTTTGAGGCATGTATGGATTGTTATGTATCCCAGGCTGTCTTTGAAATCAGCCTCCTAAGCACTGGAACTAGGGATTGCAAGTATGAGCCACTAGTCCTTGCTTTGAAGCAAAATTAAAAATTTAAAGCAATACTTTAAAGATTTAATTATTTTAATGTTTAGTTATGTGCATGTGTACATGGAAATGCAGGCACCCGTGGAGCTGGCATTACATGCGTTGTGAGCCATCCAACACTGGTGTTCGGGGAAGATCAGGGTCCCCTGCAAGAGCTGTCCACACTGTTCATCACTGACCCAATCTCTCCAGCCCCTCCACTCTGTATTTTAAAATGCTCCCTTCAGGGCTGGAGAGATGGTTCGGTGGTTAAGAGCACTGGCTGCTCTTCCAGAGGATCCTGGTTCAATTCCCAACACTCACATGGCAGCTCACAAACTGTAATTCCAGTTCCAGGGGTCTGACACACAGACACACAGGCATACCACCAATGCATATAAAATAAAAATAAATATATTATTAAGAAAGTGCTACCTTCATGGACCTAGTAAGACTGAAACTAAACTTCAAGACTGTGGAATTCAGAAAACCAAAACCAAACCAAACCGAACCAAACCGAACCAAACCAAACCAAACCAAACCAAACCAAACCAAACCAACAACAAAAAAACCCTCACACAAAAAACAGAGCTCCACGATCTTTTGAATGGGAACACATATGTTGACTTAGAGGGGGGAAAGGTCCCAGGTGCAATAAGTATTACATTCCCTAAAGGTTTTCCAACTCAAGGTCTCCACAAAACAAAAGTACTCCTTGCTCTTCTTCTAAGGCTTTTAAAGAACCACGGTTGTGGTCCTAGCATCCCCAGAGGATGCACACTGTGTTCCCAGTAGTGCAGAGGAAACATTCCTCATTTGCCTCGTGCTTTAATCCTGCTCAACTTTAACTACATCTGTGTGAGGTCCCCAATCTCCTTGGCTGGCTGTGTCCTTCATTTCCTTTGTACCCATGCTTTTAAAATCATTGCAGCACAGAAAAGACAGTCATGCTTCCGGTGTCCCTGTGATTGCTCTTCTGAAGGCATCCTCATGATCAAGGGTCAAATTTGCCTTCGCAACCACTTCAGGTGGAGTGGCTGCTGGCATCAGGACCTCCCAACCTATGACATCACATAGGCAACAGCCCAACCTGCAGATCTGTTGCCAAAACAACAGGCACCACATTCCCAGAATCCACTTGGCTCACCTCCCACCTTTACATGTGTTATGTCATTTTCCATATAAATAAGAGGAATGCCCCTCCCCCCCTCCAATAAACTTTTTACATGTGGAACTATTTTGGCCTAGGGTGCTGTGTTCAGATGTGAGCCACTATTTCTAACACATCAGTGGCAGACTCTTTCTTTGCCCAAACTCCTTCCTTCCCCTTTCTTTCTCTCTTCCTCTCTTTCTTCCTTCCTTCCTTTCTTTCTTAAAAGGATTTATTATATTTATATGAGTACATTGTAGCTGTTTTCAGACACAACAAAAGAGAGCATTAGATTCTGTTACAGATGGTTGTGAGCCACATGTGGTTGCTGGGAATTGAACTCAGGACCTCTGAAAGAGCAGTCAGTGCTCTTAACAACTGAGCCATCTCTCCAATCCCAGTAGACCAAACTTATTTCTAATGGATCAAAACATATAGTAGGAAATGGGAGGTATAGTGTTGAATCTTTATTGCTCATCTCTCTCTCTCTCTCTCTCTCTCTCACACACACACACACACACACACACACACACACACACACACACAGACAAGAAAAAAAAATCATAAAAACAAAACAAAAGACAACAAGAACCTAAACCTAAAAACAAAAACATCACAACTAAAATATATTTTTTAAAAAATGTAGGAAACTGGTCCCTTAAAGAAAGTCAGGTTTTCAAGCATGTAGGAAACATTGATTTGTATACAGCAGGCCCATGAATGTAAGCAATTGCAGAAGCCTGCTTGCCAGTGAAGTGGGTTTGCAGCAGCTTCGAGAGTCTAATGTGAGATCCCACAGCTAGGTTTGGAAATGAACCCTTCACATACTTCTATTACCTCATTCTTTACCACCTGACTCACGGGCAGTTTATCAGAAAGGAAACGTCAGTTTCTGCAGTCGGTGAAGACCATTTTGACATTGTGACGGCAATAGTATAATTACGGCAACCAGGCTCACTGCAGACATTAATTCTGGCTCTATTAGTTCTATGTCCCCTCGGGCCAGTGGCGTGGGTTCCTTAAGACCCATATTCTTCATCTGTAAAACTGGGATAAAGACTTTACCTTCTCCAGAGAGATATTGAATATATTTAGATATACTATATAAAGTAATGCGCCTAGAACCTGGCCCAAAGACCTCAATAAGAAACAGCCATCGTTATAACTATTTTTATTCCTATTAGCTACATAGATAGTAATTATTACTCATGCATGCATGCAAATTATGCTGCTCTCTTTGAGTCTCCACAAATGTGCTTTGAAAAAAAAAATAACAACTCTCTGGAAGGCAAATATGGTCATAATTAGTTAAAATCGGAGCCTAAAACAACCTCAGTGAATTTGCCAATTATCAATGTCTTTATAAATATTTAGTTCCCAAACATGACACATCTGTATGTTCATCCCTTTGCTCATTGAGTTAATGTTTCCGTGGTGCCTATTTAATGTGTGTGGGGGCACTAGTACCAGTCACTCTATAGGGTTTAGCAATGTAACAACTACTAAAAAGAAGGTTTGGTCTTAGGATATATCCCCTTCCCTAATCCTAAATGACCCATCTTGAAATTTAAAGTGTGATACTGCTGAGTGATATTTTTAAGACAAGGACACACTGTATGGCTATGTAAACCCCTGGTTAGGAATCAATCCTTAGCTCTTCAGTTTAAAGTCAGTGGGTCATGTTATGGGCATGGATATTGAAGTCTTTCACAATCAGGCAGCACCTCTCTCTCTAATCAGGCCAAAAATCTTTGTAAAATAAATGATACCAGGAGTTCTCAATGCAATTCTGATTCAGGAAAGGGGGAGAAAAGCTGCGTGGAGGACCTGGGACAAATCTGCATTCATGTAGACCAGGCTAAGCTCACAAAGAGTCCCTGGGTATTCAAATGCTAATCTGGGCATTTCAGTGAAAGCAGTTTACTTTAAATGAAGGCAATTATCCTTGGTGGTGGTGTGGGGGGGGTTAACATTCAAAAGAGAATGCTTCCTGAAGAATTTAACTTTCAGTTTAAATTCAGTTTAACTGCACTCAGGAGGCAGAGGCAGGTGGATCCCTTGTGAGTTTAACGCTAGCCTGGTCTATAGAATGGATCCAGGATAGCCAGGGCTCTGTTACACAAAGAAATCTTGTCTTGAGAAAAAAAAAAAAAAAGAAAAAAGAAAAGAAAAGAAAAGAAAAGAAAAGAAAAAAGAAAAAAGGAAAAAGAAAAGAAAAAAAATCAAGGAGAGACATACTGCAAACTACTAGCAATAGTAGAGGCTGTGCTGGGGTCTGTACTGTTTCATGGTCTGGTTTTGTGAATAAAGTTTAATTGGGGCACAGACTATGTCCATTCATTGGTACATATATGGTTGTTTCTACATTTCTTCTTTCTTTCTCTCTTTCTTTTTTTTTTTTTTTTTTTTGGTTTTTTGAGACAGGGTTTCTCTGTATAGCCCTGGCTGTCCTGGCACTCACTTTGTAGACCAGGCTGGCCTCGAACTCAGAAATCCGCCTGCCTCTGCCTCCCGAGTGCTGGGATTAAAGGCATGCGCCACCACGCCCGGCTTCTCTCTCCTTTCTTTCTTTCTTTCTTTCTTTCTTTCTTTCTTTCTTTCTTTCTTTCTTTCTTTCTTTCTTTCTTTCTTTCTGCCTTGATTAAAGGCCTATGTCACCACATCCTGTTTCTACACTTCAACAGGAGTAGCTACAACAGCCCTATAGGACCTGCGAACACCAAGACATTATCTGTCTTGTATTTACCATCTTGTGGCCTGGGTAAGGACCGTGAGGGCTCAGTGAATTATCATTTTAGTATTTCTATGTCTGAAAGTTTTTAAAAGTAAAAAGTTGGAAAAGACATCTTTTCTAACAAAAATACTTCTTAGATAGTACCACTTAGACTTGAAAGGCTATTGATTCTGATTCATAGGTTAGATAATTCTATTAATAAATGAAATGTATAATATGAAGTCTATTAATAGTAATCTTACCTTAAGCTGTGGTTTTTATTGTCATTGCATGTTAATAGGTTGGTGTCCCCATGATATCACCACAGTTTCTAACTAGGCTACACATGGGAATTTTCACTTAACACTTGAACAGAACCAGGAAGTCTCAGGGATGAGAGCCATAGCAGCTATACCATACCTGTTGCCAGGGGGAGCACACAGCTCTGCGTAGTACTTGATTTTAGGCTCGGTCCCACTGGTCCGCATGGTGGCCACACCTCCATTAGCAAAGGTGAAGGTGATCATTTGGCTGCTCTTACTGGTAGGAAGAACCTAGGGATTAATTCGTACAGGTCACACATTTAAACAGCAACAACCCTTTCTGACCTAGTGAATTACTGTCCCACATAAGCAAGAAAACGAATAACCAGACAAGGACATCGGCCACAGAAGAACATCCCTGGGAAAACAAGAAGACTCAATCCCAGTAATTTGTGAACGTTAAGTAACTTCACAGGGCCGGGCAGTGGTGGCTCACACCTTTAATCCCAGCACTCAGGAAGCAGAGGCAGGCGGATTTCTGAGTTTGAGGCCAGCCTGGTCTACAAAGTGAGTTCCAGGACAGCCAGGGCTATAGAGAGAAACCCTGTCTCGAAAAACAAAAACAAACAAAAACAAACAAACAAACAAACAAAGTAACTTCACAGTGTTGCTTTCTACTTCCACAGATCTATTAAAGTTATCAAAGTTTTGTTCAAATTAAAACATGGTATTTCACAAGAAATTGAGACAATAATGTACTACAAAAAATTAGATCATTCCTCAGTGTTGTAAATGGAAACTTTGGCCAAAAAACAAAAACAAAAAAAGTTCCTAAGGAGATTTTTTTTTTTTTCTGGTACAAAATTTCGATATTGTGGTAGTTTGAAAATGCTTGGCCCAGGGAGTGGCACTATTAGGAAGTGTAACCTTGTTGGAGAAAGTGTGTCAGTGTAGGGTGGACTTTGAGACCTCCTCCAAGCTGCCTGAGGACAGTCTTGCCTTTGGAACACGATGTAGAACTTTCGGCTCCTCCAGCTCCATGTCTGCCTGGATGCTGCCATTTTTCCTGCCTTGATGATAATGGACTGAACCTCAGAAGATGTAAGCCAGCTCCAATTAAATATTGTCCTATATAAGAGTTGCCTCAGTCATGGTATCTCTTCACAGCAATTGAAACCCTAACTAAGACATATATTTATAGTTGTTAAATTCAGAATATCACCAAAATTACTGTAAACATGCCTTCCCTGGTATAAACAGGGGGGCAAAGAGGGAGAGATGCCACAGCACTTGATGGGGAGGTTACCAGATCATGAAAGCCAGAAAACAGACCTGACTGTGGGTTCCCGATATGGCTGGGAGGGGCAGAAACAAGAAACCGAGCCACTGTACTCTGCAGACGCCCATCTGGCCTCAAGAACTAGAGGCATTAGGTATGCTAAGGGTCAGTGTGAGGCAGGGGTGAAACATAGCGACAAGGTTGTAAAGAAGCTACCAGATGCTCCAAGATCATTCTTCCTAGCCTCTGGCGTCAGAGACCCAGCTCTTCTCTGCCTGCCAGGGGTGCTTACATTCCCTAGATCTTGAATGAGAATGGCTCAGAAACTAGGATCGCCAGACATCATGGAGTAGGTATGCTATGGTGGATATACTTGACATCCCAGACCACCCGCCTCTAACCACGCCCCTAGCCACGCCTCTAAGGCTTCGATAGGCCACTTTATATTCCTTAGGAAAGCAGCCGGACCAGCCCAAGGTCCAATAGTTGGCTTGCTTACTCAAGATCCCTAGAGTGAACTAGGTCATTTGTCATATACACACACAGGATACTGGGGGACCCTAGAAAAAGATAGCAGGTAAATAACAAGGCCAAAACAAGTAGAAAAACAAACAAACAAACAAACAAACAAACAACAAAACTCAACAACAAAACCAGAACTCAGGGGAAATAAAGGTTACATAAAAAATATTCTTAGTTAAAAAAAACAAATCTTTTAAAAAGTACAGTATACACACACAGAGGGGGGAAAAATCAATAGGATGCCATTCCGAAAAGAAAAACTGGGAATAAGAATTGAAATTAACAGTCAACAGGAACACCAAAAGTTAAAATTAGAAAACTCCTCAAAAGAGGAAGAATAGGAAAAGAAGATAGAAATTAAGAAGAAATGGCACCAGCCCTGGAGAGCAAGCGTCTACCTAAGGACTCTTCGAGAAAACAGTCAACAATCTCCCTTTCCTGACATCTCACCAAGAAAACTGAGACCTAAAGGAAATGACACCATAGAGCAGAGGCCCACTGTGATGAGTGGATTAGGCTGGCACGTGCCTGCTGGAAGAGCAACACAGCACACTCCGGGCTTGTCTCCGAGGGCACTTCCTGATAAACCCAGGCCATGTGGACTCTGACCTAATCAACGGCTTAATGCATTGATAATGCGTTCTTTACTAAGTAGAGTCCTGAGGTGTAGAACTGTGGAAGGTGTGGGCTATTGGAGGAAGTGGGTCTCTGGGAACCTGTCTTTGAGGTATATATATAGAACTTGGCCTCGCTGTATTCTTTCTGCTTCTTGTCTATAAAGTGAGCAGCGTGACTGGCTTCCTTCTACCCTCTTTGTCAGACTTCTACAGTGCCACGGGCCTAAGAGCAACAGAGTTACATGACCACCAACTGAACCAATGAAGCAATAAACCTTTCCTCTTTTAAACTGCTTCTCTTTGGTATTTTGTTGCAGTGCCAAAAAGTCTGTCACACTTAAAAAGTAACCACAACATTGAACAAAGAGAAGTGCTAACCAACATACTGTGACAATTTAGAACACTGAGTTTAGAGAGAGATTTTCTCATCGGGGGGACAAAGTCAGTTGTACAGAATGGCGAGGACGGTGTTAACGTCTTTGTATGCATCACACATCCATGACTAAAAAGACGAGTAGATCCAGAAGATAGAGTCTGGTTACGGAACAGTAATGGAACAGTGCTTTCAAACTCTGAGGCTGGGGAGTGTGAGAAAGGCAAGACATGTTCAGCCCTGATGGCCTCCCCAGCTTTACTTTCACCGTCCCAGAAAGCACTTAGATGTGATGTAGGAAAATGAAGACAAGAAGAAGCCATGAGTTCAGGAGTGAGGGTCTCGGCCTTGGCAAACGGCATTCTGAGGAGGACAGCTGTGCGCTCAATCCAGAGGATGATCCAGCTGCATGGAGGGGTAGAGGAAGACCAATGGGCACAGACAGGATCCCACATAACAGCTGGGACCTGGGAGCAGTAAAAAAATGCCACCGAGAGCTATTAAGGAGGACTAATGACATTTGGCATAAAAATCCAGACAACCAAGATACAATCATATACAAAACAAATAACCCTAACTGGTTACAGGAACGTAACTTTTCATGTACAGAAGGGCAGGCCTCTGAAGAAGCTACTGAGAAACGCAGGTCATGGTAATGGTTAACCATCATAATCAAGGCTCAGGGGCGATTCCTGACACCAGGCACAGGGCTTCTGTATGTAGGAAGTCTATGCATGAATTCTTTATCTCCACGAGACAGGAAAACGTTCCATGGCAAGCAGCAGGAGAAACGATTGAGAGGAAAAGTGGTTGGTTAAAGGACCCTGATATAGTTGTCTCTTGTGAGACTATGTCGGGGCCTAGCAAACACATAAGTGGATGCTCACAGTCAGCTATTGGATGGATCACAGGGCCCCCAATGGAGGAGCTAGAGAAAGTATCCAAGGAGCTAAAGGGATCTGCAACCCTGTAGGTGCAACATTATGAACTAACCAGTATCCGGGAGCTCTTGACTCTAGCTGCATATGTATCAAAAGATGGCCTAGTCGGCCATCACTGGAAAGAGAGGCCCATTGGACACGCAAACTTTATATGCCCCAGTACATGGGAACGCCAGGGCCAAAAAGTGGGAATGGGTGGGTAGGGGAGTGGGGGGGAGGGTATGGGGGACTTTTGGGATAGCATTGGAAATGTAATTGAGGAAAATATGTAATAAAAAAAATATAAAAAAAAGTGGTTATATAAAAATAAAGTGTCACACTTCACTATAATCTTTCTAATAGCATTTACCTTTTATAAATATATTCTGTTCATATGAAAACTTTCAAACAAAATACAAAAAGGTAAATATCAAGGAAGACATCTAAAATACCATCAGGGTTTTCCTGCTGTCCTCCTAACCTGGGCATGGTCGGCTCTACACTTCTGCTACCTCTGGCTCTAAGGGAGATCCTGATGCAAACATTTGCAGCTAGGCCACATGCAACCAGAGAACAAGGCCAAACGCATCAGAAAGCCACTCATCAGTGGTTCCCCCAGAGTGGACCAGTCTCGAGTCATCTGGAATCTAATTAGACATGCGAATTCTTCATTCTTAGCTCCGAGCTACGCAATGAGAGACTCCAGGGTGGCTTTCAGCACTGTTTGCTTGTGACAGGATGTCATAATAACCCAAGCTAGCCTCAAACTCAGACTTATAATGCTCCTGTCTTGTTCTCCAAGTGTAGGGATTTAAAGATTTATAGGTATGTGTCATCATATCCGGCTAATTCTGGTTAGTCACCAGTCCTCTTGGTGTGGGTGACTCAGATACTCTCTGGAGTGACGTGTTCTGGTGAAGAGAAAATGCTGGGTCCAGAGTCAAAAGGCCTCTCCTCCACCTGGACCCTGACCAGTCACTGCCCTTCTGAGTCACAATTTCTTTGCCTGTGGGAGGATGGCTTGGAATGTCATTAGTCATCAAGTGACTTGTGGGATCACTTGCATTTCTAACTCATGGCTTCTAGTTTTTCCACATATCCTATTTTATTTGTTTATTCTTTATCTGATGCTAGGGGCCTAACCCAAGGCCTTGTCATGTGCCAGGCAAGCAGCCTACCCCCAAGCTATACACATCCAGCCTGAATTTTCAATCAACCATGGAAATAAAGGAATCTATTCAAATGGTAGGCAATGGTGAACACAGAATAGATTAGTTGACAGAAGTAAATGTGACTTACAGCTTTCTTGTCAGGCTGGCTATCATCATAGCCCGTTGTAAGGTCCCTGATAGCAGAGATTTCAAACTTGCCACACATTTTGGGATAATTATTCTTCCCGTCATAGTTTCTCAGGTTTCCAAATAATTTTTGAATTGTGCTCTGATCATGGCAGATAAAATATGAAGCTGTGGTAATATGATAGCCGTACCTATAAAAAGAAACCATGAACGTAAGCAAAACGAGCCACAAAAATTCTGCAGAATGTATGGCAAGATGTGTGCCAACTAGCTCACTCTAAAGTGAATGAAACAGGGAGCTCTAACCAACTTCAAAAGGATGAGTTAACATTAAAGAAGAAGCTGGGGCTGGCATGATGCTTCAGTGGGTAAGGGTGACTGCTGCCAAGCATAGCAACCGTAGTGGATCCCTGGAACACACATAATAGAAGGAGAGAAACAATTCCTCAGTTGTCCTCTGATTTCCATGTGTTTGGTGGCATGTGTGTACCCACTCATATATACACAACACACACACACACACACACACACATATATATATATATATATATATATATATATATATATATATACTCATACATATACACACACATACATACACATACACACACACAAACAATAAATAAATGTTAAAAAAACAAGTAAAGGGGTTGAAGAGATGGCTCAGTGATTAATAGCATGAGCTGCTTTTCCAGAGGACCCAGGTTTGAGTCTCAGCACCCTCATGGTGGTTCACAAACATCTTCAGCTTCACACACATCATAGCAATTTCAGGGGACCCGATGACCTCTTCTGGTCTTTGCAGGCACCAGGCATACACACGGTGCACAGAGACATGCAGTCGAAACACCCATACACATAAAATAAAGGTGAATACATTTTAAAAGAAGACGAAAAAGAGGTCCAGGGCAGAAGAGATAGCTCAGCCAGTGAAGTGCTTGCCTTACAGGCATGAGAACCCAAGAAATCCCAAGAAGCCAGATACAAAGAAATGGGTATGGAGGTGTGTGCCTATAGAAACTGAGACAGGCAGATGCCAGCCAGCCAGCCATGACTACTTGTTAGGCTGAGGACAAAGCAATGTCACTAAGATGGACAGCATGTAAGGTCCACAAACTGAACAACATGCACACACGGTGAGAATCTGAATCAGTAGTGTCCTCTCTGTCAGCCTGTACAGGTTAAGTTATGGCTTCACAGAGCACAGCCATGCTGTGTGGTTACTGTCCATGTCATCTGCACAGCTTCCACATCACACCAGCAAAGTGCGGTTCTTGCCGCAAAGACTGATCCTAATATCTAATCTATAACGTGACACTGACTACTTAAATTCACACTCTTCAATTCGCAATGAAGCCATTTGCGCAAGAGTCCCGTGTGTTAGAATGCACACAACTGCATATGGTCATTTAATTAGTGGTGACGCATCGAATGGAAAAGGTGATCTTCGCTTTCCTAAGAAACGGAACATGTCACCAGAGTAAGAACACTTGAAATATGACCAATATCCCGTCGATAGTCCATAAAACACTTACTCCACATAGATGGCCTTTAGCTGCTGAGATAAAGACAAATTCTTGGTTGCTAGAAAGCTCGCCAGCTCTGCACAAATAACAGCAGCACTGACGCCGTCCTTGTCCAGAACAAAGGGACAGCACATATATCCTGCAGAGAAAGCAGCAGACACACAGGCTTAGGAGTGGATTTCATTACAGCACTAGAACAAGCCACATGAGCGCAGGCCTACTGGT
Organism: Mus caroli; assembly: GCF_978045245.1. Lineage (NCBI taxonomy): Eukaryota > Metazoa > Chordata > Mammalia > Rodentia > Muridae > Mus > Mus caroli. The sequence goes on along the minus strand of NW_028227259.1, from coordinate 66,598,708 downwards.
TATTGCATGTTAGGGTCTAGTCTGGAACACACACACAGTTTTCATTTATCTCTGTGTTTGAGAACTTAGACCTGTGTGTGGTTCCATACCATAATGCATATTGTATCTGCTTTACACACAGAAGGTCCTGGGTTTGAGCCCCCAGTGAACCATAGTATGATTCGCTTACATAGAGCTGAGTGGTGATATATGCCCATAATTCTAACATTTGGGAGATGGAGGCAAGGAATCAGGAGTTCTGGGTTACAAAAGCTCGTGTCTCAAAAAATACAACAATTAGCCGGGTGGTAGTGGTGCACGCCTTTCATCCCAGCACTTGGGAGGCAGAGGCATTCGAATTTCTGAGTTCGAGGCCAGCCTGGTCTACAAAGTGAGTTCCAGGACAGCCAGGGCTACACACAGAGAAACCCTGTCTCGAAAAACCAAACAACAACAACAACAACAAAAAACAAAAACAAAAAAAACCCCAACAATTTAGCCCGGTGCCTTGAATATAGGAGCCTTGAGAAAATCCACATTGAATGACCTGTGTGGCGGTTTCCCCTGCTGGCAAATGGTGTCCATTGAGTAGATTTATCACCACAGCTCCAGCTCAGATACATGTGGCTCTGCTTCTTCCAGTCACTCTCCACCTCTTTCTTCTCTGAGACCTGGTGCACTTGGCAGTTACACGATTCATCCTGACGGCTGGCCCCTACCCTCTTTTGTGAGGTCACTAATTGGAGCTCCTGGAGGTTAAGGCCCTTATCATATATTTCGGAGCCACTCAGTAACGTTTATAATTAGCACTTGATGAACAATGTCTCCTTAACAAAAGCCAAGGCAAGACAGCTCTGAAAACCTGACAACCGGGAGGCATCGGTGGTGCCGTCCCTCTGTAATGAGTTGTTTAAATGAAACAAGTGTCTCTTTGCTTTAAGGAGTACACAGAGGGCTGGAGAGATGGCTCAGTGGTTAAGAGCACTGACTGCTTTTCCGGAGGTCCTGAACCACATGGTGGCTCACAACCATCCATAATGAGATCTGATGCCCTCTTCTGGTGCATCTGAAAACAGCTACAGTGTACTTATTTATAACAATAAATAAATCTTTTTTTTTTTTAAGGGGTACACAGAAGAGAAAGTGAGTAATTTACTAAGTTAACCACTATGAACATGTTTGCACAAACAACAGAATGTCCTCTGCTCACACCTTGCTTTCCTTTCCTCTTATAGATACACTGACTGGGTAGTTTAGGATAAGAGCTTTTCAGTAATTCTGGTTGAACGTTCAATGTCCTTTCCTATGTCCATGACTGTGACAACATGGGACCACAGAGCTGCCTTCTGCTCCCTGGGCACTCTCAGCATACATGTTCGATTTTATCAGTCATTAAAAAGAAGAAAGAAAAAAAGGAAGGCCATGACTCTTCTGCAGGGAGGGTGGAGAAGGCTCATGGTAGATATGAGAGAGAATGTAGCCAGAGGCAGAGACAGCTGGGACAGTCCAGAGTGAACACAGCTGGAAGCCAGTCCACGTGAGGAGACAGGCTAAGGAAGAGGGGAGAGTCAGGAGAAAAAAGGGTAGGCAGAAAGAGGTGGGTAAACCAAAATGGCTGAATTATATAGGGAACAGCAGCTGGGGGAATGGCAGCCCAGCCCCTTGGCGTACAGGAATTTAGGGTAGGGGACAGGTAGGGACTGAGGGGTACTGGGAGAACCTGGAGGCCAGCATCTGCTTTGTAATGCTATGTAGACATCTCAGCTATTCACTTGTCCCATTTGAGACCCAACAGTCAGCTCCCCAGATGTGTGGATTCTTGTATTGCTAATGGCCCTGTGCAGAAGGCCACCACCATCGGTTATCTGTGGATGGCCCAATTATTTGCATGATATTTTTGTCATTGTTGTTGAAAAGATATGAGATTCTGATTCTAAAGTAGAATAGTTCAACACTTGAGCCAAACAAGAGAAGCAAGGTAAACCGTGTGCTCCCATTTTATTGGGATCTGTTGAGTGCAAATTAAAATGTTGATCTCATTTGTTTATTATATATAGTATATAATGTATGATATATATAATATATAATTTAATATATAACAAATATTGTTTAATACACACACACACACACACACACTGTAAACCTCATGATTGCTTCTTACCGATAGCTTCTTCAAATGCAAATAGGACTGTTTTCCCCTGGTCTACGAGCTGTTTGGCTCTGTTTCCCATCCACTTGAAGCCAGTTAATGTTTCCTACACAGATAACACAAAAGAGAGAAGAAGTGTTTTGGGGCTGGAGGATGAAGCTCAACTGGTAGAGCGCTTGCCTTGCCCTCAGTACAACCCCTGCTACCACATACACTGGATGTGGTGCTGTGTGCCTAGAATCCCAGCCATGGGCAGGTGCAGTAGAAGGATCAGAAGGTCAAGGTCATCCTTGGCTACATATGATGCTCAAGGCCAGCCTGGCTATATGAAGCCCTGTCTTAAAATATAAAAGGGGGCTGGAGAGATGGCTCAGTGGTTAAGAGCACCAACTGCTCTTCTGAAGGTCTCGAGTTCAAATCCCAGCAACCACATGGTGGCTCACAACCATAACAAAATCTGATGCCTTCTTCTGGAGTATCTGAGGACAGCTACAGTGAACTTACATATAATAAATAAATAAATCTTTAAAAATATATATATATAAAAGGAAAAGAGGAAGAAGTAGGTAGAATGTCTTAAGAGTCAGGGAAGTCCAAGGCCTACAAACAAACGCCTTACCTCGAAATGAAAGCCTTCCTTCAGGGCTATGGCCCGCAAGATTTTGGAGGAAACGGTGCTGGACAGCATGTATGTGTCTTTGAGGTTGCTTTGATCTTGGTTCTTTTCTTTCCAGGAAGTGAAGAGCCACCATCCCAGCAGGGCCCCCAGCTCATTGCCTGAGAACACTCTCCACTCACCACTGCAAGGAAACAGGCCCTGTACTTCAGCAACCGTTAGGAAGGCACACAAGTCCCCTGAGGTAGGCAGGAAAAGCTCAGAGTGCTTTCTATGAACCTGTTCCTGGCTTTAAATAACTGGGCTGAGCGGGATGTGCTGGCACTCACCGTTAATCCCAGCACTCGGGAGGCAGAGACAGGCAGATCTCTGTGAGTTCGAGGCCAGCCTGGTCTACAAAGTGAGTTCCAGGATAGCCAGGACTACACAGAGAAACTCTGTCTCAAAAAACTAAAATAAATAAATAAATAAATAAATAAGAAAAAATTAACTGGGCTGAAGTGGATAAAGTGAGTTTCAGGATAGCCAGGACTACACAGAGAAACTCTGTCTCAAAAAACTAAAATAAATAAATAAATAAATAAATAAGAAAAAATTAACTGGGCTGAAGTGGACCTACACCATCACAAATATCTGAGCAACTTTTATCTATCAGCCAATGCTTCCAGACAAACATTAACATCTTTGAAGATGGTCTAGAGTTAGCATCCCAGGGATGACACAGGACCTGTGGATTTCCATCTTTGGCAAAGGCTGTAGTTTGAAGCTGTACCAGGCACTCTTATTATTCTTGGTGTAGACATTGGTGTAAGCATTATGTAACTGCCTGTTTGTTCCCCCTAAATTCAACACTGCCTTGGAGGGGTTTATTAAATCCAGTGGCAGACCCTGAACTGAAAAGCCAGCATCATGCCAAGAACTGTGCCTTCTGGGGCATTGGAAACCTTCATGTATTAAGTTCAATGTTGAAATGAGGGTGTCACAAAGAGTCACATCCAATCCCAGCACACACTCGACTGCTTTGCTCTGTGTTACACACTCAAGGATATGTTCCCCTGCCCTTAGCATCAACAAATTGTCCTGTGAGAGGAATCCACCCACAGAAAACTTCCCATACGGACTCATCCTCCCCACAGATAAACAAAGTCAACTTCACCTGTCTTGCTTCTCAGCCACGGCGAGCCTGTCAGCATCTGGGTCATTGGCTAGGACAATTTTGGCCTTGATTTTGTCAGCCAATGCAAAAGATAAAGTCTGAAAGTGAGTTCAGAAAATAAAAGATTACCTGGAGTACACCGTAGTCTTTAAGATTTGCGTATTCTTCTGAGCTTTTCCCCAAAAGGCAGAGGGGTTTTTTGTTGTTGTTTTGTTTTCTGCTTTTTCCCCCCTTCCTTCTGGGTTTGCTTAGCCAGATTGTATTTCATCTTCCTAAATTGTAGGTCGGATGCTGGGAGTTCCAGTGACCACACAGAGCTGTGGCAGCCCTGTGGCTGGACTGGTATTTCTAGGCACTGTGTATATTTGGCCACACAAACCAGACTGAACCAACTCTAAAGTTTCAAAATGGTATGTGAGCCACATTGTAAATAATACCCTTTAACAAGAAAGTATAAAATTAAAAATATGAAAAAAACCTCTCCATCCTATTATCAATACATTTTAGCAATAGAGAAACTGTCAACGGATATTTAATTTAATTTAGACTTTAGCTCTTATTTCCTCATGAAAGATGCCCAGTCTGAAAGCTCCTTTAAGAAATTAGTGGCCATCCAACACATATATTTACAGAGCTGTAATTCATTTTTCCCCCAGCACAATAAAAAAAAAAAAACCATAAAAACCACAATATACTTGAGAGCAATGGCTCAGAGTTTAAAAGGCAGAGTCCATTATTTAATAAAAGTAGGTTACCAAGACACCTTTGCCCTCCTCAGGATTTGGGTATTTGACAGTTGGAAACTCGGGATCCGGATCTTTCTGTTGGGGAACAGCTTCAGGAGGAGCAAGGTCAAAAGCCTTGAAGGCCAACTGCACAAACTCATGGCCCACACCATGGACAGAGGTGTGCACGAACTTCACCTTGCTCTCCTTGTTCACCGTCCTATATAGTAAGACAAAATGGAAAACGACAAAAGATATAAACAAGGCTCTCTAGAGGGAGGGTTTAGAAAATACCATGCACCTGGGCACTTAATACTGTAAGAAAGATGCTTCAGTGTGTGTGGCCGGTACAGCTGGGAGCCTTTGGGAGACCTAAGCTATGCCCTCCACACAAGATCTCCAATGAGTTGAAAGAGTCATTATCACCAAATGTAAACACAAAAGTTCAGAAAGCAGAATTTTTTTTCTTATAATCTTGGTACAAAGTCTTTGAAAGTATGAATAAAACGCAGAGACCAAGAATTAAAAGACAACTAAATATTAACAAATTTCTTTAAAAGCTTCCACAAAAAAGTTTCAATTAAAAAATGTCAAAAGTAACAACAGGGGGAGAGTGGACACTTGAGGGAAACAAGACTTCATTTTTCTAAAGAAAGAAAGAGGTTTGCTAAATCTGACAGACAAGCAAATACACAGAAAAGATAAATAGAGATCAAATTTTCTGAGTTCGAGGCCAGCCTGGTCTACAGAGTGAGCTCCAGAGAAACCCTGTCTCGAAAAAACTATATATATGTGTATATATCAAACAAGCATGAAAAAAGTTTTTCATAATTAAAGGTGTAAATGAAAGTGAGATTTTGTGCTTTTCTAACAAATGGGGGAGAAATGATAAATCTGACAATGTGGGGCAGAAGGTCGAACATGGGGTTCTATGTTATTACCACAGACTGCAGGTAGGGGTACCCACCACTCTAATGTTCTCAGAGGGCAGCTTGCTGATCACCCTCAACCTTGAAAATGCATGTGCTATATTATGCAAGAGGGTTATTTTACATACACATGTAACTGTTGCTTTCTCGTGCTACTTGCAGTGATACAAAACAAACAAGCAGTCAGTCAACTCTCCGTTTGTGAAACTGCAGGAGAGGGCGGGGGTGGAGGGTGGGGGGGGTGGGGTGGAAGCTCACAGATGTATCTTGTTTGTATCCTCTACCAGCGGGAGGAAAGTGATAAACTCAGGTTTAGAGATTTCTTTGGTAGAGAAAAAAATCCAATGACTTGGGAACTCAGATCTCTAGCCCATGGCCTAGGGAGACTCTAAGCCAGTGTGGTTTCTCTCTTAGATGGGATTGGAGTCTCTACTCTGCACTGGAGTAGCCAGGCCCATGCTATCTAACAAACACCGCATCGGATAACCAGAAACTGAATTTCAGTTTCAGAGAAGCAATAAGCAGTAGCGGAACCTAAACTCTCCTGCTCAGTACCTGACTGTGACCACCAAGTTTGCCCCAGGCTGAACAAACAGGCACCATAGCTCTGCATGACCACAGCTGGGTACTGGAGATTAGAACGCAAGTCCCCACACTTAGGTAGCAAGTGCTCTTGCCCACTGAACCATCTTCCCAGCCCTGAAAGTAGTTTTTAAATACATATATATACATATAGTTGTATCCACACAAGCATATATATATAGACACAGCTACACCTGTATAAGTTTACAACATTTCAAACTTAGCCCACCGTGGGTTGGCCACCTGCTTTGGTAAATAAAGCCATCTCAGTGTGGCTTGCCTGACTGGTCACTTGTGCCGCTTGTACACTAGCATAGCACATCTGAGGGGGTGAAGTCAGGCTCTATGTAGCCAGCAATGCCGTGAGGATTTGTTACCGGTTTCTTTAAGAAAAGGTGGCCAGCTCTGCTGCTGCCCCATACAAATGCAGCTAACCGTGTATGCACCAGGCAGAGGGGATCAAATCAAAACCCAGACATTGATAGAATTTGGCTGAATCACATTAGCTGAGGTGAAGCCACGGCCCAGTTACCTGTGAAAACAGTATTTTTTAAGGTCTTCAAAGTAGTCATTACCGATGGACGCGCTGGGGTTATGAAGAAGGGGACTACTGTCAACCAAAGACTCCTCCCAAGCCTGAGGCCAGGGCTCTAGATTTTCCTCAATGGCCTGAGAAATGCCGCGATCGTGTGGAGAGATGATCTGAGCTCCGTTGTCCCAGTAGACCTAGAGAAGCCAGAAATGCATTTAGCAGGTTCAGGATGCAGAGTACCCACTCCCGAAGAACACAGGGCTGGGGTTCCACTGTGTGAGGAGAGAGCGTATGAGGGGGTTGGGGGTGGTTGGGAGGAGGGGTGGGTTACCTTATAGCCATTGTCCTGCTTTGGATTGTGCGAGGCAGTGATCATGATTCCGGCACAGAGTTTCAGGTGTGACACTGTGTAAGGCTAAACAGAGCAGGAGACGGTTCTTAAGAAAGATTAGGCAGAACGGAAATGCTCACTGTATGTTGTTTGGAGCCATTCATCCTCCTGCATCCTCCTGCATCACCCTAATATCATGCCAGGCCACTCAGCATCTTGTGTCCCATTTCAGTACCACGCAGTATCCCCCTCGTCTGTGGTTTTGCCCTGTTCTGTTTCAGTGACCCATGGTCCAGGAAGACGAGTATGTGTTTTAGCTCTTTCAGCAGCGCCCGCACTCATATAACTTCCTGGCAGGACACTGCTACAACTCTTCCATTTTATTATTAGTTACTGTTGTTAGTCTTTTATATCCTTGACCCATAAATTAAGCACTCATTGGTACGAACAATGAATTAAGCATTGGCCGTGAGCTGCTTGACCTTCTATATGGTCTGCAGCCCTCTGATAAGTACTTGGAAAGGAAGCGGTTACTTACCACAAAGGGGGTGGGGGTTATATCAGAGAAGAGGTATACAGGAACACCCTGGGTGATAAATGCAGTTGCAGCCAGCCGGGCAAACCTAGAAATGCAGAAACAGGGACAAAGAGAGAGAAGTCAGAGCTTCCCATGGCAGTGAGAAACAAGGAACAAGCTGGGGTGGAACCCAGGGCTTCATGCGTGCTAGGCTAACCCTCCATTAACAAAGCTGCAGCCCTGGCCCCTGCATTCAGTAGTGAAAGGAAGAGGAAGAACACCGAAGCTGAGACAGCTAGAGTCCTCTCCTCCCCTCTTTTGTTTAGGATAAAGGCCTGAGGTAACTTGTCACACATCCAAGGCCACTGAGCACAAAAGCCAGGCCTGCCTTAAAGTCTTTCAACTCTGTCCATCTCAGTCTAAGTCAGTGGTTCCCGTCTCAGCTCATCTGTCCTCAAGGATATTGATAATGCCTAGGACAGTCACCACAACAAATGGTCCAGCAGCTGTGACATCATGTGTCGCTATGCAGAGGCTTAGGAGCCCCGATTTATACTGTCATAATTCAGTACACACCTCATATGGACTCTGATTAGGTGTTGTTTTATTTAAATATAAGATGTGTTCTTATGCGTGTGTGCATAGCAGAGGCAGGAACCACAAACCAAAAAGAACTGGTAAGTGTCAGTCACTTCAAGCAAATGCCATCCATGGCTCCAGGAGCAGAGCAAGGACTGTCCTGTAACCAACAGTGTTAGCCTATCTGAAAAGCACAGTAATATCAGCTATGACAGGTCTAAACCAGGGTTTACAGTATATGGGAACCAAGCCTGGTGGTGAGCGCCTGTAATCCTGCACTCTAAGAGACAGAGAGAAGAGAATCATGAATTTAGTACTGGTATGGGCTATATAGTGAGAGCTGGTCTCAGAATTAACAAGATAAAGCAGGGAAAGTTGTACACAGGCCTTACACAAGTCATGTGCCTTTTTATATAGGTGACTCGTACAGTGAAGGGTGTCTTAGAAAAGGTCTCTGGTGGATACCGAGGTCCAATTTTAAATGTTTTCTACGTTGTTTGGGGGATTCAAATGGTAAACACCGGATCAGTGTTCAAACAACTGCTGCCCCTACTGCCGTCACTATCTTCACACCACTATCTTCAGAATTACGTGACCACAGCTAACCAGGAGTCCAGTTGGTCTGGGACTGTCACAAAGCTACACCCTGACAAAGGTGTCTGTCGGGAAAGGAAGAGGCAATGATGCCTATAAATAGGGGAGGAGAATTGCGTGGTTAGTACATCATGTTGTTCCAACAATAGGGTTGCAGATCCCTTTAGCTCCTTGGGTACTTTCTCTAGCTTCTCCATTGGGAGCCCTGTGATACATCCAATAGCTGACTGTGAACATCCACTCCTGTGTTTGCTAGGCCCCGGCATCGTCTCACAAGAGACAGCTATATTTGGGTCCTTTCAGCAAAATCTTGCTAGTCTATGCAATGGTGTCAGCGTTTAGAAGCTGATTATGGGATGGATCCCTGGATACGGCAGTCTCTAAATGGTCCATCCTTTCATCACAGCTACGAACTTTGTCTCTGTAACTCCTTCCCTGGGTGTTTTGTTCCCAATTCTAAGAAGGTGCACAGTGTCCACACTTTGGTCTTCATTCTTCTTGAGTTTCATGCGTTTAGCAAATTGTATCTTATATCTTGGGTATCCTAAGTTTTGGGCTAATATCCACTTATCAGTGAATACATATTGTGTGAGTTCTTTTGTGATTGTGTTACTTCACTCAAGATGATGCCCTCCAGGTCCATCCATTTGGCTAGGAATTTCATAAATTCATTCTTTTTAATAGCTGAGTAGTACTCCATTGTGTAAATGTACCATAATTTCTGTATCCATTCCTCTGTTGAGGGACATCTGGGTTCTTTCCAGCTTCTGGCTATTATAAATAAGGCTGCTATGAACATAGTGGAGCATGTGTCCTTTTTACCGGTTGGGACATCTTCTGGATATATGCCCAGGAGAGGTATTGCTGGATCCTCCGGTAGTACTATGTCCAATTTTCTGAGGAACCGCCAGACTGATTTCCAGAGTGGTTGTACAAGCTTGCAATCCCACCAACAATGGAGGAGTGTTCCTCTTTCTCCACATCCTCGCCAGCATCTGCTGTCACCTGAATTTTTGATCTTAGCCATTCTGACTGGTGTGAGGTGGAATCTCAGGGTTGTTTTGATTTGCATTTCCCTGATGATTAAGGATGTTGAACATTTTTTCAGGTGCTTCTCTGCCATTCGGTATTCCTCAGGTGAGAATTCTTTGTTCAGTTCTGAGCCCCATTTTTTAATGGGGTTATTTGACTTTCTGGAGTCCACCTTCTTGAGTTCTTTATATATATTGGATATTAGTCCCTTATCTGATTTAGGATAGGTGAAGATCCTTTCCCAATCTGTTGGTGGTTTTTTTGTCTTATTGATGGTGTCTTTAGCCTTGCAGAAGCTTTGTAGTTTCATGAGGTCCCACTTGTCAATTCTCGATCTTACAGCACAAGCCATTGCTGTTCTATTCAGGAATTTTTCCCCTGTGCCCATATCTTCAAGGCTTTTCCCCACTTTCTCCTCTATAAGTTTCAGTGTCTCTGGTTTTATGTGAAGTTCCTTGATCCACTTAGACTTGACCTTAGTACAAGGAGATAGGAATGGATCGATTCGCATTCTTCTACATGTTAACAACCAGTTGTGCCAGCACCATTTGTTGAAAATGCTGTCTTTCTTCCACTGGATGTTTTTAGCTCCCTTGTCGAAGATCAAGTGACCGTAGGTGTGTGGGTTCATTTCTGGGTCTTCAATTCTATTCCATTGGTCTATTTGTCTGTCACTATACCAGTACCATGCAGTTTTTATCACAATTGCTCTGTAGTAGAGCTTTAGGTCCGGCATGGTGATTCCACCAGAGGTTCTTTTATCCTTGAGAAGAGTTTTTGCTATCCTAGGTTTTTTGTTATTCCAGATGAATTTGCAGATTGCACTTTCTAATTCGTTGAAGAATTGATTTGGAATTTTGATGGGGATTGCATTGAATCTGTAGATTGCTTTTGGCAAGATAGCCATTTTTACAATGTTGATCCTGCCAATCCATGAGCATGGGAGATCTTTCCATCTTCTGAGATCTTCTATAATTTCTTTCTTCAGAGACTTGAAGTTTTTATTATACAGATCTTTCACTTCCTTAGTTAGAGTCACGCCAAGATATTTTATATTATTTGTGACTATTGAGAAGGGTGTTGTTTCCCTAATTTCTTTCTCAGCCTGTTTATTCTTTGTGTAGAGAAAGGCCATTGATTTGTTTGAGTTAATTTTATATCCAGCTACTTCACTGAAGCTGTTTATCAGGCTTAGGAGTTCTCTGGTGGAATTTTTAGGGTCACTTATATATACTATCATATCATCTGCAAAGAGTGATATTTTGACTTCATCTTTTCCAATTTGTATCCCTTTGATCTCCTTTTGTTGTCGAATTGCTCTGGCTAGGACTTCAAGTACAATGTTGAATAGGTATGGAGAAAGTGGACAGCCTTGCCTAGTCCCTGATTTTAGAGGGATTGCTTCAAGCTTCTCACCATTTACTTTGATGTTGGCTACTGGTTTGCTGTAGATTGCTTTTATCATGTTTAGGTATGGGCCTTGAATTCCTGATCTTTCCAAGACTTTTATCATGAATGGGTGTTGGATCTTGTCAAATGCTTTTTCCGCATCTAACGAGATGACCATGTGGTTTTTGTCTTTGAGTTTGTTTATATACTGGATTACGTTGATGGATTTCCGTATATTGAACCATCCCTGCATCCCTGGGATGAAACCTACTTGGTCAGGATGGATGATTGTTTTGATGTGTTCTTGGATTCGGTTAGCAAGAACTTTATTGAGGATTTTTGCATCAATATTCATAAGGGATATTGGTCTGAAGTTTTCTATCTTTGTTGGGTCTTTTTGTGGTTTAGGTATCAGAGTAATTGTGGCTTCATAGAATGAGTTGGGTAGAGTACCTTCTGTTTCTATTTTGTGGAATAGTTTGTGAAGAACTGGGATTAGATCTTCTTTGAAGGTCTGATAGAACTCTGCACTAAACCCATCTGGTCCTGGGCTTTTTTTAGTTGGGAGACTATTAATGACTGCTTCTATTTCTTTGGGGGATATAGGGCTGTTTAGATCATTAACCTGATCTTGATTCAACTTTGGTACCTGGTATCTGTCTAGGAACTTCTCCATTTCATCCAGGTTCTCCAGTTTTGTTGAGTATAGCCTTTGGTAGAAGGATCTGATGGTGTTTTGGATGTCTTCAGGATCTGTTGTTATGTCTCCTTTTTCATTTCTGATTTTGTTAATTAGGATGCTTTCCCTGTGCCCTCTAGTGAGTCTGGCTAAGGGTTTATCTATCTTGTTGATTTTCTCAAAGAACCAGCTCCTTGATTGGTTGATTCTTTGAATAGTTTTTCTTGTTTCCACTTGGTTGATTTCGCCCCTGAGTTTGATTATTTCCTGCCGTCTACTCCTCTTGGGTGAATTTGCTTCCTTTTGTTCTAGTGCTTTTAGGTGTGTTGTCAAGCTGCTAATGTGTGCTCTCTCAAGTTTCCTTTTGGAGGCACTCAGAGCTATGAGTTTTCCTCTTAGAAATGCTTTCATTGCGTCCCATAAGTTTGGGTATGTTGTGGCTTCATTTTCATTGAACTCTAAAAAGTCCTTAATTTCTTTCTTTATTCCTTCCTTGACCAAGGTATCATTGAGAAGAGTGTAGTTCAGTTTCCACGTGAAGGTTGGCTTTCTATTATTTATTTTGTTATTGAAGATCAGCCTTAGTCCATGGTGATCTGATAGGATGCATGGGACAATTTCAATATTTTTGTATCTGTTGAGGCCTGTTTTGTGACCAATTATGTGGTCAATTTTGGAGAAGGTACCATGAGGTGCTGAGAAGAAGGTATATCCTTTTGTTTTAGGATAGAATGTTCTGTAGATATCTGCCAGATCCATTTGATTCATAATTTCTCTTAGTTTCTCTGTGTCCCTGTTTAGTTTCTGTTTCCATGATCTGTCCATTGGTGAAAGTGGTGTGTTGAAGTCTCCCACTATTATTGTATGAGGTGCAATGTGTGCTTTGAGATTTACTAAAGTTTCTTTAATGAATGTGGCTGCCTTTGTATTTGGAGCATAGATATTCAGGATTGATAGTTCCTCTTGGAGGATTTTACCTTTGATGAGTATGAAGTGTCCCTCCCTGTCTTTTTTAATGACTTTGGGTTGGAAGTCAATCTTATCAGATATTAGAATGGCTACTCCAGCTTGTTTCTTCATACCATTTGCTTGGAAAATTGTTTTCCAGCCTTTCATTCTGAGGTAGTGTCTATCTTTTTCTCTGAGATGAGTTTTCTGTAAGCAGCAAAATGTTGGGTCTTGTTTGTGTAGACAGTTTGTTAGTCTATGTCTTTTTATCGGGGAGTTGAGTCCGTTGATATTAAGACATATTAAGGAAAAAGTAATTGTTGTTTCCTGTTATTTTTGTTGTTAAAGTTGGCATTCTGTTCTTGGGGCTGTCTTCTTTTAGGTTTGTTGAGGGATTACCTTCTTGTTGTTTCTAGGGCGTGGTTCCTGTCCTTGTACTGGTTTTTTTCTGTTATTATCCTTTGAAGGGCTGGATTCGTAGAGAGATAATGTGTGAATTTGGTTTTGTCGTGGAATACTTTGGTTTCTCCATCTATGTTAATTGAGAGTTTGGCTGGGTATAGTAGCCTGGGCTGGAATTTGTGTTCTTTTAGTGTCTGTATAACATCCGTCCAGGATCTTCTGGCTTTCATAGTCTCTGGTGAAAAATCTGGTGTAATTCTGATAGGCTTGCCTTTATATGTTACTTGGCCTTTTTCTCTTACTGCTTTTAGTATTCTATCTTTATTTAGAGCATTTGTTGTTCTGATTATTATGTGTCGGGAGGTATTTCTTTTCTGGTCCAGTCTATTTGGAGTTCTGTAGGCTTCTTGTATGTTCATGGGCATCTCTTTCTTTAGATTTGGGAAGTTTTCTTCTATAATTTTGTTGAAGATGTTTGCTGGTCCTTTGAGTTGAAAATCTTCATTCTCATCCACTCCTATTATCCGTAGGTTTGGTCTTCTCATTGTGTCCTGTATTTCTTGGATGTTTTGAGTTAGGATCTTTTTGCATTTTACATTTTCCTTGATTGTTGTGCCGATGTTCTCTATGGAGTCTTCTGCACCTGAGATTCTCTCTTCCATCTCTTGTATTCTGTTGCTGATGCTCGTATCTATGGTTCCAGATTTCTTTCCTAGGGTTTCTATCTCCAGGTTGCCTCATTTTGGGTTTTCTTTATTGTGTCTACTTCCCTTTTTAGGTCTAGTATGGTTTTGTTCATTTCCATCATCTGTTTGGATGTGTTTTCCTGTTTTTCTTTAAGGACTTCTACCTGTTTGATTGTGTTATCCTGTTTTTCTTTAAGGACTTCTACCTGTTTGATTAGGTTATCCTGTTTTTCTTTAATGATTTGTAACTCTTTAGCAGTGTTCTCCTGCAATTCTTTAAGGGATTTTTGTGCTTCCTCTTTACTGTCTTCTACCTGTTTACCAGTGTTCCTTTGTATTTCTTTAAGTGTGTTATTAAAGTCCTTCTTGAAGTCCTCTACCATCATCAGGAGATATGCTTTTAGATCCGTGTCTAGCTTTTCCGGTGTGTTGGGGTGCCCTGGACTGGGCGAAGTGGGAGTGCTGGGTTCTGATGATGGTGAATGGTCTTGGTTTCTGTTAGTAAGATTATTATGTTTACCTTTCGCCATCTGGTAATCTCTGGGGTTAGTTGTTGTCGTTGTCACTGTTTAAAGATTGGAGCAGAAGCTGTGTTCCACTCACCAGCAGTCTCAAAATCCTGTGGCGGGGGTCGTGGGTAGCTGGCGGTACCCCGGTGCTGGTCCAGCCGGAAGAGGCCTGTGGTCCTACTCAGGCTGGTTTTCTGCTTCCCTAACTAATGCAGTCTCAGGTCCCGCGCGCAATTGGATTGGAGCAGAAGCTGTGTTCCACTCTCCAGAAGTCTTAAGATCCTGTGGCGGGTGTTGTGGGTAGCTGGCGAGTGTCAGCCGACCCTGCGCCCTAGCTACCCTGGTGCTTTTCTGACCAGAAGAGGCTTGTGGCCCTACGTAGGCCAGATTTCTACCTCCCCAACCAAAGCAGTCTCAGGTCCCGCGTGATTGGACTGGAGCAGAAGCTGTGTTCCACTCATCAGCAGTCTCAAAATCCTGTGGCAGGGGTCGTGGGTAGCTGGCGGGTGTCAGCCGACCCTGCGCTGTAGCTACCCCGATGCTGATCCGGCCGGATGAGGCCTGTGGCCCTATTCAGGCTGGTTTCTGCTTCCCTAACTAATGCAGTCTCCCCCATTTCTTTTAAGAGCTAAGTAATTATGAGTTTAAAGTCAAGTCATTGAAAAAAAAAATCAAGGGGCTGGAGAGATGGGCCAGTGGTTAAGAATATGCACTGTTCTTACAAAGGCTTGCAACTGCCATAACCCCAGCTAGAGGGGATCCAATACCTCTGGCCTCCGTGGGCACCTGCACCCATAGGCAAATATCCACATGCACACACACATATTCAAATTTAATTTAAAAAATGGTTTTTAAAAAGTCAAACTATTGAAATGATGATTCAAAATAAAAGTATAAAAGAAATTATGAAAAAAAAAATCCTTTCCCGAAAAAACCGTCTCCAGGTTCCATCCCAAAGCACCCCCTCAAACCTAAATACCTCCGGCTGCTGCCTCCGCTGGCGGGGTGAGCTCTCGCGTCAAAGCTGATCACCACGCCCCTCTGCTTCAGGTCACTGAACTGCTTTTCCAGGTACCTGCAAAATCCCTGAACGTAGCCCAGGGAGTCAAAGCACACATTTCATACATATGATATAAGAATCAGCCTAAAATGATATTTTCCCCATTTTCACAGGACAATGTCTTTGACATAGGGTTGGGGATCAGTGATTATGCAGACTGAATGGTGAGATGAAAACAGCTTTTTGGACTGTCTACTCAAGTCAGATGCTGTGCTGAATTGAATATCTCCAGGTCCAGACTAACTTGCTCAAAATCTCCTTCTTTTGATAGGAACACAAAGGACAGCAAGGGCTTACTCAGTTTCAGACCTAATGAGCCGCAGATCATGGCTTGTACCCAGGTCTGGTACAGGTGGATCAGTGTCGGGTGTAAGGCATATATACCTCTGAGGCCAGAAAATGGATTTGAATTCTACTCTGCCACCATTGAGGAAGAGACAACTTTTTCTTCCTTTTCTCTAGTTTCCACGTCTATATATAGTAAGACCAATAATCCATACTATATAGAGCTTTTGTAAGGCTTAAATGAGCTATAAAAACGGTAAGGTGAGGCCGGTTAGTAGTATGCTTGCCTAGTAAGCCCGAGGACCTGCATTTGATACCCAGAAGCCAACTTTAAAAAAAAAAAAAAGTTAGGTGTGGTGGCACAAGCTTGCAATCCCAGTATTGGAGAGATGGAGACAGCTCCTACATCCATGGGGGCTCCCTAGCTACCCAGCCTACTTGGTGAGTTCTAGGCCAGCAAGAGACCCTGTCTCAAAAGAAAAAAATGAACGGTGCCTGAGAAATAAACACTGAGCTTATCTTCTGGTCTCCAGATGTGCAGGTGCTCGAATGGTCATTTCCTTTAAAGACCTGATCCCCTGCTTCCAAAGTCAGCAGGGACTTCTGACATTTCTCTCTGCTTTGTGACATCACTTAGAGAAAGTCAATGCATTTTATACAGTTTTGACAATTAACTGATGGAAGTCTGTTTGATTTGTTTGTTTCGGATACTATTTACCAGAAATCTAAAGGATGCTGGAATTAATCCATTTATAGGGTAAAATTTGCTATACAAATCAAACTTGTGCATTTTGGGGCTATCACTACCTGCCCCAAGCTGGTGGAACATCCCATCCCTGTATCTCAGGGATCAAACAGCATCACATCGGTCTCAGCCACATGAGAGCAGCGAACTTGGAATCTAAACACTCTGTACACTGGACATTATCAGAGAGTTCTAGTTGACTGGGCAATAGTGATGTGACCTAATCCTTACTGCACTCTGACTAAAGGAAATCTTATACATAATGAAGTATACCTACAATTTTTGGTAGAGGGATAGATCTCAGTCTTGTTAGCAATGTTACATCTTAGATTGTTTCTTTTCCTTTGGCAAACAAATAGCATCCAGCGCACCTTTCAAAAGTGATAACGAAATAAGGATGTATGTATTCATCTTGGGTCCCCAAGAAGGAATTCAGATGCCTGACCCTTCACAGCTTACAATGGTGACATTATACCTGACTTTTCAGGTCAGCCTTTGAGCTGTGACCTCAATGTGTCAGGGAGCAAAAAGCATATAGCCCAAGTCCAGATTCCGTACCCCTAAATCTTCTAGGAACTTCTGGGTCCTGCTAAGGATGAGGTCCAGAAAATAGTTGAGGGAAAGGACACTATCCCATAGGGGACGAAGGAGGTTTTCAGAATTAAAATGCTACTATAAACAAAACAAAAACTTGCATGACTTCAAAATATATAACTAAAAAGCTAAAAAAAAAAAAAAAAAAAAAAAAAAAAGGATGGGTTTGGGATGAAACTAATGAAGCCATCTTTTAGAAATTACTTTTTAATTATATCCACACATGTGTTTCTGAGTAAGTGTATGCCATATGTGTGCAGGGTATCGGAAGAGGATGTCTGATCTCCTGGAGCTTATAGGTGGCTATAAGCCACTGGATGTGGATTCTGAAATCTTCTGTAAGAACAGCAAGTATTCTTAGCCACTGAGCCATCTCTCAAGCCCCTTTCCTTATTATTTTAAATTATGTATGTGTGTGAGCCTGTGTACGGGTATGTGCATGGGTATACATGGGTATATAGGTGCTCGTGGAAGCCAGAAGAGGGTGCCAGGTCCTCTGGAGCTAGAATTATAAGCAGTATGAATCACCTGACATGGGTGCTGGGAACCAAACTGGGGTCCTCAACAAGAGCAGCCTGGGCTCTTCACAGCTGAGCCAACTCTCCAGCACCCCGAAACCATCTTGAAATGCGATTAGCCCTGAGTTAGTTAGAACGGGCTATTTCATAGGCCAGTGAGTTCTTAGTGACCAATGTGTCCAGGTTAAATTAAGTACTCTTTGATAATCACAAACAGAGCATCAAAAAGATGAGAATTAATTGTCACAAGAAATTATAACCTCTACTGCTGAGACAAATAGTAGAGGAGTTTTCCTCCAATCACCGGCCTACTTCTTTGAGATTGTCTTCACTCATATGCACCCGTGCCTTAACCAAAGCAGTGTAGTTTTAAGGTGCCACTAGGCTTGCCCTTCATACCCAAAGGAGCAGCAGCAAGAGTGTCAATGCCTCAGTAAAGGGGAGAACAGGGATGTGACTGACCAAGCCACATGCTAGTGCTCCATCAGGGAAGGCCACCCACAGCTGGAGTGGCAGCCAGAGAGGACCATTCCAGAAGTCCTCTCTCCTTCACTTCTGGGATGGCCCCTAAGATGTTAAAGTTGCATCTGCTGCTTTCCTGAAATGTTCTCTGCCCCGAGCATCCTCGTGTCCCACGGGAAGCATCATTCCAGGGTAGAGGGTTTCTAAGGACCACACCAGTGGGTGGATGGTGGAATCAAATCACTCTCCACTGTGGTTTCACAGGACTCCTGGGCTGGAGAGAGGGCTCAGAGGTTAAGAGCACTGACTGCTCTTCCAGACGTCCTGAACTCAATTCCTAGCAACCACATGGTGGCCCACAACCATCTGTAATGGGATATAATGCCCTCTTTTGGTGTGTCTGAAGGTCTGAAGACAGCTACAGTGTACTTGTATACATAAAATAAATAAATATTTAAAAAAAAAAAAAGACTCCTAATTATGTGCATTCATGAGGCCCACTCTCAGAAGAGTTCCGTTGTTCTAGCAGAAAAGTGGGCCACGGTGGCCTATGAACTTACTTAAGCCTACTTTCTCCATTTCAGGAAATTAGATAGAGTTGAATATAGGGGGAAAGGTTCAAGGTTAATCTTCAATTCAGAGACGCCCCACACCTCACAGTAGGTGTTACAAACAGGATTATCCAAATACGGCCATGGCAATATATACCCCCACCAGGTGCCACTGACCTTCTCTTTAGACAGACAGAACTCGGTGGGGATTAGTCACTTTGTTTGGGTCACAGCTCATTTATAAATGCCAATACAGATTCCGGCCCGCATATTCGTGTTCATATTCCCTGCCATCACTTTAGTCAATGGGTCTGTATAAGAACAAAATCTCCACAAGGGGATCTGTCTTTGTCATATCCATTCACTATGCCTGACACATAGTGGGCATTCAATAAACTTGTTGCATGGCTGGCTGGGTGGACAGAAGGCTGATGGGTTATAAATAAGGACTGAACGAGCCTCATTTTGTAAATTAAATGGTGGGCACTTTCTCTCTTTGGTCAGATCCAAAGACATATCCATAACTAAAACAGATTAAATCTATCAGGACTCAGGGAGATACCCCAGGAGTAACCAGCACTCACAGACTGACTCATGGTACCTGTGTGGTCTGGATGATGGTCAGATCATTCATTCGAGAAATCCCTGCTCCCATAGGCGCTCGAAGGCCAGCTGTCCCAAACTCCATCCGGGCCCCAAAGCATTTCCGCAGCTCTTCTTTATTACCTCCAGCAATGAGTTGTTTCACTGACTCAGAGGTTAAAGGGTTCTGAAAGACAGACATGGATGTACCAGGCACAGCTTGGTTAAGAGAAAGACAGAAAATCTGCAAGGTAGACCATGCCCTCAACACACACACACACACGCGCGCGCGCACACACACACACACACACACACACACACCTCACCTCTATGAAAAACCTGTATAAACAGAGGCTTTTGCATTTTCTGGTGTTTTTGAAATCTGAGCTAAGGAATTCGATGTAAGATGTAGTCTTTGTCCTACTGAGGGAACAGTTTTAGAGAAAATGAACTAGATGCTGTTTTAGGACAGACATCTAACACGCTCAGGGAGATCTCAGATCATTTGCTTATCAACCCCGTGCTTGAGAAGGCTAGAAAGTTTCCCAAGTACCTATTTTCCCCATCTGTAAAAGGGGAACCAGCTAGAACCTCTCTTGCATATTTTTCAAGGTTTGAAATGACTTCGTCTTGGTCTGACACTGAGTTGTGATGTTCATCTCCTTCCCGAAGGTCCTCAAACTGTTCCAGGGTGGTAGGTCAGTCAGTACAATCAAGACCGTACTTTTGTAGTGCTTTATAATTCTTACAAAGTGTTCCCTTTGTATCTGGTCGTGTTTCAATGACTCTAAGTCAGGCCAATAATAGCTGATGGTTTTGGTAGTATTTTACACTACAGAAATTGAATGGCTTGCTTAACTGCGTGGTGAACATTAGCCTAGTGCTTTTTCTATTACCTAAATTGCAAACAGATAAGAGCATGAATCATTTATGTACACTTGCCTTGTTTTCTTCACATAATGATTGCTGGAGATGTGAAGATTGGAGAATTACCTAACTCCACATGGACTTTTACATTAAGAATTGAGGGAATGCTGGAGTGAAGCACTTCTAATCATCACTCCCTAAAATGAACACTGGGCAAGATAAGGCCCTATAATTAAACTTTGAAATGTGGTCGCCATAAAACCTTGGCTTCCTAGAATCAAGCCTATAGTTCCAGATTGTTCCAGTTTCAACAGGAACTGGGACCAACCTTTTGATTAACACTAGATTCCAACCACAGAGAACCACCTTACCCATTACACCGGCAGGCGCCCCCAAGGCAAGGCTCAGAGCTGTCATACAAAGGGAGCGCAACAAACATCTGCCGAGTGGCTGAGACAACACAGACTTCCTGGCCACACCCAATATCCAGGGCGTCTCTGAGGCCTACTGTGGATTTCAAAAGTCTTAACTGGTCTTGGATTGCTAGAAAAGACTCAGCAGCCTGAGAGAACAAAGCAAAGAGATAAAGAAAAGTCAAGAAGAGAGCAGCAGAGATAAGGGTCAGACCTCGGGGTGATGGAAAACGGACAGAAGAGGGAGGCACCGGGGAGGGGACATAGTAGCCAAGCAGAGAGCACTACTAGAGTTCTTGCCAGCATGGGTGACTCTGCAACTTTTTAGCTGGTGGGAGGTCCCCTGAAGAATGAATGGGTCCTTCCCAGAGAGGCACCCATCTCCAGTTAAAGGAACTGAGAGGAGCTAAAGTCAGCTCCATCAGTTAAGTGCTTGCTATGCAAGCTTTAAGACCCAAGCTCATATCCCCAGCATGCACTTGCCAGCCCAGCCAAGCAGAGTTCATCTGTAAATCTAATGCTGGAGGTAGATAGACTATGTATGCATAGAGTGGGCGGTTCAGACAATTTAGAATTTAGCCAATGTTCAATGAGAGTATGCTTGGGCCAGGGAGTGGCACTATTAGGAGGCCTTGTTGGAAGAAGTGTATCACTGTGGGGGTGGGCTTTGAGGGATCTTCCTCCTAGTTGCCTGGAAGACAGCTTCTGTTTGCCTGCAGAACAAGATGTAGAACTCTTAGCTCCTTCACTAGCACCGTGCCTGCCTGCATGCCGCCATGCTTCCCACTATGATGATAATGGACTGAACCTCTGAAACTGTAAGCCAGCCCCAATTAAATGTCCTTTATAAGAGTTGCCTTGGTTATGGTGTCTCTTCACAGCAATAACTAACTCTACCCTAACCAAGGCAGAGTGAATGAGGAAGGTATTTTCAGCTTCTGGCCTCTGCACAAATATGCACACAGGTGCCCACACAGCTACAGACAAGCACATGAACACAGACACAACCATACACCACAAAGACACACCTCTGATTGGGAAAAGAACATTGAAGCATCTCCAGAGGAGAAAAGGACAAGTTCCCTCCACCTCTACTCATGGATATCCAAGACAGAATCCATGTTCTACAGTAATTACATTTTCTGCTCACTTCTGAGTGCATCTGTGAAGTACCTTCTGAAGACCAATAGATCCCAGGCTCTGATGGGATCAAAGGGTCCCTCCTTTGATGGATCCATAATATGCTGGGATTATAAGGAGGTAACAAATGGTGGGAACTGGGAGCAAGTTGGAGAATCGAGGATACTGGGACTTGTCACAGGATGATATATTTCCTCAATGGCCTCTTCCTATATTCCCCCTTTCTCTGCTTCTTAGCCAACAGCTCTGCTACTCCTTTCTACTCCTTTCTACTCCTTTATCATGAAGGATAAAAGCATCTCAGAGTGTGAGCAGAGCAGTTCTTTCCTGCCCCTTCAGTCTTTGTCAAGTGGTACAATAGCCCAATAACACACACAACAATACTTCTTAGCTGAGGCTTAGGACAGCTACACAATACAAGTTACTAAGTGATCAGAAATGGGAACAGTTTCCTCCCCTTAAACATCCTGGAATGCTTTATGTTTCCAGGAAAAAAAAAAAAAAAAACTACAACAAAACAAAACAAAAACTCCCATGAGGAGCTGGCACTGCCATCCCGTTTCCAGGATGGCCTGACTATTCATTTTCTAGGTGTGACAGGCAAAGGCCTCTGCTGAGCCTTCCAGCCTCTATCCAGTCACCAAATGTTTCAGGGACCAACTATAGACATGCAGTACGGTACTACAGTACTGTAGACCACCGAAGGCAGCAGAGACACACAGCACCAGCTACATAATTTTCAGGGGCCAGTGCACAATTAGACCGAAAGACTCCGTGTTTAACAAGAGAGAATCTCAAAGTAGTGCTTTAAAATACAGCTTGGGCCCTTCCCTGAGCACCAGTTCAGTGGATCTGCGTGGGTCTCACCTCCTGAAGTCAGCCCTAGATACCGACAAATTTTAAACAAAAAAGCCTGTAAGGGATTGTCGGTTTGTTTCTTTCAATCCCAGGAAGAGCAGGGAACCAAAGGCCTGGGCTGTCTAGAGTGAGAGTTTGAGTTAAATAAGTTGCACTTGGGAGACAGGAAAGACCCGCTAAGTTCACACAGGAAAAACGACAAGAGAAATAAAGTCAGCAGAACACCGGCAAGAGGAACATTGCGGGGAAAGCAACAGGACACGGGAAAGCACAGGTCAGAGAGAACTTGTAGAGGGCAAAGGAAGTGATGTCCGGAGCTGGCTGACTGACTAAGACAGTTACAAGGGAAAGAAGCAGATGGGACCAAAGCGTACCCTGTCACCTTCCCAGTGAAGTGAATGTTCTCTGGAAAACTCCCAGTCAGCCTGGCCCATCAGGGACCCGGTAGTATCCATGAAATCAGAAAAGGTGGTCTGGACTGCGGAGAAGTCCAGGTCCCAGGTCCCGGGAAAGGCGGGACAGAGCGAATTCTGAATGGATGAAGATGCTCAGCCCATCACAGAACCTCAAAAACCTTCTCGTGCGTGGACTACCCCGGATCCCAGGCCCGCTACGTTCACTCCCCAACCCATCCCCCGCCTCCCAGCTCGCTCCTCTACCGGGTCTTAGCAGCCGGGCGAGCCACACAGCTGTCTCCAGTCCCGCAACAGCTTATGCAGAGCAGGCGCCGTGTGGCCGGGCAGGGAAGGAAGGAAGCTGGGCCCGGCTCTCTGCCGGACAAGTCACGGCGCCCGAGAACCGAAGAGCCGGAGATCGGCCCTTACCTGGTCCCAACGCAGCCACTGCGCGGTCTCCTGGTCCAGTCGCGCGTCCATACCCAAGCCACTGCCTTCCGGAGCTGGTGTCTCTGTCGGTGTCGCCGCCGCCATCCCGCAGCAGTCACAACCGGGCGGAGGAGGCCGGGTCACCCTTCTGGAGGGGCGGGGAGAGGGCGGGGAAAGAGGCGTAGTCAGAGAGCCGGAGGGAAGAGGACATGCAGCAGCCCCGTCCGGTTCTAGACTCGCCATTAGTGGGTGTGCTTCCCGGAGGGCCAGGCAATTGGGGAGTGCTTTGTTGTTAGGAGAGCTGAAGGCTCGCCTTACTCTAGTCTCCTAGGCCCTACATACCCAGGGTCCTCCAGCAAACATCAAGTATGCATTTGGTGCCCATCACGCCTGAGATGCTTAGTCTGACTGCGCTGGGAAGCAGAGCACATTGGCGCAGGCCAGTAGCAGTATGGCAGATGCAGGCAGGTCTCTGTGAGTTAGAGGCCAATCTGATCTACATAGTGAACTCTAGACTAACTAGGGGTACATAGGGAGATCCTGTCTCAAAATGTAAATTAAATTAGAGAATAGCAGAGGGGGAAACAAATCTTGAAAAAGAAGAGCCAAGTGGGGAATAAATCAAATAGACCAGCGAACCAGAAATGAGACAACCCTTGCGAAGACAGTTTATGTCAGAAGAGCACCAGGAAGGACGAGTTGTAATTTCAAGGCGCCGGGTCAACTGGATTTTCACACTAGAAAATGTAAAAAGAATGTCGACTCATCCGCCTGAGGTCACCACACACAAACGAGAATTCCAGGTCAGCTGGGTGATGTATGTGCACACCTGGCTGGGCACGGGGAAGCACAAGCAAGAATGGTTCTGAGCTGCACATGGTGCCTTCCCCGCTCCTGCAGTCCCGACTGTTGGGACTGTTTTGAGTTCAGAGCCTGGCCTACAAAGTGAGTTCCAGATCACCGTGGGTTCCAGTGTGAGATCTTGTCTCAACAAACAAACAACCCTAAAAAGAAAGAAAAAACAATTAAACAAACAAAAACCAAAGCAGTCAAGAGCACGGGCTGTTCTTCTAGAGCACCTAGGTTTGATTATCAGCACTAGCATGGCTGCTCAGGATGGTCTGAAACTCCAGCTCCAGGGGATCCTGCATCCTTTTCAGACCTCCATTGTCACATATATCTATGGTGCACAGACACGTATGCAGGCAAACTACAAACACACACACACACACACAAAACTCTTTTAAAGGTTTCTAGCAGATTTAGTCACAAAAAGCTCCAACCATACACATCCAGATTGCCAACAATAGAATGGATAAATATGTAGTGGTATATTAATACTAAATCATATTCATTAATGATGATCGATAAGCCAGGATTTATACATCCCAGTGAGAATGAAGAACTGTATACAACCTCATGGATGTAGCTCACAATCATCCCATAGAGTGAAAGAATTCAGACCTCTGACAGACATTGGGTCTGACAGACACTGAATAAGAAAAGCACAAGGAAAGAAAACAAATCAGTATTTTCCAGAACTGGATATGGGGATTCACTGCAAAGGTCACTGGGGGTTAAGGAAAGGAACTCTGGGTTTGTGGTTCCCTGGATCCAGGTGCTCATCAAAACGTAGAACCATGGTTACCAGCTATAAGTTATGTCTCAATTTTAAAATTTTTCAAAACTACATTTATTTATGGTGTGTGTGTGTGTGTGTGTGTGTGCTATGACATACATATGGAAATACAAGGATCACTTTAGGAAGTCATTTCTCTTCTTCCACCATAGAGGTCCTAGGGATCGAATTCAGGTTGTCAAGCTAGGTGGCAAGTGCCTTTTGTTGCAGGATATTTAATCATACTCTGAACTCTGAGCTTAAGTTGTTTACTGGAGAAACCTGTTTCTAGTTGTGGTGTGACTCAGTTTTAGCACACACCTTTACACCTTTAACCCCTCTGGCTGGGATACAGACACAACCCTAGTGCTCACCTTTAATCCCAAACAGTGAAGGTAAGGTTAGTTTGTAGAAGGAAGCACCCATGTTTGAAAAGTGATGTCTAATTGAGTGGCAGACAAAGTGATGAATCAGGGAAAGACTTGACAGAACAGAAGAGAGGAAAGAGAGGCTACTGAAGAGAGAACAGTGCAGAGAGAGAAGGGAGAGGGCAGGCTTACTAGGACAGTTATAGAGACAGGCTGTAGAGAGAGAGAGAACAAACAACACACAGGCAAAGACAGAGTTAGAGAACGAGAAAGAGCCAGATGACAACAGATTGTCAGTTAAGTATGAGGCCAAGCCAAGCAAAAAGTCAGAGGCTGAGAGAGATGCCAGATTGAGTCAGTCAACTTGAAGAGGAGTTTAAGTCAGAACAGCTGAGTCCAACCAGCCAGCTAGAGTTCAGACAGAATGGGAGGAGAGAGCTTATTCAGCAGCAAGTCTCAGAGGCTGAAAACATTCTAGGCCTAGATAAGATTGTACAGAGGCTAGAAGCTTCCAGGACTGGGCCTAGGTTAGCAGACAGACAGGAGGCAGTAAGTCTCAGAGATGACAATTACAACAGGCAAATAAAAGATACTTTTACAGCCGTTACTTGCCAAGCCATCTCACTGGTTCATATTTCAATTTAAAAAATTGTTGGGGGGAGGGTATGGGGGACTTTTGGGATAGCATTGGAAATGTAATTGAGGAAAATACATAATAAAAAGTATTTTTAAAAAATTGTTAACATACAAAACTACAGAAGAGTTAATCTGTGGACATTAGGAGACTGGTTATATTTGGTAAAGTGGAATTTTGTGTCTGTTCTGACCTTCTTCCCCACCACAGGAATTTATTCAGGGCCTTGCTTGTGCTAGCCAAGCATTGAGCTACATCCTCAATCCCAGTCCCCCTCTCTCCACCTTTTATTGGTTTTCTTTGAGACTGGGTTGCCAAAGCTTGTCTAAATTGGTCTTAAACTGGCTATAGTTGTAACTAAGGCTGGCTTGAAATTTATGATCCTCCTGCCTCAGCCTCCTAGAGTAGCTGAGACTATTGATATGTGCCATCGTCCCTTGCTTGGACCTATTCTACTTCATGAGCTGGATGGAGATAATACATACATACACACACACACACACACACACACACACACACACACACACACACATATATATATATTCACATGTGTTACTTGATAGTGCTATAGTCTTTTTGTTGGTTGCTTGGTTTGGTTTTGGGTCTCCTGTAGCCCATAGTCAACTCAATATGTAGCCAAGCACAGCCTTAAACACCTGATACTCCTGTCTCTAACTCCTAACTGCTGGGATTATAGGCATACACTAGCACACAAAGCTATAGTCTTAAGAGCTGTAGGTTTACTTTGTGGGTTTTGTTTTTGTTTTTAGGTATATATTTATTTATTTATTTACTTAATGTATGTGAGTACACTGTAGCTGTCTTCAGACACACCAGAAGAGGGCAACAGACCCCATTACAGATGGTTGTGAGCCACCATGTGGTTGCTGGGAATTGAACTCTGAAAGAACACTCAGTCACTTAACCATTTGCTGAGCCATCTCTCCAGCCCTTCTTTGTATTCTATTGCAGCATTAGATAAAAGCACACATATTAGGGTGTATGGTATGTGTACAAAGGAACTAACGCATAGTTACTAAGTTACAGCAAAGCTGGCAGGGAAGTGAGGGAAGTTTGGAGGGTGAGGATTAGCGAGGCCTCTGGGGTCAGGAGGCTTCCTTGAGTACTCACAGTTTATGGAGAGACAAGAAAGGGGAGGTGGCTGACCTTGGGCATGGCAGTCTGGCAAATGCATTTTAAACAGAATGCGATCCTGTCTGTGAACCAAAAGGCTGAGGGGTGGAAGCAGAGAAGAAGAGAAGAAGGATGCTGCCTTAGGTTTCTGTGGCTATAGCTGAATAGATACTGGAGATATATACATATATATATATATATATATATATATATATATATATATATATATGCTGGATATCTATAAATAAATAAAGGGTTTCTTTCACTAGTGGATCTGGAAACCAGGGAGACCATTATCTTACGAGCTTTTGGGAAATATATAGAAACCATAGCAAGAAGTCGGCTTTGCTTTCCCTGCTGTCATTTCTAGTATCTCCTTCTCCGTGTGCCATTCACGCTATGACAGAGGTTGTAAGGGGCAGAGTCAGACCGAGTAGGTCTCACTCACTTTTGTTTGTCTTTCCAATGCCACAGCACAGTTCACGCCCTGTCTGTGTACTTTGCTGCCTTCTGCCACGATGTCAGTGAGGTGTTTCCCAATAATGAAAGCCCAGTGCATCAGAGATCGTATTGGCCAGTCTGTGATGGGCAATGTGCTGGCTAATTGGATGTTTACTTGAACTCCAACTGAGGAAATGCCTCTGTAGGATCCGCTCTATGGGCAAATCTTAGTTAGTGATTGATGGGTGAGGGCTCAGCTCATTATGGATAGGGACCACTCCTGGTCTGACAGCCCTGGATTCTGTAAGAATGCAGGCTGAGCAAGCCATGAGAAGCAAGCCAGAAAGCAGCACCCCTCCATCACCTGTGCATCAGATCCTGCCTCCAGGTTCTTGCCCTGTTTGAGATCCCGTCCTGACTTCCTTCAGTGATGGACTCGAGGTGGAGGTGGAAGCCAAATAAACCTTTTCCTCTACAGCTTGCTTTGGTCATGGTGTGTTGACTACAGCAATAGAAACACTAACAAAGACATCCGGGGTTGCTGCAGCTAAATCCCTGCTGGGTCAAAAAAACAAAAAAAAGGAGGGGAGGTGTTGCGGCCTGCCCGCAGTCCACAACACGAACGGTTCAACTGAAAATGGCAGTTCAGGCTGAAAAGAGAGGAATCTAGACGGGGCGGAAGAAAAGAATGGAGCCAGGACAACAAGTTCTGATCAAGGCTCAATTTTATTAATTCCAGACACTCAGTTTAAAAAGGAAGGGGGAGGGAACCCAATTTCCCGCCAAGTAACTCAGGGTCCAGTAGCAGGACGAACACGTGTGTGCCTCCAGGCAGCAAAGGCAGGTTCCAGCAGTAGGTAGGCGTGGCAGGACGAATGAGCCGGTAGCTCCACCCTTGAGCAGGCAGGTTCCAGGCTGGGGGGAAGGGAGGCCACATTTCCCCCCATTAGATAACAAAACAAAAATAAAAAAAGGGGGTGGCCTGTGGCAGAAAAATTATCTATGTTCAATAATTCTGCCTGAGTTCCTAGGGCTAAAGAAAAAACCTATTTCCGTGGGATTCCCTAACTTTTCTAATGGTAAACTGTATCTGGCTAAGACTGTCTTTAAAGCACTGACTGAATAGCAGCGCTGGGCTGTAGGCTCTGACTTTATAATGCTAATTAGTGCTGAATAGGTAGCTACCTGTTTGCATTTTAAGTAGGGCGTTGGAACCCTGGTTGAGTTTAACTAAACGATTTTAGAATAACACTGAGCTGATAATCCTCTGCAATTTTGGGTGACAGGCAGGGGAACAGGGAGAGAAGGGGGGTAAGACTGGCTGGCTCCTAGTACAAGGCCAATTGGCTTTTTTATTTTTTGGGTGGGAGGCAGTGAAGGGCTTGCCCTTACGACAGCAAGGTCTCCAACCTCTCTCCCCCCTATTAATTAAGTTTAAATAGGCAATGCTTAACAGAGGTGATCAAATGATTCTTTTCATCCATAGATGAGTGGGCCTTTAACCTTGACTTGGGTGGACATTGACCTGATTCCTCCCGTGAGCATTGTAACAACTCACATCTGTGGCTCTTGGTATCTTTTGGGGAGGGGAGGCAGAGCCTTAAGTATTTTTGGTTTTTAGCTGGAGTCAGATACCAACCTCCTTCAAATCAGGTGTGTCGCACAGGGAACTCAGAAACGGTCAAACTGGACCTTCCCTCCGCAGTAATCTCCTGCGCCAAGCGGTACCCATACTGTATTCATATGATTATGAATCAGTATCGCAATTCTGAGTTATTGCGAGGTCTCTATATGAGACTTGTCAACCTCAGATTTAGCAAGGCCTAGACAAGAATTATGTCAGTATTAACACCATTAATTTTGGTTAAAATAGGAGCTGAAAGTCTTTCCTCTTCATCCCTGTTATTCCCAGTAGCCTGAGGAACTAAGGACACCTTGCAGTAACAGCAAGGGTGAAAAGCCAGAGGCCAGCTAAGGGACTAAGCCCATCTCTATCAAAATAAGAACTAATCTTTGTAAATATATATGAAATTTCTACTTCCCTAGCTCTCCTGGTAAATCTAGATCTTATCTTAGACTGAAAAGCCACATGCTGGGATGTCCTTGGAAGGGAGATTAGCAGTACCACCTGTTTGCTCGTAGGGGTGGAGAACCGGAGAATGTAGATTGACCTGCTTGAGAGAAGGAAGAATTCTAAACAATGAGAGTGTAGCAATGTAAATTTTCTGTTCGGAGAAGTCAAGGTACTTTATTTAGATGCAAATTGTAAAGCTAAAGTTAATCTCCGGCCTCTTGTAGGGGAATTGGCTCAGAGGAAAACAGTTTTTCTCAGAGCTTCCACTCCCAGCACAAGAGGAATTTTAGTCTTTAGAATGATACTTACGAGAAGAGACAGAATCTGTGTTTACCTGACGAATTAATCTCTCTGGTAGCCACCGTGCTTCATCTTCATCTCATGAAAAAACACAAACCGAGCCTCTTCCCCAGATTAGAACTGGATCTGGACCCTTCCATTTATTAGTCAGGGCGTCCTTCCATTTACCAATGCATAAGAATTAGAAGTAACTGGGTGCCAGTGGCGTTCCGCTGCAGACTGACCTTTAATGTCAGTTTGCAAAAAGTTTAGGACAAATAAGGTAAAGGCAAGATGAGCCTTTGGTGACCTTGGGGGATATGCTCTGAATTAACTTTGCTAGGTAATTTAGAATATAGGAATCTCTAATAATTGAACTGAATATTAGACCAGTCTAAGATTGAGTTAGAATGGCTGGTCACACTGAAGAAGAGTGAAAAATCATTATGACTCTATTAAATGACTAATTTTACTAAGTCTGAATATACAGTCTCTGATGTACTATTGCCATAAAGTTAAAAGGCTAGAAGCTAGTCTAAACTGGAAAAATGACAAGCAAGGATTTAAGGTAAACTTCCCTTGAGAAGCATTAGTTAATAAAATACTTTCCACTTAGGAAACAATATATACTGAAAGATTAAAACTTTTGGCTTCTTGTAAAGAAGCAGAAACAATAAACATTTTTCTTACATAATGTAAAGCTATATTAGCCATACGTAGAGGCAAAATTTTCTAGTGATTACCAGTTTACTAGAAGCAAAAATCTTTGAATTTAAGCATTATTTTAAACATCTGAATAGATCTGTAACACTGTTAAAAAGAAATTTTCTTGAACACAGGGAAAAACTTTTTTAGGCATTGTTTGCAAAACAAAAGAAAGGGCCACAAGCTGCTCTGGGACTGCCCAGAGCCCTGTATTGACTCAAAGGTAAAATACTTTTTAATCTGAGCATTAATCTTAAATTTGCAATCAAACTGCAAGCTGCAGTCAATGGAACAATGGCAGTTTTAACCATAATTTTTAAGTTTTTGTGCAAGGTTAGGATAATACCTACAACTTTGGGAAAGCAAAACCTATGTTTAAAACAATTTATCACTGTTAAAATCAATATTAGAAGCATTACTATCATATTACGAAGTTTGGATATCAATTAATACCTATGAATACCTATTAAAGCAAGCTTTAACGCTTTAATAAAGAGGCATTGCTTTATATCTTATCTTAAATTTTACTATTTAGGATAGGAACCACATTAATCATTATCTAAACTAGAAATATCTTAAGAGACTCAGCCTCTGAAGCTTAATCTCAAACTCTAACTCGCTTCAGGGCCTCACCAACTTTCTCCCAGGTTCCACAATCTATCGTTTCTTCTTCTTTGAACCATGGACAACAGCTATCTATCTTATCTAAAAGATTTCTGACTTTGAACCCTTCCTTCTTCCACCTAAGCAGCTTTCTAAAAAGCTGCGGCACACCGCCTGTCTCCGTATCTAGTTCCGATTAACGAACTTCTGACCCCAAGCAGAAACAGTGTTGGGTCAGCACTGGTTCAAACTTGATTCGTATCCTACCGCATCCTCAGCAACACTTTACAAAACTGAAATTTTTTTGGGCTAGCGCTAGCATGTGTACCTGTCCGTTGCTCCGATGCTCCTCCTATACGAAGATCCTTTCCTTTCTTGTGGAGCTCCACACAGCAGTCGTTTCTCTTAGCATCCCTCTGCCATTCTTCAGGTCCCAGTTCAGGCGCCAACTGTTGCGGCCTGCCCGCAGTCCACAACACGAATGGTTCAACTGAAAATGACAGTTCAGGCTGAAAAGAGAGGAATCTAGACGGGGCGGAAGAAAAGAATGGAGCCAGGACAACAAGTTCTGATCAAGGCTCAATTTTATTAATTCCAGACACTCAGTTTAAAAAGGAAGGGGGAGGGAACCCAATTTCCCGCCAAGTAACTCAGGGTCCAGTAGCAAGACGAACACGTGTGTGCCTCCAGGCAGCAAAGGCAGGTTCCAGCAGTAGGTAGGCGTGGCAGGACGAATGAGCCGGTAGCTCCACCCTTGAGCAGGCAGGTTCCAGGCTGGGGGGAAGGGAGGCCACAGGGAGGGGGACTGGCATCGTGCAGAGAGTGGTAGCAAAATGGGTGTTTCCATACCTTTTATTGTATCAGGAATTATGGACCCCTGGTGACAGCCAATAAGAACTATTTTTAACTTCATCAGCCACACCAAGAATGTCAATATTTCTCCATAGAACCAAGAAAAGAAAGCACATAATGTGTTCATGCAGAGAGGAACTTTGAACAAGGGTATCACCAAATCATAGCCAATTCTTCTCCCTCGTTGGGAAGAGTGCCAAGTTCTTAAGAGCTGCGCTGAAAAATCAACGCACAATAACAGAATCCACCATCCCCACCCACTTCTTGTGTAAAGTAGAAAATAGTCTCTTGGACTATGTTGGGGGTGGGGGTCTCTCCAAGTAGAAACCCTTAAGAAACATACTGACACTGGAGGTCTTTACGTCCGGACAGTGATACCACAGTGACCTAATGTGGTTGATTTCTCACGGGTATCTTGTGGGTCCCCCACCCCCATGGGTGGTTGTTCACCAGCCTGTCTTGGATATGTCAGAGCTGGGCAGCAGCATCTCCAGAGGCAATGAGTCGTGCATGTATAAGCATCCTGGGAGACTGCATTAGAGGACACTTGTTTAATGAAATAGATGGGCTAGATTATACAGCTTGAGTCAGGTGGGAGGAAAAGAAAAAGGACAAGGGAGGAAATGTTGCGGTGGGGACAGGGACCTTCCAAGCATATCAGCTAGATTAGCTGACTGCCTGTTACATGGTTTCCGAGAAGCCAATTCTTTGTCAGGGAAAAGTTTAACTACCTTTATCATGTTTCAGTCTTTTATTCTATGGAGTTAAGTAGGCCCAAGCCTGATTTGGTTAGGGGGCAGCCTGACTCCTACTATGTTCTCTGAGAACCTTCTGGGCTATGGGCAGCCCTCTTCTGCCTCTCATCTGGCACAGTACCCAGCAATGATCATGTGACACCCAGGGAGAATCCTGTTGAACAGTTTATCGGACCAGAAACAGCACCATGGCGGTTTGAATGAGAATGTCCCTCATAGGCTCAGACACTTAATTCTTGGTCCCCAGTTTGTGGTATTGCTTGGGTAGGTTTTGGTGTGGCCTTGCCAGAGGAGGTATGTTACTGGGGTGGGATTTGAGGTTTAAAAAGCCTGGGATATTGCCACGGTTCTCTTTCTGCTTCATGGTTCTGGGGATATGAGCTCTCAGATTGGGACTCTAGCCACTGTTCCTGCTTCCATCATAGACTCTAACTCTCTAGAAAAGAAAGCCTACACGAGCACTTCTGTAACTCGTTTTGGTCATGGTGTTTTTCTCAAAACAACAGAAAAGTGAATAATTTAGGTACCTAGGGAAGATCTCTCATCTCAAGCATTTTAGATAAGGAAATGAAAAGGAGAAAAAAATTGAGTCTGTCTTTAATACTCACAGAACCCATATTCCCACACCTATTCCCCCAATTTTCTAAACAATTATCTAACACAACCATAAAAACCTTGACCCAAGACCCTGACCACCTTCCCAGAGGCATAGATGTAACAATATTCCTCTGATCTTATGTTATAAGATAAAGGAATAGGGAAGAAAATAAGAATATCTGCATAGTGTATATGTGCATTAACAGTTTTAACAAAATGAAAAGAAACATCACGACAGTTATAACCTCTGATTCTGTAACTGGCCACATGGCTGTGACTGGCATTTATAACTAACTTTTTACACTGGCCATTCTGGGTCCTCCTACCTTCCACAGCACCTTAGCTGGCCTTGGTGCTTTACCTGGATAGGTGATCTGCACCTTCATTCCTGTTAGCTCTGACCCATTTGTAATTTTGCCTGGATTGGGTTTGTGTAGTTTCTTATTGATGGCCACAATAGGATACAGAACAGAATACTTGATAGTGGCAATGTTACTGGTTTATCTATTTATTTTACTTTAATTTATGTCCTGGGATTCAAACCCAAGGTTTTATGAGTGCTAGAAAAGTGCTTCCAAGCTGTATCTCCATTGTTGCTGTACTTTTAAACGTATATATCCCTGCTCTGGCTACTGGTACAAGACCATAGCCGACTACACAGTGACACTATTAGGAGGTATGGCCTTGTGGGAGTGGGTGTGGACTTGTTGGAGGAAGTGTATCACTGTGGGCATGGGCTTTAAGACCCTCATTCTAGCTGCCTGGAAGCCAGTCTTTTCCTAGTGGCCTTCAGATGAAGATGTAGAACTCTCAGCTCCTCCTGTGCTATTCCTGCCTGGACACTGCCATGCTCCTGCTTTGATGACACTGGACTGAACCACTGGACCTGGAAGCCAACCCCGACTGAATAAGATTTCAGTCCTTATAAGATTTGCTTTGGTCATAGTGTCCACAGCAGTAAAACCCTAACCAAGAAACAGCTCTTAACCTTTATTTTAGAATATACTTATTTTATTTAAAACACACACACACACAAGCAAACAAGCAAATAATGTAGCTGGGCATGGTTGTGGGTGCCTTTAATATCGAGGGAGGCAAAGGCAGATCCATCTCTGAGTTTGAGTTTCAAGGTCAGCCTGTTCTACAAGGTGAGTTCCAGGACAGCCATGATACACAGAGAAACCCTGTCTTGAAAAACAAAGAGTACTGAGAAGCACATCCCGTGATCAACAGCTGGTGATGTCACCAAGCTCAGGTTGATTGAGTCACTAGACTTTGTCTTTTCTCCCTACACATAATTCCATCTCACATGGTCTTACTCATCATGGACTGAGGGCAAAAGGCCTATGCGCTCACCTGCACATTTGTGTATTCTTATCCTTGAGAGACACACACGCATGCACTCATACAGCTGAGGTGTGTAGTAAACTGTTCTGTGTAGGTTGTGTAAGAAAAATGTTGGCTCGATGATGAAATTGCTTCAGAACACATTTTTCAGTACTCAGCCAGTCATTAAGTGAGGCCTGGCTATCTTTAGAGAGCTGAATGAATCACGGCATATGGTAGATTCTCAAGTGGTGTCTTGAATATTTCCTTATGTCTTAAATAGAACCCAGAACCCATTTACTTGTAGGTTAATATAATTTAACTTTTAAAAATGCTTTTAGTGTTTTGGGTTTTTTCTTTGCTATTTTTGTTGAGATAGAGTCTCATGTAGCCCAGGCTGGGTTTGAATTAATTTATAGGCTGAAGTTGACCATAAATAGCTGATCCTCCTACCTCTAACCCCCGGCTTAGTAGGTTCTGAGATTCAAACACAGGCCCTCTTGTATGCTAGGCACGCACTCCTACCAACTGAGTTGCGTCTGACAGTTGGCGTTTTGAAGATAGTATCTCACTGCATTACTCAGGATAGCCTTGACCTCACTGCAGTTATCCCATCTCTGTCTACTGAGTGCTGTGAGTCTTGGCATAGGCCACCATACCCGGACTCATTTACCTTTTAGTAATGAATGGCTTGCAGATATCCCCAAACTGAGTTAGTGCATGCTCAGGAAAAAGGAGGAGACGCCAGCAGCATAGCCCTGGCCCTCATGGGCACTCTATCCAGAAGAGCCTTCAACAGATTCTTTTCTATTTTTCTTTTCCTTCAAAGCAGTTATCATTGTGTGCCATGGTGTTAAAACTTTCATTACTAAAATCATATCTGTTGGGTTAGAACTGTGACTCAGTGGCTAACAGCACTTGCTGTTCTCCCAGAGAACCCCGATTCAGTTTCCAGTATCCACACTGGAGCCTATAACTACCTGTAACTCCATTTGAGAAGATCTTCTAATAACCTCTTTTGGCCTCTGTGGCACATGCACTCATGTACACACAAACACACACACACACACACAAACACACACACACACGGAAATATAAAAATTTAACAAATGTAATAAATACGATAAAAATATTACATATCATTCCTCTTTTTTCTGTGTCTTGGGTGTATGAACATGCTGAGCTCATTATAGAGATTATTTATCAATTATTATAGATTATCAATTATTATTGATAGTTGATTAATGTTTCCTGAAGAACTAATCAAGGAACTGTTTAAAGTTTATGAAGAAGAAATCATAACACAGCAATGTACAGGTTTAAGTGTTACATAATTTTTCTACCCGAACTAATAGGCCGAACTCTCTGAATATAACAAAGGAAACGGAAACTGTTAGCCATTGTGCTCTCATGACCTAATTCCAAGGCTGATGCGAGTAAACCCTACTCAGCAGTTAACACTGGCAAGATCCAAATGACAGCAACAGGGAGAGCTGCAGCAGCCGACTCACACACAGTGACCTTGCCTGGGAAAAATTAAAACTATCAATTATTTATATCCTCTTTCATGACATCCTGCAGACTGACTGGTTTTTCTCTCGTTGCTCATTTTAATAATATCCTGCCTTTTAACTCCCTCTAGGCTGTTCTGTTCTTAAAATGCAGCAACTTGAGGCCTGGGATGTAGCTCGGTGGTAGGGCCTGTCTAGTGTGCGCATACCCTGAGTTTCATCTCTAGACCTTAAAAGAAAGCAAAAAATGAACGCACCTTGTCTGCTTTGTGTCTCTGCACAGGCATTTGCCTTTTCTTCTCTTTCCTCCTAAAGAACTCAGTTGACAGCTCTGCCTTCCCCACCATAACAAGGCAGGAACCTCACCTCAGCCCAGGAGTAGTGCCGGGGTCAGCATCACTGGGTTGTTTTTTCTGAGGAACTCCGATATTTGACAAGCACTAAGGATCTATGAACTCTGGAAGGCACTTTTGCGAAACTGCTAAGGGGTCAGTGTCTGCTTGGAGCGCTAACCCAGCCCTGTGAGAACATGGGGAAAAGCAGGGGTGGACACCGAAAGGCTCCCCAAAACAGGAGTGTCTGATCTGACCTGCAGCCCACAGGTTGAATGTATACATTGACTATGGTTATATTGCAGTGTCGAAAGACTGGACACCCCTGCTCCAAAGTTGTTTTTTTTTTTTTTTAAACTCACCCCTATGAATTGCTGAAGACTCTTAACAGATTAGTAGGCAGTATTGGTAAATATTATCACTCCCAGTGGAGCCGCC
This sequence comes from Mus caroli, assembly GCF_978045245.1. NCBI lineage: Eukaryota > Metazoa > Chordata > Mammalia > Rodentia > Muridae > Mus > Mus caroli. Next base: position 66,561,808 of record NW_028227259.1, on the reverse strand, counting down.
AGTCCAGTGTGGCTTCCCTCCACATCACAATGACATTGGTTCTTCTCACTGTTACTTCTACTTCTATCTGTGTTCATAAAGAATGTAGTTTCTCCTTCATGAAACTAGTGAAACTAACTGTATTAAACAGGAGATATGGCTGGACTACTGAAAGAAATTCTGGCCTCCAATAAAAATGTGTGCCAAGGTTGGAGAAATGGTTCGCTGGGTGAGAACTTGCTGTTCTTCCAGAGGACTCAAGTTTTGTTTTATAGGATCCACCCAAGGCGGCTATCATCTACCTCTAACTCCAGCTCTGACACCCTCAAACACATGTGACACGTGTCAGGTTGGTTTCAGATTTGCTAAACTTGCTTCGAAGCTAAGAGTGACCTTGAACTCCCTATTGTCCTTCCTCCACCTCCCGAATGTTGGGATTACAGGTAACTGGTATCCAGTTTTAGCCTTAAGGCTCTTTTAGGGAGTCATGGGGGGAAGGGGATGAGACAGGAGTGTACTTTGTAGCCCTGGCTGTCCTCTGACTCACTAGGTAGACCAGGTTGGCCTTGAATTCATAAGATCTACCTGCTTTTTCCTTTTAAGTGCCTAGCAGCCTTTAAAATGCTATTGTGCTTGACTTAAGAAAGTGTAAATGCAAAATCCATAGCAGTCAGTTATCTTACAGGGAATAAAGAGATAGTTTACTCTAGAGCTGCTTTGAGTCATCGTGGTCCAGGAACACAGATTTAAGTGACCCCAGGTTCCTTATTCCAACACAAAAGCAGTCTCCTGAAGTTTTAGAGTTTTACAGACCAACAAAATAGATAAAAGTAAGTACTTCAGAGATGGTACAGCAAGATGGGGGAAGCTTTCCCATCAGCCTGAGATGTTCCCTGGTGGTAGTCTTAGCTTTCGGATTGGTGGAAGCCAGTGGTCTGGTAAGCTGATAGACTCCAAAAAGGTTTTTATATATTAGGCGTAAGACAGATAGACAGAGGTGGGCAAGGAACAGCTGCTCATGAGGGCTAGGATTAACCTAAGATAAAGTAGTTAGCGAAGGGACTCCTGGCTAGCTCGAGTGTGCCAGTATGGCTCAGTCAGGCCTTGCCCTTCTCCATCATTTCCTCTGCCTAGCTGAAACCAGTAAGATCACATTCTGAAAGCAAGCACCCAAGATTTATCCCCCTATTTGGCCAATCCCTCCCAAGGCTGACTACCAAGGTCCAGCTATCAAAGTCCAGCAAAAAAAATAACCCCCCTTTGACTCACCTAATTAACATTTCCAATTAAAATGAAATGCTTCATCCTAACATGGGGTTTTCCTTTTTACCTTTATAAACCACCATTGGCTATGGCTCCTGTCTGTTTCCTTTCTATGCACAAGCAGTCCTTTGTCATCTGGAACAAACACCCCTCCCCCTCTCCCTTGGCCCCTTTCTCTCCTGTCTTTTATTCCCTCTCCCTTCTCCCTCTTCCTTTATCTCCCTCACCATCACTTATTCCTGCCCTCTGAGAACTTGGTCTTGGGGTGTGGAGCAAACTTCTGCTCTATACTCTGGACCTGCGACATTCCAGTCTCTCCACAGTACTGAGATTCTACTCAGTCAGTCATTCTCAGTAGCCACAGCTTCTTTCCTGCAGTTATAGTTCACTACAGACAAGTTTAAAAACCTGCTATCTTTCCCATTCTGATGGCTATTCAATTTTCTTCTAATCCTGTCTTTCTCCAGTGGTTTAAGGTCTTAACCCCTCTGCCCTTGCCACCTGTAAGAGCCCCTTAGGAAACAGCAGCATCTCTTTCCTTAAAGATCTCTAGAGCCACACTTGGGCTTTCTTCTTAATCGTAAGAAGATTAAATTGTTCCTTCACACACCATAAGTTGTTACCAGTAAAATGTTAATGAGTGGCATTGCAAAGTGTCTTTAGATGGAGAGAAAGACTTTTGCAAGAAGCACTCAGGGAAAATGTCTTTGGTTCTTGCCTCCTGGTAATTAATGAGTCTGGAAAATATGATATCGCAGTTTGACTTGATAGAATCTTATCAAAACGTGATTTGATGAATATAATTTGTTTAACACAGACTCCTTTTCAAATTAAAGGCTTAAGTGATGTGATGGCTATTCCCTGTTGTCAACTTGACTGTCTGGAATGAACTACAATCCCAAAATGCATGGCACACCTATGATCCAGATCTTGAGACTGGAAGACACATACTATGATCTGGATCTTGTGGTATAGTGGCTGTGAAAACCTTAGACATAGGCAAGGTGGTACAAAACTTTAATCCCAGGAGATAGAAACCAGCAGATCTCTGAGTTCAAGGCCAGCCTGGGATTGAGCAAGTACCAAGTAAAGAACATCTTAGGTCCAGGTGTGATACCATACACCTTTGATCTGGGCTATACCTTCTGCTGGAGGCCTACATAAGGACAATGAAAGAAGGAAGGCTTCCTTCTTAGCCTGCTTATAGAGAAGACCAGCTGAAACACTCCGCCTTTTGGGACCGAACAACTACTTGGACTTTTCATTCATAGCTACCAAGTGTCAGGTTAGTTGGACTCCAGACTATGAGTTATTCTAATAAATTCCTTTAATATATAAAGACATCCCATAAGTTCTGTGATTCTAGAGGACCCTGACTATTATAGGTAATTTTATGGTTGAACACCTAAATAATTAAAGGTTTTCAGCAAGGTTAATAATTTCTGAATGACAGAGACACCATCTCATAGTTTTGACTCTTAATGTTTATTTATGTTTGGGTATAATGAGTATGTGCTTGAATCCAGTCAGATAACTCTAATGAAATACTGCAAAATGAGCAGTTTATAAACAACAGAGAAGGAATTTTCACAGTTGTAGAAGATGGGAAGTCCAAGGTCAAGGTGAAACCGACTTAGTGTCTGACAGGGGTCCATTTCTAACAGGTGGTACTTCCTTGCCATGCCCTCAATTAGAAGAAGGAGCTGGGCATGGAAAGCTTGGGTCCCATCCGGGATACTCAGCATGCTCCAAGACAAAGTATGCCTAGGGAGACCCTGTCTCAAAACCAACCAAACAAAAAGAGTTCTATACATTTGGCTTCTATTTCTAAAACCGTGCTAAAAGGGGGCGAAAAAAAAATTAAAGGTTTTAGAACAAAGAAAATGGGGAGAGACAGGGTCACAGCACACAATCCCAGAGGCAGAAAGCAGGGGAAGCCTAGGGCAGCCTGAAGCACCGAGGCAGGACTTGCTGTTGATAACTCATTCTCAGGCAGAACCCTAAGGACCCACATGCTTCTAGAAGAAAAGGGGAAGATGGGACTAAGGCCAGAAAGACTGGTAGAAAGCATGCTTGAAAAGGAAAGGGGGTTGTGTGTGTGTGTGTGTGAATGATGTCTTAATATTTTAATTCCAAAAAGAAAGAGATTGAAAAATTCGTACTGCTTGTTTATCGTGCATTGAAGAATAGAACTTGGGGAAAATCAACAGACAGAAAGTTGGTACCACCCCAGATCTCTTGATGACTTATTTCCCAGAACACAGCAGAGCCCTGACTGTGGAGGCCTTGACCAGCTAAGAAATATGGAGAGCTCCCCATGGCTGTGAAGGTTTCTCCAGTGAAGTCACTGTGTGGAACAGCAGAAAAGTAACCCCTTTTAAGGATGAGATGCACAGTGTGTCCCCCACCGTATGCTTAACTCCTTCCAGATGTCAGCTGTCAGCCCTCGGTTTACATGAAGAGGAGTTGGAGCAGCTTAAAACGCTGACACAGCTAAATCCGTTTCTTATTACCTCTTCCCTTCCCATCCTTCTTTCTTTCCTTCATCCCTCCATCTCTCCCTTCCCTCCCTCCCTCCCTTCTTCCCTCTCTCCCTTCCCTCTCTCCCTTCCCTCCCTCCCTCCTTTATTTCCTCCCTCTCTCCCTCCTTCCCTCCCTCCCTTCCTTTTCTTTCCTTTCTCTTTTGACATGGTCTCATGCAGCTCACTCAGCCTGCTTTCAAGATCACTTGGTGGCTGAGGAGACCTTGAATTACTGATCTTCCTCCCTTATGCTGGGATCACAGGAATAAAACCACACCTAGTTTATGTGATGCTAGAAACTGAATCCAGAGTTGCGTGTGTGCTGAAGAGCTGCATCAGCTGGCGTATATCCGCAGCCCCAGTAATTGCTTTCTTAACACCATATAGTTGTCTTAATGACTTTTCTGGCCTCTGACCAAGCATCTGACAAAAACAACATAAGGGAAGAGGGATTCTGTTGATTCCTGGTTCAGGGTATCCAGTCCTTCACAATGGGGAAGGTTTGTTGGTGGGACTTGCTCTTGTCTGTGTTGATCAGAGTGTAAGGCCCCTTGCTCACAGGTCTTCATGTCAGGAAACAGAGGTGGTCAGACTATAAGTGGAGCCAGCCTACACTCCTCATAGGTACCCCTCACAGCTATGCCTCACATCCAGACGTTTCTATAGTCTTTCAGACAATGCCACCAGAGCCTGGGGAAGCGTTTTATATCCATAATATAACCATGATTATTTTGTCTTTGGATTAACACCAGTTTCCCTTGGTAGTGTTTGAGGCTTTCCATTTTTGTTGTTGTTGTTGTTGTTTTTCTGTTTTTTTTTTTTTTTCCTTTGAGACAGGGTTTCTCTGTGTAGCCCTGGCTTTCTCAGAACTCAGTCTGTAGACCAGGCTGGCCTCGAACTCAGAAATCTGCCTGCCTCTGCCTCCCGAGTGCTGGGATTAAAGGCATGCACCACCACGCCCGGCCATATATTTTTAAAAATGATGCCAAATTTCCTCTTTTTAGAGGCCAGATACAGAGTGCACAGCAGATCTTAAACTGTCTACAGACATCTTGCATGTTGAGTGTGGGTGGTGGGTTGAGCCAGGGCTCATTAGGTCTTACTTCAGAGGATATCTGAACCAATACATCAGAGCCAGTTAACCACTTCCAGTCAGTAACCAAGTCACAATCAAGTGGCAGCTACACCAGTGACCTTCAGGCCATCCAATTTTCTTAAGAGGCCCCAATGTCTTCTACACCCAGGAGTAGGGCCCTTCAGGTATAGGCTTGGTCAAGATCCCAAGGTGGATGAAGTGTGGACTACTCCATCGTTCAAGGGCCAGACTGGCTGAAACTGCTAAAGGTTAGCCAAAGTCAGCCGAGCTAAAGGTCATCACTGTTACAAACAGTTCATTGAAACTGGCACTAGCTTTGCAAGCTACCATGGAGAGGCACAGAAGTGTAACATAATTGCTACTACGGATAACTAATTTTTCTTGTCTCCACCATGAGAATGTGCTAAATCTCTTACTTCCTTGATGGGAATGTACAGTCATGGAACCACCTTGCAAAACAATGAAATTAACAGTGCAAGTATTTCCTGCTGCAGCGGCTCTTGTGGGGATGTTCCACCTACACCAGGGATCTGCAAAGCTTCCTGGTAGAGAACCAGACAGTAAGTCTTTTGGGTTGCACCATCCAGGAGGCTGAGACTGCAGCTGTGTAACATAATTACTGGGTAGGCATGAGTGTGAATGAATGGGTTTGTGGTCCAATAAAACTCCACTATATTTACATTTGCATTGCGGGTAACTTTTAACTCGAGAAAAAGTATTTTCTCTTTGTCTTTTCAGACATTTAAAATGTAAACATTGGGCTGTCAAGATGGCACTGTGGATAAAAGTGCCCAAACCTGGTGATGACTTGAATTTGACCATTGGCTCCATGTAAAAGTTGTCCTCTCATGTCTACAAGTATGCTATGTGTGTCAATGTGCTCACATAAGCATCATACAAACACAATGATAAATAGAAATTGAAAGCTGGGTAGTGATGGCAAATGACTTTAATCCCAGCACTCAGGAGGCAGGGGCAGGGGCAGGGGCAGGGGCAGGGGCAGGGGCAGGGGCAGGGGCAGGGGCAGGGGCAGGGGCAGGGGCAGGGGCAGGGGCAGGTGGAGTTTGAGGACAGCCTGTTTTACAGAGTGAGTTCCAGGACAGCCAGGGCTATACAAGAAACCCCATTTTGAAAAACCAAACCAAAACAAAACAAAATTAAGAAGTATACAAGTATATGTGTCTTAGTCAGGGTTTCTGTTCCTGCACAAACATCATGACCAAGAAGCAAGTTGGGGAGGAAAAGGTTTATTCAGCTTACACTTCCATACTGCTGTTCATGACCAAGGAAATCAGGACTGGAACTCAAGCAGGTCAGGAAGCAGGAGCTGATGCAGAGGCCATGGAGGGATGTTACTCACTGGCTTGCTTCCTCTGGCTTGCTCAGCTTGCTTCTTATAGAACCCAAGACTACCAGCCCAGGGATGGCATCACCCACAATGGGCCCTCCCCACTTGATCACTAATTGAGAAAATGCCTTACAGCTGGATCTCATGGAGGCATTTCTTCAAGGGAGGCAGGCACCTTTCTCTGTGATAACTCCAGCTTGTGTCAAGCTGATACACAGAACCAGCCAGTACAACATGTATCAGCTGTGAGTTGGATAATACAAGCAGGGAGATGTCTGACCCTAGAGACTGCAGTCAGCTGACCCCTGTTTTAGGATTGCTGTGCAGTCCTGAGGGAAGGTTGCTGCAACTTGTAAAAGTAACAACACGAAACATTACCATCAGCACAGGCAATAAATGGTAACATGGGTATCCATATGATGGAATTCTATGTGGCACCCAAAATACAAGAACCTCAGACAGCTTCAGGAGTCTGTATGGTTGATCTCAAGCTCTTTCTATTGATCAAGAAGGCAGCTACAGAAGAAATCTTACAGCACAATACAGTGGTAGTTAGGCTTGTCAGAGATGAAGCTAAGTAATGTAAAAGTCACAAAACTGATATAAAGGGAGAAAATTGAAAAAAAAATCAAGAAAGTGCTTCACTTAGGAAATCGGGGTGAATGTGACACTTTGAGAGACACATACAAGGGCTTCCGCATTATTGGGGTTTATTTCACATTTGACTATATTCTGTTTAGTTAGTGTGAGTGAACAAATCCCAGTCCTTGTTTCCACCTTTGAGCTGTATCACTAGTCATGTGCTAAATTTAATTCTGGGCTTCAGAGCTTGTGGGAGTGCTTCTCCTTCTTGTTTTAAACTATATGACATTATCAGAAATAATATGCTAACCAATATGCATTTTTATTAAAATCTACTTGGGTCTTTAAAAACATTGCTATTACAATTCTAAAGCTGATGTTCTACTACTACCTCTTGCAGATTAGTTTAGCTTTGAAGGATTAGCAAATGGGTTTAGGTTTTTACAGGAAAGGCTGCCCCCTTCAGGTACCATGCTTAACGCTGGTAAAACAATTCCAACAGAAAATACAGAGATTAAAAAAAAAAAATCAGAAACTGTGGGATGACAGAAGAGGCATTCCATAGTTAGTCTTAGCCAGTTCAAATTATTTTAGAAATTTTGAGGAATAGACTTTTTTTTCTATTTGTATTTAATAATATTACTTAATTCTAAATTTTAAAAATTTCCCATTTGCTGGAGAGATGGCTCCTTGGCCCAGAGAATTAACGGCTCTTCCAGAGGATATGAATTTGGTTCCCAGCACCTTTGTTACTGCCTGGAATTCCAGATTTGGGGGACCTAGCACTGGTTCATTGAGCACCTGCTATTGCATGCCCATAACACACACACACACACACACACACACAAACACAAACACAAACACACACAATTAAAAATAATAAAATAGGTGTTGGAGGGATGGCTCAGCAGTTACAAGCACTGACTGCTCTTCCTAAGGACCTGGTCTCAATTCCTTGCACCTACATGGCATCTTATAGTTGGTAACTCCAGTCCCAAGGGATCCTTTGCTCTCTTCTGACCTTTCCAGACACCAGGCATGCGCAGGACACACAGACTAACACTCAGGCACCTATAAACACTTATATGCATAAAATAAATGAATAAAATTATCTTTAAAATATCCGTTTCTATATATTTTGATACATAAATCCCCTCAGGTTCCTCCCTGGAAGGGAAAAGCTACAGAGTTGCTTACATGGGGCATTCTTGACCTGCCACGACACCAATGAAGAGAGAGGCTGAATCTTTTTTAGGCTCGCAACAGCTTATGTAATCTTACAAGAATTTTCAGAATTCTGTTTCTATTCAGAGAGGAAACATCTGCTCAGCTCTAAGATCTTCACCAGCCTGACTCTGGTTAGACTGAATATTTAACACACACCTTCATGTAAATGTGAAAGTGCAGTATATGGAAATGATGTAAGCAGAAATTACCCCATAGTCAATGACTGCATCAAATTTAGTTGAAGTCATAGCAACTGTAGCTTAAAAGCAATTAGTAGATCTATTTTTAAATCCATCATCATAATTTAAACAGCATTTCCTTTCTTTTGTTTACTTGTTTAGAATAATTATTGTAGCCTTAAATGAAATGAAAATATTTATTTGATTTCCCTGTATCATCTTGAAGCAATATTTTATTTAAAAATATTCTATTATTTGCTGCTTCCAGATCTTGGGTACTTGAGGTTTACCAGAAACCCCCAGCAGTCAACTAGACATTTGAAGTGGTAATTTCTGTTTCGTTGGAGACTCAGTTGTGTCATGCGATGTTTTTCCAGAAACTGTTTTATGAGAGGTTTTGCTGAGAACAGAATGTGGTATTTTTCTGGAAGTTGCCTGGGGAAAGGGCATGTGCTCTTTTGCTGGACTGAACGCTTGAGAAGCGCTTGACATTTGAAAAGAGTATATGGCCCATGCCTTTAATCCCAGCACTTGGGAAGCAGAGGCAGGTGGATTTCTGAGTTCAAGGCCAGCCTGGTCTACAGAGTGAGTTCCAGGACAGCCAGGGCTACACAGAGAAACCCTGTCTCGAGAAAAAAAGAAAGAAAGAAAGAAAAAGTATAAGTGTAACCCAACAGACAATGGACAATGCTCTTGAATTGGTTCACCTTGCAAATCTCTAGGCTTTGCTGAGCCCGTTCTTCGATGCTGTACTCTAGCATTGGTTTGTCTTTCTTTCTTCACTGATCCTCACTTGTCTCGATTTCATAGAGAGGAATGCACCAAAGAACTTCTGTTGGTATTCCCGCTGCTTCTTCCCACTTCTGCTAGTTCATGCTCCTCTGCAGAGCCTCGAGGTTTCTTCTGGATCCAGCTGCTGCTGCTGCTGGTTCCTGTGTGGTGTTTTCCTAGTGGAATGGACTGCTGACAGTGAAGATTGGAATCAACCCCAAGACCCGTGTCTAAACACAATCCTGGTTTCCTATTAACCTTTCTTTCCCCCTAGTTCTGGTGGGTGGTGGACTAGAAGGAAGGTCGAAGAGTTAAAGATCCATAATTAAAGTAGGTTTTGAAAAGTCTAAGTCTACAGACATTTGTGTTCTGAGCCTGACACCAGCAGTTCAGGCCCACCTATCCAGTAGTAGCTGGAGGAAAGGACTCACCTGTCCCATCCTCCAACCCATGGTTGCCATAATAGCTATGCCAAGGAGGGAAGGAAGGCAAAGGAAACAAAAACAGGTGCTGAGGTATGCAGAAAAATGAATCTGAATAAAGAGAGGTGGTGTTGAAAGAGGCTGCCCATCAGTGTGTTCCAGAAATCAAATTCCCGGGAACTGGGTGAAACAATGTTTTGGTGGGTGTTAATGTTACTTTTCCTGGGGCGACTATTTTTATTCACCTCAGATAGAGATGAAAACAGATCAAAGAAAACTCCCATCAAAGTCTACCTTGAAGAATCAATAAGTATATCAGAGTTACTAACACGAACCCAGGTGAATAGTTACTCCTCTGAACAGGGGTCACTAGGGTATCTGCATCACTGAAAACCCCATGTCAGTCAAGCATTCTCCAAAGCTTCATCAGTGAAGTGCCCTGCACAACGGGCAGGCAGCTACATCACCAGGTCTTCCCTTCTGCAGCAGCTACACACTGCTTACACCACTCAGGGTCAGGCCCTGCAGTCTTGCAAGCTTATTGTAAGTTTTCTTTGTCCTGGAGCTTCTTCCCATTCCTCCACAGGAAAGGCTTCAGTCTGGTGGGAAGAGCTACGCAACGGTAGGAGTACAAAGAGGCCTGTGCCACAAGAAAAAGCAAGAAGAAAGCAAGAAGCAAGCAAAAGCAGAGAAAGCAAGAAGGAAGGCATGGGTCCATGCCTCAGGTGGTGGATGGACGAGTCTACGAGGCTATCAGGGTAACGGTGTTGATGCCACTTTATGGCATACAAGGTGAAGCCAGAAGTGAAAAGACATAGGAAAACTCCAGAACATGTTGAAATCCTAAAATCGATGAGAGAAACACGTAGCTCTTTGGGAAATTAAGAAATCTAGTGTGAAGATAGTGAAGATTGAGGATGTGTGGCTGGGTGTGTTGTACTCTGAGTTTCCCAAGAATTGTCTTTCTGTTGGGATTTTGGGCTTTAACTGTGAAAACTAAAACTCCATTTAACATGGCATCGCTTGTTGAAGCAAATGCATTTATTTTCATTAAACTGTCTTTATTATATTCCTTGAAAGCTGACGATTCCACAGGATCTTAAGTGACGTGTTAGCTTTTTGCTCTTTATATGTATTGTGGGAGTAAAACATAATATGCATAGTTCTCAGGGGGGGAAAAGCATCTTTCCACTTGCGAATCCCTTATTTCTAAGGAGCGATGTTTTGCCTCCTAGTCATCAGGGACTATAGCAAGCCTTCAAGCCAGCACATCTGTTTGCAGAGACTTTATGGTCTAATTATCCAGATGTTCTGTTGAGAACTCTCCTCAAATTTAAGGTTGACATAAATACACATTTGTAACTAGAGAGAAAATATGGTATTTTTCATACTTATGTAGCCAAGTGCATTTTAGTGACAATTCATATTTTACACATCTTTTTATTGTTTGTATTGCCATTGCTCTTCCCAAAGCATTTTTTTAAATGTAATTTTTAAACACATGGGTAGCAATTAAAACATACATGGTTTTTGTATATTTGGAGTGCATGCACTTGTGTGTGTGTACATGCCTGTGTGCATCCATGTGTATGTGCATATGTGTGCGCATGTGCACATCTTTCAGAGCACTCAAGTGGGGGTCATAGCATCAGCCTTGTCAGAAGATGCCTTTAACCATAGAACCAGATCCATGGATGGCAGCTTCAGAAATTGAACTCTAAGTGATAAGTAATTATCTTGACAATAGAAATGTTGATATAATAGATGATATTATATTAAGTTACAATTTACTTTTATATAGCATATCCCCAAGTAGAAATGAAAATGGGATAGAAAAATAAATTTACATAGGAAGTTTCTTCATATAAAAAGATACCTTATAGGGATACATAAAATATTTCATGTTTATCTTCATAATCACAGAACTCAAGAGACTGAGGCAAGATAATTATTGTGAATTAGAGGCCAGCTTCAGCTACATAGTGAGTTTACACACACACACATCATATACATATACATATATATACGTATATATACATATGTATATATACATATATATACATATATATATATATACATATATTAAAAGGCATAATTTTCTTTCTTTTTTTAAAAGTTAAATTTTATGTGTATGTTTCTATGTCTATAAGCATTTATTTTACATGTATTCAAATATCTATGAGGGCCGGAAGAAGGCAGTTGTTCTCCTGGAGTTGGGGTTACAGATGGTTATCAGATTCCTGATGTGGGTGCTGGGAACTGAACTTGGATCCCCTCAAAGAGCATCATATGCCCCTAACTGCTAAGTTAGCTCACTACCCAGGGGTTATTTTCTTTCAGAGTGATTCATTGCAAACCACAATTGTATGCTTTATGAATAAGAAAAAAACCCTCTTCAATGTACAAATGAAAAGCTACTGCCATAAATTCTACAAACTAAAAATCTGTTTTTATATCTCATGTTAGTTTGAAATTTTTATAAAAGATTCCAGTTATTTTATTATTTCCTTTTCTTTTATGATTACTTGAAATTTTACTGGTTTTGAGTGGAGAAAGAGATTTTAGTTGGCTCAAAAATGGGTTTGTCTGCCAGCAAGATGACTCACTTACAAACACACTTGCCACCCAAGCTAGATGGTCTGAGTTTGATTCTCAGAAACTAAGGTAGAAGGAGAAAACTGACTCTCACAGGCTGTCCCTGACTCAAACACACACACGCACTTCTCCAGGGAAGAGCGCTCAAATTGGTTATCCAATACCAAGTGATCAACATTGAAATCACATACATACTAGTAGCATTTTATGGGTTGAGCAGGTTGAATTTATATATTTAGGGATGTATGTGTGTGTGTGTATATATATATATATATATATACATATATAAACAATTAAAGAAAAAAGGACATGAATTTGAGAGAGAGAGAGAAAGCAAGAGCAAGCAAGGTGGATGAGGTGGTTTGGTTTGGAGGAAGGAAAGGAGGGAATGATGTCATTATGTTTTAAGTTTTAATTTTGTATTCTTCATTATTCATTGAAGAACAAAACATGAACAGCAGGAAATGGAATCCAGGTAAAACCGGAAGCGATTTTGAGATCATCTCTATGCTTAGCTTTCCCTGTCTGTGTCTACTCTTTTCACAGCTGGGTAAACTGGATTTTAAACAGTCCCCTGGTTTGTCTTAAATCACACTTGCAGCAGCAATGGGTCAGATCTGCCAAACAGTTCCAGACTTACTATAGGATGGGGATCATCTTACTGGTGAGGTCCTTAGTGGAGCTTTAGCATGCCTTTCCTAGTTGGGTAGCTGGGAGGCACTGTTGTACAGGAAAAGCATGGAGGAGGAGGAGGGCGGGGGGGGGGGGGGTGGGTGGGGGCAGGGGGGGTGAGATCTGGCTTTTGCCACCTGGTGGCAGATCGTGGCAAATTACCAGTGGTATTAATGAGAACAGTGACCAAGAGTCAGGAGCTTAGAAGACATGCCCAGGTCTTTAACTCATAGTCATGGCCATCATTATGAGGAATATATTTTCATTAGAAATAATGTACTCTAGTGGTATGCTTTTTATATTAACTATATATTTTATTACTAACTTCTCATTGATGCTTTAATTCTCCATGTTTCTTCACATTCCCAGCAGAAGAGCTCTTGCCATAGTTAGCTCCCTGGTGTCCTCAGTTTCCCTCATTTGCAGCAGGAGGGAGAAACTGAACAAAGCTTTTACCTTCCATGTGCTCGAGAGCTAAAGAAAAAGAAATATTGGCCCCTCAAAGGAAAGTCTTTAGGTCAGAATTATCTGCATCAGCCTCCTACACGGCAGATCGTCCTACAAGGCAGACAAATATAGTCCCCAGTTCCCTAGTGTGCACTCAAAATACTGAACCAAGAAATGATTGTCAGGAGTTGCAAACTGGTGGGGGCATGCATAAATGACAGTAAAATAAACATTTCCAAACGAGCAGATAAGAGTAGGAGAAAAGTCATTTGGATCCACACTTCATAGACATGCTAAAGTCACTCCAAATGGGCCAGAGAGTTCAGTTTTATTGAATTGCAGTATGCTGAAGTAAAATCACTCGTGAAAAACATCCTAACAAATTGAATACAGCTGTGGAGAGAAGTATTTGAAAATTTGAGCAGCACAGGCTGTGAGCACAGAGAGGCGCAATCCATATACACTCAGTAAGATGAATGTATGAACACATATAGTATATTCAAACCAACGGGGGAAGAAATGACTGAATGGTGGGAACACTTGACAACACCCGACTCATTTGCTACGGCGTCTAACCACACACAGATGTAGAAACCAACAGGCAGAAAACACTCGGTAGCTAATTCAAGGTGATATGGAGCAAGGCATGAAGAACACTGTAGAATGGGAATTCATGGGGGGGGGGGAGTGTTAAATGTGAATAGAAATAGTGATTTCCAGGGTAGTTGGAGATGCATGTTCGGCATGAAAAAACAAGATATGATGTTAGTAAACCACTGAAGAAGAGATGTATCCCTCTCTCCCTTCCCTTCCCTTCCCTTCCCTTCCCTTCCCTTCCCTTCCCTTCCCTTCCCTTCCCTTCCCTTCCCTTCCCTTCCCTTCCCTTCCCTTCCCTTCCCTTCCCTTCCCTTCCCTTCCCTTCCCTCCCCTCCCCTCCCCTCCCCTCCCCTCCCCTCCCCTCCCCTCCCCTCCCCTCCCCTCCCCTCCCCTCCCCTCCCCTCCCCTCCCCTCCCCTCCCCTCCCCTCCCCTCCCCTCCCCTCCCCTTCCCCTTTCTCACTATTTAGCTCAGGCTGGCCTCAACTCAGAATCTTCCTGCCCCAGCCTCCTAATGCTAAGATATACATGTTCACTTTACAGTGTGTTTCAGGTGCTTCTAAGATTCTCCACATCCCACTTCTGGAGAGGTGGCTCAGTGGTTAAGGGCACTTGTTACTCTTGCAGGGTACTAGGATTCAGTTTCCGTTGTTACCCACACCGCAGATAACAAAGCCTTCTGTAACTCTAGTTCCAGGAGTCCAACACCGTCTATTGGCCTCTCTAGACACTGTATGGACACGGTGCATGCACATACATGCAACACAAAACACTCATATACACAATTCATAAATAAGTCTTTTAAAAGTCTGTACATTCTTTTAAAAAAATCTTTGTTTTAAAATGTGTGTACGCGCATATATGTCATTGTGTGGGTATGTGCACATGCATGCAGGTGCCATCAGAGGACAGAGGTATTGGATCCCCTAGAGCTGTAGTTATAGGGAGTTTTGTGCCACCTGACCTGGGAGTTGGAAATTGAACTCAGACACTTCGAGTACTGTTAACTACTGAGCCATTTCTCCAGCCCTCTTCATATGCTTTAATCTAGTCATTCTGTTGGAAAGATACTCTAAAGGAATAAACTAAAAAGAAACAATATTAGTTGTACAAATATATCTGCCCTGTTTATATTGTATGTAAGCATAAAGAAAAGATGTATCCCATTCAAAACACATGTGATGTATATATGTATATATATATATGTGTGTGTGTGTATATATATATATATATATATATACACATACATATATACATATATGTGTATCTGTGTGTGTGTGAACATCATCTTTAGGCACAATAAGTTTATTTAGTCAAGGAAAATACTGAGAATTGTTTTAGTGTCAGAAGTCTGTGTGTGCATGTGTTTATGTTGGGGCTTCAACCTAATGTCTGAGGAGTTCTAGGCACTAACTCCACCATGCTACATTTCCAGCCCTGGTGGCTCTCTTAAGCTGATGAAGAAGCACTGAGTGTGGGCACAGTCACAGGCAATGATTGCTTATTCAGGAGATTTTCTGTCTTATGGTCTGTAGACCCATCATGGGCAGAGGATTAAGTTGTTTTCTGAAAGTTCCTGGGCAGAGAATGAGGCAGGCAAGAGACGGTGGAGAGGGTTCAAGAAGAAGTGTCTCAGAGCTGCAGGAACTATTTGAGGGGAATCGGTAAGAAGCCAAGAGTTCCTGGAAGGACTGGAAGTCACAGTCCCTGAATTTCTGACTTTTTTCCAGTATGAAGAATGTGTGATTCCTCCCCCCTCCCACGTGCTCTGTCACCACCCCAAAGTCACAACGTGGAAACAAAGACAGGGAGGGAGATGGAGTGGAAAAAATAATGAGTGATGTCACAGGTGGAAAGGATGCCCTCGAGCAAGGGAGAGAGGATTGGTGAACATATTCACCAGTTGTTTGAAGTAACAGAATTAACAGAAAACCAAAAACCTTTCTTTTAAGTAAAAAATTAGCTGCTCATAGATCAGGGGGGAGGTTGAAGAATCAGGCTTAGAGATCAGAAGCCAAGGGACATGAGAAATCATCACCAGAAGGCCACCATTCTGGAGTGGCTTGCCAGTGTTGCCAAGGGTCCATTTCTGGACTTCCCTTATCTGAACTATCATAAGAACATGTTATTAACTACCCATTGTCCCTGGTGGTCAAGAATTGAGTCCTCAAGCAAGAGCTTCTATTGTCTAACCCTTGGCTGGCTGTCCTGTTTCTGCCTTCAGGAGACAGAATGGCATCTCACCTTCTTAGCTAGACCCCCTTATGGCATGGGAATCTCTCCCTCCCAGCAGAGGTCATCTGAGGATTCTCCACAGCTAGAAAGGGGGCTTAGGCACAGAAGAGGAAAACAAATGAGGTATAGCACAGGGGACAGCAGCAAGCCTCTGCTGCTCATCAGAGGCCCAGAGTGGGTGTCTGCACGATGCTCAGACTGTGAGGTTTAGACCTAGCTCACTGCATGGAGCCTGTATGTAAGGGTTACCTCACCATGGTGTCTTCTGTAAGGTTTTCTCAACTTGTGGTTTCCTCTAAAGAGACTCTTGGTAGCTTAGCCAAAAGAGAATTCAGGTTTTTTTATTTGAATATTAATTACTAATATTATTAACTCATATCATATCACTCACATGCACACGAGCAAACACACACACACACACACACACACACACACACGCTGGAAATGTAGCCAAAAAATGTTTGTGTCTTTCCACAATTTTAGAATTTACTGAGTAATAATAAATACATAAGATTTAGTGGTTTCAATGACAATTGGCCATAGAATCTGCCTCCCTTGGTAGCTTGGCCAAGAGAATTCAGGTTCTTTTATTTAAATATTAATTGCTAATATTAATTCATATCACATAGCACTCACACACACACACACACACACACACGAGCACACACACACAAGCTACACAAATTCAAAAGGCTCCAGCGGAGGTCAAGAGAATTCTCAAGTGGGCTGAGAGTCCATTGATAAGATAACGAGCAAGAGCCCTGTGGAGAGAAGAGGGAGGCCTCTCCTGGATCTGCAGAAAGGCATGAGAGTGAAGCTACAGAGTTCAGCTCTGAGAGGAATGATTGACCTGAAGTAGAGAATGGCAGATTAGGTCCAGATAGACAGACGGGGGTGGGGTGGGTGTGGGGTTGGGGGTGGGTGTGTGCACAGGCCAGTAGGCCTCAACAGTGGGGCACTGAGTTGAATTTCAGGGACAATCTGTGAGTCTTTGGTCCTTGGCACACATACACCAGATGACAGGCTGGTGGGGGACCATGCCATCACAGTGCTGTGTGTGCATCTTATTATCGGATCCAGGCAAGGGAATTACAATCTTTCCTTGATCTGGGGTGTTTGGTAAGTTCTTAGACCTGATTTCCTGATATTATTTCATATTTTCATGTTCTTCCAGGGTTTCAGTTCAGCCCAATAAACCCATATGATTGTTTCAGGATGTTTGATCTTACTGTGAAAGTCGATACTGTGTTATGGGCGGCTCAGCCCTTTGCACACACCCTTTAATGCCTCTGGCTGGAATACAGACACACCCTTAGTACACACCTTTAATCCCAAACAATGAAGGTAAAGTTAGTTGGTAAAATGAAACTCCCATGTTTGAAAGTGATGCCTAATTGAGTGGCAGACAAAGTGACAAATCAGAGACAGATTTGACAGAACAGAGCAGAGAGGAAAGAGAGGCCCCTTAAGGGAGAGCAGTGCAGAGAGAGAAGAGAAAGGGGCAGTTTTCCTGGGACAGTTGTACAGAGACAGGTTACACAGAGAGAACAAACTAGACACAGGTGACCTGAGAATGAGAATGAGCCAGAAGACTAGGACATTAGACAGAGTTAGTAGGCGGCCAAGCAGGGCAATTCAGAAGAAGCTGAGATAAATCAGATTGAGGGGTCATCTTGAAGAGGAGTTTAAGCCAAAGCAGCTGAGCTGAACCAGCCAGTCAGAGCTCAGAAAGCACAAGAAAGGGTGAGCTTATTCAGCAGTAAGTCTCAGAGGCTACAGAACATTCTAGGCCTAGATAAGCTTGGGCAGTGCTGGAAACTTCCAGGATTAGGCCTAGGTTAGCAGACTGAGGCAGTAAGCCTCAGAGACAAAGGTTACTTCAGGAGAATAAAAGTCAATTTTACATAGGGTGGCTCCTTTGTACCCCTAGAAATAAGTCACGTATTAGCTTGTGCTGGGTAGGGAGTGTGTTCCTGATAGATGGTACAGTTTCTTGGTCCACCCTGAAAGCTGAAATCATCCTTCTCCTTCAAGATGGAGTCAAAAGCATTGACTGCACTCTTCTCTTGATTGATACAAGGTTGATGGTGAAAAGTAAAGACTGTGGAAGTCATTGATCTTCAAATAACTTCTAAGTCTGAGTCACCTGGGAATACTCCTGTCCAATCGGAAAGTGATAACCTGCCCATCACATCCTCCCTGACCTCCTAAACTCTCAGCGGCACTTCATTCCCCAGGCATGAGTGTGCTGCTGGGAAATGCCCGAGCCATTCAAATCTCCATCCTTTCCCTCTCCTTCCCCGTTTCCCCACCCTCTCTCTATCCTCCTCTCCCTTTTCTTCCTCGTCCTCTCATCTTTTTCCTCTCCTCCACCCTCCTTCTCTTTCCCCTCCCTTCCCTCCTCATTTTCCTCTCCATCCCTCCCCGCTTTTTACACACTTCTGCTGTGTATCAGTGCTGCAGACAACATTGCAATACACAGTGAGGAGGTGGGTCTAGTTCCATGGGCTGCTCTTCCCACAGAAACCTGGCAGGGGTAAAAGCAAGCCACTGTGATTATTCATGAGTTTCATCTGTCAGAGCATACAACCCCTGAGCTGATAGATCCAGGGATCTAGAACCCCAGCTCAGTGTGTGGCTTTGAGGCACTGAATCTCTCTCAGCTTCAGTTTTCCTTGCTGTCCAGCATGTTTTACAGTAACATTCGATGATGAAATGCTGAAGAATTACTGCACATACTTCTATATGCAGTGTACACATATGGCATATAGGGTAGGCATAAATCTGCATGCTTTATAGTACATATAATTACTGAGAACTTGACCATTAGTCATTTTGTTACTGGTCAGCCAGGAGGTGGATTAGATCTTAAAAGGAACTTTTCTTGCTCCGTGTGCTATTTTCAGTAGGCAGTGTCTCACTTAACTCCGGCGCCAATCATACAAGCTCAGTAAGGTGCTATTTATAGATGAGCTGGATTGCATTATATAGCTAGTCATGTGGCCCCTGAGCTTTCTTCCTGGGATTGCAATCTCGTTCTTTCCTCCACTGATCCTGGAACATACCATGTCTGGCTCCATCTTCTCCAGGAAGCTTCTATGTCCAACCAAAGATGTTAACAGGGATACAACTATGCAAAGCCTAGGTTCGCTTGGCTCCCGTGTTAGGCCTGATGACATCCTCCTCCTCCTCTGCTGCACAGGACATAGACCATTGTCCAGTTTGTCTCTGTGTAGCAGTGGACAGGAAGTTTAGTGGAGGAATTGTTTATAGGTTAGGGAAGATCCAAAGGGGTGGGGGAGTGTCAGCTCACAGGGATGAAATGGAAGGAAGGACAATTGTGCTCTCACGAGGTTTCCTACTGCGGTCACAGTGTCTGTGGGAGGGAGCGGCTCAGCATGGCCAGGCTGCAGGGCTGCTTCCTAAGAGCCTGCTTCCCTTCCCTTGACCTTTTCCATGCTCCCTCTTGATGGATTGAAGCTGCAGCTCAACATCCAGTCTAATACCCACTCCCTTGACCTTTTCGTGATAAATTTGAAGGGCACTCGCTCCGAGCTTTCACATTCAACCTAGTGTTCTTCCTTTGATTCTGTGGTTTGGGTCCAGCTTTCTCAACTGCTTAGGATTCCTTACCTCTTGGAGAAAGAGACTGCCCACAGGAATATCATGCATCCCAGAGTGTCTCAATCCTGGGCAGGGTGGTGTCTTGGATCAGTCCCAGTGGGTTTGCAGTCTGGGAGACTCAAAGCTGTGTGACATGTTTGTTTCCCATTTTGGTTCAGAAAAACACTTTATGAATGGACATCCTGTTATAAATGAGCACAGCCCATCTCTGTAGTGATGAGGCTAGGCATCACCTACAAGAGATGCATTTATGGAAAGTCATAAAAATTCCTACCTTATAGGAGGATAGACAATTTGATTATTAAGATACCATTTCTATTTTGAAGTGAAACAATTCCACACAGTTCATATGTCAGCTTGTTTTGAAGCAAGTCTCTTGACTTAGGATCAAGTGTGCAGCTAACCAGTAAGCTGACCATAGGGAAGTGAAAACATCTCTCCTGGGCTGTTTTTCCTGATTGAGTTGCCTGCTCTATGACAAAGAAAACACTAGAAAGTGAACTCTAATGCCTCAGGAATGTGCATGTATAGGGTTCACACAGACTCTTAAATCTTTAACAACTGCGTCTGTTTATTTAATTCATTGACATTTTCTCCTTAAGCTCATTGACTTTCCTTTTCTTTCCTTTCCTTTTCTTTTCTTTTCTTTTCTTTTCTTTTCTTTTCTTTTCTTTTCTTTTCTTTTCTTTTCTTTTCTTTTCTTTTTTCCAGCAAGTGTATCGCTGAAGGTCGTGGATCCAGTTTCTCTCTGGTCATGACTGGGTTATATGAAGCGTGGCCAAGTTTACCTAAGCCATTTTACTGAAGGAAGAAGTTTCTGAGGGAGGCAAAATGTGCTTCCTTCAACTCGATCAATTCGGACAATCTGGGAATCAAGGACACAAAACAGCAGACTCACAGTCTTAGGGACGGAGATCTGGGATGTACATTTTATTTACACATTCACTGTTTCAGTGTCTTTTGTATGAGCCCTGAACCTGGTCCAGAGCTAATGAAGGGTGAGACATGGAAGGACTGATGGAAAGGACTTCTGGAACTCAGTGAACAGCAGAGGTGCCTCCCAAAGGTAAAAGCTGATACAACTGATAGGATTTGTAGTCACAAGACAGATGAACAAAGGCCCCTAGAGGTTCATGGGTATGTGTGTATGAAACTTGAATACGTTTTCTTTGTCTAACATGGACATAGCCAATATATAAACCAATTGGCGATAGGAATAAGAATCCAAATGAAGTCTATGTAAATACGACTATTAAAATTTTTTTTTTAAACCACACACACACATGGTCGATCCAGTTCAGGGTTTTAGAAGAGCCAGCAGAGACTCGGGACTTTAGTCCAATATTTCCCTTGTCATCTTAAAGTGGGTGTTGCCTGAGCCCAAGAAAATGACCTTCTTTATTGTGAAGGGGCTCAGTCTTTGGGGAGTGCTTTCCAGTCAGGGGAAATCAAGACTGTGAGGGAATCTCATCCTTTACTCTGTGATAGATTCTCATCCCTGAGTCTGTGATCGATCCCCCCCCACCCCCCCACCCCGCAGCATTACCTCAGCTGCGCTGGCAGTACCATCTTGTTTTCCATCTCTGAGATGTTAGGATCTGATTTAGAAATGCCTTATATTTTATGTAGGAAAGTAGAGGATATTTTTATCCGCACACCTGGCACCAGAATTCCTTTTAGGGAGACAGTGACTTTATAGAGGAAAAAAGCAAAAAGGAAAGGAAAAGTTAGCCCTTGAAATGGCAAGGAGGATGTCTAAAGTACATTTAACAGCCGAAAAAGAAGTCATCAGGATTTCTAACTTCCCCGTGGAAGACAAAGGGATAATTATTGGTTAATAATTGGTTAATATTCAAGGGATAATAATTGGTTTGGAGGAAACAAAAAGAGAAAAGGAGAGGAGAGAAAGAGAAAGGGCGAGGGACAAGCCAAATGGAAAACTGCATAGATTCCTGCTCTCCCAGGGGGTCTACAAAACACCACGGCGGGGGTCTTCTTTTTCTCAAAGTGACACACTAGGCAAAGGGTACTGAGTACGACACCACTGTGGCTTGGATCAGTGGAGATTTATTTAAAATCTGAGTCATGTCTCTGCTGGCCTGGGTGAACTGCTCAGGGATGCCCCTGGGGAGTCAGGGCTGTCCCATCTCTCACCTGAGCAAGCATCCTTTCCCATTGAGGTTAGAGCCTCACCTTGCCAAATGGCGTTCTCTGGCTGGGTACTGGGTGCTCACTCATTAACTCTACATCCAGTGCAGGAAGAAGGAGAAAAAGGGAAAGCGCATGCTTTCCTGTTAAGAAAGTAAAATCTTTCTGAGAAACGTCCCTGGCAATTGTATAACACAGCCTCCTTTAACACGGGGAGGAAACGAAATAATTTACCCTGTCCGTTCATTTAAATGAGGGCACACAGGGGGAAGGTGTGATGTTGGGTAAGATCAGCTGATGGTGTGCTAGCTTTCTGGGAAATTGAGGTGGGAGGGGAGCATCACATGTGAGCGGAATCAACTTGAGGAAAAGGCTGAGGCCTTGGGCCTGGGCGTGGCCACTCGGGATGTGAGAGCCATTGCCAAGAGCTTGGGGTTTCCTCTGGAGTAGGGTCCTAGGGTGGGACAGGCCGGGAGAACATGGTATCTGTGGGTTATGCTGACCTATAAGTATTCATTAATTCTCTCCAATCCATCATTTTTATAGGTTTCAATTTCCCATCACCTTTAATTTAAGTACTAATATCTCCCAAGCCCCTCCTGAAACTTTCACGACTGCCTTGTTTCTCTGTGTTCAGTTTTTCTCCTTTCTGTCCAGCCTCATTAAGTTTCTGATGTCTAGCCATTGTTTCATAGTTAAAAACAAAACAGACAAATCGCTTTCATGGAGAAAGGTGGTACCAACCTGTAAACCTGGATACTTTCAGAGCTGAGTCAGGAGTGCAAAGCCTTCCTGGGGCAGAGAGTGAGTACAAAGCCAACCTGGGCAATGTAGGGAGACACTGTCTCAAAATAAAAAAGAATAAGAGAGTTGGGGATATAGCTCAGTGGTGGAACGCTTGCCACGCTTGTGAGGCCATGGGCTCAATCCTTGGTGTCAGAGAAAATATCTTGGATGGTGGTAAGCCATGAACAGACTTGATCATTGTAGGGTTGTCATTGCAATGGTCCTTCTTTTGTTTTCCATGGCTCTGTCCGTTAAGACAGTTGTCCCTCAGCCTCAGTCCCTGACAGAGCAGTCTATAGATTCGTAGTAGAAAGAATAGAATGGCCCCCATAGGCTCCTATATTTGAATACTTGGTTCCCACTTGGTGGAACTGTTTGGGAAGAACTAGGAGGTGTGGTCTTATTGGAGGAGGTATGTTACTCCAGGGCTGGCTTCCAGATTTCAAAAGCCTGAGCCAGTTTCCCTCTCAGTCCCCTTCCCCTTCCCTCTTCCCCTCTCCCTTCCCCTCCCCCTCTCCCTCTCCATCTCTCTCTCTCTCTCTCCCTCTTCCTCCCCCTCTCCCTCTTCCCCCTCATCCTCTCTCCCTCTCCCCCTCCTCCTCCTCTCTCTCTCTCCCTCTCCCCCTCCTCCTCCTCTCTCTCCCTCTCCCTCTCCCCCTCCTCCTTCTCTCTCTCTCCCTCTCCCTCTTCCCTCTCCCACTTTCTGCTTGCAGGTAAGTAAGCTCTCAGTTACTTCTCCAACACCAGACCTACAAGCTTGCTGTCAGACTCCCTGCCACAATGGTCATGGACCATCTGAAACTGTAAGCTCCAAGTAATAAATTCTTTTTTTTTTTTTTTTCCTGCAAGTTACCTGGGTCATGGTGTCTCATTACAGCAGTAGAAAAGTACGTGAGACAGTATCTTTGGATTCCCAGCCATGAAAGAAAGTCCACTGTAACAACGTATGGCACAAATTGCACAATGCAATAGATAAGTCACACCTGCCCTTATGAAACAAGAGACAGTGAAAAAAAAAAAAACCCAAAACCCCAACTTAACGTGAACCACAGTCAGAGGTGCGTTTTAGAACAGGCACCATGGGGAGATGGTTACAGTATCCTGCTAACTGTAAAACAAAAAGAGGGGCTCCAAAACCCCGTATATGATCTGAGTTTTACACACACACACACACACTTACATATACACACACACACACACACATACACACACACACACACAAACACTTACATATACACACATGCTTTTTTACACACTCAAACATACTCATACAGAGAGAGGGGGAAGGAAGGGAGAGAAGGATGGGGGACTTAGGGGAAGAGAGGGAGAAAGGCAGGGAGGACACCATACTGTCTTGCGTCTCAGCTACCAAATTTAGAGTTTAATGCTCAGTAAGGCGTGTCTCCACTATATTGCTCCACAATAAGCACATCTGCAGATATGTATCCAGGTCATGGTTACTTAATATTAAAACCCTTTTAATTTACACAGGGATTTACACAGTAAATCCTGTCAGTGAGCAGGGCTGCTCTGATCTCACTCCCTCTCACCTCAGATTCTTGTAAGACAGTATCTTTGTTCCTTCATTTTGATTGGTCCAGCAGTTTTCATACCTTTGTGTGTGTTGCAGCTCTTTTTAAGGCTATGGAAATGGAAGCATGTGCTCTGTCCCTCAGAAGTACCCCAGGACCAGCCCCGAGAGCATCACATGGCTTCCACTCCTCGCTTGAAAATTGAATCTTGAGCCATGTGTTACTCGGCCATATTTGCACATTTTCTTTAAAGAATCAAGTAAACATGATATGAATAGCAAACTAGAAAGCATTTCTTTTCTTTAGTGGCATTGTGAGGGGGAAATTTCTGTCTCAAATAGACCAAATACATAGTTCTGTGTGTAAAGATGCTGGCTGCCCAAGTCTATTGCCTATGTTTATTCACACCTCATGATTCTCTAAAAATAAAATAAAATTTAAAAAGCCCCTACCTATAGCAGCAAAACCAAAACCCAGAAAGCAGAATGAGGCTCAGTTCGCCCACAAGCTTCCTTGCAGTCTAAGAATGAAAAACTTGTGATCCAAGATGGCTGGGAGCAAGTGCCACAGAGTGAGCTCTAGGCCTGGGTCTGCTGCTTCCTCTAAGTAGGGTGTTGGGGAACAAGCCAGCCCATCTGTGTTTAGGGATAGATCCACCAGCTCTCCAATGAAAATGCCCAGTGCTGGAATATAAACGAGGAGCCTTCGCTCCAGGCTTCTCCCAGTCAGTACTGTGACTTCTTTGTGTGCAGTTCCAAGTGTTGCTAGCCTTAAAGTACTCTTTCTGTCACAGAGAAAAGAACTCTTAGTTTTTGTTTTTGTTTTGTTTTGTTTTTTAACATATTTTATATATAGCAGTAATATGCATATATATTCTTTCTCTATTTTTTATTTTATTTATTTTATTTTTTATTTTTATTTTTTTTGGTTTTTCAAGGCAGGGTTTCTCTGTGTAGCCCTGGCTGTCCGGAAACTCACTCTGTAGACCAAGCTGGCCTTGAACTCAGAAATTTGCCTGCTCCCAAGTGCTGGGATTAAAGGTGTGCACCACCACGCCCGGTTATTTTTTTTTTTAAATAAAAGAAAAAATTCTCTTTCAAGAACAAACTAAGCAATAAAGATGGTCGAGATGGCTCAATGATTAAGAGCACTGACTGCTCTTCCAGAGTACCCAGGTTTGACTCTTAGCACCCACACGGCAGCGCACAACCGTTTATAATTCCAGTTCCAGGGGATCTGATAGTCTATCCTGGTCTCTAAATCACCAGGCACACACGTGGTGCACAAGCATAAACACAGGCAAAACACTCATACACATAAGGTAATTGAAACCTTATTTTAAAAAATCTCACCTTTCCTAAGTGGGTTAAGGTAACAAGCATCATGTTCGATGCTTAGTCGTGTCTGATGCCTGAGGCACTGATGGTCAATGAGATTAAAAAGAAAGCCTGATATTCACAACCACAGCCTCAAAGGAATAAAGCATGTTGGGAATGTTAGATACTTTTGGAATTCAAAACGGTCCTTGCTTCTTAAACAGTCCTTGCTTCTTCAGTATACAGAAAGCTGAATTCACATTAAAAAAAAAAAAAAGAAGCTCCTTCTGGGTTCTTAGAATTGGTGTTAGTGCCTTCAGCAGGCTAAGCACAGGTTCTACCACTGGGCTACATCCCTAGTGCTTGATTGCTGCCTTATTTGGGATTTAAGATTCTGCACTCTGATAGGACAAATTGGTGTCTCTGCCTCTTTCAAAGTATTTCAAAGCAACCTGTTTAGCCACTCTGAGCTGCCCAGCTGGCATTGGAAAGATTTTCGGAGCCTTCTCTCTCCAGACCTTTCAGGCTATAGAGCATGAAGTTCTTTCTCCATGCTTGTAAAAGCCTTTTATCTGGGTGTGTAGATTAAGAAGCTGCAGATGACATCGAACGTGATAGAAACAGACACAAAGCACTTACCTGGACAAACCGTCACCGAACTAAGCCTTGTTTGAAGTTGCAGATCTACATGCCCAGAGGTGGACGGCAATGAGGCTGATCTTGTCTCCCTTGTTTTCATTTCCCCTCCTTGCTTGGGGTTCCCATCAGCCAAAACAAAATCATGGAGAGGAGCAAAGGCTGCCCTCCTTAAGATCCACGTAGATGGTAATGGATGGACTGGAGGTATTATTCTTCTTTCTTGAAGGAAAAGAAACGCAAGGCGGATGATTTGAGTATGTGCCAGAGACCATCATTCCCTGGGGTTATGTCAGCTTCTCAATGCATGAGCATCAGAGTAGGTCTGGGGGTTGGTTTTGGTCTTAGTATAACCAGATAAACAGTCTTCCTCTTCTATAGGGTATCAGTCCACATATGGAGAGCTGGATTCTTCCCTGATCCAAGCTTCCATTTTCAAAGGATGGATCATGAAGAAACAGCAAAAAGGCAGAACAAGTCGCTTGGCTCAGTGAAGTGTCTGGATAACATTACCTCAGAGATTAGAGAAGAAAGTCCACACATTGTAGCACATGGGAATTCGGGAATCATGGCTTAAGTCTGCCTTAGTTACTTTTCTATTACTGTGAAGACACATCATGGCCAAGGCAAATTGTAAAAGAAAGCATTTAATTTGGGGTTTATAGTTCCAGAATGTAGTAGAATCCATGACCGCCATGGTGGGGAGTATGGCTTCAGACAGGTGGGCATGACACTGGGGCAGTAGCTGAGAGCTTATGCCTGACTCACGTTACAGGATATTTGACCCTGTCTCTAATTATGGTGTGACTCAGCCCTTAGCACACACCTTTAATCATTCTGGCAGAGAATGAGAAGGAATCAGAAGATTAAAAGAGATTGCTACAGTTAGGTTGAGACCAAGCAGAGCAATTCAGATGCCAAGAGAAAAGCCAGATTGAATAAATCAGCTGGGAGAGGAATGTGAGCCAGAACAGCTGAGTTGAACCAGCCAGGTAGAGTTCACAGAGAAGAAAGGCTGAACTTATTCAGCAGTGGGTCTCAGAGGCTGAAAAGATTCCAAGCCTTGATGAGATTGTACAGAGGCTAGATGGTTCCAGGACTAGGCCTGGGTTTGCAGCAGTAAACCTTCCAGACAACACTTAAAACAGGAGATGAAAGTTACTTGTACAGACTCACAAGCATGAGGCAAAGAAACAAATTAAGAATGGTGTGGGCTTTAGAAACCTCCAAGCCCACCACCAGAGCCATACCGAGGCCACACCTCCTGATCCTTTCCAAACAGTTCCACCAACTGAGGGCCAAGCATTCAAACACAGGAGCCTCTGGGGCTCATTCTCATTCAAACCACCACAGAGTTGCAGCCTGAGTCTGAAGGCTGAAGACCAGGAGCTGCCAAGTCTGCAGAGGATGGCACAGCAGCTCAATCTCAGAGCACACATGCACCTTTTCCTCTGCTTAATTGTTCTACCCAAGGCCTTAGGGAGTGAGGATGCTTAGGTTTTCTTTTGTGGGAGACTCATTTACTCTAAAACTAGTTTCTTCCTGATGCACCAAGAACTGTTTTATGAGAGCTATCTGGTCAACCTTTAGTCCAACTAAGTATTAAACCCAAAGGTTGAAAATAAGACCGCTACCACAATTTTTGAGTCAAATTTGAAGCAAGCTTTAATTAAATACTGGCCAGGTCCATTCTAGGCTTCCTAAAAAAAAAAAAAAAAAATAGCAATGAGTCACATTTTTCAGTGGTTTATAAAGGCAAATCCACAAGGCTATTTCTCACTAGGTCCAGTCATGGGCATGCATCTATCCTGACATTCTTCTTGCCTGCGTTCCTACTGCCCACATCCAATCAGGGGCGAGCATATACCCTTAGGTGCTTTATGCCTATGTATTTCCAACCTACATGTGATCAAACACATCTGGTGCAGCTGGGTCAGGCAAACCTGTTTAGGGGAGTGAGAACATGTGGCATGTTATCTTCCATGAACAATATCCTCCAGCATTTCAGAAAGTGTCCTTGGGCAAGGGGCTTACAGATTAGAGGCATTTTTGTTTTATGGATCTCTTGGGAACAGTAATTAAAACTTAAAACATAACTTTATAACCATTATGCTTTCTTGTGAAAAATGGGTGTATGTAGAAACACTTGGAAAATGAACAGCTTATTTGGGTGTGGCCTGTAATGGCCAAGCCTACCTAATCCTATTTCTTGCTCTGCTAGAGGAGATAGAGACTACACTCTGGAGTCTGTCCCTGGAGTATGTGTTCTGGAGACAGCACTCTCACCAAACCTTCCACTTTTGATTTCTCTTCACATGTAAAGCCAGAAATCATAGATAGACTCTAAGGCAGTGGTTCTTAACCTTCCTAAATGCAGCAACCCTTTAATACAGTTTGTCATGTTGTGTGACCCCCAAACATAAAACTATTTTCATTCATACTTCATAACTCTAATTTTGCTACTCTTATGTATGGTAATACAAATACCTGATATTTCTGACAGTCTTAGGCAACCCCTGTGAAAGGTCATTTGACCTATCCCTAAATGGGTCTCAGCTCACAGGTTGAGAACCACTGCAAGTCTAATGCTTCATGAACAGCAAAGCCATCAAGAAAACGAGGCTGCTCTGAGCCATGGCTGCGGAACAAAGCTTACAGGAGAGCTGAGGAGGGGAACACTCAAGTCTGACTCTCTCAGATGAGAAAATGAAATGGTGGTGGTGGCTGGGGTGGCCTGCTCTGGCAGTCAGCCTGAGTACTAGAGCCAACTTCCCATTGCTTGAGGCTGTAGTACATCCATGTGTCCTTCCCACAGGGACCGTGACTAGATAAGTGTTGTCTATTGCCGGTCATTACTTTGACATTTTAAAAGACAATGTTCAGTCCATATTCCATAGCGGTGAGAACTATACAAGGAAACGAATTATGCTGGGAGGAGGAATAATAATACTTTGACTCACTTTTGTTCCATCACAGGGACTTCTCAAGTTTACAGTCACTGTCTGGTCATAGAATTAACTTACAATTTTGCTTATTGGATAACATATTCTCTTACAATTACTAAGATATTCAATTGCTTTTCTTTCATTGAACTGATACCATTAATTTATATAAAACATTTCCTAATTAAAAACAGATTAGTGTGGACACTTGGCTCCTTCTTAGAATTGGAAACAATCACCCATGGAAGGAGTTACAGAGACAAAGTTTGGAGCTGAGACAAAAGGATGGACCATCTAGAGACTGCCATATCCAGGGATCCATCCCATAATTAGCTTCCAAACGATGACACCATTGCATACACTAGCAAGCGTTAGCTGAAAGGACCCAAATATAGCTGTCTCTTGTGAGACTAGGCCGGGGCTTAGCAAACACATAAGTGGATGCTCACAGTCAGCTATTGGATGGATCACAGGGCCCCCAATGGAGGAGCTAGAGAAAGTATCCAAAGAGCTAAAGGGATCTGCAACCCTGTAGGTGCAACAACATTATGAACTAACCAGTACCCCGGAGCTCTTGACTTTAGCTGCATATGTATCAAAAGATGGCCTAGTCGGCCATCACTGGAAAGAGAGGCCCATTGGACACGCAAACTTTATATGCCCCAGTACAGGGGAACGCCAGGGCCAAAAACTGGGAATGGGGGGGTAGGGGAGTGTGGGGGAGGGTATGGGGGACTTTTGGGATAGCATTGGAAATGTAATTGAGGAAAGTACATAATAAAAAATATTTAAATAAAAAAAAACCCAAAAAGCAGATTAAACTGCTCCTCATCCAGTTGGCACTTATCCGTCTGTCTTTCTTGCTTTTGTTATTTGTGAGCAATAACAAATAACTGTTTCTGGATACCATATTTTTATTCTTGGTCATCTTGCTCTAACATGTTTTATACTCTGAGTTAGGAAGATATGGTTCATCAATCACATTTATTCAATAAATGGCTTGATAGCTCATGGGCAAACATGTTTTAGCTACCCAAGGTGAAATTAGTTATTTTAGAGTTTACAGATTGGTGGAACTCTAGACAGGCTAACTCAGATCAGAAGCATCCACGGTTCTGTCGGGATGAATTTTTATTGAAAGATGAAGAAAGGCCTCCCAGAAGGACCATGCAACCTTCCCAGAGCAGGCATCCATGAAATACGAGCCAGGTGTTCACACAAGAAGCTGTTCATGCGCAAGTTGGCACTAGAACTAGGAATTGAGGAAGGGAGGAAGCAGGGTGTTCATTTGGATTCTTATCCCATCTCTGCAGACATAAGGGTCAGGCTGGGGAAAAGTGATGACTCATTTTGTGTGTTGAGCTCTTTTCTAAGTCCCACTATATAGATGGTAACTGTCTTAGTGAGGGTTTTATTGCTGTGAAGAGACACCATGACCAAGGTAGCTTTTTATAAAAGTTTTAATTGAGGCTGGCTTACAGTTCAGAGGTTTTAGTCCATTACCATCACGGCAGGAAGCATAGTCAACATACAGGTAGATATGGTGCCAGAGAGGTAGCTCAGGGTTCTACTTCTGGATCTGCAGACAGCAGGAAGAGTCAGTGACACTGTGCCTGGCTTGACCTTCTGAAATCCTAAAGCCCACCCCTGCAGTGACGCACTTCCTCCAACAAGGCCACACCTCCTAAAGTGCCACTTTCTGTGAACCTGTGAGAGCTCTTTTCATTCAAACCACCACAGTGACCCTCTGTCAGCATCAAAACAACCCATACCCTTAAGTATGAGGTAACCAATGTGGGCCTTGGCTTGAGGGTATGTGGGGGAGTGAAGGAGGAGAGACAGCACTCTTTTTTTTTTTAATATTTTTTTATTACGTATTTTCCTTAATTACATTTCCAATGCTATCCCAAAAGCCCCCCATACCCTCCCCCCCCCACTTCCCTACCCACCCACTCCCATTTTTTTGGCCCTGGCGTTCCCCTGTACTGGGGCATATAAAGTTTGCATGAGACAGCACTCTTGAACAGAGTGGAGGAAAGAAAGACAAACAAAATATCCACAGAATTTGATATGAAAAAAGGGTGACCAAAATGAAGTCACTTAGGCAGTTGTTGCAGGATATTTGATCGCACTGTGAATCCCGAAATTGTGTTGTTTACTTGGAAAACAGGTTTCTAGTTGTGGTGTGGCTTATCCCTTAGCACACACCTTTAATCCCAAACAATGAAGGTAAAGTTAGTTTGTAGAAGGAAGCACCCGTGTTTGAAAGGGATGTCTAATTGAGTGGCAGGCGAAGTGAAGAATCAGAGAAAGGATAAGCCCAGCTCTCAAGAGAAGAGAGAGGAAAGGGAACCTGCTTGAGTAGTGGAGAGAGAGAGAGAGAAAGAGAGAGAGAGAGAGAGAGAGAGAGAGAGAGAGAGAGAGAGAGAGAGAGAGAGAGGCAAGTTTTACCAGTAGAGTTTTACAGAGACAGTTTGCAGAGAGAAAACAAGTGAGACACAGGTGAAGACAGAACCAGCCAGAGAACGAGAAGGAGCCAGAAGATTAGAGCAGATTGCCAAAGTTAGAATGAGGCCAAGCACAGCAATTCAGTCAGAAGCTGAAAGAAGCTAATTTGAATCAGTCAGCTCGCAGAGAAGTTTGGAGTCTCAATGGCTGAATAGAACCAACCAGTCAGAGTTTAGAAAGAACAAGAAAGGGTGAGCTTGTTCAGCAGTAAGTCTCAGAGGCTAAAAACGGCCTAGGCCTAGATAAGATTGTATGGAAGCTAGAAGCTTCCAGAACGAGGCCTAGGTTAGCAGACTGAGGCAGGAACCCTCCGAGACAATTGCTACAGGTGAATAAAAGTTACTTTTACAGGGTGTGAACACAGAGGAGACCAATCAGAGTAGGAACTGCTTGTAAAGTCCAGACTTGTGAAGGAAAAAGAGAAGAAAATGAATTTGACCATAGCAGAGCTAGGGGCTTTTAAGTAGAAGGGTATTAGCAAGAAGAGACAGGAGGTAGCAGACAGGATGTCTAAGACAGCAAGGGATAGGAGCTTCACAAGTCTCTTTTTATTTTTTTTTAATTTTTAAAAATTTTTAATTTATTTTTTTTAATTAGGTATTTTTTTCATTTACATTTCCAATGCTATCCCAAAAGTCCCCCATACCCTCCCCCCCACTCCCCTACCCACCCACTCCCACTTCTTGGCCCTGGCGTTCCCCTGTACTGAGGCATATAAAGTTTGCACGACCAATGGGCCTCTCTTTCCACTGATGGCTGACTAGGCCATCTTCTGATACATATGCAGCTAGAGACACGAGCTCGGGTGGTGGGGGTACTGGTTAGTTCATATTGTTGTTCTACCTATAGGGTTGCAGATCCCTTTAGCTCCTTGGTTACTTTCTCTAGCTCCTCCATTGGGGGCCCTGTGATCCATCCAATAGCTGACTGTGAGCATCCACTTCTGTGTTTGCTAGGCCCCGGCATAGTTTCACAAGAGACAGCTATATCTGGGTCCTTTCAGCAAAATCTTGCTAGTGTATGCAATGGTGTCATCGTTTGGAAGCTGATTATGGGATGGATCCCTGGATATGGCTGTTTCTAGATAGTTCATCCTTTCGTCTCAGCTCCAAACTTTGTCTCTGTAACTCCTTCTGTTTAATAGCTGAGTAGTACTCCATTGTGTAAATGTACCACATTTTCTGTATTTAGTGGGATTGCTTCAAGTTTCTTTCCAGTTAATTTGATGTTGGCTATTGGCTTTCTGTATATTGTTTTTATTATCTTTAGTTATGTGCCTTGCATCCCAGATCCCTCCAAGGCTTTTAACATGAAGGGGTGTTGGATTTTGTCAAATGCTTTTTCAGTATCTAATGAAGTGATCATGTGGGTTTTTTTCTTTTCAGTTTGTTTATAGGGTGGATTATGTTGATGGGTTTTCATATATTGAACCATCCCTGCATCCCTGGGATGAAGCCTACTAGAGCATGGTGAGTGATGTGTTCAGTGTGTTCCTAGATTTCTCTTGTGAGAGTTTTATCGAGTATTTTTGTGTTAATGTTCATAAGCAAAATTGATCTGAAATGCTCTTCCTCTCTTGAGTCCGTGTGTAGTTTAGGTATTAGAGTCACTGTGCTTTTAAATAATTCATTTGGCAAAGGTTTTTTTTTTATTAATTTTTTATTAGGTATTTTCATTTACATTTCCAATGCTATCCCAAAAGTCCCCCACACGCACCCCAACCCACTCCCCTACCCACCCACTCCCCATTTTTGGCCCTGGCGTTCCCCTGTACTGAGGCATATAAAGTTTGCAAGTCCAATGGGCCTCTCTTTGCAGTGATGGCTGACTAGGCCATCTTTTGATACATATGCAGCTAGAGACAAGAGCTCTGGGGTACTGGTTAGTTCATATTGTTGTTCCACCTATAGGGTTGCAGTTCCCTTTAGTTCCTTGGGTATTTTCTCTAGCTTCTCCATTGGGAGCCCTGTGATCCATCCAATAGCTGACTGTGAGCATCCACTTCTGTGTTTGCTAGACCCCGGCATAGTCTCACAAGAGACAGCTATATTTGGGTCCTTTCAGCAAAATCTTGCTAGTGTATGCAATGGTGTCAGCGTTAGGAAGCTGATTATGGGATGGATCGCTGGATATGGCAATCACTAGATGGTCCATCCTTTCGTCACAGCTCCAAATTTTGTCTCTGTAACTCCTTCCATGGTAGTTTTGTTCCCATTTCTAAGAAGGGGCAAAGTGTCCACACTTTGGTCTTCGTTCTTCTTGAGTTTCATGCGTTTAGCAAATTGTATCTTATATCTTGGGTATCCTAAGTTTCTGGGCTAATATCCACTTATCAGTGAGTACATATTGTGTGAGTTCCTCTGTGATTGGGTTACCTCACTCAGGATGATGCCCTCCAGGTCCATCCATTTGCTTAGGAATTTCATAAATTCACTCTTTTTAATAGCTGATTAGTACTCCATTGTGTAAATGTACCACATTTTCTGTATCCATTCCTCTGTTGAGGGGCATCTGGGTTCTTTCCAGCTTCTGGCTATTATAAATACACAAGTCTCTTGTCTTCACTTTAAATCCCACTTCTGATTTCAACCACTGATGTGACTTGAGTTGATTAATTAATTAATTACTTCACCACTTAGAGCTCATGTGTCACCAGCCATCAAATGAAAATGACAAAATGACAGCAGCCCAAGAGCTATGCACATCTCAAAGTTCCTCAGCAGAATAAGCCACCTTCCTACAGTCAGTTCTCCAAAGTGGCAGTTCAATGATGAGCTGCTTGGCAGTCAGAGATGGAGGGTGAATGTTGGGGGAGGGCAGAGTCATGTGACCAAGTTCTCACCAGGGGAATATAACACCATTGCAGCTTCTCCTATGACAGTGCTCTGCCTTCACCAGGTTCTGTCCCTTCCCTACCTCGAACCAGTTTAGGTTCAACTCTGTCATGTGCAAGGAGGCCAAGCCCCTGAATGACAGCACAGAGCAGAGTTCTGAACAGCCGTGAGGATTCACCTCCACTTCTAAGATGGGAAAGCAAAGATCTCCTGTCCTCTCTGCCTGGTTAAATGCTGCAGCCTTTTCTTAGAACATTCTGGTCCTATCCTAGCCACTATAGCTCCCTTTGGATAGTCACAAACACCTCCCCTTTGTCAGGAGGATGGAGACTAAAAGATACTACATCAAGATTAACATGTGTGGAATGGAGTGATGGACCAACATTAAGAGAACTTCCTGTTCTTCCTGAGAGCTGGAGTTTGGTTTCCAGCACATACGTTAGGAGGCTCACAAAAGCCTAACTCCAGTTCCAGGAGAGTCACCATCATCTTCTGGCCTCCTTGGTCACATACACACACACACACACACACACACACGCACACACACACAAGTAAAACCTGAGATTATTAAAAGACTAAAATATGAAAGAATTTGCAGAGGAAACCTGGAAACTATTTCTTACCCTAACTTCACCTAATGAACTGAACATTTTTTTGAAATATAGCCTACAACATACAAACTGGAGTGAAGTGTGTATGTGTGTGTGTCTGCTATAAAAGATCATATACCATATACTTTTCACTCTTAGGAATATTTTTTCCTTTTTTAAAAAGCTGTCTTTTTTTTTTTTTAGACCCAAAAGGAAACCAGCTTTCCCAGAGATCCCCACCGCCATTGATGTATTTATTTTACAGCTGACCCCTGTGGAAAATCACTGCAGAATCTGTATATTTCCACCTATCATAAAGTGAGAGTAATATTTCACTTTATTTAAAGTCATAAAATAATTACAACTGTTTTTCCAAACATAAAATGACATTATTCAGTTTTCCATATGCTCTCCCTCCTGGGGAAAAAGCTGACAGTTTCCTTATTGCTTTAAAGTATAGTTAGCGTATTAACACAAAAAACATGCTATCCACGGGAGATGCCTGTCACTGATAGTTGTCATTCACAGTTCCCAGGAAGAGGGGAGCACCCAGAACAGGATAGACTGAAACAGCAGAAGCCCCACACTTAGTGAGGAGGCAGGGGGATGACTTTAGGAGTGAATGGGAGGCCAGAAAGCAGATTTCCTACTGGCTAGGTTGACAGATTGCAGTGGGCTCAAAGGGTCAAGTCCTTTGGTTTCTGTCCTAGGAACAATGAGGGTAATGGCCAACTCCAGGCAAATGTTGACTATTTGTAGTCATGTGCTCATTGTGGGAGGAGTCAATGAAGGTCAGCAATGCCTCAAATGTCCAAACATCAGAATACAGAAAATAAAAAAAAAAGAAAAGCAGATACTGCACTTAGCTTCTTTGATGGCACTGAAAAACCGCTTTGCCTCAAAATTAAGCACTCAATAAATGGTAAATATTTTTTGTTGGCTTCCCATATCCCTTCAACTTTTTGAGATGGGGTCTCACTCTGTACCCTGGACAGGCTATGGAGTCACTAGAACTCACTATGTAGCCCAAGGTCGTCCCAAAGCTGAGGCAATCCTCTTGCCCCCAAGGTCCTGGATTGCTTCTCACATCCGGCAGGTGAATGCCTTTTTTTACTGAGTGCCAATTATTCCTGATCAGGCAAATCAGCAAGACTAGAGCCACTGCATACACTTAACAATCATGTTACACAGATTGTTCGTACGCACAAACGGTGACAGAAGCAGCCTGAGGACCGAAATACCGATACAAAGGATGCACACCAGGAGCTCTGCAGGTACCTTAACCTGGCTGAGGTGATCCCACGGGAGAGCTGGGGAAGCTCAATGTAGATCTGAAGGAGGAGAGGGCACATGGTACCTGCATTGAGCTTTGAGAGGCCTGTGGCTTGCTTGCTTCATCTCTGCTCCCATCAACCCCTAGCACAGAGCTCAGTACAAGCTGGGCAGTTTTGAAAGTCTCCGTTGAATGAAGATGAATTCTGGAACCCAAATATGGTGGGACCTGCCTATAAGTCTGACACTTAGACTCAGGCAGGTGGATAGTGAGTTAAAGGTCAGCAGGGGCTAGAGAGAAAGATCATGTAGAATGAGAAGGGTGGGAGGAAAGGAGAGAGAAAAAGACAGTGTGTGTGTGGGGGGGTGGGATTCTTAAAGGGGGATGGGTGATTAAAGGATTTTAAAGCAACTACTTTGAATAACAAAGAAATGTGTTTGGCAGGGAGATTGTAACCTTCTGTCCTGTCCAGAGCAGACACTTGAGACAAAGTGAGTGTTTCAGGCAAGGCTAAGAGGGTCCTTAGAACCCCAGGTGAGGCAGCAGAAAGAGAAGACTTGGTGGACCCCCTGGATGGACATGCTGTATGAGAGAGGCTACTAGCAATCCTTTGAGTTAAAAATCAATGACTGCCTGTCTGGGAAACTGCCCGAGCTGAATACCAGGTTCAGTCAGAACTAACTGCAACCCCAGTCTGTTATTCTTGTAGTCAGTGGCCTTCCTTTTGTTTGATGTGTTAATTAAAGAACTCTGAGCAAATGGCTTTCTCAGAAATGAAGGTGAGTTTTAGTTTAATCTATTATAAACTTAGTGATAGAGCATAAATAAGACTCACTGTGGAATTATGTAATAATATAACCAGAAACCCTATGGTTTCCCAGGAATAGGTACAGGTTGGCACTCGGAGAAACCACCTGAAGAATGCCGTGCCAAATTCTTGCTTCCCTACTTGCAAACGCCCTTCAACCAGAGTCCTGTGATACAGTGGAAAAAGCCTTTGACCACCATTGACCTCCCTGGGTCCCAATGAGGCTGAGAAAGTCTTCCCAGCTCTCTGCCTGAGGGCTCTAAGAACATAGATAGCTGTGGACCTTGAGGTTCCAGACTCCTGGCTCCAGCATGTGGGCGGGACAGTGTCGGGAAGACTTTGCTGTAGCTGCAGGGAAGGTGAAACAAAGGTTTTGCATTTCTGTTAAGTCCTTCCCACCTGCTTAGCTCTGCCTTTAGCTTTGGGGTTTGAGGGCCAGGTAGGGCCCTTAAGACTCTCTTATATAGAAGACAGGGGAGGAACAAGGAAGAGGACTGGGGGAGGGGAGGAGTTCTGCAGAACCAGAGATCTCTGAATCAGTGTCTTCAAGTGAAATGTCTGCCTCCAGGGATGCTGGGAACTTAAAGTGACAGCATTCTCTGAAACAAAATGTGCTCACACGGAGGTGCACTACCATCACTCATGGAGAAGTGGTGAAAGATGACTGGGTGGGACGTCTCCAGGTTGTCTCTTGTTGTACTGTCAACCGTGCTGTGTAGATTGAACAGCCTGCTGTCTTGGTCTACTGGCCACAGCTTTAAAAAAAAAAGTGATGTCGGGTTACCAATAGCTGACTAAAGGCTCAGGAATCCAGGTAGCTATAAAACAGGTTCATAGCTGAGGTGAGAACTCTGGAAGCAATGCTCTAAGGACCAAGGCAGCGGAGAGGTTAACAGCGAGAGAGGTTAACAGCGTAAGCCTGCACCTGAGGCTCCCTGGGGTCGAGAGGGGAGGGAGGGAAGGTAAGAAAGGCGCCTTCCCTTTCCTTCTTTTCTTCCTTTTTAAAGAAACAAAGATTTTCTTTTTGGCTGTTTTGGCTGGTTGTATCTTTATTCATCATGACATCACAGGAAGACAGACCCGCAAGGATTTGGCATTCTAAAGGTTTCAGTGACAAAGGTGCATAATCCGAGCACATTGCGGTAACAGGTATTTACAAAGAGCTAAGGCATTTGAGGGAGGACCAATTATTTCTCACAAATAGGTCAGGGAGAATGAAGCATTTGATCTTTCTGAGGGCTGGCATCGCATGAATGGCTCTGGGTGTGCTGACGGATGAATGGATGAACGATCTGTGAGAGAAAACGCACCCAGCTGCAGGTACTGACTGGATGGATGGGTTGTGAAATTAGAACCATATGGGGGTGGGAGGTGGAGGTGAATCTTGGCTCAATGTGACAATGGACATTTGAGAGGTTTCTAGAACCAAACAGCCAGTACGAGGTAAGGACTTGTGAAATGCCTGGTGAATGTGAAGGTGCTATTAGCTTATCTTCAGAAATCTTGACAACTTTGCAAGCAGCAGTTATCTTCATAATTCTGACTAGGGTGTAAAAGTAAGTACCAAGCAAAAGGAGCAAGAATAGAGAGTGAGGGTCAGGAACTATGTCCCCTTCTTTAGCTGCTTCGGACCTTGTATTGCTGTGAATCAGACGAACGAGTGCATGCACTTACAATTGGGAGGTCAACCGTGTGAGACTCCTATACCCAGGGAAGACGAGTTGTCAGTAGGGCTGGCTCCTTCTCAAGGTTCAGAGAGAACCTGTTCTCTTGTCTCTTCCTTCTTCTTGAGTCAAACCCCATCTCTGCTGTAAGCATCTCCTACATGACCAGTATGCCTCTCTTCCTGCAGCTCTCAAGCCCAAATCTTATTCCGTTCATGGCATGGTGATTCTCCTTTCTCTCTCTTGCCTGGGAATCCTAAAAGTCCCACCTCTGTCTCCCTGCCCAGCCATTGGTCGATGGCAACTTTATTTCCTAACCAAAGCCAACTGGGGGCAGGGACCCTCAGCGTCCTACATGCAGATGTGCGAATTCCCATGTAATTTTGGGAACCCAATTAACATAATACAAGCAATAAACCAAATCTACAACCCTGCACCTCCAGTTCTCCCTGCCTCCCTTCTTCAGGAGGCAAAGAGACCCGACACTGGGTCTGTCATTCTAGAAATATCTTGTCTCACACTGTATCCTCACTACCTCTCTCGTGATAACAGGTTCAGCTAGGAACTAAGGGTAAGAGCATCCTTACGAGATAAATGTATTCCATCTGGTTCCAAGGCACAACAAGACCCGGAGAATTCACAGAACTGACCAACATCATGTAGTTGGAAAGGATAGAACTGTGTCTAGACTTCTGTGTCTGTGACTGGTTGTGACATAGAACCACAGAGTACATTTTTACTGCCAATGGATTAACATTCAAATTTCTTGCTACTTATTTTC
Organism: Mus caroli; assembly: GCF_978045245.1. Taxonomy (NCBI): domain Eukaryota; kingdom Metazoa; phylum Chordata; class Mammalia; order Rodentia; family Muridae; genus Mus; species Mus caroli. Next base: position 66,522,433 of record NW_028227259.1, on the reverse strand, counting down.
AAAAGTAGAGCAGTCAGAACATTTGTTTGTTTTTCTTGGAAAATAACCACAGGAAAACCCAACAGTGACAGAGCTTTTTAACTTTGAGTGTGGCCCTTGCTTTTTTGTTTCATATGTCTGAAAGCGTCCCCTGGAGAGCCACCCAAGCCCTGCTGCATGTGACATGGCTCAGAGCCAGGCAGCAATCCTGCTCTTCCCACCCTGGAGCCCTTGGCCGGTGGCCAGCCTGCAGCTCCGTACTCATACCCACTGTATTGTCTGCCGGGCTGGTCATGTGAAGGGATGACTGATTTAAGGACATGAATGCCATGGTTCATAGGAGAGGGAGAGGGAGAGGGAGAGGGAGAGGGAGAGGGAGAGGGAGAGGGAGAGGGAGAGGGAGAGGGAGAGGGAGAGGGAGAGGGAGAGGGAGAGGGAGAGAGAGAACATTAGCTCACACACCAGTAGAGTGATACCCTGTAGCCACTCTCAGTATTGTGTTAAGAAGAAGTGGTGATGGTCAGACAATACCCCTCCTGAAGGAGAAGACCTACATGCTCTCTTTGAACTGACTGTGGCTCTGAGATTACAGGGCTTGGCCAGGAGAAGGATTTTGAGGCAATAAAGCAAAGAGCCTCTGGGTAAGTCATATGCCAGGGCACAAAACATAAGTGGCTCTTTGACCTCAGTCAGCTTCCGGTAGTCTCTTACAGTGGCTAAGAACTTTAGGTAGGTTTGAGTCATACAGCTACTACCACACATATTGTTGTAGCCAACGACTACATCTACTTCAAAGGAATCAGTGCTTTAATACAGGTACAAATCAGCACGGGACCCAATCTCAGAAACTTCTACACCAGTGTGAGTTAGCAGGATTCTTAGGAGAGATGCAGATACAGTTACCTGGGAACGGAGTCGCCATTTCTCCATCTTCTTTCAACCTTGAGGATAGAAAGTGTTCCTACATTATCCTATACTGCCTCTGCCATTCTAGAAATAACCCTGCACCCCCACTCACCTCCCTCCCCGAACAGCGAGCTCATCCAACATGAAGCTGGCATGCACACCGGCTCTGACACATACCTCCCGGCAGAATAATGGGTGTCACTGAGAGTGCTTGTTCAGACCAAAGCAGAGCGGGTGAAACAAAGAAGTCACAAAGTGTTGTGGTTTAAAATGGATAGACGTTTACAGTTTAGGATACCGCCAGTGTGTACGGGCCCCTTTTTATTCCATTTCTTTGTTTTGTGTTCGGGTGTGGAAGTGGCGTGTGAAAGCCAAAGCATGCTTGTGGAGGTCAGAGGACAGCTTGTGAACATGAGTTCTCACCTTTCAAAGCATGGGTCCTGGGGATTGAGCTCAGGTCTACGTGTCTAGGCAGCAAACATGTGTACCCACTGATCTATCTCACCAGCCCCCCAAAAACCATTTCCATAGTCTAAGTGCTAATCCATATGGAGGCTGCCCCAGCCACTCATTGCTATTGTGAACTCCCTGGGGCAACTAAGTTCAAAGGAGAAAACTGACCTAGCTCCAGTTTTGGAGCTTCAAAAGCTGGAAGCAGCATTATTAGCTCAGGCCTCAGTGCAGCACCATTGCTGCTGGGTCCCTCGCCATGGGGGCTGGGGTAGCAGGGAACACTCTGGAAAACAGTGCAGACCAAACTGAGACAGATGGGGATCCCACAATCCCCTCTCAACGTCCAGCTTCCAAAGAAGGCCCGACTTCTTCAAGGTACACAGCACCTTTTAAAACTACCATCCAGTAACTGAGCTTTCACACATGCAGGTCGTTCACACTTCCAACCCAAGCCTTTCAGCCACTTTCTCTCTTCATTCTAACAAAAATAAGTAAGTAAATAATAAATAAATTCAAGAAATCGCCCCCCCTCACCAAGTTTTTCTTGATCAAAATGCCTCAAAATGAGGAGGCTGTTTCTAACCCAGAAGTGTAATTTGACGCCTGTCTGCAGCAGTCTTCTGTGCTGATTAGCATGATGATAAATATTCATGAGGTGGAGGTGGCAACGAAGAAAGCATCAATAATTGTTGATTGTTATTAGCCATAAGTGGGGCTAGTAGAATGAGCTTATTATCCTCAAGAAATGACATTAATGTTGATTTCATATACACACACAAACACATACACACACACACAAACTGCAACGTGCATAGGAGACAAAGCCTAGATTGCACACATATATAATGAGTCTTTCTTTTGCCATCTGTTCTTGAATTTTTTTATTTAAAAATCTCTGACACATGAGTATTTGTGATGGAGGAAGTTGGCAACCACTTTGCACTCATTCTCCAAGGGGCCTGGAGGCCAGAGCATCCCACCAGCAGCTGCATGGTGCAGAGGTGGGCTGCCACTGGCACTCCTGTCTCCACACAATGGGACACATTGTCCCTCTGTTCCGGTTGGAGATGTCTTTGGAGACCTAGTATCCCAGGAACAAATAGAATGATACACTATATCCGTTGTATTTGACAAATAAGGGAATAGGTACCACTGAGAGTCTAAACTGTCCTTAGTGTATTTGTTAGGATAAAGGGCAAGCTGCTACAATGCAGACTGTTTTTATAAGTTCAGTGGCTTCAGAGAGATACCTTTGCTCTTTTCAAACAAGCCAGGCCTTCCATGTTGGCAGGATGGTTCTAATGCACGTGCTTCCTCTGGGATCTGGTTTCCCCGCCCTCCTGGAGTTGGTGTGTTGGCGATGTATGTGGTTGATGGAAGTATTTAATGGTGGCCTAGTGTGTCTGAAGTGCTTGGACAGCATCCTCGCTCTTCTCTGACAAACTATAACCTTGTCAAACTTAAGAAACATATAGAGCAGCTACATTAAAGGAAATGGGCAGACTCATGTGACCATGGTGACAGACAGTTGTTTTCTATTGCCACAGACACCCAGACAATGTGTTAGGAATTGCAGCTAGCAAGGCTTCTTTGTCCAAAAGAAGAGGAGATTGGAATCTCTTGAGATCGTGTGTCAGTCTATGAGACCCAGTCTGATGTTTTTAGAAAACACGTAAGAGCCAAGTGTTCAGAGACACGGGCAAGCAGGCATCTCGTGCACAGGGCGTTGTGCCTTGTTATTGAACTCCTGCTAAGAGACATTCAATGACAAACTTCATATAAACATTTTTAGGATATTTCTTAAATTTGATAAGGTTATGGTTTGTCAGAGAAGAGCGAGGATGTTGTCCAAGCACTTCAGACACACTAGGCCACCGTCTGTGAGGAATGTGACATCCTTTAAATACTTTGATGAGAAAGTATTTCTAAGTGTTGCAGGAACATTCTTTCCCTCTCCCTCTCTCTGTGTCTCTCTCTCACATCTATAACTTTCAAGATGTCTTTCCATTGACACGACTTTATCTCTGAAGAAGGCACTCTTCTTAGTTAATAGAATAAAATGGCTTTTTCTAAAATAATCAAAGTTGAGCCAAATGTTTTTCCAAGGGGAAAAGCAATTTCCTTTGGTGAAGATGGGGTGGAGGGGAGGGATGGGTGGAGGATGTGATAGATTCAGTCTCCTTTAGTAAGAACACAGTTACTCAGCAAAAGCCCACCTGCAAGGAATGCTGGGGAATGTCGTCTCTGACTGCCAGGTCTATGCCTAAACAAACAAACAAACAAAATTTCCCATGAGAGAAAGAGAAAGCAATAGACGAATCTGGTTCCTCCCTTAAGTGATCCAGTGAAATTCCTTCTTGTTTTCTTCCACTCTTCATCAGAGAGGCTATTTGTGTTTCAAAAGTTTCCCTGATCACAGTGAGACATTTCAGACAGACCAACATCTTAATATCCTTCCCCACTCCTCAAAGGAACTATTATTATTATATTATTATTGCCTCATAGCTGACAGGGCCAATCAAATCCTGCCAGGAATGTCTGTCTCTCTTGAACACTGACTCCTTCTTGCCATGAAGCAGGTGTGGCAGCCGTGGGTTTTGAACTTGCCAGTTGGGCTGCCTATGTATAGCTTACGTCGAGAATGGGCCCATTGTTGACTGATCAGCTGCGAGCATCCTGTCAATTCTTGCGCACAGACAGCTCAGATCCTGCACAGCATTAGGTGAGTTGGGAATTAGATCAAAATAATAGTCGTGATTGTGTGCCCCATTGTAACCAAGGTTCGTACGTACTGCTTTGTGTACCTTGATTTTCTATTTTCAAATATGTGTTATTAGGCTATTTCCTAGGCTTGCTCCCAAATAAATGACCTTGCATTTGACATTATTCAGGAAGGAGCCCAAAATATATAATATAATATAAAATATAATACAATATAATAAACATGCAGCAAAGAGTAATCAGTATTTGCTCACTGGGTCTAGATAGAGATCTGTGGAATATGTAAGAGCCCACTTTCACAATGCAATGGAGTTCTTATGACAATAGGGGGCACAATCGTTGGCACTGTGGCACTGATACCTGGCTTTAGTCATCTCCTATTTTCTGTATCAGATTGATGGTTTCCTGGGTGTCGTGAAATCCCTAAGCCTTTCTGCATATTCCAATTGGCCTGACTAGAGATGGTGCCAGTGCAAAACATCCCTGCCTGTATGGGCAGAGGCCATCCACGCTCCCCTGGATCCACACAACAGCCTCTGAATGGATCCAGTACTCCTGGAAAAGTGGGATCCATCTGTCCAGCAGCCATTTCCTTGGCCAGACAAGCTGGGTTATTGGACATACTCAAGTCTGCATAGAGCAGCCCAATATCTCTGACCTGTGTCACCTAACTCCCCAAGTAAGTCTCTCCCTTATTACTGTGCTTCTTGGGAATCGTGTGATCATCTGTTTTTTAGGTCCTGGGCCAGGGTTTTATTCTCCCACCTAGAGGCCTTGCTTGGACTAAAAATGTTCCCTTCAGTCATCTCATAAATACTGCTTGGATGGTAGAGGAAGGCTTTGTACAGTGCGGCCAGGGCCAGGGTCGTGGTTTCTGGGTAGAACATAAGCTGGATTTTAGTCCTCCAGTGTGCCATGCTTCTGTGTAGTTTTCACTCTGCACACCTCACACAGCAGCCCTTTCCGGACCGTGCCATCATTGCTGGTTCGCACTGCATAGTGAGCTTGAACACGACCTGGAGGTATTTATTCAGCCTCCTTGAGTCTGATTTCCTCATCACTAACATAGCGCTTTTCAGAAGGAATTACCTCATGGGAGTTTTATGGAAATGATGTGGTCAGAAGATATAGATCAGGTGCTCTGTGGTCAGACTGTCACGTGTTGAAATCCCGGCTCTGTCCTTTGCTAAGGGGTGTGGCTTTGAGCAGGTTACTAAGTCCTTTGAACATCAGGTGTCTCATCTAGGGAGAGTAATGCTTACTCCGCAGGAGGAGGAGGAGGATTAGATAAGGTGACAGATCTGAAATGCTCAACCAAGGCGACCTGGCTCAGATCCCCCTTCCGTCAAGTTCAGTTCTTTGTTGGCTTGGCTTTCATGCGTAGCCCTTAGTGTAACTCTTGACACAATGGGAGATCAAAAAATGGCAGCTCCTCATTGATAAACAAAGGGATACAGAATGAACTGAAGCGGGGTGTTCAGTTCTGAGAGAGCACGGGTCTCTTTGTCTGCATGACACCCTTGCTCCCACTTCACAAGGCCAGGAAGGCCTCTCAAGCCTTTGCCTCAGCTGTCCTTGGGACCCACATGAGCCACCCAGTGCTCTGCTCCAAGCAGCGTCCTCAGAAATGAGCTAGGACTACATCTCCACTTGGAGTCACCTTCACTTGTAACACCTGTAACACCAAACTGAAGCGGAGTTGAACAATACACAAGAGGGCAGAGCCCTGGTGCCATTGCTGGAATACCAAGTCCAGCTGGAGTGTGCCTGGAGTCCACCTGGAGGTGCCTCTGCATGTGAAATTCCTGGCTACACGGAGGGGGGTTCCCCCTGACTGAAAGCTATTTGAGCTAAACTTCTCTCATCTGCAATGAAAAGGACCATTTCAGCATTCTGCACACAAACATAGCTGTAAAGTAATAATGACTGAATGTCTAATGAGTAGCAGTAGCAATACTTTGCCCAGTAGACAAATGTTACAGAGATTTACTGGGGACCAAGCCCCGTTTTAGGTGGCTTACCTGGAGTAGTTCATTTTATGCCTTAGAGTTGATGAGGTAGCCACACTGCTGCTCCTTGCAAAATGACAAACTTGAGAATCATGGTTCAGATGTTCATTTCCAAGGGGGCAATGGACCACCCAAATAGTCTGTCTTATGGGGTTCAAGTCATACTAACATTTTCTATCAAAGTTTTTTTTTCTTTATTATAAATAAACAGCAGTCAAAGCCAGTTAATTTAAGAAAATAATGATCAACCTATAGAATCCTTCTAGTGTCAGGTTAGAAAGACTTTCCTGTTCTTGCTGGCTTACTTGCCTCATATGACTTTTGGTGACATTTGGCTGCTCACAGATCAAATATCCACTTCAAGGACAAAGACACAGGACCATCAGGGAAAAAAATGAAGCAGGGTCTAAAGGTTATTCTAAAAGGCACATTTCTAGACTGACTTGTGCTATTATGCTCTCAAAGGTGACATCTGGGGAACACACATTACAGTATGCTGTTTTTAAAAACACCTATTAGATTGTGTATATGCAAACTAATATTTGTTCTCTTAAGTGTGTATGTAATAACAGGAAGGTCCTGAGACTCTTGAGGTAAAGAAGCTGGTAGCTTCAGGTGTTTGGAGGGTGTTCCAGCTCCTATATCACATCCCTAGCTAGTTTAATTAAAAAGAGGAAACTTGTCAAGTTAACATGGTATCAGTGTCACACTCAATCACATGACAGCTCTCTAATATCAGGTAATATCTAGGATGCATTAGTTACTGTCCTCGTTGCTGGGACAAAGCACTTGATGAAAACAACTTGAGGAAAGCTATTTGGATAACTCCAGAAGCACAAGGTCAAGGCTGAGAAGGACGCCATCTATGAAGGTGACCTGTGTGTGGGTGGACACTTTCAGGAAGTGACACTCTCAAAAGAAAAAGTCTCGGGGATGATGTCAACCTTAAACATTCCTAGAGACCAAATTTGAAGGAGACATTTCCTGGCACAGAAGATTGTAATGTTGTAATATGGGAACCGTTTACAACATTCAAGAAGTTGAAAAAGGCATTCAATGTGTACCTGCCACTTTTTCAACAAATTGACAGCGTTTTGGCAATATTTTGCTTTGCTCGTATAAGTAGGCATGTGTGTGTGTGTGTGTGTGTGTGTGTATGCATTTTTATTTTGATGAAACGCTTGAAAATGAGTTTCAGAAACTGAGATATTTTGTCCCTAGCTAGTTTAGTTAAAAAGAGGAAACTCTTTGAAATCACATGGTATTAGTGTCACAGTCAAGGCACATGACAGTTCTCTATGCTATCTAGTATCTAGGCAGTATTGGTTACCTTCCTCATCGCTAGGGCAAAGCACTTGACAAGAGGAAGAGTTTCTCTTGGTGCACAGTTCCAGTGTGCGGCACATCACAGTGGGGGACTTCATGGTGGCAGGAACCTGAAGCAGCTGGTCCTTCTGTGGCCTCAGTTGGGAATTAAAGGAGGACGCATGTTTGTGTTCTGATAGCTGCAGCTTCTATTTCGTCCAGGACTTCGGGCCACATAATGGCTGTGACCACCTTTATGGTGTCTCAACCTCAGTTTAGAGATATGACCAGAGGTTTGTTTTCATGGTGATTTTAAATCTCATTAAGTTAATGATTAAGATCAACTATCACAACAATCCATACTCAAGTGTCCTGAGAAAATTCCCTAAAACAATTTGACAGGCATTTCTTTTCTTCTTCCCTTCTATATAAAAGCCAAGCTAGGATCCCACGAAGCGATCATATCTGGTTATGCATCTTCATTTTTATGCTGAAACTAAGAGCGGTAGTATCTCTTTGAAGAGACCATGCCAGCTGTGACTCACCTGATTGTTCTCTCATGGTTCCACTATCTTGCTCCTCTGTCCAGGTAATTTCTCTTCTCTTGGAAGTTAAGTCTGGAGATCTGAAAAAGAACATTTCACTGGCGAATTTGTCAACTTCACATTGGATCTTATCAGGACTCACATAAGGGCAGGGTGTTCCACTGTGACTAACACTGAATGTGATTAGTAGATTAAGGTAGCAACTACCAGAACTTCCCATCGAAATTCTATTTATAGGACGAGTGGGTTGGCTCGGCCCTAAAGGCACTTGCTTGGCATGCCTAGTGGCTTCAGTTTGATCCCCAGAACCCATGAGGAGGTGAAAGGCGGGAACATATTTAACAGAGTTATCCTCTAATCACACAAATGCCCTGGCATGACCATCCTTCCCTATCTGCACACAGGGACACTCGATAATAAAAAATAAGAATGCGATAAAAAGAAATGCTAACACCACCCCCTTTGCAATAAGAAATCTGTGGAGAATGTCCCACTAAGCACATGTCACTGTCTTCGGTGACCTCTGTGAATGGTTAGCCCTTAAGAACAGTATTCCCACCTAGCCCCTCAAGTCTACATTCCACTCTTCTGAAGTGCTTTCAAATCTTTCTTCTTGTGAGTCCTAGGTTCTAGTGTTCCTGAGCTGTTCTTTCAAAAACACAGCTGGCTCTTGCTCAACGTTGTTAGAGAAGTTCTGTAAACGTGTGTAAACACTTCCTGTTGGGGACAGCTGGCCGCATTAGGCTGTGCTCTGCAAACCTCCTTTGCTCTGCATTAGTGACGGTATCTGAATTTTCAGAACGACACAGCCTACTGAGGCCTCCACTGTTTTCCTGACACAGGAGCTTTCCACCCCGATTAAACACTAAAACCATGTAGGAAGCTTTCAACTTCTGTCCCAGCCCAACCCCGTACCTAGAGGATCAGTAGTTAGGAGGTTGTAGCCCAGTGTAGGTGTGTTCTAGATGATTTCTAGGTGACTCAACTGGGCAAGCCAGGGGCATCCAGTGATCAAGCAGCTACTGCAGAAAGGAAAACTGACTATGGTGACACCACTCACCACTAGGGCACTATATCTCCTTCCAGGATGATGGCTTCAGAATTTCACCTCACATGAGAACATGAGGGAGCTTTTAAACTTCCCGAGGGCCAGGTGGCATCTGTACCAACAAAGAGGGTATGTCTGGGTGCAGGACAAGACCCTGTCACCTCACCCTTCTTGCCCCTCTATTAGCTCTCTGCTGCTGCTGCTATGACAAATTGTCAATAAGTCAGAGGCTTAAAATGACACAGTATCCTCAAGCCAGACATACAAAACAGGTCTCACTGGGGCAAAATTACAGGGCTTGCCTGCCTCTTCCAGCTTCCCTGCAGCTACTGTATCTCCAGAGTTGATGGTCCCCTTCCAGATTTAGTGTCAGTAATGGCAGTCAGGGTTGTGTCTCAAAATTGATCATTCTGTCTTGTCTACCTCTCGATTCTACATGTAGAGAGTCCTGTGATTACATTGAGCACCTCCAAATCATCAAGAAAGCAAGTGTTCCGTTGGGAAATAACTAGTTAACAATTTTAATCTAACCTGCTAGCATTGAAATGTCAACAATTTAGAGGTGCCTTCCCCCCACCCCCATTCTTGCAGTGCTGGGAATCAAATCCAGAGTCTCATCCATCTACAGTATGGGCTTTATCACTGAGCCACACCCTCAGCCTTGGAAAGCCATTACTTTGTCTAACATGCAGTGATGGTTGACACTGATTGCTAACTTGACGGGATCTAGGACCGTCTAGGAGCAAACATCTGTGAGAACGTTTCTAGACTGGTTTAATTGAGGTGGGAGGATCCACCTGAAACGTGGGTACCACCATTCTAAGGACTGAGGTTCTCGGTTGAATAGAAGGGAGAAGCTGAGTACCAGGATGCGTCTCTCTCTGCTTCTTGGCAATTGCTGAAATGTGCCCAGCTACCTGCTGTTGTCCCTTCTTTGCCTCCGTAAACCATAAGCTTAAGTAAGTCCTCCATCTCCTGCATGCTTCTTCTCAGGTATTTGGTCACAGTGAGAAAAAGTAACACACATGCCCTCAAATAATTCTGCCCCCTCCCCCCGTCCAATAGACATGAAACAGTATGTTTATGTCAATTGCTCTCGTTCTAAATGTACAGGAATCTTATTGATGCTTTATTAACATGGAAACAAGCACAGACCACCTAGTCTCAGTGTCGGCTTTATCTCCCTGGAGTTCTATGTCTTTAAGAAGAGAACTCCCCCATCCAACTTTCCCCCGTATGTATCTCTTTGGCTAGAACAGGCTCCTATGTACACTTCTCACCCAACACTATTAAAAGTCCCAAAGTACCCAACCTCTTGTCACGGAGACATGATGCTGCAGTGTCAAAATGTGTTGTGCCACATTCGTGGAATAGCTATTCTGGAATGTAGCTAGAGGCTGCAGGAGGGATAGACCTCATTTAGAGCAGACATGGCTAATCACCTATGACAGGAATAAATGCCCACTTTCTGCGATGGATAGATAGCTCTCCATTGATGAACGTTGTCAGGGATGAGGTGGGTGCCTGGCTATTGGATGGATGACAAACTGCTGTTTCGAACAAACAATTCAGAGCCAAAAGGAAGAAGAAGGGGAGAAACAGTGCGTTGGAAACCACATGCATCTTGCTTTTGCAATAGGAGCTCCGGTGCTCTGCTTGTCAGCAGCCCTCATCCAGGCTACTCAAGGCTGCTGTCCTGTGCTCAGAGTGAGTCCACCAGGGGCAGGGCTGAAGGGCTGGCTCGACACTCAATACCCACTCTGTATCTTCACGTGCCATTTGAGAAATCCTTGCATCACTAAAACTCTTTTCTGGGGCAGATACAAACAACACCATCCTTTCCTTGTAAGGTCCCAATGACAAATGAAGGGTTAATCCACCAGAGTTCACTTTGGGAAATCAGTGAGTTTATTGGACTTCCCTCCAGAGCATAGCCGAGGGACTACTTAAAGAGATTTGTGGTTCTTCCCCCAGTAGGAATCACCTGGAAAGCCCTTACCAGCGTGGTTGGGGGCTTTCCTATACCCACAAACACAGAATCCCTCCTTGTAGTCTTTTCTGGCCTATATACACTAGTCCCTCCCACAGTCCACATGTTGTCAAGGCAGAGTGGTGTGCAACAGGTGTGGAGAGCAGCTGGAGACTTGGGTGAGGTCTCCTGGCCATCCTCATTCCTCCAAGAGGGGGTATAAATAGTTAACAACCCCAGATGGGCTGACCCTTTTGCAGGAGAGCACAGCTGAACTCCCACAAATGATGGAGTCCTGCGCTGGGCTCAGAGGACGGTCATTCACGGCAGATGATGATGAGTTGAGCCAGTTAGCACTTCTGGAAGTGCCGAATGACAGATGTGGATTCCTGTTTTCCTCCTCCCACTTTGCCTCCCAAGTGATTCTAGGGAAATTAAAGTCCAGCCCACGACTACCAAGACTGTGGCCACCACTCATTCCAATTCCTCTTTGCCCCTTAAATAACTGTCTTAGTATTCTATTGCTGTGAAGAGATTCCATGACCGTGGCAACTCGGAAAAAAAGAAAAAAGAAAAAAAAAGCATTTAGTTGGTACTTGCTTACATTTGGATATTTGGTGCATTACCATCAAGGCTGGAGGCATGGCAATGAACATGGTGCTGAGAAGTAGCTGTGAATTCTACATCTGAGTCATCAGGAGAGAGAGACAGACAGACAGACAGAGACAGAGAGAGAGAGACAGAGAGAGGCAGAGAGAGAGGCAGAGAGAGACAGAGACAGAGCTATACAGAGAGAGAGAGACACACACATACAGAGAGAGAGACAGACAGACAGACAGAGACAGAGAGACAGAGAGAGGCAGAGAGAGACAGAGAGACAGAGCTATACAGAGAGAGACACACACACACACACATACAGAGAGAGAGACAGAGACAGAGAGACATACAGAGACAGAGAGAGATAGACAGACAGAGAGAGGCAGAGAGAGACAGAGCTATACAGAGACACACACACACACATACAGAGAGAGAGACAGAGACAGAGAGACAGACAGAGACAGAGAGAGATAGACAGAGAGACAGAGAGAGACAGAGAGAGGCAGAGAGAGACAGACACACACATACAGAGAGACAGAGACAGAGAGAGATAGAGAGACAGAGAGAGACAGAGATAGACAGAGAGACAGAGAGAGACAGAGAGAGGCAGAGAGAGACAGAGTTATACAGAGAGAGAGACACACACATACAAAGAGACAGAGATAGAGAGAGATAGACAGAGAGACAGAGTTATACAGAGAGACACACACACATACAGAGAGAGAGAGAGAGAGAGAGAGAGAGGCAGACGGAGGGGGGGAAGAAAGGGGGGCAGAGACTGGGCCTGGTTTGGGCATTTGAAACCCCAAAGCCCATCTCCAACAAGGTCATTCCTCCCAGTCCCTATCAAGTATCTCTACTTCCTAATGACCAAGCTTTCAAATCTATGAGTCACCACAATAACAGTATCATTTCTTTTAAAGCCTTTTTTCTTATGGGGGGATGGGACAGCATAAACCAGATATTTAACCTGTATTTTAGGTACAATGGGACTGCTCATGGAGGGTGGGCCCATGAGCCTCTGATGTCATCCCTGGGAGATGACATATTATAGGTAATATTCTAGAAATAGGTTTTCTCCTCGATGCTTTGAAGATTGATCCAAGCCATCAAAGAAAAATGCTCAGAAGGCATAGCCCTAATCTATTCAGAAACTCTCAGTATTCATAAAGTGTGTAATACATGCCTAACATTCAGTGGGCTGTGTGGGAAGGGTTTGGTGGTATTATTACAGGCCTCTAAATGCTTAGAATTAAAATCAGCATACACACATATCTGTGTGGCTAGGGTCCGCTGTGGAGAGAGGGAAAGAATGAACGAGGACCACACGCCTTTTGTATTCTCCCTATGCAAGGAGCAGGAAAGTCAACAAACACTCGTTCATAACCAAAGTTAGCCCTTGGTGACAACCTCACGGGGTCAGTGGTCAGACAACCACTGGGCCAGAGGGAACCCTGATGCCCAGAAAATCATGCAAGACAGCGAGTTAATAAGCGGCAGTATGAACTTGGGGGCCGTTTCACTTCCCCAAGTCATTTATTTGTCTTAAGGATGCATGCTCTCTTCTGAGATTTATAAAGCAAAATATTTGCTGGCTAAGCAAAGACTTTGACTATTCACAAAAGGGTATTATTGACCACAGTTAAGCTGGATGATGGCTGGTATCCCTAAAGGCAACTATGCTATTGATGTTTTAGATGATTGTTAAGAATTTGCAGGCTTGGGGTGGGGTAGAATAGATTATTACTGTAAAGTATATATTTCAAGGAAATAATGGATGGGGCGGGCAAAAGTACAAGCATGTGATGAATATCTCATATGACAACTGTTGCATCGGCCACATCTTCAGAGCAGAGGCAGCTCACAGAGGAAGAAGCCCTGCTCGCAAGAGTATTAGAGCAGAGAGGTAGAGGGTCTGTAGACACTGCAGGTGGCCAAATGGGAGTTGCTAAGCAGACAGCGTTGCGGAACTATTTCAGGTAGAGGGCTTGGGGTGCACAAAGGCAGGGAGGTTTGACTGAGCCCTGGGAATTACACATAATGCAGATTTGCTAGCTCAGGAGCCTAGAGAGTGAGTGGCAGAAAATGATTCAAATGCCAGAAGCCTAAAAGATGCTTACCTCTTATTTTTGGGATAAAAATAATAATTCTGCCGCAATTTGATAGCACCAGATAAGAGATGACAGATAAGGACAAGCCCAAATTCATTAGTTTTTAAAATATTCATGGCTGGAAAACTTGGAGACGACCTTCATGTCCAGCAATAGAGGACTGACCGGTGTGCTTTGCATCCACACAAAGGAGCAACAAAGAGAAGCCAGTGATCAGTCCGAGTAATTGGTAAAGCTGCTCAGGTTCAAGCCCAGGGTCATGACGATGAGGTGATTGGGAATTAAGACGTATGTGGTGTGCTGTGGGGCTAAGGAAGTCTGTAGGTCGCAACGGGCTCAGCATTTCATTCAGAAGGGTGGGGGGCTCTGGGTCATCTTCAAGAATTTTATGGTGGAGGGAAAAGGTCAGAGCGTACCTGCTTCACCCCTGGCCTCTCGTTTCTCATTGGTAGAGAGTCTTGCTCTCCAGTTACCACATCTGTGCTCCTACCCACCCACAGGAAGTCAGCATCTAGGCTTGGTTCAGGCCGGAAGTGCAGTGGGTGGAGCCATGCTGGAGAATCACTGAGTAAGAGACTAAGAGGGAGTCAGGAGGATGTGAACGGTCATCTCTACAAAGACATATGAGCATCAGGGTGTTGGTGTGGGCACAGATGTACCACAGCAAACTCATGGGACAGTCACACAAATGTCAGGGCAACCATACAGGCTAAGAAACTCAAGTCAGAATGAGTTCTTGCCATGAGTGCATAGTCTTTAGTGCTAAAGAAGTTATTTTTCTGGAAAACCCTCTGTAGTTATTGAGGTGGTTTTTTGTGGTTGTGGTTGTTGTTTTTGATTTGTTTTTTATTCACTTGGCACAAGCTTGGGCCATCTAGGAACACTGAACCTCAGTTGAGTGTGTGTGTGTGTATGCACTGCCAGAGAAACCGCACAGGAATATACATATGTATTATATACACGTGTACATATATCATATGTGTTATATATGCATATGTATTGTATATAAAACAAGAACAAAACAAATGACAACAACAACAAAAACAAGAAACAAGCAAGCTGAGAGGGCATTGTCTCCACCTCTGACTCAGTTCTCGCCTCTAGGTTCCTGCCCTGCTTGAGTTCCTGCATTGGCATCCTTCAGTGACAGCCTATGATCATGACATGCAAGGCAAATAAACCCTTTCCTCCACAAGTCAATTGTGGTCATGGTCTCTGAAACAGCCCTAGACAGCTAGCTAGGACAGGCTTAGTGGGGCTGGCCTCTGGTTCTCATTTTTACATCACTGAAGCTGGAACAAGGGCCAGCAAAGCTTTTCTATAAATGACAGACAATAAATCCTTTAGGTGCGCACATCAGGCTGTCTTTGTCACAATTATTCAACTCTGCCATTGCCTCAGGGACACCACTGCAGACAAACAGAAACAAATGAACAGGCCTTACCGGCTATTTTGGGATTCTCTTGGAAGTTCCCTACCAAACTTTGAATTTTGTAACACATTACGTGTTGTGAAATCTTTTTCTCCTTTTGATACTTTTTTATCCATTGAAAATGTAGGATCTATTCTTGGGCTCTCAGCAGTGGGCCTTATCTGCCCTGAAGCTACCCACTCTCTGATCCCTGGTTACAATGTTCTCATATTAAGCTTCCAACTGTCTTCCTATAGAGGCCACACACCTCTCCAAGGTGTGGTTGACTCAGAGATGAAGCTACAATCACTGTTAAGGCTCTGCAATTGGTTGCTTGGCTTTTCAGTTCAGTTTTCTTTAACTTTGAGGATTTTTCTGCCCATTTTCCTTGAACTTGTCCAGCTGTATTAGGTGCTATGTGGAATGAACTCCTGGCCTGCGGTGAAGGTCACCAAAGGAGGTTTCATTTCTCTGCGACTGCTGGCTAATCCGTTTCTGGATGTCAGAAGCACTTTCATAAGCCTCGCACAGTGTGCCATATGGAATATTGTTCTGTGCACTCCAGAGCTCCTGTCGCTGCCATCTGTCTGCAACTTCCTGTGTAGTTTCTTTGGCAGTGGGGGAGCCATCTCTCAGAAACGCTTCTATAAAACAAGTTTTGAAAGCCTAACCCAAAACAACATTAGCCTCTCAACTTGGATGTAAACATATTTAAAACAAATTAGTAATGATTTGTACTTAAAGGCGCAGTTGCAAACTACAAGTGGGTGCTGCAGACCATCGCCTGAGAGCATCCGGGTGCTTCCAGCTCTGTGAAAGCCCAATCAGAAAAAGCTTTACCATCTCCCACGTTAAGGACTCTCACACCCTGGGACCTTGCCCTTTTGCCTATGCTCGGCTTGTATTCTCAAATATCCTGTCATCTAATACATCTATCCTTGAATGAGTTTATATTGGCTTGACCGAAAAGGCTGCTTTACACTCTGTAAGTCTATGTCCCATTTCATGCAGCAGCAACGGCACGATTTTGACTTAGTGAGGTGAGTGTTCTTGGTTGTGAAGACATGAGCTTTGTTATATTCTCTTTGTGGTCAAATAGGGATAACTGTGAGAGAGGTGTTTATACTACAGCAGTAAATGATACTCAGAGGAAGGCACTTTTAGATCTTTGGACACGTGCATATTGTGATAGCCCAAGATCACCAGGTGTAGATAAAGGGCCTTGGCATCTTATGTGAGAAGGGCTCAGTTTAAATCTTCGCTCTTTACCAACACTAAAGGAGTAAAACTCATTGGCTATCTCCTCAGACCAACCGTGTCTAAACCGACCAACCTCGTCTATTCAAATGGGGAACAAGAATCCTGCCTGCCCAAGACTTCAAAAAAAAAAATTAATGGAACCAAGGAACATGATATAAAGACAAAACTCATAGGTGAAAACTCACAGACAGATATAGCATTTGCTCATTCGTATGCATATTTATGACTCTCCAAAGTTAAAACGTTGGAGAACATATATCTAAAAAAAAAAAAAATTATTGTTATAGGTAAACACGGGAGCTCTTCAGAGGAGGAGGTTGCACCTGGTGGGCGGAAGAATCTGGCTGAGGTCCAGTTAAACATGTAGATTCTTGTGCCTATCCCAGACATTTTGTTGGGACAGATGTGGGATGAATAATTAATAAACTCCTCAGGAGATTCTGATGCAAATAGTTATTGGGCCAGATCTTGAGAATACCATCTTCTGGTTTGGTGGGAGAAGATAGAAAAGAAAGAAATACTTTCTCTCTAATTTTAGTTCCCCAGGTATGCCTCCTGCCCTTTGTTAAGATGGGGCTCAGGGGTACACTGTGAGGATGTGGGAAACCAGGGAAAAGATGAGGTCAAGGCGGGAAGAATATGGTACCAGGGTGTGTGCTCCTTCCCAGATGTTTGGTTGGTGTCGTTAGTGATGCTCATTTTAGAGTTCTTTTCGAGTGGGCATACTTGTTAGGAAGGAAGCGAGTAATGGTTTCTGCAAGGTACATACTCCTTTCTCTCACTTAGAAACAAGATCTGGAGATAAATGTCAGAGAGTTGGAAAGTTGGCTCCTAAGAAGCTTGTTAGGTTTCTAAATCATCATTAATCATCCCGAGGATGTGGCCCCAAATGGCAACGCAGTACCCCAGTGTTCGGTGTTTGAATTTTCCTGAGAAGACTGAGATAAGAAAAAGCCAGTGGAGAACCAGGTGTTTTTGAAAGACGCTTTCTACTTTGCCATACCTGGAGCTAGAGACATGTCTCAGCAGTTATGAACATTTGCTGCTCTTGCAGAGGCCTGGTGTGATGGTGTCTATATGCTCGGCCCAGCGAGTGGCACTATTAGAAGGTGTAGCCCTGTTGGAGTAGGTGTGTCACTGTGGGTATGGGCTTTAAGACCTTCATCCTATCTGCTTGGAAGCCAGTCTTCTCCTAGTGGCCTTCAGATGAAGATGTAGATCTCTCAGCTCTTCCTGTACCACGCTTGCCTGGATGCTGCCATGTTTTTGCCTTGATGATAATTATCTGAACCTCTGAATCTGTAAGCCAGCTCCAATGAAATGTTGTGATTTATAAGAGTTGCATTGGTCATGATGCCTGTTCACAGCAGTAAAACCCTAATGAAGATAGCTGGGGTTTGGCTCCCAGGACCCATATAGGGTGGCTCTCAACTGTCTGTAACCTAGGTCTAGGGGACCTGACCCTCTCTTCTGTGGACACTTATACACACAAGATGCACATTCACTCATACAAATGACAAAACTAAAATGACAGAATCTTTTTTTTAAAGTTGCCAAGCCTTTTTGCCAATATCTCACGAGTCCAACTTAATAACCTTGGCTCCCTTCGCTGCAAAGTGATTCAGAAATACCTTTGTTATTCTTTAGACCTTCACATGCCAAGATCAAAATCAGCATTGCAATTAGTAAGGAATTGAGAGGGATGAATACAGAGGCAGGCAGCCAGTCGATTCTGGCCCAGATGGGATCTGGGGTTGGAGGACTGTCACACTGGGCCTGAGCTGCCAACCACAATGATTCCAGCTACTGGTGAGACAACTACCCTCACAGGGGTGATGGCCACAGCTCAGGAATCGCCAGGCCATACCTCTAAAGTTTATAGTGTCTAAGTGCCCTCCAGCCTTATGAAGTTCGTTCCCATCACAGAGTGTGTCTATAGCAGTCTGAAGGTCAGCCTTTTTTTTTTTTTTTTTAGTGTGATCTGAATGAAGATCTGAAGCTACCCTTGGGACCCTTGGCTGGTAACTCGATTGCTAAAGCTTTTTGTTTTGACTTCCTAGAGATGGAACTAATTCCTAACAGCTGCCTCCCCCTGGGGCTCTTGACTTCCCCAATGAGAGATGGGAACTGATAATAAACCTTGGGTGAGACTTCCATGTAAATTGTTTTGGAAAAAAAAATATCCATCACGGGTATGTTAAGAATTAGTGAAAGTATTTGAATTATTGAAATCAGGTTCATGTACCTAAAACTTTAATTTAAAATTTCCTATTAGTAGGTGCTATGAATAATTAAAAATTCCCATTTAATATGAGGGAAATATCTCCCAGTGAGTTTTAATAAAACATCTAAACTATGAATATCCCAGCTCCTGCCTTCAAGTCCTCTTGATTAATATTGCTCATTAACTGTAGATGGGATATCCCTCAGAACCCCATCATTTCTTGAGAATCTTGTCTCATCTTTCTCCTCCCCTCTTCTTCCCAATCCTCTTCCTTTGTGTGTGTATGTATGTGTGTGCGAGTGTGCGCACGTGCGTGCACTCTTGCACAGGAGGTCAACATCCGGTATCTTCCTTCTCTGGTCACTTTCCACCTTTTCGAGACAGGATCGCTCAGTTAACTGGAACTTGTGACCACACTCGCTAGCCAGAGTGTTCTTGGGAATCTTCCTGTCTCTGATTCTGCATGCTTGGATTATAGTTACATGGTGCCTCGTGAAGGGTTTTTTATTCATTTTTTTATTTTTAAATACAATGCTGAGCAGATGAACTCTGGCCCTTATAGTTGCATGGTCAGCGCTTTACTGATTAAGATTGAGCTGCCTCTCCAGCCCTCATGTCTTCTTTATATCAAATTTTAATATCATGTTTTCCCCAGTGACGCACCTTCCTGTTATACAAGTGGTGTAGCTGTGCAGGGGTGAAGAACCCTTTGGTCCACTGATTCAACACAGACACTCCTTTATGTGGCTATTGTCTATCCTGGCTCTTCACTCCAGGGTCATTAACAACATTTTGCTCTCTAGGTTGCTCAGAGAACAGAAGCCATCAGAAGGGAACTCTGGCTGTGAAGATGGCTCAGTCAGTAAACTGGTGATGTTTGCCTATAATCCCAGTACTGGGGAGGAGGAGACAGTCAGAACCCCTGGGCTCTCAGGCCAGCCAACCCAGCCTATTTGTTGAGTTCCAGACCAGAGAAAAACATACACATATGAATACACATACATGTACACAAGCATGACACACACACACACACAGAGTGGGTCACACCTGAGAAACAACACTCAAGGTTGTTCTATAGCATCTGCATAGCACACACCTGTGCACATACCTCTACATGCATTTATAACACCTCTAAACACATAGACATACAGGCACACGGGCGCACAGACACATCACAGGCACACACACAGAGTGTAAGAGTGTTCCTATATCCACACACTCTTACATGTCCTGTGTTTTCTGGTCTTTCCTGTTATAAGTAATGATTACATCTCCAGCTGCTTGGATCGGGGAAGGGGGTGTCCCCATCAAAGACCATATGTTAAAGGTTGAGTTTCCAGCTCATCACTATTAGGAAGTTGTGAAACCCTTAAGAGGTATAGAGTCTGTGGAAGTTGGGTCTTTGGTGAGCATGCTTTCAAAGAGGATTGTGGGGCTCTGGCCTCCTACTCTCCCTTCCAAAGCTCCTGGTTGAAGAGCTTTGCTCTGCCATATACTGCCCAAGCATGTTCTCACTCATCTCAGACCCAAAACCAACAGAACCAGCCATGGAGCCAGACCTCCAAAACTGTGTGAGTCATACCAAACCTTTTTTCTCCATAAGTTGATTATCATGAATCTTTGTCACAGTGCTAGAAAGCTGATTGATATCCCTGCCCATGCCATCCTGAGTACCTGCATGCCACTTTCACCCTTTCTGGCTTATGGAAGAACTTAGTTCTAGGAATTTTTTCATTCTCCCAAACAGTCAGCCTTTTCTCCCAGACTGCAAATACAGGCAGGTTACTTATCTACAATACAAAACACCTTCTGATTGGCTCTACTTCTCTCCAAGCACTGGACCATTTCCTTTCATCACTTTAAAGCAAAACCCCTGAAAAGAGTTCTGCTCTTTCAAGTGTTTGAATACTAGACCTTTGCCCATCATTTCACTAGATCTGCTCCTCTTGGTCTCTAGGAAAAACACAGAGTACCATGCCATGCAAGATCCCGGCTTTCCCAAAGCCAAGCTACTCCACCTGACCTCCTGCAGTGCCTGACACAAGTTTCGGAAGAATTGTCTAACTGGTGTCTTTCTGTGGCATTATCTTGGAGATTCATTTACATACCCAACTTTATGTTAGTCTTAGCCCCCATCCCCCCACATGGTGCTGGTGATAAAACTCAGGGCTTTGCACATGTTGGATGAGTGTTTTATCGCTGAGCTACAAACTACATCTGTTACTAGAACATACACCCGAGATCACAGGGAAGAGGCTCATGGACCTCAGAGATTCAAGTCCACTGGGGCTCAGCTCAGCTTCAGTCACAGCAAGGAAGAGAGGGAGAAAGAGAAAAGGGGACGGGAGGGAGGGAGAGAGCAAGGGAAAGACAGAGAGACAGATAGACAGACAGAGACAGAGACAAAGACAGAGAAAGACCTCCTTCAAGAGAAAATTACAATGATTTCACTCACTTCCTCCTACTAGGGTCACCTCCAAAAGATTCCACCATATCCCAGTAGCATATCAGGCTAGGGTCCAGGCGCTCAACACATGGACTTTGAAGCAATGCAAACATTTATCACACACTAAAGCCACCCCTATCATCATCCCTGCTACTGTGCTTTATAGATTTCCATTCTCCTTGTTTCTTTTGCTCTCCTAAGCTCTATAAAGGCTTACAGGCCTGTATGCTATATCGGCATGTGGAGCTTTTCTGTTTTTTAACTCTATCCTTCAGGCTTAGAGAAATGCCTAGCACATACTAGGTGCTTATTAAACACATGCTAAACCTTTCACCAGTTAAAAAGTTTTGGAAACGTCCACTTGTATGGCTGACCCTCTAATCTCGATTTGATAAGTTAAAGTATGTTTGGTTACCACCAGACCTTAACGGCCTGGAAGTGTTCACCATGCCCACGCGGAGAGTACATCTGTGTATTATTTTAGTTGAGAGCTTAAATTGTGTTGGATAGTTAACAAGGTTGTCTCTTTTAAACCTCCCCAAATGCATCAAAGGGGATATTATTCATCTTTTACAGTAAAGGACAGAGGCTTTAGGAAAATCATGTCAATTGCCCAAGGATATTTATTTGGTAGGTGATAGATATCTGATAGGCAGATATGGGGACAGACAGTCTCAGTGGCTGACCAGTCAGCATTCCACATGCTGTTTACATTAGTCATTGCCGCGCAGATCTGCTCAGAAACCAGCCAGGCAGCCACACTCTCATTCTTTCTCTGAATGTAGTTCCCATGGTCCTAAGAATTTCAGGAAATTGGAAATAGAGAGTTCCCTGAGTGGCTTTATTCCACTTGTGACTAAGCCTCTGTCCTAGTCTGCTTTCTGTTACTATGATAAAACACCATGACCAAAACAAAAACAAAAAACAAAAAACAAACAAACAAAAAACCGACTTGGAGAGGAAATGGTTTATTTAGTTTACCTGTCCCGTCCCCAGTCCATCACTGAGGGAAGTCAAGGCAGGGACCATGAAGGAAGGCTGCTCAATGACTTACACCCTATGGCTTTTCTTTCTTATACACCTTAGGACCACCTGTCCAGGAATGGTCCTGTGCACAGTTGGCTGGGCTCTCCCACATCAATCATTATCAAGAAAATGGTTGGAGCTGGAGAGACAGCCAAGCAGTTAAAAGCTCTGACTGCTTTTCCAGAGGTCTTGAGTTCAATTCCCAGCAACCACATGGTGGCTCACAACCATCTGTAGTGGGATCTGTTGCCCTCTTTTGGCATACAGGTATACATATAGATAGAGCAGTCATATACATAAAACAAATAAATAAGTCTTAAAAAAAGAAAGAAGGGGGGCGGCAGCTGGAGAGATGGTTCATCGGTCAAGAGCACCGACTGCTCTTCCAAAGGTTGTGAGTTCAAATCCCAGCAACCACATGATGGCTCACAACCATCTGTAATGAGATCTGATGCCCTCTTCTGGGGTGTCTGAAGACAGTTGCAATGTACTTACATATAATAAGTCAATCAACCAATCAATCTATCTATCTATCTTTAGGAAGGAAGGAAGGAAGGAAGGAAGGAGGGAAGGAAGGAAGGAAGGAAGGAAGGAAACACTCCACAGACTTGCCCACAGGACAATCTGATTGGAACAATGTCCAGTTGAGGCTCTCTCTTTCCAAGTGACTGTAGTTGGTGTCAAGTTGACAAAAACTAACCATTACAGCTCCTATGCATGCCCAAGTCTGGACTGGACTCCATATGGAGTACTGACTGGCCAACCAGGGTGGGAAATGCACGAGCATACTTTCTTTACCTCTAAGCAAGTTCTGCTTGTTCAAATTGTCTAGTTAATAAAAACCCAGCTCAAATACACCTGTGATCATAAGTCAAAAGCCTTCTCCTCTGTACCGTGGCACTAACCTTGAGAAAGATCTGAACCTTGCTGTGGTTCGCACATTACACTGACTGATTTACAGGGCCTTGTATGTGTCTATTTCTCAAAGTAGACTGGAAAATGGCGAACGGGGACTGTGCTACCCAAGTGTCTCCCCCAGCGCTGACACCAAGCTGGCTGGGGTATGAAGAATGAACGGCAGGTTCTCCTGTTGCCTTTATTCACTCAAAAGATGACTACCGAGGACTATCAGAGCCTAGGCCCTGACCTACACATAGGCAGGAGAGAGCAGGCTGCTTTCCAAAGAGAGCCTTGTTCTAGTGTGGAGGCAGACACGGAGAATGCAGGAAGGGAGGAATGCTTAGCAGGGACTTGAAGGACAGACACCAGCACAGTTAGGTTCTCCTTTGCATTAGGTGCCCAGTGCCAGCTTAGTTTAAAGGTCATTGAATGGTGCCTGAGCATGAGGAGGGAGCATCTTCCTCATGAGTGACCCTCAGAAGTCCTGATGGAGGACCTCGACAGACAAGAAAGGAGCTGAGAGAATTCCAGCTGGTGGAATAGCAACTGAGGCATGGTTCAGTGCTACAGTGCGTGGCCACCATCCGCAAGGAGTTGGGCTTCATTCCAGTAAGTGCCTATGAGTGCATGTGTGTGTGCACATGAACACACACAACATGTGCACACACACACACACACACACACACACACACACACACACACACACAATCTTGATCACCTCCATCTCTACCTCCACTACCAAACTCTGATGGAACACTGATAACTGGAGAGGAGACAAGTAATAGCTGATACTTAAAGAACTGTTTGTCAAAAGTAATAACTCTATAGAGTACTGCATACCCCGCCACATGGTAAGGGTTATATTGTTATTTTTATTTTAACTATTTAAAGACAGGTATGGAGTTCAGGCTGGCCTAGATCTGACAGCCTTCCTGCCTCAACTTCCCTATTTATAGGCACGTATCACCATGCCTGGCATATCATCATTTTCAAGAGAGATCCATTCCTGATGTATGATACCTGAGTACTTGATACTAAGTGGCTTATATAATAGCTAGTTTCTCTACTAACAAGTCAAGGTCCTATCTGTAACCACAGAATAGGACCCAGCATATCTCTGATGGGCACACTGACCCAGATCTCATTTCACACAGTCTCTTCAGATTTCACTGAAGGGAGTGGTGACAATAGTTAAAAAGTTAATACAAATTCTCTTTATTACGCCTGAAATGTCACCAGGAGAGATTGTTAGTGTGAGATTCGTTGGACTGTTTAAAAAGTACTTTAATCATAGTTTAAAAGGCACCAAGCTATAAAATGGGAAGCAGCCCAAATATTCAGGTCACTTCTCTTTAAGTGACTATCTAAGAGAAAGAAAGACCGGGGCTTTGGCCAGGAAGCTGGATAGAAAATATAAACACATAAAAAAGGAATTCATTTGCTGTAGGGAGGGAACAAGGGCTCAAGAAGTGTTGCAGAGCCTTCCCTCCTGTGTAAGTTCTGTTCTGGGATCCAGCAAACAGGCCAGGCAAATCCAGGCTGGTCAGACAGTTCTGTTCCATACTGTGAAAGATTCAACACACCCTGAGCCATGCTGAGGTGGTGATGATATCGCTCCATCAGCGGCTAGGCTGTTGAAACAAAGTACCCAAACTGGCGGCTGGGCTGTAGAAACAAAGTACCCAAACTGGCGGGCTAATAGCAACAGAGTTCATCTCTCATCATTCTTGGAGGCCGGGAAGTTGAAGATCACCGTGCCAACAGGTGTGGAGCTGGAGAAGCCTGGCTTTTGGGTGGTTGCTGTGTCCTCACATGCAGGAGGAGATGAACAAGGTCCCCCAGAACTCTTCAGAAAGATACTTAGCTCACCCTTGAGAGGGCTCCGCCCTCATGACCTGCTCTCTCCCTCAGTCCCTCACCTCAGATGACCATAACATTACAATTAGAATTTCAACATAAGAAATGTTGAGGAGATGCAAACGGGTGGCTGGTTACAAATGGTTGAGTAAGTACTGAGTTGTGCGTCACATTAGACTTAGCTTTTCCAGTGGAAGAGAACCTTAGAGACCTGTAAACCAGCCCCCCCTCCCCCCCGCCCATCCCGGAACAAACAATGAATTATCCCAGTCACACACAAGTAATTGGCTAACACAGAATTCCAATTCAAAATTGTTGCTTGCTGGGCTACAAATCTGTGGTCATATTCAGTGGTAGAGTGTTTGCTTAGTATGCCAAAGGTCCTGCAATATGCACACTTTTTTCTGTCATTTATAAGTTATGAATGTAAATGCTTGAGCCAAAGGGGGAGACAACAACAACCACCACTTTTTCAAGTTAATGCCTGGAATATTCTAGGAAGACATTATGGTAAGAAAGCAAGATTTCAGTGGATGGGGCATTATCATAACCACAGGCAGGGTACTAGCTAGCTGCTGATAAATTGAACTTTTCTTTAAGTTCTATTATTTGTTAGTTGAGACAAAGTCTCTCTGCAGCTCTGGCTGGCTTAGATCTAGTTGTGTAAACCAGGCTGGCCTCGAGCTCACAGAGACCCACTTGCTTCTGCTTCCTAATTGCTACCATTAAATGTGTCGCCACCCTGGCCAAATTCTCTATTTTTAAAGTACTTTAAGATAAGTTTTGATGATTCATAATTTACAAATTTCTAATGGTGTAGAAAATAGAAAGAGAATCTCAGTGTTAGAAGAGATTTGATCAACTTTTATTCCTGGTACCTAGGAATTCTGCCACCTAAGGAAATGGCTTCCCCCTGCTGAGACTTAATCTCTAAAATGAAAGTGATCTTGGTACTTATTAAAATGATATCACCAAGCCCCTAGGAAAGCCATGAGAGAGACAGAATCCAACTAAGGATTCTGCTAACATCCACAGGTAAAGCAAGTAGGAATAGATAGGAATAAATACACTACAGCAGTAGAATCAAAGGGCTTTCATCTTAGTAAGAAGGTGCTAGAATATTTGAAATTTGAAAAATAAAAATGCTTAAAAGAGGTCAATGTGAAAGGGTTCGCTTTTTCAAAAAAAAAAAAAAAGTTTCCATTACGTTTATATATTTGTCTCTTTACACTGGGGAGAGTCAGTTCTCTCCCATCAAGTGGATCCCATAGGACAAACTCAGACCATCAGGGTTAAAGAGCCTTTACGCTCTGAGCCATCTTGCCAGTCTAGGGTTTTCCTTAGGATGTTAGCTATGAGAATTGGGTGATATACAAACTGAATCCAACCAAATAATATGTGACAGTCACCCTTGCCTTCTTGTCGCCCACCCCCACACCGCCCCCGCTCCCACCCCAAGCTGTGGAGTCACTGGTTCAGAAACTTCAAATAGCATGAGAATTCGTGAAAAGAAAGAAAGGAAAATAAACATTAAAAAGAATATCTGGGATCCACCCCATAATCAGCTTCCAAACGCTGACACCATTGCATACACTAGCAAGATTTTGCTGAAAGGACCCAGATATAGCTGTCTCTTGTGAAACTATGCCGGGGCCTAGCAAACACAGAAGTGGATGCTCACAGTCAGCTAGTGGATGGATCACAGGGCTCCCAATGGAGGAGCTAGAGAAAGTACCCAAGGAGCTAAAGGGATCTGCAACCCTATAGGTGGAACAACATTATGAACTAACCAGTACCCCGGAGCTCTTGACTCTAGCTGCATATGTATCAAAGATGGCCTAGTTGGCCATCACTGGAAAGAGAGGCCCATTGGACACGCAAACTTTATATGCCTCAGTACAGGGGAACACCAGGGCCAAAAAAATGGGAATGGGTGGGTAGGGAAGTGGGGGGGGTATGGGGGACTTTTGGGATAGCATTGGAAATGTAATTGAGGAAAATATGTAATAAAAAATATTAAAAAAAAAAAAGAATATCTGTCCCGTCTGGCTCGCCACCAGCCGACTCAACAGATTAGTCCATTATCTTATAACCTCAAGTGAGCCAAGGAGCAACATCCAAAAAGTAACCACTCTGTCCCTCCAGATTATAAACAGAGACATTTCTTAGTGGTATCTCTGATCTTTGGGAAGCCTTAGAATGAAAAAGAGAAATGCCCAGGAAAATAAAGTACTTTGTTATAATCTGCTTTCTGTTGCTAATAACACACTATCACAGAGAAGATGAGCTAGAAAAAAAAAAGGTTTACTTGGGATAATGGTACTGATCCAAAAGTCACATCTGATCACAGCCATCTTCTAGGCAGATGCCTGAAGCACCTCAGGGCATTCTAAGTAGGTCTCAGACTCTCTTTCATCATCTAGAGCTGCCGAGATTTAATTGTGGAATTCTCACCCAAGTGACCATATGCAGTTCACATCACCCCCTAAAGGCCCCAATTCTAAATATCATAGACTGAATCTCCATTCTCTCAACTCATCACAATGGGGATTCAGTTCCAGTGGGCTTCACATCATTATTTCAGTATGGAAGATCCAATGCACATTTGGGAGAAAGACAGACACATAACCCTGGCTCTGTCTTTCAATCAGAGATTCCCCATGGTTCCCTGAGAGGGGTAAGAGCTTTAGCATTAGATCTGAATAAGCCTGGGATTCAACCTGGCCACCACTTCTTCCTTAAGCTGTGATCTGACAGAACCCTCTAGGGCTCTGTCTTAGTCAGGGTTTCTATTCCTGCACAAACATCATGACCAAGAAGCAAGTTGGGGAGGAAAGGGTTTATTCAGCTTACACTTCCATGCTGCTGTTTATCACCAATGAAGTCAGGACTGGAACTCAAATAGGTCAGGAAGCAGGAGCTGATGCAGAGGCCATGGAGGGATGTTCCTTACTGGCTTGCTTCCCCTGGCTTGCTCAGCCTGCTCTCTTATAGAACCCAACACTACCAGCCCAGAGATGGTACCACCCACAAGGGGCCTCCCCCCTTGATCACTAATTGAGAAAATGCCTTACAGTTGTATCTCATGGAGGCATTTCCTCAACTGAAGCTCCTTTCTCTGTGATAACTCCAGCTGTATCAAGTTGACACAAAATTAGCCAGTACAGGCTCTGTTCCCCATCTTTCTTATGCTCTCTTATCTCACAGTATCATCGGGAGTATAACAACACAGGTAGGATGTCATTCTGGAATGAAGGCTTGAAACACAGTGCCACATTTACTATGCTCTTGAAGTCTCTGGATCGAGAATTCAAGAGTAGCACAGGAGAGACAGCTTCTGCACCCTGCCTGTGCTGTGAGATGTAGTGACTCACACAGCTGAGGTAGCTTGTTTCCTCAATGAGCTGAGTTGGCTAAGCAATGAACTCGGCTAGGGGTGTTGACTGGAACGCTCGTATGGATCCTCTCCATGTTGCTTGGACTTCCTCAATGAGAGGCAACCCCAAGAAAGCAAAACTCCTTAATAGCAGCTCACGGCTATTAGCTAACATCAAAAGCTACCCTAGCACTTTAAAATACAGGCCCAAATTCTTGGCATGCCTTCTATCAAATATGAAGCTTTATAGTCTCCCTGAAAGACTCTAAAAGTGTGCTATTGCCCATGAGTCAAATGCATGAGGGAGGAATGACTGAATGAAGGACCAGAATGACTTGAAATGGTCAGGATATGCACTGAAGACTCGAAGATTTGGGTTCTGGGTTCCTAATAGTTCTTGACTCATAATGACTCTTGGGTTGGTCTGTTCTAAATCTGCCCCTCCCAGCCTATAACTTCTGCCTCTTAGGCAGTTTCTGCTTGGCTCTGGCCAGGAATGTTATTGGCAAGCTCTATTCCTATCCTGCCTGGTTCTCAGGCTTCTTGATCCAAACACTCTCTTGCTCACCACTCTGACCCCCTTCTGTCTTCAGCCCAGACTGTCTGCTTTCCTCTGAGTCCATGATAACAGGAAGGCAGGGAGCACAGGAAGGCACAGAGATGTGTGTACAAATGTAGTGTGTTGAAGGGAAGACAGATTACTTAGTATTCCCAATAAGTTAGCACGAAATAAAACTGTGTATTTGCTTTGTAAAACGTAAAATATTCTGAAGACACTGAAAAATTTAAAGGAGTGCTATCATATGCATATTCAAACTTATTTATGCACAGTAAGTTTTTTTAAGAAGAAAGAGGAGGAGGAGGAGGAGGAGGAGGAGGAAGATTGTGTATGAAGAGGGGCGTTTCCTTGAGTAGGCCTAGTTGGCCTTGAACTCACCGTTTTCCAGCCTCAGCCTCCCAAGTGCATCGTTCACTCTTGCTTTTCTTCTCTCTGGAAGACATGACTAGTTGCAACACTGGCCTTAGCTCTTAAATGTCATTCATTTTGTGGATTAGTAAAAGACCCAACAGCTTCAAATGGCTCACATATTTCCCTATCTGACTTCTAAACTACTATCCTCTGACTAGGGTGGAGGATAGTGAGAATGCAGCCCCCCACCCCCACCCCCCAAATAAATCCATGGGCATCTGGCACCTGTCACTGCCTCCTAACCCTGGTCACACTCAGCATTCATGGTTCATTAAAAGGTGGTTCTAGGGGGCTGACTGCTCTGACAGAGGACCTGGGATTCCCAGTATCCACAAGGCAGCTCACAAACATCTGTAACTCCAATTCCAGAGGATCTGATATCTCTCCTGGCCTCCAGGGGTACCAGACTTGCATGTGGTGCAAGCATTCATTTAAGATAAATGCTTATCACATAACATAAAATAAAAACATTTGTTTTTTTAAAAAAATGATTACTTTCAGGAAGCTGAGACAGGAGGACTGCTACAAATTTCAGACCAGTCAAGGACAATATAGTAAGACTCTTGTCTGAAATTTTAAATTTTCTTCTTAAAAGATGAGTATTGCCCTGCCTTTAGAGGTTTTACAGGTGTGCCTGCTGTGTCACATGCGTGTCCATAGGTGGCAGGAAGGTGAAAGGCTATGTCTATGCTTAGTGTTCTGACCTGTGAACATTTGATTGATGAGTAGTCAAACACTCCCTGAAAAAAAAGGGGGGGTGGGGGGAGTCTGAGATGACCACCAGTCTGATGCTGTGTAGGCCCAGATGGATTCCCAGATCAGGAAGCAAGCCAGAGACTAGAAGAATCTGGCTGGGGCCATAGAACCCTGATGAAGTGCAAGCCCTAGAGGACCACCACAGCAGCACCATGGGGCTTGGACAGGGAGACAGGAAGCTAGCCTGAGAGTACTATTAGTCATGACCTTTGCCCGGTGCCATAATGCTCAAGTGGGTCATAGCACTCCTGAGACCACTTCTGAGATAACCTCAGACACTCAGAGACCCTGAGATCCACTAAGAGGATCAAAGAAGTGGTGGAGAAACAGAAGAGAAGGAGAAACCAAAGGATGTGGGCACAATGAAGAGAGGCAGAACTGGAGACTCAAGAGTAGGGAGGGGACAGCCTTATGTGAGTAGCCAGTGATGGTGATGCCCCTGAGGTTCTTGTCTGTGCTGCTTCTGGGGGCCACATCTGGTTTGTGGTTCCTGAAGCAGCAGGGATCTGTTACCACCAAAGGCCAGGTAGACTTCCCTGGTCTAAGCAATTGCCTGGAGGCATGTTGATGTCTGAGAGCTATGCAAAGCTGGCCCCACCCCTTGTTTGGGCATCAGGGGAGAACTGGCCCTACCTCTAGCCAACTGCATTATTTGGGAGAGCAGCTTGGGAGTTTTGGGTGAGCCAGCTCCAAGGATGTGATCTCTTGTCTGTTGTGTGGTGGCTCTGGCAAGGGTGGCATGATCTCTTGTTTCTTCCCCATCCATCTTTCCTCATTACCTATGGCAGGCAAGAGAGCTGGCCCTGGGGTAATGAGAGCCAGAGATCTGGTCCTGTCCCTCACCGGCTATAACACTTGTCTGGGTAGCAGGGTAGAGCTGGCCTTGGGTAGAGGGGTTGCTACTGAACAGACCCCACGGGCATGAGTGTGTGAGAGTCAATGAGCTGACCAACTCGGAGACCTCTCAGGCCCAGATCCAGAACTTTGAATCGACCCATCCCAATATATACACCATCAATGAACTGCTAAAGTGCAATAAAAGGCCAGCTCTACAGAGCCAAAACTACAGGATCTCCATGACACAGGGCAAGAACAGCATATCCAAGAGGAGTCCCAGTGAGGATGCAGTATTGCTAGGGTACCAGAAGCCAGAGGCCTCGTAACAGACCAATGAGTGATTGCAATGGACATTTGCAAATAAAGAAGTGGATAAAAGGGTGTACCAAGAGGAACACGCTGTTACACACTACAGCTTCCACAATGAGATTTTTTTCCCCTCTGTTGTGGGGGAGGTTGCAAGGGCGGAGAGCAGGTATAAGGGTAGGGCAAGAGGAGTCGGATTGGGGTGCATGATGTGAAATTTACAAAGAACCAGTAAAAAGGTAATTTTTTTTTAAGGTGAAGTATTGCTTATCTGAGGCAATTAGGAGACAGAGTGGGCAAGTCTGCAAACAAGCACCACACCTGAGGACCAGCCTCGCCCTCCTTGTCCTGGGGCTTTTCATGTCGCAGACTTAGCCACAGCCTAGAATTCAGTAGGAACTTTATTATTATTATCATTATCATTATTATTATGCCTTGTATCTGTTTTACCTCCCAGCCTTCTAAGTGCCTACACTTTGAGTTCTCATTTTTTCTTTAATTTTTGTGGGAATTATAATTGAACTCCCTGAAGTGTGCAGACACCCTGTTTGAGGTTAGTTTTTCAGGGCTCTTTCCATACCCATTTATTTTCCTCTGGAAACCTCACAATGAGACAAAAACAAAGCCATTTGAGCATATCTCCGTAAACTGGACATGTAGGAGCGTTAATGTATCACAAGGGTGAACTGGGGCTGGGGGTGGGGGGGTGGGGGTGGGGCAGAGCTGTTCTGCTAAGTGTTGGAGTTTGTTCAGCTGAGAGGACCACACGGGCTGAAGACAAACACTTGGGTTGCTAGAGGACTTAGAGGAGCTGCATTTGCTGGTGTTAAAGCAGACAGCAGAGACCTGGATGGGAAGGCACAGAAAGGAGAGCCCTGAGAGTGTGTGGAGCTAGCAGAGTTAGTAGAAGAATGTACTAATCTTGCCTGGAATCGCCACATAAACTTCCAGGATCTGTCTTCTTCTTTTACTTTAGAACAGCTTTAAGTTTGCAGAAAAGTTGTGAAACCATACAGAAAGTTCCCATATATCCTAGCCTGTATACACTTCCTCCTGTTTCTGACATTGAACACTTGGCACAAGCAATGAGCCTAGTTTGTCCTGTTGTCATTAGTTATAAGTCTATGCTTCATTTACATTTTTTTCTCCCAGATCCCCTTTAATGTTCTCTTTTTGTTCAGGATCTGTTAAGAGCACCACAGTATGTTTAGCCGTGACGTCTTTAGGCTCCATGATGGTACCCATTTCTCTATTTCTTTGTATTGCTGCTGCTGCTGCTGTGCATATGTACAGGTGGGTGGGGTGTGCTTGTGGAGAGGCAAACTTAGCAGAATCAACTCTCTAAGCTCATAAATGCAAGTGTGAGTTCTTGAATGTTTATGTCATGCTGCGAGTTATAGATCATTATTACTTGACGTATTCTGTTGCCCCAGTATGCTCTGTCTTTGCTCTTAGAAGAGCCTTCTGTTGGTTCCTGTGTCCATTTGATATCTCAGCCTATGCGCGGGTGTGTGAGTTACAGCTTTCATAACTTTCTAGTGGCATTAAATCCTCTGGGTTCATTTTGCTTATCTCCTGATTCGGTCCTGGAATTAGCCAATGTTTCTAATTCTGTTTTTGGAAAGTATATTAAAAGCTGAGCTCTGGTTTAATGTGCCAGTGGGTCTATGATCTCTCAGGTGACACATCATAGTGACACAGATGTGTCTACTAGCTCACCGAGGAGAAAGCTGTACTCAGCTTCCTGGTGTGTGTTGAAAGCTCACTTTAGTTCATGCTGAAATTGAAGTGCTGTTTGAACAGCATTGAGAGGTGATTGGGCCCTTATGGACAGAACGGTTACTCTTACAGAAGGGCAATTTGGGGCCTCTTTTGCCCACTATCTCTGCTTTTACCACATAATGATACATCTAGCAGTCCTTTGCCGGATGGAACTCCTCCATATTGGACTTCAAAACCTCTGCAACTGTGAGCCAATCACCCTCTGGTTGTAAAGCACCCAGCTCTTCACACTCTGTTTTGGCCGCATAGAACAAACAAGATACTGCCCGTGCAAGACTGAACACAAGTTCAAACTTGTTTTCCTGAGCTCTAATCCATCCCCACATGGAGGCTTCTATTCTCTTGTCTTGGGTTGTCTATGCCTACCATCTAGCAGTGAGGAGCCAAGCATGATTAAATTGCTCATTCTTAGTATGAACAAATAGTGATATTAGAATTTTAGGCCTAGTGGGAAATATCTGTCTTCTGTAGAACACAGTTTACATGCACAGTTTCTTCTGTGGTGAGTCTCAGATCCTTCTCATAAAGTCCTTGAGTCAGCAATCCACCCATATTCTATAGAGAAATGGTTTCATATACTTACAATATTGATATTGACATATCTTCACTTCATGCCAGAGACTCCCCCCTATCAAAATGATGTTTTAGGGGCTGGTGAGATATCTCCTTGGATAAAGGCTCCAAAGATTTGGGACAAAAATTCAATCCCACAGATATACAGAAAGGTGGATGTAGAGAGTGGATGTTACAAAGTTGTCCTCTGACCTCTATGCACATGCTGTGGCATGTGGGCCCATATGCACACTTCATGTACACACACATAGTAATAAATAATAATAATACAATAATACAATTATTTGTGATTCAGAAGTGCATGTATCCAGGTTGGTTCTTTGTGCTGTTCAGTGCTGCGAGTCTTGACAAATACACAGTACCATGCATCCACCGTGAGGTATGAAGTGGATGCTTGCACTGGCCTAATAACCCTTTTCTGAGCTTCACCTGTTTAGTTTACTCCATGGTGTGTACTGTTCTTTTTGTTTTATGTTTGGTCAGATTTTTTTTTTCTGAGACAAGGAAGGCCTAACTCTGTGGGCCTGCCTCATACTATATATCCCAGGTTGACCTTGAACTCATGGCTCTCCTTTTGCCTTATTCCCCAAAGGCTATGAGCCTAGGCCGGGGCCCACTGCTGTTTGTGGTAGACTTCTTTCTCTCTTCTCTAGAAGATACCAGAAGAGGTGTATTGAAATGTGGCTGAGGAAAGAAACAGTGGCACTTTTAGGGACCAGAGATATGTGGCCCATGACTATTGTGATCCTATTTATGCAAAACCACAATGGAATTCACTTATTCTGGGAAGGGATCATTTTATGCCACACTGATTTAAAAAAAAAAAACAAAAACACTTTTCTGCATGTTAGATACGAAGAGGACGATGAAGAGTAAGGCAGTCCTGTTGAAGAGATTTATTGGTTGCTTATTATTTTATGTGTATGTGTGTGCCTGTGTGAGTTATGTACAGCACATGCATGCAGGGGCCCTCGGAGTCCAGAAGAGGGTATCAGATGCTCAGAATCTGGAGTTACAGGTGGTTGTGAGTCACCATGTGGGGACTGGGTACCAAACCCGAGTCTGCAAGAGCAGTAAACACTTCTCCTAACTGCTGAGATGCATCTGCAGTGCCAAGACAGCCTGGTTAGAACATATATTTATTTTCTAAGTAGAGAAAGGTGAAAAAAAAAACAATAAAAAAGTCTAACATATGATTTCTTTTCTGCTTGAGCCCATGAGTGAGTTTGGGTTTGGAGATACCTTAGAAAGATACCTGTATTAGTCACAGATCTCTAGAGTCACAGAATGTCTTTCTATCTTGAGGGAATTTATTATGGTAGCTTACAGTCTGTAGTCCAACTCCCCAACAATGGTCAGCTATGAATCAGAAGTCCAAGAATCTAGTGATTGCTCAGTCCCACGAGCTGGTCTTCTGTAGAAATAGATTCCAACAGATGTGCTGGCAGGTAAATGCAAGCAGTGAAGAAGAGCGAGTCTTCCTTCTTCCAATGTCCTTATGTAAGTCTCCAGCAGAAGGTGTGGGCCAAATTAAAGGTGTATGCCACTACAGCAAGCTAGTAAGAAACATCCCTCCATGTTTCCCTCTGCATCAGCTCCTTCTTCCTGACCTGCTTGGGTTCCAGTCCTGACTTCCTTGGTGATGAACAGCAGTATGTGAAGTGTTCTGCCCCAGGCTAACCTTGAACTCAGAGATCTCCCTGCCTTAGTCTCCTAGGATTAAAGGCATGTACTACCTTGCCTGGGCCTCAGCTTTTCATAGCCACTATGCCTCAAGATCTCCAAGATCCAGGTCAGAAACTTGTGTCTTCCAGACTCAAGGTGGATCCAATTCTGGATTGTAGTTCAATCCAGATAGAGTCAAGTTGACAGCCAGGCCAGGAAGAGTCATTATAACACTGGCAAGTGAATATGTATTCATAATGGTCTTTGATCTAAATGTTTGCCTTGGTGAGGCCTCTCTTCATAGGAAACCCCCTTGACCTCAGGTGTAGCCTGAGCTCCCATCAGGCTATCTTCACTCCGCTTTCCTTCTAACCAATTCAGTTGCCCAGAGGTCAAGCCATTCCAAGCTAGAATCCTTGTGCTTATCAGTGAGCTCTAGATTCCAGTCTGGCACCAGCATGTACTGGGTTGAGATCTCGGCCTCAGAGCTTCTTAGAGATCTGTTTGCCTGAAGAGACCATGAATGAAGTGGGAGAGCAATGAACCCAGTCTGCTTCTGGGATAACAAGGACCTTTGCCAGGAGTCAGCAAAAGGCCATTAAATAGAATGATTTTCCTGTTCTCTGCAAATTCCCATACCCACCCCAGCCTCTGGACCCCCTGCAGCAAGTGCAGTTTGCCACTCTGGCTGAGAGAGAAGCTGGGGTTTCAGCACAAAAAGGAAACTGGTAACATTTCTTAACAATGGGCAGTCCATTGCTAGGAGCTAGGGACTCTTTAGTATTTCCTATTTGTTGATGGAGGGAGACCCAAGGGTGAGGCCCTGTTTACAGGATCCTTTCTTGCTAAACTGCAATTTCTGATCCTTGTGAACAATTGCCTGAGTTCCACAAAGGTCAGCACAAAACTGGGTCATGAGTACTTTGTCCATTCCCTCATTGACTGACCATGTCCTTAGGGTAAGAGGCAAGGCTCTTAACCCTACGACAGACCCTCCACCAGGAGAGGGACCCTTCCTAAAGACTCAGAGAGCATACATGTGTGACTCTATTTCCTCATTTGTCCCCTCATTTGCAGGAGATAATGTCAACCCTCCCAACCCCCATCAGCTTCCTTGTCTCTAAGTTGAAATAATTCCACCACCTCTTCAAAACCTTTAGCACACAAATACAGTAAATGCTCAAAAAATATTTACAATTAAAGGTGTGGAGGTGTGGTTCAGTGATAGAGACTTGCTTACTTTGCTCATAGTCCTGAGTTTGACTCCCAGCAACAGACACACACACACATAAACACACACACACACACACGGGGGGGGCAGTGATATTAATTAGTTAATATTATTAGTTATTTAGTAGTATTTAGTATGTGCTTGTTCTAGCCCCTTTCCATTCACTATAAAATTCAATGGTGACATAACTCTGCAAGGTAGAAGCCATTATGACTAGCAATAGAAGGATGGAGCAGTGAGTTAGCAGCTTGCCCAAAGATGCCAGAAGCAACAGAACAGGCGCTGGGGGTGGGGTGAGGTGGGGTGGTATTTTCTTTTGGTTGGTTGGTTCATTTTGGTTGGTTTTGAGACAGGATCTGGAGGTGACTTTAAGTCCTTGCCCTCAGCTATTCTCTGAGAGTAGATATCACACAGAAGAGATCACTCTTTGCTGCTGACATTCTATCAGAAAGTGTCTTTGGGAGGTTCTCAAATGACTCTCATGATGCTGTCACTAGTAGAAACAAGATGGACGTATAGCTTTTCCTCAGTATGTTCATGAGTCAGGTATAGAAGTTCTTTACATGCATGTGTAATGTATGTATGCCATACATGTATTTTTTTTTATCAGGTTGGGCATCATGAGTGCTAGGCAAACATTCTGTCAATGAACTACATCACACACACACACACACACCCACACACACCCACACACCCCCCCACACCCCCACACACACCCACACCCACACACCCACACCCACGTACATGCACACGCACATGCACACGCACACGCACACGCACACGCACACGCACTGTACTACCCAGCCTTTAGGATTTGGTTCAGATCACACCTTTAAGGCATTTGGTTATCATACCTAATCTCTGAGATAAGAGTGTTTATTATTTTAATTTTCTGGATGAGGAGACAGACAACTAGAAGTGAAAGAACTTTGGTCCTATAGCAGAGGTTCATAACTGGCTTCCAGCTGCATTGCTCCAAGCCCACACTCCTAAGTTCCCATAGCCCTCTAATATCATAGGAACCAAATACATAGATATGTTATGTGTACTTCCATCAGTGTGAAACACTATAGAAAAATACTAATAGAAGTTTTCTCATGGGGGCTTTGGTACATTTCTCATAGATAAGAAAATCCACTATGAATATTTCCGTTAATCCAAATGTTAGACAATGAATGGATAATTTTAAGTATCCCTTTGTGGGGTGGTTCTAAGACAGGATTTCTCTGTGTAGCTCTGGCTGTCTGGGAACTTGCTCTGTAGACAAGGCTAGCCTTGAATTTGCAGATCTCTGCCTGCCTGTGCCTCCATGTGCTGGGATTAAAGGCATGCACCAGCACTGCCAGGCTCAATTGTAAGTATTCTTACAAATGGAAAGGAGATAAGCAATCAATCTGAGATGTATTCTGGATGGTTGTTTGTGTGTGTGTGTGTGTAGATGTTCTAGCATGAGTTTTTACTATCTCATATTCATTTTAATTGTTTTGTATTTTCTAAACCAAGAATGCCCTACTTTTACAGTCACAAAAATCCTGATTATACGGAACCCTGACCTTTACCTAAGCATTTACACAGCTTGCCTCTTTGCAATCTTTTAATAAGGATCTCTAGTTGCATCATAGTACATACCTTGCATCATTGACACAGCAGTTTTCCTGGGAGCGTGGACATCATTTGTTTAGACCTCATCAGAATCCCTGTGGATATTCTTGTCTCCTACCAGGAGCTGAGAGAGCAGACAATGGACAAGCTGGCAGGTTTTCATCCCATTTGAGAAACTGAAAAGTGCCTCTGGGGGTTGGCAGTGGAACATCCAGGAGTAAGCAGAGAGTCCAAGATCTGAGATGAGTCCCAAGAAGGCCCAATTTCTAGTTGAATAAGCAGATGTCTAGACATGGTGCACAGTGTCCACCCCAGTGGAAAAATGAGTATTCAGAATTAGCCAGTCCACAGCTACTGCCACATTCCATGTGCAGTGTGACCTATTGCAGGGGAATTCTTCAAACACAAAAGCAAAGAGTTGTTTAAACATATTTTTTCTGGGATCTAGTACACACTTTTCTGTTAGGAAAGTTTAGTTTAATTGTGATTAGCACAGTACAATCGAAGTACCCTATTGTATCTAGATTGAAATATATTAATAAATTGTACATCTTGTAGAAAAGATGTAACATAATTAGAAATGTTTCCTTATAATTTTGGCATTTGAAAAAATATATGCAAACTTTGTTTCCATTTCTGCTGTAACAAGAAAACTGAATGTTATTCACCTAACTCCTCAACCACAATGCTTTTGAGTTTATGGCGATTACAGTATTTGCCACTTTTCAAGTCTCTGAGAAGCCTTGTTTCCTCTGAATGAAGTTAGCATATAAACGAGCAATGCTAGTTTTGACTTATCATGTGAGAAGGTACATTCAAACCTAGACCCATCTGATTCTGAACAGGCTTCTAGTGGATAATGAATGAGTTCATGTTATTATTACCATATATATTTTTTTAAATCTAGAAGGAATCCATTGCCTTTCTAGACAATGGAGAGTGAGGTATACACAGATTTTGATGGGACTTAATTTTGTGCTTAGCCTCAAATAACGCACACGTTTTTCTGGGTGCACAAGTTTATTCTTATGAGTAACGTCGAGGAGCCCCAACCAGGCATTAAATGGTAGGAAACTGCCGAGGGCAGCTGAGACTCAGTGACTCGTGTATTTTGAGCAGAGAACATTCAGTGGCTCAGCATTTTCCCTGTTATAGATTACACTCTATTAGTGCTCCCAAGTGTCTCTCATCAATAATTGATGATGGAAGGGGATGGGTTGCCTTGGGTTATGGGGATAATCTTATCAACCAATTTACAATATAGCTATTAATATCAGAACCAGAAACTCTTACACCATCTGATGTACCAAAAGTACTGTTTGAATGTTAAATTTTTTTAAAGGAGTGTATAACTTTAGAATGGGAGTTTAAAGGAAGAAAATCCTTGGCACCTGGCAGACATTGAGACATTGAGACATGCTGTAATACCTTTCCCAGATCATGAGGGGTGGGACACAGCTCCTCCCAGGCTCACCAGCAACACTGGCTGTGCCTTCGTAAAGGTGAGGCAAACCCAGTGCCTGACACCTTCCCCTTCAACTCGAGTCAAGTTTGGGATTTCACCATTGAGTGGGTGCTGGAACACAATCTGTAACATGTTAGAAACATCCACTCTCCAAGTCGACAGTCCACACGCTGAGATGGTCACATGAATGTGGCTTCTGAGGTTCTAACTCCAAGGTGGTGACTCGGAGTTCTGAATCTCCACTTAGAATGTGGCAAATTTAAGTCTATGAAGCTGGAGGTTGGAGCCATTAATATGAGACTGACTCCAAGACATTATGCTCAGAAAATAAAATGCCAACCAACATTTTAGTGTTGATGGGGAGAAATGGCAAGAACAATTTATCTTGGAAAAATTGCCAGAACATCACTTTGGTTTTAGACAGATCTCAAACACAAGTCACCTCCTATCCCAGAACTAAATGGAAACTTGTGGCCAAGAGTTACTTGTTGGCAGAGTGTCCAGTTCTTTCTTATTTCTTTTAGTCAGAGGCTTAATGTTGCCTGGAACCCAGTATATATCCCAGGTTGGCCTGAAATGCACAATGCCTCTTTCTCAACCTTTTGTACTGAAACCATGAGTATTTGTCACTGTAAAGTTTTCATCCATCTTAGTGCTACCAACTAATAGAAAAATGATAGCCAGTCCTTCTCTATGTCCATCGTATGCTGGCACTGTTGAAAATACTCTCGCATTATCAATTAGCTTATTGTTCAACTCCCTATCTATACTCTTTTCTCAGATATTGTCATCTCTGAAATGGGTTCTTGGCTCCATTCAAATCCTTTTATTTCCTTTCCTGCTTTAGACATTAAAGGCTGTGCCGCAGCATGATATATTGGGCATGCTGACCCTGTTACCATTATACAAAACTAAGCAGAAGCCAGCATATAAAGAAGGTAACCAGAGCTACCTCTCGCCAGGATGCAGAGCATTGTTAGGTGATGCTGGGGGATTTTGCAACAGCGTAGTAATTTCTGCAACCTATTGCAATCTACCTCATCATCGTACTTCTAGTCTGGAGTTTCAGTTAGGGTTTTATAGACTATGGGTAGGGTCCATGATCTGGGGATATTGAGTCTTAAACCATGTATGTATCATCCAAGGTAAAAAACAAAACTATCATTGGGCACCCAACTGTGTTGGGAACTGTGTACTGGCTGGTTTTGTGCGTCAACTTGACACAGCTGGAGTTATCACAGAGAAAGGAGCCAGCCTCCCTTGAGAAAATGCCTCCATGAGATCCAGCTGTAAGGCATTTTCTCAATTAGTGATTAAGGGTGGGAGGGTCCATTGTGGGTGGTGCCATCCCTGGGCTGGTAGGCTTGGGTTCTATAAGAAAGCAAACTGAGCAAGCCAGGGGAAGCAATCCAGCAAGCAGCATCCCTCCATGGCTTCTGCATCTACTCCTGCCTCCAAGTTTCTGCCCTGTGTGAATTCCTGTCCTGACTTCCTTTGGTAATGAACAGTAATGTGGAAGTGTAAGCTGAATAAACCCTTTCCTCCCCAACTTGCTTCTTGGTCATGATGTTTTGTGCAGGAGTAAAAACCCTGACTAAGACAGGGACCAAGCTTGGTTCTGGGAGCTGGTGAGGAACGAAGTGGCCTCTGTGTGTTCTGTTGGGCTGGTCAGTAAACTGTCATACAAGTAAGTGGACAATGCCTAACTAGTTAGTGGTAAGAGGTTGTAGGAGCCTTCCCAGGTAAACACTGATTGAGCTAAAGTCTGAAGAAAGATGTTGGAACTTTCGTGGGCTTTAACTAGGTGAAGGGAGAGATAAAGACATCCTGATGGCAGCGGGTTACCGTGGAGATATGGCCAAGCCAAAAATCACACCACACACAACTAGTTCCTCAAATGGCATAGAAACGGCATCAAGAAACCCCAGTCTCAAAGATACAGATCTCTTAAGGGGGTTGACCCCAAGTTCCTGAGGAACATATGCTTTGCCAAAAGCACAACAAGAAAGGCCTGGAGAAGAT
Organism: Mus caroli; assembly: GCF_978045245.1. NCBI lineage: Eukaryota > Metazoa > Chordata > Mammalia > Rodentia > Muridae > Mus > Mus caroli. The sequence goes on along the minus strand of NW_028227259.1, from coordinate 66,481,081 downwards.
GCAGGTCAACAATGCAAAGGCCGTGACTGCATGTGCAGAGACCATCAAGGTCCTTGTGAAGCTTCAGGCCATCAAGCCCCAAATGCCAAAGGGCCCAGTCACAAACTCAGCTGTCTAGCTTTCTTCACTCTCCCCAAGTTTGGGAAGCAGATTAGAAGCTACGTGGCCGAGGTAGGTAGGTTCTGCCAACCAAAGCCCAAGGTTCAAACCAAGACAGAGGCTGTAGCTCCAGCTAAGGCTGAGGCTGCAGCTCCAGCTCAGGCTCTCAGGTGCCCAGGCCCCTGTGAAGGCCCCATAGAAAAGGCTCCTGCCAGCTTGTAGACAGAGGACTGCTGGGACACACCAACCCACACACTGTTTGCAGATGACCAGCAATCTATGCTATTTTTACAAAGAAGCTTGAGGCAAGAAAAAAAAAAAAAGACATACTGACATCAACAATCTAGGTGTTCAAAGACTTTGTGGGAAAAGAAAGTATGATATGGGACCAGTGGGGTCCTGGCAGTAGAATATGGCTCTCACTGAGGTTGGAAAGGTGGCCAGGAACAAAATCAGGCAGGGCCTTTTGCCCAAGCAAAGGACTGGGTGTTTGTCTACAAAATGACAGAGAGCTTCTGGAATGTATTGGTGAAGAATGAAGGTAGGAAAATGATTGGATTTGTGATTTCATGACTGTATATGTATGTGTATGTGTGTGTGAGTATGTGTGTGTATGTGTGTATTTATGTATGTATTGTGTGTATCTGTGTGTATGTGCGTTTATATGTGTGTATGTATGTGCATGTGTATGTGTGTGTATGTGTGTGTGCATGTATGTATATTTGCATGTATTCACCTATTCATGCAGGATGTGGGAACTGGAAGTAGAAACTGGGCATCTTCCTCTATTGATTTCTATGACATTTTTTAAGACAGGGAATCTCCAAGAGCCTGGGATTCTCCCCTTAGAGGATGCTGGCTAACCAGTGAGCCTTCACATCATCTCTAGCATGTGTCCACTTTTTATGTGGATTGTGGAATCCTATGCTTATACAACATTTACACACTGAGATGTAGCCTAGCCCGGATTTGTGCTTTTCAAAAGATCCTCTAGTGCTAGTGAAGGGCAGAATCGAGTGTGGGCCAGGTGAGAGCAGGCGTTTGGAGTGAATCAAGTGGGAAAGGCAAGTGGCTAGTGGTAGCTTGACTAAGAGACATGGGTGCACATCTCAAACAGGAGCAGAACCACTGCTTGGGAAGATCCAGAGTATCTCCATAAATACTTTAGTTTCCTTTTCATCTTTTCAGGCCCCTTAGACATTATACTGTTTGTTGATAGATCACTATTGCCTGACAGGGAGAGAGAGGGAGGGAGGGAGTGAGGGAAGGAGAGAGAGAGAGAGAGAGAGAGAGAGAGAGAGAGAGAGAGAGAGAGAATGAATTGAACTAGGGATTTCAGAGATGGGTCAGTGGTTTCCAGAACCCACATGGGCAGTTTACAACCATCTGTAACTCCAGTTCCAGAGGTTTTGACATCCTCTTCCAGTCTCCACCAGCATCAATAATGCACAAGGTGAACATACATACATATAGGCAAAATGTTCACACATATAAAATAACAAATCTATCTATCTATCTGTCTATCTATCTATCTATCTATCTATCTATCTATCTATCTACCCTTCAGAGAATTTGGTCTGCAGCTGAGTATAGCTGCTGCCCAGTTGTGCTAAGGACATTAAAGTTTGTATGAGTTGCTTTTCTTATTGCTCTGACAAAAACTACACTTAATGAAGAATTTATTTTGCTCATACTTTACCCACTGTGGGCAGTGCCACTTCTAAGCCTGTGGTCCTGGGTGCTATAAGAAAGCAAAACGAATAAGGCATGGGGAAGCAAGGCAGTAAGTACCATCCCTTCATGGCCCCTGCATCAGTTCTCACCTTGAATTCCTGCCCCGACTTTCTGATAGACTGGATCAGAACACTGTAAAATAAATAAGCTCTTTCCTATTCATGTTGCTTTTGGTCATGGTGTTCTATCACAGCAATAAGAAGCTAACTGAGACAATGATCATCATTGTGTATCTGTTTGTGGACATTTTAAAGTTATATACCTAGGAGGAGGCTGAAGGAATTATAGGGCAGTTTTTGTTTAGTACACATAACGAGATCCTGCGTAAGTTTTCCAAAGGGCTTTGACCAGTTTACACGTTTACTAGCAGTTCTGAGATCATTTCTAGGATCCTTACTATCTCTGATACTTGATATTACTAACTGAATTCCAGCCATTCTGGTTACAGTGTGTTTTAATTTGCACTTCCCCGATGGAATATTGTATTGGCTAAAATATTCACAAAGGCCCTTTGGGCCTTCAAGACAGCTCTTCACTTCTGCCCACTCCCCTGCCCAAACCTTTGTTACATCCTTTAGGTTTGGTTTGACAGCAAAGCACTTGTGCATGTGGGCTTTCTGGTCATGTATTGCTGTATGACCAACGTCCCCTCTGCTGTCTTTCACATCGGTGCTGTCTCTTTATTTTGCTTCTGCACCTGTACTTGGAGGAAAGGTAGGAAAGGCTTGTTCTGCACAGGCATCGTCGGCTAGAAAGGCTCAACCACGGGCAGGAGGGTTAGCTCCCAGGACCTGGCCAGGTGGGCAGTCAGGAGGGTTAGCTCCCAGGACCTGGCCAGGTGGGCAGTCAGGAGGGTTAGCTCCCAGGACCTGGCCAGGTGGGCAGTCAGCTGAGTTGAACAGCAGAAGCCTTACTTCCTAATTTTCCAGGTATTTGTGTGTTTTTCCTTCCTTCGTTCCTTTTCTTTCTTTTTTTTTTTTAATTTTTTTAAATTTTGGTTTGGTGGTTGTGTGTGTGTGTGTGTGTTTTGTCTGTATAAAGGTGCATATACTTGTGTATGGCATGAGCCTATGTACATTTACATGACATGAGAGGCCAAAGAACAACACTTGGTTTTACTCCTCAGCGGGTACCTCCCTTCCATCCCCCTTTACTTCTTTGTTTGAGACGGGGCCTTTCATTGGCTTGAAGCTCTCTGAGCAAACTAGGCTGGCTGGCTAGTGAATTCCAGGGAAATGTCCAATACTGCAATTTTAAATACATTCCACAATGCAGGTTTATTGTTGTTTTGTTTTGTTTTGGGTTCTGGGCACCAACCTCAGGTCTGTGTGCTTACAAGGCAAACACTTTACTAATATGTTACCCCCTTAGCCTTTGCCTATAATACTTTATAATTCAGTAGTTGAGTTCCAAGGCAAGCGTCCCAAGAGAGCTATAAGCTATAATCCTTTGTCATCTAGCACCAGATGTCATATAGCATTGCTTCTGTGCCATCACATTAGTCAAAGTCACCCAGTGAGTCCTGGCTGTGAAGGATGCGGACTGCACCTTTGGAAGGCACACAGGCATGATGCTGAAGAAGCTGATGGGTGGGAAGTATTCTAGGTGTGGTTGGAACAAACAATGTGCTCTGCTATCCTTCCACACAGCTAATGGCATCTTGTAGTTAGGAAACGTTTTAGAAAATTTAATCAAGTCAAGTTTACCCATCTTTTCCTTCATGGCTAATTCTGGGTGTGTTGTGAATGATCTGCCTGTGTCAGATCTGATCTTATAAGGCAGGATCCTGACCATGCTCCTATACGGCAGCTGGCATTTGCATATGAACCTCAGCTTTTATAGAGGAACTGGAAACACAGAAATAAAACACTTGGTCTAGGACTGACTCTCAAGGCCACAGTCTCCACCCTGACTCCTATGACTGGCACTCTGGTGTGTGGCATGCACTGCTTTTTCTAAGGGGCCTATGGCCACCAGGTTGGCCCCCATGACCTCTCTCAGGGCTCATTATCCCTCTGAGGGCGACTCTGTCTGTCCTGACTCAGGTTATATAGATCATCTTCTGAGAGGCATGAAGAAGAAGAAGCCTTCAGACGACAAAGACAAAGGTCTGAACTCTACAGGCAGTGTGTGTGTCATATTCTTGTTGTCTTTGTTGTTGTTCTTTTTGGGTTTTGTGTTTTTCAAAGCAGCATAGAAACAGGGCTTAGAAGGGATAAATACATATTTACAGGTTAAGTGGCTCTAAGAGTGGGTTCTGGGTTGGGTATCAAATGTAAACAGCAAATTTTAAGCGTAACATCAGGGCTAGAAGGTAAGAGTAGAAAACCGCCTGTTCCTGCCTTTACCAGGTTGACATGAGGATAAAATGAGCTAATAAAGAGAAGTCTGTGCCAAGAGTAGTGCATGTAATGCCTCTCTCTCCTCACTGAAAACAGCAAGGCCTGGCCAAGAGGCAAGTCAGCAGACGACATGGAAAGACATTCACCAACTAGAGTGTGGTTCAAGAAAATGCTGTAGTCCAAATAATGTCATTATACATAACACCTATATTTTAAACTAAATTGCACTCCTGGGTATTAGGAAGCCTGCTAGCTTTCTCCAGCCATCCCTTCCCTCACACAGACTACTAAGTAATGTGCATTATGTCATTCATTATTGTGTGGAAGAGGCAACTAAGATTCCGCTACTCCTTTTTGCAGAGCTTCTGTTGAAATGAGAAAAAGGTAGGCAGTATGATGAGGTTGTCATTTTTAACTGTTATCTGAGCTTTTATTTTATCATTTATTTAATTTTTGAGATAGGGTCTCTCTCTATAGCCCTACATGTCACAGAACTTACTACTGCTTTTTGAGAAGGGTCTACCTGAATAGCCCAGTCCAACCTTGAACTCAAGATCCTTTGCCCCAGCTTCCCAATACTGGGGTTCCAAGCATACTCTACTGTGCCCATTGTAGATCAAGCTTTTGTTAAGTGGTTGTCCTTTCTAGTCCAGAACAATTGACCTTAGTAGTTTTGGCATACTGCAAGGCAAATAGCTTATCTTTAATAATTATGTCATTATTTTTATTTATGTCTTTGTGCCTAGGTATATGCATATGAGTTTGGGTGCCCCGGAAGCCAGAGTCATCATTTTATCTATTGCTGGTGTTACAAGCAGTTATAAAGTTGTGTGTTGTTTTATGTGGGTACTGGTTTTTGAACTTGGATCTTCCCCCAAAACAGTATAAGTTCTTAATCAGTGTCCCATCTCACTAGTCACAAATAGTTAATTTTGGGATTCTTGCTTTATTTTAAGTGATGATATAGTAACATTCTGTATAAGTTCAGCAATGGCTGAATGGCAAAATCAAAAGGATTCTAACCTTAGAAGGAATCACAAGCTCTAATCATGGGGACACTGCAAAGTGGCTAATATTTATTGATTAATAATTTTAGTGCTGGTGTGGTTTTTTTTTTTTTTTTTTTTTTTTTTTTTTTTTTTTTTTTTGTTTCTAAGTACTAAACAGGACTTGGTAGTCCTTATTGGTAAAGTACTTGTCTAACAGGTAAAACCTCTGGGTCTGATCTCTACTCTATTCCCATAACAGCTCCATGTGGTTATATTTCCTACTCACAGATAGAGACAATAAGGTTCAGGGAGAGATGGAGTCCAACAGAGCTGGATGTCAAAAGCCTGTCCTTACAACTTTACCTTACAGTTTCTCCCTGAAATACAGGATTAAATGCTAACCTTAGAGCTGGCTTAATCACAACTAACACTGACCAATGCCTTTTGAAGTGTAAACTTAAGGGTTCTTTGGAAAGTTGGTTGGATGGTGTTTTACTGGGGCAAACACATGAAGCAACATTTTGTTAAAGTAGACACAGGTGTGAAAGGCTAAGGCAGACTGGTGAAGGAAGGCTTAGTGGAAGCAGACACAGAAGAGACAATGTTCTGCTAAAGCAAGCACATGAAAGGGCATGTGATAAAATATTCTTTGCTAAGGACACACATGTATTGGTCCACCTTCCATTGCATGGTTGAGCTGTATTTGTCAGGAAGCCATAAAGAGAAATGCACTAAAAAACTTCTGGTGGTGTGCTGCAGTTTGTTGCTGATTCCCAGGACTTGGGCTGATTGGATTCATGTGCTAAGGCAAGGCACATGCTGAGGCAAGGCACATGGAGGACACATGATGTTTGGAGGGTATAAATCGAACTCCATGAGTGATGGAGACAGAGTTTGGCTTGCTGGTACAGCTAGCTGTGCAATGCTTGTGGGTCTCATGTCTTCGCTGACCTTCACTTCCCTGAGAGAGGCACAGCTGAGAACTTCTCCTGGTGTTCCTGTTGGTCCCTCCTGGTGACTGGAGCTGAGACTGAGGCCTGGCTGTCTCTGCTAAGTCTGTGTCACTGCTGTTGCCATCCCGACTCTACTGAACTGGACTGCTGGTGTATCTGTGAGGTGTTTGCAAATGGATCAAGCTGCTGCTGCCTACTAACCAGTGAACTAATCTATTGGTTTCCAGACAACACAGATGGAAGTTAATACAAAGAACCTTTCTAAACAGGTCCATTCCACCTGCCCCTCGCCCGCCCCCGCCCCATCCTTTCTTTTCCACTACCTCTGGTGGGTAGTAGGTTACAAGGAAGGCTAAAGAGCCGTCGTTAAAAATAAGATTAAAAAATTAAAATTACAGTCTTTTCATGGAATTTGATAACCTGATCTTGAAATGTAAAGTGAAAAGGAACTGTCAAGAATAGTCAAGATATTTTGGAACAAGAGCAAAACACACAGACACTTGTCATCACAGATACAAACAATGATTTCTGAGTCACGAGTATGGAAGTGCGCTGCCTGCAAAAGGGATCTGGAGAGAAGAATGTAAATGCCGAGGACAGACATCGTGGTCACAGAAGCTTGATTCGTGATGGGTTTAGCCAGGAAGGCAGGTCATTGGGCAAAGGCCAAGCAAGCACACCCTTATTTCACATCACACACAGTATTAGATAGAAGTCAATGTGAGAGTAATTAAGGTCAATGAATAAGTAGACAAAAGACACAAATACTCATATTAGAAGATGGAATATAAGCTGGGTGGTGGTGGTACACACCTTTAATCCTAGCACTTGGGAGGCAGAAGCAGGCAGATTTCTGCGTTCGAGGCCAGCCTGGTCAACAGAGTAAGTCCAGGACAGCCAGGACTATATAGAGAAACCCTGTCTTGAAAAACCAAAAAAAAAAAAAAAAAAAAAGATGGAATATAAATGGCCAATAAACATATATGCAAAGGTGTTCAACTCCCATGTCAATCAAGGAAGCACAGACTAAACCCATTCAAGTGAGCTGAGTGTACTAATGACCTCAATTCTCACGGTTTCCCATGGCTACACTCCAGAGAAGTGCCAGCCTTCACTGACTGGCCCTTTCTCATCCATCCTCAAGCTTACAGTAGCAAATTGACTTCAGGCAGAGCTCGTAGAAGTGCTTTGTGTTTCTGTTCTTTCTCTTGTGCTCTTCAGTATACATTTCTGAAGACCTATTATCTATCTATCTATCTATCTATCTATCTATCTATCTATCTATCTATCATCTATCTATTATCTATCACCTATCTATCTATCTATCTATCTATCTATCTATCTATCTATCATCTATCTATCTATCTATCATCTATCATCTATCTAGTTATAGATTGAATTGTGTTTCCACTAAAGATATGTTGAAGTCCTAACTCCTAGTAGCTCAGAATGTGGCCTCATTTGGAAATAGAGTCATTGCAGACCTAATTAGCTAAGATGAAGTCATAGTGGAGTAAGGTAGGTATTTAGCACCATATGGCCTGGTGTCCTCATAAGGGGAGAAGAAACAGACCAGATCAGGGAATGCCTGGGGATAATGGGAGCTGGAAGAGACAAGGATCCTCTCCCAAAGGCTTCAGAGGGAGCAGAACCCTCCAGATCTGTGAGACAAAGGATGCCTGCTGTTACGCCAAACAGTTTGTGCCATTTTGCTACAGATACGCTAAGACATCATACAAACACTGGGAAGTGGGGAACTTCTATAACACCGTATATATTAAAAATGGAAGTTACTCTGGGTATTCAGTAGACACATCAAGAATTCTGAAGTCTGTGACTGAAAGAGCCTGGATTCCGTTGGAGAAATAGAGGGTAGAAAGATGAGCCTTGAAGGTTCTTGGTGATGACTTAGAAGAAAATGATGAACATGCCTGTGGATACACAGGAGGAAACTTGATTCGTCTTACAAAGTAGCAGGAGACTGTGAAATGGGTTCCTGTACTGAGTGCAAAGCAGAATAAGTAAGGAATAAAATCAACTGATGGAACAGTCAAGTAAAGAATGGAAGTTTCCACCTGCTTTCTCTTTGCTCTTTATAGTAAAACAAGTGACAAAAGGGACAAATTAGGGAACGAGCTGTTAAGGAAAAGGGGATTAAGCACCTGATGTTCTGGAAAGTTGTTCACTCTGTCCAGATATCCTGTTGTGGGAACAGAAAGATACGTGGTGAGAAAACTGTTTGCTGAAAAGATTAAGGTGTGACTCAGAGCCAATCAACCCTCTCAGCAGAATCGCCACCATTCAGGAAAGCTACTGGGAGACTCTGATGGCTCGGATCCGACAGGAGGCTGACAAGGATTCCAAGACTCCAACTCCAGCAGAACACTTCTGCCATGGACTGAAAGGGAAAGGGACAGACACATCACCCGGGGATACGAAGGAAGAACTCCTAGGCTGGAACCACGGTGCAGGAGCCTGGCTCACTGAACTGCCTCAGGTGTCAGCGTGGGACACTGAACAACAGGAGTCTGTTTTAAGGCCTTCGGATATAAAGTAAAATGTCCTGCTCAGAGGGAGAGGATGGGGGTCAGGCAGGTATTCAGATTTGCCCAAGATTCATTCCATCCCCAACTACCTCAAAATGTCTGCAAAACCTTATTCATATTCACCACATAGACTTTCTTAAAAGTCTTTAAGGTCACCTGGGCATGGTGGTGCAAGCCTTCAATCCTAGCACTCAGGAGGCAAAGGCATGCCATCTCAGGGAATCTGAGGCCAGCCTGGTCTACATAGTGAGTTCCATGACAGCAAGGGTCACAGAGAGACAGAGAGATCTTGACTAACATTAATAATAATAATAAAACAATAAGCCAGACGGTGGTGGCGCACGCCTTTAATCCCAGCACTTGGGAGGCAGAGGCAGGCGGATTTCTGAGTTCGAGGCCAGCCTGGTCTACAGAGTGAGTTCCAGGACAGCCAGGGCTATACAGAGAAACCCTGTCTCGAAAAACCAAAAAAATAAAAAATAAAAATGATAATAATAATAAAACAATAAAAGGAGAGTGTCTTCTATGGCGATTAAAACCACCATGCCTGTGTAAAGTAAAATTACCAGTTGTCTAGTTTTTTTAGATACCATTTGTATATTGCTAACTATCAAAACCAATCATCAAACAACATAATGGACAGAGGGGAGGTGCTGTAGGGAAGCGCAATGATATTTGACGTGCTGATAGTTAGAGAGGGTATAGCTATTTTAGTTATAGTGGTTTATCTTACAATGCTGCTTGGTAAACCCAGGCGTGCTCAAATGTGTTCGGCTTTTCCCTCGTGGAACTTTCCAGTATGGCAGTTCCAACTTCATTCAGCTTTAACTGAATATAAACTAAATAAAAATTTGACACTGCCTTTCTTTTTCTCACTGACCTTATTTCGGATGTCCAGTGGCCACATGTGTGGCTAGTGGCTACATACTAGTGCAGACCGAATGTTCCCTTCTCACAGAAGTATTCAGCAAGGCCTAGTCAGCAAGAAGGCTAAGCTATAGCCCCACCCTCACCCCATCTTTTGTTTTGTTTTAATTTTTTGTATCGAGACGGGGTCCTGTTAAGTTTTCCAAGATGGCCTTTCACTAATTCTTCTTTCCTCAGTCTTACTGTTAATTGGAACCACTGATCTTTCCTACCAAGTCTAGTAAGGCGGGTACTTCTTGAAGGATAAAAAGAAAGTGAACGATTAAACAATGAAACAGCCAGAAGTTTTATTCATTTGATAGTGTTGCCCAACGTCATGATAGAGGCAGCTCCCGCCAATGTCCTGATTGTCCTCTTGACTCAGAGCATCCGTGTTAAAGTGTTTGAACACGCTACAGACCAGAATCAGGACCCTAGCTACCTATTGGTGGCTTGGCGATCTATCTTAGGGTCAGTTGATGAAATTTAAAGTTCTTATTTTAATCCCTTCCGTGTAGACAGTATTTGAGGCAGTTCACATTTTGCATCCAAACAACACCCTACTGGGGCTCTAGCTCAGTTGGTAGAATACTTGCCTAGCATCACATGGCCTTGGGTCCAGTCCCAGCACTGCATAAACCAGGCATGATGGTACCTGGCTAGAATCCTAGCACTCAGGAGGTTGAGGCAGGAGGATGAAGTTCAGGGCCTTCTTAGGTTACATAGTGAGTTCAAAGCAACACAAACAGAGCCTTAGATACATGAGACTCTGCTTCAAAAATTAATTTTTTTAAAACAACAACAACAAAAAAAATCAAACAATCGTCCAATATTTCCTCCCCCTTAGCTGCCAACTGTTTAAGAAAGGTCCAGCACAGATGTCCCCAGTGACATTTCAGTCTACTCCCTCTTGGCCAGGATCAAACTGCTTTTGACTTCTGAGGTTCCTCAGCTACAAGAGAAGGACAGAGAAACAAACTGCACTGCCTACAGATGTCAGTTTTGAATATAACTCTCTGTTAGGGAAGTTGCAGCTGATCATCTCTTTACGCTTCCAACTCAGAAACCATGCCGAGGTTCGTTAGGAAGAAATCCATGTTCATGTGTCCTTTCTTCTTTCCAGTTTTGAAGTCAGTGCACACAGCGATGGCTTTCACTGTGGCTTTTTCACGCACGTGTGTTAGGATATTTCTCTAATTCACACTTTTCATCCCCTCAGTTCTTGGCACAATGATCTTGGCTTAGGTTGTCATCTAGATTCACATGAGCATCACAGGACTGTCGAATTTATTCACATCACAAAGGAAGTCAGATACTGGTAAACACACTTTATTGAATATGTAACGGATTCAGCACCAGGGGCTGTGTTCACTGCCAACAATATTGAGCCAGATGTAATCAGACTCAATGTTTTTGACCTCTTGTTTTTCTAGTAACTAAGCTGACGTGATTCAGGAATGGTCCCAGTTTTGACCCTCAGGTGTGAGAGAATTGGGGGTGGGGATGAGGGACGGTTTTGATCAAGTATCCAATATCTTTTTCATTATATCTAATTTTTGACATTGCTGATCTATTGGTAATAACTGGACCCCTTTAGAGACTATGGCTGCTTTTCCAGGGTCCCTGAATCCCCTGGCTTCTCTGGCCCCTGAGCCTCACATGATTGTTGTTCAAAGGGTATCACTTGCTTCTATGGTGATGGATGACTTCAAGAGGACCATCCCAGGACTTGGGTTCAACATATCCTCCATCTTGGCATCTCTTCAGCAGCCCACCAGGAGCTGCTGTGTAGAGCTGAGTTACCTTGCTGTATGCCTTCCTTGTTGTTGTTATAACAAGTTACCTCAAACTCCTCAGTTAAACGGTTCCAATTCCCTTACAGTTGTATAAGGAGTGTGAAATGGGGGTCACGGCACTAGAATCAAAGCATGTGTAGGCTAGCAGTTATTTCTGGAGGCTCAAGGATAAATTTGGATTTTGTGCCCTTTCCAGTTTGTGAGGCTTCCTGCATCCCAGGGGACGTGACTCCTTCCTTCATCTTCAAAGTCAGCAACACTGTCTCTCTGTACCTTTCTGCCATATAAGCCTCCTGTGGCTTGGCTCTTCTCAGCCTTTCTACTTTAACCATCTTTCTGATCACAATGACCCAGCTCAGGTAATATAGGACATATTCCTTATTTTGAGTTGATTGGTTACTTTAATTCCTCTCTACAATGCTACCAGCCATGTTTGCAGGGTCCAGGAGTCAGGACATGGACAGTTTTGATGCTTCTGTCTACCACATCAACCCAGATCCTTTCTTCCTACAAAAACATCTTCAATGAAACCCATCTCATAGTTTTATTGGAGCAAAAATAATAATGATGCTCCTGAAGTGTGTAAGAACTCAGAACTTGTCACTAACGTGTCGGGAGAGGGGCTTGTTTTTTGTGGGGTTGAAGATGGAGCGTCCACAGACTGTGGAGGATGAAAGAGCTGACTGGATCAGATGTCCTTGCTCTTTAAGCAGGTGGAGGGCAGTCGTGTCTCCTAGCACTAGGAGCAGTGGAGATGGGGCATGGGAGGGTGGTGGATCATTACTAGGCAGTTAGTCTGCTCCCAACTCCTTCCAGTACTGCTGAGCTCTGACGAGAGTAACACGGGCAAACTCTCCAGCTCTTTCTTCTCCTTTCCCTCACAGCCCTGTGAAATGCAAAAGGGATGGCTGATAGACAGCATGGGCAATGGGGAGCAGAAGGACCTGGCAGAGAGAGAGAGAGAGAGAGAGAGAGAGAGAGAGAGAGAGAGAGAGAGAGAGAGAGAGAGAGAGAGAGAATGCTCCTCAGGCTTTGCCAAGGGGAGAATCCTTGATCCTTGCCTGCACATGTGGTAGGGAGGGCTAGGGCGGGGTATAGGAGGCGTGTGAGTGGGATGCAGTTGTCAGGGAGGCCTCAGCCTTTCCCAGAAGGCAGTTCTAGAGCTGAGCAGCCCTTCCCAAATTGTCTAGCTTTGGAAATGGGTGTTCTCTCTCCTACCAATCTCAATTAGCAGTTACCTCCTAAGAGCTGCCTTGGGGTGGGGGCATGACCTTAGGTGAGTCATTTGGCCTTTGCTCAGGGCCTTTCTAGGGGAGCCACACAGATGACAACGTCAGCATTTCGGCTGGTGGAAGCAGCAGGTGGGTGGTGTACAACTGTCCACCCCACTTGGTGGCAGCTGATCCTTAGACCAGGTATCTTATCGGAGGTGACATAGGCAGAGGAAAGGAAAGAGCTCTTAAATAGGATCAGAGTCTGGACTTTTCTTTCCTTAATTGTTTATTTTTGAGACAGAGTCTCTTTATGTAGTCCTGGCTGTCTTGGAACTCACTCACTGTTTAGGTTGGCCTCGAAATCACAGAGATCTTCCTGCCTCTGCCTCCCAGTGCTGGGATTAAAGGTCTGTGCCACCACACACAGCCCTTATTTTAGTTTTGATCCAGCATTGTCTTAGGGTTTTACTGCTATGAAGAGACACCCTGAACACAGCAACTCTGCTGGTTTATAGTTTCAGAGGTTTAGTCCATTAATGTCATGTGGGAAACATGAGGGCATGCAGGCATGAGGGCATGGTGCTGGAGAGGGAGCTCAGAGTTCTGCATCCTAGGCAGAGAAACTGGGAGCCACTAGGCCTGGTTTTGAGTAGGAGACCTCAAAGCCCACCCCTAGTGACACACTTCCTCCAACAAAGCCACACTTACTCCAACAAGGCTACATCTCCTAAAAGTGCCACTCACTATGGGTCTATGCAGGCCATTTTTTTACACAAACTACTACATGGGTCTTATGTGCAGTAGACTAGCATATACCAGCAAGATTTTGCTGAAAGGAAACTGATATAGCTATCTCTTGTGAGGCTATGCCACTGCCTGGCAAACACAGAAGTGGATGCTCACAGTCAGCTATTGGATGGAACACAGGGCCCCCAATGGAGGAGCTAGAGAAAGCACCCAAGGAGCTGGCGGGATCTGCAGCCCTATAGGTGGAACAACAATATGAACTAACCAGTACCCCCCCAAAACTTGTGTCTCTAGCTGCGTATGTAGCAGAAGATGGCCTAGTCGGCCATCATTGGGAAGAGAGGCCCCTTGGTCTTGCAAACTTTATATGCCCCAGTACAGGGGAAACACCAAGGCCAAGAAGTGGGAGTGGGTGGGCAAGGAGAGCAGGGGCGGAGGGGGGGGGTGGGGAGGGTATAGGGGACTTTCGGGATAGCATTTGAAATGTAAATGAAGTAATATACCTAATAAAAAATTGGGAACAAACAAACAAACAAACAAAAAGAATATTAAAAATAAGGCTAATAGGTCTGGAAGAGATGGTTCTTCAGTTGGGAGCACTGATTACTCTTCCAGAGGAGCTGGGTTCAAATCCCAGCACCCACGTGGCACCTTATACCTGTCTGTAACTCCAATATCTGACACCCTCATACATGCAAGCAAAACACCAATGCACATAAAATGAAAATAAATTATTTTTAAAAACTATTTAACGGGGCTGGTGAGATGGCTCAGTGGGTAAGAGCACCCGACTGCTCTTTCGAAGGTCCAGAGTTCAAATCCCAGCAACCACATGGTGGCTTACAACCATCCGTAATGAGATCTGACGCCCTCTTCTGGTGTGTCTGAAGACAGCTACAGTGTACTTACATATAATAATAAATCTTTATAAAAAAAAAAAAAAAAAAAAAACTATTTAACAAGTAAAGGTCCCCAGACTCTTTTTTTTTTAAAATGTGAGCTTACAGAGGTGAGACTTGTGTGGAGAGATGTGATGGTCCACATGGATTTTGGGGTCGGGTGAGATTACTCATAAGGGGACAGAGTTGGTGACACTGACTATTCAGTAGCTAGGCAAGCCAACAGATTTGCTGGGAATACTGAGGAGAACACACGAGAAATTCATGTTACCATTCTGAGCCTTGGCAGCAGAGTGGTTCATATGGGTTTCTCAGCTATCCAGAGAAGCTGGTAGCTCTCACCCTCTGCTCTCCTAAACCTTCCACCTCCTCACCTTGCTCCCACATCTCATGAACTGACAGACATTTCACTTTTCTCTGATCTCTGAAGCTGCGTCCTTCTGTTGTCTAAGTTCACCTGAAAGGTTGCCTGGATCCCTTGGCTTTCGATAATGATAGAAAAGCCTCCCCAGCTATCAGATTCCTTACAGGAAAACTCCTCTACTTTTATCCATCTCTAAACTGCTCTTACCTCCTGCTACGCATGGGCACAGAGTATCACACAGCTGCTCAGAATGGCTCATGGAACATTGACAGGCTACAGCCGGGATGTCAGATCGGATGCACAGTGGTGCAGATTAGGCAGACTTCCCATTGCCTATAGTAGCGGTTCAAATCTTTATGGCACTCAGCAGTCTCAATAATAAGCAAGACCAATGCCAATTCTTCTAGCTAGTTTAATAGAATACTATTGATCGGTCTGGGCAGATCTACCCTGGTGGTCAACGGATAGGGATTTCTAGGGTCCTAGAAGGAAGTGCGTGTGTTCGGGTCTTTACTTCTGCCTTGAACTCTACATATGTTGGTCTTTAACACAATCTTAGCCATTTGATTTTACCAACGAAGACTTGGGAGCCAGATGCTGGGGGGCGGGGAGGATCTGCTAGCTCTGAGGGGCAGAGAAGGCACCCAGCTGACCTTCCTCCTCAACAGGTGTCCGAGAATGAATCCCCTGTCTCAACAAACCTCCTATAAACTGGATGTCCCTCCCTCCCACTTCCTGTGCTTCTCTCTATTCATCTTCCTAATTCCTTCTTACTCTCTGTAATTTTTTCTTAATAATCTTATGTTCACTCCCTTTCTACTGGTTACTTGCTCTGCCTCTAGACCTATGGTTGACTTTATTTAATCCTGCTTACAATATTCCAGCAGAGAGCTCTTGGATTAAAGGTGTGTGCTAAGGCTGAGTCACATCACAGCTAAAGACAGGTTTCCCCAGTAAATCACACACTATCAGGGGTCACAGTGTGATGAAATATCCTGCAACATATCAGCAGTCTACATCCTGTGCTATCTCTATCCTACTGCCCAGAGCAAAAGGAGGCATCTTTAGGTAGGGGTAAAAGTCAAGGATGCTTAGAGCATGGTTGACATAGGACCCAATGCACATAAAATATAAAAAGGCCTGGCAGGGGTCTTTCTCCCAAAGCAGGGCCACCTTTCTGACGGATCAGTCCAGGCTGGCCAGATATGTTCAAAGCCAGTCCTGAACACGTTTTCCTGTGGGCCTGTAAGCTTCCCTTTCTTTGTCTAAGCTGCCCAAATCAAAATTAGGGGAAGGAGACTCATCTCATGTCACCAGAAGCATCTAAAACCCCAGGCTTCCAGGGACAAAAATGACCTGTTCTTTCTGCTCTGCCAATGTGTTCTCTCTCTCTCTCTCTCTCTCTCTTTCTCTCTCTCTCTCTCTCGTTTGTTCTCTGTCTCTGTCTCTCTGTCTCCTCACTTGTAATAAAGCTTGTTACTCATTGTTGCCTGTCATGATTAAGATTCTTCCTGCTCTTGGATTCTTTTATCAGCAGAGAAGAGGAACCCAGTGCAGAAAGTAATACTAGCCAGGCTCTCTCTTGTGACCCTGGGCCCTTGACCTTTTCCATCTTACCGTCTGGTTGTTTGCTTTCTCCCAGCTAAATTTAGAAATTCCTATAAGCAATGCTAGGATCTTTTCTTAATTTGCAGTAATTCTGTCCCTTAGCCTGCCACTTTCAGCATAGGCAATGCATGTTTGTTGTAAGGTCAAAACTCCTAAATTTTTTAAAATACTATTTTATTCCTTTGCAGTTTTTTTTTTTAATAAAAGACTGCAAACTTATTCCCTAGGTGTAACTCTTTACAAGGACATAAGACTATATCTACTTCACAGAAAGACACAATTCTACTGAGAATGTTCAGTGTTAATTAGAGTAAACACCAGTCACCAGAGACTCATGCATTTCCGTAATGAAAATGACCACTTAGCAGTGGAGAGGGAAACAGGAAAGGCTTCTACTAAGGAGAATGATTAACCAAATTCTCACAGAGAAACTGGGAAAAAAAAATCAGTAAACCCCAGAAAGGACAGAGCATTGTTAGTTTTTTAATTCATCCCATGCTCTGATAGATGATCCATTCCCACAATTAAATCAATTCTTCTTTAAGAAAAAAAAAAGATTGTATGTGATAGTGGGGCTTAGTTTTATGTCAAGTTGACAAATCTATAGTCATCTGAGAGGAGGGAACCATGGGAACATGCCTCCTTAAGATAGGGCTTTAGACAAGCTTATGGGGCATTTTTAAAGTTAGTGATTGATGGAGAAGGGCTCAGCCGGCCATTGTGGGTGGTCTCACCCTGGTGTGGTGGTCCAGGATTCTAGAAGAAAGCAGGCTGAGTAAGCCATGAAAGCAAGCAAACAGCTCTCCTCCATGGCCTCTGCATCATCCGCTCCTGGCTCCAGGTTCCAGCTCTGAGTTCCTGTCTGGCCTTCCTTCAATGATGGACATGTGGAAGCACCAAATAAGCTCTTTTCTCCTCAAGTTGCTTTTGGCCACGGTGCTTTCATCATGGTAATCATGGTGCTTTGAAGAATTTTGTCCTGGTGTCTTGGGGAAACTAGGCAATATTTACTCACCTCCCCTTTTTAAGGTCCCAATGATAAGCCAAAGTTGGATTTAGCGACACCATACCTAAGGGGCAAAAATGAATTTATTTCGCTTACTTTCTGAGCATGGGTGAGGGGTTACTAATGGGAACATTCATTTAGCAAAGATCTAATGGGGGCTAGGCGGAGGGCCAGCATGTATCATGACTTAGTTCCTGCCTACTTGTGATCAAGCATACCCAGTGCAGTTGGGGCAACCAACTTTGCTTACAGAAGTGATGATAGGCAGCTTGCTATCTTACCTGAATAACAGCCCTCTGCGGACAGCATTCTAGGGAGTAATCTGTGCTTTGGCAATTGGGGCTGACAGGTTAGAGGCATTTTTTGTTTTATAGATCTCTTAAGCACAGTCATTTTAACTTAAAGCCTAACTTCAGCCTTCCCATCAGCTGCGGCGATCTTTTTGCAGCTATGGAAACAGTTCAAGAAGCCCACTTTAAACAGGCAGTGACAAAGTAAGAGGAAAAGACTTTTTATTGGAAGAGCTGAGAGACCAAGTGTCCTGCATTTCAGAAGCAGAGCTGTGCGTGTGCAGGTTGGAAGCCCAGGATGAGGGGAGTGGATCTGTATCCTGGTTGGGCCAGGCAACAGCTATGTTCCTCAGGTAGATACTGTGTGTATCTTGAATTTGGAATTGCTGCAGCTTCGATGTGAGACTCTCTAGGACACTTCCCCGAATCAAACACTGTTGTGAGAAGTTAGGGAAATGAACACAGGAAAGAAAAAGCGTTCTCCACAGATTCCTGGCAAGTCCATGAGATGAGCAAATGAAGGCGGTTGTTACAACTATTTCTAGACTTAATTTTGTTGTTAAAAAACAAACAAACAACTGAGACCACTTAGTTTTGTGATGCCAATTTTATGTCATCGGGAGAAATACAACCTTTTGCAAGACAGAAGGAAACTCTGCGACATGTATGTCTTTGCATTTAAAATAAAGCAGTATGATTTTAGATACCCACTGATGAACATTCTTCTTCAAGTAAAGAAATCTATAAGATTTAGGCCTTGGAGCTGGAGAGTCTGGCAGTCAAGAACACTTGTTCATGCAGAGGACCTGAATCAGTTCCAGCATCCGGGTACCCTCAGCTCACAGCCATAACCCATTTCCGGTGGTGGTGGTGGGATCCATTACTTTTCTGGCCTCCACAGGCACCAGCCACACCTGTGATGCGTGCATGTGCACACACACACACACACACACACACACACACACACACCCAGAGAGAGACATACAGACACACAGACACACACAGACAAATAAGAAAATTTAATTAAAAAAAAAAAAGTCAGGACCTGGAAGCACAACTTCAATTTAATTTTATTTATTTCCTCTCTACTAGTCTTTTTTTTTTTTTTTGGTTTTTCGAGACAGGGTTTCTCTGTGTAGCCCTGGGCTGTCCTGAAACTCACTCTGTAGACCAGGCTGGCCTCGAACTCAAAAATCTGCCTGCCTCTGCCTCCCAAGTGCTGGGGATTAAAGGCGAGCGCCACCACCGGCCGGCTAGTCTTTTTTTTTTTTAAATGTCCTTTCTTCCTCCCTCCATTACTCCTTTCCTAAAAGTTATTCAAATGCATGATGAATATGGGTTTATGTAAAAATGAGTAAGACAACTACAGAGTGCTTAACGTTATTGGGAGTCTAGGAAGGGGAATGTCAGAGTTAGCTTCCAACCTAAGCTCACAGCAGGTATGAGTTATCAAACATGACTCCTAACCCTGTCATGCCTTAAGTGAGAGGTCTGGGGGTGGCTAATGAGGCTTACCCCTTGTTGCAAGTATTGTATTGCAAACTTTTTTCTATAGAGCACAATTCAAATATGAAAATTTAATGAAGAATTAAAAATTACTGTTTTTTAAATAGTAAATTCAACCTCTGAGGGAGAAAAGTGTTTTACATTTTGAATAGACACCTTATAACTGTGTGATCACATGCTTTAAGAAGCCTTGAGAAGAGGTTTGACAGTGTGGTTTGTTCTTGGGGGTGTTTGACAAACAATCCTGCATGCATTTAGATGAGCACTGTTGTTGTGGAGAGACACCATGACCATAGCAACTCTTATAAAGGACAACAATTTATTGGGGCTGGCTACGGTTCAGAGTTTTAGTTCATTGTCATCATGGCCCGAAGCATGGTGGCATGCAGACACCCGTGGAGAGGCAGCTGAGCGTTCAGATCCTCAGGCAGCCTTAAACCAGTATGCCTGGCTTGAGCTTCTGAGATATCAAAGCCCAATCCCCAGGGACATACTTCCTCCATCAAGGCCACACCTCCTAATAGTGTCACTCCCTGGGGACAAGCATTCAAATACAGGAGTTTATGGGAGCCAGTCCTATTCAAACCACCACAGGGAGGAAAGGGCTTGTTTGGCTTACACTTCCAAGTTGCTGTTTAATTATCAGAGGAAACAAACTGGGAACTCAAGCAGGGTAGGAACCTGGAGTCAGGAGTTGGCCGGGAGACCTTGGAAGGGTGCTGCTTATTGGCTTGTTCCTTGTGGCTTGGACAGCCTGCTTTCTTACAGAGACCACAATCGGCTGGGCCCTCCCCCATCAATCACTCATTAGGAAAAACGCCCTACAGACTTGCCTACAACCTGATCTAATGAAGACTTTTTTTTTTTTCCAGTTGAGGTTCTCAGATGAATCACTAGTTTGTGTTGAGTTGACAAACAAAACAAAACCAAACCAAACCAAAACAAAACAAAAAAACTGGCCAGCACAATGTCCATCCTCTGCATTCTTTCTCAGGCCTTTCCCTTTGATATATTTGTCAGACTACAGGATGTGCCACAAATTGGGCATAGGACCCATAGTTCCTGTCTTTGACTCAAAGGGCAGGGTTTCCAACCTTCAGCTTCTCTCCCTGGTAATTCTCACATCATTGCTATTTGTAACAGAAGGGTGGAGGGTGTTAGAAAGGAGAAATAACCCCCCCCCCTTGAGCATTAGAGGCCACCAGTCAGTTTACAGAAGGGGCTGAAGACCCACCCTCCATTCAGCTCACATCTGTCAGGGCTGGGCTTTAAGGACCTTGTATGGAGTCTCCACGGATTAGTTAAGACGAGGCTATTGGTTAGTTAAAACGAAGCTAGTCAGAAAAAAGGTTCATTCCCCTTTAACAACTACTTCTGCCCTCTTAGTGCATGCTGTCCTTGAGCCAGGAGCTGAGATTAAACCTGCAAGCAAACACTGGAGATACATGGATCATGGTGGCCCAGGTCGCCCAGACTTCGTGAGCTCACTTCCTGGCGGCTGACATGGGGATAATACTCACCTTACAGAGCTGATGTGAGGATATGAAGACAGAAGTGACTGGAAAGTTGAAGAATTGTTCCAGGGGAGTGTTTGCAAGATGATTAAAACAAAACCCAGTCCAAGGCAAGCAAACAACCAATATGTGGGGACATGTTCCTCAACAGAAGTAGCTTAGACAGAATGGGATGGGAACAATTAAAAAAGTTTTTTTTTTTTTTAATTTTAATTTATTCTCCTTAATGTTTAAACGACCAACCATGACTTTGAACGTAGCATTCCTTCCTAGACCACTAACAAAGGTTAATTAACTGGGTAAAGACTCCGATAGAGAAAAAAAACATCGCGCCATTCTGAAACTGCTGGTCCTATCTGCTCTCTATCCTGGGCTTCCTGGCCTAACCTCTGCCTTCTTCTTCCCGCGTCTGACTAGTCCCAGGACCCAGGAGAAGGGAGTAACCCGCTCCAGCCTGAGGCTCCCGCGCAGCCCCGCCACTTGGCTGGGCAGGGTTAGCCCGCCCAGCAGAGGAGGCGGAGAGGGTCAGCAGTGGGCGGGGCTCGGGGTGGGGCCACGGCTTGGGCGCGCGGCTGACGCGACCCAAGGGTTTTGAGGGGAAGCGGGAGTGACAGAAGAGGCGCGGCCTGGACTCAGGGGCGGGGTCATGCGTGCGGAGGCGGGTCCAGGCTTCAAGGGACCGGGGCGCGGCGAGCAGGGGCGGGGCTTCCGTGCGGTGGGCGGGGTCCCGGCGGGTCCAGGCTGAGCGGGTAGGGGCTCGCGGGAGCCGAGCTCCTGCATTCAATCCACCCGGCAGCCCTAGAGCTGCACCGTCTACCCCGACCCGGGACGCCGCGGCCGGGGCGAGGAGGGCAGAGGGACGCGGCGATGGCTCTGTGGGGACTCCCGGGGTCCGCTGTGCTTGCTGCTTCAGTGTTCGTGGGAGGCGCTGTGAGTTCGCCGCTGGTGGCCGCCGGTGAGTGCTTTGGTCGCGGTCGGGACGTGAGTTGGGTCTGCGCTCGGAAGGGAGCCAGGGGCTCGACGGGTCGGTCGAGCCCACAACCCCGCCGCGCCCTGAGTTGCGCGCGCCCTGCTGTGCTACCGGATCTGGCTCTGAACATCTGGGTGTCCCGGGGTGGCCCGGGCAGGGTGCGGCGCGCAGCGCGGCTCGAGTCCTTCCCCACCCGCCTGCCGGGGTCCCGCCTTCCCTCCCCGCCGCTTCTAAAAAACGGCGGGACCCCAACTCGGATTCTTCAGGATGTCGCTTTCCTGGGACGCCTTCTCCCCAGCCGTGGACCCCTTTCTACTGTCCTGGTCCTCAGAGGCCTCACCAGGCGAAGATCTTGCCACCCGGGATCGGGTTCTGCTTTCCAGCCTCCTTCCTCGCTTTATTTTCTTCTTTCCTTTTCATTATGTTAAAGCCTTGAAAGTGCCAGTCTTTGCAGGTGGTTATGGATTCTTTTAGTAAGTCGGGAATTTCTCACTCCTTCCCATACACGCTGGATAAATTAGGCCGGGAAAGAGGAAAGACATCTATAATGTATACTGCTTTTTCTTTGTATCAAATCCTGTCATCACAAAAGGAACCTCTGTGGTCAGGGTGGAAGCCACCAGCCGAGACGCTGAGTGTTGTCTTCAACTACAAGCCATCAGCGGGAGAGTTTCTAACTGACATCTAAGAGGTCTACCTTTTACTTAAGGACGCCTTTGCCTTGTGCTCCTGTTTTTATAAGGCACACACCAGGGATTCTTAATAATTATTTCCCCCTCTTAATTGCCACCTCGCTGCAGTACTTAAAAAAAAAAGTTAAGCCTTCCTGGCCGTTTGGGGTTACCACAGGCTGATTCTTACGTCAGCAGGCTCTGCCAAGCTTGCCTTCAGGGGTGGCTCCTCTTCAGGCCCAAATAATAAGCAGCTGGAAGGCTTCCAACGGCGACTGTCTTCTCTATAAAATATACGTGCTGCTCTTCTTTTCGGAGAACGTTCTAGTCACTCGGAGCTTTGGAGCCTGCTTCTCCTTTGTCCTTTACTTTTTCATGGGCATCAGAACGAGCTAGCAAGGGAACAGGATAGATAGACGATGTGTCTCCTGGGTATTTATTAGCAGATCCGCATTTCCTTCAGCCATCTACCCAGGGGAAAGGGAAGCTGGTGACTCGTTCTATTGGATGGGAGATTTTCCCGTGCATCCTGGGCTTCTTTCCTGAGACTTGTAACTACAACATAGTTTCAAAGTAGCTTGGAGACTGCAGGTAGTAAGGGGTATCACTTGTTGCAGAGTTTGGAACAATAACAAAAAAGATGAACCTGGGAGCAAGATTGTGACAGTTTAGTACGTGAGGCATGTCACCAGCCATCCTCAGGAGAAATCCATTCCTAGAGTGGGTTTTTGTTTTGCTGGGTTTCTGAACAACACCCGGGTGTCAGGCCTGCAATGTGACTGAAGAAACTTCTATGGAGTGGTGCTATTAGTAACCTTTTATGAGTGAAAGTTAGTGCTTAAAAAGAATGAAGTACCTAAGGTGGAAAGGATAGAACTTCCAATTTGCTGGCTGGCTTAGGGCCTGTATCAAGAGATGAGCCTGGAACAGCTGGCCGCTGATCTCTTTGAACTCCAAGTCCAGAAGTAGGAAGAAGGAGATGGCATCTGATAGAGACAGCCTGCCGTGTGCTTTAGCTGGGTGCTTCATGTGTATTTTAAAACTTATTCCTCATGACCCAAGATGTGTTTACTCTCTGTAGATCAACTGAGGCCTGTCATTACATAGGCATTGTATCAGTAAGCATTGGTTGGGTGGGGTGGGAGGTAGGAGGAAGGGGAGAGAGGGGGTGGGATGGGAGGAGAGGAAGAATGAATACAGCCTGTTTGGTTTTAAATTCATCATCTTTCTACTGTCCCCCATGCTTCCCAGACAAAATAGAGCATAGGTCAGCCTCAGCAACCTGACTTAAATTGTAAGGTAGTTAGTTCTCTAAGATGCCCAAACATCACATAAGGAGTATGTAGTCATCTGAGCCATACAGTGGAGAACCGGCAGAGAGCTTCTCAGAGGGTGGGTGGCAGTCTCTTTCACTTCCTTTTTTTTTTCTTCGAGACAGGTTTTCTCTGTGTATCCCTGGCTGTCCTGGAACTCACTCTGTAGACCAGGCTGGCCTCGAACTTAGAAATCCACCTGGCTCTGCCTCCCAAGTGCTGGGACTAAAGGCATGCGCCACCACTGCCAGGCTTCACTTCCTTTATTGTAAGCCATCTAAATAGTGGCATTAGAAGCTACTTTGCAAGTAGCAGAACTGCTTTTCCAGGTTCTGCCTTATTTATGTACTTGAGTTCTCTGGTGACTTGGCCTCCTTGGTCTCCGTTTCTTACCTCTCCTGTCAGTGGGCACAGCCCTTGAGTAGAGAGATGGGAAAACAGTTCCAGGGTTGGAGCTGTGAGGGATGCACAGTCCCTGGGCTCTGTGGGCATCCAGCCAGCCTCAGATTCCTCATTTAGATGTTGAAGATATGTTTGATTAAATTCTGGGTTCTCTTTTGGCAGGACAGCTGCTTAGCTGAACGTCCACATAGTTCATAGACATTAGGTGCAGTGTTTTGGAAAAAAAAATACTGTTTAGAGCTTTGGACTTCATGCTTACTCCAAATTCAAAGAGGAAATGAAAAATATCACCAGTGGCTGACATTTCTTTATCTCCTCTGCGCCATTTTTTTCTAATCTTTCAGAAAAGAATGAGGGAATTTTGGGAAGACTTGGATTTGAATGTGAGAAGCCACAGTCCAGGTGATTCAAACATCGAACTTTGATTTTTTTTTTTTTTTACTTTTTAAAAAAAAAATGATGTGGCTTTGATGTTTTAGTCTTACTGCATACTGGACCATTTTAATTATAGCATTTAGAAGGATGCACATTAAAAATACTGTTATTTGAAAACAATTTGGTCTAAGATTGAAGGCCTAAAATCAAAAGTTGGCATCATGATGACACAGTGGCGTCTGGGCTTTGGGTGCTCAGTGGCAGGACACTCACCCTGCCTGCCTGCTTCCTCTCATGTTCAGGAGTGCCTGGCTTCAGTCCCCAGCACTACCAAAAGCCAATAAACCAACCAACCAACCAACAAACAAATGAATAAAAAGAAAAAGAAAGAAAAAGAAACAAAAGCAAATTGTCATTAGTTAAAACTGTTTCTTAAGAGTTGTCCAGTAATCCTTGTGGTTGTGTTTAGGAACTGGTAAAGATTTTAAAATTCTCTTATGTACATGTATGCAATTTTGTCTTTATTCCAGGGTTAGCTATGTATCATTTATATGCCACATTGAATTAGAACTAATACTATACAATCTGAATGTACGTAAAATGTTGTACACAGCAAGGAGTTTGGGGCTGCTAAGCCAAGAGAGTAAAAAAAAGGCTAAGCATGGTGGCGCATGCTTTCAATCCCAGTACTCAGGAGGCAGAATCAGGCTTATCTCTGTGAATTTGAAGCCAGCCTGGTCTATAGGGTTCAGGACAACCAGGGGCTACACCGAGAGACCCTGTCTCAACACACAAAAGGAAACTAACAACAAAAAGATCTGGTGTAAGACTGAGGGTCTAGAATTGAAAGTGTGGCTTCTTTACCTTTTTTTTGGAGTTCAGTGTTTATCACTGTGTAGTAGAGTTTGTCCTCAGATCATTTTCTCTGTGTAATCCCACCGGACTGATCCTGTGTTAAAGGCTGGGAATTCGGACCCTCTGAGAAGTGGGAAGTTACTGGGAGTTACCTGGGCCTCTGTCCTATCTGTTACACTGTTACACTCTGTCCTATCTGTTCAGTTCTAAAGTGCATTGCAAACTATTCTTTTTCCTCTTTGGAAAGAAAATTCTTTTCATTCTAAAATGTTTCTGAAGAGTCACAGCGGTACGACTCTGCAGCGTCGGTCTAGGTAGTTTTGAAAAGTCCCTCCTACAGCTTGCTTGAGTGGGAGGAGGGAGTTAGCCTTTGATCTCTTACCTAGAGGCACTTGCCTCAGTTTGCATTCCATTCTGGTCTCTCTTCCTGCACCCTGACCTTGGGTAGTATCCTAATGCAGTGCAGTTTTATTGGCCCGGGTCCCTTTTACCTTAGTCATAGGCAGGTTCTCTCCCTGAAGCACTGGGAAGGTGTCTTAGTGTTCCATCACGTAGCTTCACTGTGTTTTACTACACCATGCCTCCTTTCTGGAAGGCTGTAGCTGTCATTGATTGTTTTAAAATGAGATTTAAATCTCCATTGTTTCCGTGAACACCTCTGTCCACAAGGCTTGGTGTCATAGTTGACTGCCTGTGTAGAAGATGGGTTCTTGGAAAAGCAGCTTAGAGGTCGGTGCAGTTCACATTGTGAGGCCGTTGATAACTCCCGGTTTGTACTCTTACCACAGTGGTTTGAAGCACTCACTGCCCCTGCTCTTAGTATTTTTCCCCTAAAAATAAAAAGGTAGCTACTAATTTTTTAGGCAAAAGCTATGTGTTGGTACCTTGTTTTAATGTTATCATCTTTGGTTCTTGTAAGATGGGCTATTTATTTTTTTACTATCCTTTATCAGGTTGGTTTTCTTTGCTCCTCTCTAGTATCCAGGGCATTTGTACAGTGCTGTAATCCTTTCTGGACATTTCACAAATGCAAAATGCTCTGAAAAAATGAGGATTTTTAAATTTTAAATACATACATACACATACTCTCTCTCACACATACACACATACTATATATATATATATATATATGCACACATATATACATATATATACACACACACATATATATATATATACACACATACTTATACATATACATACATATATTATATATATACATATATATATGTATATATATATATATATATATATATATATATATATAGAGAGAGAGAGAGAGAGAGAGAGAGCGCGAGCGGTGGTAACACAGGGCCTGCCCCAGTGGGAGGTGTTCAAGTTCGAGTTTGCTCTCGCATAGGTTGAATATCCCTGTACCTTGCTGCGGCCATCCAGCACCTTTGACTTCTGAGTGTGACACAGTGCAAGTTGAACTCGGCCACCTTTCTGCAATCGGGCATCTGCCTCTGGGGTTTCAGTTAAGGACTCATGACTGCATTTCCCTTCCCTGAGTCATCTGTTCATGTTTTCTCACATCCCTTGGGAGCCAGTAAGTATCCCATACAAATATCTAAAATGTCCCGTGGAGAAATAGCAGGGATCCTGCAGAGAGGGCTTCTTCCCTCCAGAGAAGGCTCACGCAGTAGCTAAGAGTGCTTTGTCTGAGTCTGATTCCCAGCACCCACACAGCAACTTATAACCCTCTGTAACTAACTCCAGATAAGGGCATGGGATGCCCTTTTGTGTCTTCCATGGGCCCAGGCCTGAACATAGTACATATACATTCATACAACCAGGCAAAACACTCACACTCTTAAACATAAAAATGCATCTTAAAATCTTACAGAGATTTGAAAAGTGACTCAGAGCCAGTAGAGACTTAAAAAAAAAAACAAACCCAGCCAAATACCCCCAAAGACAATAACCTCTCTGCTGTAGAGCACTTCAGGAGGAGGAAGGCCACCTGGACATCCTAAGCAGGACCTAATAAAGACACTTGGATGCAACCGGGCTTCTGCATCTGTTTGGTAGCTCTATGGGTGAGTGCTCTATGTAATGGAACCCTAATGGGTAAGTAGAGAGGTTCGGCTGGCTCTCTTCTCTGCCAGCTAGTGACACGGCTCTCTTTGTGAGAGAAAGAAATTGAATCTGCCGAGGAACATTTTGGAGCTACCCCCCCAGGCAACCTGAGTTCTTGGGGCCAGTCATCTTATCTCGAGTCTCCCTGGCCAGCCTCCTTGAACTCAGGAGACCCAGTTTCCATTGCTGCTTGCAATACCCCAAGGCCTCCAGCTTACTGTCTTTCCTCCTTTGGCACTGTCTGGGATCTCAAAAAAGAGACAATTCCCCAGCCTGGGTTCTATTTCCTGTGCTAGTTGCCAGTCCTCCCCAGGAGCCCTCCCCAGGCTCTCCCCCGCCCCTTACTTGGTTTGCAAACTCCTGGCTATAACAGCATTTCAGGCACTAATAAAAGTGCCTGTTGTCCAGAGAAAACAGTCTTTAAACCACTCCTCTTACCTGTATTATGGAGAAAATAGAGCCAAGCTGCTTCATGTGGTTATTGTCACGATGATGTGAGCCAACGCATGGGCACGCTTGGCACAGTGTTTGTGGCATAGGTATGTTAAAAAGGTTTGCTTCATTATTCGCCCATAGCCAGGCATTAACATTTCACATAAAAAACAAAAAAGATGAAACAAAGTTCCTAACCACTCCAAAACTGGTCTTAACCCCAGCACTGGGAAGCTGAGATGGGGGGATTGCTGTTAGTTCAAGGCCTAGCCTGGGTTGCATAGTGAGTTTTAAGTTAACCTGAGCTACATTATGAAATTTTTTAAAGCAGAACAAGAGGGGGCTTCAAGGAAGCAGGATAGAGAGGGAACCAGGGGCAATGGGCTTGACTGTGTGGCTTCTCGTGGGAGGTCGAGACAAAGCCACTGGCTGTCACAGTATTACAAGAAAAGAGAAGAAAGCGAGGAAACCTTTACCTTTATAAAGATAGACAACTCTGCTTCGTTTTGGAAGAACTTTGGGGGACTCATCGGTGCAGCCAGCTAGCCTGTAGTTGTAGTGCGTTTCCTTACGACTTGATGTAGTGATCACGCCATAAGCATTGGTTAGTGAAGGTCTAATTGGTTACTGAGCTCCTCTTTCCTCCCAGGGACTTACTTGAATGAAACGAAATTTCATGACAGGAAAGCAGAGGAATACATACATCTGTGTATTACAGGCTGGCGGGGTGGGTGGGGGGTGGTTCTGGTGACGTCCTCAGAGTTTATTTAGTGGAGAGGAAATGGGTACGGCTAAGATTTAAGAATGTTCCTTTGTACCCTCTGGGACCTCCTGTCCTATTGGCATGTCCTGGCATTGACATGGACCCACAGCTGTCCCTGCTCCTAGCAGGTTTCCTCTGTCCACACCTGCTTCTGGTGTTCACGCTTCAAGAAGGTCTGTTTCCCCAGCTCTCGGATGTGGGATGTACCTGACCTCAGAAGAGTGATAACTATCATAGCAGTGACTTTTGTTCTTAGTGACATGCCTTTAGGGATGGTCATCTTGTTATTAGTCCCTTTGTTGTGCATGGGAAACTGAACCCAAAAGGACATGGTGGCCTGCAGGAGTCATGGGCCTTAGCAGCCATTAGGGTGACATCATGTGTGGATCTTGTTCACTGCCCAGGTTTGACTTTCAGACCTGGAATAGAATAGGTTTTTAAAATGCGAATGGAGAGTCCAGAATATCCCCCTCCCCAACTTGTGTTTATATGTGAGTGTTTGTGTGTGTGTGTGTGTGTGTGTGTACAGGCCAGAGGAAGGCATTGGATCCCCTGGACCTGGAGTTACATGCAGTATGAGCTGGCTAATGTGGGTCCTGGGGACTGACCTCGGGTTCAGTTAGGCATCTCTCTGGCCCCCCTTATTCTTTCTATTAGGGTGGAAAGTTACTCTTTGGAACATTCAGTCTCTGATCTTAGTACCGAGTCTCCTCTGCCTTCCTCTGGATTGATGATAGACTGTTGTCTATCAGCCTCTGTGGGATTTGTTTACATCCGAAGGTGGCAAAACTAGACATGAAGGGAGGATGCCGGCAACAAGGAGATCGGAGAAAACCGAGATAGTGAGAGAACATAGTAGTGAACGTTTTCAGCGTAAAGGTTTTAAAACTCCAAATCTATTCATGAGTCTCTTTCCAAGGGCACAGTCACTTGTATTCTGCCAGCCAATGCCAGTCAGTTGTGTGCGTATCATATTTTCAATGTCCCAACACACGAAGTATTTAAAACCATCTATTTCGTGAGCATCTTCGTCTCCTTTCTATTGCTATAACAGAATGCTTGCCACTGGGTACTAGACGTGCATTTGCAGGTTTGGCAGACTGAGAAGTCATGGGTGTGCTGACATCTGTGGGGCATCCGGAGAGGACCTCCATTGCATCACAACGGGGTAGAGGACATCCTGTGGCAAGCCTGAGCGTGCATGCCATGACTCTCTCTTTCTCTGCTTCATTACCTCATCGAATCCCAATTACCTCTCAAAGGCCCCATCTCTATACGCCACAAACATGGATCTCGGAATTAAGTCTCAACACAGTCAAATATAGCAATAGACTCCTCTGATTGATGGAGAGAGGATGCTAGCCACAAGGAGACCAGGGGGAAAGTAAGTATTAACATAGCACCCAACAACACACAAGGCACAGAAGATGAAGTGATGTGAACAGGGTATGTGGAACCCTTGCCTCATGGAGCTGTCTTAGCCCCTCAGTAAGGAAAGAGAGGCACAGGGCCAGAGTATCTAGCCTGCGGCTGGGGTTGGGGGTGTGTGGAAAACTGAGAATCCAGGCCAGGTGGGGCAAATAAAAACAATCTGGAGCAAATAAGGCTTAAATTTCCACTGCACAGCTATAGGCATTAGCTGGGTAAAAAGACCCAGCCGTTGCGGAAGAGTGATTGATGTGTGTGACGTTTTGGGTGTGGTGTGTCCTCAAAGGGCTTACATGCTCACATCTAAGGCCTTAGGAGACTGGAAACTTCATGGATGCCGGGTTTAGTATTGATTAGCTTTAGCCATTAGGGTGGCAGCCTCATGGTTAAATCCTTATAGCATCATCGATTAAGAGACCAGAGGAGAGACATACAGAGTCTGTGTCTATGTCTCTGTGTCTCTCTCTGTGTGTGTCTCACTTGTGTACATGGTTCCTATTTCTATGTGAATCCCGAACTACACTTAGGCTCTGCCAGCCAAAAGACCACCATTAGATGGGGTATCTGGAGAGTCTAGAAGTATGAACTAAGTAAACTTCTTCTTTAAAGTGACCTGGCCTACTTGTGGCATTGGCAGCAGAAATGGGCTAATAGAGCAGCAGGCTAAGCTGTGGCCAGTGCTTCTCAAACTTGGGTGTCTGTCTGGAGGCTGGTCACGGCCCAGGTGGCTGGCTCCTCCCTGGACCAGCTAAGACAACATACAGTGGGCTTGAGATGAGAATGGACATTTCCTGTTGATGTTGACTAAGAATCGGAAGTGAGCAGGGGAGTGTTGGGGAGGGGAGATGTGGGCTTATCCCTCTTCCTTTGTGTTCCCACCCATTGTCTTAGGCTAGCCTATCCTGCCTTGTATCTATGCTTCCAGCTGAAACCAAGGCTAATACTTGAGGAAACCTTTCCTGTGACTTCTAGACTGCAATCCTGGGATGACCTGAGTGCAGGTCAGGCGCACTGTATCTCTCCCACGGTATTTGGCCCTCAGTTATAAGCATTTGCTTCCCCGGTATGCTTCCTATTAACTAGAACTCTTTGTGGCAGCCGCGTCGATGAGATGTGTTAAATATTTGATCGCTTGAGCCGATTTAACTTTTGCAGTCACTGGGAGGAGCAGGTCACTGCGGTCTGCTCTGTGGCATGGAGGGAACTGAGACTTGTGGGGAGTAATCAGGACGAGAAGTGAGCTTTCTTGCTCATCACAGAGGAGGGGAAGCCAAAGCTGGGTGGATGTTCCTGATCCCCAAAGGTCCCTTGTGTAGTGTGAAATGATGTATACACGCTGGTACTAGTCGAAGGAAAGCTTTATATTTAATTTGTCTTAATTTGTCGGTTTCTCATTCTTGCTCCATCTACTTAAAGAGAAAACCAAGGCATCTTAGCAAGTGAAAGTAGGTTTTTGATGCTAGTCAAAAATAGTTCATTAACCAAAGACGTCTCTGAATATTGCCTACCCCACCCCTTCTTAGAGACAGGGTCTTACCATGTAGCTTTTGCTGGCCTTGAGCTAATTCTGAAGTCTAGTCAGGCTTTAACTTTACATTCCCAAGGCAGGAAGGATGGGTCACATGTTAAGAGCACTTGCTGCTTCTGCAGGGGACCCTGGTCCAGTTCCTAGCACCCACACTGTGGTTCACAGTTGTCTCGATCGATCTCCAGTTCCAGGGGATCTCCTGGCTTCCGCAGGACTAGGCATGCAAATGATGTACATGTATACAGGCAAGTGAAACTCATACACATACAAAAAAAAAAAAAAAAAAACCCTGTAAATTTGTAGTTCTCTTGCCCCAGCCTCATAAGTGCTGGAGTCACAGGCGTGCCACCATCTGTGGTAAGTAAATGAACATGCAATTGGATTTAGAAATGTTTTCTTTATCTTGGCATAGTGGTGTTCACCTTTAATCTCCACATTTCTAGACTAGCCTGCTCTACATAGTGAC
This sequence comes from Mus caroli, assembly GCF_978045245.1. NCBI lineage: Eukaryota > Metazoa > Chordata > Mammalia > Rodentia > Muridae > Mus > Mus caroli. Next base: position 66,449,286 of record NW_028227259.1, on the reverse strand, counting down.
CTCTAGGTCAGCCAGGGATATATATATAGGCATCTCCTCCCAAAACCAGTTATGCTTTCTAAAATTTTGGCATGTAAGAGATATGAGCGAAGAAAAATTACTTTTAATTCCCCAAAAGATACCAATTGGATAACTTTTCTGTTTTTGTTTTTGTTTTTGTTTTTTCGAGACAGGGTTTCTCTGTATAGCCCTGGCTGTCCTGGAGCTCACTCTGTAGACCAGGCTGGCCTCAAACTCAGAAATCCACCTGCCTATGCCTCCGGAGTGCTGGGATTAAAGGCGTGCGCTACCACGCCCGGCTTTGGATAACTTTTCTAAGCCAGCTGGTTAAGTTAGTCTGGTGGAAACTTTACAGAGAGCCTGTATATGTCACATGCCGCACGGAGCCTGAGAGGAAGAGCTCCTTTCAGCTCTGAAGACTTGCCCAGACACCTCCTCTGTGCATGCATACAACTGTACTGTGGCTTTCCGAGATTCCTCTAAGGGGTGGACGTTTGAAGCGCTCCCTGGACATTCTGTCTCATAGTGTAAGTGGGGGGAAGGGAGGGAGGACTCATTTTCCACTGTCATGGCCCTCCAGAGCTGGAAGTCCAGCCACAGTCATGTGAATTGTCGGCTTTACAGAAAGCAGCAGCTGTGATTTCTTGGCGTTGGCCTGGTGGCAGGTGGCTAGCCACAGACGTTACATAGTATCATTTTCCTTTGCATGTCTGTGGTTTATGCTAACACGTTTGCATTACTTCCTGGGATCTTCCACCTTCTTGCCTCTGCTAAAAGCAAAATACAGATCAGCCACCAGGACAAAAGCCAAGGCCTTGGGCAGTGCCTAAAGTGGCGAGATTGAGCAGGGCAGTTGGGCTTCACAGGAGAAATATTTCATGGCTGTATTTGCCAAGAAGGTGCCTAATAGTTGCTTCAGCTAAAACTTGCAGATCATTTTGCACACCCAGCACGCAGTTAATTAAAACATGGGCTTGTCTTATTTGAGATACTGCCGGGTAGCTACTGGGTACGTGTAACGAGTGCACACCTAATTTAGTTTTTGTTCTATGAAACTTATGATGGAGACGTGTAGATAAGCCATGAATGGAAGTCCTTGTGGCGTCATGGAAAAAGGGTTTTGGTGTAATCAGAACCACTGACTAAGTGTTGTGTGGGATCACAGGAGACTTCTCTTTTGAAGTGAAGGACAAAAAGAGCTCCATAGCCTGAAACTGGGCATTGAAGTCCACAAGGGAACTATACATACCAATCCCATGGAACAGCCTGGACGATGGCACTGGAGCTTAGCCATTGCAGCTCCCGTGGGGCAGAGCTTCTAAGCGCGGGAAGCTTCACAGGGGAGACTGAGGTGCGGCTCCTCAGCTCTTAAAGAACTTTATTGTGCCGGGTCAGGAAGCTCAGGCTGGGCAGTGGAGGGTAGAGGACCAGAGGAGTTCCGGGGATTGCCCTGTGAGGGAAGAGTGTCTGGTGTCATTAGGACTGGAGTTTATAGCAGGTTCTGAACAGTCAGTGAAGCGCTGGGATGTTTCCTGTATCTTTGTAGGGTGGAGGTAGGAAGGAGAGCTCAAGGGAGCCCCAGTGCAAAATGATGCTTGTTTTAGTTTTCTATATGTCTCCGAGTCATCTGTGGGATTAAGGAACTAATACCATCCCTTGTAAGGAGTCTATATAATACAGTCAATTTTTGTGACACACAAATAGGAAGGCTGCGTTTAAGGAATTTGGGGAATGAGAATGATGAAGCCAGTACTGTGGGCGGAGTCCTGGCCACGGGAGAGTCAAGGAACAGCTATGGTACCTGCTTGTCTCCTGTTCGTCACTCCTCCAAAATCCTCCAAACCAGCTCGAGTATAGGATTTATTTTTGGAAGCCCATTGGACATTTGCATTTCTCAACCCTGCTGTTCTTCAAGAACGCATCATTTGCGTCTCCTTCTGGGTTGGAGTGCTGTCACCTTTAGGGCAGTGTCCATAAATAAAACAAAAGTCAGCATGGGGGTGAATTAAAGCCCCAGTTGGCCAAAGGCTCCATCTCTGTCACTTCCTGCAGACCTGTTTCCCTGCTCCTCGATGCCTTGTACTGTCACTGCACAGATCTGGGAGAAGGGCAATGTGAGAACGATCTAGCATATGTTTGATGTCTAGGTACTATGTCAACAGTCCTTACACAGACACTCCATGTCTGGAATGGAATGGGAGAGGACTTAAGGAGGGAGGGACAGAATGACAGGAGGATTAGTTTTATCCACACTGAGACTGGGTTGTACCTAGAGATTTTATTGAGTAGGGTTCTTGCCATTGGTCAGTGTAGTTGGTCTGTTTCTTCTGTCTCTGGTGCAGATGTCTTTTAAAACCCTCTGAATTTACTAACCTATAGGGAGTGTAGATGGATGAGTCTTTCTTGTGCATGAAGAGCCGCTTCGACCACACTTGAGATTTCATTAGTGACTGTAAGTAAGGCATGGAGCTGGTGATGGGAGGTACTAGCCATGCTGTGGAAAGGCTGAAACTTCTGTCCTTTCCTTGATTTCTGGGGTTCAGTGGACGTCAGCCAACAATTGAGTCAGTCAGGCTTCTTAAAAGCTCTGTACCAGGACATGGAAGGGGCTTCTAGGGGTGAGCTCAGGGCTGGGCTGGCAGTTGAGCTTGGAGGGGGTATGGAAGCTGTCCGTCTTTGCCTTCTCTTCCATTTGGCTGTCCTGGTTTATTACATCCTTCACAATAAACTTGTGGTCATAGAAGACAGATTTTTGAGTTCTGTAAGACACTTCAGTAAATTATTGGAATGAAGGGGACATTGTAGAAACACTGACATTTGTAGCCAAGAGTCATCTTCGAGGCTGGCCTTTGAAGAGAATAACTCTTTTTTTTTTTTTTTTTTTTTTTTTTGGAGACAGGGTTTCTCTGTATAGTCCTGGGTAACCTGGAACTCACTCTGTAGACCAGATTGGCCTCGAACTCAGAAATCCGCCTGCCTCTGCCTCCCAAGTGCTGGAATTAAAGGCTTGTGCCACCACTGCCTGAAGGGAATAACTCTTTAACTGGTGGGTCTACACTGACTCCAGGCTGATAGGGTCAGAGTTTAATTGAACCCTAGGATACCCAGTGGGTGTTAAGAAAGTGAAATAGTAGGATCTCCCTGGGAAGCCATTGGAAGCAACATTAAAACACGCCTGGCATCACCTCTGTAATCACACCTGTATTCTACTTAGAGAAAAGCACAAAGACATTTATAAAATACATACCAGGAAAGTGGAAGACGTCAGGCCATTGCCCCACTGTTCAGATTCTTGCACCCTGCTTTATTGGATACAGGAGTGGAAGGTACACCATTTGGTTTCTTTGACCTTTGATTCCTGTGGTGTGGCTGAAAGGTCTCATAGCATGGTCTCTGCCTATAGAAATATCTGGGGTGTCACTGTGGATGGTAGCTTTGGGCAGTCTCCATAGTGAGGGATTCTAGTCCTATATTCAGGTTTACCTCTGTAGAATGAATATGACCGTTAGGTTGGACCATGTGAAAAAATGCTGATGTTCAACTATTTCCACCTGTGGTAGCAACAGGTTTATGTTTGAACTAATTGTAATAAAGACTCCTTACCGATTTCCTCATTTGTTGTGAAAAGACTCCATCTCTTCTGATTATCACTAACATCTTTTTTTAGACAATGTAAGGCAATAGAGAAGAAAAAGAAAAACTATGTCAACGTTCTACTAGTCGGAAGGGAATTTAGTTAATACTAAATCGAGCAAGTGCTGTCTAACACCTTACCTTTTTTTTTCTATGAATAAATTACTGTTTTTATTTTTTATATTTAAAATTTTTATTTATTATACGTGTGTGTTTGTATCCATGTGCATGTACTTGGGTGTTCACATGTCACAGGCATGGAGGTCAGAGGACAGCTTTTCTTCCCCTCTGTTAAAGTTTCTTTGTGCATTTTTATTAACCACAGCAGGAAGAACTATGGAGAATCGCTGTGGGATTTTACTGAATGCCCAAATCCTTCACTCTAGCGCAGACCCTCAGGGCACGGTGCCCACTGCCTCACCTCTGCCACTTGCTAGATGTGCAACCTGGGGCAAATTATCTGTAAAATGGGGTTTAAAATAATCTCTACTTCCCTGGATTATTGTCAAGGCTAAATAATGTATTAATAACTACATTATAGATAATCTATGGTAGAGTCATGGTACAGACACTTATCAATATGTGACAATTATAGTATTTTTTTCTTTGTATAAGTTGTTGCATATTTATTTATTTTTCTAAATGTTGGCTTTGTAGCTCAGGCTGCCCTGGAACTCATTATCCTCCTATCTCAGTTTCTGTGTTCTGATATTATAGTCCTGTGCTAGATTTTCTGAGATCCCATTTGGACATCATGGTAATGACCTCCATACTATTTCCCTTCATCTGGGGTTTTCCTGATGGCCCTGTTTCATCTTTCCAGAATTCTTTTTCCCATTTGATCTTTGGTTTTCCTCTTGGCCCCCCCTTTCCTTGGCTTTCTCCAGAGGCTGTGAGAGGATTTCACATCAGGTGACTTCAGTGGGCTCAGAACCTTGAGGTTTCCTGGCTGTTCCCCTTCAGTTCCCGGTTCCCAGGTTCTCAGAAACCAACCAGACCCACGTGCCTGGCTTGTGGGAACACTGCCTGACTGAACCTGTGACTAATCCGAATGCCCTCTGTTTAGGACTTTTGTAGTTTTCGGTTGAATCATTTTCCCCTTCCTGTTCCTGGAAGGAAGAGAAGCCTCCTGGACTGTGTGTGAATATGATGTGAGAAATGTGGGAGCCTGCCTGTTGTGCTGTGGCTCTGTGCATTGTCACTCTGTGCTCTGTGGCTCTGTGCTCCGTGGTTCTGTGCTCTGTAGCTCTGTGCTCCATGGCTCTGCCTTGTATCCTGTGGCTCTGTGCACCGTCACTCAGTGCTCTGTGCTCCGTGGCTCTGTGCTCCATGGCTCTGCCTTGTGTCCTGTGGTTCTGTGCATCGTTGCTCTGTGCTCCGTGGCTCTGTGCTCCGTGACTCTGCCTTGTATCCCATGGCTCTGGGCTCTGTGGCTCTGCCTTGTATGCTGTGGCTCTGTGCTCCATGGCTCAGCCTTGTGTCCTGCGGTTCTGTGCTCCGTGGCTCTGCCTTGTATGCTGTGGCTCTGTGCTCCATGGATCAGCCTTGTGTCCTGCGGTTCTGTGCTCCGTGGCTCAGCTTTGTGTGCTGTAGCTCAGTGCTCCATGGCTCAGTCTTGTGTCCTGTGGCTCTGTGCTCTGTGGCCCTGCCTTGTGTCCTGCGGCTCTGTGCTTTGTGGCTTTACCTTGTGTCCTGTGGCTCTGTGTTCTGTGGCTCTGTGGCTCTGTGGCTCTGCCTTGTGTCCTGTGGCTCTGTGCACCATTGCTCTGTGCTCCATAGCTCTGACTGGCCACCATGGCTCATGGCTCTGCACTGCTAATTATGAATCTACTTTGCCTGCAAAGTGCACAGCGATGCCCATGGCTGCTGTGTCCTCACACGGAGGGAGGGCTCGTGTTCTCCGTACCTCACATTGTGTCCTTTCTAATCCCTGGAGTTCATTGTCTTTCTGTGTATCTGGCTTTATATGTTGGTAACTGCTGCTAATGGTCACATTACTAACACTGAGCACACACTGGGATAAAGCCAAATTAATCTCATAGAATACTCAGAAACATTTCAACCCTTGTCCACATTGTATGGTTGAGAAAACTGAGGTCCAAATATTTTTATCAACTTGCCCTGGGCTCTCATAGCCTGGAGCCAGTCTGAACATTGTGAAAACAAGAGAGATTTGGTTTTTGCTTCCCCTCTTGCCTTGCTGGGGAGCACCTTTGGCTCAGAATCTCTGTCCCTCCTGTGGCGATCCTGGGTTCAAGTCTCTACTCAGCCAGCCATCCCTCAGAGGAAGGCTACAATGTTGCTTCTTTATTGGCTCCCTTTCTAAGACAATTTAATACTAGCATCTATTGGCTGGTATCTGTTGGCAGGATAAGTGATAGAACATGTACTTAATATCTGCAAGTCCCTGGGCCCTTTGCCTACTACTACAGAGCAAAACAAACAAACACCAACCAGACAGACAAACAAACAGCCAAAAAAAAAAAAAAAAAGGCCCTGCAAAATAATAACTCTGGGCCAGGAAGATGGTTCCGTCTGTAAAGTGCTCACTAAATAAGCTCAGGGACCTGAGTGTGGATCTCCTGAGTGTGGATGAGTGCCCACCTACATAAACAGCCAGGGGACACATAACTGTGGTCCCATTGTGAGTGTGTGTGTGTGTGAAGGTGGAGACAGATCCCCCGGGGTAGGCTGGCTGGCCATTCTAGCCAAGTCAATGAGCTTCAGTTCAGAGAGATCCTGTCCCAAGAGATAAGGTGGAGGGCAATTGGAGAAGCCACCTGATATTGATCTCTGGCTTCCACTGGCACAGCGTACATGGTCAATAATAACATCTATCTCAGAGTTGTGGGCATTAAAGAAGATTAATGCAAGTAAAAATACCGAAGTTGTCGCTGAAGTTGAGTTACTCTCAGCAGGTGATGGCAGAGAATCTGAGCACCCCAGAAGCTTAGAGCATGGTGCTCCCAGCCCCTAGAACTTCCCTGGGGCTAGAATCTCCCTTTTCCCACTGATGGGTGCTGGGCCGGCTCCCTTGTGAAGCTTTTACCCTGCTCCCGACCCTTGCTTCCCTGTGTGTCTAGATTCTGCTGTGTTCTGTGCTTGCTGGAAAGATTTGGCTGACTTCCCAACCCTGGCAGTGACGTTGTACACAGAAGCCAGGGATGCAGCTCCCCAAGGCTTGCTTGGTCCTCTATATCAGTTCCCCTCCGTCAGTCTCAGGGGAGTCACTGATTTTGTTCAGGAATACCCAGTGCTTCCCTCCTGAGGAAACAGGCCATCTGGGCCTGTCTTCTGCTTCCTGTCTGAGCGTTTTCTTCTGGCTCGCACTACTTGGCCTTCCTTCCGTAGCTTAAGTCATTTCCAGCATAGTCTCGCCTGGTTTCTTGAGAGGAATAGGAACAGATCTGTTAGGATCGCAGCCTTCTGAACAGTGGGCAGTCACCATTGGTGAGGTTACATAAGCTTGGATTTAGTGTCCCTGAAGGAACCTGGCGAGTTGCGGAGAGCTGGAGTCCTGTGACCATCCAGTTGAAGGCCAAAAGCTGGCGTCGGAATGTACTGCTATTTGTAGCCCTCCTTTGCATCCTGTAGACTGGAACTCTCCGTTGGTGTAGATGAACGCAGAGCATCCTTTGTACTGCTGTCTTTCAGGGTTCGCCGTTATTCAGCTTTGCACACAACCTGCTCATTTGTGTCTTTGGGGATGGATGGTATTTGGCAAATGGAGCCTAATTACACCAGGCCCAAATAAGTTCTAAACAAAACTACCTGTCAAGTTAGAGTGGAGGTGGGCACTCTTTGGGTGACCCTGGAGCCCTTCTCAAGGAATGGCTCTGCTGTCACAGGCTGTATGTTGTGGGTATTCAGGGTGTCCCCATTGTGTCCCAGAAGCTGTGACTGTTCAGGGTGTCCCCATTGTGTCCCAGAAAGCTGTGACTCTCTACATGGCACACAGAAGCGTTGACTTAAGTTGAGGGATTCCTTTGATTTCTGTGTCTCATTTGTGTTTGGGTCTCTATGGGGTGGGCTAGTGTGGCGAGTGGATGGGGAAGGGGATGGAATGTCCCTTTCTGTCATGGCCACAGTCATGCATGGCAGACTGTGATTTATTTACGAGATGAGGCTATAGGTCAACATTCTGGCTAACTCCTGGCCACTATGGAAACTTAGATCCAATTTCAAATGTGGAGGCGTATTCAGCAGCACTGTGTTCATTGGGTGGGAACATTCTTATCTTACAGACTGTGTTTCTAGCTAATGTGAATGATGTTGTTGCTCTTCTGCCTTTTCTGCCCTTCCCTCTTTTCTTCCCTCCTAAAAGAGTTTTAAACACCAGGCCATTACCATCAAGGGTCCAAGTCATGTCTGTAGCAACCATCACATAAGATCCCAGTGCAGTAGTTTGTGACTTAGGTGAACACATAAATGGACGTGGGACTTGTGCCAGTAGATTAAGCCAGGGCCTCCATTTCCTTGGTCCTGGTAATGGTTGTGGAGAAGTGTATTAGGGTTGAGCTTCTGAACGAACTTTTGTTTTTCCACAGTTAATATCAGAGGTTTTTATGATGCTGAGTTTTTTTTTTTTTTTTTTTTTTTAAGGAATGCTGTCAGTACAGAACCATTTCCTCATAACTAATGTCTCATTAATATGATCTTCACATTGAAGGAAGATGCACACATGCATGGATAATACATAGTGGGGTCACTTGGAGGGAGGCACCTGTCAGTCACTGGAGAGATACTGGGTGGCATGTGCTGACCTCAGCTACATCTTCGGGTCAGTTGATATAGGTTAGTCCTATTTTTTTTTAATGTTTAATTTAATTTTTTTTTAATGTGTATAGTAGTGTCCTGCTTGCATGCATGCATTTAGACTATGTGTGTCCAGTGCTCATGGAGGGCAGAGAGGGCATTGGATCTCCTGGAACTGGAGCTACAGATGGTTGTCAGCTGCCATGTGGTTGTGGGCAGCAAAACTTTGGAAAAAGTAGCAGGTATTCTTATAGAGCCACCTCTCTGGCCCCAAACCACCTTTTTTTTTTTTTTTTGAAGGATATGTGTCAGAAATGAACTCTTCCTAGGCATGTATGTAATTTACGATTTGAAGTGTTCAGATAGGTTCATGGTAAAATTCTCCCTACACTTGTTCTCCCACCTCCCAGCCCTGTCCTAGAAGACAGAGGGGGCTAACTAACCAAGGCTAAAGATTCAGTACGCCCTCCTGTGTACAGCGTTGAAAACAGCTAAAGGGAAATGGACAGATGGGTAGGCATGGGGGAGGAAAAGAGAGCAGGAGAACAGGAAGAAAGAGAGGTGCCCCCCACCCCCCGCCCCTGCCCTGAGCCCGTTCCACCATTGATTGCCCTTTGGCAGGACTTCACTGATGTGCCCTGCCTCTTGGGGTGCCTCTGAGACTCTTTACCTTCTCTGTCTTAGAGGCATGGTTGATTGCCTCCTGCCCTGGGTGCCAGAGCAGAAGTGTGGTAAGTCGACCATGTCCCATTTTCAGGCCTGGTGTGATCTGCCTCTGCCTGTCTCCTGAATGCTAGCCATTGTTTGAAGTAGGCTGGAAGATTGCCAGGGAGGCCAGAACTTTAGCCAGTGACCTCTCCAGATGCCCGGGATCCTGGAGTTAATCCCTTCCTGAGGAGCAGCTAGGGGCAGGGTCAACAGCTGTTGTCTTTGGTCAGCCTTTCTGTCTCCTTAAGGGATTTGTTTGGTCAAGGGGTTCTCGGACAGGTAGGGACTTTCTTAGACTCTAAAAATTTCCTTCCACCTTAGTTTAAATATAAACCAGGGATGGTAAATATTTAGATTACTTAAAAAAAAAAAACTTTTAAAATATTAACGTCACTGCAGTTTCGGTCCTTTGATCATGGAGCTACCTGGGTTTGGACTGATTGTGCTTTGTTCCCAGCTTCCCTTCTGGGCAGAGCATTTGTTCCCTTTTGTCCAGCCAGGTCAGTTGTCCTACGTAGGTCTACTATAAAGGGCTCCTCCTACCTGGGTTCTTGGTGCATCCCTTCTCAGCCCCCGTGGTACTTCTCAAAGGCTGCAGAGAGACTGACTGGGCTTAAAGCATCACTTCCGAGTCACGACCGCAAATTGCTCTGCACTTCCCATTACAAGTGAAGGTTGCCTTAGTGATGGTAGGCTCCAGGGGCGCCGGTGTTAAGTTGGTGGGTCAGATCCTGACATTGCTGGGTCCCACGTGGTTTACCGAGGAGTCAATGGAGGCTTCCACTGATGCCAAAGTGACCTCTGCTGCCAACTCAGGCTGTGGTGCTTATGAATTCCGTAAGCTCTAAGAGATTTTGACACAGTAAGGTTAGGTAGGCTATATGCTCTGGGGTGGGATTCTGTTACCCAGGCAGGAGGATTCTGCAGGTAGGTAGATAGGTAGGTAGGTGCTCCTTTGCCCCTGCCCTCTTCTCAGCCACACTGTGCAGAGGGTGGGGTTCCAACAGCTACTTAGCTGAGCAGAAGCCGATCCACCACGCTTAATTTAAGCACGTTGATGCTCTAACTCATGTTGTTCTCTAGGGCCCACAGGGGCTCTCTCATTCTCTCAGCCCTTTTTATATTGACTGGTTTCTAAGCTTCTTGAATTTGAGTGAAGGCTATATATATCTCAGCCTTGGCCCCAAGAGCAAGGCACTGTCATAGAGTTGCTGTGGCTTTATCTGTCTTCGTAGACACTCAGAAATATTTTTTGGGGAGGGGGTGGGGTGGGATGGGAGTCACTTCATTTTGCAGGATTTGCTTTAAGTCCCTGTTATAGTGTAGGTCACTGACTTTGACTGTACTTTAACTACAAAGTACACCACAGAGAGGGTGGGTGCTAGGTGCTGGGACTGGGGGCGTGTCCTACTAGTTCGCAGTTCTTTCGGCTATTGGTAGTGACCCCAGAAGTGGTTCCACACTGAATGCCATGAAAATTATGATAATAGTCAAGTAAATGTACAGTGGCCAAAATGCGCAGTGGACCTGAGGAGTTTCTGGCAGAGCTCGTCCCTGCTGGATTCGGAAGGCTTCTCTGCAGCCCTGGTTCTAAACCCACTTCTCATACATGCTGCTGCCCCGTGATGTTTCTGGAGACATCGGGGGCTCAGGCTGGAGACTGTTGTATGTTACAGATCACTGCGTTTCTCCTGTAAATATGGAGTGTTCCGCTCTGCAGAAGCACAGAGGGGTAATTATGGAAGTGGCATTCCTCAGCGTGTAAGGATTCACTTACTATCTGGGATAGAGAGTTAGAATTCTTTGTTTTAAGAATTGCTGTTTGAGTCGCTGACTTGGTTAAAAACAAAACAAAAACAAAAAACAAAGCAAAACAAAAACAAAAAACAAAACAAAACAAAACAAATGAATTTTGCCTTGAAATTGGTGCACAAATTCCAACAACTTCTGAAATGACTAAATGTACTTCAGTCATTTGGTACTCTATAGTTATGCTAATTGGAATTATCAGTACTGATGATTATAAAAATCAAAGTAGCTAGCAAATTCTAGAAAGTGTTGAAAATGTCCTTTGTCGACTCAGATATTCAGCTGAGATTTAATTCTTCATGTAAGAGTAAATGAGGACATTCATCTTATTGGTATGCAAATTTGCTTTCCTCTTTACCAAATGGAAAGATGGTATCAAGGAATTGTTTTAAAATACAATTTATTATGTTACAAAGTAGGTGTTTGACTTGTATACTCCTTTTTATATATCTACATACTTAGGGTTTTCCTTTTTTTTTTTTCTTTCTTTGAGACAGGGTTTCTCTGTAAACTGTAGCCCTGGCTGTCCTGGAACTCACTCTGTAGACCAGGCTAGCCTTGAACTCAGAAATCCTCCTGCCTCTGCCTCCCAAGTGTTGGTACTAATGGTGTGCGCCACCACCTTCAGAGAGATGAATGACTGGGCACCTCAGTCATTTAACCTATCTTGACTTTAAGTAGTTATTCTTCAGACACTGTGATTGGAGTGTTAGTTGATAGTGTGTTGGGGTGGGGTCTCCTTCCCATCCTCTGTTGATGGCTGTGCCAGAAATCCACACTTCTCAATGCATCCCAGTTTGGGGGTGGGGTGGGGGTGGAGGTGGGGGTGTAAACTGGAGGTGGTATTGGAGCTACTGATAGTCTGCTTCCTCATTGCCGTGATTGGCCACAGCTATGTTGGGACTGGTCCCAGGGGTCACTTGTCTGGCCTCTCTGGTCTCTGCTCTCTTCCCTATTATCTTTGAAGTCCTCTGGCTATGCCTGATGCCCTCTAGGGATGCCATTTCTGCCCCATTTGTCTCAGCTTCCGAGACTGGTTGGAAATACAAATATAATTTGTCATTTTAGGTTGACTTCAGTCATCCCCCATTCCCAATCTCCACACTGCTTCATCCTTTTTGCCTTCACATCTTCTTTTGTCATCTTCTCAGCCGGCTCTAGGCCAAACACAGGGACACAGTGAGCCCTCAGAGTACTGTGAATTAACTGCAGCCAGCCAGGCCTAGGGAGAGAACTCCAAACAATACTGATACAAGCTGGTCTTTGTTGGGCAGTATTTGTTTTCAGAAGGGGTCACCTTTGCAGTCAGGGCTGAGAAGGGCCTAATTGCTCCAGGGAACTATAGATTCTCAAGGTGAGGTGGTGGCTTATTCTTGGAGACACAGCAAGGCTGTGTGGAGCCCATACTATGGCTTACATAAGGTGGGCCATGACTTGGGAGTTGGGAGAGTAGAGACTGGCAACAGAGTTGCAGTCTTATACTTGAAAAACTGCTTTGTATATGACAAAATGATAGTAGTTTTCAAAACACACTCATGGGCTGGAGAGATGGCTCAGTGGTTAAGAGCACTGACTGCTCTTCTAAAGGTCCTGAGTTCAATTCCTAGCAACCACATGGTGGCTCACAACCATCTGTAATGGAACCCAATACCCTCTTCTGGTGTGTCTGAAGACAGCTATAATATACTCATATAAATAATAAATAAATAAATAAACAAATAAATAAAAGAACAAATCTTAAAGATCTTTCTCTCCCTCTCTCCCTCCCCTCCCCGCTCCCTGTCTCTTTCTCCCTCTCTCTCCCCCTCTCTCTCACATTTTCTGCTGTCCTAATTGTAACCCAAGTTTGGCGAGCCTTTTCTCTAAACTGAGTTGTGAAATAATATCCGAGCGGTCAGGATAACATTCAGCATTTGAGCAGAAAAATGGCCTGGTGAGGTATCGTTTGAAGTATTAGACCTGAGACCGCTGCCTGTGGATGGAACATCCTCTGAGCCCTCTGTTGATGTAGACACTGAGGGCAGCAGGAAGCCTGTGGGAACAGGTCCAGGCCTGGCACCTCCACTTCCTCAGTAGCCGTGTGATCTTGGGATCTTCCCTCGCCTTCCTGTGCCTCAGTTTCCCAATCTATAAGTTGAGGATCGTAACCTTCTGTGTGATGTTAATAAACTGGACTTACCGTGCCGTGGCATTCAGTGCTTAGTACGGTGCTGGCTCAGAATTGCCCGATATTGAAGTGGTAGTTGTTTTAGGTAAGAATAATGGTAAATGGTCAGGTTTTCTGCACTCCTGTAGGCCTCTCACCGTCAACTGTCCCCTTTTTTGCTTTTCCTTTTTCACCCCAGTTGCTTGACATCTTCTTGGGCCTTGCAGCCTGTACTGTATACCCTTAGTGGATCAGAATACATGGATATACATACACAATATGTATGTATGTATGTATGTATGTATCCACACACAGTCACATATGTATGTATGTATGTATGTATGTATATCTATATGGCGAGTGCCCTTGTTCATACTCTTCGTGAGCTTTTCCCAATCCTTGACTCCCCTGCTGAGCCCTCCCTCTCTTCAAGTCTCTCTGCCCCACCTCCATTCCTAATATATACTGTTGCTTCTTAAGCAGTAGAAAACTAGAGGATGTCATACACCTGTTTCCTTGGCTCCTTTCACCAACTTCAGGATGCCTTGGGAGGAAATAGCTCTTGTAGTTTAAGTGTTTGATCATGTTTTCCACGTGGAAACTGTCTCAAGCTCAACACTCCATGTTTTCCCCCCTTTCCTTTAATATATTAGGAGAGGCTACTGTGGTTTGAGTAGGTCACTGACACTCCTGATTTGGAAAGGTGGGCCTCATGGCATTGGAGTTGAGCCCTTGTGAGTGGGTGAAAGGCTAGCCTGTGCCACTTCTTGCTCAGGGAGATCCATTAGGTATGGTCGAGCATTGGTTAATATTGCCGGGAGGCAGGGCTGCCCCTGGTGCTTGCTACACCTGTGCTCCTTCCCTCGGCTTCCCACCACAGTCTGCCAGCAGAAGTTCTTGGGCTTGTTGCTTCCAGAACCTTGAGTCAAAGTAACCTATTCTTTTTCTACAAATAACCCGATTTTAACTATTGTGCGGTAGTGACACATGCGAGGGACTGATACTTTGTCTTTGTTTTCTGTTGAGAGAGAGAAAAACTCCCGAGGAAAGTTTCTTCCCTTCACCTCAGAACTGTCTTTCGGAAAGAGCCAACCCTGCTCGGCCCTCCGGTCCTTACCTGGGTGGCGACCTTGTCCGCAGCCACCAGAGTTTCCCTATGCCTTGTTGGGTTTTCCTTTATTCCATCTTTCCTCAGTTGATTTTAGTTTTAGGTTTTATTTTATTTATGTTTATGGTTCTTTATATTTTAGTTTCTCCAGACAGGGTTTCCCTGTGTGGGCCTTGCTGTCCTGAAACTTGCTCTGTAGACCAGGCTGGCCTCGAATTCAGAGATTCACCTGCTTCTGTCTGCCTCCTGCAATTGGGATCCAAGGCGTACGCCATCATGCCTGACTTAGTCGGAGTTTTTAAAAAGAAAATACCAAGAATTGGAGTAGAATCCAGCAAGAGGGAAGTTAAAAGATTTCACATTAGCTGGGTGTGGTGGCGCACGCCTTTAATCCCAGCATTGGGAGGCAGAGGCAGGCGGATTTCTGAGTTCAAGGCCAGCCAGGTCTACGAAGTGAGTTCCAGGACAGCCAGGACTACACAGAGAAACCCTGTCTCGAAAAACCAAAAAAAAAAAAAAAAAAAAAAAAAAAAGATTCCACATTGATCCCTGAAAGGTTTCTCTTGTGTTTAAGGAAGTGTGTATGAGCTGATCTGCCCATGGTCCTCTTGGATCTCCTCCTAACCTTTTCTTTATGTGGCCTCCCTCCCTCCCTCCCTCCCTCCTTCCCTCCTTCCCCTGTCTTTCATCCCTCTCCTCCTTTCTCTGCAAGAATGCTTAATGTGTTCTTCCACTCACCAAATTAATTGCACAACACCCTGTTATCAGGATTTATTTATCTCATATAGTCGGTGCATTGTATTCTCCATATATCAGCCACTCCCACCCCTCCCCCACCCTTCTGCTTTCTCTTTCTAGGGCTCTGACCGCAGCAGTCCCTCTGTAGCTTTGCTCTTTGTGGTTTTAGTTACCCATGATCAGCTGTGGTCCATAAATATGAAATGGAAAGTTATAGAAACGAAACATGCATACCCGTCCAGCTGCGCATCCTACTGCCGAGTTCTGCGAAACCCTGCTCCTGCCTGCTTGGGACGTGAGTCATCCCTTTGTCTAGAGTGTCCATGCTGCTTGCTACCAACCTGCTAGTAACTACCTCAGCCTTCAGACTGAGAGACAGAGAGACAGAGACAGAGAGAGAGAGAGAGAGAGAGAGAGAGAAAGACAGAGACAGAGACAGGGCCAGGTGACCTACAGTGACACACTTCCTCTAAGAAAGCCACACTTTCTAATCCTAAGCCTTTCAAACAGTTCCAGTCGCCAGTGACCAAGCTTTCAAATATATGAGTGTATGGGGCGGGGGGCACATTCTCATTCAAACACAACACCACTAGGGACTTCTGTGCAGCTATTATTCTCAATTTTAAAGTTACACTGCATCAACACAGGTACTCCTGGTGTTTTTAGATATCCATTGGGGGGGGGGTCTTAGAGTAAATCCCCTGCAGATAAGTGGGGACTGCACATTTTAGACGTGATGTAAGTGATGCTATATGATGTTTGTTCTGTGTTTGGCTGACTTAGTGTGACATCCTCGAGGCTCATCCATGCCATCATATAGCGACACTTCTCTTCTTTTCCGGAGCCGAGCAGTAGCCCATTATATATGCACACTGCAGTCTCTTTATCCCTATGGCCATCATGCGGCACTTAAGTTAATTCCTTACTAGGGCTTTTGTGGCTGCTGCACAGATAGAGAGGTCCTCAAAGTCCTTACTCTTTTTGATATAAACACATGTGTAAGATTTTTGGATCAAATGACAGTTCTAGTTCACCTTTTTTTTTTGAGACAGGGTTTCTCTGCATAGCCCTGGCTGTCCTGGGACTCACTGGCATGTGCCCTCTGCTGCAACCACCACCCAGCTTATTATTTTATATTTTGAGGCCCTCTGTAGTGTTTCCCATCTCCTTCCTGCTTTAGTTTCTGCATTGGTGGGAACACTCAATGGCCACTGAACTTCTCTGATAACGCTCCTTTTCTCTGTGGTGTAAGTGTTAATAGAGTTAATCTCTTAGTGACTTCACAGGCTCGAACTTCTGCTTGCTAGGCTATTGCTACATAAAAGATTACCTTAAAGCTCAGTGTCTTGAAAACAAACCTTGATTGGTGTGAGGAGCTACACCATGGGCATCGCTCATCTGGACAGCTCATCTTTGCTCCACGCAGCACCCCAGCATCTCCTGGCTCTAGGATCCACTTCCAAGCCAGTTTGTTTACAGGTTGACAAGGTGATGCCTGCTTCTGGTCTCTTTACATAAACATGTTGGACTTCCTTATAGCATGTGGCCCGGTGCCAAGAGCAAATGCCTAAAGATGCAGGAAGTAGGAAGTGAGTTGCTTAAGGCCTGGGGTCTAGATCCCAACCCCCAACAAATTGTGTTGTTCTGACAAATCACAGGCGAGATTTTTATTCTTCTTATTTATTTATTACTTATATGAGTACACTGTAGCTGTCTTCAGACATACACCAGAAGAGTGTATCAGATCCCATTACAGATGGTTGGGAGCCACCATGTGGTTGCTGGGAATTGAACTCAGAACCTTTGGAAGAACAGTCAGTGCCCTTAACTGCTGAACCATTGTTTCTAGCCCCACAGGTGAGATTTTTTTTTTTAAGGAGAGAAGAGAATGGCTCCCCCTGTTCATGAGAGTGGCACCCGAAATCTAGTGGTTGTTTTCAAACCATCGAGGGTCCACTCAGTACTTTGCTTGTTTTAAGGCAGCCTCTCTCTGGCCTTGGGCTGTCTCCTCTGTCTCTGCCTTGTGTGTGCTGGGATGACAGGTGTGTACCACCATGCCCTGTCTCAGCTACAGTCACTCTGATGGCATTTTATGGATGAGGAGACTAAACACTGAACATTTACATTCTGCTCACTAATGATGAGAGAGCTCCTAAGTGGCTGAGCTATTCCAGCCAGCAGGCAGCCCGAGCTTTTAAGTTCAGTCTCGAGAATTGCCTGGCTCGAAAATGTAAATTCCCACCATCTGCAACTTTTCCATTGCACTGCAGTTGGGATTAAGTGAATGATGCTCGTTAATGAATTAAGTGAATTAAGTGATTCTTGCTTGCAAACCACACAACTCTGTACATGCAGGCTAGGTGCTGACCGAGTGGACAGCGAAGACACACTCTCAACCACCCGGTTCCGAGCTGCTGTTGATGCCACTTCTGAGACCACTGCTCATTCCTGCTCCCCACTGCTAATTGATCTTTACCTTCTGCCTGAAACAGGCAATGACTCTGAGGAAAGCTATTTGGTCTTCAGCCATCCCTGTGTCATAAAGCGTGTGGTAGAAGGAAGGAAGGAAGGAAGGAAGGAAGGAAGGAAGGAAGGAAGGAAGGAAGGGAGGGAGGGAGGGAGGGAGGGAGAGAGGGAGGGAGGGAGGAAGGGAAGAAGGAAGGAAGGAAGGAAGGAAGGAAGGAAGGAAGGAAGGAAGGAAGGAAGGAAGGAAGGAAGGAAGGAAGGAAGCAGGCAGGCTTACTCAGAACTAAAAAGTTAAATGTTTCAGACTTTGTATATATCTATGTGTTATAGACACATATGTGCTTTTTATATACATATCTGCATTATTTAGTGATAGGAATACATTGTAAGAAATACTTCATCAGATAACAGTGCACTTTTATAAACTTTGGTGGTACATGACACTCTATTGACCCCAGGCTATGAAACCTCTACAACATATCACCCCACCAGGTCCTGTACACAGTGTCACTCCGTGGGGTTTGTGTGTTTGTGTATCTACTTATAAAAGAGAACAGTTAAAAAAAATGCAGTGGGAATTTTAAAATTTCATTATTATAATCTATGAAGTCTCTGTTATATATGCAATGCCTTGTTTGAAAAGTCACGTGCAGTGAGAAGTATATGTGTGTGTGTCTGTCTGTATAGATAGATGCATGTATGTGTGTATTCTTGAATGAGAAATAAAAAAAAATGCTATCTCAAATTCTAGAGGTTGCCTGATAAAGTCATGAATGGAGCCTTTCGCAGACTGATGAAAGCAGTAGTTTCCTTTACTTTAAAGACCGTGGGTATTTCCATGTAAAAAGAGAAGCAGCCCTTTGTCTCATGGGCTCCAGTTATGCCCACTTGGATACTGTTGGCTGCTGCTATGGCCTGTGATCGTTCCATACTAGGTGTGGTACAGTCACACCCCAGTCATCCTTTCTTAGCAACATTGTTGAGAAAGCATAGAGCTAAGCATCACTGTCGCTGGCTTTCTGATTTTGGGGTTTTTTTTGCAGGGTAGGTGACTCTCTACATAAGCAGCTTCATTTTTATCAGAGAAATCAGAGCCAGGACATCAAACCCAGAGGCTGTATTTCCCTCTACTTTTCAACCACCTGACCTTCTCCTTTCATTTGCTCCTAATTTTTCTGTGGCATTATCTAGTCAGAGAGAGCAGGGACGGAGGCTCCATTCTGTAACTGGCAGCATACTGAATTCCCTTTATCTTTTAGGCACCCCAACTCAGGTAAAAATCGATCTTGGCTTTAATGCAGAAAAAGGTTTCAAGACAAGTTGGGGTGAAGCAGAGCCGGAGTTTATTAGAGAAATGTTTTAACCGATTTTAAAACTAGAGAGATGCTAAGGGAGAAAGTAGCATACAGGAGAGTACAGATGTGGGCTTCTCACAGTCTCCATTTGTCTTTTCAATAGATACATAGACCATTTGCGTGGGTTTTGAAACTATTCAGTTGCACAAGAGGTTCTTCAGCCGGAGAAGGGGTATTTACAGGATTATAATTACTGAGGTAAAACTGTATATCATCAGATACAAGAAAGTAGGAGGGCTTGCTGTACAAAGCCTTGCTTAAGATCCCCAGAAAATAGGAGGGGAATGGAACTAGGCTCATATACCTTTAGGCCTCAATTCTGGTTATTGTAATTTCAAAATAAAATAAAATTATCCATCATCTATTCATTCCTCTACCTATCCATCATCTATCCATCCACTTATCTAACCATCCACTCACCCATCCATCCATCATCCATCCATCCACACATTTAGCTATCTGCTCATCCATCTATCCACTTACCCATCCTTCTATCCACCCATCCACACACATCAACCATCCACACATCTACCCATGCACTCATCCATCTATCCGTCATCCAAACATCCACCCACCCACCTATTCATCCATCCAGTCATCCATCCATCCACTCATCCAACCATCCTCTCACCTATTCATCCTCTCATCCATCCATCCATTTATCTGTCCACCCATCCAATCTGTATGTCAGCAGCCTACACAGCAATTGTTAGTTGTGCTGCAGTTCTTCCTTCTCATCTCAGGAGGGGCTTCAGTCAGCCTTTGGAGTGAGAGGGGCTCCTTTCTTCTCCACGGTCTCATTGTTTTCCCCATCTATCCTATCCCACAGGTTTTCTCTGCAGTCTGTATTCTCCCTTTCCTATCCACTTGTTGTGGTGGTGTGCCCAGGCTTTCTCTGACTTACTTTTCTGAGGCCATATGACTATTACACTGTCTGCCTTTTCAGGCTGCCTCTGGCATAAGTTCATGTGATAGAGATCTAAAAGCAAACTTCTTTGTTCTAAACCACACCCTCGCCACAGCTTCCCTTTTCTTGTGGACTGGTCCCCAGTGCTCTTGTCTCTCGGTGCACATGAATTTCTTGCATGTGACCTGATCTGGGTGTCTGATGCTAGTGTTCCCCCTTCTCCTCTCAGCTCCCAGCAGTGGCTCACCACACAGCAGGCACACAGTATCTGGTATTTAGATCAATGAATGAACAAATACACACAGGCTTCCAGTTTTGCATTTGGACCTTGGACCAGAAATCTGAGGCCATCCCTGGTCTTTCCTCTCTTTGTGCTGTCATCATCTTAGTTCACTAAATCCTTCTGGAACATAAGCCACATGAGGACAAGATGTTTGTCTGTCTGCCTTGGTGTGGTGCACTTGCGTCTCTGGCATTGGCCAGGCAAGAGGGCGATCATTTGTGACTGCAAAAATGCACTCGTGTGTGTTTGGCCCGCAGCAATTGGTTTCATCTTCATAGAAAGATGTGCAGATACTGTGTCAGGATGCTCTTTTCATATACAGAAACGTTTGGTTGTTAGATCATTGTGACTTGTCAGAATGATGCTAAAAGGTGGAGTTGGACTTCTTCCTCATGTCTCCCCGGTCCTCACACACAGCTACTATGTAGTATGCTGTAATGACCCGCTTAACACTTGCATGTGTATTCTGTGCAGTCTAAAACCCTGTGCCTCCTAATCCTCTCTTAAGAGATCTCATAGTTCAGGAGGTGCCTTAGACTGTGTCAGCTCAAGCCTATGCTCGCACCCTTTATCCCCCTCTATTGGGATCCCCAGACCTGTGTACAGCTCGTAGCCTTTGGAGCACAAAACTTTGATGTAATGGAAATGTTCCCAGAGCTTCGTCGCCATCACCTAACAGAGCCGTGCGTGTTCCTCTCTGTAGACAACACTGGTAGCCGCACGTTACACTCCCGAGCAGAGACCACTCCATCGTCACCCACCAACAACCCTGGGAATGGACACCCGGAATACATTGCGTATGTGCTCGTCCCTGTGTTCTTCGTCATGGGTCTCCTTGGTGTCCTCATCTGTCACTTACTTAAGAAGAAAGGCTACCGGTGTACAACAGAGGCGGAACAGGAAGTCGAAGAGGAAAAGGTGGAAAAGATAGGTAAGTAACCTCTGCTTTAAAAAGAAATGGCTTGAGGAGTGGGTTCTAAGTTAAAGAAACAAAACGTCATATATAATCCATTTCTTTACGAGGAAAACTATTTTCTGCAGTAATCAGAGTTTGAAATCTTGCCTGCATTTATTGAATGCTTGCTGAGGGTTTACTTCAGAGCCTGGTAGCCCAGGACTGTTGTTTGTATGGCATATATTTATTTCTAATTGTATTGACGTTGAATTCCCCACCTTGAAGGGCTAATGTGAAATTTTGAGACAAGGTGTTTTGGTGATTGGCAGTTACTCATAAACCTAATCCTTGCTGTTACTTATTGATTAAGATTCTAATAAGAATGGTAGGGACGTGAAACGGGTCTCATCGGGTTTGTGGTGTTAAGTATCACTGGAGGAGTTCTCACTGAAGTCCATGTGACTGAACTGTATATTATTAAATGAATAGATGTATGTCATAGTTCGGTAGAGCTGCAGCAAGAACTGGTGCTTCCATGTGAATGTCAGGGCGCTCATCTTTCCCCCTGTACATGTGTTGATAGCTTGTGGTGGGGTCACCTCCATCCACAGCATGTCTTCCTCACTGATATTCCTATCCAGTCCTTCCTGAGGGAGGTTTCCTGATGGGTCCGAGGACTGGCAGCTCACTCTTCATCCAGCTCAGCCCCTCTGTGACATCTTTGCAGGGAGGTGACATTTGGAGTAGGTCACCCATGGAGCCTACCGGCAGGGCCCGTAAGAGAAGATTTCTCAGTGCTTGCCAGCTTGCTGGACTGTTGGTTTTTCCACCCCCACTGACCTTTGAGGCTGGGGAACATGGGTGAACAGGATGAGTCACGCTCAGCGAATGAGCAAACCGGCCCTGAATGTTTGTCAACAGAGCAGGGCCTCCCCCCACTGTTCCTTCTAACCCACGAAGCAGGTTGGCTCAGGCGTCAGCTTCTACTGTGACTGTCCAAACATCTATAGGTCATAGGGGAGAAGCCTCCCTTGGGGTGCAGAGGACACTCCTGCAGGTACATGGGTGTGCTGTTGTCCTAGTCTGTACAATGTCTCAATCCAGTCTCGGCTGGTCCTGCTAAATAAATTATACAGATCGGTTTCCAGATGGAGGCTTGCCCCTCTTTCTCTGCCTGACTTGACTGTCACATAGACTACTCATGCTGGGTCCCCAAAGTAAACTGAGTCTGTAAACAAATAACCAGTGCCCAAATTTAGCTACCTTGTTTCAAAGGAAAAGAGAGTTTTATAAACATGGATGAATACTTAGAACTTACTTGTTCAGTTGAAACCATTAATCAGGAGGCCAGTTGTAACAGCATGTCTGAGATTAGATAAAACCTTTTAGTGATCCTTCTTCTTGTTTCTCCCGAGGGTTGAAGGTAGTAAGGAAAGATAGGAGAACGTGGGGGCAGAGATACATGCACTCCTGTAGTGTCATGCAAAGCGAGGGGATGCTGGACTGTCCTGCATCTTTTTCTGTTTAATTTATAAATGCATGTTCAGCCCAGGAATTCAAAAACGTGTGGCATCGGGAA
Source organism: Mus caroli (assembly GCF_978045245.1). Classification (NCBI taxonomy): domain Eukaryota; kingdom Metazoa; phylum Chordata; class Mammalia; order Rodentia; family Muridae; genus Mus; species Mus caroli. Next base: position 66,426,904 of record NW_028227259.1, on the reverse strand, counting down.
GGTGGGGCTGAAGGATTAAAGCTAGACTCCTCGCACTGTGTGAGGGTGCTTAAACTTCCTGGAAGGTATTCGGTGAGGCCTTAGGCTCTAAGATAAATGTCTAGTTGACTTGTTGATCGTAACTCGGCTCTGTCCTCTTTCTCTCTTAGAGTTGAATGACAGTATAAATGAGAACAGTGACACGGTCGGCCAGATTGTCCAGTACATTATGAAAAATGAAGGTAAGGATAGCTTCGTGCTTTGGGGCATCTCAGTGTTATTTAAAAATCTCCTTAGAGTCAGAATTTGAATGGCTTCTCAGGGCTTTTACCTGAACTCTGTAACACCTCAGCTTTTAGCACTGTCCCAACAGGAGAGGTTGCCATGGTGGTGTTTGGTGGCTTCAGCACTGCAGAGGGCCAGGAAGATTGGTAGCTTCTAGGCTGTGTATCACGTGACTTTATAAAGCCTCAGCTCCCCACTATGGAGTGAGAGTTACATTACACAACTGTGTGGGGTAGCACAAGCGATGTGCTGGGTGTCATAAGGACTCACATCTTAGCTGGTTCTTGTGTTTCACATTTAAGGATATGAGTTTGAACTGGGAAGAAATTGAGGCATCCTGGTAAGAACTGGGGAGTGACGGTCAGGGCCCCCGTGCCTGTAACACCAGCTCTGGGCGTGTGGATGCTCTGAGGTCTGGAGGGCTCTGAGCAGCTGGTCTAGCCAATTGGTGAACTGCAGGTTCAGTGAGAGAGCCTGTCTCCAAATATGAGGAGAGTGATTGAGGAAGACGCCCACGTGGACCTCTGCATATGAATATTCTCTCACACATCTCACACACACACACACACACACACACACACACACACACACACACATCACACACACACAGACTTACTTTCACCCATTTAACCACTTGGCCCTTTGGAAGGGGGGAGTTGGGTAGCATCCATGTCCTTTCTAAGAGCTACACAAGTGTCAGCGTATGCCAGAACTTCCTCAGCACCCCACTCTGAAAGATGGCTGCTTCTCTCCCCGTTCCTTCCTCCCCAAACCACCTGCAAAGGTGCTTTGCTTTCTGCCTCTGTGGTTTGTATCTTCTAGGCTATCCAGTATTAAATGTGGATAGAGCTTAAGCAGCCTGGCTTTGAACTCGGTATATAGCCAAGGATGGTCCTGAACCTCTGGTCCACCTCCCCTTATCTCCTAAAGGTTGGGATTATAGGCATGCGCCACTATGCTCAGCCTATGAAATGTATTTTAAGGCAACTTTTTAAGAGAAGGATCCAAGTGTTACTAAATGAATGAGGGTCTTTGTTCTGAAGGCTGGGGGTTGTCTTAATAGGATGATGTTTTCTGTTGCTGTAACTGAGTACCCCAAGCTTGACGAGCTATAAAGAACAGAAGTTTATTTATTAGCTCATGGTTCTAGAGGCTGACAAGTCGAATCGTGGGGCCAGCATCTGCTTGGCACCTGGAGAGGGCCTTCACTGCTACGTTCTGAGCTGGAAACGTGACGAGACAGAGCAGTCATGTCAGAAAGAAGCTGCTTTTATGAAAAAAAAAAAAAACAAAACCCACTCTCTCAGTAATCCACGAATCTAAGAATCCACGAGCAGACCAGTGTATTCATTAGGGCAGAGCCCTCCTGACCCAGTCACCCCAAGGCCCCACCTCCAAATGCCATCAGTATGACTTTGGGGAATAATGTTTCTGACACATGAGTGAATTTTAGGACACACCCAAACCGGAACAGATACTTGTCTTTTCGTGCTTTATCAGGTCTGTGGTACTCCTTACCCCAATCTGCTGAAGTGCTACAGTGTCCACTTCCATCGGCAGATGCCACCGTTCCATCACCAGCCTCTCTCTGGGACCTTGGTCCCCACACCGCTCAGCGAGAGCATCCACCTGGCCCAGACTAAGAGCTGCACCTGTTTTCCAGCTGTGCTTTGTGTCCTTAGCCTTATGAGAAACTGGTGTTACAGTCAGTTTGGAAGTGAAGGAAGGGAGACTCCAAGGGCTTTAGGTCCACGCGGCTCAAGCCTTCTGTCTAGTTCTAAACATTGTCCTGCTTTCAGCTTTGCAATGATATTTCTCTCTTTCAGTTTTGATAGTTTGCAAAAAAAAAAAAAAAAAAAAAAAGTGAATGAGTAAATAAACTTAGTAGAATGGTTTTTAGATAAGAACAAAAAGACAAGAATATTTGAGTTTGGGCCTATTTTTCAGAGATTTCCCATCAGGGCATGGGATTTGGCAGTACTGAATTCCAACACACTAGTTTACAACCTAGAATGTTTTCAGGTTGACTCTGAGGCTAAAATTCGCCACTGTATGCAACAAGCACCTCGTTACCCCACCTTGTATTCCATAGTTCGCACAACCTCAAACTTGATTTCAATTTAGACTTCACTGTTATTTTCCCAAACTGACACTCTCTAAATTTACAAATTATAACTGCACTCTGAACTTTTTAAAAGGAATTAAAAAGGAATAAGATGAAGCACATGCTCTCTGTTAACATCTTACTAGGCTCTCTGTTAACCCACATTTAGTTTTAATCATTTGTAGTATTGACATACGAGCAGTCTCCTGCATTTGTTATTTTTAACTTGCCAGATGGGTAATTTAATTTGTCAGATGTAGTCATGATTTTTTTTTAATGAAGTAAAATTGAGGTTTATTAGAATTTTAATATAGATTTAAGCCAGAAGGGGGACAACAGAATCAGACTGAAGGACAGGACAGTGGTACACACTTAGAATGACAAGCTGGCTTCCCAAGGTGACGTTCTTTGCCTTTCCTTTTCTAAATCAATTTTAGGTTAGGTCGCTGTCCTTTGGGGTTTGGAGACAGTAGCTGATCTGCTGGGCAGGCACGTTTTGTGGCGGTGTGCTGTCTCACTGCGTATTTCTGAAAGATGTATACCCATGGGGGCTGGGAATCAGAGGACTTCTCTGCAAGAGCAGCATGCGCTCTAACCACTGGGCCACCTCTCTAGCCCGTGCTGTGCTTCCAATATAGGATGTGTGGCAGATTTCCAACCCAAGCAGTTCTTCACGTCTGACGCCAGCTCCGTGCGTGTCTAATTCACTTCTGACTCTGCCAGGGAGTTAATGTGGTCTACCACAGGCAAAGGGCTCAGCTTCACAAGGCTGGTGGGCTTTGCCTGTCCTCTAACGTGCACACTAAGAATCTGAGAATCCCCCAGTCCCTTCCTCGGGTTTGCTAGAATGGCTCTCAGAGGCAGGGATATGCTATTACATTCAGTGCTTTGTTAAAGGGGAACACCTAGAGGCGGGGAGCCAGGCACTGGGATTGAGGGACTAGGGCCAGAGTTGTTATCCTCTAATCACTGGGCGGGCCTTTCTGATTACTGGCCCCGCCCTGACTCACCTTGTTATCTTAGACTGTGTTTTACCAAGTAGCTCATTATGAATGACAAAAGACACTCCTATTTGCCTCCAGAAGTTTCACTAGGGAAATTCTTCGGGTTTTTCAGAACTCTTCAATACACCCACACACTTTTCTTCTTAATCCCCGAGAACTGGAGCAACCCCGGTGCTATCCCTGAGTTTACCTTTCTCTACAGAGCCAAACTGAGTAGTGTTTGTGTGTGGTCAGCGGGGGTTTTTCTAGCATTGTGTAGGAGTTTGGAGAGCATCAAGGATAGTAAATAATTTCATATTTTACTTAACGGGCACTCGTCATATGTAGGGAATTATTTTCTCAGGTAAGTTTAAACAGTTTTCTTTTGAATGCTTATCATTATACAAATCTGTTATAGCCAGCATGACCTCATTCCCTTTGATGTTGTTGTTTCCTCTTTGGTCACATTTGGTAAACTATGGGAACGCACACACTGGCCATTTCCTGTATATTTTACAGAAGTCGCATGTGAGATTATACTTCTTTATTAGTTCATCTTCTGTTAATTTATAATGGAATATACAGAGCTAGTGCTTTTTAAAAACAGAGTGGTTTGCTGTAGCTCACAGTTTGGAGGATGGAGGTCCAAGATCAGGTAGCCTCATTGATTTGGACTCCGGAGTGAGGGTCCACCTGGCTGGGTCACATCTTAGTGGATAACAACATGTCAGGAGCATGGGGGAAAGGCAAAGAACCCAGGGTGACCAGGAAGCCAGAGAGAGTGGCTCTCTCCTTGTGGAGGCTAAGACTCAAATGCAGGGACTCCTGCATGCTAAGCATATGCTCTGCTGCTGAGCTATAGCCCCAGTCCTCTCACTTTTATACCAACCCTTTCCTGGGAACGAAGGCTGAGAGAGAGTATCCCAAGAGCTGTCTGACATCTGAGACCGTGTTCCAGTAACCTCATCACCTTCCCTGGATTCAGAAGGTTGGACCATTTCCCATAGCTCCTCCTCCCATGAGGCCAGTTTGCTGCCATCCAGTACCAGACTTGAGGGAGAGCGGCATCAAAGGGTGCCAAGCCAAGGATAGCAATGACAGCATGGACAGAAGCGGTAATGGGGGTTTTAACCCAGGAATCTTCAGGGGACCAAAGAACATGGAAATCAAAGCAACACTCCAACCTATTATCTGAAAGAAAATTCTTTTCCTGAATCCTCAATATCAGTCAAACAGGAAAGTGACGTATATCATAGGATTATGAAGTATGTCAGAGTCAATGTGTCTTTTTTTGTTGTATGGGTGGAGATATTATAGATCTAATTCAGGGCTTTTTTCTTATTTTTTTTTTTTTATATTTTTTCTTCTTTCTTTTCATTCTATATACAAGCGACTTTTCTTTTTTAGTTTTATTTTATTAGATATTTTCTTCATTTACATTTCAAATGCTATCCCGAAAGTCCTCTATACCACCCCCTCCCCCCACCCTGTTCCCCAACCCACCCACTCCCACTTCCTGGCCCTGGCATTCCCCTATACTGAGGCATATGATCTTTGCAATACCAAGGGTCTCTCCTCCCATTGATGGCCAACTAGGCCATCCTCTGCTACTTATGCAACTAGAGACACACTTCTGGGGGGGGGGGGTACTGGTTAGTTCATATTGTTGATCCTCCTATAGGGTTGCTGACCCCTTTAGCTCCTTGGGTACTTTCTCTAGCTCCTTTTTCAGGGGCCCTGTGTTCCATCTTATAGATGCCTGTGAGCATCCACTTTTGTATTTGCCAGGTACTGGCATAGTCTCACAAGAGACAGCTATATCAGGGTCCTTTCAGCAAAATCTTGCTGGCAGATTCCACCTCACACCAGTCAGAATGGCTAAGATCAAAAATTCATGTGACAGCAGATGCTGGTGAGGATGTGGAGAAAGAGGAACTTTTTTTCTAAAATAATAAAATCATATGGTTTTATAATAAAAACTCATGTTTGGCAGCTCATTTGGACACCCTCACCATTGTAAAGGGCAAAAAAAAAAAAAGTAGTTTTTTAAGGAAAGGGGTGACATGTGTAAATATTTCTTAGAAATACCACTCCCACCCCCTTGGATTCCTAAAAGCTGCAGTGGGGTGTTGTGATCCCCAAGGTAGTGGAGACTGGAGATCATGGGGGACCCCCCCCAAAAATAAGACAAATCGAAACGACAACAAACTTACCACTTTTATACATAGCAACAGATAGGCCAAAGGCCATAAGTGGATCTAAGTCTTTGCTATTGTATGTTCATGGGAGGATGGGTAGGGGAAAAAGTGGGAGAGGCCAAAAGGAAGTCGGAGTGTGAAGCACACAGCACGTGGGCCCTTGCCACTCAACTCTCCCAGCAGCAGAGTTAGAACTCCAGTAAATTGTCCTTCTCTGGGGATGTCATGTGATGTAAACTGCTACGAGCTACCTATCATTGGCTCACTTGGTAAATCAGTAATCCTTTCATTCTTTCCTCTCTGGAGAATTTATTGTGGTTAGTCATGGGATGGGAACGGTGCTTTAAAAATCAATGGAAAAGGTTAGAGTTGGTAATAGCATTTGGCCTTGACAACTAAATAGCCCAAAAAAACTTGACTTTCACTGCTGCCTTTGACTGGCTACTCGTTGAGAAGTCAGGACATAGGGTGTGGGCGTGGGCGTGGGTGTGGGTTGGCCCTAAGAAGCTTGGGTTCTGTGTGTTGACAGCTCACATCCTCGAGGTTTTAAAGCATGAACACTGTAATTCTAAATTAAGCCCGCCTACACTCAGATAACTTTGGAGTGTTTGTCCCGACTTAGGGGCTTCTGCAGTCCTAGATCAGAGTAACAGCAGTTGGCCATCTGGGAAGTAAACCTTCTACCTTCCTCATCCGGGCCTCTGGGGACTGAGGAGAAGCTCGGTGTCTCACGGACAACTTTTCTAACATGGCTCTGATTGCTCACTTAGTTCTTTTTCTTCCTCAGCGAATGCAGATATCTTGAAAGCTATGGTAGCTGATAACAGCGTGGGCGATATTGAAAGGTGAGTGCTTCTCTCCCAGTGGATGGAGACAGTTTTCATTTGCTTGTTCGGATTGATTCCCTTGGTACTGTGTTCAGCCGGAGCTGGCCTCTAGCCTTGGGTACTATTGGCATTTGGGGTCAGGCAAGTCTTCGCTGAGAGTAATGGCTAGCACGAGATGGACTATTGAGCAGAGTCCCTCATCTCTGCTCACTGGATGACAGAGCACTTCCTCTCCTTCAAAGTGTGACAACCTAAAATGTCTCCCTCCGCATACTGACAGTGTTCCCAAGAGGACATCCCTCTGTGACCCAAGCTCACAGGAATTGGGTCCAGGACCCACTAGGTGTTGAGGGCAAGAGCTAGAGATTAGAAGATAAAGAAGACAGAAGCTGGGACCAGGAGGAGCTCTTGTGTAAGCCGATGGCTTATGGCAAGCAAGTTTATTAAGAAGCGCAACATCTTAAATACAGCTTTTATGGGGAAAATGGGATCCAGTCAGTGTAAAGCTATCATACAATGGGTGACATCAACAGGAAGCCAGTCAAACAGTGTTGCACAAGGGAACACAGGATGCCTCAAGTGCTCCACAGACAGAGCACACAGTGGCCACGGAACTGAGACCCATGGGTGAGTTGAGTTGTCACGATGTAGTCAGTTCCTCCAAGGCCCTTGCCCTAGGCCTTTACTGGCTCTGCCCAGCTTATTCCCAGGTTGAGACAACCTTTTATCAGGGCCTCAGAGAAAGTCTTGGATCAGCCTGGGTCTCAGTAACCCTGGTTGGGAATTCTTGTGGTAGACAGTAGGGTTGGAGAAGGCAAGTTATTGGCTCGGAGTCAAAGAGCAGGTTCAGAGCTTGAGAGTGGTTGTGTCCTGCCTCCAGTGTGTAGGTGACTGCTGGTTGATGCACAAGTTAACTGAGCCTGCTGAGTTCCAGATCCTTATCTGCAAACCACTGTGCTAACTTCATTCAATTATTACCAGGACTATAGAGCACTTCCGGTCCTGCGAGACCTTTATGAACAACAGTAACTAAATAATGACCTGGTCAGTTTGGATTACCTGCTACCATCTGTTTTTGTGTTACTGGTTATAGGTTGTGGTCGGGCACCAGATTCTCCCGTAATTAGTTACAGATAACTATATGTCTAGACAGTCCTCAATTTCTGTAACTAGGAACGTTGACTGGGTATATGGTTCAGTGATGGATAGAACAGGACAGTCACAGATCTTTGCTCTGGAAGGTTTCAGCCACTGCAGCATAGAGATGAGTGCGGGAGACCTTCGGAGAGGCACAGGTAGGAATTTTGGGGGTTCTGGGGACCAGAAGAAGGTCAACAAGGAGGAAGTGATGTCTGTGCTAGGTGTTCTACTGGTGCTGATGGGAACAGGTTCTGTAGACAGGCCACCTTGGAATAGTTTGGTGGCTGGAGAATATGCAAAATATGACAGGATGTTCAATTGGGATGGAGTGCCATGCTAAGCAGGATCATCTGCATTGTCTGTGGTCCCTACCAAGGGCACCTACCACTCTTTATTGCGAATGTGTCTGTCAGATGGGCCCTGTTGTATGTGCACATTAGAGGAGTCGGGCTGAACACTGAGTCATGTGCTCAAGTTCTGGAGATGCAGCTTAGGCCACGAAGACTATGTTTCTTACCTTTGCCCATAGATACTTGCTGTTCAGTACTTATTGGCTCTCCGTAGCCTGAACTCGGTTGACTGTGGGCCTGTTATTGGGCTGTGTAATCACTGATACTTGCTGAGTAAATGTAGTTGATGAGCTCAGTTTTCTAATACCTGACATCAAGCGAATGTGCTGCCGGGGCGGTCCTACTGTGTGTTTGTATTTCATCAGCTTTAAGGACATTGCTAAAGAGCACGTGAGAACTTTACAGTTGTTGTTACTGTTTGACTCGTCAGTTCTAGCGTGGCCTGGACTGCTTTTGAAGTGTGCTAGTCCACTGGATGCCAGCAGTTCAGAGGCTGGTTTCCGCCAGCCATCTATGTGGCCTTGGGGCTCTTGCTGCACATCTCAGGTCCTAGGTATTGATTTCAGGTGCCATAGAGGGCTGGCTCCTGGTCAGTCCAGCCCTGTGTTGTTTGGATCCCTCCTTTTCTAGCACAGGGTTGGTATGTGCTTTCGGAAAGGAACTGACGTCGTGTATCTACAATTTTGCTTTATATGTCTTAGCTGGTCTAGCCAAATGTCTTTCTTCTAGGTTACCCGACTGGTCACCCCTGCCTCTGAAGCACTGTGTTGGCTATGGTCATGCATGGAGGTGGGCGGGGGTAGGGGGTGAGGTAGGGGTGGCAGGGGGAGGGACTGTACAAGTTGACTTTCTAGGTTTGGATTTCAAAACCACTTAGGTGCTATTTATACTGGGTAAGATGTTTCGCTTCTTTGAGACTCAATGTCCTCATTTTTATGGTGAGGAAATTAATGCATATACCTCAAAGATCCATCAGGGTCTATTATATTAACAGGTAGGGCATTCTTAGGAGGCAATTAGCTGCTCTTCGGTTGTCAGCCACATCAGCATATATTTCAAGTACCACCTTCTATGTCTTAACCTAGAAGTTTTTTTTTTTCTTTGATGTAGTAGTCAGATTGGATCTAGTATTCTAACCTTTCCATGGTACACTCGGGGTGGCTTGCATGGCGTTCCAGGTGGACTCTTGGCTCTGTGTGAGAAGTCAGTGTGATGGTGTGAGAAGGAGAATGGGAGTCTTGGAAAAGAGTAATGTGAAGTCAGATTGCGTGGCCTCCTTGGAAACAGTGGCGCATTCCCCAGCCCGACTGCTATCACCATTGGAATGAGCAGCTGTTGCATGGTCCCCAGAGCTGAGTGCAGTTGCCCAGGGCCAGGTCACAAAGTTCATTTGTACAACTGAAGGGTGTGTCCCTGCATCTTAGGGAACACCTGCCTTCACTGGGGTTTCTCCTAAGTAGCCATTGTTTACCTTGTCTCCTTCTCCTTTTCTTCTCTACCTTAGCCCTGTCACTCCTAGCACGCCAGGGAGCCCACCTGTGAGTCCTGGTCCCCTGTCACCAGGGGCCACCCCAGGGAAGCATGTCTGCGGTCATCATCTGCACACAGTGGGAGGTGTCGTTGAACGGGATGTGTGCCAACGATGCAGGCACAAGCGATGGCACTTCATAAAACCCACCAACAAGACCAAAGAGGGACGGCCACGGCGACAAGGAGAGGTCACCGTCCTCTCTGTGGGCAGGTAAGGAGGGGTCCTGGTGCTGCTTGTGTGAGACCTAGTTGCTATGGTTACAGGATTATCCTTAGGTTTTTACTGGGGCGGGGTGTCAAGTTCTCATGACTCTGGCTTCTTCCATATGTCCGGGTTTGGATCCTGGATGTTTCTGACAGACCAGACAGCTCTTGATAGCTCATAGAGAACAAGTATTAATTAAGATGAGGAATTAATTAATTCATCTCTGTAAGTAGATGGAGCCCAGACTCTCAACTGTGCCCAGAACATATGTTTCTATTTCTCTTGTGAGAATCTAAAACAGATGATCAGGTCAATGTATGGCTTTTCCACACGGCTATCCAGAGCCAGAGGCCCCGCCATCCACTCCTGACTCTGCGGGTTTGTAAACAGAGAGAGCTGTGGCAGATACTGTGAAGGGGTTTTTAGTGAAAGCAACCTTGGGTGGTAGGTGTCATTTGACTCCCATGCCACTGGCTCTGGCTGATCACTTGTCTTCACCAAAGTTCCAGGCCATCAGGAACTGTCTTGCTGTCATGCATTAGATAGAGAAGTACAGATTCGATCCAGAACGTTCCAGTCTCTGCCACTTAAGATCCACGCCAGATGCAGTGACTGCTTTCTTTGCGGTCACCTCTACTGTCCCCTGGGTCCCTCAGTCCCCGGGCATCCTTTTCTTGTGACCCAAATGTGATTTAAAGATCCTGCTGTTGGATGGACATCTTAGTGAGACTTGACATGGTCAGGTTTGCAGGGGACTCTCCTGTGGTCTGAGGGGTTTATACAGGAAGTGCATTGCGTCAGTTGTGACACATTGGGAAAGGTCACCCGTGCAGGAATCAGACTGAGTAAGTGCTGGGCTTAAACGAGGCCAAACCTCTAGGAAATGTTGCTGGGACTCATTACATCTACCTCGATCCAGCCATGGTGCTACTACTTACAGACTGTTCTGTCACTCTATCTCTGCTCCCCTCCTGCCCAAGGTGAGAAGGGCCATCACAGCCACTTCCCAGGGCTTCTGTGAGAACTAAAAATGGTGACTCCGGTAAGGGTTTTAGGGTAGTTTCGGGCTCATGAGCACCCAAGGAACACTGTCAGTTTTCCAAAGTTCTTATTGTAATTTTAATTTTGTAGAGTCTTGTTCTGTGTGGCAGTGGCCACCAGGACAAGGCCGAGGACTGTTTGGCACTCACGGCAGAGCCATGCAACCCATGACCAGACTTTGATCAAGAGGCAGAGTCATGGGAATTCACGAACCCAGTGAATGAGAACCCGAAGCCATGCAGACAAAGCACGTTCTGTTTCCTCTTGAAAAATGTGCTGAAAATTCTCAGTTCAGCTCCAATATGCATTTTTTCAGGGCTCAGAGTCCACCCCCTCGTTAGACGCTGGAGATGATGGGTGTTTAATCACTGGGGCTGCTTTTCAGAATGTTTGCTTAAGACTCTTCCAGGTTGACAGGATAGTCTCTGCTTCCCAGACTCCTCCTCTTTGTGGCTTGTGATCTCGCTTTGGGCAAGGCCGCCACTATAAAAATGTGGTTACTGGAAAGCTCTGGGGGCTTGATGACACCATTCTAGAAAGATAGACAGAGCCGACTGCCTTATCTTTTCTCACACTCCTTAATGAAATTCTCTTCTTTAATTTATTTAACTGTTTTTCTTCAATCTCAAGTGAAAGTTAATCTAAATTTGGCTTTGGAAAGCAGAAACAACTTACGGTAGTGAAGTCACCGCTGGGCTCCCCTGCCCAGCAGGGGCGTATTTGCTCAAGCTGGTTATGCGGTGGCCATCTTGGTTATGTTCGTCTGCGTTGTAATGGGCTCTTCCTGTGGCCTACAGTTCTGTGGTTAATGGTCGCGCTACCACTGGAAACCACAACTCTGAGGCCACAGAGCAATTCAGCCTAAGTGTTTTCTGACCCACTTTGTGTGTCCCATAAACTATTAGAGATGTCACACAAGGACCTGCAGGGGAATGTGCCCCTCTTGTCCGGTAGCGATTCAGTTGCTGTTCTCCCTTTAGTCTGAGCTTGGTTGGTTTCCTCCAGGTGAAATTTTTTTTTTTCCTAAACTTACAGTTCCTGCTTGGAACTGGAAAAGCGAAGTCCCGTCACGTCCCTTTTCTGTCCTCAGGTTCAGAGTCACGAAAGTGGAGCACAAGTCAAATCAGAAGGAGCGCAGAAGTTTGATGTCTGTCAGTGGGATTGAGAGTGTCAACGGGGATGTGCCTGCGACACCTGTGAAGAGGGAGCGGAGTGACACGGAGTAGCTGGTGAGCTGTAGTTTGGGGGACTTTGGGGCAGGAGGGTGGCCGGGTGGGTTGGAGAGCCCTCTGAGGACGCTGGCCACACAGAAAATGAGAGGGCCTCCCTGAAACTGTTGGCACGGCAGGGCACTAAGTCTCAGGATTTTGTGAATACTTGTCTGCCTGGAGCCCCTTGTGAAGAGGGTTGGAGCATTACAGAGTGGTGGTGACTGTGAGACAGGAATCAGCCTTCTGGGAGAAGCATCACCTCAGATGTCTAGTGTCACTGCAACAGCTTTGTCCTCAAAAAAAGAGTAAAATCCAGAATTTTAGGATATACAATAAATAAGCCCTTAAAGGTTGGAAGCTTAGTACATTCTCTATCTAAAGGGAAGAAAAAAATAATAAACAAAAACCAGATTGGAATGGGAGTATAAGACTGTCTCAGCATTTGGGAGTCTGAGGCAGGAGGATTATGACTTTGAGACTGACCAGTGAAACTCAGGGTCAAACAAAACGAAACAAAACAAAACAACACAACACAAGATATCGGGTGGCAAAGGATATCCATTCTTACCTTGTTTAAGTAGACTGTGACTGAGAAAGACTGGATCAAGCAAGCCTCTGTTCTGAGCTGGAAAACAATTCTTCATCTATCATGTACCGTCAGTGGGATATTGCTCTGCAGCCCTCAGTAGGAACATTACGTTGAGATACCCCAGGGACAATACTGTTCTTCGCACCAGCTCTCCTGGAGCACTCTGAAGACAAGGTGACAGCTACTTTGTTTAGATGTTTTAAAAGTTCAGCTCAGCTACTTCCCCCGTAATGACTTCCTTTTGGCTTAGCTTTCTTCTGACTCCTTCCTTTCTGGCTTGAGGAGTGTTTGTTGTCTTTATGCTTGCTACACGTAAAAGAGCAAGACCCGGACATCAGCGTGGGGGCAGGGGTGGGGTCCAAGCATATAAAGGAAGTGAGGTCAGGTACGGACGGAGGACTGGGCCGAGCTGAGCCTATATCCTGGATCTGGCTGCCAGGTGCAGTTTCTCTGTTTGCCACTCTTAATAAGGAGGCTTGGGCCAGTCGTGGCAGCCTTTTATGTCTCATTGGCACATGGAGACGACACTACCTGCCATGGGGGGACAAGGAGGTTTCTCTGAAGTTGCAGTGAAGCCCAGGGCCTGGCATGCTGCACACGCTGGACCTGCTGGGCAGTGCTGCTGGTATCCTGAGGTAATTCATACTTCGGTGGGTGAGGCTGAGTGGAGGATGCGAAGGTCATTGTCCTTGAAGTTTCTGTAATAGCTTGCAGGTTCAAAGGGCTAAAGACACTCTGGAAGTCACCTCGAGGAGGTGTGTGTTCCTTAACTCTGAAGCATGGGGGTACTGGCCCCTCTTTAGAGACTGGTTCCTGCAGGTTTGTGTTGGGGGAGATCTGGCCCCTTCTAATTTTTGATGCTAAATAGGGGCTTTTTTTGGTTTCTTATTTTGTGTGTGTTTGTTTGTCTTTTGAGGCAAGAGTTTCTCAACTGTCATTCATGCTGGCCTGGAAATGACTTTGTGGCCTGGGCTGGCCTTGAACTTACAACAGTCTTATCTCGGCATCCTGAGTACTAGGATTACTGGTGTGGGCGTCTTTAAAGAGGAAAAGCAAGGCAAAAAAGTTTGGCTTCTCAACTGAGAGGAACCTAAGGAAAGAGGGTGAATGAGTGGCTCCGGACAGCAGCTAGTGTTAGCTTGGGATTCAAGCTTTCTGGACACAGCGCTGACACTACCATTGTCATGGTTATAAACATTTCCTAACGAGGGTCACACCATCATCCCAGACGAGGAATCTGCCACATGGGTGGATAGGGTATCAGTCATTGGTCATATCACTGGACAGAAGACTCAAGACTTGTACCCACGTCTCTGAGTTGCAAGACAGAAGGCTAGTCCTGACCCAGTTAGGCTATGGTGTAGGAAGCCTAGGCCCTGGCTGGTAGACATCTCTACTGATCATTCTAGAGCTCTGTCTGTAGCTTTCAGTCAACTAGGCACCTTACTAATTGAAAGTAAGCATTCAGGTTGTATACTAGTCACATGTCACATGATTAGTAACCACCAAGGTTAGAGTCTGCCTTATTGGGTGAGCATCGCAGACATAGGGCATCTCATCATCTAGAGAAGCAGTCCTGAGCAGAGACAGCAACACCTTTGGTGTTAGGTGTGGACTGCTGCATGACCTTGACCTGGCACAGCTGATTAAAGTCACCATCTGGGAAGAGATGCACCTGCTGTTGAAGTCTAAGGTCATGGAAACCCAGCCAGAAGTATGGGGTCATCCTGACATGTGACTCCACCT